>NC_140591.1:672379961-673709451 GCF_964204655.1 Triturus cristatus | reverse complement strand
AAAGCCAGTCTTGGCATTCTTAATACTGGCTGAAAGGTACATCCCAATGCATTTCGGGCTATAACAGAAGCCCTTTGTCAGGGTTATTCAGAAATGAAAAAAACATCCATTGTCTGAATTCAACTTTCTGACTTCAAGTAAAAACCTAAACTGTGAAGTACTGTACATAATGCACATATATACATTCCCATAGATTTAAAATCATGCACCCTAGAATCCAAGAAAATGTCATTCTGTCCATGTGAGTAACTTCAATTGCAGAATCACAGGTTAATAGAGAGAACCGTCATGTTTCATCCTGACCAACACTCAAGAAAGAGAAAGAAAATCCAAAAAACAAGACTTACCACAGATGGTGTATTGAAAAGATGAATGTGTATACCCATGCATCAATACTCCAAGTGCCCCAAGTTATCTTCAACAAACTAAGTAATAAGAGTGATACACATGTATAATACACATGGGTTGTGCAAGCAGGTTACCAAATGGGAGTTGCAGAGTCCTGAACTCTAAACGAATAGAAGCCATCAGGCTTCTACAACAAGAGGTCTCTCGACTGAGGAAAAAATAATGAAAGGTGCATTAGAAGTAACTTAAACTGCTGTGACAAAAAAAGGGAGAATCCCATACTGTAATAATACAAAACCCCTTACGGTCCGCTCAATCCTCCAAGGAATCACCAAGTCGGTCAATAAAGTTTAGCGCAACTGTAACCCCCAAAAATATATGTGAGAAAAATTTGATGCTGATGCAGTTTTGGCAATCAACTGTGGAAAAAGCAGACACACTCACCGGAGATGAGGCAACTCTTCTGAGGTGTAGCAAACAATCACAGAAATGGAGCGACACGAGTGGCTTTCAAGTGTGAACAACTTTAGAAAGAAAGCAAGCACAAGGAGATGATGGACGGAGCGCTTAAATATTCCAGACACTCACCACCAGTCACAGATCTGGGATGAATCCATCATCATTCTTTAGCTCACTTTGTCACCTCAGTTCAGACCCAGCTATATGCAAATCAGTCTTGACCCTGTGCCTGATGGGAAGAGTCCAGCCCAATCTGCCAAGCCAGGTCTTCCCTGAACCGGAAACACGCATCCTGGGACCGGTTTTCGGGTATCACCCCTCATCAGCCAGGCTAGCTTGAATCCAGTGGCAAAGTGAGCAAGGGACCCCTATCCGGGCATACCCTGCCATCTTAGGGTGAACAAAGCAAACAGAATCATGTATTTCTATTAAATTGACATTGTGGTTTTGAGTACTGTGTGATACATATATTTTTTCAGTTTGGACATGTTTGATGAATGATTTGATCACCTGTTAAAATACACTTGTCATTGTTTATACTTATTCAAGCCCTCAAGAGTAGTAGAAGATTAGCATCAACATGTTTGTGTGCTTGGGCTGGAACACCCAAATACCAGCTTTGACGCAAAGTGGCAAAAAATAGCTCAAAGTGCTATTTGCACTAGAAAGTAAATAGTCTTTCAAGGCTTTATGCAACTTTGAATCACTTTGTGGCAGCGCAAAGTCTAGATAAATCTGCTGCTAAGAGTCCTATGTCATGATAAAGTAGAATTTATGTAGCTTCCATCAACTACCCGTACTGAGAAAAGGGCATGCGTTGTACAGTAGTGCAGCGATTACAACCTCCTTTTCATATCCTGTGGGTTTCATATTCTGTTCACCTTTGATGTGTAAGCAATGATGTTTTGATTGAATTAATATGTGTCCTGTATGTTGTTTCCCTTGGCAGGAAGCTTTACAGTTTGGTTTTTGCTGAATTAAAATATATGAACGTGAATGGTTCCTTGGATAGGCTGCATATTACTCGTATTTTTAAGCACACAGTTATGACAATCATTCTGATTATTGTGCTTCAGTGTTACAGCAGAACTCACAGAGACACTGTGAGATTGGCATTTGCAACATTTTTCCTTTGTCCTTCTCACTTGGGCCCACCCAAAATGCCTTTGGGTCACCCCTTTGATGAGCCCTGGGAGTTGAAATGCTTATTGATTTCACTGCACTTTGTGCTAAGACAGTAGAATCCCTTGGTTTCCTTGACTGATCGATGGAATGTGACAGCAGATGTGTAGTTGTAGAATGCCTAGGGACTCCCAGTGGAGTAGCCCTACTTAAAGAGCCATCCAGTGGTTTGTTGAAATTAAGATACTTCCATCAGTGTATATTTTTATGTACATGAACATTAAGTGCAGTATTTTCTCATATACCCCTTTATGAACTTCGGTTAGTTTGAAATATGATAACGGTTTGCAAACATTACCTGTATGCCTAAGTTATGGTTACTCAAGCATTATCACAAACATTTAGTTACATTAAAAGAATGGTGTTTGAAAGATGGAGGATGAGTACTACCCAAAGAGAATAACATATACTCCCTTCCCTGATATTCCCTGTGTTTCATTTAGCCAATAAGGAATGCACATAGTTACACCACAGTATGGAATGGAAGATTCACCTGATTGCTCCAGCTATCCCATTTTACTTTCTGAGGTACTTTCAAATATTGGAATTCATCAGACAGCAATTAGGCATTGACTGCCTACCTTCCGGAATATAACTGGAAGTTTGCACACGGATCTCTGAACTTAGATTGGGCTTGGAATTGAGGAGATCCCTTGCTGCAAAACTGTATGCTGACCATTTCATCCTGACTGGGACAAAATGAAGACCCTCTTGAAGTGCTTCCTGCCTACCCTTCTGCTGTAGCCCTTGCCAAGTGTCAAAGCCCACACCCATCCCAAGGATTCTTGCACCAACAGAACACCTGAAGTAACCTGAGATCACTATACCCTTTGCCACAAGAGGGAGGAAGGCTGTCCAGAATTTTAGCTCTTCAGATACCAATAAGCACTTACGTTTGCAAACAACTAAGACACAACTTAAGAGATGTTATGTTATATTTAATTTATACAGCGCACGGCTACTCAAAGAGTGTCCCGGCGCTTACTCCGGAAAGGAAGATGTACACAAATCAAAAGCCAAAGAGCAGAGTTTTTAGTTTTTAGGTAGCCTAGCAACATATTATAACATTTGCATCGTAAAGCACACATTTACCAACAAGGTTACCTTGGTGCTTTATATCAGATGTTTATTGTTACT
This sequence comes from Triturus cristatus, assembly GCF_964204655.1. Classification (NCBI taxonomy): domain Eukaryota; kingdom Metazoa; phylum Chordata; class Amphibia; order Caudata; family Salamandridae; genus Triturus; species Triturus cristatus. The sequence continues at coordinate 673,706,325 of NC_140591.1, read as the reverse complement.
CAACTCAATGGAGCTTATTTTATTGACCTCTGAAGAATGTAAGGCTGAGTGGACCTACCAGTATTTGGTTTCTCATAAGTGTGCAAGCTGCTCCACATGTGCTCTTTGTAGTTAACACCTATTAATTTAAACCATCACCCCTGTGGTTGCTGCTTAAGGACCGACTATCCTTCATTTACAACTCTTCTGACTGATTTCTGCAACTGCCCCCACTAGTATTTCTGCCTCCTCACCCACTCTCACAACCTCAGCAGACCCACTCAACTTCCTAAAAAATGGAAACATGTACTATCTCAGTTCTGCGATTAAACATCATCATTACATCCCCCTAAAAAAGTTACTGGCCTTCCCCTCAAATGTGTCCATCTCAAGAACAGGTAAGTCACAGACACTATACAATTGCTGACAAAATCAATAAACTCAACCTAAATCTCTTCTTTCTAACCGAAGCAAGCATTTACTCTCAATGTTAGGCCTCCTATTACAACTTGGCTTTTCCATCTCTTGCACAGACCGGACACGTGCTCTGGGATTGATCTTATTGCAATCTACTGCAACTCCCTCTCATGTAAAAAGCAGACTATGTCTCCCTACTATTTGTTTGAATTACTAAAATTGGCATGGAATTCCTCAGCAAAGTAAACCATCTACATTCACACCATCTACCAACCCCATGCAAAAATGAAGACTATTTCAATGTATACATCATAGAACAACAAACCAAATCCAACAGAAAAAATATTCCAAGGTGACTTCAAATTATACCAGTGAAAAAAATAATACCAGCTTTCACTCCTTCAAACACCTATTCAGCAAAATCTGCATAAATCAATGTTCTGAATTACCCACCTACAATGGGGGGATAATTTAAAATTGAGTTATTGCCAACAATGTCTCTCTCACCTGTTTAAAACCAATTGCAACTTCATTCTCCCCTCACATATCCACATTTCTAACATGTAAAAATCACCGAAATGCACCTCAAAGTTATCTCTGAAACATTCCTTCAAATACATTTCTGAAGATGCTCTTTAGGATGTCATAACCAAAATTGATAAAAGTCTATCTTCTGATTCCAGCTTTAACCAACTACGTTCACACTATGGCAAAACCCTCACCAATGCCATAGACAACATATATCCACTAAAATCAAGTAGACACATGACCAATCCTGCCATCCCTCGGTTCCTGGATGACCTTCTACAGGAAAGGAAACATTTTAGGAAACTAGAAATATAGAGAGATGAACAAATCAAACAATCTGCCTCTTCCCAAAAAAATACCAGGAAGAAATACAAACAGAACACCGTCATCTCTCTTCTCCCAATGCAAGCTCCATAATTATATAAACAGGTGTTAAACGTGTTTTTGAACTGGTGTACTATGACCTCAGGCAACAATACAAACCTCTCCCATGTCAACCAAACTCCAAGTAGGAAAACCTAGAAGATTTTTTTTTCACAACAAAATTAATTCACTAAGAATATCAACCCATCCTCATATAACAGCCACAATATAAATCATCCTTCTTCATGTTCCACTGCATCAAAAATCTAACCAACATACACAACCAGGATGATAATATCGTACCATTTGTCATTAAAAGAAAGTTTCCACAAGACCTGGTGTCCACTATTCAGCACTTTTCCAAAGGCATCCTCCTGGACAGCTCAATTTTGGGGCACATCACTTCCCTTTTGAAGAAACCAGATGCTAACCCAGCTATCCCATCAAACTACTGACTCATCACCAAACTTCCCTGGTGAGAGAAACCCATGCAAATGTGTTGACCTTCAGTTTACAAATCGTACCATCAGAACTGGTTACCTACTACAACTATGAATTTTGTAACGGCTGTAGTACTGAAACTGTTGCTCCAAAAAATAGTTGATGCCACTCATTTTATGCTTTTTAGAGACAGCACCAATGTAATTGTCCCACTCAAACCTCTCAGCAGTTTGTGTCACTTGCAACTTTGAAAATAGCACCCATGTGTTGAGAAGCATGCTTCCTATTGAGGATACAATCAAGTTCAAATTAGAGAAGTGTGACATACTATTGGCACAACAATTTCAATGTAAAAAAAATTGCCAACAAATATAGTTATACAAAATGTTGTCATTCTATACTTAAACAAGAAAAACACAAACGTAGACTACAAAGATATTGCTGTAAACAATACCTAAAATACCATAATATTAATAACAAAAATAAAGAAATACAAAATATCGCAATCACCTTGAACACTACCCAAATATCAAAAACAACATCAAGTTACAAAATATTGTTAATAATATAAAAACTTATAACTAGAAAAAAATTCCCTTAAATTAATATTTTAAAATGAAAATAGCTACTAAATTACCAAATAAACACTACAATTAATATATTAAATATAGTAACCACAAAGATAATTATTAAACAATGAGAATAACAAATAAAACGTAAAATAATTATATGCATAAAAATGCTAATGTATAAAAACATTTACAAAATGTTGGAAACTATTTTGAAAAATATGTGAATGGTATTAACTTAAAAAATTTAAATGCATAGGAAAGTCCTGAAAAAACGTTTCTTTGTACTACTTAATATGTGAATATTATGCCTGTGTTTGCCAAAAGAAAAAAAACTGCTTATGCAAAAATTAAAATTTATTTGTAAAACAAATGTTTTAAATGTAAAAAGTATTATTATATAATGAAATGTAAAATGTTTATGTGAAGTGTTTTGTTACAATATAAAACTATAAACATGTTACAAAAATATTACAATAAAAGAAATGTAATAATGCTTATTTACAATGTATGTGAAAAAGGTGGAAAAAATGAAACAATTGAAAAATATCTTTAACGTATGTTAAATGTAGACTGCGCGGGATCATGCGTCATCTTTCAAATATGGATCTCAGATCTGTAGAAAGATCTCAAGTTTATCCATCAGCTTTAAAAAAGGAGCCTCTCATATAAGGCCGCTTTGAACAACAAACACAGCCATTCTGCATGTGTGGGTTTAAGTGAGGAGCCCCAGTGACAGAGGATGCATAGTTTGGCTGTGGTCAGCACCATTGAGAGAAAATGTCTTTCATGATTGGTTGTCGTGGGTACTTCGGAGATGTCATGGAACATTAGTGTGTGTCAGGTCAATGGCGAGGGAATGGGAACAGTTCTGCTGATCGTGTCTCACTCTGTGACCCAGAAGTCATGGGTGTCAAGTCAATTATGTAAGACACGCACTGTGTAACAACAAGATTGTCCGCAGCACCAGCACTGTGATTGAAGCAGTAAACCTGTGTACTCTGATTTTGTAGGTATTCAGTACCAATCTTGAATGGTCTTAAAGAGGCAGAATTTCATTCTATATTCCCTCACCCCTCTGTCCAGGTTCTCCAGAATCTCTGGTCAGTCCTCTTCTGCTTAATCCTTCTGTAGTCTCCCCTGCCATGTATCCTGTACCTTCTGGGGGGTGGAATGCAGATGTTGTGTCAGCATGATATAACGGCCAGGCATTATACGTTTAAAATGGCCCCAACAGTGGAGATAAGAGACCACTGGGGAGGATGGTATAACCCATGGTTTATTTTAAAGAACAAAGGTCCTTGGCATAGGAGGAGATAGTGTAAGCATTTCTACATAGACTACAATGAGCACTATGAGTAGTCTTCCTATGTCCAGCCGGACAAAGGAACATTTATTCAAATAAGATAAAAGGGGAATGAACGGAATACAGGAAACAACAGGGATGGCTAACGGCACAGTCCTGTACCGAGCATTGAAGTAAAGGGATAGAGAGAATAGACACAGGAAGGAAATAACAGGCGAGGAAATTGGTTGAAAAAAGAGCAAAAGGTGGCTTACATTTTCATGATAATCTTACGTAAGCTCATACCAGCCAACAACACAGTAGAATTTACATAATGGTTAAATTGTGGTGTTTGCTAAACAAGTCGACGTTTCGATCCCTAGATCTCAATACTATGGGATCATCATCAGGACTGGAATATGAACTGTTGCCTGATAAGTAGTTTCAAGCAGCCTGTAAAGTTATGCGACAGGAAACAAGGAAACAAAAAATAAATAAATAAATAAATAAACAGTAAATATGGTCCACCAAACTTAGAGCATATCTATTCGACAACCGTTTTGATGATGTGGAACAATTCAGCATGTGAATAGGAAAAATTAGGGTGAAGTGAGCGTGATGGTAGACATGCGGACAAGAATGACAACGATGCTGTGTGCAGTAAGCCTGGGCGAAGCACTACGCTACGCTCGCGTAGTTTGCGAAGTTCGCGCTACTTCGCACTACGCGAACTGCACGTAGCACAGTGCGAACACGCGTAGCGTAGTGTTGCGTAGAGCTGCGGTCATTTTTTGCTTGCTCGCGGTCCTCAACGTCAAGTTGGCGACCGCGAGCAAGCAAAATGACATCCCGGCGAGACTTTTTCCTTGTTCGCGATCAGCAACATCAAGTTGGCGATCGCGAGCATGGAAAATAAACCTCCCGGCGAGATTCCCAACGCGAGGAGGTCAGGTTTCTCATTGCGAGGGGTCGCGTATGCTCACGACCGCTCGCGATGAGAAACTACCAGTTCGCGTTGAGAAAGCTGCCGCTCGAGTAAAAATCTACTCGAGCAGCAGAAAACTACAGCTCGCACTGTGCAAGATGCCATTTTCAATGATTGCACAGTGCCGGTTGCTTGTCCGCACTGTGCAATCATTGAACAACAACACAGTGCGAACATGTTACTACGCAGTTCGCGAAGTGCTACGCGTAGCTCGTGTAGTGCGAACTTCACTTTGCGTAGCTTCGCGAAGTGCTACTTCGCGAACTACGCCCACCCTTAGTGTGCAGTGGCGAAAGTGTGGATGCAGGACCCCTAGGGTCAACGACGGTGAGCGGGCAACAAGGGATGTGAAAAGTGCCCTTTATTGGCAGTGAAAAGGATGCCAGGGAGGCGTATGCGGGTGACGAAGGGCGGTGTACCAAGAGAATAATGTATGTCCTACCGAGATAAACCAATAGCGACGACAAGTGTGGTGGAATGACAAGGGGCGGCGTGGTGATATTCGGAACATGCTCATGGGCAAATTAGGTGCTTTAGGAGGGTGAGCCGTGTAAAAATTCAACGGACGCGGCGCAGTGATTAATTGACTGCATGACAAAAAGCCGGGGTGCGCAGACCTGGCGAGCAGCTCGGCGGATGCCCGGAGCTCGTAGGGAAGCCTGCGAATGTCTCAAGAAGGATCTGAAGGAGGAAAAGGGGATGGATGAGCCTGGTAATGAGGGTGGTCCGTGAGCCAATGGAAGCAGGACGGGTGTTTACCTTAGGCGGGGTCCGAAAAAATGTCGGACGGGTAGGCGCTTGGGTGAGGACACAGGGGGGGATCCAGCAGGTGTTGTAGAGTGCTGGAGCTGAGGGAGGCAATAGAAGTATTAGGGGGAAATCTGAAAGTGTGAGGCTGCCGAGTGCAGGGGCAGTCAAGGAATTGGGCTTACCTGGGAGGAAGGATAAGGGGCGCAGGAGGCCAGAGCGAATGTTCCTTTTAGCCTGCTGGATCCCCCCCTGTGTCCTCGCCCAAAGTATTTGCATCTAACACTTTGGACATCCTTGAATAAGTTTTCAGCCCCATAGGTCCTAAGGAATGTAAAAGTATTCTCTTTTTCTGTTCAGGTTTCATTTTTCCCGCTTCATCAACCGCTGAGATGTAATTTATAAAGTACTTCTTCCATTCTAACCATTTAATGCTTGGCTCCGCTCCTGTCGCCCAAAAGGTGTGTGGGTTACTGATAGAATAATTTTGATGTGCTATCTCCACACTTGTGGGATCTCCTTCGTTATCCCCATCACCCATATTTCGACCTTAATAATGTTAAGCAACTTCTGGCTTAAATTCCTTGCTTTAGGTATTTCCCCCGGCAGTCTCACCTGTTCCCGCTACTATCCGCTGCTCAGAACCACCTGTGCTTCACTTCCTACGGCACTTCTCTTCAGCGCCCGTACCTTCGTGTTGCTAGGATACTGACGCTGAAGAATGAATCAAAAATGGCCGCCGCGCGGTTACGTTGCATTCACCACTGCGCATGCTCCTGACGTGTCCGGACGCACCTCTTACGTCAGGAACTCCACACGCTCATGGTTTCTGGAATCTCCACTGCAATTCGTATCACGCCACCAGCGCGGGCCTTTCAACTGTCCAAAATCCTTTCGGAAAGCACGTATGTAGCAAAACACTTCTTCCTTCTTCTTCCAGCTGGTCTTCTGTCGCCGTCAGATAATCCAATCCAAATAGGCTAATTTTTCCTTTTGAACGAGGATCCAAAAAAAAAAAAAAAAACAAATCCGCCTTCCACTGCTCAGTTTTTTTGTTTTTTTTAAGTCCTTTGCATGCTGCCTCTCTAAATCCCGATCGTCGCCAATTTTAGTGAAGCTAGGACGGCCTTGTAGTGGTTCACAAGCTCTTTATTTCAGTAAGATACACAAGAACAGGTGAGCGCCAGGATACACCTCCACTCCAATCCCAAGACTAACTGCTACTCCCAGAATCCGAATGTCACTCACCTAGTGACATTCCATGCACGCACACTCTCACCTTAAGGGTACATCCAACAAATGACACATCAACATTAAAGTAGGACACAACAAGTACATTTACCACACATTTTTTTACTTCGGAAATACTGTTACCATGTAAGTCTTTTCGGCACAAGACTTGACCTCGCAATTGATCAGTAGGTGGCAGTGTTTCTCTTTCTGTAGTGAGTCTTGAAGGATTAGTATTAACTTAGTAGTTAACTAACATAACTTACAATGGCACAGGTAACTCATTAAAGCACTGGCAAAGCAAGTTGCCTAATGTTTAAATCAGCAAAGCCATTATTGATCCCGAACACTGGGAAGCCAGAGTGGCATATATTGTCACTACAATAGTCCATTTTCACTGTCTATAAAAATTCCAGGACATCTCTTTCTACAGAAAATAGAGCATATTGAAGCAAGATGGATTATCGGGGCAGAAAATGCTGTGTACAGGTGAGTTTACTATACAATCTTTACAGCATAGAAAGAGAAATGGTATGCTTGGTGGAAGAGTGCATGCTTGTTGTTTGCGTGGTAAGTGGCTGTACGTGTGTTGTAATGGTGTGCATGGTTAAATATGCATGGAAAAGACGTGCATTGTAAAACCATGCATGGTATTGTCACTCAACCACTTAAAAGTCCATACCATGCAGGAACTGATGTGCATGCACACAGGGGGGACATTTGAGGCCCCCCCTGTGTGCTTGTACATGCGGTGGAGGCATGGGAGCCCTGTAGGGCCCCCTTTGTTTCCTCTTCCCCATGTCGTACATGGAGGAGGAACCTTCATGACACCACCGCAGAGAGGAAACTCTTATTATGCATGTCAGCACTGTGGCGGACCCAAAAAGCATATTGCGGCTTCTGACTACTGCGCCACCTCCAAAGAATGGCTGTTCCCTGGCAGCGGCAGAGGTCCCATGGTTGTCCAACCTCCCTACTCGTAATTCAGGAAGTAAGACGCAGGTGCGGCAGTGGCAGGACCGCCACCGCTACGCTCCAGCTAGTCTGCCGGTCCTCCCACTGCCAGACTTGTAATTGGACCATTATAGTGGCCAAGACTGGAGTGGGAATACTAGATTGGAAGTTTCGAGCATCTAACAGCTTCCCAACATGGTGTAGATTGGAGTAGGAATAGCAAATGTGACCCTTTTAGTGTCTAACCCTTTCCCAACATGAATTAGATTAGACTGGTAAGAGTACATCTGACCCCTTAGCTACTTTCCAGTACCTTCCCCAACATGGTTTGCATTGGAGTGGGAAAAGTAAAAGTGACCCCTTTAATGTACAACATGTTCGCCAATATAGTTTAGATTGGAGTAGTAATAGTAAATGTTATCCCTTTAGTGTCCAACACCTTTTAATATATGGTTTAGATTGAAGTTGGATTACCAAACCTGACCCCTTTACTCCCCAAACCTATTTTACTATTATTTCTATCCAATAATTATGTTATCGATATTTGTGTTTTTCTTGGCAAAGTATGGGATGACTATATTTTGGTAGTCAATATTTGTTTCCGATATTTTAGTGATTTGATATTATGTTTGTGGATATTATGTCATATAACCTAACACACAGTGGTACATGGTTGCTTGTTTCAAGACCTTTTAACCTCTTCAGTGCCCATGACGAGATAGTCTCGTCAATGAGCACGGTTGCGCTGTGCCCATGACGAGACTATCTCGTCATGAACCCCACCCACTAGTGCAACGCCCGGCACAGGAGGGGGAAAGGGCGTGGCACTGAAGGGGTTAAAGTGTTTGTTGATATATCTAATGTAAACAAAAGAATATAATACAATAACGTTTTTTTTCCTTCATTTTTATCACCAGAGAGTGGATTCACAGCATAAGGCATTTTAAAACATCTGACAAGCAATAATTGATCAAAGCAAGTGATATATAATACAGTATAAATAAAACCAAAATCATTCACATTGTATGTTATAGCACGATAACATACACAAAACAACAGAAGAACACAACTGAAACAGGGCAAAACACAATAAAACTGTTGAAATATGAACTCAAAACTACAACCATAGCACAACACAACAACAGTAGCACAAAACACACCACCATCACAATACAATATTGCAAAAATGCTCAAACTCCTTTGTCTCACATTACCACCTCAGGAATCTGCTTTCATAATAGAGTGGTTAAAGTTGTTTGCACCAGGCACGGCCTTACCACTTGGAACTTGAAATAGCGCCAGTCAAAAATGTTTTGTGATCTGACTCTTAGGCGCCAAATAATGTATTTATAATGCAGTTAAGGTTGATTACAAGAAACCTTCTGTAACATTCTGCTCTCTAAGTGGTATTTTATCCTAAATGAATAAACCACAATCTCTGAAGCACAAACTCCAAAAAAGCACATACTTTCAATAAGAATAATGTTAATGTATTCTCTTCTAGAAGAACATAGAGAACTAAAAAGCATATTTTTAATGCTCTCTAAATGTTGTATTTCGATTCGTTCGCCTGCCTAAAGTTTCATGCAGAGTCAAGGTTAATGCATCAACTTATGTTAGTTGCCTGGACGAATGTTGTCAAATATTCTTGAGCTCCGGCAACCCTTTGAGACTGCAGACAAAATGAAATGGAAAGGAATTTAATTAGAGTGTGCTATGAATGTAATAAGGGGCATTAGGCATTTATTAGAAAAAGCTGTTACTGATAAAAGTGTGTCCTACATCAGAAAATTATAATTACAGACAGCGCACAACATTGTATATATCAACAAATTATTTTCGAAGTCCAATATAATTTAAAAAGTATGGTTTTGTAGAAAGCAAATACTGTTTATATTGATTCAGTTTAGCAAAGTAAAATAGACTACATTGTCCAACACTGCTCGGGAACATTGTTCACCTTTGCTTTAATGCACACTCTTCAAGTAGTATACGTCAGTCTGCTTAAATTCTGTGGTGATTGGTTGTTAGTGCTAATAATGCAAAAGTAATTTGTGCAACTAATACTTATTAGATGCCCTAAAGTTAACCACTTAAAGTACACATCAGAATTGTAATCAACTAGGCCCATATTTATCATTTTTTCATGCAGCCCAACGCAGCAAGTCACCTTGCTGCGCTGAGTGAAAGGGAAATGGCAGGAATGCGCTGTATTTAACATTATACAGCACATTGCTATCTTTTCCTAGCACTGGTGCACTTTTGGCTGCTTAGCGCCAATGCACTCTTGAGTCGTGATGCAAGGGTGCCTTCATTGTAAGCAGGATTGTTTTTGTGCCGAAAGGGACACCTTCCTGCACATAAACAATCCTCAGAGGCATTTTCCTCTTTCTATGTGTGCTGCAGAATGCAGCAGATGTAGAGAGAGGAACAAACGAGAAGAAATAAAGATATTTCTCCTTGTTACACCTCACCTGGGGAGGAGTAGCATTAACCACTAATGATAAATCCGAGAATGCACCAAAATCAATGGATAGATGTGAGGGAGCACCCATACTCCACAGATAGAATGCCTCCCTGGGGCATATCGTACTCCTGAGGCGGAAGCCGGGAGATAGCGCTAATTGCATTTATTTTTAAAACTTGTTGTATAATTGTATTTTATCTATTCTCTTCCCCCTCCCAGGCACTTGCACTTTAATTACTCACGCTCTGGGTAGTCCCGCGCAGCTGATTGCATAGCTGCAGCGGGCCACAACATCTTCGCCGCCATTCCCCAGAGGCCACTGGCCACGCCCCCTTCTAACAGGCCACGCCCCCCGCCAAAGTCATTTAAACGCGCTGAACGCGAGCGCGAGGCAGAGGCATATCGTACTCCTGAGGCGGAAGCCGGGAAATAGCGCTAATTGCATTTATTTTTTAAAACTTGTTGTATAATTGTATTTTATCTATTCTCCTCCCCCTCCCAGGCACTTGCACTTTAATTACTCACGCTCTGGGTAGTCCCGCGCAGCTGATTGCATAGCTGCAGCGGGCCACAACATCTTCGCCGCCATTCCCCAGAGGCCACTGGCCACGCCCCCTTCTAACAGGCCACGCCCCTCCCATCTTCCTTCCTATTTAAGAATGTGCTTTCCCCGTCCGCGCAGCGGACGGGCGCAGCGGGCGCGCCAAAGGCAAGCCCGTCTGCGCCCGTCCGCGCCCTTTCGGGCCCAGGGGCCAGACCCCCTGGTCAAAGCACGTGCCCTCGATTATGCTATGATGCTGATCAGATCCTCGCTCTTAGACCTACAAGGGACCATCCGACAGCTTATAATATGTTAGATCAGTTTCCACAATGCTGTCCTCACTGCTCCTTCCATCTGGATACTCCACAGCGATGTTATAGCCTAGCTCCCCGAGTACGAACTTACTCCCTTTTAAGTTATACCTTCCTCAGCTTGAACTGTCGTTCCCTGCCCAAACACAAACGTGAGATTTTCGACCTTCTTACAGATGAATCCCCTGACGCACTTTTTATTACAGAAACGTGGCTTCGCGATAGTTCCGGACCAGATATTGCAGAAGCCCTTCCTGCCCAATATGCGATTGTAAGGCACGATCGCCCCAGGAAAATTGGAGGTGGTGTGGCAATAATATTTAAGAATATTTATCAATGCCATCTTGATCCTGCTCCGTTAAACAGCTGTGAAGCAGCATTTTTTAAGCTGGCTCTCCAACCTTAAATTACCCTTTTGGGCCTACTAGTGTATCGCCCTCCAGGTCTTGCTAACGCATGGCAGTTACAATTTTATGAACTTATAGCCTCGGCTTTATCTACTTCTAGTAACTTTTTTGTCGTCGGTGATCTGAATACTCATTTGGATGACCGAAATGACAGTCTGGCTTGCAACCTTATTGCGGACCTTGCTTCTATGAATCTCACTTTACATAACAAGGGCCCCACCCATAAGGGCGGACATCTCCTAGACCCAATTTTTTCCAATAGTATCCATGTTAAGTGTTCCACGGCAGTGCCAGTTATCTGGTCTGATCATTTTCAAATTAAATTTACCGTCACCTACAATGTGAACACACCTACTCACAAACCTGATACTAATACACAGAAAAGGGACTGGAAAAAGTTCGACTCCGCTGCTTTTAATAAAATCTTAGCTGATCTCAAGCCTGGAAATTTATTCGCATCCAATAATATGGATTTGATGGCCAGTGCCGCTAATGATTGGCTTCTTGAAGCCATAAATACATGTCTTCCCACTATCCACAAGAAAGGGATACATCCCAAAGCCCCCGCTCCTTGGTACAATGAGATGCTCCGTATACACAAATCTAAATGTAAGAAATTAGAACGCTTATGGAGAAAAGATTACTCCCTTTTATCTGGTACCGCCTATAAAACAGAGCTGAAATGCTATCACAAGGCATGTGCTACAACTAAGGCTATCCACGTCAACAAGACTATCAACGAAGCAATAAATAAATCAAAAACTTTGTTTAATGTGGTGAAGGAGCTCGCTGGTTCACAGACCACGGCAACACCTCCCCAGTTATCCAACGCTAAATGCGATGAGCTTGCCCAGTACTTTATCTCCAAAATTACGAACATACATCAGAACATTTTTGCTCAAGGCAACCTAAATATTTCCGCGACCTCTCCTCAGTCTAAGGAAGAGGCTGTTAACTCGACGTTGTCATCTTCGCCTCAACTGTTGTCCTGGCCTGATCTCTGCCCGGAAACACTCTTAGAAATATTGAGCAAAGTCAAGTCAGGCTCCCCGCTGGACCCTTTGCCCGCCCCGATACTACGCTCTTTGAATTTTTCACATCTTTCTACTATTTGTACAATGTTAAACCACTCGCTTGACACTGTAACTGTTCCCAGTTGTTGGAAGCATGCTATGGTCACCCCGCATTTGAAAAAGCCGCTGGCGGATCCCAAGGTGACCGCCAACTACCGTCCCATTTCTTTACTACCGGCTTTTTCCAAAATTTTGGAACGACATATCCATGTTCATCTTTCAAAATTTGTTACAGACAATGGCCTTCTGCATCCATCCCAGTCCGGATTTCGCCCCGGCTTCTCTACAGAGACGACCCTCTTGGGCGTTACAGACAATCTGCGCTTGCTCCTGGATCGAGGAGAAACAGTTGCGCTGATTTTACTTGATCTCAGCGCAGCTTTTGATACTGTGTCACACAGTATCCTTCTCAAATCCCTCGCTGCCATCGGCATTGGTAATAAGGCTTTGGACTGGCTTGCATCCTTTTTATCAGATCGTTCCTTTCAAATCTTTTCTAAGTCATCCTCTTCAAAGAGCTACTCCTCCCCCCATGGTGTACCCCAGGGGTCAATCCTTAGTCCTCTTCTTTTTAATTTATATGTCACTCCTTTGGCTTATGTTGCACAATGCTCTGGTTTAAATCTGTACTCCTATGCCGATGACTCACAAATTGTTTTTTCACTATCCCAAATCGATCCCATGGTTTCTTCCCCTTTGCAAGCAGGACTCAGCAAAATATCTGGATAGATGAACAGCAACCTACTTAAATTAAATGGTGGAAAGAGTGAGGTCTTGGTTCTTGGCAACACACCCGACCTCTGGAACTTAAAACATTGCCCTACTACCCTGGGTCCCCTACCAACTCCATCTGAACAAGTACGAAACCTGGGAATAATTATCGACAGGGGGCTATCCATGAAAGATCAGGTCAACAAAGTAGTAGCCACCTGTTTTACCATCCTACGATGGCTTCGTAAAATCTTTTGGATACTCCCTAAAAACACCCAGAGATCTATTGTGAATGCCTTGATAACCTCTAGATTAGATTACGGCAAAGTGCTCTACCTGGGGTCTACCAAGGCCATCACACGGCGCCTTCAGCTGGTACAAAATGCCGCAGCTCGGCTTCTCTATGGCTGTCGGAAACGTGACCATATTACAGATCGCTTGAGAGAGCTGCACTGGCTTCGTGTAGATAATCGTATAAAGTTCAAAACTTTGAGCTTTATGCATAAGATCAAAATCGGATTAGCTCCCCTTTATCTTCAGGCCCTTGTCAGCCCCTACCTTCCTGTTCGCTCACTTCGCTCCTCATCCCATCATCTTTTCAATGTACCAAAGTTTAAACTCACCAGAATGGGCGGTGGTTCCATTGCGAACTTGGGACCCAGACTGTAGAACTCGCTTCCTTTGGCCATCCGGATGGAAAACTGTCATAAGCGATTTCGTAGAGCGGTGAAAACTTGGCTCTTTGATCTCTAAATTTTCTGCCTTTGTTGTTGATCTGTCTCTTAGCGCCGGGAAACCCTCATGGGTAGCTGTCGCGCTTAATACATTTAATTAATAAATAAATAATAAATAAATAGTAACTCCAGATTTATCAAAACATGCAGGGCCATGCAAGGTGGCCTTGCGTGGCTTGATAAATCTCATTTAGATTTTGCGTTGCTCTTGCGCCCCCTTGCGTGCCTCAAGAGTGATGCCAAACCACAACAAATCTGGCCCAGCTAGTGTGCAATGGATGAGGTTGTTTTAAAACGGGTACATCTTGTCAAAAATCATGCACACATATTGTAATTTGTCAAAGCTCTCATAGAGAATGATTTATAAAAAAATATTATTGTTGAACAAACATTCCTCAAAATATTGATATACCTTAAAATAGACATGAATTGCATTTTGACTTGAAAACATCTGTTGAAATGTATATTATGTTATCTTTAACTATTTGCAGTCAAAGAGGAAGGCAAGAGATACAATTTGCTTTTTTTTACCACTTTAGTGTGCAGTTCTACTTTTTTCACACAGTACAAATAAGCATTGGCAAAGCCAATCGCCTTCCTTTAATCAGCTAACTCATGCAAAATGTAGGCTTCACAAATACTGAATCCATGCATTGCATGCTTAAATGCCATCTATCACACTAAAGTAAAAACCTATTCAATTTGCCAATGCTGACCAGACTTAGGGCCTCATTACGAGACTGGTGGTCCACTGAACGCCAGACTTGCAGGGTCACGCAGTGGAGGACTTCTGACTGCCCCATTACGACCAGGGCAGTCGTGCCATCCTGGGACCACTGCAACTGCCAGGGATCAGAGATCCCTGCCGGTGGTGCGGTGGCCTTAGGGCCACAATATGCTTGGCAGGACTGCCAAGGTCCCGGCAAGCATATTACAAGTTTCCTCTCCACCACTGTTTTCCTGGTGATGGGCCTGCCATGAAAAGCATAGCAGAGAGGAAACAAAGGGTGGCCTACTGGGCCCCCTGTTGCCTCAGGGCCATGAGGTGCATGGAGGGGGGCACATGTTATCCCCCCAAGCACCCTAGTACCTGTATGGCATGGAATGCAGCAGTCCATGCCGTGCAGTTACTGATTTTGATCTCCTGACGGGGCTGAGCTGTTGAAAAGTTCCAGCACTCAATCCATCATCTTGTTGTGTTTGCTATGTTTACCCTAAGTGATGAAGGGTATGCCTAGACGTGAGTCCCTTGCTCGCTGTGCCACTAGATTCAAGCTAGCCTTGCTGATGAGGGTTGATGCAATGAACCTGCTCCCAGGATACTTGTTTCTGGTCCAGGAATGGCCTGGCTGTTCGGGCTGTACTGTTCCCATGAGGAGCAGGGTCAAGACTGATCTGCACATGTCTGTTTCAAATTGGGGTGGCATAGTGAGCAAAAGAATGATGGATCTAACCGAGATCTCTTTACTGGGGATGAGTGGTTGAAATCATTCAACATTCCATCCATGATCTTGTTGTTGCTATGTTTGCCATAAATGGCCAAGGGTATATCCGAACGTGTGTCCCTTGCTCGCTGTGCCACTGGATTCCAGCTAGCCTGGCTGATGAGGAGATAATAGCCCCAAAACGGTCCCAGGATGTTTGTTTCTGGTCTAGGGAGAACCTGGCCTGGCAGTTCGGGCTGGGCTGCTCCCATGAGGAGCAGGATCAAGACTGATTTGCATATGGCTGGGTCTAAACAAGGATGGCATAGTGAGCAAAAGAAAAATGGATTAAACCCTTGACTGAGGGTGAATGGTTGAAAAGTTTCAGCACTCCGTCCATCATCTTGTTGTGTTTGCTATGTGGCTAAGGGGAAAACAAACTTTACAATGCATATTTTACAATGCATGCGTTTATAACGCAACTCGTTACAACAATGTGTTGTTACATCGCATGCCATTACAACGCAAGTTGTTAAAACGACTTGCGGTGGGGGGGAGTTGTTGGATTTGATGGATTTTCAATCTAACACCTTCCCTACTATTGCACACACTGGAGTTGGAATAATAAATTATACTATTCCAAACTCCAGCGCCCCCCACCACAAGTCATTGTAATGACTTGCGTTGAAATGCAATGCGATGTAACAATGCGTCGTTGTAACGACTTGTGTTGAAAACGCATGCCCAGATGTGTGTCCCTTTATCGCTGGCTGTTGAGGGGTGATTCTCAGAAAATTGTCCCAGGATGCTTGTTTCCGGTTCCAGGGAGGACCTGGCCTACAGTTCAGGCCGAGCTGTTCCCATTAGGAGCTGGGTCAAGACTGATTTGCATATGGTTAGGTCCAAACTGAGGTGGAATAGTGAGCAAAAGTACAATGGATTTAACCCTGATCTCTTGACTGAGGGTGAGTGGTTAAAAAGTTTCAGCACTCCGACCATCATCTTGTTGTGCAAACCAACTAATATCCATATTAGGCAAACCGAGGTCCCTGTCGAAGCCACACTTTTTAGCATACTCCCTAGACCAGAACACAAAGCTACGACCCAAAGTCCATACTCTGACCATTTTAAAGGATGGATTAGAATCACAGAGGAAAAGGCTATAACTGAATGAGGAAGTTTTGAAATGCGATACAGTAGAAAATGGACAATAGTAGGAACAATTTGAAAGAATTGCTTTTATTGGTTGTTTTTAATATGTTGGTACATAAAGCTAGGTAGATATTTTTAGGAAAACTAAATAGATATTGGATTGGCTTTGGAGAAAATAGTGAAACATTTGCTGTTTCCAATTTGTCATTATTTGAAAAATTCAAGCACTTTAAAAAAAAAAACATTATTATGCTTTTTGGTGGGAACAGCACTCTATTAATAAAAAAGGGAAAGAAAAACTTTTTCACATGAGGGATATTCACAAACCATATAGTACAATTATTTTTACAAAAAACCTCTTGAGCTATGTACACAAATGGTATTAAAGACCATAGGAAACATGTTTTCCAAATTGATCCTGTTAGATTATAAAAAGATGAACACATCAATCTCAATCTCAATCATAACAAATTCATTATGTACGAGAATCTAATTCAGTCAACCTACCAGAATAAAGTTTGCACCCCAAAAAATTAACAATTCATGAATTGCTAGCTTCCTGAGCCTCCTTCCATCTAAGGATGGGAGCCCATATACGCCTTCCAGAAAGTTTCTGATTTTTACCCTTTCTCTCATAAATACCTCTTTCTAATTTAAACCTAGCCAACAGTCTGGCAAGCCATTGCTGAAATGTTGGAGCTACCGGGTCGGGCCAGGCCGAGGCTATGTCTATCCGGACCGCCGCCATAGCCAGAAATAGGAATCGATAATCCGTGTCTCGCTCCCCATTATTACCAACCCCCAAAAGTATTACCGCCGGGGTTAATGTAGCTTTCACTTCTAGTATTTGGTTAAGAAATTTCTCTATGGGATTTAATAAAATCTCTAAACGTGGACATGAAGCAAACATATGTGCTAAGTCGGCTTCTGTTGAATCACATCAAGGGCATCTAACCTGTCCCCCACATTGGGCAATCTTAGCTGGAGTGTAGTAGAGTTAAAAAATTGTCTTGTAATGCTGGGCTTGAAGCCCCGCAGAACAAACAACTGTCTGTCCCAATTCCAGTGAATCCAGAAAACTCTCCGGTTCTATGTCCAATCGCTCAACCCACTTTCTCACATGTTTTCCACTGTCATTCTGCTTAAATACTACCAGTTCAGCATACAATCTCTTTATGGTGCAGTCCCTCCCTTCTCTGATAACATCTATTATTTTCACTTTACTGAATCCACCTTCCTACCAAGATAACTACGCACCTGCAGATATTTAAAGAAATATCTCCTCACGATTCCAAACTCAGCCTGAATATCACTAAACTGATGTATTCCATCTGGCCGTATTAAATCCACAACTGTCCGGATTCAATTCAAGCACTTTTGCTGCATTTGTTTAACAACTGAGCATGGTCCTTGAAAAAGTGTTATGAACTTGTGACCTACATGTCTTACCTAATGTTGCAACCTATGTTACCATGGGAGCAAAGCTAGAGGAGCATGAGGTGAAAGCGAATCAAAAACACTAGACTGTGACTTTGAAGTTGCAGTTGTAGTGAAAACAAATGTTGATATTATGGTTAGGTGTAAAAAAAAAATTAATTTATAGATACAACAGTATGTACAAGACTGTTAACCCCAAATAGCAAAATAAAACATCATAGTAGCTGGTGGATTCCCACATTCATCGGTAAGCTCCGTGGGGGGCGCACTGACCCGCACAGGTAGATCCTCGGATCAGGCAAAAACTAGTATGAAACGGGGCTATTGTTCCAGAAGTTCGGAAAAGGATTAAGTAGAATAACCAGTCACAAGATGTTTTGCATAAGATAAATATTAAAGAGTGATTCTGATTTGCTTTCTAATTAAATAATTTTGAAAGGAAAGTTGAACAAGTTGCCATTAATGTTTGCCTTGTACTGGAGAGGTGCATCATCCTGGTTCTTGGTTTGTACACATTTTCATAAAGAAACAAAACTGATACTGGAAGAGAAATATACAGATTAACAACACACTTACCAGGCATGTGTAGTGAAATGTAGTTTATGTGTAAAAGTAATGCTACCGGGATTATGAAATAGAAGGTCAAACATCCTTACTGGTATGTTTATAAGTAGTAAAAAGGGGTAGAAATCATAGCTATGTTATAAGAATAATAAAAATGTACACACAATGAAATAATACATGTTTTAGTACATTTAACTGAGCTTTCACATATGCTGTGGGCATGCTCTTGTGTGAAACACCACATACAGTTTAGCATCCATATTGAAACTATGAGACACATTTGCAAAGCATATATTTTTGTCTTCTACCACATTTAATTACAAATCTCATGGAACTGCTACCTATACTATATGAAAAGTGATATGAGCTTAAAATGTAATACATGAAGTCTTAAGTTTTAGTGAGCTATATATATTTATATATAGAGTGGTATGACATTAAAAGATTATACATGCTATGAAGATTGATTGAGCTGTATCCACTCCTAGAGACCCATGTAGCCAATTGTAAATCCACTAAGTAGGAGATCACACAGATATTGATACATTCAGTCAGACTGTGAGAAAAGAAGCCATATATTTACTGAAACAGTCAGGCACAACTGATATATATGTAGTGTTAATTGAGGCAGTTGCATGCACAGTTAAGTAACCTAATACTCGTTAGTATACCCAGGAAGGAATACATGCAGCCCCTTACAGATACATTTAGAGTAGTTTATATGTGACAAAGAGAGACATTCATTTTCAAACAAATGTACATTGTTTGCTAGCACAGACCAAAATAATGACTAAGACACTAAAGAACTGACACTTTCAATTCTGACTTGCAGAGAAGTACTCCTTCCATCATGTATTGGGTATATATGTAGTGCTAATAGAGACAGTTACACACATAGCTAAAAAAACAAATATTCACTAACACACCCAGGAAGGAATGCATGCAGCCTGTTACAGACACAAATAGAGAAGCATACTTATCAGAAGAAGAGGCACTCATTTTCCAACACAATCAATCAGGAGTTTATAAAGCACGACTACTCACCCGTGGTCTGAAGATGCTGGGGGTGGGCTTCTGGTCCCTCTGGGTGTGAAGGATCATTCAAAGAGCCAGGTCTTGAGGTCCTACTTGAATTGGGTCAGCAACGCAGATTGTCTGAGGCGGAGGGGCAGGGTGTTTCAGGTCTTGGAGGCGAGGTAGTAGAATTATCTTCCTCTGGTTCTGGTCTTGTGGATCCTAGGGATGGAGGCTAGGATGCTTTGGGCAGAACGGAGTTGTCTGGTGGGTATGTGGAATGCGAGGAAGTGGTTCAGGTATGCTGGGCCTATGTTGTGGAATGCTTTGTAGGCATGTTTTAGGAGCTTGAAGGTGATTCTCTTGCTGACCAGGAGCCTTTGGAATTGTTGGGGGTGTTGCAGGATTTGGCTGCAGCAGGGGATGTCGAAGACCAGTTTGGCAGCTGCGTTTTGAACATTCTGTAGTTTCTTGAGCTGTTCCTGGGTTTCGCCGGCATAGAGTGTATTGCCTTAGTCAAGTCTGCTGGTGCTGAGTGAGTGGGTTACAGTCTTTCTGGATTCTGTGGCATCCATCTGAATGTCTTTTGAAGCTGGAGGACTGTGTAGAAGCAAGCTGAGGAGACTGTCCTCATTGGCCTGATTTGGCTGTTCATTGAGAGCGATGAGTCCAGTATGATGCCAAGGTTGCATGATTGGTCTGTAGAGGAGGAAGGGGGTCTCAGAGTGGCTGTCCACCAGGAGTCATCCCAGAATGAAGGGGTGGGACCCAGGATGAGTACTTCGGTCTTGTTCGAGTTGATCTTGAGCCATCTGTCTTTCATCCAGGTGTTGATGGCCTTCATTCTGCTGTGGAAGATGGTTCTGGTGGTTGTGGGTTTGTTGATGAGGATTAGCTGGGTGTCATAGATGTAGGTGACTATGTTGTGTCCATGGCTTCTGATCATGTCTGTGAGGGGGGCCATGTAGACATTGAAGAGGGTGGGGCTCAGGGAGGAGCGGGGTAGTCTAACTCGCTGTGTCCAGCCGGATTGGGGGGTGTACAAGATGTGGTTCACTTCAATGAACTCAGAGAGTTGGGTGTTGATGGCCTCCTCAATGACCTTGGCTGGGAAGGGGAGATGGGAGTTGGGTCTGAAGTTTTTGAGGTCTGTCGGGTTTGAGGATGGCTTCTTCAGCAGGGGGTTGATCTTGGCATCTTTCCAGTCATCGAGGTAGGTGGCAGTTTTGATGGAGCAGTTGATGGTGTGGTGAAGCTGGGGGCGATGGCTGTGGCTGCTCTGTGGAAGATGTGGTATGGGCAAGGATCTGAGAGGGCTCCTGAGTTAATGCTCCAAATGGTCTTAAGTGTGTCTTCTGTTGTGAGTGGGGTCCAGCTGGGCACGGTCTATTGGGGTGCAGCATGGTTGCCTGTGGTGGTGGTGGATGTAGTGCCAGAGTCTACTGCATCAAAGCAGTTGTAGATCTGCCTGATCTTGTGGTGGAAGAAGGTGCCAAGTTTGTTTCAGAAGTCTTGAGAGGGTGGGACTTCTGTGGTCTTGCTACTGGGTCTGGCAAACTCCTTGAAGATGGCGAAGAGTTCTTTGCTGTTGTGTGCATTGGCATTGATTCTGTCTTGGAAGACCTTTCTCTTTGTGGTTTTGAGGAGGAGGTGGTGTGCGTTGACGGAAAGATTTAAAGGTTGCATGGGTTTCTAGGGTTTTGTTGTTCCTCCATCTCTTCTTGAGTCGCTGGCAGGCACATCTGGAGTCTTGGAAGATGAGGTGAACCAGCTGGCTTTCTTGGAGTGTTGCTTGCCTGGTTGGGGATCCGTTGGTGGAGGTTGGTGCTGCGGTGTTGGCGTCAGTTGGCCTTGGTGGAGTGGTCGTGCTGAGGAAGTCGATGAGAAGTACTTTGGTGGTCTTACCCCAGCTGCGACAGGGGTGGTGATGGTGTATGATGGGTGTGGCGAAGGAGAGATGCATGCAGTGGTAGTCAGTCCAGGAGAGTTTGGTGGTTTGGCTTTAGCTAATGTTCCCGCTGGTGGAGGAAACGGGGTCAAAGGTATGTCCAGCTGTATTGGTCGGTGCGGTGACTAGCTGCTTGAGTCTGATGTTGGCAAGATTCACCAGCAGGGAGGCAGTGTTATGTTTTCTGAGGTTGTCTATATGGAAGTTGAGGTCTCCAAGTAGGATGTAGTCAGTGGATGTGAGAATTTGGAGTGCAATGAGCCTATGATAGCGTCGGTGAAGAGAGGTTGGGGGCCAGAGGGCCTGTAGATGAAGATGCCGTGGAGGTTGGTGTTGATCTTGTTCTGGAAGTGGAGGTGTTCCATGGTCATAGTTTAGTCATAAGAGTGAGAGGATAGTCAGAGGTTGAGCTTGTGGGCGATGCCTCCTACTGGGTGGTCAGGCAGTCTTTCCGGGTGATTTTGTAGCCGTCAGGGATGACGATGTCCGGTCCGGAGCAGGTGTTGGTCCAGGTTTCCATGAAGAAAGGGATGTCGGGAGAGGTGGTGTCAAGGTGGTCCCAGATTTCTATGGTATATTTGTGAAGGGATCGCACATTGAGGAGGATGCAGTTGATCTGGTCGAGTGCGCTGTTGGTCGGCTGGGCGGTGAGAGGAGCTGGAGTATTTGCATGAGTATAGTCGTGGTTGCAGTTCCAGCAGGCAAAGCGTTAATGGGTCTTCTTTGACGACCCTAGGTGGCAGGCTGTGTGACATCCAGAATGCAATAAAAAAAGGATGATCAGCACTCAGCATGTATTTAGTTCATTATACAAAACGTGCAATTAAAGAATGTTTTCACATATGGCACAGACTCCATTTTCAATTCCTTTATTTGTCTCTTTTTTTTCTTGTTACCAAAATCCAATGTAGCCATAGCCAACGCGTTTCATCCCTTGATAGAGACTTCTTCAGGGTTAGAAAAATGATATAACCCCATACCCCATCAGTGTATGAGATATTAATAGTAGAATTTTTTCAAGTGTCCCTTATGAACCTAATCGTATAATCCATATGTAGCAATTGGTCAATATTACTTTCACTGTGACACATTGTCAATACACCTTCAAGACATTTCACACTGATTCTCGGATTCCATTGATAAATCTGAAAAACGCTTTATCCTTTCTCATGTTGTTATTAGGTACTGGGAGACAACTCAGAATTTTGATGTCATCATCCATATTATTTTGAGGTATTTTTAACCCATATGCAATGCAATATCCAAAACGATTTAGTCAATCCAAATAAAAAGTGTAGTTCTTAACATTTTGGTGCCGATTCCGATCCGTTAAAAAAAATTTGCGTACAACTCGTATCCGTAAATTTTTACGTACGATTCGTACAAGTGCCCTACAACCGGCGAAGTGAGATTCATACGTTAAAAATACATACGAATAGCGTCGGGAAAAGTGTACGAGAGGGAGCCGGACATTTTTACGTGCAAATTGTAAAACTGAAGTCCGAGCGCGCAAGTACCATCCGTACCGCCCGTCCGAATACACAACCGCATGCAAAAGGCCCCGTACGGAGCGAACGCTGTAGCACACATGTACACGGGTAAACTTGTGCCCGGATACGAGTCGTACAGCCCCCCCCTCCCCCAGCATACGTCAGCACCGTACCCCCGTATGTCAACACCATACCCCCCTCCGCACCGTACCCCAGGACTGTACGCCAGCCCCACACCTGTACGCGCTGCACCCCAGGCCCATCTCCCAGCCCTGCACCTGTTCACACCGTACCCCAGGCCCGTACCCCAGCCCCCCACCTGTACGCGCTGCACCCCAGGTGCATACCACAGCCCCGTACCTGTACGCACCGTACCCCAGGACCGTACCCCAGCCTTGCACCTGTACGCGCCGCACCCCAGGCCCGTCTCCCAGCCCCGCACCTGTATGCACCATACCCCAGGCCCATATCCCAGCCCCCCACCTGTATGCGCCGCACCCCAGGCCCGTCTCCCAGCCCTGCACCTGTACGCACCGTACCCCAGGCCCATACCCCAGCCCCCCACCTGTACGCGCTGCACCCCAGGCGCGTACCCCAGCCCCGTACCTGTACGCACCGTACCCCAGGACCGTACCCCAGCCCTGCACCTGTACGCGCCACACCCCAGGCCCATATCCCAGCCCCGTACCTGTATGCACCGTACCACAGGCCCATAGTGCCTGTACGTGCCGCACCCCAGGCCCATACCCCAGCCCCCCACCTGTACGCGCCGCACCCCAGTCCCATATCCCAGCCCCGTACCTGTACGCACCGTATCCCAGGACCGTAGTGCCTGTATGCGCCGCACCCCAGGCCCGTACCCCAGCCCTGTACCTGTACACACCATACCCCAACACTGTACCCCAGCCCCCCACCTGTACATGCCGCACCCCAGACCCGTACCCCAGCCCCGTACCTGTACGCACCGTACCCCAACACCATACCCCAGCCCCCCAAATGTAGGCGCTGCACCACAGGCCCGTACCTCAGCCCCGTACCTGTACGCACCATACCCCAGGACCGTAGTGCCTGTACGTGCCGCACCGCAGGCCTGTACACCAGCCCCGTACCTGTACGCACCGTACCCCAACACCGTACCCCAGCCCCGCACCTGTACGCACCGTACCCCAACACCGTACCCCAGCCCAGTACCTGTACGCACCGTATCCCAACACCGTACCCCAGCCCCCCACATGTACGTGCCGCACCCCAGGCCTGTACCCCAGCCCCGTACCTGTATGCACTGTACCCCAACACCGTACACCAGCCCCACACCTGTACGCACCGTACCCCAACACCATACCCCAGCCCCCCACATGTACGTGCCGCACCCCTGGCCCGTACCCCAGCACTGTACCTGTACGCACCGTACCCCAACACCGTTCCCCAGCACCCTCAACCAGCATCGCGTATGTACGGACCTTACCTACGCGAAAAAGACTCGTACAGAACCAGGACACTGTAAAACAGCATAAGGAGGGTCAATTCGACTCGCACAACACCACAAAACACATCTACATGACAAAATACATCTCAATGACTGACCTGGCACATCCAAAAAGGCAAACAGAGGCCCGAAATCACAACCACCTCTTATAACACACCCACCACCAAATTTAAACCCAGCCACACCCACAATGGACCAATAAAAAGGGCCCACACACAACCCATGAGCCTTTGCAACAGACCCACTGCTGCCAGACCCCACAGACAAACAACTGCACCTTACTTACACCTTAACTATACCTTAACTTACACACCTTCACACAACCTCCTTCACAAACACCCCCTCTTCACATTCACACACACACCCACAACCATCCACACCCACACCCCACACCATGCCCACAGACAAGAATCCAAAGTTCACAAGGGTGGAGCTGGACCTCCTTGTCAACGAAGTCATCGGAGTCGAGCCACAGCTGTTTGGAACATTGGTCAGACAGACCAGCATAGCCCAAAAAACCAGCCTGTGGCAGAGGATCGTCGATAAGGTAAATGCTGTTGCGCCCATCTCAAGGACTAGGCATGAATGCCAAGCCAGGTGGTACGATCTGCGGAGGGCAGTAAAGTGGAAAATGAATGAGGAATATGCCCAGAGCAACATCACTGGAGGTGGGCTGCCCCGCAGACCCGTACATTACCATCCTTGGGAGGAGAAGGTGATGGCCCTGCTTCCGCCGGTGGGAGTACACGGAGTCGAAGGAGTCGCAGAGCCTGGTGAGTACACAAACTACTTACGTAACATGGGGGCAATGGCATCTACACCCCAAATACACCAAATGCACGCAACTAGCTCCAAGCACTCACCGGACACAACTACACTCAAAAACTACACTCATGCCACTAACATGTCCTTGCCCCATTCACTAAGCAAGGCCATGCCATGTCCCAGGCTACACGAACCACAAACCCAAGACTGGATGTCCGGGATGCTGGGAGGGTGGGCATCACAAAACACATCGTGACACTCAGAAGTAGACACCAATGCCCTCAGACCATATGGCCTAGGTACATACCCATGCACCATGCCCAAGGCACAGGGACTAGCAAAGTACTGACAAGGTAGCTGACACTTGGCCCTGCTGTATGCAGCACAAGGCCCTCCTGTGACCACTGTAAACTCAAACACCAACTCCACAAGCTCAGATATCTAGCACAGGAACTCACACTCACTGTCATGCCAGCATGCACCATGAGGGGACAGACACATCACCTGGGAGACCCAATGACAAATCACACTACACACAACAGCAGGCCCGGTCACAACCCCCCCTTACACAAGCACACACCCCTGGGGCAGGCAACGGATTCATCACAATGGACATGTGACACAACAAGATCAATCCATAGCCAAATAAGCATTCTAGCCACAATTCTACAGGTCAAACACTCAGGAGAACATATCAATCTGTCCCCCGCAACATACCCATCCACAAGTGGACATTGAGAGGAATGCTAGGCACATCCAACTACCTGGAGGAACTGTGCCAACTTGAATATGTCTGAAACATGGATGTCGCATGAAACAGCATTGACATTGTCTCTCTCTCACACACAGGGCAACGTCATGGATCTCCCCCCAACAATGGGGCGAACAATCACAGTCCCAGGCTCAGCGTGAAGATGATGCCACCGGCAGCGACTACTCTCACCACTCCGTGGATGACCCCGACCAACCTGGACCCTCTGGTGCCCAAGCCCCTGCAGCACCTGCTTCAGGTACATCTGTGCCAACCACCACCCCCATTCCTGCCACATCCCAGGAGACACCCAGGAGCCCTGCTCGCACTGAACAACACAGCCAGTCTGACCAGGAGGGACAAGGTTCTCCAGGCACCCAGGAGGAGGCAGGCAACCCCGCAAATGCCATCCCTCAGGGGTCCCGTAGACCCAATGTGCCCACAACGGCAGGCCAGGCTTGTGTGGGCAGGGGTGGTGGGAGTGGAGGCAGGCGGAGGGGGAGGCGGAGGCGCAAACCTGACCAGCCAGCTGAGGGAACCAGTATGTCACACATACGCCACATCCTGGACACATACCGGCGTGACACCAGGGGCATCAGCCAGGTAGTGGGGAGCCTCACAGAGATGAAGGGGACCCTCGACGAGATGAAGAACCTGCAGGCCGAGCAACACGCCAGTCAACAACAACACCAAGGATGGATGGAGGCAAGACTGGGTGAGCCCCTGGCGGTGCAAAGGGACATAAGCCATTCACTCCGTCGGATCGCCGACAACATGGGCAACCCTCCCTGTGACACCAGGCGCAGACCAGCACCAGCCACAGGGAGGGGGGAGGAGGAGGAGGAGGATTCGTCCGACAGAGCATCCCAAACATCGTCAAGGCCTGCATCTGAGGGCCCCCGGAGGAAGGTGAGTCGTCCACGGAAAAGACCGTGAGAGGCAGCAGACCATCCACATCTCCCAGGTCACCTGGCCTGGCACCTGGCCCTCTGGCGCAACAGCAGCACCACGTCCAATGGCATTCTCTGCCACATGGACTTGCTGGTCACAGTCTGACCAATGATGACCAACACTGTGGTCTGGACTCTGATGACTTCTAATGCCAAGGATACCATCTCCCCCTGTGAACTTTGGATTCCATGCACCCAGTAGAGCACCTCATTTTATCTACCAAAACACGTACCCCACCACAAATAAAAAGATTTATTTTGTATCATGAGATGTTGCAGTCATTTAGCATTAGTCCACAACATATGTGTGTGTAAATGTCAAACTATGCCTGAGTGTTGAACTAACTCCACCCATCCATACCCTTGGATCTGAGTCTGGTAGAGGACACACATGGGTCACAATGTATCATTCAATGCAGACATGGAGCACAATACTCACCTGTGATGGCCTCAAGCTGCTAAGGGTGGGCTTGCAATACTGTGCGGACAGACCTATTTGGAAGAGTATCATTAAGGCGTAGAGGTCATGGCTCATGTGGAGGTTCCCGGGGAGGGAGTCCCAGGTATGTTTTCCCAGGTGGGTTAACTATGTCCTGCATGCTGGAGTACAGTGGATGTGAAGAATGGTGGCCAGGGCAAGGTTGGATGCACGGAGATGGCCCAACGAGGTCTCGGATGACAGTGGTACAAGGTTGGTTTTGGGTCGGGGTTGTGGCCTGCCTCCTGAGTGTGGGTGGGGAGTCTGAAGGTCATCCTGCAGCACACAGTGATCCATTGCAGCTATCTCTGCTGGACGGTGATGTGGCTGGGGCGCCGGATGTTGAAGCTGAGGTGTGCAGATGCACCCTGGATGTGTACTAGTTTCCCGGGAGTTTTGATGCACTTGCTCCGTAGAGGGCAGGGCAGTATTTGACACGGATGTTGTCGTGGACCTGGGGGATGGTCTGTCTTTCCTTGGAGTGGATCTATCTGTGGATCATGTGTATAATGCAGAGGGTGTTGCAGCCTGAGGTACAGATGCTGGTGATTACCATGCCAAATGTGAGCGAGCAATACATGATGCACACCATCTTGTGTGTGTGCCCACTGGGTGCCTGTGCAGGGCTCTTGCGGGTGGGACACAAGCAGTTGACCCAGCTGTAAGGGGACAATCCACAGATGATTACCTCAGTCCTGTACAAGTCCAGCCTCAGGTGGCGGATGTTCAGCCATCCATCAATGGATCTCATGCATTCTTGATTATTTGAACTGGCAATGTCGGTGTCTTTGGTGAGGGTGAGGAGCACCTGGCTGTCAATGGCATACGAGCTGATGATGAGGTGCTGTGCGCATGTGATGGTGGTGAGGGGGTTCCTGGACACATTGTAGATTGACACGCTTGTGCCATGTGCCAGATGACGACACCATACTACATGCAGAAGCCTTGAGTCCCACGCACATGGCCTTGCTGGGGTACAGAGCCGGTGGGGAGTAGGAGGGATATGACCTGGTTGGTGTGACAGGGCCTGGAAGGCGTGGCAGCGCTGTGTAGGCAGTCGGAGTTGCACACTCATCATGCAAAGGTGTTGTGTGTGCGCTTAGTGTATGCCTGAGAGCAGCCGGTAGATATGCGGATGGACATTACATGGAGGGTGGCTGCAACATCAGACTGTAGTGTGATGTGGGTCATGCAAGGACATGAGGGTTGTGCAATGTGCACGTTGCATGTGCAGACGGTCCAGCCTTTGGCACCGCGTGGCCGCAACAGTGGCACAGACAAGCTGATGCCAGCCAAATGAATGGGTGGAGGGAGGAAGGGAGGAGCATCTTTGAGGCGTGTGTGTTGCTAAATCCGGTAACTCTGTGTGCCCTTGCTGCAGGGGCTGCAGCAGCAGGCGGCATGTCCTGGAAAATATGCCACAAGTTGCACACAAAGACAAGGATGTCAGAAAGGCCAACTGCAACAGGCGTATGTAAAGGAAGGAGTGTCCGGTTTTCCATGGCACGCCCAGAGACAATGGATGCACAATCACCAAAGATGACTGACACCGGATCATGAAACTGAAGGCCGAGCTGCGCACAGGAAACACACCCTCAGCAGGTGTTGAGGGCCCGTTGTGGGGACCAACATGGCCAAATACATACACAACCATGGACTTCATGCACAATAGAGATTCAAATGCATGAATAACACCATGCATGTTGCTCATCTACACATAGACTCATATGCACAATCTTTGACAACTATGCCAGAGATGCCGCATGCACAGTGGCAAGAGACCTGCATTGACAGAGATGAGGCACCTTGGAGGGTGAGGAACACCTTTATTACTCAGGCCAACAGTAAGGGAAATGCATCAATATGAACAGACTCACAAGTCATTTGGCTGAACATGTGGGACCTACACTGGACACCCCCTTCACACCACAGATGCTGTAAATCCATTGAACTGGCACACAAGTGAAGGGGGTGAGCCAAACAACCCCTGCTGCACACGGAGAGGCTGCAATTCCCCATTGAGCCTCTTATAGGGATGTCCCACACTATGTCCACCCGTAGCCTCCCGTATGTTTCAGAGGGAAGTTTCACACACATTGATACCTTCCTCACAATCCACAATCCCATTACAGATGAGTGTCAAGTAGGGTGACTATCAATTAATGGGAGTCATGCTACATGTCAGGTGCCCCATGGTGGGTCGACATGTATGCATAGTAACAAAACATGCACAGGAGCAGTGCCCACACATTCCAAACAACTACCACACCCAAAAAGCCTTGTTGCAATCCTATCCAAAGGAGAATTTTCACCATGTCCGTGCATGTAACGCTGATTCAGCACACGTTGCAATACTCATAAGGAATAGCAGGAGCCCAACGATGCCACGAGCAGACAGCATGCGCAACTACCTGGGGATGACAGACACACAAGAAGTCACTGAAAAGATAGTCAACCGCATACATGGTCATTGACTCTACAGGAATAAGGTTGTCACCATGCTAGTTTTAAATTTACTGTCTCAGCCACAATGTGTGGAATGACATCATCACTCGAGTGACACATCAGAACACACCTCTAAGTCACTTAGCATACAGTCAGCTGGACACACACATCGCAACACATGCCACGCAAGGCTAAAAGCGTGCACACTCAGACCCAGGTACTCACCATTATGAGAAGAAGTTGCGTATGAGCTGACTCCGGATGTCCTCCTCCTCTTCCTCCTCCTCCTCACTTGCCTCATGACCAAACCACGGGTGGATGTTCCTGCTCATCCGGATCCAGGATGAGTGGCACAGCTTTCTCCACTGCCATGTTGTGTAGCATGCAGCACACGATGAAGATTTTGCAGACTTTGACCAGTGCATATGGGAGGGATCCGCCTGTCTTGTGAAGGCACCGGAATCTGCTCTTCAGGAGTCCAAACGTCCTCTCAATCACGCACCTGGTCTGCCCATGGGCGTCGTTGTAACGGTGTTCTGCGGCTGTTCTGGGGTTGCGGAGGGGCGTCATCAGCCATGGCATGTTGGGATAGCCAGAGTCCCCTACATGGAAACATCATGTGAAGCAGTGGGTCAGGAGATGCCGTAAGATACAAAGATAGCGCTAAACACAGGACAAACAGTGTATATCCACCAACAAGACATGCTCATTCGTTGTGTAGCCGCAGCATCATTTCTGGCACCCTGCTATGCCTCATGATGTAGGCATCGTCTGCTGATATGGGAAATCAGCATGTTAGGTAGACACACCACAAGGACATTAATAGAGTGATAATGTTTACGGTTGCGAAAGGCCACCTCCTGTGCCTGTGGTGGTACCAAAGCCACATGTGTCCCATCAATGGCCCCAATTACATGGAGCATCCCTCCCAGGGCATAGAACTCACCCTTGACACCTGTCAACTGCTCACGAGTCGGAAAATGGATGAATTCATTCAGGTGCTCCAACATGGCTTCTAAAACATCATGCAGGACACGGCTGAACATGGTCTAGGACATGGCACCAACATCAGCTATGGTGAATTGAAAAGTACCGGTTGCAAAAAAATGTAGGGCTGCCATCACCTTCATCTTGGGGGTCAGCGCAGTAGGATATCTGTGTCGCGGTTGGAGGTGTGGTTCCTGTTGGGCGGTCAAGTGCTCAATCAACTCTTGCGAGAAGTGGTATCGTCTTATGCAGTCATGTTCCCTCATGGCACCCAGGTCTGGCATTGGTCGGGGGAGAGGCGGTACCCTGCAGAAATTTGGAAGGAAGAACGAAGAGTGAGTACATAACATCATTAATTTCAATGAACTGAGCACATGCTCAACTGCTGCTACACATCTGCTAAATACAGAGTCTGGTCTGTGCAATACATCCAGGACACGTATGCCAGCCAGGTGATACTCCTAGGAAGACACAGCTACACCTGTTGATTGTCAAGGTCTACATTACATGCCCTGAAACTAGCTGTGGGCCAGTGTAAGTGAACAGCCAGACACATCACAGGAGTGACATACATCCACATATCTGCATTCGAAGGATGTTATCTCATACAGACAGCTGGTGGCAAGCTAGACGCACAGGTCACATGTCATGAGAAATTTACAGATCCCACACATGGGTACACGTAAAAAACGAAAACACAGACATGGAGACGACGCTGATATGTCCTCATGTCAGAAATTCATGTTCGAACAATCCTGACACACGTAACGTGTGAATCCACATGTGGCATGGTGTGCGTATATGTGTCCCATGCCCATATACACACAGACACATGTTGGATGCAGCAACAGCAGATGCAGTTGACGGAACACCAACAGCAAGCTCATGGAAACACATGACACACACGACATAGTCACATCGGGCCACGCTAGTAGTGAGATGTCATGTGTCAGTGTCCCTGTCACTGGCATCAGAGGACAGTTGCGGGTGTTGGTGACTGTGCCATACCAGTGATGCAGTGCTTGACACGTTTGTACTACATGCACACATGTGCAAAATGTGAAGGAGAAGTGTGCCACATAGTGCCCCATCACACATGCCATCTGTCCACAGGTCATCACATATCTATTGTGCAAAAACATGAAGAGAAATGTGCCATATCACTGCCTGACACACATAGGCCCTGCACAAGAAGGACTGCACTGACAATGACTTGATGATCCGCCTTTTGCGAGTGTGAGACCTCCATTCCTGTCATGTGCACCTCCTATCACCAGTGGAAGATGTGAAACGCACCGTACACACGCTCTGAGGGTCTTGTGTACGGTACGTATCACTATATTGGTGTTGGCGTAGGAGTACGCATGTGTGTAAGGACCGTACACACGTATGTGTACGACCAGTGTGTACACGGACGTGTACTACATGTCCATGTACACACTGGTCGTACATGTCCGTGTACACACTGGTCGTACACGTACGTGTACGACCAGTGTGTACACGGACGTGTACGACCAGTGCGTACACGTCCGCGTACACGGACGTGTACAACCGTGTGTACACGGACGTGTACTACGGTAGTACATGTACGTGTACACATTGGTAGTACACGTACATGTACGACCAGTGTGTACACGTACGTGTACGGCCAGTGTGTACATGTACGTGTACTACCGTAGTACACGTCCGTGTACACACTGGTCGCACACGTCCGTGTCGACACTGGTCGTACACGTACATGTACGACCAGTGTGTACACGGACGTGTACGACCAGTCTGTACACGTACGTGTCAAACGCACTGTGCAACTGGTGCCGTAGGGGTACGTGTCAAACGCACCGTACCTGTGTGTGGATTGTAAAATTACATAGGCGACACATGAGGGACAAGTATTATGGCCTAAATGCATGCTGGTTGTCATGGAGACCAAGTTTCCAGTTCAAATTTTTTCATCAGGTGGCCAGCAAAAGTCGGTTGAAGACAATATACAATGTTGCAAAGTGGTTGTTGACTTGACATGATGCTCAAATTTTGAACCATGCAAACACTCACTGGTGTATGTTTAAAGGGATTGGAAGAAACGTAGGATGCAAATGAGTCTGACCAATCACTCTGTACTCCTATAAATGAAACAGCCCAGCAAGGCAGATATAAGGCAGCCAGAACCCATGAGAGGGCACTTGCCTGCACAACACGTCATTGGACACCACTGCTGCTGTCATTGCTTCCTCTGTCACCATGTCCAGGTCTGTGGAGAGGGCCCAGCTATTCACCCAGGAGGAGAATGAGGCGTTGCTGGACGTCATCCTCCCACAGTACCCCAGCCTGAATGGGAGACCAGGGGAGCAGGTGAGTGCTGACTCCACTAGCTTTGACTGTGCACCTTTTTTTGTGACTGTCCCTTCTGGCATTGTGTCCAGGTGTGACAGACATGCAATGTTGTTTAGAGTGGGTCCCCGGGGGGTGGAATGCCTTATGTCTCCCATGCAGAGCATGATGTAGTTCATGTCTGCACTCCTCACTTGCATTGTGCTTACTGTGACAATCACTGCATGGTGCATGGCACATTCATCCTGGCTAATCCTCTTGGGCATTTTTTTTCTATAGTCCTGGTGTGATTCTGTGGTCTCCCTGGTGTGACAGGTGACTGTACCCACAGATGTGTGTGAGTTGAGTGGAGCTGTGGTGAGAGTGTCCAAATGATGTGTACGCCTCCTGGACATTGATGTGTGTGAATGTTCCTTATCATGTGGGTGAGTGTCTATGTGGAGTGTTGCACCACAGCTGCATGGAGGAGGCAAATGCTCTACCCATCTGATGTGAGAAGGAAGCCGTGCTGTGTGTCTGACGTGCTGAGCTAGCCCCACACCTGTGACACCCCCCAGTCAAGTGGCACATGTGCAGAGTGAGGTTTGTATCCGCTGTTGCCAATGGCAGGTGATTGATCTGTGCCTGTGTGTGTCTGTCTACTCTGCTGAGGTTGCGTCAGTGGCCTGGGGCATGTGACTGCTTTGAGGTGCTGTCCATCAGCCTTGTGTTGCTCGTGATGCACAGTGTGAGCCATGATCAGTGAGTGTGTCGCACCCCTCATGCCACCTGTGTACTTTCAATGCCATGTAGTGCATTTGGGCTTCCCCAGAGGCTAATGTTCCTATGACAAAGGTGCTATTAGTTGGCAGCATACTATGCCCTGGTCCAAAAAGCTAAGATGTTCAAATGTGTGTCTCTGTGACATGGAGCAGTTGTAGTGATGTTGTCTCACTTTGTCATCCTCACAGGTAACCGCCTACGAGAAGGGGAGAATTTGGAATTGGGCCGTCAGGGCCGTGATGTCGGTGGAGGGTCGGTGTCGGCGCCTACCCCAAGTGAGGAAACCCTGGCAGGACATCCGGTGCTGGACCAGGAGGATCGCCCATGTCCTGCTTGGGGACTCACCTCCACGCCCCCACGGCGGGCGTCGATGACTGACCCACCAGATGAAGCGTGTCCTGGCGGTGGTCTTCCCTGACATGGATAGGCAGTTACAGGAGGGACAGCAGCAAGGAGGGGGTAGGTACATGTGTGTCGCCAGCTTTAGGAACTGCTCAGTCGCATGGATACACTGCCAGGGTTTATATGTGCAGTGCATATCCTGTTGCCCCAAGTCAACCTGGAGCTGTTCTTCCTCCCTTCCCCTCCTTGACATGTGTTCCCTGGTCTGTGTGTAATCACTCTTGCACATGGTCATCTAGGCTGCCAGTTAATCCAACTGCACAATGCTTGCTGCATCATGTGTGGGGGTGGTCTGTGACATGTGTTGGTACCTTGCCTGTGCCCTGTCCTGTTCAGTCATTTGGGGGTCCATAATTGTTGGCACTGATGCTGAGTCTCAACATAGGAGTGTCAGGGTTAAAATGAACCGACTTGCAGCATGCATGACCGATGTAGTGGCCTCAGACATGATGTGCATGAGTGGGAGATATGCATAGTGCCGGGACGGTTGCTCCTGCTACAGTCAGATCATTCCAGGACCATGGAGCAGTGTGCCCACTACAGTCCCCTGAGACACCTTTTCCTAGGAATCATGTGTGTCTTCCAACACTGTGGACATTCTCGGTGTGTTCAGCATAGGTTGGCCTCTGTGGAATTGTTCCCTGGCCTCATTTGTATTTACGTAAAGTGTTCTACATGTGTCCAATGTACAGGGTGACCCTATTTGGCTTGTGCATACTCACACTGGCCAGTGCCTGTGTGTCTATGTACAACTAGCTGATGATGGTTGTTTGTCACTAATATGAGTGGTCAGCCTCACAAGGTGATGTTGAGTACATTTAGGAGTTCTTGATGCACATTTTAGTAAACCCAGATTAAGATGTGTAAGTACTTGCTCTGTCTCAATCACATTGTCTCAGGTAGCGGGGGTTTGTGTGGGCAAGGCCTACATGCCCACACCTTATGTCTCCTTGCCAGGTCTGACCTGTGTGTGATAATTGTCTGGACAGACACTCAACATGCAGTGACCCAGTCATGTTGTGCAGGGTTTAATGTTTGTGCTTTGCAGCATGTGTCAAAAGTAAAAAGACATGGTTCCTGTTCATCCATTTTTGGCAACGGTGTGTGGTCCACATGCTACGTAGTTTGGTCTGTGTGTGCTGACATCTGTGTGGACAATCTTGGTTCTCATGAGGGTGTCTCCTCAGTGCAGGTGCTCCTTGTTCCCACACAATTGCAGGGCCATTAGCTAATGCATTGTCCTGTGTTTGGACATGTGTGCCACTCCACATGACAGGTAGTGGGTCAGATGTGTTGCCAAATGTGTCATGATGGTACGAATGGCCATGTGACAGGTGGCATGATTCAAGTTGTTAGTCAAGCAGTCTTGTGCGTTGGCACTCACTACACTTATCAACATGTCTCAATAGTTGATATGCATGACTTTGATGTTTTGTGGTGAATGACAATAATGTGCCTGCATGACAGATGTCTCCCAAGGAAGTGCACAAGACACCACCTTTACACTTTTCTTGTACACGCTGGCACATTAAAAACAAAGGCACAGTTTTGAAAAATATTTGTTTAGAGATTATACATATACATGTTCCCACTGTGTGGTTGCATTTGGGTAAGTGCTTGGTTGTTGATGATACCAACTTACGAGTGTCAAGTCATCCAGACCACCATGGTGCCATGTATATGTACTTACTGATACCCCATTTCTTCTTTACAGTGGCTTATTTGATTTGGGCTGCCAGCTCATACAATGACTGTGTAAATGTAGTTTTCTGTGCACCTCCTTGTGTGACTTCTGTTATACAGGCACGTGTGTGTTCTGATCAAAAAGTGGCACATTCACACATTCCAAACACGTCGATTGTGTAAAGTGCTGTGATTCCCAAGGGTTCACAATGTTTATCTTTTGGCTTTCCAAATTACTCACAGGTCTCTGAGTGTGGGGACACCTTCAGCATTGGCGTCTTTTATTTGCCCTTGGGTGCACCAATACTGTTTCTTTCACAGTGAACAAGAGGTGGCATGCCTTCATAGTCTGGCTGTGCTCAACAATTCCCAGACATCATATCCTCTGTCTATTTGGATATTGAGTTATTTGCTGTTGTGTTCTGATTTTCGTTGTTTCAAAGTAGCAGGATGGGTCAACCAACTGGGGAGTGCAGGGCTTACATATGTGCGGAGAATTCTAGATGTTACTCATGATTCTTTTCATGATATGCACTGTGACCTATTTTGTTTGGACTCATGTGTCATATGTATACAGGTGTCTGATTATTTTCTGTCTCTTCACCTTGCCCACAGCATCATCGGGGGACACCGAGGGAGACACCTGCACGGACGTGGAGGAGGGACCCAGCACCGGTGCCACCAGTGCTGGCGAGTCTGGCTCAGCAAGTGGCAAGGAGGGCGAGGGGAGTCAGGCGGAGGACCTGTCTAGTACCAACACCGACTATGATGCTGACGGGTCTGAGGCTGGGCTCCCAGAGGGGGCGGAGGCTGCTCCAACTCCTGGCAGCAGCACTACATCTGTCACCGCCCCCTCCATTCCCATCACCGCCCTCCCAGTTGCTCCGGTCCCTTCTGTCCGTGTAGGGCAACAACATGTCTCCTTCGTGCCAGGCACCACACCCCCTGCGCCTGTCTCCCCTGCTGCCCTCACTGCCGAGTCTGTGGACATTCAGCGGCAGTTGCAGGTTGGCCAGACATCGCTGCTGAGTGTCCTCCACGGCCACACCAAACTGCTGACACAGATGGTGTCGTACATGGAGGGCATGTCATCAGCGATGTCTGACCAACGGATGTTGCTGAGGTCCATGGACTTGTCACTGACGGCAGCAGTGAGTCTCCTGCAGCGCTTCGTCCCGCCCTACCCCTGCACCATCCACACTTCCCACTCCCATGCCTGTCCCAAGCACACCCAGACATTCCAAGGCACGCACCCCACCAGACACAGGCAGCACACCAACACGGAAGGGCAAGCGCACACCTCCTGTCACGCACACTCAGGGGGGAGAAGGCACACCCACTGGGTCTGGGGCACACAGGCAGACACCCAGCCACAGTCGGAGTCCGCATTCCTCACTCATCAGTCCCTCCAATGTCACTCCCCTCGGCTCCCCTGCCCCACAATCTGAGAAGGAGACCTACTTGGCTGTGCTGGGCCTCAGCCCCACTGGTTCACCAGCCCACAAACGGGCAAGGCACTCCACGGGTAGGGGAGTTGAGTCCCCTCCTGTCCACCACCTCCCCCAGTAGCGCTGCAACCCATCCCTCTGACCCCCCCCTCTATGGGGCCTGTGGTTTCTTCTGGTGCAGGGGAGACACTGGACGAGCTTGCGGAAGTGTGCAGCGCCCTGCTAACCACCACCTTTGGCACTGCCCCACCCCCTGTGGTGGAGTCGTCCGTCCCTGCACCCACAACACCTACCCTTCCCCCTCCTGTCCCTGCAGTGCCTGGTCCTTCCTCACATGATGCCCCCCAGTGGATGAACATGAAGTGTCTAATGTGCAGGCAAGCTAGGGGAGACGCGTGGCCATGTGTCCCCCCCCAGGACTTCGCATCTGGACTGGCCTATGGCCTTTGTAAATAGTGTCCTTTTATACGTTTTAATTTAATTCTGAATAAAGCATTTTGTTTTTTCTATGCACACTATTGCTTTTCTGGTATTGATGTTGGTGCTGATGCTCCCTGAGTTGGGGTGGTGATAATATGTTAGGTGTCTGGGAAATGTTGTAGTGTGCTGCTCATGGGGTGGACCCTGGTTTCTGCGTGCCATCACAAGGTCTCTGCAAATAATCTTTGGTCGTGTATGCTCTTTGTGTTTGGAGACATTGTCCCAAGGAGTGTTCCTTCCTCTGTGGCACCTGACATCTTCCCTGCAGGGAGTTGCACAATTGTTGTGCTAACCTGTGTCTACATTTCCTTGGTGGGTGACGGATCCCTTCAACTATGGCCATGCCTGCTGAGCAATGTCTCCGCCTGCATTGTCTGTGCCATCCTTGATAGTCACTGTACTTGTGTATCGAGTATGTTGCCATGTCTTCATGTAGAAATGGTCCCTTTTACGCACTATGCATGTATGTACTCCCAGCCTAGCACACATATGTTACTTGTTCTACAGGGGATTTGGGCACCTGACTGACAATTGTGGGCATTGTATCTGTGGGAACTCCACCCTATTCCTTCCATGGGAGACAACAACTTGGTGGCTGTCCCAGCACCTGTACATTCCTATCAGTCCTGGAATGTGCGTGACAGTGTGTGTTCCCTTTGGCTCTCTTAGTTTAGTAGGCGTTTACATGACTATACAGTCTTGTGGCATGATCTCAGTGTGTGTATTGTGCTGCATCCACCAGAGGTGGGTATGCATGTGTCATTTGTCATCACACACACATGTGGTGTGTCATGCAGTGGGGGAAGGACATCCATCCTCATGGGAGTGTGACACTGCTGTCAGTGATGTGTTGTTATGGCACTCTCAACATAGTCGCACATTGTGGATGCGTTCATAAACCCATGGAGTTGTGGTCATCTGAGGATGATGTACACACCCCCATGTCTCTGTCCACCTATGGTATTCCTATGCACCCACCCCCATGTCTCTGTCCACTGCTGGGAGTGATATGCACCCACCCCTCATATGTCTCTGTCAACTGCTGGTATTCCTATGCACCCACCCCCATGTCTCTGTCCACTGCTGGGAGTGATATGCACCCACCCCTCATATGTCTCTGTCCACTGCTGGTATTCCTCTGCACCCACCCCCATGTATCTGTCCACTGCTGGGAGTGATAGGCACCCACCCCTCATATGTCTGGGCACTGCGGGAGTGATATGCACCCACCCCTCATATGTCTGGGCACTGCTGGGAGTGATATGTACCCACCCCTCATATGTCTGGGCACTGCTGGGAGTGATATGCACCCACCCCTCATGTGTCTCTGTCCACTGCCGGTATTCCTCTGCACCCACCCCCATGTCTCTGTCCACTGCTGGGAGTGATAGGCACCCACCCCATACATATCTCTGGGCACTGCTGGGAGTGATATGCACCCACCCTTCATATGTCTGGACACTGCTGGGAGTGATATGCACCCACCCCTCATATGTCTGGGCACTGCTGGGAGTGATATGCACCCACCCCTCATGTGTCTCTGTCCACTGCTGGTGTTCCTCTGCACCCACCCCCATGCCTCTGTTCACTGCTGGGAGTGATAGACACCCACCCCTCACATATCTCTGGGCACTGCTGGGAGTGATATGCACCCACCCCTCATATGTATGGCCACTGCTGGGAGTGATATGCACTCACCCCTCATATGTCTGGGCACTGCTGGGAGTGATATGCACCCACCCCTCACATGTCTCTGTCCACTGCTAGTATTCCTCTGCACCCACCCTCATATCTATGTCCACTGCTGGGAGTGAATGGCACCCACCCCTCATATGTCTAAACGCTGCTGGGAGTGATATGCACCCACCCCTCATATGTCTGGGCACTGCTGGGAGTGATATGCACCCACCCCTCATATGTCTGGGCACTGCTGGGAGTGATATACACCCACCCCTCATATGTCTCTTCCACTGCTGGTATTCCTCTGCACCCACCCCCATGTCTCTGTCCACTGCTGGGAGTGATAGGCACCCACCCCTCACATATCTCTGGGCACTGCTGGGAGTGATATGCACCCACCCCTCATATGTATGGCCACTGCTGGGAGTGATATGCACTCACCCCTCATATGTCTGGGCACTGCTGGGAGTGATATGCACCCACCCCTCATGTGTCTCTGTCCACTGCTGGTATTCCTCTGCACTCACCCCCATGTCTCTGTCCACTGCTGGGAGTGATATGCACCGACCCCTCACATGTCTCTGTCCACTGCTGGGAGTGATATGCACCCACCCTTCATATATCTCTGTCCACTGCTGGTGTTCCTCTGCACCCACCCCCATGTATCTGTCCACTGCTGGGAGTGATAGGCACCCACCCCTCATATGTCTCTGTCCACTGCTGGTATTCCTCTGCGACCACCCCCATGACTCTGTCGACTACTGGGAGTGATATGCACCCACCCCTCACATATCTCTGTCCACTAATGTGAATCCTAGGCAGACACCCACACACCCGCCTGCAGCCTTAGTGCAGTACACTGCTCTCCTGGGCATACACACCCCCCAATATACTGGTTAGCTGCTGCACCAGGCCCTATGACAACATTTGTGGCATGTGTACGCCTTGTATCACTGATGTACTGGTGCCCTAGGGGTATGCATGATGCAGTCCGTACACACGCTCTGAGAGCGCTGGTACAGTTCGTAAGCCTACATCACCACAACTATGGTGGTACGGGCCGTACCCACGCTCTGAGGGCGTGTGTACAGCCCGTACCACTATTATTGGGGTGACATAGGGGTACGGCCCGTACCCACGCTCTCAGAGCGTGGGTACGGTCTGTACCCCTACATCACCTCAACTATGGTGCTACGGCCCGTACCCACGCCCTCAGAGCGTGGGTACGGGCCGTACCCCTACGTCACACCAACAATAGTAGTACGGGCCGTATCCACGCCCACAGAGCGTGGGTACGGCCCGTACCACCATAGTTGGGGTGACATAGGGGTACGTGTGGTACGACCCATACCCACGCCCTCAGAGCGTGGGTACAGGCCATACCCCTACATCACCCCAACAATGATGGTAGGGCGCATACCCACGCCCTCAGAGCGTGTGTACGGTTCGTACCATCATAGTTGTGGTGATGTAGGGGTACGGACCGTACCCATGCTCTGAGGGCGTGGGTACGGGTCGTACCACGCGTACCCCTATGTCACCCCAACTATGGTGGTACAGGCCGTACCCACGCTCTGAGGGCGTGGGTACACGCCGTACCACCATTGTTGGGGTGATGTAGGGGTACGGCCCGTACCCACGCTCTGAGGGCGTGGGTACGCGCCGTACCACCATTGTTGGGGTGACGTAGGGGTACGGCCCATACCCACGCTCTGAGGGCGTGGGTACGGGCCGTACTACCATTGTTGGGGTGACGTAGGGGTATGGCCCATACCCACGCTCTGAGGGCGTGGGTACGTGTCGTACCACGCATACTCCTACGTCACCCCAACAATGGTGGTACGGGCGATACGCACGCCCCCAGAGCGTGTGTACGGGCCGTACCACCATTGTTGGGGTGACGTAGGGGTACGCATGGTACGACCCGTACCCACGCTCCGAGGGTGTGGGTACAGGCCGTACCATCATTGTTGGGGGGACATAGGGGTACGGCCCATGCACACGCTCTGAGGGCGTGGGTACGGGCCGTACCACCATTGTTGGTGTGACGTAGGGGTACTGCCCGTACCCACGCTCTGAGGGCGTGGGTATGGGCAGTGCTACCATTGTTGGGGTGACGTAGGGGTACGGCCCATACGCTCTGAGGGTGGGAGTACGTGTCGTACCACGCGTACCCCTACGTCACCCCAACAATGGTGGTACGAGCCGTACCCACGCCCCCAGAGCGTGTGTACGGGCCGTACCACCATTGTTGGGATGACATAGGGGTACGCGTGGTACGACCCGTACCCACGCTTTGAGGGTGTGGGTACAGGCCGTACCATCATTGTTGGGGGGACGTAGGGGTACGGCCCATACCCACGCTCTGAGGGTGTGGGTAGGGGCCGTACTACCATTGTTGGTGTGACGTAGGGGTACGACCCGTACCCACGCTCTGAGGGCGTGGGTACGGGCCGTACTACCATTGTTGGGGTGACATAGGGGTACGGCCCGTACCCATGCTCTGAGGGCGTGGGTACGTGTCGTACCACGCGTACCCCTACGTCACCCCAATAATGGTGGTACGGGCCGTACCCATGCCCCCAGAGCGTGTGTACGGGTCGTACCACCATTGTTAGGGTGACGTAGGGGTACGCGTGGTACGACCCGTACCCACGCTCTGAGGGCGTGGGTACGGCCCGTACCACCATTGTTGTGGTGACGGGACGCATCCACGTCCACTTCCGTTGTGGCGGGACGCAGGCCTTGGTGGACACGACCCCCGAAGTGACCAGACCCTGGAGGTACTGTATGTACATGATTTATGTAGTATAATTTGGGTAGGGGTTAAGTTGCATGCCCCTCACCCCCCCCCCCCCCTTTGACCATGGGTGTTGTTCTGACCTTCTGCGGCGTCCGCATCGGTTTCTGTGCACCAGGTCGTAGGCTAGGAGGACCGGGATTACACGTAGGATGGGGTCCATGGCTGTCTATCACGTACAGGTGCTCCTTCTTCGCGTCGTCCTCAATTTCCCGGGAGTTTTTGGCTGCCGTAAAAAAAAATGAGCCGTGCGGAGTGACGTAGGCACGAATCGTACTTGCTGGTCCGTAAAACGCTGCCTGACTCCGTCCGGACATCACGTACGCGATGTCCCGGATCAGAATTGTGGGTATTTTTTTGCCGCACGTAGTTTTGTACGAATCATACGGAAATGGTATTTCTGTACGAATTGTACTTGCTGGTTTGTAAGGAGGATTTCCCGGGTACGAGTCGTACGGAGAAAATGCTCCGTACGACCATTCGTACCCGGGTTTTACAGGATCGGAATCTGCACTCTAATAACTATCAATCTTATTTATAGAGAGGCTTGCATAATGATCATTATCTCTTCATTCTATCAATGCTATACTGAGTCCAAGAATTCATTAGACGCACAGAGACATTCCCTTCTGTCATTACAATTATGAATTTTTTTATTAGCTTCTATTTTATAAAAGTATGGTGCCCCATATACAAGGTTTACAAATGTATGAAATACCTTAAATTGTAGTGTATTTTATTCAAAAATCCTCGCTTCCACCTTATTAGGGCATCAACGATATCAGGTTCAATTTATATATCGCTCCAACCATATCCCCAGGTTACTGCAGCCCATCTTGACATTCCACCCTTCCTTATTTCTTTATTTGAAGAAACGTTCCACCCGCTTTATCGGGTATGGGCACTTTAAGTTCAAGCCTATGTATGCACTCAAGTCTAAGGGCCCGATTCACAGAACTAACTTAAGACAAAATCCTAAACTTACTACCATTTTGGTGTTCACAGAAGGCACTTACTCATTTTGGTATTCAGAGAAGGCACTTACTCACTTCGGTATTCACAGAAGTTAGGAGTCCTAACTTTAGGACTCCTAAATGCCTTCTGTGAATACCGAAAGCCTTAAAATTAGGATTTTTCTCAGTTTAGGAGTCCTAAGGTTAGGACTCCTAACTTTACAACTACTAAACTGAGAAAAATCCTAATTTTAAGGCTTTCGGTATTCACAGAAGGCATTTAGGAGTCCTAAAGTTAGGAGTCCTAAACTTAGGACTACTAAATTGAGAGAAATCCTAATTTTAAGACTTTTGGTATTCACAGAAGACATTTAGGAGTCCTAAAGTTAGGAGTCCTAACTATACTACTACTAAACTGAGAAAAATCCTAATTTTAAGACTTTCGGTATTCACAGAAGGCATTTAGGAGTCCTAAAGTTAGGACTCCTAACTTCTGTGAATACCGAAATGAGTAAGTGCCTTCTGTGAATACCAAAATGAGAAAGTGCCTTCTGTGAATACCAAAATGGTAGTAAGTTTAGGATTTTGTCTTAAGTTAGTTCTGTGAATCGGGCCCAATGAGTCTGCAGAGAAAAGAGAGGAAACACAACATATGTCCTTTTCCAATGGCTTCATTATGCAGAACCATTTTTTTGTCATGTACAAAATATAGTTTGGTACATGAAAGATATTACGACAAGAAACGTCTTTCTTTAAGTTCTATAGTCAAGTTCTTCATAATGTGAACCACATAATGTCACCACAACCTGTAGCATGACATAAATCCAGTTCCTTAGTAAATCAAAGAACCACAATACAATGGTTCTTTAGTAATTAAAGATTTTGACCACTTATAACATATGATTTAAAAGTTCTCAATCGCAACAATCAAATCCCGATAGATCTAAAAACTAAAGTTTGTTATGATGTATAGTACACTATCAGAAATGCATTTGATGAATACAGCCCCAAACTTGTAGTATGTGCCCTTTAAACAGCTGGCAAGATGACCTGTTGCTAAAAACTGTACCAACTACTGAACCATATCTTTTAGGGATCAAAAGCAACCTTAATCGCTTCCTACTGACCAGACTTAGGCACTACCTCTTTCACTACCTTCTGGCCCAACCCCATGGCGCTTATAGAGGTCAGTGCCTCATGCCCCGTGACTGCGACGCTTGGTCTTCTTAGAACTTGATGCACTTTTTAATGTTTTGTAGTTTTTATGAGGTTCCTAGAAAGACTTTTATTATTCCTATTCTCAAAAAGGCTTGTTTTAGGAGGGTGAGACCTGCTTTTATCGTTTTACAACTTCTTTTGAACAATACCGTACTGTATACGCTCAGATTTTTAAGTACTGCCATCTGACTTAGGTCAAGCTGTGATTAACTTTGATAGTGGGATTTATTTTTAAACTGTAATTAGATCACACTGGCTACATTGTTTGGTTATTCTGTACATATGTGGAGTTTTATTGATGTTTGTATGACTTTTATTGTTTTATCTGAAAAAAATGAATAAAGTTTGATTTGATTTGACCTGTTACTTTCCAGATTATG
Organism: Triturus cristatus; assembly: GCF_964204655.1. Taxonomy (NCBI): domain Eukaryota; kingdom Metazoa; phylum Chordata; class Amphibia; order Caudata; family Salamandridae; genus Triturus; species Triturus cristatus. Next base: position 673,661,558 of record NC_140591.1, on the reverse strand, counting down.
ATCCTTGCCCAGAATGATTGATGTGGTGTGTCGTAAAATGTTGCCAACACAAAAAACAAGAACCACATCATGGCATGAGAACCATCCGTAAAGACTCTCCTCAATTAAAAGCACCTGGATGTCTTGAAAGCTGTAAGGCTTAATAATAAATAACTACAGCATAAAGTGTAATTCCCCTTTCAATCTATGATCTGGCTCATGATGTTATAACTCACGTACTGTTGCTGCCCCATACAGCGTGAAATAAACCCAGTAACTTGATAAGTCGGGGGGACTGTTATTGAATGATTCTTAAATGGAAAATGCTTTTAACTACTTTTAAAATGTGCTTTGAAAGTTCTCACCTGCAAATGACTATGACAAATAGACCCATGCTCAAGATTTTTTTATGTAAACACAGAGGACATCTCGGCTCTAAGATGGTAGTGAACACAAAAGACCAAGGCAGGTGAATTGAATCCCCACAGGGATAATCCCGAAAGACGACTGGACCCTCACTCACCAAGAGGTGACATGCTTCATCATCGGGCTCGTTCCTCCAGTGGAAAAACCTAGTTCCAAAGGGGGCTACAACCCCCTCACTAAGAGGGAGGAGTCTAGGGATTTTGTTCAGCGAGGATGAGGCTGTATGTACAAGGAGTAGTGTTCCTTATACTGTGAGTGAGGTAAAAGAGAGCAGTGCTAGAGAATCAGTGGTGAGAAAACTAGTGGTGAGAAAACTAGTGGTGAAGTTAAAACTGGCTAGTGAATACCAAAAAAGGCTTTACTGTGTAGGTTTCTCTGTCAGGATTAAAAAAGAGCATACGGTAGACTAGTGGGGATTCTACACTACTCTTCGCAATAGGTCGACATGTTTCAGCCCCTGGGATCTAGACAAGGATCTGGGCTTTCTTCAGGACTGGGTGAAAGATAAAGCTACTGCTGTGGTGTGCTCAAGGGCTGAAACACGTTGACCTATTGCGAAGAGTAGTGTCGAATCTCCACTACTCTACCTTATGCACTTTTTTAATCCTGACAGTGAAACCTACACAGTAAAGCCTTTTTTGGTATTCACTAGCCAGTTTTAACTTCACCACTAGTTTTCTCACCACTAGTTTTCTCACCACTGATTCTCTAGCACTGCTCTCTTTTACCTCACTCACAGTATAAGGAACACTACTCCTTGTACATACAGCCTCATCCTCGCTGAACAAAATCCCTGGACTCCTCCCTCTTAGCGAGGGGGTTGTAGCCCCCTTTGGAACTAGGTTTTTCCACTGGAGGAACGAACCCGATGAAGAAGCATGTCACCTCTTGGTGAGTGAGGGCTCCAGTCCTCTTTCGGGATTCAATTCACCTGCCTTGGTCTTTTGTGTCCACTACCTTCTTAGACCCGAGATGACCTCTGTGTTTACTTAGCATATGGGGAAACTTCATCTTGCTGGTCTATAAACTTTTTCCCTTTGACCCCCCTAATTCCTGTTGTTTACAAGATTTTTTTATATCACAGCACAACCAGATGCTATCTCAATAATTACTTCTTACCTGGATTTATTAGCACAGCGCATCACAGTCTGGTTCCAACACATATTTAAAAAAACGAGGCATGAAAGCATTCTTTTAAAGGTTCACCCGATTAAAAACACCTGTATGTGTTGGAAACCAAGCTCCCCGTAACGTTAAATAAAGCAGCCATCTTAGAACATGTAAGTGCATAGAAACACTTATATGATTGTTTGTTTAGGTTCCCTGCATCTCAACTCCAGTTTTGAGTCAGTATACATTATGCAAATTCTTTCGGGCAATATATATTTCCAAATGACCCGAAAAGACACAAGTATTGCGTAGAGTGTAGACTCCGAGCAAACGGTCCTCATTATTCCATTGAGTGTGACATCCAGGGTTGAGGGTGAGGAGGGTGATGGTGCTGTATCAGTGGAAGGTCCGTGAACCAGGGTCCCTGGCACTGGGCACGGTTGAGGCACCGCCGTGCACAGACGGGTTTGCCTTTGGCATGAATTAAGTGCGCCAGCGGCGTGCCTGCTGCATACGCCCCCTCCACAGCTGCATAGTGGTCACAATTAAGTAGTGCTGCGGGTGCTGACAGCTGGGAGACGGGTAAGCACAGGAAGGGCATTTGAGGGGAGCGGGGCCACAGGGATCGCAGCTGCAGGGCCGACAAAGAATGAAGGAGAAAGCAGGAGAAAAAAGAAAAAAGGACAGAGAAAGCAAAGCCTAAAAGGCAGTCAAAAATAAAGGAGAGAGAGAAAAGCCAAAAGCAGGCAGAGAGACAGAACGAGCAGAGAGATAGAAAGGCAGTCAAGCAGTAGAGCAGTGACGCTCTACCACTGGATCAAAAGGGTTGAGGCACAGGCAGGAGCCTGCGGTTGGAGGAGGGCCTCGAACTCCAGGCCTCTTGGTCAGCAGCAGCGGGCACAGCAGAAGCTACCAGACAGAGCTGTGCTATGAAAGGAGCAAGTACACTAAAGGGTTAGTGGTCACACCAACATTCATTTGAAATCATAGCCCAATCGGACATGAATAGATGTATTCCTTCTATCATTCGTTGGGCCTACCACACTTGAGCCCATGCATGTAGTTTTACTGCTTTGCGAATTATCACATCTAAAACTCATAAGGTATAAACTGCTCTTTTTCCACATATAACTTACCGCTGAGGTAGACTATAGGTAGGCCATTGGCCAGAGTGTAGAGGTTAAAAGATAACACATGTATTGTGAAGATTCACTGAGCTATATGCAATTCTAGAGGCCTAGGTACGCAGTTATACAGCCACCTTCCCACCCAGACGTCAATCTGACATACATAACTAAAACATCCCACAGGAATTGATTCATCCAGTTAGACTGTAAGAAGAGCACCTAAAGATTCCCTCACACAGACAAGCAAAACTGATATATATGTAGCGCTAATGAAGACAGTTGCACGCACTTAAATAACCCAATACTATATAAAACATCAAGGAAGTAATGCATGCAGTCCCTTACAAATACATTTAGAGCACTTTACATGTCACGAATAGATGCACTCCTTTTTTAACATTTGCAATCACAATCCAAGGTAGGGACTAAGACACTTATTGAAAAGTCTGCTAAAGAACTGACACTGTCAATTTGGAGAGGCCGAGAAGTACTGCTTCCATCATGTGTTAGGCCTACTTTACTTGAGCCCATCCATGTGTGCAGTTTTACTGCTAGGGCAGCCATCACATCTAAAACTCTTAGAGAAGACATAAACTGCGCTTCTTCCACATATAACTTACCACTGATGTAGGCTACAGCTAGGACATAGAGTGGTGCTAAGAGGTTCAACAGTAACCCATGTATTGTGAAGGTTGACTGAGTTATATGCACTCCTACAGACCAATGCGTGCAATTGTACATAGAGCATCCGACCCAGACTTCAATCTGACATGCCTAACTAGACAAGTACACAGACACTAAAACACCCATACAGACTGTGAGAGAAACACCTAAACATTGATTCACACAGACAGGCAGAACTAATATGTATCTAGCACTAATGGAGGCAGTTGCAAACACATATAATCAATACAATACTTACTAACACACATACGAGACAATCCATGCAGCCGGTTACAGACACATTTAGAGAAGCATACATGTCAGAAAGAGAGGTACTCATTTACAAACAAACTTACATATACATGCAATGACAGCCCAAGATAGGGACTAAGGCAAATATGAAATTAGCTGCTAAAAAACTAACACTTTCTACTCTGACATGCAGAGAAGCAGTTTGTTCATCATGCCTTGGACTTACTACACTTGAGCCCATGTGTGCAGTTTTACTGCTACGCCATAAAGTACATCTGAAGCTCCTAGACAAGGCATACACTGCTCATCTTCCATATATAAGTGAGCACTGAGATAGGCTAATGCTAGGCCATAGGATAGGGTGCTAAGAGGTTAAAAGGCAACACATGTACTGCGAAGATTCCTTAAGCTGTATGCACTCCTAGAGTTCTATGTATGCAATTATACATCCACTTTCCCACTCAGACTTCAGGAGAGGTACTCATTTACAAACAAACTTACATATACATGCAATGACAGCCCAAGATAGGGACTAAGGCAAATATGAAATTAGCTGCTAAAGAACTAACACTTTCTACTCTGACATGCAGAGAAGCAGTTTGTTCATCATGCCTTGGACTTACTACACTTGAGCCCATGTGTGCAGTTTTACTGCTACGCCATAAAGTACATCTGAAGCTCCTAGACAAGGCATACACTGCTCATCTTCCATATATAAGTGAGCACTGAGATAGGCTAATGCTAGGCCATAGGATAGGGTGCTAAGAGGTTAAAAGGCAACACATGTACTGCGAAGATTCCTTAAGCTGTATGCACTCCTAGAGTTCTATGTATGCAATTATACATCCACTTTCCCACTCAGACTTCAGGAGAGGTACTCATTTACAAACAAACTTACATATACATGCAATGACAGCCCAAGATAGGGACTAAGGCAAATATGAAATTAGCTGCTAAAGAACTAACACTTTCTACTCTGACATGCAGAGAAGCAGTTTGTTCATCATGCCTTGGACTTACTACACTTGAGCCCATGTGTGCAGTTTTACTGCTACGCCATAAAGTACATCTGAAGCTCCTAGACAAGGCATACACTGCTCATCTTCCATATATAAGTGAGCACTGAGATAGGCTACAGCTAGGCCATAGGATAGGGTGCTAAGAGGTTAAAATGCAACACATGTACTGCGAAGATTCCTTAAGCTGTATGCACTCCTAGAGTTCTATGTATGCAAATATACATCCACTTTCCCACTCAGACTTCAATCTGGGTGGGACATTACATACGTAAGTAAAAAATTAAGGGTGGGCGTAGTGGGCGTAGTGGGGCTACGTGAAGCAGCGCGTAGTGTGCCCAAATCTACGCACACTCGCGCGCTCCGCATAGCCCCACTACGCGCCGCCCGCCTCCCGCCCACCCTCCTTTTAAATAATACCCTGCATGTTAAATAATTAAAAGTAAAGAGACTTACCTGAAGCGCGGCGTCTCCGGGGCTCCCTCTTCCTCGTTTCCAACTTCTTGTGACAAATGCGCATGTACTGAGGTGTGTGCTGCAGCCCCCAGCACCTGCTGCAAAACAAAGAATACTCAGTGCAACTTCCTTGCAGGCGGTTTCCTCGTAATCCCTATGGCGGGACCGCCGACGAGTAGTTGGTCAGTCCCGTTCCCGAAGGGATGGAGGGCGGACAGAAGTCGGCCCCCATCCTAAGCAGGCCCTAAGACACTTATTTAAATGTGTGCTAAATAATTGACACTTTCAATTCTGACATGCAGAGAAGTACTCCTTCCATCATGTGTAGGACCTACTGCGCTGGAGTCGGTATATGCAGTTTAACTGCTAGGCAAATCAGCACATTTAAAACACCTAAACAAAGGATAAACTGCTCTTCTTTCACATATAACTCACCACTCAGGTAGGCCACATCTAAGCTATAGGGTACGTTGCTAAGAGGTTGAAAGGTTACACATGTATACTGAAGGTTAAATTAGCTTTATTCAGTTGTAGAGGTCTATATGTGCAATAATGCAAACACAAGGAGATGATGGACGGAGTATTGAAACTTTTCAGACACTCACCCCCAGTCACAGATCTGGGTTGAATCCATCATTGTTCTTTAGCTTACTTCGCAACCCAGTTCAGACACAGCTATATGCAAATCAGTCCTGACCCTGTGCCTCATGGGAACACTCAAGCCCGAACTGCCAAACCATGTCTTCTCTGGACCAGAAAAAAGTATCCTGGGACTGGTTTCGGGCTAACAGCCCTCATCAGCCAGGCTAGCTTGAATCCAGTGGCAAAGTGAGCAAGGGACCCACGTCTGGGCATAACCTGCCAAATTAGGGCGAACAAAGCAATGTTGTTCTTTGTGCATTTTGTCACCCTGAGTGGGACTGGTATGCCCAGACGTAGGTCCTGTGATCTCAATGCCACTGGAGTCAAGCAATCCTGGCTGATGAGGGTTGAAACCCCAAATCCTGTCCTAGGATGATTGTTATCAGTCCAGGGAGGACCTGGCCAGGCAGTTCGGGCTGGACTGCTCCCAATGCGAACAGGTCAAGACTGATTTGCATATGGCTGGGTTCAAACTTGAATGGCATGGGGAGCAAAAAAACGATGGATTTAGGCCCAGATCTCTGTACTGGGTTGAATATTTGACATTGTTTCGCATTCTTTCCATCAATTGTTCTTTTTGCTTCTGTCACCCTGAGTGGGACGGGTATGCCCAGACGAGAGTCACGTGCTCTCCATGCCACTGGAGTCCAGCTACCCTGGCTGATGAAAGGTGAAACCCCAAAACCGGTCCTAGGATGCTTGTTTCCAGTCCAGCTAGAACCTGGCCTGGGAGTTTCACCTGGACTGTTCCCATTGGGCACAGGGTCAAGACTGATTATCATATGGCTGAGTTGAAATTGGAATGACATGGGGAGCAAAGAAACGATGGATGTAAGCCCAGATCTCTGTACTGGGGTGAATGTATGACATTGTTCTGCATTCTGTCCATCAATTGTTCTTTTTGCATTTGTCACCCTGAGTGGGACGGGTATGCCCAGACGTAGGTCCCGTGCTCTCCATGCCACTGAAGTCAAGCTATCCTTGCTGGTGAGGGCTGAAACCCCCAAAACAGTCCTAGGATGCTTGTTTCCAGTCCAGGGAGGACCTGGCCTGGCAGTTCAGGTTGGACTGTTCCCATTGGGCACAGGGTCAAGACTGATTTACATATGTCTGGGTTCAAACTAGAATGGCATGTGGAGCAAAAAAATGATGGATTTAGGTCCAGATCTCTGTACTGGGTTAAATGTATGACATTGTTCTGCATTCTGTCCATCAATTGTTCTTTTTGTAGATGTGCATTAATACATCCACTGTGCCACCCGCACTTCAATCTGACATACTTAAGTAGAAAATCACACAGACACTGAAACATCCACACAGACTGTAAGGAATGCACCTAAGGATTCACTCACAAAGGCAAGCACAAGTGATCATATGTAAAGCGCTAATTGAGACCGCTACATGCACAGTTAAATAATCCAGTACTTACTAACACACAGAGGAAGAAATGCAAGCAATCCAATTTGAAATGAAGTACTTGGTATCTCGGTCTGTTTTTGAACATATAGAAACTAAGGCGATGCCCTGCTGCTGACTCTTTGTGTAAAACACATATTTATTTCATTCTTTTTCTGATTAACATATTACTGCATTTCACAGAAGTGTTACGATTGCAACATGTTTGTAACATCTTCAGACTACTATGAAATGCTGTTTTTATCACTGCTATGTTTTTCTTCTCAGTTTTAAGTTTTACATGGTGTTTAGATTTGAAGTTGACACTTCTCTCCTTTGTTTTTGGCAAAGTGTTCAGTGAGGTCCTGAAAGAATATAGTTACATCTGTCAGATTTATCTTAGAAAAGCCTTTGACTAATGTACCCATTGTGGGGCCGTTCTCAAACAAGGTTTGGGGCATTCTTTGGCATGCTAGTAAGGATGAATGAAACCATGCCACTACTTCCACTGTTTGACTGAACATTTTCTGACTTCATAAATGCCAGGGGCCGGATTAATTAAAAGATCACGCAAGGCAATGCAGCCAAGGAAGTTTATGCATTGCGTTTTATGAAAGGGACAGTGCAGAATGGTATCATATTTACTAAGTTATGGTGCTCTTCTCCTCTCTTGCACTGGCAGACATCTGGGAACCTAGTGCCAATGCAGCAACCCTTGAGCCACAATGCAAGGGTGTTGTATGGTCAGACTAGTTTTTGTGTTGGAAGGACTACCTTCCTGAACAAAAACTATTCTTATGGTCATATTTCTCTTTGTATGTGTGCTGCAAATTGGGCTTTCCATGCCTTTGTAAATTGCAAAGTGTTAGACGGCGACCTCAGAGGAGCCCGGAAAGGGGTCCTGACTTCCCTGAGTCCCACCCGTGTAGTATTGTAGCCGGGCACTGGCGGGAGATTCCCCAGGGGGAGGAATCTCGCAACTAGGATCGTACGTCTGGCACCACACGACACAGAGAGACCACACTGGGTATTCTCAGAACAAGCTTTATCAAATAGGTATCACTGAAAATATGTACAAGGTGAGCACGGGCTCAAGAGTCTCGGAAAGGTAGGGGGTAGCGGGACTGTCTCTGGTAACGGTTCAAAGCAGGGACGTATCCGGCGCACAGCTCACAATCCTCGAGCTGGGGGATACGTGGTCAGAGTTGGGGTCCGGCGGGACCGTGAGAGTCTGGGGGAGCCGCGAGTCACTCAGCAGGGCTCAGGTACCAGTTCGGAGGTCTTACGTTCTTCAGGGAGCCGCGAGTCACTCAGCAGGGCTCAGGTACAAGTTCGGAGGTCTTACGATCTTCAGGGAGCCGCGAGTCACTCAGCAGGGCTCAGGTACAAGTTCGGAGGTCTTACGATCTTCAGGGAGCCGCGAGTCACTCAGCAGGGCTCAGGTACAAGTTCGGAGGTCTTACGATCTTCAGGGAGCCGCGAGTCACTCAGCAGGGCTCAGGTACAAGTTCGGAGGTCTTACGATCTTCAGGGAGCCGCGAGTCACTCAGCAGGGCTCAGGTGTGTTCCAGTTCCAGGAGCCGCGACCACGTCAGCAGGCTCTCGTTGTTCCAGCGTCGAATCTGCCGGACAGTCTCAGAGCACCCCTTGTTATAGGTCGACCCTGCTTTGATGTCCGGAGTCTGCGCAGGCAGGGGTCTTGTCACCTGGGGGCCGCTTGTCGGGGTTTCCTGCTATTGTCTTTTGATCCTTTCAGGGCCGGGTCGGGAGGAGTCCCAGACACCCAGCAGGCACGGAGCCAGCCCGCAGGGAGGCCGGAGGGCCGATCGAAACCCATCGTCCCAGGGGAGTTCAGAGGTGCGATAGAAACTGCTCCTCCCTCTCTCATCCCCTGGAAGCGTGATGTCCTCCAGCCGGAGTGGCGCCTCTAGGCCCGGGTCGCGCTGGGGCCGGGCGGCCATCTTGTTGCAGGGAGTGGGCACGCGGGCCCGGGGTGGCCGAAAGGAGAGAGGCCATGGACGGGGATGTCCGGAGTTGGCGCAGGTGTCCTGGTGGGAAAGGTCGGCTGGGCCGCGTGCTAGGGCTGCAGGCACCAGGTTTCGGTGGTGCGGGGGCACGGAGGGCCATCCTACGAGGCCGGGTCCAACACGCGTCCCCCCCAGCTGAAAGCCGGAGAGAACTGCCCATCACCTTGGGGGGTTCTCTTCGCTGAGGCGGAAGAACCGGGAGAGGCCGTCCGCGTTGGCGTGGTCCGTACCAGGGCGGTGTTCTACGGTGAAGTCCATTCCCTGGAGGGAGATTGACCACCGCAGTAGCTTGGGGTTTTCTCCTCGCATCTGCATGAGCCATCGCAAGGGCCGATGGTCAGTTTGGACCCTGAAATGAGTGCCGAACAGGTAGGGTCGTAGTTTTTTGAGTGCCCAGACCACGGCAAAGGCTTCGCGCTCTATGGTGCTCCATTTCTGTTCTCGGGGTAGCAGCCGCCGACTGAGGAAGGCGACGGGCTGGTCTAGGCCTTGATCATTCACTTGGGACAGGACGGCCCCAATGCCATGCTCGGAGGCATCGGTCTGGACTATGAACTCCTTGGTGTAGTCGGGAGCCTGGAGGACGGGGGCCGTGCACATGGCCTTTTTTAGAGCATCGAAAGCTTCCTGGCAGGCAGCCGTCCATTGCACCTTCTTTGGCTGTTTTTTAGACGTGAGTTCAGTGAGAGGGCCGACCAGGCTGCCATATCCCCGAATGAATCGGCGGTAGTAGCCCGTGAGTCCCAGAAAGGCCCGGACTTCCGTTTGGGTGATGGGTGGGTCCCAGGCCAGGATGGCGTCGATCTTTGGCTGTAGAGAGCGACCTGGCCACTCCCGACTTGGTGCCCCAGGTAGACTACGGATCCTTGCCCGATCTGGCACTTGCTGGCTTTTACGGTGAGGCCTGCCTGGCGCAGGGCGGTGAGCACTCTCCGGAGGTGTTGGAGGTGCTCACTCCACTCTGAACTGAAGACAGCGATGTCGTCCAGGTAGGCCGCGCTGAACTGTTCTAGTCCGGCCAGGACCCTATTTACCAGTCTCTGGAAAGTGGCCGGGGCATTTTTCATCCCGAAGGGCATCACGCGGAAGCGGTAGTGCCCATCGGGGGTGGAGAAAGCAGACCTCTTCTTGGCCCCTTCGGTACCCACGCTTTGAGGGTGTGGGTACAGGCCGTACCATCATTGTTGGGGGGACGTAGGGGTACGGCCCATACCCACGCTCTGAGGGTGTGGGTAGGGGCCGTACTACCATTGTTGGTGTGACGTAGGGGTACAACCCGTACCCACGCTCTGAGGGCGTGGGTACGGGCCGTACTACCATTGTTGGGGTGACATAGGGGTACGACCCGTACCCATGCTCTGAGGGTGTGGGTACGTGTCGTACCACGCGTACCCCTACGTCACCCCAATAATGGTGGTACGGGCCGTACCCATGCCCCCAGAGCGTGTGTACGGGCCGTACCACCATTGTTAGGGTGACGTAGGGGTACGCGTGGTACGACCCGTACCCACGCTCTGAGGGCGTGGGTACGGCCCGTACCACCATTGTTGTGGTGACGGGACGCATCCACGTCCACTTCCGTTGTGGCGGGGCGCAGGCCTTGGTGGACACGACCCCCAAAGTGACCAGACCCTGGAGGTACTGTATGTACATGATTTATGTAGTATAATTTGGGTAGGGGTTAAGTTGCATGCCCCTCACCCCCCCCCCTTTGACCATGGGTGTTGTTCTGACCTTCTGCGGCGTCCGCATCGGTTTCTGTGCACCAGGTCGTAGGCTAGGAGGACCGGGATTACACGTAGGATGGGGTCCATGGCTGTCTATCACGTACAGGTGCTCCTTCTTCGCGTCGTCCTCAATTTCCCGGGAGTTTTTGGCTGCCGTAAAAAAAAATGAGCCGTGCGGAGTGACGTAGGCACGAATCGTACTTGCTGGTCCGTAAAACGCTGCCTGACTCCGTCCGGACATCACGTACGCGATGTCCCGGATCGGAATTGTGGGTATTTTTTTGCCGCACGTAGTTTTGTACGAATCATACGGAAATGGTATTTCTGTACGAATTGTACTTGCTGGTTTGTAAGGAGGATTTCCCGGGTACGAGTCGTACGGAGAAAATGCTCCGTACGACCATTCGTACCCGGGTTTTACAAGATCGGAATCTGCACTCTAATAACTATCAATCTTATTTATAGAGAGGCTTGCATAATGATCATTATCTCTTCATTCTATCAATGCTATACTGAGTCCAAGAATTCATTAGACGCACAGAGACATTCCCTTCTGTCATTACAATTATGAATTTTTTTATTAGCTTCTATTTTATAAAAGTATGGTGCCCCATATACAAGGTTTACAAATGTATGAAATACCTTAAATTGTAGTGTATTTTATTCAAAAATCCTCGCTTCCACCTTATTAGGGCATCAACGATATCAGGTTCAATTTATATATCGCTCCAACCATATCCCCAGGTTACTGCAGCCCATCTTGACATTCCACCCTTCCTTATTTCTTTATTTGAAGAAACGTTCCACCCGCTTTATCGGGTATGGGCACTTTAAGTTCAAGCCTATGTATGCACTCAAGTCTAAGGGCCCGATTCACAGAACTAACTTAAGACAAAATCCTAAACTTACTACCATTTTGGTGTTCACAGAAGGCACTTACTCATTTTGGTATTCAGAGAAGGCACTTACTCACTTCGGTATTCACAGAAGTTAGGAGTCCTAACTTTAGGACTCCTAAATGCCTTCTGTGAATACCGAAAGCCTTAAAATTAGGATTTTTCTCAGTTTAGGAGTCCTAAGGTTAGGACTCCTAACTTTACAACTACTAAACTGAGAAAAATCCTAATTTTAAGGCTTTCGGTATTCACAGAAGGCATTTAGGAGTCCTAAAGTTAGGAGTCCTAAACTTAAGACTACTAAATTGAGAGAAATCCTAATTTTAAGACTTTTGGTATTCACAGAAGACATTTAGGAGTCCTAAAGTTAGGAGTCCTAACTATACTACTACTAAACTGAGAAAAATCCTAATTTTAAGACTTTCGGTATTCACAGAAGGCATTTAGGAGTCCTAAAGTTAGGACTCCTAACTTCTGTGAATACCGAAATGAGTAAGTGCCTTCTGTGAATACGAAAATGAGAAAGTGCCTTCTGTGAATACCAAAATGGTAGTAAGTTTAGGATTTTGTCTTAAGTTAGTTCTGTGAATCGGGCCCAATGAGTCTGCAGAGAAAAGAGAGGAAACACAACATATGTCCTTTTCCAATGGCTTCATTATGCAGAACCATTTTTTTGTCATGTACAAAATATAGTTTGGTACATGAAAGATATTACGACAAGAAACGTCTTTCTTTAAGTTCTATAGTCAAGTTCTTCATAATTTGAACCACATAATGTCACCACAACCTGTAGCATGACATAAATCCAGTTCCTTAGTAAATCAAAGAACCACAATACAATGGTTCTTTAGTAATTAAAGATTTTGACCACTTATAACATATGATTTAAAAGTTCTCAATCGCAACAATCAAATCCCGATAGATCTAAAAACTAAAGTTTGTTATGATGTATAGTACACTATCAGAAATGCATTTGATGAATACAGCCCCAAACTTGTAGTATGTGCCCTTTAAACAGCTGGCAAGATGACCTGTTGCTAAAAACTGTACCAACTACTGAACCATATCTTTTAGGGATCAAAAGCAACCTTAATCGCTTCCTACTGACCAGACTTAGGCACTACCTCTTTCACTACCTTCTGGCCCAACCCCATGGCGCTTATAGAGGTCAGTGCCTCATGCCCCGTGACTGCGACGGTTGGTCTTCTTAGAACTTGATGCACTTTTTAATGTTTTGTAGTTTTTATGAGGTTCCTAGAAAGACTTTTATTATTCCTATTCTCAAAAAGGCTTGTTTTAGGAGGGTGAGACCTGCTTTTATCGTTTTACAACTTCTTTTGAACAATACCGTACTGTATACGCTCAGATTTTTAAGTACTGCCATCTGACTTAGGTCAAGCTGTGATTAACTTTGATAGTGGGATTTATTTTTAAACTGTAATTAGATCACACTGGCTACATTGTTTGGTTATTCTGTACATATGTGGAGTTTTATTGATGTTTGTATGACTTTTATTGTTTTATCTGAAAACAATGAATAAAGTTTGATTTGATTTGACCTGTTACTTTCCAGATTATGATCCTTGCCCAGAATGATTGATGTGGTGTGTCGTAAAATGTTGCCAACACAAAAAACAAGAACCACATCATGGCATGAGAACCATCCGTAAAGACTCTCCTCAATTAAAAGCACCTGGATGTCTTGAAAGCTGTAAGGCTTAATAATAAATAACTACAGCATAAAGTGTAATTCCCCTTTCAATCTATGATCTGGCTCATGATGTTATAAATCACGTACTGTTGCTGCCCCATACAGCGTGAAATAAACCCAGTAACTTGATAGGTCGGGGGGACCGTTATTGAATGATTCTTAAATGGAAAATGCTTTTAACTACTTTTAAAATGTGCTTTGAAAGTTCTCACCTGCAAATGACTATGACAAATAGACCCATGCTCAAGATTTTTTTATGTAAACACAGAGGACATCTCGGCTCTAAGATGGTAGTGAACACAAAAGACCAAGGCAGGTGAATTGAATCCCCACAGGGATAATCCCGAAAGACGACTGGACCCTCACTCACCAAGAGGTGACATGCTTCATCATCGGGCTCGTTCCTCCAGTGGAAAAACCTAGTTCCAAAGGGGGCTACAACCCCCTCACTAAGAGGGAGGAGTCTAGGGATTTTGTTCAGCGAGGATGAGGCTGTATGTACAAGGAGTAGTGTTCCTTATACTGTGAGTGAGGTAAAAGAGAGCAGTGCTAGAGAATCAGTGGTGAGAAAACTAGTGGTGAGAAAACTAGTGGTGAAGTTAAAACTGGCTAGTGAATACCAAAAAAGGCTTTACTGTGTAGGTTTCTCTGTCAGGATTAAAAAAGAGCATACGGTAGACTAGTGGGGATTCTACACTACTCTTCGCAATAGGTCGACATGTTTCAGCCCCTGGGATCTAGACAAGGATCTGGGCTTTCTTCAGGACTGGGTGAAAGATAAGGCTACTGCTGTGGTGTGCTCAAGGGCTGAAACACGTTGACCTATTGCGAAGAGTAGTGTCGAATCTCCACTACTCTACCTTATGCACTTTTTTAATCCTGACAGTGAAACCTACACAGTAAAGCCTTTTTTGGTATTCACTAGCCAGTTTTAACTTCACCACTAGTTTTCTCACCACTAGTTTTCTCACCACTGATTCTCTAGCACTGCTCTCTTTTACCTCACTCACAGTATAAGGAACACTACTCCTTGTACATACAGCCTCATCCTCGCTGAACAAAATCCCTGGACTTCTCCCTCTTAGCGAGGGGGTTGTAGCCCCCTTTGGAACTAGGTTTTTCCACTGGAGGAACGAACCCGATGAAGAAGCATGTCACCTCTTGGTGAGTGAGGGCTCCAGTCCTCTTTCGGGATTCAATTCACCTGCCTTGGTCTTTTGTGTCCACTACCTTCTTAGACCCGAGATGACCTCTGTGTTTACTTAGCATATGGGAAAACTTCATCTTGCTGGTCTATAAACTTTTTCCCTTTGACCCCCCTAATTCCTGTTGTTTACAAGATTTTTTTATATCACAGCACAACCAGATGCTATCTCAATAATTACTTCTTACCTGGATTTATTAGCACAGCGCATCACAGTCTGGTTCCAACACGTATTTCAAAAAACGAGGCATGAAAGCATTCTTTTAAAGGTTCACCCGATTAAAAACACCTGTATGTGTTGGAAACCAAGCTCCCCGTAACGTTAAATAAAGCAGCCATCTTAGAACATGTAAGTGCATAGAAACACTTATATGATTGTTTGTTTAGGTTCCCTGCATCTCAACTCCAGTTTTGAGTCAGTATACATTATGCAAATTCTTTCGGGCAATATATATTTCCAAATGACCCGAAAAGACACAAGTATTGCGTAGAGTGTAGACTCCGAGCAAACGGTCCTCATTATTCCATTGAGTGTGACATCCAGGGTTGAGGGTGAGGAGGGTGATGGTGCTGTATCAGTGGAAGGTCCGTGAACCAGGGTCCCTGGCACTGGGCACGGTTGAGGCACCGCCGTGCACAGACGGGTTTGCCTTTGGCATGAATTAAGTGCGCCAGCGGCGTGCCTGCTGCATACGCCCCCTCCACAGCTGCATAGTGGTCACAATTAAGTAGTGCTGCGGGTGCTGACAGCTGGGAGACGGGTAAGCACAGGAAGGGCATTTGAGGGGAGCGGGGCCACAGGGATCGCAGCTGCAGGGCCGACAAAGAATGAAGGAGAAAGCAGGAGAAAAAAGAAAAAAGGACAGAGAAAGCAAAGCCTAAAAGGCAGTCAAAAATAAAGGAGAGAGAGAAAAGCCAAAAGCAGGCAGAGAGACAGAACGAGCAGAGAGATAGAAAGGCAGTCAAGCAGTAGAGCAGTGACGCTCTACCACTGGATCAAAAGGGTTGAGGCACAGGCAGGAGCCTGCGGTTGGAGGAGGGCCTCGAACTCCAGGCCTCTTGGTCAGCAGCAGCGGGCACAGCAGAAGCTACCAGACAGAGCTGTGCTATGAAAGGAGCAAGTACACTAAAGGGTTAGTGGTCACACCAACATTCATTTGAAATCATAGCCCAATCGGACATGAATAGATGTATTCCTTCTATCATTCGTTGGGCCTACCACACTTGAGCCCATGCATGTAGTTTTACTGCTTTGCGAATTATCACATCTAAAACTCATAAGGTATAAACTGCTCTTTTTCCACATATAACTTACCGCTGAGGTAGACTATAGGTAGGCCATTGGCCAGAGTGTAGAGGTTAAAAGATAACACATGTATTGTGAAGATTCACTGAGCTATATGCAATTCTAGAGGCCTAGGTACGCAGTTATACAGCCACCTTCCCACCCAGACGTCAATCTGACATACATAACTAAAAAATCCCACAGGAATTGATTCATCCAGTTAGACTGTAAGAAGAGCACCTAAAGATTCCCTCACACAGACAAGCAAAACTGATATATATGTAGCGCTAATGAAGACAGTTGCACGCACTTAAATAACCCAATACTATCTAAAACATCAAGGAAGGAATGCATGCAGTCCCTTACAAATACATTTAGAGCACTTTACATGTCACGAATAGATGCACTCCTTTTTTAACATTTGCAATCACAATCCAAGGTAGGGACTAAGACACTTATTGAAAAGTCTGCTAAAGAACTGACACTGTCAATTTGGAGAGGCCGAGAAGTACTGCTTCCATCATGTGTTAGGCCTACTTTACTTGAGCCCATCCATGTGTGCAGTTTTACTGCTAGGGCAGCCATCACATCTAAAACTCTTAGAGAAGACATAAACTGCGCTTCTTCCACATATAACTTACCACTGATGTAGGCTACAGCTAGGACATAGGGTGGTGCTAAGAGGTTCAACAGTAACCCATGTATTGTGAAGGTTGACTGAGTTATATGCACTCCTACAGACCAATGCGTGCAATTGTACATAGAGCATCCGACCCAGACTTCAATCTGACATGCCTAACTAGACAAGTACACAGACACTAAAACACCCATACAGACTGTGAGAGAAACACCTAAACATTGATTCACACAGACAGGCAGAACTAATATGTATCTAGCACTAATGGAGGCAGTTGCAAACACATATAATCAATACAATACTTACTAACACACATACGAGACAATCCATGCAGCCGGTTACAGACACATTTAGAGAAGCATACATGTCAGAAAGAGAGGTACTCATTTACAAACAAACTTACATATACATGCAATGACAGCCCAAGATAGGGACTAAGGCAAATATGAAATTAGCTGCTAAAAAACTAACACTTTCTACTCTGACATGCAGAGAAGCAGTTTGTTCATCATGCCTTGGACTTACTACACTTGAGCCCATGTGTGCAGTTTTACTGCTACGCCATAAAGTACATCTGAAGCTCCTAGACAAGGCATACACTGCTCATCTACCATATATAAGTGAGCACTGAGATAGGCTACAGCTAGGCCATAGGATAGGGTGCTAAGAGGTTAAAAGGCAACACATGTACTGCGAAGATTCCTTAAGCTGTATGCACTCCTAGAGTTCTATGTATGCAATTATACATCCACTTTCCCACTCAGACTTCAGGAGAGGTACTCATTTACAAACAAACTTACATATACATGCAATGACAGCCCAAGATAGGGACTAAGGCAAATATGAAATTAGCTGCTAAAGAACTAACACTTTCTACTCTGACATGCAGAGAAGCAGTTTGTTCATCATGCCTTGGACTTACTACACTTGAGCCCATGTGTGCAGTTTTACTGCTACGCCATAAAGTACATCTGAAGCTCCTAGACAAGGCATACACTGCTCATCTTCCATATATAAGTGAGCACTGAGATAGGCTACAGCTAGGCCATAGGATAGGGTGCTAAGAGGTTAAAATGCAACACATGTACTGCGAAGATTCCTTAAGCTGTATGCACTCCTAGAGTTCTATGTATGCAAATATACATCCACTTTCCCACTCAGACTTCAATCTGGGTGGGACATTACATACGTAAGTAAAAAATTAAGGGTGGGCGTAGTGGGCGTAGTGGGGCTACGTGAAGCAGCGCGTAGTGTGCCCAAATCTACGCACACTCGCGCGCTCCGCATAGCCCCACTACGCGCCGCCCGCCTCCCGCCCACCCTCCTTTTAAATAATACCCTGCATGTTAAATAATTAAAAGTAAAGAGACTTACCTGAAGCGCGGCGTCTCCGGGGCTCCCTCTTCCTCGTTTCCAACTTCTTGTGACAAATGCGCATGTACTGAGGTGTGTGCTGCAGCCCCCAGCACCTGCTGCAAAACAAAGAATACACAGTGCAACTTCCTTGCAGGCGGTTTCCTCGTAATCCCTATGGCGGGACCGCCGACGAGTAGTTGGTCAGTCCCGTTCCCGAAGGGATGGAGGGCGGACAGAAGTCGGCCCCCATCCTAAGCAGGCCCTAAGACACTTATTTAAATGTGTGCTAAATAATTGACACTTTCAATTCTGACATGCAGAGAAGTACTCCTTCCATCATGTGTAGGACCTACTGCGCTGGAGTCGGTATATGCAGTTTAACTGCTAGGCAAATCAGCACATTTAAAACACCTAAACAAAGGATAAACTGCTCTTCTTTCACATATAACTCACCACTCAGGTAGGCCACATCTAAGATATAGGGTACGTTGCTAAGAGGTTGAAAGGTTACACATGTATACTGAAGGTTAAATTAGCTTTATTCAGTTGTAGAGGTCTATATGTGCAATAATGCAAACACAAGGAGATGATGGACGGAGTATTGAAACTTTTCAGACACTCACCCCCAGTCACAGATCTGGGTTGAATCCATCATTGTTCTTTAGCTTACTTCGCAACCCAGTTCAGACACAGCTATATGCAAATCAGTCCTGACCCTGTGCCTCATGGGAACACTCAAGCCCGAACTGCCAAACCATGTCTTCTCTGGACCAGAAAAAAGTATCCTGGGACTGGTTTCGGGCTAACAGCCCTCATCAGCCAGGCTAGCTTGAATCCAGTGGCAAAGTGAGCAAGGGACCCACGTCTGGGCATAACCTGCCAAATTAGGGCGAACAAAGCAATGTTGTTCTTTGTGCATTATGTCACCCTGAGTGGGACTGGTATGCCCAGACGTAGGTCCTGTGATCTCAATGCCACTGGAGTCAAGCAATCCTGGCTGATGAGGGTTGAAACCCCAAATCCTGTCCTAGGATGATTGTTATCAGTCCAGGGAGGACCTGGCCAGGCAGTTCGGGCTGGACTGCTCCCAATGCGAACAGGTCAAGACTGATTTGCATATGGCTGGGTTCAAACTTGAATGGCATGGGGAGAAAAAAACGATGGATTTAGGCCCAGATCTCTGTACTGGGTTGAATATATGACATTGTTTCGCATTCTTTCCATCAATTGTTCTTTTTGCTTCTGTCACCCTGAGTGGGACGGGTATGCCCAGACGAGAGTCACGTGCTCTCCATGCCACTGGAGTCCAGCTACCCTGGCTGATGAAAGGTGAAACCCCAAAACCGGTCCTAGGATGCTTGTTTCCAGTCCAGCTAGAACCTGGCCTGGGAGTTTCACCTGGACTGTTCCCATTGGGCACAGGGTCAAGACTGATTATCATATGGCTGAGTTGAAATTGGAATGACATGGGGAGCAAAGAAACGATGGATGTAAGCCCAGATCTCTGTACTGGGGTGAATGTATGACATTGTTCTGCATTCTGTCCATCAATTGTTCTTTTTGCATTTGTCACCCTGAGTGGGACGGGTATGCCCAGACGTAGGTCCCGTGCTCTCCATGCCACTGAAGTCAAGCTATCCTTGCTGGTGAGGGCTGAAACCCCCAAAACAGTCCTAGGATGCTTGTTTCCAGTCCAGGGAGGACCTGGCCTGGCAGTTCAGGTTGGACTGTTCCCATTGGGCACAGGGTCAAGACTGATTTACATATGTCTGGGTTCAAACTAGAATGGCATGTGGAGCAAAAAAATGATGGATTTAGGTCCAGATCTCTGTACTGGGTTAAATGTATGACATTGTTCTGCATTCTGTCCATCAATT
Source organism: Triturus cristatus (assembly GCF_964204655.1). NCBI lineage: Eukaryota > Metazoa > Chordata > Amphibia > Caudata > Salamandridae > Triturus > Triturus cristatus. The sequence goes on along the minus strand of NC_140591.1, from coordinate 673,641,772 downwards.
GTTCTTTTTGTAGATGTGCATTAATACATCCACTGTGCCACCCGCACTTCAATCTGACATACTTAAGTAGAAAATCACACAGACACTGAAACATCCACACAGACTGTAAGGAATGCACCTAAGGATTCACTCACAAAGGCAAGCACAAGTGATCATATGTAAAGCGCTAATTGAGACCGCTACATGCACAGTTAAATAATCCAGTACTTACTAACACACAGAGGAAGAAATGCAAGCAATCCAATTTGAAATGAAGTACTTGGTATCTCGGTCTGTTTTTGAACATATAGAAACTAAGGCGATGCCCTGCTGCTGACTCTTTGTGTAAAACACATATTTATTTCATTCTTTTTCTGATTAACATATTACTGCATTTCACAGAAGTGTTACGATTGCAACATGTTTGTAACATCTTCAGACTACTATGAAATGCTGTTTTTATCACTGCTATGTTTTTCTTCTCAGTTTTAAGTTTTACATGGTGTTTAGATTTGAAGTTGACACTTCTCTCCTTTGTTTTTGGCAAAGTGTTCAGTGAGGTCCTGAAAGAATATAGTTACATCTGTAAGATTTATCTTAGAAAAGCCTTTGACTAATGTACCCATTGTGGGGCCGTTCTCAAACAAGGTTTGGGGCATTCTTTGGCATGCTAGTAAGGACGAATGAAACCATGCCACTACTTCCACTGTTTGACTGAACATTTTCTGACTTCATAAATGCCAGGGGCCGGATTAATTAAAAGATCACGCAAGGCAATGCAGCCAAGGAAGTTTATGCATTGCGTTTTATGAAAGGGACAGTGCAGAATGGTATCATATTTACTAAGTTATGGTGCTCTTCTCCTCTCTTGCACTGGCAGACATCTGGGAACCTAGTGCCAATGCAGCAACCCTTGAGCCACAATGCAAGGGTGTTGTATGGTCAGACTAGTTTTTGTGTTGGAAGGACTACCTTCCTGAACAAAAACTATTCTTATGGTCATATTTCTCTTTGTATGTGTGCTGCAAATTGGGCTTTCCATGCCTTTGTAAATTGCAAAGTGTTAGACGGCGACCTCAGAGGAGCCCGGAAAGGGGTCCTGACTTCCCTGAGTCCCACCCGTGTAGTATTGTAGCCGGGCACTGGCGGGAGATTCCCCAGGGGGAGGAATCTCGCAACTAGGATCGTACGTCTGGCACCACACGACACAGAGAGACCACACTGGGTATTCTCAGAACAAGCTTTATCAAATAGGTATCACTGCAAATATGTACAAGGTGAGCACGGGCTCAAGAGTCTCGGAAAGGTAGGGGGTAGCGGGACTGTCTCTGGTAACGGTTCAAAGCAGGGACGTATCCGGCGCACAGCTCACAATCCTCGAGCTGGGGGATACGTGGTCGGAGTTGGGGTCCGGCGGGACCGTGAGAGTCTGGGGGAGCCGCGAGTCACTCAGCAGGGCTCAGGTACCAGTTCGGAGGTCTTACGTTCTTCAGGGAGCCGCGAGTCACTCAGCAGGGCTCAGGTACAAGTTCGGAGGTCTTACGATCTTCAGGGAGCCGCGAGTCACTCAGCAGGGCTCAGGTACAAGTTCGGAGGTCTTACGATCTTCAGGGAGCCGCGAGTCACTCAGCAGGGCTCAGGTACAAGTTCGGAGGTCTTACGATCTTCAGGGAGCCGCGAGTCACTCAGCAGGGCTCAGGTACAAGTTCGGAGGTCTTACGATCTTCAGGGAGCCGCGAGTCACTCAGCAGGGCTCAGGTGTGTTCCAGTTCCAGGAGCCGCGACCACGTCAGCAGGCTCTCGTTGTTCCAGCGTCGAATCTGCCGGACAGTCTCAGAGCACCCCTTGTTATAGGTCGACCCTGCTTTGATGTCCGGAGTCTGCGCAGGCAGGGGTCTTGTCACCTGGGGGCCGCTTGTCGGGGTTTCCTGCTATTGTCTTTTGATCCTTTCAGGGCCGGGTCGGGAGGAGTCCCAGACACCCAGCAGGCACGGAGCCAGCCCGCAGGGAGGACGGAGGGCCGATCGAAACCCATCGTCCCAGGGGAGTTCAGAGGTGCGATAGAAACTGCTCCTCCCTATCTCATCCCCTGGAAGCGTGATGTCCTCCAGCCGGAGTGGCGCCTCTAGGCCCGGGTCGCGCTGGGGCCGGGCGGCCATCTTGTTGCAGGGAGTGGGCACGCGGGCCCGGGGTGGCCGAAAGGAGAGAGGCCATGGACGGGGATGTCCGGAGTTGGCGCAGGTGTCCTGGTGGGAAAGGTCGGCTGGGCCGCGTGCTAGGGCTGCAGGCACCAGGTTTCGGTGGTGCGGGGGCACGGAGGGCCATCCTACGAGGCCGGGTCCAACACGCGTCCCCCCCAGCTGAAAGCCGGAGAGAACTGCCCATCACCTTGGGGGGTTCTCTTCGCTGAGGCGGAAGAACCGGGAGAGGCCGTCCGCGTTGGCGTGGTCCGTACCAGGGCGGTGTTCTACGGTGAAGTCCATTCCCTGGAGGGAGATTGACCACCGCAGTAGCTTGGGGTTTTCTCCTCGCATCTGCATGAGCCATCGCAAGGGCCGATGGTCAGTTTGGACCCTGAAATGAGTGCCGAACAGGTAGGGTCGTAGTTTTTTGAGTGCCCAGACCACGGCAAAGGCTTCGCGCTCTATGGTGCTCCATTTCTGTTCTCGGGGTAGCAGCCGCCGACTGAGGAAGGCGACGGGCTGGTCTAGGCCTTGATCATTCACTTGGGACAGGACGGCCCCAATGCCATGCTCGGAGGCATCGGTCTGGACTATGAACTCCTTGGTGTAGTCGGGAGCCTGGAGGACGGGGGCCGTGCACATGGCCTTTTTTAGAGCATCGAAAGCTTCCTGGCAGGCAGCCGTCCATTGCACCTTCTTTGGCTGTTTTTTAGACGTGAGTTCAGTGAGAGGGCCGACCAGGCTGCCATATCCCCGAATGAATCGGCGGTAGTAGCCCGTGAGTCCCAGAAAGGCCCGGACTTCCGTTTGGGTGATGGGTGGGTCCCAGGCCAGGATGGCGTCGATCTTTGGCTGTAGAGGAGCGACCTGGCCACTCCCGACTTGGTGCCCCAGGTAGACTACGGATCCTTGCCCGATCTGGCACTTGCTGGCTTTTACGGTGAGGCCTGCCTGGCGCAGGGCGGTGAGCACTCTCCGGAGGTGTTGGAGGTGCTCACTCCACTCTGAACTGAAGACAGCGATGTCGTCCAGGTAGGCCGCGCTGAACTGTTCTAGTCCGGCCAGGACCCTATTTACCAGTCTCTGGAAAGTGGCCGGGGCATTTTTCATCCCGAAGGGCATCACGCGGAAGCGGTAGTGCCCATCGGGGGTGGAGAAAGCAGACCTCTCCTTGGCCCCTTCGGTGAGCGCAATCTGCCAGTAGCCGCAGGTGAGGTCGAAAGTGCTGAGGAACCGGGCGGCCCCTAGTCGGTCAATGAGCTCGTCGGCTCGTGGAATGGGGTGGGCATCGGCTCGGGTAACGTCATTGAGCCCCCGGTAATCCACGCAGAACCGGAGCTCGGGGGCGACACCGGGGGCGGCTGCCTTCGGAACCAGGACCACGGGGCTGGCCCAGGGAATGTCAGAGGGCTCGATCACCCCCAGGGTCAACATCTTCGAGACTTCGGCTTGAATACAGGACCGGACCCGGTCAGGAACCCGGTAGGCTCGGTGTCTCACCGGCGGGCTGTCCCCGGTGTCCGCATCGTGAACACACCAGTTGGTGACCCGGGGGGTCAGGGAGAAGAGGTCAGAAAATTGTCTGAGGAGCTGGCGGCAGTCCGCTTGTTGCTGGGCAGTGAGGGCTGGGGAGAGGTTCACCCCCTCCACGGAGCCATCCTGCTCCTTGACACACAGGAGGTCCGGGAGGGGATCCGACTCATCTTCGGCCCCGTCATCGGTGGCCAGCAGGAGGCTCAGTTCTGTCCGCACGAAGTGAGGCTTGAGGCGGTTCACGTGCAGGACCCGGAGGGGATCCCGAGGTGACTGGACGTCCACCAAGTAGGTGACTTGGCTCTTCCTCTCGACCACTTTGTAGGGCCCAGTCCATCGGTCCTGGAGAGCGCCAGGCTTCACGGGGGCCATGACCCACACCTGCTGGCCCGGCTGGAACTCGACCAGAGTAGCATTCTGGTCGTACCAGCGCTTCATTTCTTCTTGACTCGCCTCCAGGTTGGCCTCGGCCAGTTCTCGGAACCTCCTGGTCTGGTTCCGGAGGGCCAGGACATATTGGAACACATCTCGGGGGGTGGTCTGGGGTGCTGCCTCCCACCCTTCCTTAACCAAACTGAGGGGACCTCGGACGGGGTGCCCATAGAGTAATTCAAACGGGCTGAACCCTAAGGACTTCTGGGGGACCTCCCGGTAAGCGAACAAGAGGCAGGGGAGCAGGACGTCCCACTTACGCCGGAGGGGCTCTTCTAGGCCAGCGATCATCCCTTTCAAAGTCCTATTAAACCTCTCTACTAGGCCGTTCCCTTGGGGATGGTACGGGGTGGTGAACTTATAGGACACCCCACATTGTTGCCACAGGGACGTCATATACCTGGATATAAAATTAGTGCCGCGATCGCTCACGACCTCGCGGGGGAAACCCACCCTGGAGAAGATCCCCATCAGGGCCCGGCCCACCACGGGGCCGCAATGGTGCGCAGGGGAATAGCCTCTGGGTAGCGGGTGGCGTGGTCCACTAGAACCAAGATGAAACGGTGACCTTGGGAGGTGGGGGGGTCCAGTGGCCCCACGATGTCGATCCCGACTCGTTCGAAGGGGGTACTGACGACCGGGAAGGGTTGGAGGGGAGCCTTGCGCTTCCCCCCACTCTTCCCACTGGCTTGGCACGTGGGGCAGGACTTGCAGTGTGCCTCTACCGCTGCTTTCATCTTAGGCCAATAAAAATGGGTCACGAGACGGCTGTAGGTCTTGTTCTGACCCAGGTGACCGGCGAGGGGGACATCGTGGGCTAAGCCCAGGAGGAAATCCCGGAAGCGGAGGGGTACCACCAGTACCCGTCCGGATCCCAGCTCCACTGATTTCTGCTCACTATACAGGACGTCATTCTCCCAATAGATTCGGTGCGTTCCGGTCTGGTCACCTGCGGCTTGGCCCTCGGCCTGGCGCCGCAGCCCGACCAGGGAAGGACAGGTGGCTTGCTCCCGGCAAAATTCTTCTCGGGTGGGCCCGCCCTCGTGGCGCCAATGGGCCAACTCGGGTAGATCCCCCAACTCGGGGACCGGGGCGGGGTCGGATGGTGCGGGTTCGTCGCTGGCGACGGACCCTTCCGATGGGGGAACGGGAGGACCCTCGGCGGGGACGGTGCTGGCTACTTCGACCGGGGTGCTCTCGACTTCTCTCCGGGGAGTGAGTCGGGCTGTCATAGAACGGGTGGTGGCACACACCCACTCGGGGAGTCCCATCATTCCTAGGTGGGCCTTGCGCTCTACGTGTTTCCAGGGAGAACTCTCCAGGTCGTTCCCTAAGAGGCAGTCGACCGGCTGGGAGGTTCTTACGGCCACCTTGAGTTTACCTATCACCCCTCCCCACTCAAATGGCACCAGGGCTACCTGACACATACTTTCCCTATTGTCTGCAGATATTACGGGGCAAAAGACATTGGGGAGGATCTGCTCCTCGGGAACTAGGTGCCTGAGGACACCGGTGATACTGGCCCCGGTGTCCCGCAGGGCATCTACCTGGTGGCCATTGATCTTGACGAGCTGCCCATATTTCTGTGTGTTGGACGGTAGGAGGCTACCAGGGATCATTTCCCTATCTCCCAGGGATACTAGGGCCATAGCGGCGGGTTCCCACTCCTCGGCTTCCTCAACCTCCTCCCCCAGGGCTACGTTGGCTATCTGTCTCGCAGGGGTGACTTGGGTGGCCATGGGGCACTCTGGGTCATTGGCGTAGTGCCCGGGTTTCTGGCAACGAAAACATGTGACGGTCACCCGGTGTCCTCGTCTCCCAGGGGGCCCTGTTACTGGTGGGGGGGGCGCCGGGAAAGGTGGAGATGGTGTCTTCGGGGGGCTAGGCTGGGACTCCCTCGGCCCTCCCTGGTTCCCTCCCCCTCTCTGGCGGGGTGGTCCCTGACTGGTTCGGGGGTACTCTCCTACCATGCCCCGGGAGACCCGGGTGTTGGTCCAGCGGTCGGCCTCCACGGCCAGCTTCTGGGGATCTGTGAGCTTGCTATCCAGCAGATGTTGACGTAGCTCTACGAAGCAGTTCGCAGCCAGATGTTCCCATAACATGAGGTCAGTGAGTTCGGCAAGGGTAGTGACCTTGCTGCCCTTGACCCACCCATCGAAGGCCCGACTAAAAAAGTTTACATACTCCACCCAGGTGGTGCCCGGGATCTTCCTGCAGTCCCGGAACCGTTGTCAGTACATTTCTGGGGTGAGGCCGTATCTTGTGAGGAGAGCCTCTTTCATGTGGCTGTAGGAGGTCTGCAGGGAGAGGGGTAGGTCGAGCAGGGTGTCCCTTCCTTCGCTCAGAAACCGTCCCCACAACCCCGCCCCCCAGTCCTTCTGTGGAATCCGATGGGAGGTCATGGCGACCTCGTAGGCCCGAAACCATTGCTGAATGTCATCGTTTTTATAATATTCTTTGACCACATCCTTGGGGATGTGGACCTTCTGTTCCGCTGGGGGGGCCGTCTCTCGGTTCCCCGAGGGCCTCCCGTCCTCATTTCGGGCCTTGAGCTCGAGTTCCTTTAAGCTCCGTTCGTGCTCCAGTTGGAGCTTTCTTCCTTCGTGCTCCCGTTGGAGCTTCTTTTCTTCCAGTTCGCCTTGTACACGCATTTGCTCTACTGCTAGCTTTTTCTCCGCTAACTTCAATTCGCCCTCGATTTTGAGTTTGGCTAACTCGAGTTCATGACTGCGGCTTCTCTCTCTGTCCGCGAGCTCTTCCGGGGATAGGCCCCCGTCTGGTACGATGCCTCGCACCTGATTGCTACTGCTTTCACTTTGGGGGGGTTCGGCTTCGTCGGGGCGCTCCCCCGTGCCTTCCGGGCGGGAGGCCCCGGTCTCCACCCAAGTTTTCAGGGCTTTCTGCAAGTCTTCCTTAGTGTTGAGGCCAGTGGTAGCGATTTTAAGTTCTTTGCAAAATTGTTTTAGCTCTTTGTGTGTGTATTCTTCCAGATGCTCCACCTGAAACACTCTGTTGGCGTTGGTTTCTGCGGAGCTCGTGGCGCTTCCTTCTGCCATCTTTGTTGGTCGTGCGTCCGTTGTTCACTGTACGATCTCTAGGTGATGGGCCCGAATCCCACCGCTGCCACCAATGTTAGACGGCGACCTCAGAGGAGCCCGGAAAGGGGTCCTGACTTCCCTGAGTCCCACCCGTGTAGTATTGTAGCCGGGCACTGGCGGGAGATTCCCCAGGGGGAGGAATCTCGCAACTAGGATCGTACGTCTGGCACCACACGACACAGAGAGACCACACTGGGTATTCTCAGAACAAGCTTTATCAAATAGGTATCACTGCAAATATGTACAAGGTGAGCACGGGCTCAAGAGTCTCGGAAAGGTAGGGGGTAGCGGGACTGTCTCTGGTAACGGTTCAAAGCAGGGACGTATCCGGCGCACAGCTCACAATCCTCGAGCTGGGGGATACGTGGTCGGAGTTGGGGTCCGGCGGGACCGTGAGAGTCTGGGGGAGCCGCGAGTCACTCAGCAGGGCTCAGGTACCAGTTCGGAGGTCTTACGTTCTTCAGGGAGCCGCGAGTCACTCAGCAGGGCTCAGGTACAAGTTCGGAGGTCTTACGATCTTCAGGGAGCCGCGAGTCACTCAGCAGGGCTCAGGTACAAGTTCGGAGGTCTTACGATCTTCAGGGAGCCGCGAGTCACTCAGCAGGGCTCAGGTACAAGTTCGGAGGTCTTACGATCTTCAGGGAGCCGCGAGTCACTCAGCAGGGCTCAGGTACAAGTTCGGAGGTCTTACGATCTTCAGGGAGCCGCGAGTCACTCAGCAGGGCTCAGGAGTGTTCCAGTTCCAGGAGCCGCGACCACGTCAGCAGGCTCTCGTTGTTCCAGCGTCGAATCTGCCGGACAGTCTCAGAGCACCCCTTGTTATAGGTCGACCCTGCTTTGATGTCCGGAGTCTGCGCAGGCAGGGGTCTTGTCACCTGGGGGCCGCTTGTCGGGGTTTCCTGCTATTGTCTTTTGATCCTTTCAGGGCCGGGTCGGGAGGAGTCCCAGACACCCAGCAGGCACGGAGCCAGCCCGCAGGGAGGCCGGAGGGCCGATCGAAACCCATCGTCCCAGGGGAGTTCAGAGGTGCGATAGAAACTGCTCCTCCCTCTCTCATCCCCTGGAAGCGTGATGTCCTCCAGCCGGAGTGGCGCCTCTAGGCCCGGGTCGCGCTGGGGCCGGGCGGCCATCTTGTTGCAGGGAGTGGGCACGCGGGCCCGGGGTGGCCGAAAGGAGAGAGGCCATGGACGGGGATGTCCGGAGTTGGCGCAGGTGTCCTGGTGGGAAAGGTCGGCTGGGCCGCGTGCTAGGGCTGCAGGCACCAGGTTTCGGTGGTGCGGGGGCACGGAGGGCCATCCTACGAGGCCGGGTCCAACACAAAGTATATTTTCCATTATAGCTATGCCCAAGAAATGGTGCGCCCATGACACAAAATGTTAGTAAATCTGGGCTTTGGTACTTTGCACAGATGGCACAATCGCTTCTACCAGAAAAGAGAGGGTCAGAATGATATATTTCAAACTTGACCTCCCAGATGAATTTCCGGGAACACCACTCACTGGCCCACAGGGGTACACTCTCTTAAAAGTGGTTGAAAGTGGTCAAAAGATGCATCTCTAGCAAAAGTATTTGAAATAAATAAAGGCATTGTTTTATACTCAAAATTTATACAGCCTTTTTTGTTTTTTTTGCTTTTGTGAAACAGGCTCAATCTCTAATAGAAATGTTAGGTTTCAATTAAACTTCTAATGCATGTTGGAATCTGGGTAAGTGTCCCATTAAATCTGAGTGTTTGTGCATCAGAAAAACATAGCTTTAAAGCGATCCTATACAGACATCCAAGTCATACAGCATCAACTTGCTATCTCTATATTCCCATACTTTTTTATAGGCATTTCCTCCTTCACTTCACAATCTTTTCCTCATCTTTTCCTCTGTTCCTCTTTTGGTGCTTTACAAACCCATAAACATAAACACAAGCAGCTGCTAGTCTGCATGCACATAAACAGTGATTAAGGTACAATTCAAACACAAGGGTGCCGATTCGGATCCTGGAGAAACCGGGTACGAACCGTCGGACGGAGCATTTTCTCCGTCCGATGCGTATCCGGTCCAAAAACATTACAAAATTGCAAGTACGATTCGCATGGAAAAACGTATTTCCGTACGAATCGTACAAAACACCGACCGACGAAAATATCCATACAATTGTGATCCGGGAAAGCGCCGACGTGACGTCGGGACGCTTTCAGACAGCATTCCATGAACCAGGAAGTACGATTCGTACCAACGTCACCCCGCATGGACTATATTTTCTGACTGCCAAAAACTGCCGGGAAATCAGGACGACGCGCACAAGGAGCACCTGTACGCGACGGACAGCCATGGAACCGAACCTACGTGTCATCCCAGCCCTCATAGCAGTCCACCTGCTCTACAGCAACCGACGCAGACGCCGCAGAAGGTCAGAACAACACCCAGGGGCAAAGGGGGGGCAGTGGCAGGACACACGACCCCCACCCAAGTTACAAATCACACATGCCCTGGACCTATCTGACCTTCAGGGCCTTGTCACTCCGAGGGGGTGGGGGCGTGTCCAGAAACGCATGCGTCCGCCACAACGGAAGTGGGTGATGACGCGAACCAGCAACACAACAAGTCCGGTACGTACCTTACCCACGCCTTAAGAGCGTGGGTACGGGTCGTACCACGCCCACCCCTACGTCACCCCAACAATGGCGGGACGGCCCGTACCCACGTACTAAAGGCCTGGGTACGGGCCGTACCAGCATTGTTGGGGTGACGTAGGGGTACGTGTGGTACGACCCGTACCCACGCTCTGAAGGCCTGGGTACGGTGCAGACCCCCACCCGTGTATGTACGGCACATACCAACACCCCACCCGTGTATGCATGGAGCGTACCCACACCCTACCAGTGTATGTACGGCACGTACCCCCACCCCCGTATGTACGGCGCGTACCCCCACCCGCGTATGTACGGCGCATACCAACACCCCACCCGTGTATGTACGGCGCGTACACCCACCCACGTATGTATGGCGTGTACCAACACCCCACCCGTGTATGTACGGCGGGTACCCCTACCCGCGTATGTACGGCGCGTACCAACACCCCACCTGTGTATGTACGGCGCGTACCAACACCCCACCCGTGTATGTACGGCGCGTACCCCCACCCGTGTATGTATGGTGCGTACCCCCACCCGTGTATGTACGGCGCATACCCCCACCCGTTTATGTACGACACGTACCAACACCCCACCTGTGTATGTACGGCGCGTACCCCCACCCGTGTATGTACGGCGCGTACCCCCACCCGGATATGTGAATGAATGAATGAATGAAACAAATCTTATATAGCGCTACTAAGCCCAATGGGCGTCAAGGCGCCTACGGAGCGTAACAACACCCGTGTATGCATGGAGCGTACCCACACCCCACCAGTGTATGTACGACGCGTACCCCCACCCACGTATGTACGGAGCTTACCCCCACCAGTGTATGTCCCCAGCGTACATGGCCAGACACAGGAGGGGTGGGTGCCTATCACTACCAGCAGTGCCCAGACATGGGAGGGGTGGGTGCAGAGTCCTCCCAGCAGTGCCCAGACACAGGAGGGGTGGGTGCAGAGTCCTCCCAGCAGTGCCCAGACACAGGAGGGATGGGTGCAGAGTCCCCCCAGCAGTGCCCAGACATGGGAGGGGTGGGTGCAGAGTCCTCCCAGCAGTGCCCAGACATGGGAGGGGTGGGTGCAGAGTCCTCCCAGCAGTGCCCAGACACAGGAGGGGTGGGTGCCTATCACTCCCAGCAGTGCCCAGGCACGGGAGGGGTGGGTGCAGAGTCCTCCCAGCAGTGCCCAGACATGGGAGGGGTGGGTGCAGAGCCCTCCCAGCAGTGCCCAGACATGGGAGGGGTGGGTGCAGAGTCCTCCCAGCAGTGCCCAGACATGGGAGGGGTGGGTGCCTATCACTCCCAGCAGTGCCCAGACGCAGAAGGGGTGGGTGCAGAGTCCTCCCAGCAGTGCCCAGACACAGGAGGGGTGGGTGCCTATCACTCCCAGCAGTGCCCAGACGCAGGAGGGGTGGGTACAGAGTCCTCCCAGCAGTGCCCAGACATGGGAGGGGTGGGTGCAGAGTCCTCCCAGCAGTGCCCAGACATGGGAGGGGTGGGTGCAGAGTCCTCCCAGCAGTGCCCAGACATGGGAGGGGTGGGTGCCTATCACTCCCAGCAGTGCCCAGACATGGGAGGGGTGGGTGCAGAGTCCTCCCAGCAGTGCCCAGACATGGGAGAGGTGGGTGCAGAGTCCTCCCAGCAGTGCCCAGACATGGGAGGGGTGGGTGCCTATCACTCCCAGCAGTGCCCAGACATGGGAGGGGTGGGTGCAGAGTCCTCCCAGCAGTGCCCAGACACAGGAGGGGTGGGTGCAGAGTCCTCCCAGCAGTGCCCAGACACAGGAGTGGTGGGTGCCTATCACTCCCAGCAGTGCCCAGACATGGGAGGGGTGGGTGCAGAGTCCTCCCAGCAGTGCCCAGACATGGGAGGGGTGGGTGCAGAGTCCTCCCAGCAGTGCCCAGACATGGGAGGGGTGGGTGCAGAGTCCTCCCAGCAGTGCCCATGGAAAGCAAAGGGTGCAGTACCCACAGATACAATACCCACAATTGTCAGTCAGGTGCTCCAAGACCCTGCATAACACGAAACACATGTGTGCGAGGCTGGGAGTACACACATGCAGAGTGTGTGAAAGGGAACATGTCCACATGAAGTCACGTCAACATACTCGATACTCAAGTACAGTGACCACCAAGGATGCCCCTAATGATGCAGGTGGAAACCTCGCCCAGCATGCATGGGCAAAGTTGAACGGATCTGTCACACACCAAGGAAATGTAGACACAGCTCAGCACAACATTTAGGAAACACCCTGCAGGGAAGATGTCAGGGTCCACAGAGGAAGGAACACACCCTGGCACAATGTCACCATGCAGTAAGAGCTGGAAATGAACCAAGTAATTTTGCAAATACCTTGTGATGGCACACAGATACCAGGGTCCACCCCATGAGCAGCACACTACTACATTTCCCAGACACCGAACACATTATCCCCACCCCAAACCATGGAGCAGCACCACCAACAGCAAGTCCAGGAAAGCATAAGTGTGCAAAACATAAACCAAAAGCTTTATTCAGCATTCGAATAGTCATTTTTCGGAATGTCCATTATTAACAAGGCCCATGGGCCAGGCCAGCAGCAAAGTCCTGGGGGGGGTACACATCGGGATGTGTGTCCCCTAGCTTGCCTGCACAGTTCACATGTCCATTTCATCCACAGAAGGGGGGGCATCATGTGGGGGGGAAAGACCAGGCACCGCAGGGACAGGAGGGGCAAGGGTAGGTGTTGTGGGTGCAGGGATGGAGGACTCCACCACAGGGGGTGGGGCAGCGTCAAAGGTGGATGTGAGAAGGGCGCTCCACACGTTTGCAAGGTCCTCCAGCGTCTCCCCTGCACCCGAAGGAAACACAGGCCCCAAGGAGGGGGGGGTCAGAGGGATGGGTCGCAGCGCTACTGGGGGAGGGTGTGGACAGGGGGGGGACTCAACTACCCTGCCGGTGTCCTGCCTCCAACGCTTGCGGGGTGGAGCCACACTGGGGCTGATGGACAGACTGGGCAGTACTGACCCTGTGTCCGACTTTTGGCCAGGAGAGCTGAGGGGAGTGGATTTGGAGGCAGGGGGTTTGGATGAATGTGGACTCCCACTGTGGCTGCGTGTCTTGCGTTTGCCCCCCGACCCAGTGGGTGTGCCTACTTCACCCTGTGTGTGCGTGACAGGAGGTGTGTGCTTGGCTTTCCCTGGCGGTCTGGTGCCTGTGTCTGGTGGGGTGCGTGCATGGGTACGTCTGGGTGTTCTTGGGACAGGCATGGGAGTGGGAAGTGTGGATGGTGCAGGGGTAGTGGGGGGGACGTAGCGCTGCAGGAGACCCACTGCTGCAGTCAGTGTTGAGTCTATGGACCTAAGCAACTGGCGTTGGTCAGACTGCGCAGCTGAGATGCCCTCCAGGTATGCCTCCATTTGGGTGATCACACGGGTGTGGCCATGGAGGACATTCAGTATCGCAGTCTGAGCAACCTGCAACTGGCGCAGGATGTCCACAGACTCGGCATTTGAGGCAGCAGTGGAGACAGGGGCAGGGGGCGCGGTGCCTGGCAAGAAGGAGACACGTGGTGACCGAGCACGGCGGGAAGGGACCATAGCAAGTGGGAGGCCGGTGATGGGAACGGAGGGGGCGGGTAGAGATTGTGTGCTGCTTTCAGCTGTGGGAGCAGCCTCCGCCCCCTCTGGGAGCTCAGCCTCGGACCCGTCTGTGTCATAGTTGGAGGTGTAACTGGACAGGTCCTCCGCCTCACTCCCCTCGGCCTCCGTGCCACTCGATGTGCCAGACAAGTTGGCACTGCTGCCACTGGTGCTTGGTCCCTCCTCACGCTCCGTGCCAGTGTCTCCCTCGGAGTCCCCCGACGATGCTGTGGGCAAGGTGAAGAGACAGGAAATAATCAGACACCTGTATACATATGTCACATGAGTCAGATCTACATAGGTCACAGTGCATAGGCTGAAAAGCAACATGAGTAACATCTACAATACAAGGTACATTTGTAGGCCCTGCAACACACAGCTGGTTGACCCACCATGCCACTGCGAAACAATGGAGTGCATGACACAACAGCAAATCACTTGACATCAAATTGGACAGAGGAGCCAGGCTCTGGGGACAATTGTGCACTGCATCTGTACCACACAGTGTTGCCAAAAAAGGGATGAGCAGGATCCATGTCTATTGACTTTTTGCACACGCTGCAAAGCTAACGCACTGAAACAAGCCCAACATGACTGGGTCACTGCACCTTGAGTGTATGTCCAGACAAACATCACACACAGGCCAGACCTAGCAGGGAGAATACAGATTTGGACATGTAGGCCTTGCCTGCACAAACCACCCCCTACCTGAGACAATGTGATTGAGACAGAGGAAGTACTGACACCTCTTACTCTGGGATGGAAACACATGGGCTGCACTAAATCCTGATTGTACTCAAACCACCACTGTTGCGCCTGTCCACATACATCATTGTCAACCAACCATCATCAGATTGTCGTACCAAGACACACAGGCACTGCCCACCGTGAGTATGCACAAGCAAAATTGGGTCACACTGTAACGTCGACACATGTAGCACAGTTTACGCTAATACAGATGAGGCCAGGGTACAATGCCACAGAGCCCAACCTATGCCGAAGACACTGAGAATGTCCACATTGTTGGATTACATACATGATACCTAGGAAGAGGTGCCCCAGGGCATGGTAGTGGCCACACACCTCCATGGTCCTGGATGGATATGACTGCAACTGAAGCAACCGCCCCAGCACTATGCATTACTCCCACTCATGCACATCATGTCAGAGGGCACAACATTGGACATGCTTGCTGTAAGGCAGTACACTTCTAAGACACACTCCTATGTCGGGACTCACCATCAGTGCCAACAGACATGGACCCCACAATGACTGACCTGGCCAGGGCACCGGCAAGCTCCCAAACCCACTTACACACCACCCCCACACATGATGCTGCAAGCATTGGGCACTTGTATTAACTGCCAGCCTAGATTACCTTGTGCAAGAGTGGCTACCCACAGACCCAGGAACACATGGCAAGGAGGGGAAGGGAGGAAGAACAGCAGGTGTTTCTTTGGGGAACTGGTTATGCACTGCACATTTAAACCCTGGCAGTGTATCCATGCAGCTGTGCACTTCCAAAAGCTGGGGACGCACGACAGATACACATGTACCTACCCCCTTCCTGCTGCTGCCTCTCCAGTAAGCACCTATCCAAGTCGGGGAAGACCACCGCCAGCACACACTGTGGGTCAGACGCCGGCGCCCACGGTTCTTGTTGCTCTCAGGTGAGTCCCCCAGCAGGACCCGTGCAATTCTCCTCGTCCAGCACCGGATATCCTGCCAGCGTTTCCTCACCTGGGCTAGGCGCCGCTTCCGACACTCCGTCTTCCGCACGGCACTGACGGCTCGCCTCCATATCTCCCCCTTGGCATGGACGCCTACCTGTGAGGATGCAAAAGTGAGAATACTTGAATACACCTGAGCAATGACACAGAGACACACATATTAATAATTTGTCTGGTTTGAACAGGCCATGGTATGCAGAAAACTCATTGCACCATTGTCATAGGGACATCATCCTCTGGGGAAGGCAAAATGCACTACATGGCAGTGAAATACACAGGTGGCATGAGGGGTGCCACACAATAAATGATCCTGGATCACACTGTGCATCACAAGCTACACCAGGATTATGTACAGCACCTCAAAGCAGTCACATGCCCCAGCCCACTGACGCAACCTCAGCAGAGTACACAGACACACAGAGGTACAGGACAATCACCTTCCATTGCCAACTGCGGGTACAAACCTCACTCTGCCCATGTGCCACTAGACTGGGGGTTGTCACAGGTGTGGGGCTGGCTCAGCACGGAAGTCACACAGCACTGCTCCCTGCACACATCACATGGCCAGGGTATATCCATCCCTCATGCAGCTGGTGTGCAACACTCCCCATATGCACTCACCCACATGACAGGGGACTTACACACACACACCAACGTCCAGGGGACGTACACATCATTTGGACACTCACAGCACAGGTACACTAAACACACACACCTATGGGTACTGTCACCTGTCACACTGGGGGGACCACAGAATCACATCAGGACTGTAGCAACAACATTCCCAGGAGGAGTAGCCAGGCAGAATGTGGTATGCACCATGCTTTGTTTTTCACAGTAAGCACTATGCAAGTGAGGAGTGCACACAGGAACTACAGCATGCGCTGCATGGGAGACATGAGGCATTCCCCACCCTGGGACCCACTCCCAACAACAGTGCATGTCTGTCACACAGGGACACGATGCCAGAAGTCACAGTCACAAAAAAGGGGCACAGTCTAAGCTAGTGGAGTCATCCCTCACCTGCTCCCCTGGTCGACCATACAGCATGGTGTACTGTGGGAGGATCACATCCAGCAGGGCAATGTTCTCCTCCTGTGTGAATGGCTGGGCCCTCTCCACAGACCTGGACATGGTGCCAGAGGAATCAGGAGCAGCAGCAGTGTTGTGGATTCAAAGGATGTGCAGGCAAGTGCTCTCTCATGGGACCTGGCTGCCTTATATCTGCCTTGCTGGCCTGTTACATTAACAGGAGTACAGAGAGATTGGTCAGTCACATTAGCATCCTACGTTTCCTCCAATCCCTTCAAACCTACCACAGTGAGGGGCTTTGCATGGTTTGAAAGTTGAGCATGATGTCAAGTCAACAACCACTTTGCAACAAAGTAAATTGTTTCCAACCGACTTCTGCTGGCCACCTGATGCAATAATTCAAACTTAAAACTCGGTCTCCATGACAACCAGCAAGCATTTAGGCTCTTATACTTATCCCTCATGTGTCCCCTATGTTATTTCAACATTTTCACACAGGTATGGTGCGATCCACGGCCCTAGGGCACCCCAAATGCAGTAATACGGACCGTACACGCTTATGTACGATCCGTATTACTATGGCGTACGCATACGCCAGCATACCCATAGTAATACGGGCCGTACACGCGTGTGTAGGGTCCCTATCACTGTGGGTGTGCTGGCATGCGTACGCCATAGTAATTAGGGGTGGGCAGAATTTGCGAAAGCGACTTTCGCAAATTATCGCGAAAATGTTAAAAATCTCCGCAAACAAGCGGAAATATCGCAAGAATGCGGAAGTTTTTTTCCGGCATGTTCGCAAGATTTTCTGCATGGTTGCGGGTCGCCAACTTACCCATGTGGTTGCTTGCGGGCGCGGCCATCTTGTTTTCAGTTGTCTCGCGGTGCATGATCGCGAGAAAAAAGACGTGATCGCGCGACGCATGACGTCACTGCGGACGCGAACTGTCGCGAGACAGCGCAAATGGCTAAAACAATACAACATCTCATGGAGAACGCGACCGGATCGGGAAAACTTGTCGGCGAACGTGGGGATTCAGGTAAGGCGATTGCGCGCGCGCAAGAATGTTTTATTTTACAGCGCGAGCAAGAACCAAATTATCGCAAAGCTGCGGAATGCGGAAATTTTGACATTTCCGCGCTCTCCGCGGAACGCGGAAATGCCAAATTATCGCAAATTCCGCGAACGGAACAGAAATTTTGCCCAGGCCTAATAGTAATACGGACCATACACGCGTATGTACGGTCTGTATTACTATGGCGTACGCATACGCCAGCAAACCCATAGTAATACGGGCCGTACACGCATGTGTAGGGTCCCTATCACTGTGGGTGTGCTGGCGTATGCGTACGCCATTGTAATACGGACCGTACACGCGTATGTACGGTCCGTATTACTATGGCGTACGCATACGCCAGCAAACCCATAGTAATATGGGCCGCACACGCGTGTGTAGGGTCCCTATCACTATGGCGTACGCATACGCCAGCACCACCATAGTGATAGGGACCCTACACACGCACTCGGAGCATATGTACGGTGGGATTCACACCTGACAGTAGTGACAGGCGGCACACAGGAATGAATTGAGCTGTCATACATGGCCAAGGCTTGACATCAAGGCATTGTCTGTGCAGTACTCCATGTGTCGGGCACAGGTGGGTCAGGCTGTGATGTGGCAACATACTCCTGAGGTGTGAAGCTAATTACAGTATGATGAGCTGTGTACACATGTCACGTGCGATGGTGCCCTATGTGCCACACATCCCCCTCACTCCTTTGACATGTGTGCATGTAGTACTGACTTGGTGGGCCATGCGTCACTGGCATTGCACAGTCACCGACACACGCAAATGTCCCCTGATGCCAGGTACACGGAATGTTACCCCTGACAAGTGAATGCCCGCGTTGCACGCTGTAGCTATGTCATGTGTGTGTCATGTGTTCCCATAGGTTTGCTGTAGGTGTTTGGTCAAATTCATCTGCTGTTGCTGCAACCAACATGTGTCTGTGTGTAGATGGGCATGGCACACTGTTACGCACACCAGCACACATGTGTAATCCGACATTAGGTGTGTATGTATGCATCGACACGGAGTTCCAAAACAAGGTCATATGTGCATACTCTCAATGTATGTGTGATCAGTCTTGACATGTAATCCTTCATGGCAAGGTGTGTGGTCTGTCCTTATTCTATGACATTTGACCTGTGCCTCTAGTGTTCCGCAACCTGTCTGTGCAATAAACATCCTTCTTCTGCACATATTTGGATGTCTGTAACTCCCGTAATGCGTCTGCCTGCTCACTTACACTGACCCACAGCTAGTTTCATGGCATGGCATATTGAGGTTGAGAATCAACGTTTGTAGCTGGCTCTTGGTAGGAGTGTCACATGCCTGGCATACGTGTCCAGGGCATATTGCACAGACCTGACTCTGTATGTGGCATATGTGTATTGCCTGTTGAGCATGTGCTCAGTACATTGACATTGGTGGTGTACTGTACTCACTCTTCATTGTCCCTTCTAATTCACTGCAGGGCTCCGCCTCTCCTTCGACCAATTCCGGACTTGGCTGACATGCGGGAAAATGACTGTATACGCCGCTACCGCTTCCCCCAACGCTTGATTGAGGACCTGACGACACAGCTGGCACCACACCTCCAACCGCTACACAGGTATCCTACTGCACTGACACCCAAGATGAAGGTGATGGCAGCCCTACATTTCTTGGCCACGGGTACCTTTCAACATACCATTGCCCATGTCGGTGGCATGTCCCAAACCATGTTCAAACCATGTTCAGCCATGTTCTGCATGATTTTCTAGAGGCCATGTTGGAGCACCTGGATGAGTTCATTAAATTCCCAACTTCTGAGCAGTTGACAGCTGTCAAGCGTGAGTTCTATGCCCTGGGAGGGATGCCCCATGTCATTGGGTCCATAGATGGAACACATGTGGCTTTGGTACCACCACAGGCACAGGTGGTAGCCTTCCGTAACCGCAAGCATTACCACTCCATTAATGCCCTTGCGGTGTGTCTTGCCAACATGGTGATTTCACATGTCTGTGCTTGTTTTTCAGGATCCAGTGGTCCCTGAAACCAAACGATAGAGCAAAAAATGAATATAGTCAAAATTGGAACTATATTATAGCCAATGTCCGGCCGGGCATGGCAACTTTAATAAGTAGAAATTCTTGACAGTAAACAAGGAAATGTAAGTAGAAATTCGGTGGGACACAAGCCTGTATCCTCTGACTTACATACCAAGTAGACAGAAAATGACAAAACACAATCAGGCAATTACAGTGATGTTTCTTTGAGAAATAATGAATAGCGAAACATCTGATATTCAGATTGCCACCTTCACACTATATTACATACAGCAATATTTAAGGTGTAGGGTGGGCAACAGAGTCGACGGCGTTTCGATCCTTATGAGAAAGATACAGGATCATCATCAGGACTAATTTAGTTAAATTGCCCTTATTTTGAATGCCTCATGTTGCCATGGAGGCAACGGAAAAGATGCCGATTCACGAAAAGGTAACGTTGAGTTAAGGTTTACGGTAGGACAATGCCTACGCACAATTCTTCCGGGAGGAAGGACACGGATAGGTCTCAATCAACTTGCAGAAATGGGTTCCGTGGCCATGCAGTGTGTACGGACGATGCCGGATCAACTGTCCGTTGATCCGGCATCGTCCGTACACACTGCATGGCCACGGAACCCATTTCTGCAAGTTGATTGAGACCTATCCGTGTCCTTCCTCCCGGAAGAATTGTGCGTAGGCATTGTCCTACCGTAAACCTTAACTCAACGTTACCTTTTCGTGAATCGGCATCTTTTCCGTTGCCTCCATGGCAACATGAGGCATTCAAAATAAGGGCAATTTAACTAAATTAGTCCTGATGATGATCCTGTATCTTTCTCATAAGGATCGAAACGCCGTCGACTCTGTTGCCCACCCTACACCTTAAATATTGCTGTATGTAATATAGTGTGAAGGTGGCAATCTGAATATCAGATGTTTCGCTATTCATTATTTCTCAAAGAAACATCACTGTAATTGCCTGATTGTGTTTTGTCATTTTCTGTCTACTTGGTATGTAAGTCAGAGGATACAGGCTTGTGTCCCACCGAATTTCTACTTACATTTCCTTGTTTACTGTCAAGAATTTCTACTTATTAAAGTTGCCATGCCCGGCCGGACATTGGCTATAATATAGTTCCAATTTTGACTATATTCATTTTTTGCTCTATCGTTTGGTTTCAGGGACCACTGTTTCCTGCAATACGTATCTACCCAAGGTCCCTGTCTAATTCCTTTGGGTGCCCTTGTTCCTCCTTTGATATATGTTTTTCAGGATCAGCACACGATGCGTACATCATGAGGCGTAGCAGGGTGCCTGAAATGATGCTGCAGCTGCACAACGAACGAGCATGTATTGTTGGTGGGTATACTCTGGGAGTCCTGTATTTAACGTCATCTGCCGGCTGCCGATCACCGCTACAACAACGCCCATGGGCGGACCAGGCGAGTGATAGAGAGGACGTTTGGCCTCCTGAAGAGCCGGTTCTGTTGCCTCCACAAGACCGGTGGCGTACTCCCATATGCACCGGTGAAGGTCTGCAAGATATTCCTCGTGTGCTGCATGCTGCACAACATGGCAGTGGAGAAAGCTGTGCCACTCATCCTGGATCCAGATGAGCAGGACCATCCACCCGTGGAGGATGAAGGGCTTGGGCACGAGGCAAGTGATGTGGAAGAGGAGGAGGCGGTAGAGGTAGAGGACATGCGGAGTCAGCTCATACGCGACTTCTTTGCTTAGTGGTGAGTTCCAGTTTCTGAGTGTGCACGCATTGGGCTGTGTGTGGCAAGTGTTGCAATGTGTGTGTCCATCTGCATGTCTTCCAAGTGAGTCAGAGGTGTGTTTGGATGTGTCACTCGAGTGATGGTGCAATAGAAGAATGTTTTTCCAGAGTCATCATTGTCACCTAGCATGTTGACAACCTAATACGTGTCGAGTACATGCACATGCATGCGGATGTGCTACTTTTGGCTGACTTCTGGTGTATCTCCCATCCACAGGTACTTGCGCATGCTGTCTGCTGGTGGCATTGTTGTGCTCCTGCTATTCCTCATGAACACAGCAACATGTGCTGAATCAGCGTTACATGCACGGACAAGTTCGAAAATTTCCTTCGGGTAAGGGATGCAGCACGGCTTTTTGGGAGTGGTATTTGTTTTGAATGTGTGTGCACTGCTCCTGTTCATGTTTGGATACTTTACATACATGTAGAATCACCATGGGGCACATGACCTGGAGCAGAATTCACCTGAATTGATGGTCAGACTTGGTGACAGTCATCTGTAATGGGATTGTGATGGAGCCATCAATGTGTGTAACACTGGCCTCGGAAACATACGGGTTGCACCGGGTTGACATGGTGTGTGAATTCCCCATTAGGGGCTCAATGGTGTATAGCAGGCTCTCTATGAGCAGCAGGGGGTGTTTAGCTGTAACCCGTCACTTGTGTGCCAGTGCCATGGATTTCCAGCATCTGTGGTGGTAAGGGGGGTGCCAGTGTTGGTCCCACGTGTTCATCCACATGACCTGTGTATGTGTTGACAGAGTTGCAATAGCATTCCGACACACATGAGTAATAAAGGTGTCCCTCTGCCTCCAAGGTGCCTCATCTCTGTCAATGGTGGTCTGTTGCCACTGTGCATGCGGCATGTCTGGCATTGTTCTCAGAGATGGTGCATATGAGTCTATGTGTAGAGTAGCAAGATGCAAGCTGTTTGTCAGGGATTAGATTCTGTATTGTTCATGATGTCCATGGCTGTGTAGGTATTGTGACATGTCAGTCTCCACAACGGCCACTGTGCTGCATGTGAATCCATTGTGTGTGTGTGTGCCATGTTGAACCAGACATTCCTTCCTTGACATACACCTTTTGCATAGTTCCTTCCTGAGATCCTTGTCTTTGTGTGCTACTTGTGGCATTGTTTCCTTGACATGGCGCATGCTGCTGCAGACCCTGCAGCAAGGGCACCCAGTGTCCACGCAAACGAGCTGGTGTTCATCATGAATTGCTTGCTGACATGTGCTATGCTGATCAGCAGCATCTGTGCCTCATGCGGCAGCACACTCTGCATTATGCACAAGATCCCCAGTTCCATCCACCTCAAGGCAAGAGGGAGACCATCCCCCAGGTCAACTATGACATCTGTGTCTAATCCTACCCTGCACTCTACGGACATGTGCGTTAGAAATCCCATGATACTTGTCCACATCCGGGGTGCATCTGCACAGCTCTGCTACTACATCCGGCGACCAGGCCAAATCAACATCAAACAGAGATGGGGGAGTGGATCACTGCCAGCTGCAGGATGACCTTCTCAATCCACGCACACACTCAGGATGCAGCCCACAAGCACAACACAACCTTGTGGCACTGTGATCCAACACCCAATTGTGTCATCTCCATGCATCCAACCTTGGCTGGCCCACCATTCTCCCCATCCACCTGACTCAAGCATGCAGGACATGGTTCTGCCACGTGTCTACACATACCTGGGACTCCCACCCCAGGACACTCCACATGATCCCTGACCTCTGCGCATGACTGTTGCTCTTCTAAATAGGTCTGTAGGCACAGTTGTGCGGGTACCCCCTCAGCTGGTTGGGCCCATCACGGGTGAGTATGGTGCTCCATGTCTGTCTTGGATGGTACATTGTGACCCATGTGTGTCCTGTGCCGGACTCAGACCCCAGGGTATGGATGTTTGGAGTTACTTCTGAAATCAGGCATGGTTTGACTTTACAACACACACATGCAGTGGAATAATGCAAAATGACGGCATCATCTTGTGATTGTGATGATTTTTATTTGTGCTGGGGTACGTGTTTGGGGGGGTGACAAGAGGTGCTTGGCGGGAGTGTAGAATCCAAAGTTCACAGGGGGAGTTGGTGTCCTTGCCATTGAAAGTCATCAGAGTCTGTGCCACAGTCTTTGTCAACATTGGTCAGACAGTGACCAGCAAGGCCATGTGGCAGAGAATGTCCTTTGCTGCTGTGCTGCTGTTGGGCCAGAGGGCCAGGTGCCAGGCCAGGTGACCTGGGAGATGGTGATGTTCCGCTGACTCTCACGGTCTTTTTCGTGGATGACCCACCTTCCTGCGGGGACCCTCAGAAGCATGCCTTGACGATGCAAGGGACGCTCCGTCAGATGAATCCTCCTCCTCCTCCCTCCCTGTTTCTGGTGCTGCTCTACGCCTGGTGGCACAGGGAGGGTTTGCCAGGCTTTGTGCGATCTGACGGAGGGATTGGCTCATGTCCCTGTGCATCGCCAGGAGCTCTGCCAGTCTTGCCTCCATCCTGGCATGATGCTCGACCTGCAGGGTCTTCATCTCATTGAGGGTCCCCACTACCTGGGCGATGCCTCTGGAGTCACGCCGGTATGCGTCCAGGATGTTTCTGACGTGTCGCATAGCCGGGTCCTGAGCCAAATGGGCAGGTTCGCGCCTCCGCCGTCCTCCACTCCCACCACCCCTGCCCACTTGCGCCTGGCCTGCCGTTGTGGGCACATCGGGTCTCCGGGACCCCTGAGGGATGGCATTTGCGGTGTCGCCTGCCTCCTCCTGGGTGCCCGGAGAACCTTATCCCTCCTGGACAGACTGGCTGTGTTGTTGTGTGCGGGCAGGGCTCCTGGGTGTCTCCTGGGATGTGGCAGGAATGGGGGTGGTGGTTGGCACAGTTGTACCTGCCGCAGGTGCTGCAGGTGGTTGGACACCAGAGGGGCCAGGTTGGTCTGGGTCATCCACGGAGTGGTGAGAGTCGTCACTGCCAGTGGGGTCCTCTTCACGCAGAGCCTGGTCCTGTGAGTCTTCCCCCCCAGTGTTGGGGGGAGATCTATGACGTTGACCTGTGTGTGAGAGAGACAGTGTTAATTGTGTTACATGCGAAATCCATGTTTCATTCTTTTTTGATTTGGCACAGTTCCTCTGGGTGGTTGGATTTGGCTAGCATTCCTCACAAAGTGCACTTGTGCATGGGTATGTCCCTTGGCCACAGCTTTCGACACTTTACCTATGTGTGACACAATCTTAGTTGATGCATATTTTGGGAACGCAGTCAGCAGTGTAGTGAGCGGGCGTAGCAAGCCATGCAGAGCCGCCTTACGTGTTGCACTGTACGTGGCCAAATGTTGTTTTTTCCATGCTATTTGAGAATGCAGGTAAGTAACTTAACAATTTGTAACAGGGTTCTGACGAACACAGTGGGTAGGGATACTAGGTGTAAGGTTCTGTTTGGGCCTGCAGCACGGATGTACTCGTGCACAGATTGACACATGGCCTAGTGTTTATCAAAGGTTGAAGGGGGTTCACGCACTGCAAAACCTTGTCTACATGCACACAATCCACCTGCTGACGAGCGGACATGGCCACACCACCCAAGGGTGATTTGGGTTCCCTCTGTCTCCCTTTCTCCCTCCCTCTGTCAGCCTCCTCCCTCTGTCCGTCTCCCTTTCTCCCTCCCTCTGTCAGCCTCCTCCCTCTGTCCGTCTCCCTCTGTCTCCCTTTCTCCCTCCCTCTATCAGCCTCCTCCCTCTGTCCGTCTCCCTTTCTCCTTCCCTCTGTCAGCCTCCTCCCTCTGTGCATCTCCCTCTATCTCCCTTTCTCCCTCCCTCTGTCAGCCTCCTCCCTCTGTCTGTCTCCCTCTATCTCCCTTTCTCCCTCCCTCTATCAGCCTCCTCCCTCTGTCCGTCTCCCCTTCTCCCTCCTTCTGTCAGCCTCCTCCCTCCCTCTGTCTGTCTCCCTGTGTCCACCTTTGTCTCTGTCCCTCTCTCTGCCCCTTTCCCTCCCTCTGTGTGTCACCCTCTGTCACCTCAGCCCAGCTTCCTGGGCACACACAGTTTGCAGGTCTTGCAAAGGCCATTGGCTTGTTCATGTGGGTGTGTTTCTTCTCTGCCGGCACCCATTGGTGCGGAGTGTCTGAGTCTGCGGTGCTGCTGTGGCAGTGTGTGCTGACACTCTTTCAGTGTGTTGCGTCTTCATTGGCTGCTGTTATGTGCAAATTGTGCCTTCATACCCATGTTGTCCTGCAACGCGGCCACCATTAGCAGGCAAAACAGTACTGTGTGGGGACTAGGGGTGGGCGGAATTTGCGGAATTAACCTTCGCAAATTATCGCGAGAATGTTTAAAATTATCGCAAACAAGCAGAAATATCGCGAAGATGCGGAAGTTTTTTTCCGGCATGTTCGCGAGATTTTCTGCATGGTTGCGGGTCGCCAACTTACCCATGTGGTTGCTTGCGGGCGCGGCCATCTTGTTTTGAGTTGTTCTCGCGGTGCATGATCGCGAGAAGAAAGACGTGATCGCGCGACGCATGACGTCACTGCGGGCGCGAACTGTCGCGAGACAGCGCAAATGGCTAAAAACAATACAACATCTCATGGAGAACGCGACCGGATCAAGAAAACTTGTCGGCGAACGCAGGGATTCAGGTAAGGCGATCGCGCGCGCGCGAGAATGTATCATTTTACAGCGCGAGCAAGAAACAAATTATCGCCAAGCTGCGGAAACCGGAATTTTTGACATTTTCGCGCTCTCCGCGGAACGCAAAAATGTCAAATTATCGCAATTTCCGCGAACGGAACGAAATTTTTGCCCAGGCCTAGTGGGGACACACTGTTTGTATGGCTGTGCCGTAAGCCATATGGGCTGAGGGCATTGTTGTGTGCTTCAGAGTCACTCTATGTTAGTTTTGAGGCCCACCCTCCCGGCATCAGGGACATCCTGTCTTGTGTTGGTGTTTTGTGTGGCCTGTGACTTGGCATGGCCTTGCTTGGGGCATGGGGCATGGAGGCGCTAGTGGCATGTGTGTGTTTTTGGAGTGTGGTTGTGTCCGGTGCTGGCTTTGGGGGGATTCCGTGCATGATTGGTATTTGGGTTGTATATGGCGTTTCCCCCATGTGAGGTGAGTTGTTTGTGTACTCACCAGGCTCTCGGACTCCTTCTAGTCCGTCTACTCCCAACGGCGGCAGCGTGGCCATCACCTTCTCCTCCCAGGGATGGTAGTGTACCGGTCTGCGGGACGGACCTCCTCCAGTGATGTTGGCCTGGTTGTGCTCGTCCGTCATTTTGCGGCGGACCGTCCTCCGCAGATCGTACCACCTGGCTTGGCACTCATGCCTGGTCCTTCTGGTGGCCCCAACAGCATTCACGGAATTGACTATCCTCTCCCACATGGCAGATTTTTCTGATATGCTGGTCCGTCTGACCAATGTTCCAAAGAGCTGTGGCTCGACTCTGATGATTTCGTTGACAAGGGCCTCCAGCTCGTCCTTTGTGAACTTTGGATTCTTGTTGGTGGGCATGGTGTGGGGTGTGGATGGTTGTGGGGGTGGGGGTGTGGATGGGTGTGGGTGTGCAGGTGTGTGTGTGTGAATGTGATGAGGGTGTGTTTGTGATGGTGGTTGTGTGAAGGAGTGCAAGTGTAAGGTGTATTGATGGTTGAAGTATGGTGCAGTGCGTTGTCTCTGGGGTCTTGCAGCAGTGGATCTGTTGCAAAGGATCATGGTTTGTGTGTGTTGGGCCTTTTTATTGGCTCCATTTGTGGGTGTGGCTGTGTTTGAACTTTGGGTGGGTGTGTTATAAGGAGTGGTAGTGGTTTGAGCTTCTGTTTATCTGTTTGTCAGTTGCAGGTCAGTGTATAGGATGTATTTGGCCTTGTTGGACATGTTTTGTGGTCTTGTGTGCCTCGAATTGACTCTCCTTGTGTTTTTTTGGTTTGTCCTGGTTCAGTTGGAGTGTTTTTAGCGTCTGTACGGTGCGTACATGGGCCATGTTGTTGTACAGTGCTGTCCTTTGCTATGGCTTAGTTCGATTCGTACATGCCCGATGTTGGGTGAGGATGCTGGTGTGTGGGCCTGGGGTAGGGTGCGTACGAACACGGGCAGGGTGTTGGTCCGCACCGTCCATCGGTGGTGGTGTTTCGCACCGTACATACAGGGGGGGCTGGGTGTAGGGTCAGTACATACACGGGTGGGGAGTTGGTACGCTCCATGCATACACGGGTGGGGGTACGGTCCGTACATACACTGGTGGGGTGGGGGTACGGTCCATACATACACGGGTAGGGGTACGGTCCGTACATACACTGGTGGGTGGGGGTACGGTCCGTACATACACGGGTGGGGGTATGGTCTGTACATACACTGGTGGGGTGGGGGTACGGTCCGTACATACACGGGTGGGGGTACGGTCCGTACATACACGGGTGGGGTGGGGGTACGGTCCGTACATACACAGGTGGGGAGTTGGTACGCTGCATGCATACACGGGTTGGGGTACGTCCGTACATACACTGGTGGGGTGGGGGTACAGTCCATACATACACGGGTGGGGGTACGGTCCGTACATACATGGGTGGGGTGGGGGTACGGTCCGTACATACATGGGTGGGGAGTTGGTACGCTGCATGCATACACGGGTGGGGGTACGGTCCGTACATACACTGGTGCGGTGGGGGTACGGTCCGTACATATACGGGTGGTGTGGGGGTACGGTCCATACATACACGGGTGGGGAGTTGGTATGCTGCATGCATACACGGGTGGGGTTATGGTCCGTACATACACTGGTGGGGTGGGGGTACGGTCCGTACACACACGGGTAGGGGTACGGTCCGTACATACACTGGTGGGTGGGGGTACGGTCCGTACATACACGGGTGGGGGTATGGTCCGTACATACACTGGTGGGGTGGGGGTATGGTCCGTACATACACGGGTGGGGGTACGGTCCGTACATACACGGGTGGGGTGGGGGTACAGTTCGTACATACACGGGTGGGGGTACGGTCCGTACATACACGGGTGGGGTGGGGGTACGGTCCGTACATACATGGGTGGGGAGCTGGTACGCTGCATGCATACACGGGTGGGGGTACGGTCCGTACATACACTGGTGCGGTGGGGGTACAGTCCGTACATATACGGGTGGTGTGGGGGTATGGTCCATACATACACGGGTGGGGAGTTGGTATGCTGCATGCATACACGGGTGGGGGTATGGTCCGTACATACACTGGTGGGGTGGGGGTACGGTTCGTACATACACGGGTGGTGTGGGGGTACGGTCCGTACATACACGGGTGGGGAGTTGGTACGCTGCATGCATACACGGGTGGGGGTACGGTCCATACATACACTGGTGGGGTGGGGGTACGGTCCGTACATACACGGGTGGGGGTACAGTCCATACATACACGGGTGGGGTGGGGGTACGGTCCGTACATACACAGGTGGGGAGTTGGTACGCTGCATGCATACACGGGTGGGGGTACGGTCCGTACATACACTGGTGGGGTGGGGGTACGGTCCGTACATACATGGGTGGGGTGGGGGTACGGTCCGTACATACACGGGTAGGGTGGGGTGGGGGTACGCTCCATGCATACACGGGTGGGGGTACGGTCCGTACATACACTGGTGGGGTGGGGGTACGGTCCGTACATACACGGGTGGGGGTTCGTCGCGTACATCCGCGGCCGGGGGGCGTTTAGCGCGTACATGCTGGGTCTGTGGTGGGGTGTTCGGCGCGTGTGCGGGCACGTGTCTCCATGCTTGCTATGGGAGTTCGGTCCGTACGGTGTTATTTCCATACAGTTGTGAAATCGAAAGGACGGGAGTGATCGTACTTGCGCGGTCGGACTTCATTTTTCCGATTCGTACGGTAAATCGTCTGGGGATGTGTCGGACACAATTTCCGACCCGAGGACGTGTGGGGAAATTTTCCCGATGTGATTCGTATGGAGTTTTTCCCATGCGAATCGTACTTGGCAGTTTGTACGCTACTTGTACGATTCGGACGGAAAAAAGTCCAGATTCAATTCGGACGGGGGAAATTTCTCCAGGATCCGAATCGGCACCAAGGTCTTTAAACAAGAAAAAATGGTTCATGGTTTTTACCAGTTGAAGAGAAATATATTGTCCATCAGGGAAGTCTTTGAATCACTCAAATTTTTGCATGTGCTTGCCCATCACTCAATGTGGCATCCCCAATACCCTCCTCAGAACATTCCTGGACTTTCCTGGACAGTAGTTGTTGGAAATGTTCCCTTTCTACAGGGTCAACCCAGGCCATTGCATTTTTCAGCTCAACACGTTTTTGTTCATCATAGGACTCTGCTCACTTTACTCCTGCTAACCAGTAGTAAAATGCTTGTGCCCTCCCTTTTAAACATGGTAACATTGAAATATCCTAATTGGCACATTTGATGTACTTGTAAGTCCCTAGTATATGGTACTACATGTACATAGGGCATGTAAATTACATGAAACAAGTGGACAGCAGCACACATTGTGCCACCCACGTGAGCAGCACTATGAAGCTTGCCTTTTGGGCAGGTCCTGCCTGGGTCTGCAGTAGTTTTAAACTGCGACTTTGAGCTAGCAAAATACACCTTTTGATAGGCCAAAAGCTTCCTTTTTTAAAACATATGTTACCCATAAGATAGACCATAAATGTCCATGTGGCAGGGTGTGAGGAATTTAAAATATAGGACAAGTATAGTAACTATTCACTTGTTCTGGCAGTGAAAAACCCACCAATGTTCGTTTTCACTATAGCAAACTTAAAATGCTTAATTTCAGTTTGGGAGCAGCTAGATAAATAATTCAAAGAGTCATTTCAATTGCAATTTAAAATACAACTTGATGGTCAGGTCAGATTTTAGATTTCTATTTTGGAAATGAAACTTTTAAAAAGTTGATATTTCTCTGTCTAAACCAAGAGTGGCCAGTATCACCTGACTGCTGAATAGCTCTCCTGTGTTGAGGTACAGATTTCTCCAGGATAGTGGACAAAAGGATTGGGATGATCATGGAGAACTGTGACCAGTCCCTTCCTTAGCTTAAAATGTTGCCTGCTCTGTCACTGGCAGATACAAATCATATTAGGTTTTCCTCCCTGTGTCTCCCTTGTAAGCTTGTTTCCAAACCCAGTGAGATGGGTGAACTTCCGCAGAATTGGTTGAAAGTGACCACACGAGGTTCTCCTGTTTCCAAACCTATGTGTGGTCACAGGGAGATCTGAACAGGGAAAAGAAGGTTTGGCATGTTGGATTTTGGTAGAGAAGGGCATTTTGGTACAGTTCATACTAAAACACACAGGAAGTGTTGGAAAACTGTGTAGGGTCACCCCAGGGAATTTTTACCCCATTGACTGATTGGCCAGGAGTTTCCCCAACCCATAGGGGGAAAAATATGGCATCCCCAGTACCCTCCTCAAAACACTCTTCAACCTGTGAGGATCTGAATGAGTGCTCTCCTGTCTGAAACATGAAGTAATACTGGACCAGCCTGCTTTGAAACCAGGACACCCGAAGTGACTCCATGGGTTGGTTGGCTGATGTCCTTTTTGAGTTACAGGGACACAGCAAGCTTCCAGAGGCCTTTTCCGGCAACTGTCTTACTGACCAGTATTAACTGGACCTACTCTGGACCCTTTTAATGGCCTCTGTTGGAGAAAGTCCAGACCCCCAAGTGATGCACACCAGATCATGGGCACATGGCTAGTCTTAGAGTGCATGTCCTCCTCCGGTCCCCAAACTACAAAGGCTGGTACTTAGAAACTGTTGGCGACTTTCTGCCTGAAGAACCGCTGGAGACCGGGACCGCCATCGAAGCCACAGCTGTTGACATTTAATCACTGGTCAGTCTCAGGTTGCTGGCTTGCCCTACCTGAAGAATACCTGACTTCCAGAAAGGTTTCTAATCCAAACACAAGAGGCTGCATGGAGAGCAATGCTTAGCAGCATCTGATTGCTGTTGAAGTTTTCCCAGGCACAGACTTCAGACTTTACCCATTCAAAGCTTTCCCACCATCGATGACAACCACACTGTGACCCCACTCTTCAGCAGCCCTCTGTTGTCGAACCCTGCTCTGGATCAAGGTTGCAGCTTGACCTGCAGATGAGTCATCACAAACCACTTTTTCTTCATAAACGTCAGAAGGTAAATTCCCCACCGGGACGAACCTAGGGCCAGATGTACGACCGATTCATTTTGCGAGCCCATAATTGCGAATTTATGCAACTCCCAATTAGGAACTCACACAATGTGATGAAGACATCTGTCTCAGACACATTTAGTGATTCCTTATGGGGTCACAATTGACCTATCTCATCGATAATTATCAGGCAGGTCGCAATTTA
Source organism: Triturus cristatus (assembly GCF_964204655.1). Taxonomy (NCBI): domain Eukaryota; kingdom Metazoa; phylum Chordata; class Amphibia; order Caudata; family Salamandridae; genus Triturus; species Triturus cristatus. The sequence goes on along the minus strand of NC_140591.1, from coordinate 673,610,304 downwards.
CGACCCATTGGGAATCGCAAAAAACACACAGGGATGGTGGCCTTTTAAATAAAGCAACTTTTTTTAAAATGCAGCCCATTTTCCTCAAAGGACAATGGGATGCATTTCAAAAAGAAAAAGAAAACACTTCAGTTTTATTTTTTAAGAGCATTTTTCAGTGCCATTCACAAAGGGGAAGGGGTCTACTTGAAACCCATTTCCTTTTGCTACTGGTTTACCACCTACTTGAAGTAGAAGGTAAACTGCGAAGTTTTGCAACCGCATATGGATCACAAAACATTCTTAAATTCCCCTGCGACTCACTGTTAATTAGGTATGCCCTTGACACGCCCCCTCCTAATACCGACTCACAAACCCTATTTTGCAAAATAGGGTTAGTACATGGCAAAGGGCGCTTTAGGGGTTGCAGATTCTCCATTTGCGACCTCTAAAACCTGTCCTAGATGTGGTCCTTAGTCCTTAGATCCAGCCCACACTCCATCGCGGTTGGCCTTAAACTTTTGACTTTGACCTGATGTAGCACAACCAGATAACCTTGATAAGCGCTTTCTGCTTTTTGGCTCTATTTTTAACGTAAACTTAAAAAATGTATATCCAGGGTTCTACGTATTGGATTTTTAAAATCTTTTGAAGTCAGTTTCTTATTACAATTGTCTCTATTTTTCAAAATTGGTTTGGGATTTTTTTTATGTTATGTTTTTACTTTATTACTGTATGCGATCTGTAAATACTTTCACGTTGCTTCTAAGTTAACCCTGACTCGCCCGCTCAAGGAACTGACCAGTTTCCTACAGTAATCAAATAATATAAACTTGTTTCCAGTGCAATAGTGCCAAGAAAAATATCACTGTTTTGTATTTAAATACACTTATACTGTGGAAATTTGCAGTGAATCAACATTAAATATATTGTATTATTTAATGAAAAAATCATGCATTTACAGTGTAGTTAGCTACCGAATGTGAAAATGCTCAGAAACTCACTACACATTTTCTAGAACGCATCTGTTGTCACTTTCTAAAAGGAAAGACGCTAACATTGCCTTTCTTTAGTCTCTTGGTGCACCTCTGCTCTGAGCGATGTAAGCATGCTCGCTTAAGTTAGTGAAATATCGGGGAATTTATTTTTGGACAAATTAAAGGTAGGTGATAGAAGAAAATTGGTGCCATTAAGGCGATTCGAGGCCCAGGTCTGAGGGGTTGCCAGTCAAGTGTGAATTTAACATCCAAGCAGACTGATTTAAAGAGCAGAAATGGCGTCATTTACACAGTGAACCAATTCCCAGGTATTGCAGGGGAAGATAAGGTGTTACACAGTATAATACGTTCAATCACCCGTGGGAGGATGGTGGAGTTATCTGTTGAAGAGGAAATTACATTTTACTCTAATTGTTATACCTCATAATTCTCCAAAGAGGTCCCAGAGAAGCGATTCCCCTCCCACATGGAAGAATTGCAACTATTAAAGTGCCTTGGTCACCTAATTGGTGTTCTTGTTAGAGCACAGCTTCTTAATTCATTCGAAATCATCCCGCTGAGCTGCAAGAGGCTGCAAGTTCAATTTCATTCTGAGGAAAATCCAACTGTGGCCTAATTGCAAACATGCACTTAAGCCTACCTATTTAGATGATGTTAACGATTTGCAATGTATGTGGACAATATTTCCTGGTGGCAATCAATGCCAGCCGGCGCCCTATAAAGGTGATTTGCCGTCCGTCATTGCTCACTAAAAAAAACAACCATTATGGTCAAAACTGCGAAATCGTAATTGCTTTAAAAATTGTTGCACTTTGGTTCGGGTGATTTGATGTACAACAATCTATATTTGTTTGTCGAAGTACAACATGGAACGATATTACATCCTCACTGATCTTTCGCGGGTTGGAAAGCGCGGACCTCAAATGTTTTACCGATTCAAGCAATATTTAAGAACGTTTTTACTGTCAAACGTTCATACAGTCTGCAGAGAAGAAATCATGTGACACAAAATAAATAAGCACGTTAATAAAAAAATATTTTACATTTGGTGAATACTGAAATACCATGGAATCCCTCCATTTGTCATCTTTGCTGACATAAATAAATCCACTCAGTTAAAGGCGAGTGGCTCACTGTGAAAGCATTAGTGTTTCAACTTTGTTTCATGTCAGAATGACTCAACATGGGTTATTTTGTGACTGGTACGTGTCTCAGGATTAGGTTGGTGTAAACCCTGACATTGTGTACCCCGCGCACACTCATGCATCACACAAAGGAACACTTCTCCAGCTACTCTGTGTTTCCATGCATGTGGTCACCAACCTCCATCAGGAGAGGGACTCTGATGGCCTGCATGCAGGTGGGTGGAGTCAAACACTGTAAGCAGTAGCTGTATTTAATTGCAGGGTTAGTCCTCAACAACGCAGATCCAAGTGGCACAGTTAATAAGCTGTATTACTCATGCTACACAGTTATCATTACCATCCGAGACATCAGAGTTACCAGTCACCAGAGATAGCAGAACTATTCTCTGGATGCAGAGAGCTCAGAATTAATGTAGGAAGAAGACTTATACTTTGGACTCCACTGCTGACATTAAGGCCTTACTCAGCAGAAATAACCTTTAGGGCGAAAGGCATTATTGCAGACCTAGATGGCATCAGACTACTTATAAGATGTCAGACTCAGCACAAAATATTTTCATTCAAAATCCAAAGTTATATAGCGTATGCAATGATTTTAGTTTGCCTAGTTTTGCACCACAGTAGAGAGTAGATCTTTTTCAGAGAAGATTCCAACAATGTGCTGATCATAGCAGAAAATACATAGCAGGGTTTCAAAACACACAAGGGGATCATTCCTTCTCCATGCACTCTTCTTTACAGCTTCATTTCCTCAGCCCAAAACGCTATTACATCCACCTTTCATTTATCAGTTCAATTGACATTGTTAAAAAATCCACCATGCTAGCTCCCTCCAGGTCCTCACTGGCACAGTTCTGGGTTGTTCTCTTCCTACCTTATTGTAGCAGAGTGTATTTTATGTGTGAAAAATCCCATTAATTTTTGCTTTTGGACCTCAGGTTTTTACATCTGCGATGTTATAGGTCTCACCAATGGAGTCTCCATGTAAAATTAATTTGAGCTGCAAACTTCAATGTCCACATTTAAAGAAAACCGCTGAGTACAAATGGGGTAAGAGGCCCTGAGCAGATTGTCTGTGATACGTGCGCATATGTGTACACATGTGCAAGCTGAGCAAGAAAGATTATTGTCTGATACAGCCCAGCATCTACACACAAGCACCACAGGGGCAGATGGCATACCCCTTGAAAGGGTGAGGACTTTTGATTATTTGGTTGTCACTCTCTCTGAGAACTTTGAGTGGGGGTTTCAGCTGGCCAAGGCAAGCCTTAATCTCACACAGACCATGGGCGGTATTTTGAAAATGCAGAGAGCCTCAGTATTTAAGCCAGCAGCCCGGTTGTGGAAATCTACAAAGTTCAAGCGAAGGGGGCCACGCTTTATGGGGCAGAACTGTGGGGTTATTGCTCAACCCCTGATCTAATGAAAGTTGAGAAAAATTGTATGAGGCAGCTTTTAGGTCTCCCCCGCAGCACGCTTCTAATTCCTCTTCACTTGGATATGGGTATGAGGCCTATTGAGGAGGAGATAGCGCTTAGACCTCTTACATTTTGGTGGCGGGTCTGGGTGACCCCAGAGTTGTCTTCTTACAAAGTCGAGCTCAAGGAGATTTTGTCACTCACTGTCTCCAACAAAATACCCTGGCTTTGTCGTATCAGGGATCTTGTGCTGAGGATGTGCAGGTTTGATCTTTGGCAGTCTCCTGAGGTCTCCTGCCAACCTCTAGCCAGGATGGAACTGATGAGACTTTATAGGCACATTAGCATCATGGCCATCCAGGGAAGCTCAAGGGGAGTTGGCCGGATGACTGCTGAGTTCCTCCAGATAAAAAATGTATACAGAGGGGAACCCTTCTTGGATCTGGTCCATTACCCTGTGGCCAGAAAACTGTATGTGCAGTTTAGATTAGGGAATCTTCCATTAGCCACACATGGGCTAAAGAGTCCGTGGCTGAGTGTCCCGTCTGTCATTTCAAGCTTGAGTCTGAGGTACACGTTTTCTTTTTCTGCCTCGCATACAAACTTCCCCTCAAACGCTGGCAGAAATTTGGGTTTTGTGAGACATGCCCAGGAACACCAAGTCTTAAAATATGACACGCACTCCCCAATCATGTTCGCAGTGTCTTGTTTTTTGGACCATATGTGGCACATACGTCGGGACTGATTAAGACTCAATCTGTACAGACAGGATTGTAGGAAGTTTAAAGGTATTTTCTATGGTTATATGGTTATATGATAGTGTCTCCATGCCTGACCAATACCCCCCGGTATTTGTCATTTCTTTGTATACTTTCATTTATTTTTATCTCATGTTTTTAGTTGATATTAGCAGTGTATGAAGCGAGCTGTGTGTTTAACTGTGTTATTTGGTAACAGTGGGAGAACTTTGCTATTGAAAGGTATTTGTAACAAGTGGATTTATAACTGAAAGTGTCTACTTTTTTTTAGTGTATTTTATCCTTTTGTGATTTTATATTTCTGTACTTTTATGGGCCTAGCGGCCGAAATAAAGTTAAACTGAAATAATCATTTGTAAGATGGTCAAAATCTTCATCCAGAGTAAACTTAGGACTGAGTGCTGGGGGTGTGTGTGGAGAGTGTACTACAGTACTTAATAATGTGTCCCCCCACATCTAAAACTAAAATCTAGTTTTAGGTAGACCATAAACCCCCATCAAACTTGAAGACACAAGTCTGGTTTGAACAAAGCTGAGTGTTCAGCAACCAGACAGTGGAGAGGCACAAATTATTTTGGCTTTGAATTTACCTCCTTTTAAGTGTGCTCCAAATGTTACATGTAAACTGAGTGGACCTTTCAAATAGGCTTTGATACTGTAATGTCTTAAATAGGCCCATTGTATTTGGGGCCTGTCCAGCTGTGTGACAAAATAATGGCCCATTCAAGTGTCAGCTAACATTTGCCTGTGACAGAGTAGGCATCTTTGAAGTGTGCCACAATTATCATATGAAGGGGAGGGGCAAAGTGAACAGAGTTATATAACCAGCAATATAAGGTTAAGTTAAAAGCCAAGGCAAAAAAAATCAAAAGTGACCCTGCAGAAAAGGCAAATACTTCTGTGTCTGTTGCTCAGCAATGGACTTTCTACAGAGCCAGAAGGGAAAAGCAGACTTGGGCTTGAAGAGATTAGCTCAGAGGATGTGGCACTCTGGTCTTGGTAGGAACTGCAATCTTCTAATAAAAATGCACAGTTGGATTGACACTGGATTGATTCTTTTGCTGACAATAATGGATGGACAGATGATGTGGCACCATTAGTTTTAATGGGTGACCCACCAATCAGAGAAAGCTTCACCATCTTTGTTTGCACCTTTCACAAGCTCAGAGAATTGATAACGAACCTGGAAGAGACATAGCATGGTCCTCTGTAGCTGTTTCCCCTGTCATGAATTTGTGGAAGCACCAAATCCTGATTTGTGCTCTGGATGTTGTGAACTCTTGGGGGGATCAGAACACCTGCTCCCTGATTCTCTCTCCCAGAACCAGTGGAGAGTAAACTTGATGGGGACCCTGAAGGATGGATTCCTGGTGTTTTCTGTTGGGCTTGACCTGCTGTGTAGAGTAAGGAAAAGGCCCTGTGAACTCATGTTGTTGTCTGCAACCACTCTGCATGTGGAATAGGGCCTAGGTTGCTGGGGGATGCAGGCAAGAAACATGGTGTGCTGTGGAGTACATGTGGGTTACTGCAGAGAAATTAAGAAATAACAATTCACATCATTAGATAACGAGGGCTGACCAGGAGGGCAAGGCAAGGACCTTCAAGGTAAGATAAGCAATGGCTGTAAGGAGAATAAAGTGATAGGGCCAGCGATTGTCAAAGAGGCTGAAGAAAGTTTTCAATTAAATACAATTTAGGGAATCCCATGGTGAGTTCTGGTGACTGTAGCCTGCAAACGGGAGAAGGAAGCAAACAACTCCACTCCCCCTGCTCCTGTGCCTGGCTCACTGGAAGTAGCTCAGATACTTGCAACATGGATTTCAATGCACCTCCTGTCTGAACGTAGAAGAACCACTTCATTGACTCAGTTGAATAAAATTGGTGCGCTGTCTCAAAACCAGCGCTTTGCCTTCAGAGATCGATGCGTCGGACAGCGCATCATCACTTCTGTAGCTTAGTGAGATCAATGCATCCCCTCGACTACATGGCAGGATCCAGCACATCACTCGAAACTTCTGAACTCCAGCACTCGTCTTCAGAACTGACGCAGCACACCTACCTGTGAGGTGAAACAAGTTGACCGGAAAAAAGATAGAAAAACTGAACATGAATCAACAGAATGAGGGCATACTTTTGCCTCAAATGAAAAAACAACAAGGCGATGGATAGAATGCCTAAATTAATCTCAACCACTGGCAACCGCTTGGTGCTGCATTCCAATCCACCATTTGTCCCCCACGATGCCTCCTCAGATTGGTCCCAGCCACATACTAATAAGTCTTGATCCTGTTCCTCATGGGTCAGGCCAGGTCCTCCTTGAACCAGAACACAAGAAATTCAGGACCAGTTCCGCCCTTGTTTTACACTCTTCAACTGGGTAAAGCTTGGTTCCAGTGGCAGGCAAGATGTCTGTTGTACAGTTTTGTTCATTTGGTATTAGAAATGCTCTAAACAATGCCTCATTACCTTGAACTTGCTAGTCTTTTGTTCCCTAAACAGATTTTAAATGAATATTGTCATTTCAAAACTTAAACCTTTGTATTGACAACAGGGAAATAAAAGGATACCAAATAAATTAATTTTGTTTTGGTCAGCATATTTTTCTTAGCTGGAGAAGGGGGAAGTTTATGGGTCTACAGAGTTATTGCTAGAAAAATATGCAAACTTCTATGAGTATGTTTTTGAACTTTCAAAAGGTGGTGTAGGACAATGCTCCCATTGTGTATAATTAAATACTGCTCATGGAATACTAGCTCTGTGTAAGTAATGGTGCACATAGTGAGGTAACAAAACATTTCATCATAAATAGATGTTCCACTGGACATGTTTTCACTTTCAAATACAGTATGATGTTTTAGCTCAGAAAGCATAGATCTTACAGTGTTAATATCCCAATCATCAGAGATGCTGCCAGGTGTGATGACATTATTAAGCAATAGTTTTAAAACATAGAGTACTTGTAAAGTCTCTGTAGGGCCAAGAATGCCAAGTGGTATCTTACCTCAAACAATATTATCAATTACCGGAACCACTAAAATGTTCACAAGGTACAGGTCTCTTCACACTTCGTGTAATGAAGAATGACGCTTCAATACCTCTGTTACCCGTTCAATAGAAGAACAATCTGGGAGATAGTGTCCATTTAGAAGCAAGAAGAATACTGTCACAAAACCAATCCAGAGGAAAGGCAAAACAACATAATGGAAATCCAAATGTAAATCACAGGTGGAACAAAGTATGTCTTTTTGAGCCAAATTATAAAAGCATGAGTTCCATGCAATGGTGGGTTTGAGGAACCTGAGCAAAAGTCATCAATGTTAGCAAAGTAGCCACAGGTCAGTCTTTGCAAAAACAGGGACCTCAAGCGGCGGCGTGAAACTGGTAGTTAACTCCAATGGTGGATCAAAATAAACAATGTTGTTGTTAGCATGTGGTATTGAAAACTGTAAATTTACATATGGTGTTTGCATGGGGTTGTTAGATGTAACTGGAAGTAGCAATACTTCAATGTCAGATATCCCCTGCTGGTAACAGAAACCTCTGTGTTACCTAATGCTTGTAAAGGTATTTTCTGTATGGTAGTGAGAGAAGACAGGTAACTATCACGGAGTCCTTGTTGCCTATTGTGCAGTAATGGCCACATGGTGTGGTTTGATCAGGTCAAGAAACATAAATTGTTTGTTTTTACAATCATTAATAGGCGGTAAAAGTATTGTTCTGCTATCTTCAACTGCCAGGACAAGCACAGGCTCTCTGAAAGATGGGCCAGACCCCTTGTTGCTTGTCCACAATCTTTTCCCTGACCAGATCCCCGATCTTTGGAATCCAGCCAAAACTTCTCCAGTGGTAGAACTTTTCTTGAGATCATTCGATTGCTCAACCTGAAAGTTGTTTAGATCCTGTAAGACAGCCAATTATTTATTGATTTCAAAAGGTGTCTCTGCCACCATTGTGGTAGGATTGTTGTGGTCTGGGACCCACATCTGGATCTCAAACAGCACTTCATAGGGAGTCCAACCACCAAAGGATCTACTTCGCAGATTATTTTAAGCTCCCTGGACCCTATACAGGTTGTGGATCCAACTACGACCTGAACCTATTTCTCAAGCTGGTAAATACTACTTTAAGTCACAGTTTTTCCTCTCCACTATCAAATTTCTCTCTGTATGATGGGGAAGGGATAGAGTACAGCCACATCATAGGTACCCATGGTATCACAGTAAGCCTTAGAGACAAATGCTGGGCCCTGGTCCAAATGGAATGAAGCTACTGCACATGTCCAGTGAAGACTTGCATATCATTTTTATGATAGTTTGAGCATCATCTGATCGCTGTGGCAATAATCATAGGAATCGAGAACATGAATCCACTGCTAACAAGATGTATTTAAAAGAGTCGTCGCTGTTTAATGGTCCACAATGGTACTGATATCTGCAGGCCTTGTTAGGCTTGTTAGAAATCAAAAGCTGTGTCTGTTGTGAGCGTGCTATGGTGGAAACGTTTATATGTTGACAATTGTCACATTTAAGGATTTAGGGCTAGATGTACTAACATTAGGAATACTGATTTGCTAATTTTGATTCTCTCTGAATCACAATTAGGAAATTGATATTCCTAATGTATGGAGCTCTTTTGAGTTTGATTAGGTCACAAATAGACCTACCTCATGCATTTTAATGAGGTAGGTCGCATTTTACAGCCCATTAGTAATTGCAGTCATCACAGGAATGCTGGCCTGCTGAGGTCTATGCTTTTTGATAAACCAATCTTTTTTATTTTTTATTTTTAGTGGAGCCGAGGTACCACTGCTTACTCTTAAAAAAATATTCTTATTTACATTCTAAAAGGGGAAGGGATAATTTGGGACCCCTTCCTTTTTGGTAATGGGTTTCAACCAGTTTTAAACTGGTGGTAAAGTATTACTGTTTTGTGACTGGAATTTGGTCGCAAAACAGTAATGCATACCATACTGATTCAGTATTTGGAAGGAACGCCCTAAACATGCCCCTTCTAAATACCAAATCACAAATGTGAAATGCAATTAGGTAACAAGTTATGAATCACATTTTGCACTCCGCAAATGGCACGATTCAGCGAATCAGGCTGTTTGCGACCAGAAAAATGCTTTGTTCATCTGGCCCATAGTCTTTAGTCTGTTTATAAAGACCTGCTCACCAATAGCATTGCTATAGGAATGGAACTGTAGCTGCCACACCAGCATGGGCAGAAGTTAACCCCTCATGTGCTGCCATGAATAATTGTGGTCTTCGATCTGAATGTGGAAATACACTATCCCCCACACCAGGAATATGAGTAAATGGAATGCTTTTGAACACTCAATAGGTGGGAGTATTTTGTTTGTTATGACTTTGGCAATGGTGTGCCACAGCATGAAGGCATGACAGCCACAATAAAGTGCTCTTCCATCTCACATGGGAACACGTTATTACAGCTATGACAGCAGTTTGCACTGCTGCCTTTGCGGTTCATCAACTAATGAATTCCCTGGAATGTGTATACCTACCTGTTGGTGGCTCAGTGTGTGGATAACATGAGCAGGTGGAAAACTTGCTTTAAGATTTGCCACCTTTCCCCAAAACAACTTGTGTTTGGAAGTATGCCCTTCAGAGTCTCTGAATCCATTCTGGCTCCAATTGTGTAAATACTCATTGTAAGAATGGACACAATAATCTAAATTGCACACTATAAATGTGGGAAATTCTGGATCCATATTTTCTAGTGACTGAAATCGAGCTTTCAGCTCAGCCAGCTGTGCAGTGAAATCACCTAGTTATCGGGTAAATGTTTTGAGAGGCTGGAAGCGATCTATCACCAAGCTAAACTAAAAGTCTTCCACAACTAGGAATGATCTTTCTTTTCCGACATGGCAGAAGTGAAAGGTTTTTTGAAACAGTTAAAATAAGGTTGGTGCTTAGAGTAAATCTCCAATTGTTTTTAGGATCTAGGATAAATAGAACTCACTGATTGGGTTGGTGGCTAGTCAGTTAAAAGATTTCGATGAAATGTGTGGGTGAAGTTTCAGCTAATAAGTACAAAGTGTGGTACTCAATAAGGACTCATTAGCTGTGGGACACCCAGATAGAAGGGGTTCCAAGTATCATGGGAAAAATGGGTGGATAAGTGGATGTGAGTCAGGTGGGGGATATAAAGCATCTATCATCAGGGGGCAAATCCAGAGAAGATTTTATTCACTGCAGTAAGCTGTCTCTTCTTGCAATAACTGAGATGCCCCCTCATTGGAACATTCTAGCACTCTCTTCAGGGACGTAGTCAGTTTCCATGCACTTTCCAGGTACCTTACACCCTATTTACATGTTACTTCATAGCAGCATACACGTAAGCACTTTACATTTTTCTTCATAGCAAGCAACATGCATTTCAAAAACCTTATTTCCTGTATGCTATAGAGGCAGGTCAACAGATCATAAGAAACATATTTGTTCCGTATTATCTTCTTGGTGATAAGGGGTGTTAATAGAAAAACTTTAAAGTAAGGTATGTGAAAGAAATCAGGTTATTGGTTGAGGGGGTGGCAGCCACATTCAGGCAACAACCCCAAGCCTTGTCAGTGTGAACCACAAAAGTCACTAAATCAAAATGTGCTTAAAACTTAGGTAGCTTGGCACAATGCAGTCAGGGTTAACTTAGAGGCAACTTGTAAAGTATTTATATAGCACACAAGCAGTAACAAAGTAAAACCCAACACAAGAAAAATCCCAAACCAATTTAGAACAATAAGGTACATTTTAATAATAAAATGATGCCAGATTAACAGAAATCTAACCAGTAGAACCTGAGATATTAATTTGTTTAGGTTACTATATCGCCTAAAAGCACAAATCACCACGCGCGGTCCTCTTGTCATGCTAGACAGGGGAAAGTCACAAGTACAGATAGACTGAGATGGATCATGGGCCTGATACAGGAACCAGATTAATCCCACTGAAAATGATATTGTCTCAAAGTCCGGCATGAAGAGATCCCTTGACAGTGGAGGAGGCTGCGAGTAGCCGGGAGAGTATCGCAGATTTTCATCACTGTAGCGCTTAGAGCAGGGGTTGCATTGTGGATGGTCATCGCTGTAGCATGAACATCTAGTCAGCGTCACAAGTGGTGATTCCTGGAGCTTTGTGTTGCCGATCACTGCTGGCTGTTGTGCGAAGTACAGATCGCCTGTTGCCGGTCATTGCTGGCAGTCACAGTACCATGAAAAACCAGGTGTACCTGTGGTTCGCTTTGGTGTTTGTCGCTGGTAGCAGGGTCTTACCATGAACACAGAGCCCGAAACCTCAGGATTTCTCCTTTTCTGGCAGAGGAGTGCACTTTGATGCCAACCAACAGTCCAGGACCTGGGGCGGAACATCTTGGGGATCAGGGACTCACTCTAACAGAGGCCAGCGGTGCTCAGGCAGGTCCAGTTGCATGTCCAGGCAGGTCCAGTAGTAGCAGGTCAGAGGGGCAATTGGGGAGAAGCCTCTGGAGCCTGTTGTATCCCTGTAGCTCAGAAAAGGCCAACTGACCCTTGGAGTCACTCAGGTTAGCCTGGGGTAAAGGGAGCAGGTCCAATATTCCTTCTCAGAGAGCAGGGTAGGCCTTAAGCAGAAGGACATTCCTCTGGGTAACAAGGCAGGTCTCAAGCAGCAGGAAAGGTCTCTGGTAGCAATAGAGGAGTCCTTTGATTACTATGGCAGGCCTAAAGCAGTGTGGCAGTCTTCTAAGGGAAGAAAGCAGTCCTTCTTCTGTAGTGTCCACAATCCTGGAGTGTACTGAAGCATGGCTGTGGAGGTCCAATATTCATTCCTGTTGCCTGCATTTGAAGTGGGGGCACTACCCCCACATCTGGTTCTGGAAAGTTCTTCCCTTCCCCTCCCAAGGCTCCAAGATGTCTGGGATGACAAAAGACTAGTATCAGGTTATTTTGAGTTTGCTGGAGGCAAGCTCTTGGAAGTGTAAGTGGGACAGGGAACAGCTTGCCCGAGCCATCCTGGCAGGAAGGCCCATCCTGCCAATAACTAGTCCCCTTTTTTCTTTCTGTCTGGCAGGAATACATAAAGCCTAAAGCAGAGTAATTCACAGTCATGTGATCCAGGATATTGGCAGAAGACAGAAATGGTTAGGACAGGAAAGTGCAACGTTGTAAAAGTATATTTAGAAGGGTGACTTAAAATGTGACTTTACTATTAAAGAGGATTTTAAATTACAATTCATGTAAGTCTGCACATGCCATCTCTATCTGCTCCCAATCAAATGTTCAAAAGACACACAGAGGATGGATGGAATGCAGAGCACATTAAACATTCACCTGCAGTAAAGAGATCCATTGTTCCATGGGGTTCCATGCCACCCCAGATTAGACCCAGCCATATGCAAATCAGTCTTGACCCCATGCCTCATGGGAATAGTCCAGCTCGAATTGCAAAGCCAGGTCTTCCCTGGACAGGAAACAACCATCCTGGGACCGGTTTTGGGGCATCGCCCCCTCATCAGACAGGCTAGCTTGAATCCAGTGGCACGGTGACACCGGGACCCACGTCGGAGCAATCAAATGTTAGCACTTATTATATGTAATATTGCAACCCACTGTACATCTATGGAAGAGGTAAGCCTTACAGTAGGGAAAGCAAATTTAGGAGGTTTTCACTACCAGGACATGTAAAACATAAACCCACAAGACTTACTTTTAAAATGCAATGCACCTTGCCCTTTGGGCCTTTATAGCCTATTGTGGGGTTACTTAAATAAATTGAAAATGAATGTTTAGTCCTGGCAAAAGGTTTATTATCTTAATTGAATAAATTAGGATACAAAAATTTGAATCCGAGCTCACTGCACAGTTAAACCTTTTTCCATACAGGAGGCGTTATAGGTAATTAGAAACCTCCCTAATAATAAGGCAACAGGAAGTGATGGCTTACCGGCTGACTTTTATACAAATTAGATCACATATCTAAGTATATATTGGAGCAGGCTAATAATATTTTAAAGAGTGTGAGGATCCCTAACACCTTTGTTACAGGCATTAAAGTGATTTTTTAAAGGCCAGTAAAAATTCCAAAGATCCTAAATCATATTACTATTCAACACTTTTTAAGGGGAATTATAAGATCGTACCAAAAATGTTGCCCAAACTAATAAACAGAGTTACTAATTATCTGATCCATCTTGACTAAAATAGTTTTGTAGAAGGCAGGCAACTCAAAACCAATTCAAATTACCTGATGGAAGCCATAGACGTAGTGCAACTATAGTGTACGTGTGTGTGTGTTTTTGCACTAGTATAGGAGCCTTCCAGTACCTGAACTATGCTTTAATACTTTCCCCACTTTGTATGCATGCAGTACCATGCAGTCAGCATGCACAATTTAAAAGGTATACAGAAATTTAAAAAATTCTCCTCCGTTACTACTGCCTCAGTGAGGCACAAGGGTTTGGTGCAAAACCCTCTCTACAATTGTTAGTAGAGAGGGATTTGCATTAAAACATATAGACAGTTGCATGGTAACTCCCATGTATCACCCATGATACGCCCCTTGACGCCAAGCAGCACAATGTATCACATAATGCTTCTCAGTGTTACTTTGGGCAGTTTGCTAATGCAAATCCCGATTTGCAATGAAAAGTAAATATCACCACAACACATTGCACCCCATTGGCATTGAAAAAGTGACTCTAACTCAGTGCAAAGTGTAGTACATTTGGGCCACAGTTTTGTGCCAAATTCACAGCTCTTGAGGCAGGGGTTATAAAGCGTTTTTACTTTTGCAAACCATTTAGAATGTGCATGTGTGTTGCACTATACAGCACACATCCAAAGTGGGAAAAGCTTTAATGTTTGCCAGGGCATAGTATATTGTTCTGGAAGTGTAGCATTTCTGAACAAAACCTGTGCTAGAAATGATGCAGATACCTTTGCACCATAATGCAAAGGTGTGTAGGTGGTGCTAGGCAGCCTGATTGTGCACCAGTTATGAGGAAAGAATAGGGCAGTGCCATACCTTAGTAGATATGGCATTTTTGTTCCTGCACAGTGATGCATGATTTTTTAGTAAATTTACCCCACAATCTCAAACTTTCTTCTCTTGTCCTCCAATAGTATGCAATGCAATCTTAAATGTAAGCACTATACACTGCACACAACAAGACTAACTGTATTTCCAAAAGTAGGGCATATGCAAAGTTTCATTGGTTCTAGTTTTAGGAGGGATGGCTGGCTACAAATGAACCCCAGAGCACATTTGTTACATGTGTTCACTTGCCCTGATATTTTTCTTCTGAGGGTGTGAAGCTTCAGTCTCTGGCACTAATTGCTTAGAAGTACAGACTTTCCATGAACACAAATGATCTCATGGATCCTTAATGTGTAAGTAAAAGCTGTAATATTGCATTGCCAGCAGTTGAGGGCTCCATTGGCTGTATTGCACATGCTTCAAGGGGGGTTGTTACAGCCCAGCCTCACACAATCACAATACTAGCTGACCTGCTGCACTACCATCAGGAAGTGCAGCAAGCCAGATAAAGGAGGTTTAGGGCTTGACAATAATGCCCCCTCTTACCCTATCGGAAGTCAGAATAGGGTAAAAAGGTGTACCTTGGTACCACCTACTCTATTCCATCTTCTGATTTGGTGGAAGCTCGTGGCCTGCCTTTGTTGTGCTGTTAGCAGAAGCTAGGAGACGTAGAAGTCTGTAAACATGGGCCTGCCCTGCAGTGCAGATAAAAGAGCTAGTTAGTTTTGTGTTTCTCAGCCTCCAAATTTGTACCAGTGAGTGTTTCTCTCTGTGCCAGGAGTGCATGTGTATGTCTGTGGGAATTACTCTGTAAGTGTCTGTGACTGTGTGTGTGTATGTTTGCATGAATGAGTGCATGTTTAAATGTGTGTGTGTGCAATTTAGAAGCCTGTTAATTGGGAGGTATTAGGCCCAGGGGTTTGCAAGAATAGGCACTGGAGTGGGCAACAGCAGGTAAAATATCACAACAGTCTGCGACATCCAAGCCATAGAGTTGATAGGACTGTAAATAAACAGTGCTCTTTATACAAGTAGCTAAGTGAGAAAAGCAAACATGCTGCTGCAGAATCATTATTCTTCATAGTAGATTTCGGACTGCTACTTGGCAGGATTGGTTCGCTTAAAGAGAGGCCTATTCGGATATTTCAGATCTGGTTCTTCCGTTTAAGTAAGGCCCATTACCTAACAGCCTGCCTTAAATTGAAGCATATATGTGAAAAATAGTAGGACCTAAATGAGTTGAGTGGACATATCTACAAAGAATAATAACAAAAAATACTATTTTAAATGTGAAAGATTCTGAAATTTAATCCATGTGCACTACATTGCCCAATAACAATAATCAGAAAACAAGGTTTCATGGCAAACAAAAAGGCTAACCTTATATGCAGTACATGCTATTAAATATTTCCAGCAGCAGTGATCATAAAGGAGCCAGCCATATAATAGAATAGAACCACTCAGATACTTGGATACAATCTTTTTTGATTACTGTTCCAGCGATAGAAGTGTCCTTTAACTTTCCTCTGAATTATAGAGACTCTAATCATGTTATTTTCTTAATATCCCTCTGCCATTTTGCTACAACCGTCCAAAGAACATGTTCAATTGAGTAAAATGGAGAACAGGAAAAGTCCTGAGTACTTAAGTGGTATGTCTAGCGCAAGTTCTCTTTTTGGACAGGACACTATAGTGACAATATTTGAGGACAGAGAATAGGATCTGCTTTGAAAAACAGCAAAAGAGTGTATGCTCAATTCATTAACACTTGCAGTACTGGTTATAAACCAAGTATCCGATTCACCAATAAATTGTAAAAGTACAGGTGGAGATTTAGATGTCTGCCCGAATATACATATGCATTTTAAATTCTGCAACATTCACACTAGTACCTCTGAAAAGCTGCACCAGGCACAGGTTTCTACTTGTAGTACTGGCCATATCATATGAGAATAGACCTGTCGACAGATGACAGAATAAGTAAAATAAATGAATACATAAAACCACTTATCTTGTGCCTGCAGCATCACCGAGTTGGCGATGAGGCGCACACAAGCTTATTGGTTTTATCTATTGCTTTATTGAAATTTACTTATCCCATCATCTGTCTACTTCACCGACCCCCACCCTGCCCTGTTAATGTGTTTTGTAAATTAATTTAATTGTTTAAGTTGTTTTTGTATTTTAGAAATGTGTATAGTTCATGTTTATGTTATTATGTTAGAGGAGCAGTATGTTGAGTTTTTAGGGACTAAGGGTGGAAGATTTTCATATTTCCTTCAGCATAAATGTTGCTATTTATATGCTTCATCATTACAATGTATCTTTTGGGAGATATTAATGTAGATGAGATTATGTTAGGTAATATTTTTTACTATTTATATGTTTATTTTAAAGTTGCAAAATTTTTGTTTGCTATATTTTTGTTATCAGTATTAGCGAAAGTCGATATTTTTAACTGCACTTTTTAGGTTCTCAGGATTTGTGTTTTTATCAGTGAAATATGAGAAGGCAATGTTTTAGTTAACTATATTTCGTTTCCAATACTGTTTTGAATGGGCATTGGATGCTTCAGTATTTTTTTATTGATCAGCACAACCCACAGCAGTAGCCATACCAGGACCTGCAGAGCCAAATCACCACCCTAGTATTCATGCACCATTTATGAGAAAAGTATGAGGTGAAGAAGGCCAGCACACCTACCTGTGAGGTGAAACAAGTTGACCAGAAAAAAGATAGAAAAACTAAACATGAATCAACAGAATGAGGGCATACTTTTGCCTCAAATGAAAAAAAAACAAGTTGATGGATAGAATGCCTAAATTAATCTCAGCCACTGGCAACCGCTTGGTACTGCATTCCAATCTGCTATTTGTCCCCCACAATGCCTCCTCAGTTTGGTCCCAGCCACATTCTAATAAGTTTTGATCCTGTTCCTCAAGGGTCAGGCCAGGTCCTCCCTGAACCAGAACACAAGAAACTCAGGACCAGTTCCGCCCTTGTTATACACTCTTCAACTGGGTAAAGCTTGGTTCCAGTGGCAAGCAAGATGTTTGTTGTATAGTTTTGTTCATTTGGTATCAGAAATGCCAGTCAGTCAGTCAAAGGCTTTATTTCGATAAAAACATATCATAAAAGCTTTACAATTAAAAAAGAGTTTAAATTCATTTAGGTTAAAATCCAAATTTTTCAATAAGAGAAAGACATATCATAAATAAATGTTAAGAACGGATTAAACAATTTCTTTAAGCCTTTTGCTTCTGATGCGCCATGCCCAAGATAGAAATTTTGATAGGGCGCAAGCATACAGAGGGCGGGAGTCAGACATTAAAATACGTAACGCCTCAATGTAGTGCCTAGTACCTAAGGAACGGCACAATTGCTTAAGCCATCTTCTTCTTGGGTATACATACTGTGGGCATTCAAATAAAAAGTGGGCCACAGACTCTTGTCTAGATATACAAAAAGGACAAAATTCAGTGGTCTGGGCAGGGGGATTCCACCGGGAAGTAAAAACATAAAGTGGGAGAGTCCCGGTCCTAAATTTAAAGTAAAGAGATCTATCAAAAGGTCTCTCAATAATGTCAAGATACAGTTCCCGGATCGGCTGATCCTTAAATTCCAGAAAGTCCTCCGTGAGTCTACCCAATGTACAGTTCGTGTTTCGTTGGGTCGCAATCCAATTCCAATATAGAGACTTAAGCGTAGCTTTCGGAGGGGAAGACCTGTTTTCCCATGCTGCGCTTAGCCCCAGATTGCACAAGAGGATTTTCATGTCGCTCAGCCACTTTATCTTGTGCCATCCAGGGAGTGACATAACTTCAGGGAGGCCTTTGGCATATTTAGCTAGTTCCGGGACTCGCCAAAGTCGGGCCCATAGCAGTAGAGGGCGAAGTTTCGCCAGGTCATCAATAGGGCGACATCCTAGATCGAGCATCAGTGGGGTCGTGGGAGTACCTTGAGGGAGTGACATAATGGCCCTACAAAACTTTCTCTCAGCTCTTGACAACTCGCTAATATTGCATGAACCCCACAGCTCAGCCCCGTAAAGAGCAGAGCTGACTGCCCTTGCTGCATAGATTTCCATAACAGGGGCTATAGGTCTAATAGCACAAGAGCGCTGTTCCTTCAGTAGGGCCCCTGTTACCCTCTTGTGGGCTAGCAACATCTTGCATAAGTGGGGGGCCCATTGCATATTATGAGATAAGCGGATCCCTAGGTAATCAAACACATCCACCCTCCCCAAAGGTACGGCATTTAATTTCAAAGGGCGCACAAGTTTTTTGGGGGGGTTCATCACAAGATATTTCGTTTTGTCAGTGTTGATTACCAGGCCCCGTTTAGCGCAAAAGAGTTGGAAGTTATTTAATAATTTTTGGAGGCCCATAGGGGATTTGGAGAGTAAAAGGGTGTCGTCTGCGAAGAGGAGGGTAGGGATACGTTCCCCTGCCAGGGATGGTTCGTCTGAAGGATCGTTCAGCAGATGCTCAACCACACCGTTCACATATAAGGAAAAAAGGGTGGGGGCTAGAACACATCCCTGGCGGACCCCTCTCTCTACCGGGATTCTACTAGTTCTCTCTCCATCCCTGCCCCATCTAATCTGGGCAAAGTTGTTTTCATGCAACCTTGCAATTAACAAGAGTAAATAGTGGGGTACCCCCATGTCAACGAGAACTCTCCAGAGGGTCTCCCTGGGTACCAAATCAAAGGCAGTCTTTAAATCGATGAATGCGAGATAAAGACTGCCCTTGCCTAAGACCACCACCTTCCAATACACTAGTAACAATCTAAATGTCTGTTCAATGGTACCAGTGCCTGTTCTAAAGCCTGCCTGGTAGTCGGAAAGGATATTGGTTTCATCGATCCATTGTGATAATCTAACCAGCAGCACCTTCCCGACTACCTTTTGGGTTATATCCAGCAGGCTTATAGGTCTATAGTTAGACGGGTCGTCCCTGGCCCCCTTTTTAAAAATAGGGACGACCTCCGCCCCTTTCCACGATGCCGGAATAGGAGCTCCCCTACTAATGGCATTAATCAAACAGCAAATGAATTTGCCCCAATTCGGAATATCCGAACGCAGCAGATCCCCGGGGATACCATCTAAGCCGGCTGCTTTTTGGGGCCTAATGTTACCAATTGCATACTCGACTTCTTTGATCGAAAAAGCAGAATCTGCCAAATCTGCCCCCCAGTCATTGAGTGTCGTGATTGTGCCTAACGTGTCGATTTCATAGTCTGCGCTTCTTATTGGGAGGTCGGAAGTTGCTAACGCCACCCCCCGCACCAGATCATCATTAGAAGTGGCTATGGGGGAAGTTTTAAGAATATCCCCAGTGTGACTAGCATACAATTTCGTAAAATGATCGACCCATGCTTGACTTGTAATATTACATGTGATGAGATCGCTGTCGGGTCTAGTTTTAGCTCTAATTGCATCCCAAAAATGCCTTGAATCTTTCCCCAAGCTGGCCTCTTTTAAGGAACACCAATATTCAAGCTCCCACTCCTTTCTAGCGCTTGCGAGGGTTTTCTTGTATAATGTCCTAGCTCCCTGAATTACTCCTTGATTATTGCTTTTGATGGCCTTAATCAAGAGTGATTTTGCATGTCTACAGGCAGATGTATACCAGTCATGTTTCCCCCTAGGGTTCCTAGTTACCTTGTTCTTGACCAGATGCTCCTCTTTAGAAAACACATTCCCAATAGACCTAAGGGTTTCCTCAAAGATGGAAGTGACCCGGCCAGGAGTCGAGAAGGCCGGGTCACTGTTGTCCAACTCCATTTGTGAGGCAATGAGCAGTGTGTGTATAGTGTTGAGTTTGGTTTCATCCTTGGAGACCAAACTCCACTTCAAACGTCTCCCACAAGAGGAGAAAAAGATTTTGTTAACTACCTTAGGAGATGTTTTAATCCTATCGTTGGGCCAGGGATTCCTAAGGGACAAGGAAAGCGAATTATGGTCGCTTTCAACGGTAGACAAAACAACCATATCCTGGACAAAACCCCAGAGAAAGAAATCTAACATGATATAGTCGATCCTTGAGGTGCAGTTAGTTCTATTAAATGTGGCCGCGCCCATAGGATCTGAGCGTGTGCGGCCATTGGCAGCTCTCAAGCCGAACTCCAGCGTTAAAGCGTTCAACTGGATCGCAGTTGCAGACCATTTTTTAACCGGGGGGATGGCCAAAGACGGGATGCCCCATCTTTCGTCATCCTCGGCCGGGTCAGAAGTGTCATCCTGTATAAGGGGCTCGTAGGTGCAATTAAAGTCGCCCGCGACCAGGACTTGGGCTCCAACTGTATTTTCTCTCAATATCGTGTCAAGAATGGACACTGTCGGAGACGTAGAGCCACACTTAGCACCTCTAGCATATACATTAAGTACATCAAGAATAAATCCCCTTTGGGGACCTCTCAGGGAGATTCCTAGGATGTCAGGACAATTGATTTGTTTTGCATCTATACGAAGATTTAGAGCAATGCTTATCCAAATGAGTAGGCCTCCAGAGGGACGGCCTATCCCATTTCTAGCAAGAACTGCAGGGACAAAATAGGTGACATAACCTACCCGGTATAAAGGTTCTAAACTCCAGGTCTCTTGGAATAAACAAATCGTGTGTGCCTCTACTAAGGCATTCCACTCCGGAAGGCATAATTTCCTGTGGATGCCAGCAAGATTCCAACTTAGAATTTTTAGAGTACCAAGAAGATCGTGGACGACATTTTTTTGGGCACTTTGGTGGACAATAGAGGGCGTGAATAAATCGGGGGGCACAAGCTCAGTGGAGAGCATGGGCAGTATGCTCCCGTGCCCTGTGATCACAGTGGAGCATGGGCTTAGAGCAGAGGCCTGCGGAATTTCTTGAGCAATTAATTTCGGGGATGAAGCAGTCTTGGTGAAATCAATACTGTTTTCAGAGACAGAACTATCTAGGGACTGGGATAATTTGGGACTATCATGTTCGATGACCTCAGGGCCATTTGCTGAACCCGGTGATGGTCAATCCGCTTCCTCTAAACAGCTAAATCTGTTAGCGAGTGGTAAACCTCTCCAGCCAACAGAGAAAGCTGCGTCTCTGCCCTCGTAATCTGGCCAGTCGCTCCACTCCCTTCTTATATTCCAGTTGTTTATTTGTGGCATATTCCTTTCGGGGGTGTCGGCCCAATAGTTTGTAGGAGGATAAAAGGAGGAAAGCCTTCTCACCTTTATTCCATCGTACTTAGGCCACATACCACGACGGCAAATGTAATCCGCCGTACGTGGATTATCAAAATTAACTATAATGCAGTCCCCTTGGCTCGTTTTCTTCTCGCTTCCCACCCAAGGGACCCTACGCACCATTAGGATCCTACTACCACAGGAGGGTGGGAGCGGTCTGTTGGTATTGAGCCAATGCTGGACCTTGTTTTTTAAGGACCACGTTGGTTCCTCAGCTTTTGGCCTTAACTCGGGAACACCGGTCAGGATCACAACATATGGGTCTGCATCTGCTGGTAAATGTATGTGGTGCCCATACTCCCCCCTGATTTTATCATTAGGGTGTGTTGGCCCTGAAGATTTAAGTAGTGTATTTTCCGAGATTTTGGCAGGGCCGGGGGGTTTAGGGGGCTCCACAACTTTCTTTAATTGAGCTGGCAGTGGCTTTAATCTTGTATTTAATACGCGAGAGGGTGCATTTGCCACTGACCGCTCCGTTCTCAAGGTTGTGGGGGTTGGTTGCGGTTCCTCAAGATTAGCCAGCCCAACGCCCAACTGGACCCTAGGGGAAACATTCATTGAGGATAACTGTTTTTCAATGTTAGAAAGGGATAGTGCAATGGGTTGCATAAAGTCTTTGATAAGATCTTCTAATCTAGATAAAAATAAGTTTTTGGCCTCGCAGACTTTGCAACCCTCGCCCAAACTACCAAGGTCACCAAGAGTTGTTATGTTTGTGTGCGGAGCAGTTATATCGGTGGCTGAATTAGGTAGGTTACTCTGATTAGATCTACTTTTGCTTTGCACCCGGCTAGGCGGGATTTTTTTCTTGGGTTTACCATTGCATTTTTCCACCTCCCTAGGCTTCTTCCGTTTTGGAATGGCGCCCTCCCTCTTCCCCCTTGAGTGATTAACAGTGGGAAGCTCCTGCCTTGGGCTGATAAAAAGATCGGGCGTCTTCTCAAGAGCTTCGCTTGAGTGCATGTCCGAAAGAGCCAATGAGGCCGAGAGATCGACCGTATTTGGCACGCCATGAGTTTCAGCCTGGATTTCGATAAGAGGTCTAAGGTCCCTAGGGCTAGTGGGTGTCTTGGCTAAAGCCAAAGGGCCTATAGAGGATCGCCTTGCTAAGGCCAAATCCTGAGATACCCTCCGCTCCAAGAGCGATATGCCTTGGTTGATGGCTTCAGAAATGCTCTAAACAATGCCTCATTACCTTGAACTTGCTAGTCTTTTGTTCCCTAAAAAGATTTTAAATTAATACTGTCATTCCAAAACTTAAACCTTTGTATTGACAACTTGGAAATAAAAGGATCCCAAATAAATTAATTTTGTTTTGGTCAGCATATTTTTCTTAACTGTGGAAGGGAGAAGAGTATGGGTCTACAGAGTTATTGCTAGTAAAATATGCAAACTTCTATGAGTATGTTTTTGAACTTTCAAAAGGTGGTGTAGGACCATGCTCCCATTGCGTATAATAAATACTGCACATGGAATACTAGCTCTGTGTAAGAAATGGTGCACATAGTGAGGTAACAAAACATTTCATCATAAATAGATGTTCCACTGGACATGTTTTCACTTTCAAATAGAGTATGATGTTTTAGCTCAGAAAGCATAGATCTTACAGTGTTAATATCCCAATCATCAGAGATGCTGCAGGAGTGATAACATCATTAATCAACAGTTTTAAAACATACAGTATTTGTAAAGTCTCTGTAGGGCAAAGAATGTCAAGTGGTACCTTACCTCAAACAATACAATCAATTACCGGAACCACTAAAATGTTCACAAGGTACAGGTCTCTTCACACTTCGTGTAATGAAGAATGACGCATCAATACCGCTGTTATCCGTTCAAAAGAAGAACGTTCTGGGAGATAGTGTCCATTTAGAAGCAAGAAAAATACAAAACCAATCCAGAGGAGAAGGAAAACAACAAAATGGAAATCCAAACGTAAATCACAGGTGGAACAAAGTATGTCTTTTTGAGCCAAATTATAAAAGCATGAGTTCCATGCAATGGTGGGTTTCAGGAACCTGAGCAAAAGTCATCAATGTTTGCAAAGTAGCCATAGGTCAGTCTGTGCAAAAACAGGGACCTCGAGAGGCGGCGTGAAACTGGTAGTTAACTCCAATGGTTGATCAAAATAAATAATTTTGTTGTTAGCATGTGGTATTGAAAACTGTAAATTTACAAACGGTGTTTGCATGGGGTTGTTAGATGTAACTGGAAGTAGCAATACTTCAATGTCAGATATCCCTTGCTGGTAACAGAAACCTCTGTGTTACCTAATGCTTGTAAAGGTATTTTTTGTATGGTAGTGAGAGGAGACAGGTAACTATCAAGGAGTCCTTGTGTCCTACTGTGCAGGAATGGCCACATGGTGTGGTTTGATCAGGTCAAGCAACATAAATTGTTTGTTTTTACAATCATTAATAGGCGGTAAAAGTATTGTTCTGCTATCTTCAACTGCCAGGACCAGCACTGGCTCTCTGAAAGATGGGCCAGACCCCTTGCTTGTCCACAATTTTTTCCCTGACCAGATCCCGATCTTTGGAATCCAGCCAAAACTTCTCCAGTGGTAGAACTTTTCTTGAGCTTGTTCGATTGCTCATCCTAAAAGTCGTTTAGATCCTGTAAGACAGACAATTATTCATTGATTTCAAAAGGCGTCTCTGCCGCCATTGTGGTAGGATTGTTGTGGTCTGGGACCCACATCTGGACCTCAAACAGGACTTCATAGGGAGTCCGACCACCCAAGGATCTACTTCGCAGATTGTTTAAAGCTCTCTGGACCCCATACAGGTTGTGGATCCAACTACGACCTGAACCTATTTCCCAAGCTGGTAAAGACTACTTTAAGTCACAGTTTTTCCTCTCCACTATCAAATATCTCTCTGTATGATGGGGGGAGGATTAGAGTACAGCCACATCATAGGTACCCATGGTATCACAGTAAGCCTTAGAGACAAATGCTGGGCCCTGGTCCAAATGGAATGAAGCTACTGTACACGTACAGTGAAGACTTGCATATCATTTCTCTGTGCCAGGAGTGCATGTGTATGTTTATGGGAATGCCTTTGTAAGTGTCTGTGACTGTGTGTGTGTATGCTTGCATGAATGAGTGCATGTTTAAATGTGTGTGTGTGCAATTTAGAAGCCTGTTAATTGGGAGGTATTGGGCCCAGGGGTTTGCAAGAATAGGCGCCGGAGTGGGCAACAGCAGGTAAAATATCACAACAGTCTGCGACATCCAAGCCTTAGAGTTGATAGGACTGTAAATAAACCGTGCTCTTTATACAATTAGCTAAGTGAGAAAAGCAAACAAGCTGCTGCAGAATCATTATTCTTCATAGTAGATTTCGGACTGCTACTTGGCAGGATTGGTTCGCTTAAAGAGAGGCCTGCCTTCTTTCCTGTCCCATCTATAAAATGTACTCACACAGTAAACTTACATCAAATGAAAATAGAGACTTGGGCAAATAAGCCATCAGATAAGTATATTTACAAGGAAAGAGGGCAAACTCAGACCCAGGTATATTTGCCAGGAGATAAGGAGATGACATTTTGAGAACTGCATGCCAACCATGTCCAATTGATTTGGAGAGTTTTGACATCAAGGAGTGGATGGAATGACAATTTAGAAATTTGTGATCTGTGGAGAGGCCCATTTAAGGAAGAGTTGGTATAACACCAGTAAAAGCTTTAACAGAAGTGATTTACAAAAATGAAGCTGAGACATCAAAATCACACCAATCACTATTAATATAGTATGTACACTCTAGTGGTGCAACGATCTAGGAAACCAGTCTCCCAACTTCCCATAAGGGAACAGAGTTCGACAGAAACAATCAGAAAAGGTGACCTGCATCCACCATACATGTGATTAATTGTATGAGATGCACAGGCAGACACAATTATTATATATGGCACAGACTCCTTTTCTATTTCTCATCAAGATGTCCTTTATTTATGTCTTCTTGTCTTTTTTGTGTGTGTAAAATTCCCTGTAGCTTGTGGAAGTGTCTTAAGTGTATGGTCTGTTGCATTAGAAAGTTGGACTGTGAATGAGGGATGCCTTAAAGAAATATATTTAAACTTTAACATTGTCTTTTTAGTTCTTTGCTCCTATGTAAAACCTTTTGTTGAGCTCCTTTTTAGCCCATGACTACACAACCTTTGTGTGGTCTCACTCTGGATTTTCCTCAAACTTTTTTAGGTTACCTTACAGGTAAAGTCCTGTTCAATCTTATCAATCAGCCGGACTGGCAAAAAGGGTTCAGGACTAGCTATCTTAGCAATATTTCACCACCCTGTGTTTTTTTGTTCTTAACCAGAGAACAAGTGTACGGCACTCTTGAATATGAAGATACTCCAGCAAGTGGAGTCAGGTTGGTTAGTATTTACTCTATTGCTCACTTCTCTCCTACAACTATGTCATTATCCATGCACCCTTCCAAGACTCCTCATGGATATCTTATCTTTCTCCACTCTCTCAATCTTGTTTTGTAACTGTGTCACTTTCTGTTCGCTCACATAGCTCTCATCTCTCTTATCACTTATCACTTTTTATCTTCATTTCAGTGTTTCCACTTTCTATTTATATCACTCTTTGCTGCCTAATCTTTGGCTATTGTTTCTCTTCACTATGATGCTTTTAGCTTTTTTATGCTGGGTCTACTGGGTTGTCTCTCTTCCCTCTATGTTTGTCCTCATCGTTGATGCCTTCCATTCAGTTCTTTCAGTTTCTACCATAATTTGAATGCACACTCCCTCATTTTTACTGTTGCACACTTCCCTCTTTTTTCCCATGGACCATCCTCACCCTTTTCTTGCACTATAAACGTGTCCTTTTGCCGATTTTGTACCCTGCAGTCTCTTCCGCATTTCTCTCATTGAAGTTCCCTTCATACTGCTGGAACACTACTGGGAAGGGGTCCTGTACTTCGGTGTATGAAATTGTGCTGCACCACTTTAAATGTTCACCAGCCGCCACTAGTGTACGATAGTGCCCAGTAACATCTACTGAGTCTGACAGAAAGAAAAGAACTTGCAAACAGGTGTAAAGTTGAAGACTATTTTAAAAAGCAGTTTTATAAATAAATCAATGCAACTATCTACAACACAAAATTGTATGTTTAAAATAACAATTCTGTAACGGAGTTTCCCAAAATGCCCTTGCTACAAAGAGTTTTTTACTCCAACAATATTCTATAAAGTGATACATGCAACATAAACATTTTAATTAAAAGATTTACCAGATGGAACCAACAACAAACACAAGAAAATATCTTGGTAGACACCCATTGATAAATGAGTGTTGTTTTGAATTTACATTGACAAGGCAAATAAAATGCTGAAACATTCCAGTCTCCTGGAAATCCTGATCTCAGGCAGATATCCAATACATCCCAACTCTTTTTGTATCGACTTACACACGATTTTCAGCCTGCAGCAGGGACAGATCAATGCAGATATTTTGCAAAGCAAAAAAGACAAGATAGAGTAAAAATCCTGCGATGTCCGGAAATTCTGTGGTCCTTATTGCTCTTTGATACAAAGATGTGAGAATTTTCAGGTCTACTGGTTGCATTCTGACTCTGCTTATTGGGTTCACTACAGGCAGCACAATTCACAGTGCCAGGAGGTGCTGCAATGAACGAGCATATGAGAGGGGCGGGGACCCCACCTGTGAACCTGGGCTAAGGGCGGGCCTATCTGAGCCCGTCTGTGGCTGGATTAGGCTGAGCTGGGCAACCCCTCTAACCTTTGCTACCTGGGGTAAGCTTATCTTCCTCCTTTTTTTTTACAGAGATTTATATAGCACAAACTTGGGTATCAGATAGCTTTACATAGCACCAGTTACGTTACATGAGGACACACATTCATTTTTTTGTAAGGCACAGGGAGATTAAGTGATTTGCCCAGGATCACAGGATGTTCAGCGTCATTGCCGAGACTCGAACCCAGTTCCCCAGATTCGAGGTCGTCCGCCCTAGCCGTTAGGCCAACTCCTCTCCTTGACTTACTTCTCTCTTTTGACTGTCCCTTGTGTAGCGGTTGTCTGGCCAAGCCGTGGGCGATATTCTTCGGGCAACCGAAGTTCTGTGAGCCGGATCTGACAGCAATCTAGCTAGCTACCCCTGGTTCTAAGCTGTGTGTCAGCGTGTTTTGGAAAGATGTCCAAAGGAAAATAGATTCTATAATGGGGGATCTCTGGCCAAAAGGAAGATCAGTATGCTTGATGGCTATATTGAAATCGTGGTGGGAAACATTGACAAAGAAATACTGAACGTTGAAAGAAGCATCTCTTTTGTTCCCATTTCCACCAGTGATGGTGAGGCCATTTGGCGTGACTCTCCCCCTTTTCAGTCAGAAGAAGCAGCCATATGCACAGGCCCCACTGCCTGTTGTTCTGTCTCCTCCATGTGCCTCCCCACTAAGTCCTCTCTCAGATATGCCGTCAGTGCACCAAACAAAAAGAAGGTAGCACTCTTAAATCAAACAACTCTAGATACCACTTGACCCACAGGGGGCATGGCTCTGCTAATGGTGGCAGTGACTTCGTTGACAGTGCTGAGGTTAAGTCGGACTGGCTGGGCAAAATGTTTGAAATAACTTTGGAGGGCAAAGTGAACGTTTTGTCTGACCGCCTGGAGTCTATCAAGGCAAAACTATCTAAATTAATTGAGTTACAAGTCTCAGGGGGCTCTAGCTTGGCCAGTATAACTGCAAACAATGCTCCACCAAGCAAACAGAAAGAGATTTCCCAACCAAAGTCCGGGGATCCAAGTGAGCCCTCGGGCCTGACTGAGGGCTTTGCCACTGAGGTGCTTGCAACATCCCACGCTATTGCTCATTTCGCCTCAGACGCCAGACAAAGGGTCTCTGAATAGTGCCTCTCCCGTTCAAAAAATATCCCCCCCACCATTTGACCCTTGGGTCTGACTTTTGGTTCTAGTTGCGATCTTCCACAAGCAGCCTGATCCTATGTAATCGTGCTTACTGATGTGCCAGTCACCCGACCTGGTGTCACAGAATCGACTGAGGATCTAAATTTTAAATCAATTTACTAGATCCATGATAACCTGTTGTGTCGAGACCTTT
This sequence comes from Triturus cristatus, assembly GCF_964204655.1. Lineage (NCBI taxonomy): Eukaryota > Metazoa > Chordata > Amphibia > Caudata > Salamandridae > Triturus > Triturus cristatus. The sequence continues at coordinate 673,581,664 of NC_140591.1, read as the reverse complement.
TATTTAATGAAGTGCTATTGGCCAGGACGATGGGTTCGGTCGGGAAATTGCAAAAAGGCACTCCAGGGGGACTATGTCATAATTTATTTCCATAACCCAAGAATAGCAAGGAACCTGGTTGGGTCTTTCTCTACAAGACCAGTATAATACCTGTAAAATCAAAATCCTTCCTCTGGCTACTTTTATAGGCCCCTGGCTGTCCTCCATACTACTCTAGACAACTTGGAATGTCTTTGGAGACCTAAGCAAGCCCATTCCCAGTCTTATAACATATGTGTGCGAAATTACTTTGGCTCCTTGGGGAGCCTGATTGATGTGGACTGACTCGGGAACGGTCCCAACAAACCCCAGAGCATATCGCCGGAGCTTGACCTAGCTCTAGACAGGAAGTTCAAAGGACATAGCTCGAAGATAGGTTTCACCAACCTGCCATCCACCACCTCCACTCCTATGGTTACAGTTGGACCACCTGTGGGACATGGCCATGGAAGTCCCACGCGTTCCACTCTCGCCCTGGCAGATTATGTCGAGAGAGGCCTGATCTGTCCAGCCGATAGCACTCATCAGGTCAAAATACTCTTTTGGAACATTTCTGGTTTACTTAGCAAATAGTAGGATGATTACTGTGCTTCACTCATCTCCAGTCATGACATGAAATTTCTGCAGGTAATGTGAGTCAGGGATCCAGTAAGTGTGGATGGGAACACTGCCTACATGGTCCCGGCAACGTCGTCATCAGCCGAGTGAGCTACGGGAGGTTTATAGCCTACTTATGAGTCACAATGGAGTGTAAAATGTGCCCGCTATACTGTGAGAGTCCTGCCTTCCGCACATTGTCAATGTCGTGGCCGTATGATACCCACCTTGTCATCATTAACTTTCAAAATGGGCTTTTTGGTGTGGCGGCATGTTCTAATATTTTTAACCAGTCAAACTTTATCCTGGGGCTTGACTCAGAATCAGACCATTTGAACTCTGGGTTTCAGATTGTGGTCGGGGTGAATTTAACATCAAACTGGGCCCCAGTCTTCAGCTTCATGAGTTACCCATCCTGGAAAAAGTGTGTGCGAGGCGTGTTTCCCAGCAGCGGGGGTCTGAAAGCCAGATCCCTTTTGAACATTGTTAACATGTTTGATCTCATTAATACTTGACGCTATTGACCCAACCCACTTTATGAGTGCTCCCTATGTAAGGGTAAATATGGGTCAATCATCAATTACATCTTTGTATCCAGGTATCTCATGAGACAGGTCACTAGTGGGGGGTACCAATGTTACACCTCTGAGTGACCGCAACCACCTATGGCTGGGTCTTAGTATCCCCAAGGGGGCAAACAGTGCGAGTGGCATCCCCTCCTCATCCATTATTTTCAAGTCCCAGGGGCTTCACCTAGTGTGGAGGAAAGTTAACCTTGTTGCTGTGTTGGAAGAATTTGTGCAGTAACCATCTTGACAAGTTGTTTAACTGCCTAATGTATCAAGTTGACTCATGGTCCATTACCAATAGCTTTGTCCAATTGGGGTCAGCTATTTGTCCCCTTCTTATGAAAATAACTAGGGTGGTCACGGGGGCAAAGTAGTGTGACTACACCTGTAAAAACGCCTCTGTGAACTTGCATAGGGCCCTAAAAGAGAATCCCAGAAACAGCCGGGACATCAAATTGTATAGAGGAATAGGACTCTTTACAACGAATACTCTTTTCACACATTCCATTAAAACACAGTTGTTACAACGACCGCGTTGTTTCAACGCGAACCATTACATCGCAAGTCATTTCAACGACTTTCTGTAGGAGGCGCTCTGGACTTAGGAATAGTATTATTTACCATTCCTAATCCAGTTTGTGCAACATCAGGGAAGATGTAGGATTGTAAATCCAACATCAGCGCGCACCCTACAGCAAGTTGTTGAAATGACTTGCGATGTAATGGTACGCGTGGTAACAATGCGGTCGTTGTAACAACCGCGTTGTAAAGGAACTGCATTGTACCGACAGCATTGTAAATGCCGTTTCCCGTATAGAGCTGCATACAAAGTGGCCTTGTGTAGTAGGCGCAAAGAGGTTAAAATGGACTATTCAGACGGCTGGTCCTTTCTTGCAGACAGAGAAATTCTACAACTCTCTGGAGGGTGGTGAAGGACATCGGGATCCATCCATTTCAATTATCATCATCATCAGTTCTGAAGCCTGAGTGAGGCACTTCAGTGCACTTTACTGCTCTGAAAAGCTAAAGGACATCTCAGAGCCTGAGGTGGTTTACCCAATAAACATGACATTTACCTTGCAAGAGGTTTAGGAAGCCATCAAAAGGTCCCCTTTAAACAAGGCTCCTGTACTGGATGGGGTCCCTATGGACATTAATAAATCCACCCCCGATCTGTAAACCCCATTACTCTGCAATTACTTTAATACCTTTACCTGTTGTGGCCTGCCAGACTCATGGTATATAGTTGCCATCATGCTCATCTTCAAAAAGGAGACGCCCCCAGTCTCCAAATGGCTTCAGTCAAAAATCCCTGTTGGACTCTGCGGTAAAAATCACAGGGAGGGTTGTACTGAAGCGCTTGCTGCCCTGGGCAATGGAGATGAATGCACTGTCAGAGGTGCATTATGGTTTCCGGCGGGGCTTGGCATGGTGGCGCAATGTCTTAATCTACACCTGCTTATCAGTAAGTACACCAATTCGGAGCAGGGCTCCTACTGCCTGGCCTTCATGGACCCATCCAGTGCCTTTGATAGTGTGCATACAGGCTCGTCCAGTACAGGTAAGAGCGGTGGGGTGGGGGAATGTCCACAGACAACGGGATAGGAAAAATAAAATAAATAAAACCACTCACCTTGCACTCACTGCATCGCCGAGTCAGCTGTGCAGTGAGTGCAAGGCAAGTCATTTTATTTGTTTTTATTTTATTTTCCCTATCCCGTTGTCTGTCGACTTCCCCCACTGTGCCCCGCCCCACCCCCCCACCGCCTCACCGATTTTAACTGTATGGCCACGCCTGCGTAGTTAGGTCTAAGCTGTGGGCTTTGCTGATTGATCTGAGGGTGGATTGAGGGCTCGTCCAATTTTTGCAAACCCTACATTTTGACCTATCAGAGTCGGTTAGGTCATGGTTGTGCGGGCAAAAGCATTTCCCGCTTTCCGTTGGGGACGGGCATCTGCCAGCAGTGTGTGATGGCCCTAATACTTTTTTTGCTGTATGTCAACGGTCTTGAGGAGACCTTGTCCACCTAGGCTGTGGATATTATTATGGTGGACAGGTTTTTTTCTTACCTAGGGTGGTCCTTGGTGCCAAAGGCAACAGGGGATTATGTAAGTATAAAGCAATCCATAGGTTTGCCAGGTATGCCAGCTATATTTACAGCCTAGTATTTCACACTGACAGAAAACCACCTATGGCCTCCTTTTTGGAGGTAGTCAGAAGTAAATGCTTCCTCATTCTTACTTGTAGGGCTGGTGTTTGGGACTATTCCAACATTTTCACCCTACAGACCAAAGAGAACAGGGCCCTTCCCCATCTTTTGAGTGTACCTCAAGCTTGTACCACTTACATTGTCCACCAGGAGTTTGGTGATTGGTTTATTGAATATGTCATCAAATTGGCCCAGTTAATGTTTAAAGTGCTTTTTGAGAGAATCCACAAACAGGCTTAAACAGGAAGGTGTTCTTGAATTGCCTTGCTTGTGATAGAGGCCTAGCCATTCCCTGGTTGCTATATATTAAATAGGAAATTCCTGAGCTGTGAGACCTGAAATCTTTTCTTCCCCTTTCCAGAATATCTAAGGATGACCTAACAGGTCAGGGAAGGGCTTCTAAGTAGGAATAGACAGCATAGAGAGGAGTGCGATTCATCTAATTTTTTTGTTAGGGAGTATGTTAATCTGTAAACCACCCCCAACATGAAACCATACCTGTCTTTGACGTATCCTACCTGGTACAGAGTCTTGTTAACTAGATTTAGGTTCGGTATCGTCAGGTGCATTTGAAATTTGCGCTGGGTCAATCTGATCCTACAAATGTGTTAATCTGCCCCTGCAATGACTCTTCACTCCAAAGTGTTATGGCTGCGTTTTTAATGTTTACAACTATTACATACCTGCATTATACATTTGGACCAACAGTGTAAAAATACCATTGCATCAAATCTATGAACACACTGGTAAAAAATGCCCATATTTTCCTTAGGGGAATGACTAGCCTATATTTATAAATATTTCATGCAACAAAGCTAGCCACCTTGCTGCCACTTTTGTCTGCCTAGCACTAGTGCAGGCACCTTTCTATCATTGTGCAGCGAAGGTACCTGCATTGTAGGCAGGATTGTTTTTGTGCTGGAATGGACACCTTCCTGCACAAAACAAATCCTGAGAGACATTTCCCTCTTTCTGTGTGTGCTGCAGAATTCAGCACGTGTAGAAAGAGGAAAAGATGAGGAAAAATAAAGCTTGAGAAAACTCCCTTAGATTTTGCATCGCCCTTGTGCTCCCTTGCATGGTGCCTTGGTAAAATGGTACTGTGTCTTTGAGTTTTGTGTACAATGATTATTGGCAAGGAAACTTGCAAACACATTATTAAACTGGAGTGAAAAAGAAGATGGTGTGTCGAAGATTCTGTAATGTACTACTTTCAAACTGAAACACAGAGATTACCAAATTTGGCAATCAAATGATGTATACATTAACATATTTTCCTATATAATTGGGTGCTGCATTTGCATACTCTTTGAGACTATTAGAGTGTTGAAGTTCAAATGTACAATCACTTCAAAACCAGGAAGGCCAAGAAAATGGTTGGACATAGTGCATGGTCTCTGGCATACTCTGTAGCCAACAGCCTCCGAGGGATGCTTGCAGGACTGGCAAGGGTACAAGCCTTGCGGCCAACCCCGCTGCCCATTGCTGAAATTTGTGCGCACTGGGAGTTGGCCCCCCACGGAGTCTTTGGTGCAGGGTCTTGCCAGACATTAGCTACAAAACAGAGATCAGGTCAAAAAACAATTGCATTTACAATACGATAAAAAAAACACAAATATTTCTGAATTAAACAGAGGTAGCCATTAAACAGTTTGTGACCAATATTTTAATAGTGGAGATTCATAATGTAAGATCCAAACTTCAACAACTGAAAAAAGCTTGCAAAGCGTAATTGTTATATGTCTCAAAATTAAGCCAAAGTAATGCCAATATATTCTTCCTTAAAGTGCATGGGCATAGAAAAGTCTAAGGCCGTGAAACACAGAGGTAAATTTACACTTCTCTGTAAATGTACGTATTTTTTGGTATTCTCAAACTGTGAGTTAGTATGTTTACAGCTGTTGATAGTCGTTGGAGTGGAGAATTCCACAAATAAAAAGATAGGCCTAGCCTGAAAAATCACTGTGGATAAACAGTTACTCTCTTAAATAGCAAGTAAGTTAACTCTCAGGGGGTTTAGGTAATACTGGAAGAGTGAAATTATTTTTGATATGATAACTAATTTGAATAGTGTGAACCCCCAATTGTGGTTTCACTTAAGGAGACAAAAATCTACTCACCCCAGAATACAGGGAGAGAATACCGATTGTTGACACAATGGCTACTGAGTATTGTCACATTGCTCTAGGGTGCTTCAAAGACAACAAGAGTTAACTGCAGGTGGGAACAAAACTGGAAAAGATATAGAGAACTAGAGCTGCTAGACAAATTCAAAGAAGATAGAATATGTATGGCAATTTGTTTTGTGTTGATTGCGCCACAAGGTCAATGTCCAGGCAAGGAGAAGGTGGGACTCATAGTGCAGGACAGCCGGTGGGTGAGTCGCTCATGCCTATCACACATAGATGGTGCAGCCCCAGTGGCATCTCGACCGCTATGGCAGAAGAGCGATGCCCCATCACCTCAAGCAGTGCAGAAGAGGAACAATCTTCACATGATCATATCTCAATCAATCAATCACTCAGGGGAATTGTAAGCGTGCTACTCACCCGTGAGGGTCTCAAGGCACTGAGGGGGGGGGGTGCAGATCTGTTAGCCGAAGAGCCAGGTCTTTAGGGTCTTCCTGAAGGTGTTCAGGGAGGGCACACCTCTGATGTCTGCTGGTTGTACATTCCAGGTCCTGGATGCAATGTGGGAGAAGGATCTTCGGGCTGCTCTGGCTCTGTGGATGCACGGGGTTTAGGACAGTGTGAGGTTGGAAGATCTGATGTCTCATTTGGATATGTGGAAGTTGATTCTGACGATGAGGTATTTGGTTACGTTGTTGTGTAGGCATTTGTAGGCGTGAGTGATGATTTGGAATGTGACACTTTACTCCACGGGAAGCCAGTGAAATCCACGTAGGAATTGGCTGATGTGTTTGAGCCGGGGGATGCCGAGGACGAGTCTGGTGGCAGTGTACTGCAATGTCTGGAGTTTGCGGAGTATGGGTTTGTAAATGCCGGCGTAGATTGCATTTCCATAGTCCAGTCTGCTGGTGATGAGTGTGTGGGTGACTGTCTTCCTTGACTCCGGAGGGATCCCTTTGAAGGTCTAGTGGGGGACGCAGAGGGTGTTAAAGAGGCTGGAGGTGACATTGTAGACCTGTCGTTTCATGGTGAGGGATGGGTCGAGTATGATGTGGAGGTTTCTGGTGTGGTCCAAGGGGGTAGGTGTGCTTCCGAGGGCAGAGGCCAACCGGTGTTGTCCCATGCTGAAGGTGTGGTTCCAAGGATGAGGACTACTGTTTTCTCGGTGTTGAGCTTCAGGCAGCTGTTGGTCATCCAGTCTGCGACTTCTAGCATTCCTTTCTGGAAGTTTAGTCTGGTGGTGGTAGGGTCTTTGGTGTGGGAGAGGATGAGCTGGGTGTCATCAGCATAGGATACGATGTTGAGGCCGTGTTGTCGTACGATGGTGTTGAGGGGGCCATGTAGATGTTGAAGAGGATCGGGCTCAGAGATGACCCCTCTGGGACTCCGCAGGTGATATACGTGCAATCTGAGAGGAAGGGTGGGAGTCTGATCCTTTGGCTTCTTCCAATGATAAATGATCGGATCCAGTCCAGGGCTGTTCCTTATATGCCGGCGTCATGTAGTCTGGCAACTGGTGTGCGGTGGGAGAAGGTGTCGAAGGCTGGTGAAAGGTCAAGTCGGATGAGGCCTGCCGAGTGGCTTGGGTCCAGGAGGGTGCGTATGTCATCTGTGGTGGCGAGTAGGACGGCCTCGTTGCTGTGGTTGCTTGGCAATCCGGATTGGGACGGGTCAAGGATGTTGTTGTTATCAATGAATCGTGTCACTTCCCTATTGACTGTTTACTCAGCAACTTTGCCCGCAAAGGGGAGGAGTGAGATGGGCCAGTAGTTCTTAAGGTCGGTGGGGTCAGCTGTGGTATTATTGAGCAGGGGCCAGACTTCTGCACACTTCCAGTCATCTGTGTAGGTGCCAGTTTTGAAGGGGGTGTTGATGGTGCGTTGCAGATCATGCGTGATGGCGGATGTGGCTCTGTGGTAGGAGAGCATAGGTTGGTGCGGGCCCACGAGTGGATGCCTTTCATGGTCGAGGCGGTGTCTTCGTCTGTGACTGGCGTTCAGGTGGAGATGGTCGGCTGGCTGGTGTGTCCGGCGGCCGGGGATCTGTAGACGAGGGTTCCTCAGAGTGTGGAGTTGTGGCTGGTCTGGATCTGTAAGTGCAGGTGTTCGGTGGAGGGGAAGGTTTAGCTGGAGGTGGTGAGGCGGAGGGTGCTCTTGTGTGCAATGGCGAGGCCCCCTTCTGGGTGGTTGTGGCGGTTCTTCCTCTGGATGTTGTATCCGTCCAGGATGGCGGTGTTGATGTCGGGGCAGAGGAGGTGTTGGTCCAGGTCTCTGTGAAGAAGGCGATGTCAGATGAGATGGAGTTGAGTATCTCCCACATTTCCAAGGTGTGTTTGTGCACAGAGCGCACATTGAGGAGGATGCATCTTAGGGTGTCACCGGTGCTGGCAGCAGCTGTGTTTGAGTCCGAAGTGGTGGTTGGGCTCTGGTGGCAGTGAAGGCCAGAGAACTGGCCGTGGGTCATGTTTGGCAAGGTCTGTTGGCAGTCTCCTACTTTTCCAGGGTTGAGTGCGTGGAGTGTGGCTCTGCTGGAGCAGTGGGTGGTCCAGGATCCATCATTCCTGGTGCTGGTTGCAGTTGGGTCACTGACTGGCACGGACGGGCTTGGCTTAGGTGCGCCTTCTGCGCGCCAGTGGCCCGCGTGCACTGGCCAATCATGCAGCGTCCGCCATTAATTAGGGGAGGGTGGACGACCGATCACCTGGGAGACGGGAAGGGGCGAGGACAGGGGTGTGGGCCCACGGGGTCAGCAGCGGCAGGAAGCATGAAGTGCGGGCTCAGAGAAGACCAAAAAAAGTACAAAATGGGAAAAAAAGGGATAATGAACCTATGTACTCATGTTATGTATCCTCAGGGGGGGGGAGGTGGGTAGGACTGCTCCAAACATGGAGCAGGGCATGGGCGGATGGTCATGCACACTCAAGTGCGCAATGACTGTTTGGTATGCCCACTCAGGCCTCCCAAAGCAGTCATGCACTCTTCCCTGTTCGCAATACAGGCTGCATTACAGCCTATATGGATAACATGCCCACCCCTCTGGCACCTGGCTGTATGACTTGTCCCGTTGTGAATTGCCAATCCCATCGCTGCATCGCAGCATTGTGATTGACTCAGGGGAGGGAGCCTGGCTGCCTACTTCATTTCAAAGGAAGCAGAAACAGAAGAGCAGGAGCTACGAAGACACGAGCGACAGATTAGAGGTAAAACTTCCCTCAATAAATTTCTGGTGACACCCGCTCACACACACATCCCCGCGTCCATGCACCATCCAGGGTTCTTTACAGCTTTTACCACCTCACAGCTGTCCAGCCCCCGCACTTCTCAATGTCGGCACGTGTGCGCCTATGCACAGTGGGCGTACCATTCATGTGCTAAAGGCACATGTGGTTGCGACACATGCCATGACATCGCATTCCATTCCAATGCATACCAATACTAGGCACATTGCAACAGTAGAGTAGGTGTTGCATGGGGGACACATGAAGATCACTGTTCCCACTTCAGTGAGTGCAAACCAAATCTAACCTTAGCACAACAAACCCAAAAGTGAACCCTGTTATTCCATTTTAGAACCCCCAAAAGACACCCAAAAATCACATTTGAGACAAATGCACACCCCAAAAATGTATTTTTATACCCCAAAACACCCCCCAATTTTTCGTATTTTACACCAAAAACACCCCATTTTTCATATTTTACCCCATAAAACACCCTATTTTTCATATTTTACCCCAAAAAACACCCCATTTTTCATGTTTTACCCCAAAAAACACTCCATTTTTCAAATTTTACCCCATAAAACACCCCAAATTGATCCCATTACTGACCTGAGAATGCATTGTATTCAAATGCGATGTTAAGGCACCTGCGTTGTCGTAGTTGCATTGTTAACGATGTACTGCCTGCGTTGTAATCGTCGTCTCCTGTGCAAATGGCAACCCATGGGCTATGTTGTTTGCTTCCGTCTGCCCCTGGCCCGCGCTCAACACCAAGGTGCATTCCCCTTGGACATTCCCCCTCTATGGCGCCTGCACCCTCCTCGCCATCATTCGGACATCGCCTTCGCCATCACTGACGGCTGCAGTTTCATCAGCAAGGGGCACTCCGGACATCAAGGAGGAGGCACTGCCGAGGGCACACTCCGTCTGACCACGCACTCTGATGTGCCAAGGATGACCATGGACCATGTCAAGTCCCAGATTTGGACCAAGCCCAAGAACATCCTCTGCGGCACCCACATGTGCAGGCCTCCGGGCCATGGTCCCCATTCTCCAATCCCATTGTAGACCTCATTGCACACTAGGGTCTACCTTCCACCGACGACGTGGTTAATTGATAGTTGGGATGATTCTGAACTGGATAGAAAAGGCGCTCACTAAGTACAGTAAGTATGTGCTAGAATGTTTCCACTATAGGTGCCCAGGAAGGAGGTAATCATCCAACACCTCCCAATCAGACCATAAGATCTGTACAAATTTTGAAACAAGCCCTGGCACACTAATGTATCAATTGAAAATTATATCAGTAATATTAGTTACAAGACTCAGTATATACAAACAAATGCACAATTTATTGGTTGTTCTTGTTGAGACTCCAGCCAGCCAACACGTGTTTCGACGCTCGGGACAAGACACCCGCGACTTCTTCAGGGCTAGAAAATATATATGCAAAACAGAATATAAGCCCAAACATTCAGGTAGCAATGATACAGTCACAAAAAGTGAATTACAAGTGAACTCAATTGTGCTCATCCAATAACCTCAACAAATTCCTGGAACAGGTGCAGATGCCACACATCTACGAAAGTGAAAACAATATATTTGATGAAAGGATTTTTAAAACCAAGGTATTTTTGTGTAATAGTTCAATTGGGTTATGCATATCAAATCAAACAATGATGATGTACACCCTGGAGCAAAAGACATGAGAAGGACCCATGAAATAAAGGGGGATGGGTAGGATTTTTCATGCAGTATATCACCCACATTTCAAGTGACATCCCATGCATAATTCATGAGGGACTGCTAGTACACCAAGTCAATGCCTACCTTGCAGTCAATTGAAAGGTCTTGTGAGCCTACCAATCAAAAGAATACAAATAAACTAAATAACGTATAAAATACAATGTAGTGTCCATAGATACACTTCGATCAAAGTGATCAAACAACCATGCGGTCTCGAACATACCTTCTGACTGTTACTAATTCCGTTCCAGTCTGAATACGGCTGGACAAGTTTCAATACAATCCAAAACAGGGTTTTTGTTGAAACCCAATACCTGCAACAATATAATAAAGAGTCCCGACTTAGAGAAACGGAGCATATTGCTCCAAAGGCAATCATAACTATATTACATAGAGACTATCATTGGTACAGACAGTATTAGATCGATAAAATTAATCAAGAAAACAAGCGTCTGAAAACAAGTTCCAAATCACCGGCACCTCAGTATGGCCGGCATCATGTGACCGGGGATCCCGGAAGTAAGGCTTAAATCTTAACGCCGCCCCGAAAGTCTAGTGCGTTTCAAAACAGTCACGAAATGTGACGAACTCAGCCGCCATCTTACGGATATATATTGTAGACCCACGTGTCTCGTGATTACTACTTGTTGACCATGAAATTAAACCCCTACAGTCAAAGTCACTTAGAATATCCAAAGGAAATATTCATAACCATTGTAGGTGAATAATATTCTGCAAATTATTTACCTAATAAGCACTGCTCACGGTCAGACATGTCTTTGAATCAACGATTAACGCCGCCATCTTAAAATGGTCATATTGACATCGTACTACTTGTTACGACATCCAACTCTGTGAATTCAAGTTCCACTTGGGCTACCCCAGTGACCAGAGCACCACCCCCTCCTGTCACCGAGGTCAGATGCAAGCAGCAAGTCATCTCAACAGGCCACATTGCAGGACACACGGCAGAGCATGTCACTTCTGCCAGTGGATACTTCAACTACAGCCACAACAACCGACTCTCCTGGCACTACCAACATTGAATGAATCACGTCTTTACCTTGCCCACCGGATGCCAGCGTCATCATTGCACCCCCTCGCAGCTGGATCAAGGCCACCGCAGAACGTCTCAACAAGTCCCTCCGCACCAGCACTCCACTAATGCTTCCAAACGATGACGCAGCAGCGCGGAACCCCCACCGATGGATCTCCAATGACGCTGACATTCAGGCACCCCTCATGAACACCACTGCATCAGTACCTTGCGCCTGCCTGATGGCAAGCAGGAGGGTGAGGCAGTGCCACAGGGATAGGCTGGCCCCATGCATTGCTGTAGTTGCGTCATGGTTGTGACACAACTGCAGCAATGAGTGACTTTAGCGCAGGCAGATTCGTCAGGGTTTCTGACGTTTCTGTCATTACTTGCGTCATGGAGCACTTTCCAGTGATTACAGCGCACCCATATTGACGCAAGAAGGGCGTAGTGAAAAGTGTTGTGACGCTGTCTTGTTGCAGCGCAGCAACACTTTTTATGACTGGGGCACAGGTATGCGCACTATCTTATTGATTGTGCGCATTCCCGCACTGTAGTTTTGTCACAGGGCAGCGCTGCAACATTGCTTGCAGCGCTGTCCTGCACCAGAAGCTGCATTGATGAGGCCCCAATAGTTATCACCATTTTTTAGACCTGCTTTTTTCTGGTCTTAGATTCCTGCAGCTAACGGGCCGTACGCGAGTTTTTTATCGCTTCGCAGGTCCGGGACATCCATGATAATAGGGCGAAGTGGTGTTATCGTGAGTTTTTGTGAAATTTTGACAGGGAACGTCTACCTTGCATGTCATTAGCGATAAATATCGCTGGCATGCGAGACGATGAAAATTCCACAGCTATCGCCTGAAAGCTGTCGCTATCGCCTGTTAGCGACAGCTTGCTAATAGGGCGATAAAAATATCGCCACTTTAGCAGCAAAAAAGTGCAGCAAAAGCAGCGATGGGCCCATGATAATATGCCCCTCAGTATTTGTGGCATTTAGATTAAGGTGGTTTTGTTTTTAATTAGAGAGTCATTGAGCTAATTGCTGTCATAGATGGAGGAAATATTTAGCTACAGTTGCATGTCATCTATGTACAAGTGGTATGCCAGGTTTTCTTGTTTGAAGATCTCTGTCAGTGGCTCCATATTTACGTTGAAAATTGTGGAGGAGATGGTTGATTCCTTGTGGGACTCCCATTCTGACCAGGGATGCTTTAGATATTAATCTTTCTAGTTTAATTCATTGTTGGGAGTTTTGTAGGAACGGAGTGAACCATTTTAGAGCTTTTCCATAAAGCCCAATTCTGTGTACCAGTAACTCTAAGAGGCAGCATGTGTCAAACAACGATGACGAGTTAGATTGGAGCCAATACTTGTTCTTGTCCAGGATATTAATAGCGTCATCCATGATGTGAAGGATAGCCCATTTGGCGCTGTGTCCTGACCTGTCCTGATCTGACACCAGATTAGAAACTGTCCAGTAGATTGAACCCTTTAAATGCATGTAGGCATATTTGGTTATGTATATTTGACACAAAACTGAATTTTTTCATATCTGTCGTATCTGCTCCAATTTATTTCAGGAGAGGTGTCACTTGCACCGTCGTTAAACAGTCTTCGATATTTCCTTGTGTTAATGATGGGTTTACAATTTTTGTCTAGATTGGGGAAACTAGTTAATTGAGCCATTAACATGCAAAGCGGTTAACTAGTAAACATTGCTACATATCATCTAACACAACCAAGTAAGGTGTCCACCAACCACTGTGACTCAGTTAAGGAGAATTCCATAACCTGAAAGGGCAGGAAGGCTCTGAATTTCATTTATAGCCCATTATACCTTATTAATTATATCCTTGGAGAGCTTCAGGTTCCTTATAGATTATGATAAACCTGGTTAATTAAGGTTAACATTATCATATATATAATTGCAGTCATGACTTCTAATGGATTTAGAATTTATAATAGTTTGAGGAGAAGCATTGGATTGATCAGTATATGATGATGTACATAGGATTAAATAATGACAGTTCCTAAATATTAAATGTATGTGTGATAATTTGAGATATTGTCCTGTTCTTCTTGTTGGTTTTTTGGCTTGATCTGAGTAATATTTAGTGCACCTCCAGTATGTGTATTTGTTTATAGTGTTCTCTTTAGAATCACTATAATCCATATAGAGTAGCAATGGTTTCCCTTTTTGAGATGTGTTGTGTCTTGGCACAGTTGAAATTTTCAGATCCATAATCAATTGAAATGTAATGAAAATAGTTTTTGGGAATAATATTATGTATTTTGAAGTTGCAACATTAAAATTACTTTGCTTTTTTTGTTTTAAATATAATTGTTACACATACATGTTCTTTATGTTTTGGGTTTCTTCAAAATGTAAGCTTTCGTGAATTCCCCATTAGCCACAAACACAATCCTCTTTTTTACGGCTCTATCTGAGCTACTGGGCCAGAACATCGAGGCATCATCCAAGGTCACGTTATTCGGCCTTATGGGGGACCTGGAGGGTCCTAGAGGAGATTGCACGTTAATGGGGCTGGGTACACTACTGGCCCAAAGGGACTTGGCCAGATACTTGGTGCAGATAGGAGCTTCCGAATCCCCTCAACTTCCACGGACGGAGTGATTTCACAGTCACACGCGCATACACACATCACACGCTGGTGGGGCCCATAACACCAACATTCATCCTACCACCCTATCCGTGCCATGTATAAGGGGAGACACCTTTTTCCGTACCTAACCAATCTGCATATACCTTGAGGTCAATGGCATCAACTAGTTGCTATAGATCTGGTGAAAACATTTTAGACACGCAAATAAATTCAATAACATGACAATAAAATAACCACCCGACACAGTGATTCAAACAGAATATTTGTTTATCTAAAATTGTATGAAAAGCCAATTAAATGCAAATTCATTTCTCTCATTTTTGCCTATTCGACAAACCTTTAATAATTAATAATTAATCAGTAGTACTTTTAATTATAAATGAAACAGGTATTTGGGTTTAAAGTAAAAACCCTGCTCCATCAATCCCCCCTTTGGTGATATCTTACCACCACAAAAATCAAAACCCCCAAAAAAATTTGATTTAATTTCCCCTTTTGAAGAAATTCAAAATGTCTTCTTGTTCGTTTTTCAAACCCTTGTTTCCATCTCATCTTCTTTCTTGGTTTCTATATACATGCTTTCTCTTAATTCTTCTAATTCTATTTCTTGTGGATCTCTTTCTGGTTTCTCTTGTCTCTTTTTAACATTTTCTCTTGTTATTTTCTTTTTATTTCTTCTATATCTACAACATATACACCCTAATCTAAGAACCAATAAAGCAACAATTACACACGTTAATGGAAATAATATCTTACCAAAAATGGTACTACCTATTTTAGCTACAAAATTCTTAATAGCAATCATCTTTTTAGCCATTTTAGTCCAGATACTTTCAGCTTCCAGTGGTACTAATTCTTCATGCAGATCAGTAATATTTTTAATATAGACCTTTAGATCTTTGCTTTCGTCAGGAATATAAGTGCAACAATGTTGAACTTTCAGCATTCCACAGACTCCACCCTCTTTTGCCAAAAGAATGTCGAGGGCAAGTCGATTTTGCATCGCCATAGCGCGTAAAGCAACCATTTCAGTATTTACCAAAAGAAAGCCTCCAGCGGTGCTTGTTGACAAGCGATCTACCACTGTTGACAGCTTCCGAATGCCAAATGCATTCAATGAAATTCCCACTGCTGGAATTAAAGCTCCAAAAATATCTCCTACAATTTCTGTCCATGTTTCTCTTCTATAGCGGGTTAAAGGATTAGTATGTTCAGCATTGTCTACTCTATCCATGTGAAAAATCTTTGGAAAGACCAGGCCAACATAACATGTGCCAAACCAATGGTCAGGCAAACGGTAATAAGCCTTATTCCCACAAATATAATACATTCCCGGAAAAACTGGATCTTCTCCTCCTCTAAATCCCCATCCGGTTGCAATAAAGTATGTATCATGGCACTCACTAGTCCCTATGAAATAATAATCATATTGGGATCTCTTCCTGGTAATGCATAATTTGCCTTTCTGTGGTGCATCTATAGCCATAGTTGGACTGGCTCCATTTTTCAATTCTTTTTCTTTCTCAATATCCCACATTGTTTCACTCATTTTATGCCCTTCTGCTTTCTTGTGCATGTTTAACCTTCTTCTCTCAACCATATCTAGGAAAGTTTTCTCTTCTTCTTTCAAACTACAGGTTAAAGTATTTCTAAAAACATATTCTAATGTTAATTCTCTAGTTTCTATAAAAATCTCACCTAAAGTGTTAGCTTCTTTTGCAGGATTCAGTTCTTTATTCATAGGCAGTTGCCCAAGAATATTATCTATGTTAGACATATTATAATCTAATTTCCCTAATTGATAAAATATACTAATCAACACACTACATGAAATTCCATACGTAGCCGGAAGAGTATGATAAGTCACTCCTTCCGAAACAGAAGCAGGTAATTGCATACAGACGTAGCAATCCCTTACATCCATTGTCTTTACGTATTCATACAGCAATTATGAAAACACATTGCTAGAAAAATCATTAATTGACCTATCCTTATGTATATATACATTGCTAGTTCTAGTTGGAACTATCTTCTGTGAACTCTTCCCTATGTTAGTCCTGTTCTCTGTATGTCCTTCTAAAGTGTCTATTGTTACTCTAAAAGAGATCAGTAGAGCAAGCACGCTCCAAAGCAGCATTAATAATCCTGTACAGCAGCAGCACATCTTGCACCATCTTTTCAAGAAGGTACATCTACTTTGATTATTCTCAGTGTTAGCCATCTTGTTAATTTGACCGTGTCTTTTGACTTAACCTCTTCTACTCCACTACCGAACTTTTAGGGCAGCAAGTACCCAACAGATTATTACAATCTACTAGTTTTAATTTTTACTTCTTTTCCTTTCTTCTCCAAATGATTTCTTTGGATTTATTCACTTTGGATTTTCATCACTTTTCACTGTTTCTTCATCATCATCAAACTGTATTAGGTCCTGAACATCCGTCTCTTCTCCAATGTCGGACAAGATAACTCTCAGGATTCCCACTGCTTCTTCTTCATCAACCACTTTCAGTAAAGCCTCCTCTGGACTTCCTTGACTGTCTGCCTCTTCTCCTGGTTCAGGCAATGCCACATACGTCCATTCTGGTAACTTATACTTCTGGTTTGGTTTTCTGATTCTTTTAGTTCCTTCTGATATCTTTGTTTCTTCTTCTTTTGTTGGGTTTTGACTTGACACTTCGTTCACTTGTTCAGCTTTCGAAGAGTTAACTCGTGTCAGTCGATACCTCAGGCTCTTTATCTTGTTGGGCCAAAGATCTCCTTTAGCATTTCTCTTTTGTCTTCCTTCTTTATTGTTTCTTTCTCCAATCCAAGTTCTCTTTCTCAGAACTCGTCCTCCATGTATCTCATTTTCACTGTCATCAGATTCTGTCTCAGTTGCCTCTTGTTCATCAACAATTTTCTTTTCTCCAACAGCTTCCTTTTCTCCAACAGTCTCTTTTTCCACCACTTGAGATTTCCCTACTTCTGTCCCTCCTCGGGTCTCCGACACGCAATCTTCTTGCTGTCTACTTATCCCTTCACCTAGCTTGTTGTTGATGTTCCCTACACCTCCTCGGGGTTTTTCCGCAATCTGTCCCTCTCTTTCTTTTTCTGTCCCTTCTTCTTCAAGAATTATCTCAGGTGGGACCTGTCCAATTATCTCATTTGTTTCAGGTGTTACTTCTGTTGGAATGTTCTTTTCTTTTCTTTCTTTCTTTTTGTGTTTGTCAATGTCAGTTGGAACTTCAGGCACTTCTTCAGAATCTGGACTCGTCTCAGGAGTCTGCAATGTTCTTTTTCGAACTTCCTCTGGTGGGATGAAAATTTCTCTTGACTCACTTTCCCCACTTTCAGGATTCTTTTTCCTTTTTACTGCCTCACTGTCTGCATCATCACTGGAATCTGATTCTTCAAAGTATTCTGTTCCAGTGCCATCTCTTGGATTTGGAACTCTCAGTGTGTGACTTGCATGTATCCAATTTTTCACTCCAGCACACTTCACAGCAGTCGTTGTGGTCAGAATGACTTGTCTTGGCCTTCCCCACCTTGGAACCAGGCAATTCCTCCTTCTGTGGACTTTTATTCTTATTTTTTTATCAAAAAAGAGTGGATCACTTGAACCTGTTATCCAGGGTTTGGTAGTTATTCAGCCGTTCCTTAAAAAACACTCATTCACGTTTTTAGGTGGATTGTATGGCGGTATATCTTGGTTCTCCGCCTCGATAACGTGACTGCATCATCATCGGGTTTAGTATTGTGCTACCTCCACCTGGAGGAAAACCACTGGATATTTCAGTAGTGATCAGAGATCAAAATTGGACAGAGTGCTCATGTGTCGTGAATCAGTGAAAGTTAAAAAGGATGTTTTCTCATGCTACCTAGACTGTAATCTTTATTGTTGTCTGGTGCATGGAAAAAGAATAAAAGTGGGGGAAATTGTACAAAAAGGGCAGTTAATGTGTCCGCTGTACAGTCAGTCCAATGGGTGGGTCGACATGTTTCAGCTCTTTATGTGCCCAATAGGGTCAGGTGAGCTTTCATCAGGACCAGGGGGTGTTGTCTTAAAGAGGGATATTGTCCACTTTAAAAGTGAGGAGTTCGGAATATTCTTCACTGATCTCCTAGTGAAAGGTTAATACCTATGGTGAAAAGAAGGACGAATAACATATGGTCTGTTGGTAAATATATAGTTTCTTTAAAACGGATTCTTTCTTAGAAATTCTTTCTTTAAAAAAGGTTTTTTCCCAGAGTACACAACGAGAAACAAGCAACATGGCAATTCTTTATATACAGTAAGAGCTGCAAGTTGGGTTCGAACACGCCACTGGTTACATAGCAAGTATAAATGGCAGATCTTTGCAATGATACCTGTATGTAGTGTCTAATGATTCAACTGAGGGCTTTTCAGAGGGGTTATTCTGATTAGTAAGAATGCACTTTTCTACATAAAATTATGCATAAGGTTATCTCAGAGATTAATTTTATGTCCTAAACATAAAATCGGACTGTCCATGTGGTCTTTGTGTTGAGGATCATTGTGGGGCTTCTGTACAATGTGTTGTTAACTAAAGACTTGGGGCCCGATTCACAGAACTAACTTAAGACAAAATCCTAAACTTACTACCATTTTGGTATTCACAGAAGGCACTTACTCATTTTGGTATTCACAGAAGGCACTTACTCATTTCGGTATTCACAGAAGTTAGGAGTCCTGACTTTAGGACTCCTAAATGCCTTCTGTGAATACCGAAAGTCTTAAAATTAGGATTTTTCTCAGTTTAGTAGTAGTATAGTTAGGACTCCTAACTTTAGGACTCCTAAATGCCTTCTGTGAATACCGAAAGTCTTAAAATTAGGATTTTTCTCAATTTAGTAGTCCTAAGTCTAAACTTAGGACTACTAAATTGAGAAAAATCCTAATTTTAAGACTTTCGGTATTCACAGAAGGCATTTAGGAGTCCTAAAGTTAGGAGTCCTAACTATACTACTACTAAACTGAGAAAAATCCTAATTTTAAGGCTTTCGGTATTCACAGAAGGCATTTAGGAGTCCTAAAGTTAGGAGTCCTAAACTTAGGACTACTAAATTGAGAAAAATCCTGATTTTAAGACTTTCGGTATTCACAGAAGGCATTTAGGAGTCCTAAAGTTAGGAGTCCTAACTATACTACTACTAAACTGAGAAAAATCCTAATTTTAAGACTTTCGGTATTCACAGAAGGCATTTAGGAGTCCTAAAGTTAGGACTCCTAACTTCTGTGAATACCGAAATGAGTAAGTGCCTTCTGTGAATACCAAAATGAGTAAGTGCCTTCTGTGAATACCAAAATGGTAGTAAGTTTAGGATTTTGTCTTAAGTTAGTTCTGTGAATCGGGCCCTACAGAATTAAGGACTGTACCGGATGCTGTATTGCAGAGAATTACTCTGGTTGGTTTCAAGAAACCAGTGGTGACTATGGTGTGTCATGTGTACAAATGATAATCACTGAAAAAGGTCTATTGCCCATAAATGTTGTGAACTTAATGACCATTGATAATGCACCACTCACGTCAATTTTTAAGAAAAAATATGGCGGCACACTCGAGCTTACTCATTCATACGTTCACTTAGATCAGTATGTGATATGAAAACACTAGTTTCTCTCGCAATATATATGGCACCCGTTGTAGGGCTTCTGAGACCTAAACAGTGCCTCTGTTTAATTTATGGCACATAATTATTGTGTCCCAGCGTTGTCAGACAGTACATCGAGGCTTTGTTAGGAACACAGAGAGCGACGCACAGCAATCGCAAGTTAAATAAACATTCATTGCTTGGGTGGCCTTCGTACCTTAAAAGCTCCGATTCAGGGCTTCCTAGGAAGAATGGCAGCGTAGTCGGGCTGTAAGGGAGGGGTTGGGGGGTCGAAGGAAAGGGGGAAACAAAGTGAGGTTTAGAATTAGACAACAGAAGTCTTGAGTTAACGTTACGTGTCTCCGTCTTCAGGGTTTTCTCTATACTGGGATTTCCGCTCTGCACAACTTGTGCTGACGCTGTCTTCCTGCTTGATGGGGATTGCCCGGACTCGAACGTTTTTATGCAGTTTGAAGTGAAGAAAGACTATTAGTTGAGGCAGCAGTATACAGGGCTGTCGGTTTGAACAGTCTTTATCAGTATAGGCCACCATCAACAATATTTCATTTGTCTGTAGTTAAAATTCTACTGTTAATTCTCTTAACAGTAGCTTGGCCACTGTCATCCCATCATTTCTTCTTGTCGGATATGCCTCCACCCACCTGGAGAATAAACAGACCACCACCAGGACATACCTCAATCTGTTGACTTGGGGCATTTCGATGGAATCTATCTGCATTCTTGTGAAGGGTCCTCCCTCCCTGCCTATGGTTCCTAGGCTCACCACTGTTTTCTTTCCAGGATTGAATTGCTGACATATCAGACATCTCTGACAGAGACTCTCTGCTATCAGCCTAAATTTTGGACTGTACCAGGTCTGCTTAAAAGCCCTTATCATAGCATCCCTCCCCAGGTGTCCTTGGCCATGATACTTTCTTGCCATTGTTGATATCATGCTATTTGGCATGACTGGTCTTCCATCCCTATAGACCCACACATGGTCTTTTTCTCTTGGTGCACAACCTGCTTTCACCCAATCTTTCATTTCCTCATCTCCTGCTTCATCCTGCAACTGCTTCACTTCCTCCCATGTTCCCACCGCATTAGTAAACATTAAGGAACAAGACAACATTTCTCTTTCTTTACTCCGATTAATGGAATGATTATTCCTTGCACCGTATTGTGCTATATAATTGGCAAATGTGTTCCCAACGGTGACAAAATCATCACCTTGACCATGAGCAGCACATTTTACAACTGCTAGTTCTTTAGGCAGCTGTATCGCCTCTAGCAGTTTTCCAACCACTTCAGCATTCTTTATGGGAGTTCCACTTGAGGTCAGGAAACCTCGTTGTAGCCATAGCTGGCCAAAATCATGGACAACTCTGAAGCCATACTGGCTGTCAGTCATCACAGTCACTCTCACATTTCTTCCAATCTTGCAGGCTTTTGTTAGTGCCACCAATTCTGCCACCTGAGCGGATTTAACTCCTTTCAAAGGTGATGCTTCCACAACTCCTGAACCTGTACACACAGCATATGCAGCACTCAGTGTTCCTTCATCCGTTCTCAAGCAAGATCCATCCACAAACAACACATGATCACTCTCAGGCAGTGGTAGATCTCTTATGTCTGGTCTTGGTTTTGTACAGTAATCTAGCACATCCAGGCAGTCATGATCAACTTCATTCCTCACTCCCACACATTCAGTAGCAGGCAACAGTGTTGCTGGGTTCACATTCACACATCTCTCCAGGCTCACATTTGTTGCACCAAGAATGACTTTCTCATATTTAGTCAGCCGACTATGAGACATGAACTGTGTCCGGCTCCTTGTTAAAAGGATTGCCACATCATGAGGTACGAATACCCGTACAGGATATCCCATTATGATTCCCTCACTTTGTTCCAGACTTCTGCATGTAGCAGCTACTGCTTTTAGGCAACCTGGTAAACCCACAGCTACTGGGTCAAGTGTTGATGAGAAGTATGCAATTGGCCTTCTCAGACGTCCATGTTTCTGGATTAACACTGAAAGTGCACATCCATTTCTCTCACTACAGTACAGCTCAAATTCTTTTTCGTAATCTGGCATTCCTAGGGCCGAAGCTTCACATAATCTGTTCTTTAACTCTTTAAATGCTGCCATTTCTTCTGGGTTTAATTCCAATGGTTCTTTCACCTCACTTTTTGTCAATTTAATCAATGGCTTGGCAATCAAGGAAAAGTTACTTATCCACTGACGACAGTAACCCACCATTCCCAGAAACATTCTCACTTCTCTTTGTGTCATTGGGGCTCTCATCCCTCTAATGATTTTAATCCTTTCAATGGTGACTTTTCTCAGGCCGTTCTCAATGTTATGTCCCAGATACTGGACTTCTTTTTTGCAAAATTGCAATTTGGCTGGAGATACCTTTAATCCTCCATCTGCCAAGTGATTCAATAGAGCAATGGTGTCTACTTCACAAGCTTCTCGTGTTTTTGATGCCACAAGCAGGTCATCAATGTATTGGACCAAAACTGAATTTTCAGGCATTGTTAAACTCTCCAGAGATTTTTTCAACAATTGATTAAATATCGATGGGCTCTCTGTATACCCCTGTGGAATTCGGCACCATGCCAAAATTCGCTCTCCAAATCTAAATGAAAATATTGGCTGGCTGTCATGATGCAACGGGATTGAGAAGAAAGCATGACACAAATCAATTACAGTATACCATTCTGCATCATGGGGAACCTGATACAAAATCACTGATGGATTTGGCACAATGGGACAGCATGACACAACAATCTTGTTAATTGTTCTCAAATCCTGTACTATTCTGAACTTTCCATTAGGTTTCTTCAGTCCCATTATTGGTGAATTACATGGGCTGCTCAGTATTTCTCTTAACAACCCCTGCTGAATCATTTTCTCAATTATGGGTGTTATTCCTTCAATTATTTCAGGTGTCAGTCTGTATTGTGGAATGTTTGGGTAAACCACTCCCTCTTTTACAGTAATCTTTACTGGATCTACATTTCTCATCAGGCCCACATCTTCTCCAGTAAAATCCCAAACTGCTGCTTTCACTGTCTGTTTCAATTCTGGGGGTAATGCATCTGGATTAAATACAGCATATGTCCCCAAAGACTCACATTCCCTGTTATCCATAGTCATTCTGTATAGGACATCCTCATCTGGTGTTTCAAATGTTATTCCATCTGGAGCACAGAAAATAGTGCAATTCATCTTGCACAGCAGGTCCCTGCCTAGCAAGTTCACAGGACTAGT
This sequence comes from Triturus cristatus, assembly GCF_964204655.1. NCBI lineage: Eukaryota > Metazoa > Chordata > Amphibia > Caudata > Salamandridae > Triturus > Triturus cristatus. Next base: position 673,558,622 of record NC_140591.1, on the reverse strand, counting down.
GTAACACACCACAAATCGGTGCATGTCTGAGAATTTCCCTATACTAACTCTTACTGGTTCAGTAAGATGAGTTTTAATCTGTGTGTTTGACACACCAACTACTTGGATCACTTCATCCGAGAGAGGAAGATTCTTTATATCAGCTGACCTGACAGTTGATCTCGTAGCTCCTGTGTCAACTAAAAAAGTTACACTTTCACCATTGATTTTTCCATCTACAAAAGGTCCTGCCTGGTCTATTTCTAGAGTTGCGCCAAGTACGCACTCTTCCTCCTCTCTTCGGCACCGTCAGAAGTCTCCCTCAGAAACACTTTCCTAATTTTTCAGCCAATATTGAGATACAGCGCTTGCGCGTTTTGGCTTGATTACCTGCTCTTCATCGTAGAACCCCGACTCTTGACTGTACTTCTGGGATCCTCTTCTCTGTGGCAAGGGTGGTTTTGGCACCTGATTCTGCTGCTTAACAGCCTTCTGCTGTTGCTGATGCTGACCACACCCCTCACTCTGCACCTGTGAATTCAATGATGGATTGTCATCATTAGTAGACGGTGGATTCTTACACTCGGATTTCCAGTGCCCTAATTTTCCACAGTTGTGGCAAGGAAATTTCTTCTTTGCTTCCTCAATATTTCCTTTCCCTTTTCCTGGACCAAACCTAGGTTTATTTCCTGGGTTATTTGCTTGTTCAACCAACTGAGCTCCCTGTCTTTCTGCAACTTTCACTTGTGCCCACATTGCCTTTTCTTTCAGTTTCCTTTGCTTTGCCTCAATCTCATCACTGAAGTATTTTGCATGTCTCAGGATCTCATCAATCTTTTTGCTCTGCCAGTCTACGGTATGCTGCCTTATCATTTCACTGATTTCAGGTCGCAAGCCATACACAAATCTATATACAAAATGGCTCAGATCCTTGTCACCCAGATGTTCCTCTCCACTGAACTGTTTGAAAGCCAGTATCGGCCTTTCATAGTAAGCATGGACTGATTCTTTCACTTCCTGATGTGTTCGATCTATTTTAACCCAGTTTGTTTCCTTGGGGGGTATCTTATTTTTCAGGAAAGCCATAACCTGTTCATACTTTTTCATAACCTCCGGGTCTGGAGCTCCTGTCTTTGGATCTCTCGGATATTCTTTAGTGGGCCAGTCTATGACTATCTTACATTCAGCCCACAGGTCTGCTGGTACAATTATATCAAACAGACTATTCAGGTCGATCCACAGCACTTTTGACAACTTCACAAATCTGTCGACCTGTCTATACCACTCGACGGGCTTCTCCCTTAGTCGAGGAAAATCATTTGTAAATGATAAGATATCCTGTCTGGTCCATGGGACATGCACGTACCCACCTCCTGGAATCTCCCTCATGGGGTAAGCTGTCACTGCTTTCTCCTTTTCTTTCAGGGGGAATGTTGAGTAAGTTCTGTCTAATGCATCCTCTCGCTTTCTATACCATCTATCTTTCCATCTTTCCACATCTCCCCATTTTCTCAGCAAAGCAATCATCTCCTTAATCTGTCCTGTTCGGCCTGCATTGTTCAGATTCTCAATGTCCTTATCTGTGAAATCCACTCGGTAAGGTTTTTGTAAAGCTTTTACCTTGTCCATGTCGATCCCCATTTCACTGGCTATTCCTTTCAACCTGTCATGTATGTTATTTGCTCTCCATGTGATACTTTTACATAAAAATAGAATCTCCCCTTCCTGATAGTTTTTCATCATTTCTGTAGGGATTGTTCCTGCAATCAACTCCTCCATTTCCATACGTATTCTAGCTACATCAATTCCCTGGGATTCTTGTTCTTTCCTCTGCAAAGCTTTCAGCCAATCATTCAAATCTTCAGCAGTTATTCCCATAGATTTTTCTACACCCCCTGGTTCTGACACTCTTTGTGGTTCTAGGATTGATCCTCTGTTCCCTTCCACACATCCAGAGTTCAAACTCGAGTTAGTCTGCACACTCAATTCTCCTCCACATATGGTATGTCTCCACTGATTTTCTCCCGTTCTCCACTGTTTTTCTCCTGCTCTCATTTCTGCCTGCTCTGGAGGAACAATCAATCTATTGCCCATATATGGAACTGTCAAACCACTTTCGCCAGTCCTCTGCTTGTCAAAAATCGGCATAACCGGACCTATTGTCACAGGCACCGTAACGGCCTCAAGATTTTTAGTCAGTTCTCTGATTTTCTCTGTCAATTCAAAGGTGGTCCTTGCTAGTTCTCTGGTCTTTTCATCCTCAATTTCATTCTCCCTTTCTCTCTCTTTCTCTCTCGCTTTCTCTCTCTCTTTCTCTCTCTCTTTCTCTCTCTCTCTCTCTCTCTCTTTCTCTCTCTCTTTCTCTTTCCACCAGAGAACAACTGCTTTTCAACCCAGGGGTGGTACCCTCTGTCTTAATAATCCGCAGGGTGTCTCTCATTGGGGTCACTGCTGTTCCTACCTCTGAATCTCGTCTATACGGGGGTGGTCTTTTGTAGAGCATGTCCTCTAAGACATCATCATCAGACTCATTCACCCCATACCTCCTTGTTTCTACATTATGTTCTTTCTCTGTACACTTTCTCCCTTCTGTCTCCTCTGCTGCTCTCATAGGATATAATCCCTCAGTCATACTAGCATCTTGCCATCTTCTCAACCGGTCATGATGGGTTTCGCGATCATTCTTTCGCCCAAACATATACCGGTAATTTCCTCCACTCCTCTGCTTTTCTCGCTCATGCACTTCATCTTCCCATTCAGTCAATGCCTCAAATTGCGTTGGCCTAGGCCGAGGCTCTATGCCCATCATCCTCTCCCGTAAGTTCCTCATTATGGCCAGATTGAATGAGCCATGCACTGGGAAAGCTAAAACTCCATCTTCTTTTGTATACTTCACCCAGTTGTCCAACCAAATACAGTTATGATACCCATACTTCGCAACCATGAAGGATGCGGGGGTTCTTATCGGAGGAAGTAACTGTCCTTCTCTAGTCACAATATCCTTATCCTTGTCAAACCAGTTCTTAACTTTACTAAACAAGGATTTCTTTTTCTTTTCCTCAGCGTGATAATACATTTTCTTATTTACCGCAACCCTTTTTGTCTTTCTACAACTGTACGATCTCCTGTCCAATTGCAGCGCAACTCACACTAACGCACCAATCCTTGAGCGTCTACGTCACTAACTCAGTCCACGAATCCCAGCGCGACTCACACCAACGCACCAATCCTGGGACGTCTACGTCACCCTGTATGTCTCCTAATCCTTGTGTGGCATACACCAGCACACCAATCATAGTGCTTCCACTGTTCTAACCCACTGTCCAATCACAGCGCGGTCTTCCTGACGTCAGCAGTCGCTGCAGCAGCTTCTGCTCCTGTCTCCTGTCTCTCTCTCGTCTACCCCTCCTTTACAAGACTACTTGGCAGACTTTGTTTCAACTTCTACGAGTTTGTTAGTTACAACATACAAACATCTCCATTGTCTGCTTCGCTAGCCACAGAACAGCTAAAGACTTTTCCCACGAGAATTCCGCCTTTCCCGAGAGCAGCGCTTACCTCTGCCCTACTACGGAATTGTTACTTCCGTTGATAAAGTAGCACATCCCTCTACTCTACCCTTCTAACAAGCACCAATTAACTGTTTTCTCCGGAATGCTCCTAAGAGTTTCACAATTAACCAGAATGCCTTCTCATTCACGCTCTTTCACACCAGAAAATGTAGTACATTCACACAGAATTCTGTCTTTCCCGAGAACAGCGAACAGTCTGTCCTACTACAGAATTATATCATACGTTAACAAAGCAGCGCTTACCTCTGCTCTGTCCTTCTAACAAGCTCAGAGAATATCTATTACCTTCCCAGTGATAAGTGTTAACGGAATGCCATAAGGATCCCTGATACCAAAGACCAGAATTTCACAGATAACCTTCGCTATCATATACACTTCTTTCACACAGAAAATATGTTTCTAATGGCAACACACGGCGATGCTACCTCATCGAACCCAGACAATGCGACGCGCAACTTCAATTGTCACACGTTTTCCCCTGTCTGCATACAGGGCCAACAATCCCGCCTTTTTCCGCGAGCAGCACTCCCTCTGCCCTACTACGGAACTGTCACCGACTTCCTACGTCCCAGAAGCCGTACACATTACACAAAACTCAATACGACTTCAACATATAGTGTTAGTACAAACATCAATATCAATCAATAATCAACAAGCCTATATACAGGCCAATTCGCCAGATCAAGACAATAGTTAACCATCATTCTGCTACCAAGAACTTGGTGCAGATAGGAGCTTCCGAATCCCCTCAACTTCCACGGACGGAGTGATTTCACAGTCACACGCGCATACACACATCACACGCTGGTGGGGCCCATAACACCAACATTCATCCTACAACCCTATCCGTGCCATGTATAAGGGGAAACACCTTTTTCCGTACCTAACCAATCTGCATATACCTTGAGGTCAATGGCATCAACTAGTTGCTATAGATCTGGTGAAAACATTTTAGACACGCAAATAAATTTAATAACATGACAATAAAATAACCACCCGACACAGTGATTCAAACTGAATATTTGTTTATCTAAAATTGTATGAAAAGCCAATTAAATGCAAATTCATTTCTCTCATATTGACCTATTCTGGCTAAAAGTCAGATCCTAAGTCAGAACCGGTCCTCAGCAAATAATCAAAGTTTCTTGCCGTCATGTAGAGTCACCGTTCTCTCTGTCAGCATCGGGACCTCAGATCATCAGTTCGGGAAGAAGTGGCGCTAGACCTCTCTAGTCTACTAATATTTATACGAAAATTACATTCCAAAATGTTGCAATCATATCGTACAAAACGGATGAATGGCGGAAATAATGTCGTTTTGGTACACTGAGTTATATTGGTAATTTTTCACACACATTGATTGTCTCAAATAATGAATAGAAATAATGAGTCCATAACTAATTCGTTACTTCTACGGATGTCTCTTTTTGGATAAATGGTATCCCATTCGTGGGATCATTACAAGTTCATAAAGTCAGTATTTAGTTTGGCAACAAATTTCATGTTCAGGGGCACTTGGCATTTCTCCTGGATTTGTCGTCATGATCATGGCTTTTCAGTTCGTCAGGAGGGCAAGGTCACAGGCAGCGCGAAGCCTCCTTGCAAATTTTCCATCAACTCGAATACAGGCTGCGGGTGGTAGCCATGTTTTAGTAGGCCACATTGGTCAACTTAAGTAAAATGAAACACAAAACAAAATTACTGCACGGAAATGATTATACAGTGTTATTCCCCTGCTAATACCCTTATGTGTATGTATTTATCTAGCCATTTGCGACATCAAAAAGCCATTAATGCGTATTAATTATAAGCACAAAACAACATAACATCACATAAACAACATCTATTCGGTCAGATTGCTCACCAACTTAGTTCACTTATTATTTTAGCCATGCAATAGCATTCCCACGTGTAATTCTTCTGTTAATAAGGTTGATTAGACAAGACTCGACAAACCTTTAATAATTAATAATTAATCAGTAGTACTTTTAATTATAACATACGAAAATGAAACAGGTATTTGGGTTTAAAGTAAAAACCCTGCTCCATCAGTTCGGCCTTATGGGGGACCTGGAGGGTCCTAAGGGGAGATTGCACGTTAATGGGGCTGGGTACACTACTGGCCCAAAGGGACTTGGCCAGATACTAGAAGTCACCAACTGCCCGACGCTGAAGGAGGGTGTTCGTGGACTGCTCCACAAAACTGGAGAAGTCAATATACCGGGCCCGAGGATGCCCCAAGAAACACTCAAGGCTATATGGGGAAAAGAGTGGTCATGTAATGGATTCTACATGCGTCCTGGGGGGTGGGACCGGTTGAGTCTGTGTTTTGTCTGTGAATGTATAAGTGATCCCCTGAGCAGATTGGCATTGTGCGTGTTGCTCTGAGCTTGACTGAAACCAATTAAGTGTTCTTATCAAAATGTAAGTGTTCAAGGTAGAATGTATCTTCTTGTTGTATATGAAGGGAGCAACTGTTTTCATTAATATGGGCTATAGTGAAAATATTTTAAATAGCACTATAAAATAGGTTTAGATTTTTTTCAAGTGTTGCTATACAAAATTGATGCCTTAAAGTTCAATGCACAATGGGAAGTTACTTCAGTTAGGCTTATCCTTGCTTCTGCATTGCAGTGTAGGGTAAAACAAATGTCTCCACTCCTATACATGTGTTGCATTTCTGGAAACTGTTCTATGTATAACCCTCATAATTGTGTCTTCTATTTAGTAACTACTGTACTTTTAAATTTAATCAGTTCATTAATTATAGAGCCGATTACGATGGGTCCGCCACCAACAATCCATCGGTGGTGGTCCCACTGCCATCGGAACCATGTTCTCCGCCCGCCATATTACAAGGGCAGGCAGATGGTTGGCGGTCGGAAACCACCAGACATCCGACGGGCTCCTTGGATTGTAGTCCTTACAATGGTAGCAGTGCCTGACATGTACCGCCGTAGGGATTACAATGTCCCTTTTCACCCTCCTTTTCATGGCAGTTAACCTGCCATGAAAAAACAGGTGGCAAGGGACTTTGGGGGCCTGTAGCGAGCCCCTCTTGCCCCCTGGCTCTCAGCTGTGGGTTTTGGGGACACCTAGGATGCCCCCTACGTATCCCTGCTGCATGTGACAGCCTGGCGCCTAGTGCAGGGATATGTTGAGTTTCCATTTTTTGCACTGCGGAGTGTGTTGCAGCCAGCAGCACCCACCGCAATGCAAAACACAGGCATTGAGACCGCCTTGGTAGTGGCGCATCATTATGCCTCTGGCTGGATCGCCGACATCCAGTTGGCCGGTCCCGTTTCCGATAGGGTGGCAGGCGTATGAAAGTCTACCCGCCATCCTAATCAGCCCCTATGTTTTATCGCTCTGTGTTAAATGTTAGCGGGTGGACATTACCTTTAAATGTAATATATGCATTAAAATTTGCTATTGTGAGATGGTGGAGGTGTTTTATATTTATGTATGTTTTTAAAGCACTGTTTAGTTGTTCCATATTTTTATAGTCGATAAAAGTCGAGAAGTTGAAATTGTGGTAGTCTGTATGTAGGTAAAAATGCTTTTGTATCACAATATTGTCAGAGTTCTGATATATTTCTTGTTTATTCCATCCATCAGTTCATCCTTTTCTGCATGTCAAAATCTGATCTCATTTAGTAGAAATTCTACTTTTCTGATTTCATTGACGGTAATCTGAATGTCATGTTTCGAACTACCAGGAAGGCACACTCAACATTCCAACGAGTAAATTAAGAGGCAACCAACTGAATAATTATAATGTTTGTCATTTACAGTGCTTAGAAATAAAAGATGTTTTGTATGAACGTTTATGTAAACAATAGTTATTACGATCAAGTAGAAAACGTTCACAATATTTCCAAACCTTGTTTACATTGTTGACCAGCAAGGCTAACATGTGCCCAAAACAGTCTGAGTTGTTTTTCTGCATAGCAGACATATTCACATTCGCCCACTTATTTTTAGCATGCCAGAGTCTGACCCGCTCTCACAATTTACTAACAATCCTCATTGACTAACACGTGTCTGATCGCCCACGGCAGAGAAATTCAGAGCTAGCTTATAACACTGGCATTACATGCCTAAAGCATCTCTACTATGTTATTTACAGAAGATTTTCTGACCTCACTATATATTTACAAGTCAACCCTCCATAGAGAGTATGCTAGGTAGGGACTGTGATCCTGTGACCTCCCTGCTGACCAAATAGGCTTAGCAGTATATGGTCAGAAAGTAAATTAACCAGACAGGTTACTTCAAATTGACAGGTTAAGGGGGACTCTAAACACCGTTCTGCACTGTTTTGTTTTCTCTTTCGGAAAGCTAAGTTGGTCCCTACAAACTGACACTATGAGCCCACATGTAGGAACCCACTTACTTAAATGAATGCCCAACATACACAAAATAGAACGATGTAACCTAATAAGTGCAAGCATGTCTATTGTACATCAAACATTCATCATAATCTTGAGTAATCCAATAGTATGTGCCTGGTATCCAAATAATAGATATCAAGGCTGAAAAGTCCCAAAAAAACAGACACAGTCAGGAGATATTTGCTTGCCACTGGTACTGTTTCTGTGATTACAGGATGTGCACGTTTGTCTTAAAGAAACACAATACATCTTGTTCCAACAAAACACACACACATACACCCACACACGCACACACACATTTGAGTTATATGATTTAAGTGATGAGTGTGTTTGCAGCGCTTAAGAAATATTGACTACTCTGCATTGGGTAATATAAACATGTTAATAGTTTTTGCCTAATTAGTACTACTGAGCGTACAAGGCAAGTCCTTGATGTGTTATTGAACACAGATACAAACTGAATTGACCACGTAACAAGAATAGTACCAAATGTTTCTGGACATGGATGGAGAGGCACTGTGGTTGCACAGTGATGACCACACAATTTCACTTGAACAGTATCATAATTCAGTGTGTATCAGCTACGATTCTTGGATCACCACAAACTGGGTATTTCCTCTTCAATGTATATTCACTTTTTGTGTAATTTTTAAGTCAACCTTTAAACCTTGTCTCTTTTCCAGCTCATCATAGCTTGTTTCAGCACCATCATTGCCAAACCCTTAATGTAACCCATTGTGTGGTTATTATGTGCAAACAATTTTGCACTTACAGTATGTGTAAGGAAATGTCTCTTTTTGCATGATCATCCCGAAACGTTTGGATTGATGCTGCTGGTCTTTCGACTCTGAAAGTGCACTGGGACCTGATAACCAGGCCCAAATGGCAGTGCTTTAATCCTTAAAAAGTATATGTGCAATTGAGTACACCTAATTGACATCAGTTAACTTACTTGTAAGTCCATAGTATATTGTGCCAGGTGTACCTAGGGCCTGTATGTTACATGTCACTCGTGGACTGAAAGACCTATTCTGCCACCACTAGCATGTTGGAGCAAAGCATGAGTCCCAGACTGCCACTCCAGAATGGTAGATCTCTTTTTTAAACAGCTAACTTACCTAATATTTATCAGTCACCCCCAAGGCAGGCCTGACATGCCATAAAGGCATTATATAAAAAATAAAGACATGGGTTTAGATGACTTTGCATGTCCTGACAGTAAAACTCTCGCATTGACGTCTTGACTGTAGTAAGAATTATAGCCCCATTGGCATGTATGTAGTTAAACACTGACAACTCAGCAGTGCTAGCTACCAGATGGGACTACTAAAGCTGATACTTCAAGGTAACAAATGCATCATTGCATTAAACCCAAATTGTTGCCCGAGTCAAATTTAATGTACATATTTTACAGATGGCAACTTTACAAAGAGAAACAAAGCAATTGATTGATGGAATCCTGAACAATGTCAAACCTTCACTCCCAGTACAGAGATCTTGGCCTAAAGCCATTATTTTTTGCTCACCATGCCATTCTAGTTTAGACCCAGCAAAGTGCAAATCATTCCCCAGTACAGAGATCTGGGCCTAAATCCATCATTAGTTTGCTCACCATGCCATTCCAGTTTGGACCCAATCATATGAAAATCAGTTTTGACCCTGCTCCCTATGGGAACAGTCCAGCCGGTACTGCCAGGCCAGGGCCTCCCTAGGCCAGAAACAAACACCAGTTTCGGGGTATCACCCCTCATCATCCAGGCTAGCTTGACACCTGTAGCATCACAAGCATGGGACCCATGTCTGGGCATGCCCGTCCCAATTAGGGCAACAAATGCAAAAAGAACCATTGATGGACGGTATGCTGAAAAATGTCAAAACTTCACTCCCAGTACAGAGATCTAGGCCTAAAGCCATTGGGCCCGATTCACAGAAATAACTTAAGACAAAATCCTAAACTTACTACTTTTAGTTAGGATTTTGTCTTAAGTTTGTCTTAAGATAAACTTAAGACAGACTTAAGACAGACTTAAGTTAGGATTTTGTCTTAAATTTTTCTTAAGTCCGTCTTAAGTCTGTCTTAAGTCTGTCTTAAGTTTGTCTTAAGACAAACTTAAGACAAAATCCTAACTTCTGTGAATACCAAAAGTAGTAAGTTTAGGATTTTGCGTTAAGCTATTTCTGTGAATCGGCCCCATTGTTTTTTGCTCAGTATGCCATTCTAGTTTGGACCCAGCCATATGCAAATCAATTGTTTTTTTGTTCTAATGGAAGATTACTGAGTGATTGAGGGTTCATAACCTGACTGGAAGATTCCTAGTATTTAAATCCAACCCCTCTCTTGGAACAATACTGAGATATCATAGCACTAACCTCAGATAAGAAACTTAAGTTACAATTTAGGATTGGTCGCTTCCCTTAAACTCATTCACTAAAAGATAGAACGTAAATTCTAATGATTGTTGTCCCTTCTGCTTTGTTAGTTGGACCATTCTCCTAATTTTATTTGTTTGTCCTGCATATGCCAACCCTAGCAAGATGTAGTTGAAAACCTTATGTCAGTCATTGGGCAAAAAGCAGTGCCACTGTATTAAGGATTCTAATGACTGACCCACGGCCACTCATTGTATGTGAAATATCTAAGTTGGTATCTTGGATGTGGGCCATACAGTGTAAAAAGCTTACAATTCCTCTCCAAAGGGATCCCAGTGAGCCTTAGTTATTCTTTTGTTAGAATATGAAGTTACTAACCTGTACTTCATTTTCTGTTGCTCCTTGCCTATTGCATTTTAGAAGACTGCCTATTGTACTTGTTTTTAACACATTTTTCAATACAACTGTATTAATTTATTCTACCTGTGATTTTATGCCAAGCAGAGATTCTTTTGTCTGTGTTTACTGTATAACTTAAGACACCTGGATTTATGTAATGATGTCTTCGGTAATATACTCTGTTTTAAGCTTTCTTGTTATATGTAATATGTATTCTATTGTTTTTATGACATGTATTGTCGAAATAAAGCTTGTTGAGGATGATGATGAAATCAGTCTTGACCCTGTTCCCGGTGAGACAAGTCCCACCCAAACTGCCAGGCCAGGTCCTCCTTGCTGAACTTGAAGACTGACAAAGAGAGGACTCTATCTGCTGTTCCCACTTGTAGAAAGTTGCCAATGTTTGCCAGGCATAATAAGTGACTCCAAGAGACAGTTGGTAAAAGCTGAGAAGTGCGCATCCTTATGAGCCCAGTGCCAAGACCTCTGACTGCTGCAGGACATGGAAGCGCAGCTTGAGACATCGAGTCCTAACCCTCATGGGGTGCCCCCGATTTCACTGATGCTGTGAAGGCCATTAGCATGTACTCTGGTCACCCTGACAGAAAGTTATTTTCTTTTAAAGGAAACAACTGCGATCCCTGTAACCAGAGACCAGTTGACCAGTGACATCTCATCCTGTGCTGGCCTTCACCTGGACACTGTGGGACCCCTGAAGCCAAAGATGTCCTCCCCCAAGCTCATGGACCGTGGGCTGGCCATTGTATTAACTCAGCATCCCCAGCATCTTCAACATGCTTTAGCATCCTGTATTTCTTACATCAGTACCACTTCAGTTGACTTCAATAGCGTTCTTCCTGAGGATTCAGAACTGGAATGGAGCCTGCTAAAAGTGACAGGTAACTGTCCCCTTGGAACTGGTTGGTCTCTGTGACTGGTCTCCTATCAGAGTTGTCCCATTCAAGAATGCCTAGATAGCTGTTTTTAACTTGCTTGTCTTGGCTAATCCTAAACCACTATAAGGGTTGATTACAATGATTTTTTGCATTGAGCGAAAAAGCAAATGATTTATTGTTTGTTTCAAAACTCATATTTTGGATCCCTTCGGTAGAGGTTTGTCATTCTGGTGTCTATTGAAAAGATAAAAACACACTCTATTGTTTTAAATTGCCATCAGCTTTTTATTTTGTTGTGTATTTTTGTTACTGTTTTAGTACTTCTTAATGTTTTCACGTGTTCCTTTGGTAAATCCTGACTGCTCTGTGCCACAGCTACACTAAGGGTTTACAAATTAACCTTACTGAACCTAATGCAGAATTGTGACATTTCTAAATGGTAAGATTGAATAACCTCACCACATAATAATCCACATTCTCACAGTATGCGGTTGTTCCAGTTTTATTTGCTGAATGAAGGATGCTGTTAAAACCAAACTTCTCAGACATCCCTTGAAAATATGTACATCTCATAATACCCTACGGGCATGTCTACATGGGGCAAATACTCAGTTTAATGGCAGATGTATCAAGTTCAGAAGAGCCGTTCTGTAGATATGTGTTTTATATTTGGTACTTTTGATTTTTTTTAATTGGAGGATTATGGAGGTTATGGTTGATTTTTTTTATTGGAGGTTTATGGATTTTTTTATTGGAGGTTTTTAATTGAGGTTTAATATTTATTGAATTGTTCAATTTTATAAAGATTTCAAATATTCAATTAGTAAATGATTACTTTCATCATTAATAATCAAGATAGACATGAGCGTACACAGATCTAGCTCCACATGAGAGTACACAGAACTAGTCCCATAGATTGAGTTTGCCTTGTTCACCCACTCCACCACCTCACCAATGTTCCCCTATGCTCATGTCTGTCTGGGTGGGGATGCACGGTTGAGACAGCTCCTGCCCTTGGGTGGGAGCAGGGGAAAAAACTTGCTCCCACCACAGCCGAGCAAACAGGAAGATGCTGACTCTCTTGCAGTGCAAGGAGGAGCCAGTGCACATGGGAAACAGGCTGGGTTTGCAGGGGTCTTGTGGCTCCCCACCATGGCACCAAATGTTGCAGGAGGATGTGGGTGCCAGGGATGGGATTGTGGCTCCCGAAACTGAAGGGGGAAAAGAGGAAATCTTGCTGCGCAAGGCCATAGAACCAAGCAACAGTTTTGCCAATAAAATATTCACAAACACGGGTTGAGGATAGCTTCATAATGCTCCACAGGGTATTTTACTTGCAGAACTAGGCAGGGGCACCACCATATTTCAAAAGTGTTTTTTGGGGGCTGCAGGAGGTCAATAGCACCGTCCATTGACTGCATAAACTGACACTACAGGCCTTATTACAATAGCAGGTGGTTGGACCACCGCCACCTATCACGGAAGCCAGGAGACCGCCTCACAAGCAGGCAGCGGTCCGACTGCCCAATTATGATGTGACCGCCGGGTTGGCAGACGCAAAGTGCCCATTTTCATAGCAACGTGTGTTGCAGCCCAGGAAAAGGACCGCAGCATAAGTCGCCATGAACAAGCGCACTTCTTCCACATCCATGCCATGTATGCCATGCACTATGTGGTGCATGGCAAATGGTGTATGGATGTGAGTGGGGGCACTACATGTGCCCCCAGGGCCCCTTTGCAGTTGCTCATAAGGGAGGGTAGCCCTGTTTGGGGCCCCAAAGTCCGATTCCAACAGCCTGTACATGGTGGTATTCCCAGCATGAACAAGCTGCTTGAAAGGGATATCGTAATCCTGTCAGCGGTGCCTGGCTCGGAACGCCTCCATTCAGTAGTATGATTCTGACCGCAGCCTCATTGGGATCTGAGATTCTCTCAGAGGCGGCGGTCTGTCCCCCAATTGAATAGGGTCTGACCGCCAGCATTGTAATCCAGTGGTCGGATCGAAGGGCTGTCGATGGCAGTCCCACCACCAACGTAATGAGCCCCAAAGTCTCCTAGGGCCTTATGTTCATGACCACAGGAAAGAGTTCCTTGAGCGGGAACATTTTGTTTAAGGCTTTTGAGTACACGGACACCTTGTTTTTGGTTCTATGGCAACATCATACAGCCTTTAGACAGCAGAGAAAGACTCACATGGTCATGATTTGTTTGAATCAAAATGCTTTTTTGACAGTTTTTCTGACAAACCGATACGCATTACAATGGTTATTCATCTAATGATTACATCTGAACTTGATTATCATTCTTAGTTTATTGGTGATAATATGGTGAAATATACCATGATATTGTTTCTATATTGTGGTGGCATTCTGTCAAAACCAGTAGGCCTGCCTTATTCAAAATGACGCACCCTTAAAATTGTGATATTGCATCTGGTATATGACGTGGGTATTGTGAGTATGGTTTTCAGGATCCACTAGGTGAGTACTTCAAAATTAGGTTGTCACCAATGTTATTTCCATCTATCTGAATGATACATTTGTAAATTAGTGCATAGTATTTAGCAGTGTTTGTGTAATAAAAGTATGTTTCCTTTTTGAAATAAGCACTGACTGGACAATAATTTATCAAGCGTTGATGAAGCATGCCAGTGAACTGGGTCTGATTGCCCAGACTTCATCCCCTCAGTAAGTCCTGAACATTTTTCTTTTAGGGGTACCCTGAGAGAATTGAATGCTACAATGGGATACTTGCTTCTTAATAATAGGACAAATTTTGTGAAGGACTATCATCCTTCACAACAATTCACCCAGTTACATACAGGCACTATACTTAGGACTTTGAGTGAGTTGAGAACAATTTTAACAGTTAATTCTCAGAAAAGGGGGGTGTGAGGCTGTGTGTAAGGGGCATATGTGTGATATTTGCATATCTCTGAAAGGTGAATGATGGACAGAGTGGCATTAGTGGTGATACCAGAACTAGTTACAAGAGAGGGGTGTTGATTTCTTACTTGGTTATTGTTGGACCCGGGATCCCTGGTTGGCTAAGGAAGGTACCTTAGGCCACATAGGGACCTGCGTTTCCACATCAGGGAAAGGAAGGACCCCTTCTGAGATAGCCCCCGCTCACCCCTTGGTAGCTTGGCACGAGCAGCCAGGCATATCTTCAAGGGAAATGTGTAAAGTATTTGCAACCGCGCTCACAGCAACCCAATGATGATGCCACAAATAGACTCCACACGAGTTTTCTAAAAACGAGTATACATTTTATATAAAAATATATACGATAAGACCACACGATATAAGTCCAACATATGCGCATCTGTAATATTCCTCCTGGCCGGTTGTTAGGCCAGCCAGCCCTTGTAAGTTCTGGCGATATTAATGAGCACTTCTAAACGTTCCACTGTAGTCCCAATACAATGTTATGCAATTCGTAATGCTAGACTCAGGCACCTTGCAATGGAAAAGTAATGCAATGTGTAACGTAACAATCAGGCACTTTGCAATGTAAAAAGAATGCAATAAGTAACGCAACAACCAGGTACGTCGTTCTGCAGAAATAATGCAATGCGTAATACACTAATCAGGTAGTTCGTTATGCAGGAATAATGCAATGCATAATATGCTAATCAGGTACTCTGTTATGCAAAAATAAGGTAATGCGTAATACACTCCAGCACCGATCACGGTGCCTCCGGCGGCCGCCACTCGTGGTGACTCGCAGTCAGCCTCTGTCAACAGTTGCCTCCAACACGGGTATGGTGCAACAAAAAGTGCAGCTCAGCACTCTGGCCCCAGTACTGCCACTCCCTTGGCAATATGGGCCGTGATACGAGCCAAAGCAGAGGCTCGCACTGACGGAATAAGAGAGAGGCAGAGAGCGTCTCCCTCCGAGCCCGCACCCTGCCCCAGAAGTCGACACACGTTACCTGGGGGGTGCAAACTTACTCTCCTCTCCTCCTCAAGCGACTTGGGCCTCCGATGCAATCTTTGGTGAATTGGCAACGGCGGGCTCGGGCTGGCGGCCCAGCTCCTCCGGGGATGCCAGTCCGGGCCGCAGACACTGCGAAGATCGCAGGCTGCCACAGGACACACGCACACAGCGTCGCTGAGACTCACTTTAACTCCGGGTGCACGATAACAAGGCAATCCTCACAAAGGTCTCAGGCTGCACAAAGGACACGCACACAGCATCACTGAGACTCACTTGGATTCCGGGTGTGCATGTTAGCAAGGCAATCCTCACGAAGGTCCCAGGCTGCACAAAGCACACGCACACAGGGTCGCTGAAACTCACTTGGACTCTGACGCACACGATCACAGGATGATCCTCACGAAGGGCTCAGGCTGCAAAAAGTACGCACACAGAGTGTCGCTGAGACCCGCTTGGACTCCAGGTGCCCACAATCACAGGGCACTCCTTACGAGGGTCTCAGGCTGCAAAAAGCACATGCACACAGAGTGGCTGTGGCTCTTGTGGAAATATTTGTGTTCCTGAGTTTTCACAACAGGGAGCCAGCTCACCTCGGGCACTTGGGGATAAGTTACTTCAGGACACAGCACATCAAAGTCATTTCAAGCAGGGGGACACATCACACAGCAAAGTCCCTTCAGCCTTTCCTTGGCTAAAACAGCAAACTGCAGGCCAGCCCCAGAACACACAGCAACGGTCAGTCCTTTCCTTCAGTCTCTTCAGTTGTTTCTTCCTTGACAAAAGTTCCTCTTGACCATGAAGTAGCTCCAGTCTTTTTCAATCTTGATCAAGCCATTCTCCAAAGTTCAGTAGCTTCAGCTCTCATAGGTATATCCCTAAATGGCTTTGATGTCTTTGTGTTCAAGGGGGCACTGACCCCTGTTCAAACCAACTCTGGGTGCCTCCCTGCCAGTGACACCTTCTTCCTTTGATTAGTGGGGGTCTGGATTCTCAATCACTCTGCAGGAGATGGGACAATTATTTTATGGCAGCAACCCAGGCCTCTTCACCTCTAAGGGCTATCCCCCCCCTACACTCCAGATGCAGGTCAGCCTGTTGCTGTCTCACCTCCTCCCCTGGGTCAGGACATTCCTCAGATCCTATCACTTTCAAATCCAGACAGTCAATCCACAACCAGGCAGAGACACACAGAAATGTTTAGAGCACATAAACCCAGCCACTTCTAAAAGAGTGGCTTCTAAAAATATACTGCAAAAACTACCTTCATAAAAAGATGTGTTATTACATGGTGAGTTCAGGGACAGTAAATGTAACCTCTCCATCTTAAGCCTTTGGGAAAATAGGCTGGAAAACATATTACACAGCCTACCCATTCTATCCTATGGGCAAGATGGCCTTTCAACGGTGAAAAACGAAATGGAGATTATCTCACTGTCAGGACATGATACACACCTTAGTACATGTCCTACCTTTCACATACATGCAACCTGCCCAGGGGATTCCTTGGACCTACCATAGGGGTGTCTGATGTGCATAGAAAGGGAAGGGTAAGGTCTGGCAAGTGGGTGCACTTGTCAGAAAAACATGGCTGTTTAACAAACTGCGCGCAGGCACTGCAATGGCAGACCTGAGTTCCCTCTTTAAGGCTACTTGTGTGGGTGGCACAAATAGTGCTGCAGGCCCACTAGTAGCATTTGCATTACCAGCCCTGGCACACATAGTGCACTTTACTAGGGGCTTTACTAGTAAGGCAAAAATACCAATCATGGACAACCAATTACCATTATACTTTATAGAGGGAGCACTTTGACACTGATTAACAGTGGGAGAGTGCATCTAAGTTGGCAACACTGTGTCAGAAAAATGGTCTAGGGGGGAAAGCGAAAAGTTTAGGAAACTTAAGCCAAACAAAGGTCAAGTCCTATGTGAATGTCAATGTCAATGTCAAATGTTGCTGTTAAGCGCACATATCACCGGGGAGGTCTCATGGCGCTAGGCAACAACAGCAATACGGATGGCAGCAAGAACAATGAGAGCAATCTTACTGGGGAAAAAGCCAAGTTTTTAGTTCTCTACGAAAGCATCTATGATCAGCTATGGACGAGAGATGTGATGGTGGTTTATTCCATAGCATAGGGGCCAGGCAGGAAAATGATCAGCCACCATTTCGAGGAGTTTGAATGCGAGGCTGAACAAGGTGCAATTCGGTACCAGACCTTAACGATCTTCCAGGCATGTACCACTGAAAGTTTTTTGCTAGATATCTTGGGCCGGTGTCAAACATTGTCCTGTGTGTGAGACATAAGATTTTGAAATGTCCTCTTTGTCGCACCGGAAGCCAATGAAGAGTTTTAAGGTTTGGGGAGAAGGGGTTCTGGAAGGGAGATTAAGAATGAGTCTGGCAGCAATGTTCTGAAGAATCTGAAGCTTGGAAAGCAGATCCTCATTGAGTGCCATCAGTCCTACAGCTATATGTTGTGGTTTGCTTGAGAGGACAGGCCGTGTAGCTGGACAATGTGCATGGTTGTGGGGACTAGGAGAGTGCCAAATTCACACAATTTTCTTTAGAATTAATATGCAAACTTTCAGTCATATTACATGAAATTACACATAATTACTTAAAATGCAATCCTATGAATACCTTATTGAGCACAAAAGCAGTTCCAAAAGACAAACAGCATCCAGAAGGACCCCAAACTAAGCCAGTTTTTAAGAGTTTTGTGAAAAGCACCTCGTTGTAGCTGCCATGAAAGCACAGGGGGAAAAGATTTCAAGCCTTTGTGGCTGGCTCATAAATGAACAACCCCCATTCCTAGAGCATCTATATCTGGCAATTCATGCTAAATGAACATTGACCAATCGCAAAGCTCTAGCTGGAATATAATGCGGGAAACAATTGGATAGATATTGAGGCTCATTGTTATAAAATGCTTGATGAGCCAACAGAAAAGCGGTAAATATATATATTTTTTTACAAGCAGCCAGTGCAATGACTTCAGATTGTGCGGGACAGTTAATATCAGGGGATCTTCAAGACAAATTGAGCTGCAGCACTTTGAACAGTCTGCAAGTGACTGGCCGGGCTGTCAGGTAGGCCGAGGTAGAGAATAATGGCATAATCTAGCCTCGCCATAATCAACGCATGGAACTGTGTTTTTTGAGTTGTCACTAGCAGACAATCAATCAACGTTTCTTGAGGAAATAGAGTAGCGCAAATACATTCCAATGACCCAGAGGATTTGCAGAATAATAGACAGTTTCATCCAGTCAAGGACCCTAGACAAACATATTTGAATTGTTCTCTTGGTAATTGAGGGCAAGTTGTCAGTAGAGAAAATCCCCTGTGTGGTGCCCAGTTAGGAAACTACAATAAAACCAAGGGGCTTAATTAAGGCATTCAGAGGGGCTATATAGAGGTTAAACAAAGTTGGTCTTAATAATGAACTCTGAGGCCCCCTTTATACTGCAAAGGTTTACATTCAGAAACGATGCAGAGAAGGCCACACAGCCTGCTCTCTATCCTCGAGGAAGGACTAAATCCATCCCACTGCAGAACCACCTCCACCCACGTCAGACATAATTATAGTTTAGCGCAAAATGCATCATCCTATTATTCTTTGGCACAAAATCTAATTTAAACAAAAGCACTGTGAACAACAGCAGTTCGCATTGTGCTGTTCTTGTGCATTTGCAGTAAATATTTACTACAAGTGTCGTCTTCACAGTAAATTTGTACCACAAATTGCGCATTTGTAGGGAAGTTTTACAGACAATTACAGAAAGTGGTGTAATGGCATAATTTTTTTACTCCACATAACAAGCATAATGAAAATTTCCCAAAATTATGTGAATTATTCCACTGTAATTAGAATTTTGACCAGGCTTGGTTGAAGACACATTCTTCGAACGGTGTGAGATGGATAGAGTATCCAGGTTCATCTCTGGGAAACAGATTTTAGCACCAGTAAACAAGGCAGAACTTCAGTTTCCTCTCGTCCTGTCAATTGTTCATGAGGTCCCTCATGGTATGCATCTCCACCCCAATGCTCCCATCATAGGAACTTTCTCCTGCACAAGGCTACTTTATCTGCTCCACAGAGTGTATGTGTTGGACCTGGATCTTTTTACAGGGTTATCCCCAAACCTTTTGCCTTCCTCCTGTATTTTCTGACCTCGTTTTTGTTGGTTTTAGGAATCTGGGCACTTTACCACTGCTAGTTTGTGCTACAGTGCATGCATTTCCTCTCTGTCTAAATTGTTTTGGTGATTGATTTCTCCATGATTTGCATATTTGATTTACCAGTAAGTCCCTAGTTCAGTGGACCAAAGGTACCCAAGTCTTCTAATTAAAATGCTACTAGTGGGCTTGTATCACTGATTGTGCCACCTACATGAGTAGCCCTGCAAACATGTCTCAGACCCGCCACTGCACTGTCTGTTTGGGCAGTTTTGAACTGCCATTTTGACCTGACAAGTGCATTCATTTGCCAGGTCCAAACCTTCCCTTTTATGACATGTAAGGCACTCCTAGGATAAGCCCATGGCAGCCTAATGGGTATGGTACAGTGTATTTAAAAGGTGGGACATATACTGGTGTGTTTTACATGTCCTAAGAGAAAAATACTGCTAATTTATTTTGTTAATATTGCAAGGCCTATCACTCCCATAGGGTAACACAGGGGTTGCCTTGAAATATCTTTTAAGTGTAATTTCCCATTGGGAGCATATAGAGATTTGAAGTTTGGGGTCTCTGAACTCACAATTTTAAAATACATCTTTTGGTGAAGTTGTTCTTTAACTTGCATGTTTGAAAATGCCACTTTTGGAAAGTGGGCATTTTCTTGCTTAACCATTCCATGCCTCTGCCTGTATGCAGAATACACTTCTGTGTTGACTGATAGCTGGGCTCTTGGGTTTTCACTCTAGACAGTCACAAAAAGGGAGCTGAGGTGTGCCTTGCAGAACCTGATGGGCCATCATGAGGCTGATGGGCCTTGCTGAGCTAGAGTGCTGGGAGGAGTTGTGACTGACACCTGAATAGGGCTTTGCTTGCACTCACACAAACTGTCTCCACCCCCCTGTAGTGTGTCTGGAACCAGATCAGGAAGATGCAGGGTCTTATGACCTACACATACTTTTCTTTGAAGTTTGACTACTTCAAAGGCAGAAAGGTATATAAGTATTGGACCTCTGACACCCCAAAATCAGAACACTTCTAGACTGGGTACATTCTACCAGGAACAAAAGCTGGATGCTGTAGGAGGGACTGCCACACTGCATGTTGCTTTGTTGTGCTGACCTGCTGCTTGCTACTTCTGTCCTGGGAGTGAAAGGACTGGACCTTGCTTTATACTATCTGCTTCCAAGGTTCTCCAAGAGCTTGTGCATTCTTGCCTCCTGTTAAGAAGTCTCAGGGCCATCAAAGACTTCACCTTCCATTGTCTAAGCTCGTCTACTGACTTACCAAGTGGTGAAAAATCCAGTTCTTGGGTCCTTGGAATTGTAACCTGGTGATCTTAAAGAGAAAATCCATGCATCGACTCACAGCACCTGTTTTATCAATGCATCACTACAAAAGATCGACGCATGGCTGCTGTCTGCCCCAAAGCTTAATTCCCGATCGGTGCATCAACCATGGCTTTCACCGCAGGCCCCAGCTCGCCGTCACATCACCTCAAAAAAATCACCACAGCTTGAGCACCGTGTCACTGACGTGCATGATGCCCTCTCTGACTCTGACGCAGCACCCACTTGGTGGCTGGAAAATCAACACAGCACCTGCTTCTCCGCTGTCACATCGATGCAGTGTGTCTAGTTTTTTGACGCATTATCCCTCAATGCTTATTCTTAATCGATAACACAGTAGGGACCGAATCTGCTTGCCTGGAAATCAAAGCATCACCTCCCCTGCCAGTAAGGAACTGATCACATCCGCTTCCTAGTAGTAAGGAACCAATGCATCACCTCCCCTGCCAGTAAAGAAAGGATGCATCACGTCCCATGTGTTGCTATGCTTTTGTCTGGTTCCTCACTTCCACTGCGCCTGGCACCGTCTTTGATGCATCTAAGGTGCTAAAGCAAATGCAGCCATTGATTTTTATGGGTCGTCACCGGTTTGGACGTTCTAATTATGATGTGTTTTGGGTAATTTTCGATCACCTTTTTGATGGAAGACAGCTGCGGAACGACTCGTGAGCTCTGAGGGCAGTTTTATCATTTTTGCTCTGAGCTGTTTCAACGAGGACTACTACCTGAGAGGTATTTTGACTGCAACGGACCTGTGAAATGGTGCCCGCTAATATAGCTTTGTCATTACACGCATTTATGAATTTGAGCTAGCCGCAAGTGCCTCACACAGGACTATCTTTCCAAGCTGAATATGAGGTACGGTGCGGATTTGCTTTTATATTAAACCACAGGTCTTGGAACTTAAACTTTTCAGTACTGGGAGTTTCTGTCAGCTTTAGTACTTACAAAATGGCGGCTGCTGACAGGAACTTTATCGCGTTAAATAATCTCCTTCTGAAAGGCCCCAATTTTATCCTTGGAATATGAGTCAATGCTGGCGGACTAATACACATGAAGTATTTTGGCTGTGACGATGCTCTTTATTGATGTCCGTTGCTACAGTTATGTCACCATATGAGAGCTGCAATTGCCTTCTGAATTCCTCATGAGTGCTTATTTTTTACTCTGACTAAGAGGTACTGAGTGCAACATCTCTGAACACAGACCTTTGATCTTGGTATATTGAACTAGAAAATAACGAACGCTGTCAGAAACTTCCTTCTGGAACATACCTTCTGTTGTAAGGTTCTAACCCTGTTCATAAGCCACAATTCAGTGCAGGCTTCTTACCACAGGGTCTCAGAACTGTTGGCTTCTTCACTGTTTGGCATTAACACCTATTGCCTTATGGATAATTCTTATGTCGTTTTGGATCTGTGTCTCATAATATATAGTAGGAAATTTTCTACGCACAGCAGGTTATTTGGTCGTGGTCATTACAATCTTCTTCAGTGGCGGAAGGCATGGGGGTTAACTCTAAAGACAGAGATTCCAAAGGGAATTTGAAACGATCCAAACAGACTTCACCTACAAACAGACTTCACCTACCATGGATTCTCCGGCCAAAGGCAGTCTTGACTCTGCCTCAACTTTAGAAACTATGGGCCATATGTAGGTAGGATTAGCAATTTTTTGTTTGCGAATCCCACCTATTCCTTATTTGCGATTCTCTAATTGAGAATCGCAAATAAGGAATACCTTGCCATTCATTCCTATGGGCTAAAAGGCCCATAGGAATGAATAGGAAGACATTCTCAATTTGCGATTCTCAATTAGAGAATCGCAAATTGAGAATGCAATTTCAAGGGTGCAAGGGTGTCAACATGACACCCTTTTGCACCCCTGTAATGAGCATGGGTGCACATGTGGCGCACATACATGCCCTAAGGGCATGTATGTGTGCCACATGGCACTTTGAATAAAGCAAAAAACTGCATTATTGAAAGCAATCGCAAATTACCATCAACCTGAAGTTGGTGGTAATTTGCGATTCCTTAAGCCAAAATAGCACAACTTGGGTGCTTTCTACATTGCATTTAAGGAATCGCTATTTGGGATTCCTTAAATGCATTTGCAAAATAAGGAATCGCAAATTTTGCGATTCCTTATTTTGCATGCAGATTTGCCTTCCTACATCTCACTTAGCAAAATTGCGATCGCAAACGCCGAAATTCAGCGATTTTCGGCGTTTGCGATCGCAATTTTGCTTTCTACATATGGCCCTACATTACTTAAACTTAATACAGTCCACGATATAGCTCAAAGTACCAACACTAATAGAGATCTTCTTCAGGTGGAGGTGGCAGCAATTCGTAATGACTTGAAAAACCTCTCATTACGTGTATCTAATGCTGAAAAGAGAATAAGTAATGTTGACGATTTTACAAACAAACAAGCTAGACACACCCAAAGTTTGGAATGTTCCATGGCTTCATTAAAAAGGGACCTAACTGAGAAGGAAGATCAGAATCGTAGAAGTAATCTTCGTATTTTTGGATTACCGGAGGATTGTGAGAAATCTGCTCCTTCAGTGGTTGACTTCTTGCTTACTTGGATCCCAAATGTTCTGAATATTTCGTTCCACAAGGATTTTGAGATGGAACGTGCTCATAGAGTTGCAACTTTTAAACCTAAAACTATGTCTTCTCCAAGACCTTTTATCTTTAAACCATTGCGTCACCAACATACTGAGCAAATTCTGGCAGAAATGAGGAAGTTCAAAACAATACAATGGGAAGGTCACAAAATATCAATATCACAAGACTTTGCCAGAGACACTGTAATTCCTCGCAAAGGCTTCCTGAATCTAAGCCAGAAACTCATTGATATGCATATTCCATTTTCCTTTGCTGGTCCCTGAAGATTCAGAATAACTTTCAAAGGTCGTCCACAGATTTTTTATGAAGCTTCAGATCTCTCGACCTTCTTGGACAATTGATCTGAATCGCAGATGGACTCAGACTCTCTTCCCGGTGCTTCTCGCCCTTAGTGGTTTACATCTATTGACTTGTAAGTTTTATCACTCGTCTATTACACATGATGGTTCTTTGTTTTTTGTGCCTTGCCACAATCTTTGCGGTTATTACTGTTTTTCTGTGTTCTTCGTATAACTGGTGATTACACACTGAGGTTTCGTTCATCCTAGATTAGTTATTTTCTATTAACTGATTTTCCTTCTTACAGGATAATGCATTTTGCCGTAATATTTTTAATGTTATATGGGATTACATCTCTTGTATGCTATGTATAGGTTGCTTGACCTAATTTTTTGGAGCTTTTCTGTAGGTATATTATTAAATTCTACTTCTGTCTATATATATCTACTCTCTTACTCATTTCTATCTTTCTTATCTCCTTGTGTCTTATTTCTTTAGCTTTTTCCAATTTCTATCTTGCTCTTTTTTGTTGTTTTTTCTCTGTTCTGTGGTCCTTTTAGACAGTAATCTCTTTACATAGATATATTAATTCATGACATCATTCGTCACCAATGTTATAATAATTATACATGTATTTTGGGTTATAGTAATTAAATTTCCTTGGTGAAATAACACTCCATAGTTGGACTTTTTTTTACCTTTCTCTCTCATTAATTAATCTCATGACAAAAGTAAGTATCTCATCCTTTATTTTCAATATTCTATATTCTTTTCTTTGCTTTATTCTACCTTTTACTCGTTTTTTCTTTTTGGCTCACCTACTCTAATTTCTGTTTGACTTCTTGTCCCTCTTATTACTCTAAGTTGACGATAACTTATTTATGTGTGTTTATTATCTATCGGTATTATTGTTCATTATAGAAATGTCAAATTATTTTGCTGACTGTTGGTTTATATGCACAATTTTAACTTATCTCCTCATTTGTCGTTTTGACCCTTTTCTTTTTATTGTATATCTATCCTGAACTTATAAATTGAATTTAATGTTAGATACTCTATTTAATTCTTATTTTCTAAATGCTCTATATGTATTAATTGAGAGTTGACTAGCAATTTAAAATTTTTATATTTTGTGATTATACTTTTTATATACACTTTATAGGTCGGTTTATAATACCTTCAATTGATATTTGTAATACTTCATAGTGTTATTTACAATACCTTATGTAGGAAAGTAGGGTCTGCTTCTTATGGTTACTCCACCTTTTTGCTTGATGTCTCACTGTTTTTAACTAGTCTGACTGGGATCATGCTAAACAGGACCCCAGTCTATCTGCTTTCTCCCTTATATTGACATACATGTACTTTGGTACACTCCAGATTGGATACTTATCAGTCCCTAGTATATGGTACCCATGCACCAGGGCAAAGGTACCCCATAGACCTCCCATAGGCTGAAGCATGTATTATGCCACCCTTGAGAGGCCATGCAAAATGGAACTCTAGGTCCACTACTGCAGCCTCTGTAGGCTGGTGCTTGCACCACTTACTTTAGATATAGGTTCACTATATCTATTGGTCACTACACTTAAAACCTATAAATCACCCCTATAGCAGGCCTTAACAGTCCTGAAGGCAGGGTGCTGGATTTTATGTGAGAGGGTGCCCCTGCATGAGTAGAGCCTCTCTGTAGGCTTCGGAGACCATTCTCCCAGGTTGTCTGTGACTCAGCCGGACATATAGGTAGAGGTGCATTATAACCTTGCGGTAAATGCTATCTCGAAAATGGGTGCATAGAAACATATTGTGGTTGGTATCAAACACCTTGGAATCATACCTCCACAGCAGTAACTGGTGCGGGAGGTATCATTCCACCTTTCAGGAACGAGCTTCGTGGGGTCATTGGTCTAAGCTTTGCAAGCCTTCTTGACCCGGACTGCACAAAATGGATGCTGCTGACCAGAGACACATTTCTACCCTCCTGCTGCTGAGCCAAGCTCGAGCAGAGGAAAGCAGCAGAATAGGCATCCTGTCACAGGGAGATGTGACCACCTCCCAGACAGGATTTAGTGTATTGGGGCTGGCTGGGGGCACTCTGAGAGTGCCTGAAAGTCTGTACTTGGTCCATATTTGGTGTCCTGTCCCTGTTCATAGTCCAGCTCAAACCATTTCTGGGAGCCATTGGCTCCTGCCCTGGTGCAAAACTGGACAAAGGACATGGGTGTAGAGACCCCTCAGTCCTGCCCCTCCCCTAGGAGGGTCTCCTTAATCTGTCCAACCCTCTCCCCTGGGTACAAAAGAGCTTACCTGGCTGTAAGACTTTGGATTTTACGTGGACAAGATTCTACAAGAAGAAACCTCTGACCTTCGACCGTCTGGACACTCTGGACTTCGTTGGACCTCGACTGGGCTTGACTTTATCCCCCTTTCCGTCCGAAGCTTAGTTTGTGCCTTTGCTCCATACAGTTTCTGCACAGGACCTGTGGTGCACTTAAGACAACTGAAGAATCTCCCTTGGAGTGAAGTACTCTCTCCCCTGCATTCGCAGGCACCTAACCACAACTGACCAGTCTGCTGCTCCTGAGCTCCTGCAGACTCTGAAGAGTTCAGCAACACTGGAGGTGGGTTTCTGAGGATCCATGAGGTTGATCTGCCCTCTCACCAAGTTTGAGGCCAGTATCCCTCGTGGGGACTGCATAACCTGAACCCCTGTGCACTGCATTCATTTGCAAGTGCATATGCTTATTGGTGATTCCCGAGCTTGTGTATTGGACTCCATGTAGTCCTGACCCTGAGCAGTATATTGACTAAAGAACTCCAGCCTCCTCACACCGAGTGCTCCGTGGGCTGGTGCTTTGCAATCTTCCTCAATGTCCCCTTGTGACTCATGGTCATTCAGCCTGTGGCTCCTCCTGAGGGACATCTTGATTTCTCGTGGGCTTTTCTTGTTGCTCCAGACGTACTCTGACCCCCTATTGCTTGGTGAGTCCCCTGGTCCTTGCGGGTCCACACCGTAATCTGTTTGACCTTCCTGTGTGGGTTGCTTTTGTCAAGGCTTGTTGGTGCTCCAACCAGACACCGACCCCTCAGCACTCGACACCCTTCGGTAGAAACCTTGCATCCAGCTCCTGGTTGTCCTCGACGTCTCCTGGTCCTCGTGGCTGCAGAGTCAAGCATTCCTTCTTTGCACCTGAGCCGCCTGACATCGGTGGGCATTCGTCTCCCGAGCCCCTGGTCACTCTGAAGCGACCCAGACTCTGCCCCCTCTGCTTTCAGGTTCCTTTCTTCCCAAATCCAGGCTTGGATTCCACCAGACCCTCTTCACCTTCACGCAGCATTACTTCTTCACAGCCCTCCATTGAGAACGACTTGAGTTTCCGACGCCACTTCAGACCTATGCACCCGGCTTCCCAGGGATAGGTAACAGTAGCCAAGGGTTCGCTCAAAGTCCTCAAGTCGCTCAAAGTCCTCCTAGAAGGGTCCTCTAACTTTCCAACCGCGACTTTCCCATAGAGTTGTACGGTCGTGTTTCCTCACTGCACCCATCCTCCATGGTTTCCCTGTGTCATCACCTTGGGTGGTTCCTTGGGGTCCCAGCGATTCTACTTGCACTAGGCACTGTCTCTAGTCAAGTTGTGATTGTTATACCACTATTTTAGTATATGGTTTGGTCTCCCCCTGGAGCCCACTGTGTATTGTGCTACTTGCAACTGTTCTATTGACCTCGTATTGTGTGCTTTGCATTCTATCCTTGCGTAGAGGATAGTAGAGAGTGTTATATTAATAAATACATATTTTTATATAACTACTGTGTGGTTCTCCTTCATTCAGTCATTCAGGAGGTGATATTCTGGTAAAACAGTTGCTTTCCATTCCTTGAGATTAAGCCAGAAGGCTGCTCTCCACAGCTACCACTAGGATAGCTTTCTAAAGGTTATCTTTGAACTCATACATCATAAGGGTCGGTTGGACTGGTGCAAGATGCCCACTTTAATTAGTGGACAGCATATACCAGGCCAACTTCTCACATCTTAGATTGATATTTATCTGATAATATAATCTTACCTTGTTTATTTATGACATGAAATATGTATTTTCCAATGTTCAAGTATGCTATACTTATTGCATTTCTTTTATATATTCTCATTGATGGGTTATAGGCACTATAGCAATACACTGGTATTATTATACTTGTTTCGTCGCTCTGCGACATATTTGCACCGCAGTTGATGGCCTCTGCTTTCGCTCCTCCATGTTGTTTACCCCATGCAATTTGTCTATTACAGACATCCCCTGGTGGGGTACCACTTTTTTAATGCTCTATTCTTTTCTGGAGTACTCTTGCTCTTTCTTTTTTTCTGTCTAGCCTTTACTCCCTTCCTTTCTTCTTATCCTAATTCTGGGACATCTGCTTCATTTTATTTTGGGATTGATGTTACATTTCCTTCAGTTTTTAATTATTTCTTGGCTTCCCTTCTGCCCCTTTACCAGATGTACTTAATCTTGTTGTACCATACATATTTTTGACGGGTTTAAATGTAGTTTCATTTAATGTTCGGGGATTGAATCATCCAGTCAAAAGGGACAACATTTTGGATTATTGTAAAAGTTTATCTGGTGATGTGGTTATACGGCAAGAGATAAAGAAAGCCTTTAAAGAGGCTTTTCTTATGAGGAAAGATTGGGTTATTGATGTTACTTCTCCTGAGGCCCTAGGAAAAAATTGAGTTGTTACTTTTATTTCCAAAAGCTCTGGTTTGTCTATTGTTGCAGCTGAGCATGACACCAGTAAAAGATGGCTACTTACCCGTTGAATAATGGATCGGAAGATCTATACATTATGAATTTATATGCCCCTAATATTGATGACCCACTTTTTTGGCGCACCATACATAAAAAACGTACTGATATATCACAGATTTCTCGAACAACTGTTGGCGGGGATTTCAATCTTCCCCTTGATCCTATTTCAGATAGACACTCTGTGTTTAAATTTCGACCCCCTAGGGCGCATAAACACTTACTCAATATGTGCTTGTTACATCATTTGGTTGATGCATGGAGATTGCATAATCCTACGGGTAGTGATTTCACGTTTTTCTCCTCGCAAAATTCTAGCTTTTCTCGCATAGATTATCTTTTGGTAGATGCCTCTCTTTTAAAACATACTATAAATGTCATGATTCATCCAATAGTTGTTTCTGATCATGTAGCGCTGTCTTTAACTATTCTTAATCTTACAGATATGAGAGGACCTCGTAACTGGCGTCTCAATACAGACATTTTTGGAGATAATGATGAAGTTAAAGATCTTAATGCGGAAATTGAGGATAATGAATCTTCGGTGAACTACCCAATAGTTTTATGGGATGCCTTTAAATGTACTATACAGGGTCATATTATTAAAAAAATGGCCAAAAGGAACAGTGATATTTGAAAATCCCTTCAATCTTTGGGTGATGAGATTAAATGCAAAGAGGAATTATTTAGACAATCAAACGACAAATCACACCTGCAGGATATCAAAAACCTAAAACACTCTTTTAATTCCATAGTCTCTAAAAGAGCTTATATTTGTGTTCAGGCCCAAAATTCTCGTCATTTATTGTCACGGAATATAGCTGGTAAACTTTTGTCTGCCACAGTAAAATATCAAAACACAAATGTAAATACGACTCACATTTCTCATATGATTGGTTCAAAAAATTCCATACCCAAGAAATACTTGGGGTCTTTCGAGAATTTTATGAAACATTATACACGCCTAAAGATCAATCTACCAAGATTACCTGTCAACAGTTTCTTCCGTCAATTCCTGCTAATACTATTTCCCATACCTATATGATGGAGTTAGGGAAACCAATTGATATTGAGGAGATCATCCAGGCCATTAAGGCTACTCGCTCGGGGAAAGCTAAAGGGCCAGATGGTTTTCCTATCGTCTTTTATAAAACTTTTACTCCTTCAATAATCAAATATCTTAAGATGATTTTTGATGATTATGTTGTTTCTGGTAAGGTTGCTGGTTCAGCTGCTGAAGCTACTGTTATAGTTATACCAAAGGATGGTAAAGATCATGCTGACCCTAAGAATTGTCATCCAATTTCATTATTAAATATGGTAATTAAAATCTTTGCCAAGATCTTAGCTAAACACTTAGAGAGTCACATTCCTAATCTCATACATGATTCCCAGACAGGGTTTGTAAAAAGGAGACTTACCAGAGACAACATTTGAACCTTTTGTCATATATTGGAAAAAGCAAATCTTTCAGTATTGCCAACGGCGGCTTTCGCCCTTGACGCCGAAAAGCCTTTTGATAAAGTCTCTGTTCCTTTTCTACGAGCAGTATTAGAATCCCATAATCTTGGCGATTCATTTATTAACATGGTCATGTCTCTTTATGCGCTACCAAAAGCTAATATCAGAATTAATGGTGCTACATCTTCCTTTCTTAATCTTTGTCAGGGCACTAGATAAGGGTGCCCTCTTTCACCCCTTCTTTTTCTCCTATATATATAGGTCAGCTTCTTCGTCTACTTAATCTGAATCAGGGTATTAAAGGGTTTCAATTTGGTTCATACACGCTTAAAACGGCCGCGTACGTGGATGACGTTTTTAATTTTTCAGAAGATTTTGCAACAGCAATCCCCGTTATCTCTTACATCATAAGTGATTTTTCGCTCGGCTCTGGGTATACTCTTAACAAAGAAAAGGCGGAATTGTTCCCTCCAAACGCATTGTGTTTTCCTGTTCACATGGGTGATTCAGATTTTAAATAGCAATCGACTCGTATTAAATACTTAGGAATTTATTTCTGTAAGAACCTGTCAGTCACTATCACTTATAATTCATCTTATGTCATATCTAAGGTTAAGGACGTTTTATCTTCCTGGTCTCCTAAATATATTTCTTGGTGGGGAAGATTACAAACTCTTAAAATGATGATAACTCCGATTATAAATTTTTTATCTTACATGTTACCTATAAAACTTTCTTCTGCCTTCTTCCATGAGCTTAATTCTATCTCTTCAAAATTTTTATGGAGCAATAAGAGACCTAGAATTTCCTCCAAAGACCTCAGAAATTCTTCTGAGTTGGGTGGTTGTAATCTTACGGATTGAAATCTATATCAGATTTCCTTCCTAGCTTCTCAAGGTGCTCTTTAGTTCTTACCGGATTCACAACTGGTACTTGGATTTATATTGAAAGGGAACTTTGCACTCCTTTTTCCACCCCTTTTTTTCTAACAGCTTCTAAGCTTAGGTTAGACTACTCTCAATGTATTATATTAGACATGATTAATGCGTTAAACTATGGTGATAAAAAGTATCTAAACCTATAAATAATTCAAGATAGTCTTCTTTATGACATAATCCTAAACTTTCTACTGACATTGATCCTAGCATAGCCTTTTTGTGGGCTGCCAAAGGTATTAGATTGGTGAAGGACCTATATGATTCTAATCATGATCTGCTTCCCTTATCTTTTTTAGTCGCAAAATATCGTCTTTGTAATTTGGACTTTTATTCTTTTTTTAATCTAAAGGTTAAAATTGCTAAGATAACCCTGTCTACGGATTCGGGTATTGTCTCACTCCTTTCTATGTGGTTATGTTCAGGCCATACTCCGTCTAAAATGTATAAATTTGTATCCGCTCCACTCCCTTCACAGTTTACGATTACTTCTGATAAATGGTCTCACCATTTCGCAGATGACATTTTTTAAACATATTTCACAAAATACTTGGTATTTGATTGGGAAATTATCCCTACGTAATAAAATTGCTTCTTCGCTTATCCAATCTAAATTCTTCACATTAATCCTCCTGCATTGGACCCCAGCGCGTTTACATAAATTGAAACTTTGAGATAGTGATCTATGTTGGAATTGTAATCTTGTACCAGGTACCCATCATCCACACATGTTCTTTGAATGTACGTTATTCAATTCCTTTTGGGGCCCGATACAGAAACATTTATCACTAATTCTTAATACACATATAGAACTTTCTTTGCCTATGATTTTACTAGGTTCCTTGGCTGCAGTTATTCCTTTACCCCTTGACAATACGGATCTGGAACTATTAGATCTACTTTTATCCACAGCTGTTAAAAGTATACTAACAGATTGAAAATCTTTTCACCTTCTTGTTTATCATACCTGGTGGGCATGGGTCTCATTTCTACGTGGAGCTCATACATTTTTTTAGTAAAAACGTTACTCGCCTTTCATCGCTAGTAATGTTTGGCGGTCTCTGGACAACTATATGAATTTATCTTCCCAGGAGTTGGTAGCTCAGTATCCCTTTGATGCCATTTCTTAATGTATTTTTTTTTCCTATTGGAGCAGATGTCCCCTCACACCTCTTTGATTCCTTTCTTTTCTCTCTCTTTTCTTTTTTCTCAGTATTCTTTTCCTTTTTGTTTTTCATTTTTTCCCCGGCTGATCGTTTTTATTTATAAGCAATACAACTAGTATATTTTTTTGTCTTGATATATGCAGTTGCGTTGCTTCACTTATATCTCTGGGATGTATTTTATTACTTGATGAACTTTGTAACATCTACTATATGTCATGATATTTATTTGCTTACATTTTTAAATAATGATATGTTTACCATCCTTTTATCCCAATCCACTAAATCTTGCTATGAGATCTTTTTATTTGTAAATCTTTTCGGAATTAATATATTTATATTTTACTCTGTACTGTTGTACTGTTAGTGCATTGCAAATTTCTCTTTAATATTTCTCTTTTACATATGCAATAAAGATATTTGAACAAAAAAGTGATATTTTGACTTGTGTTTGTTGGATTTTTGGCATTTGGGTCTTGTTTTATTCAGAAATTTTGGCTATTTTTCTAAACTGTTGTGGACTCCTTTTGTAGTGTTTTTACTGTGTTACTGTGTGTGCGTACAAATGCTTTATACATTGCTTCTGAGAGCACCATGACTGTTCGTGCCAAACTACTATGGGGTGAGCAGAGGTTATCGTAGCTGTGTGACTCCCTTAGCCGGACTAGAGTGAGGGTGCAAACCACTGCCAACTAGAGACCCCATTTCCAAAAGTATGGAGGCAGACCATTTAGTGCGCTGTAATGATCAACTACAAAAGGAACGACAATGTAGCATTGTTGTTGGTCTGAACGCTGTGGATCGGTGCTTAGCCAGAGAACGGGAAGCTGGGCTTTTTTTCCATGCAGGCTGTAATGTAGCCTGCATGGAGAACATGCAAGGTGTGCATGACAGTTTGACCGGCCCAAAACAGCTGACCAAAGCATCCTGTGCACATCGAGTGGGCAAACCACTCCTCCCCTGCCCTGCGAGTCGCTCACCCTACCCCTACCAAGCTGAGCAAGGGTAAAAAAAATCATAATAACGATGAGTTATCATTTTATTCTTTCCTCCTTTACCTGCTTAGTGGGGCTACGCTCCTCCGCCTTAGCGGAGGAGCCTCCACTGCACTAGTGTCATACTCCACACCTACCAGGACCTTTAAGGTCATTTGCCTCCTGCTAATCTATGGTAAATTTAGTCACCACTGTGCTACCAATATGTGCGTGCGTCCCTCTCTCACAGGTAGTCTCAACTCTTGGCCTCTCTCTTTTCAGGCCCTATTTATCCTCTCACAGGGAGAGTAAGCACACCACCCTCTGAACAGGATTTTAGTTGCTAGGCAGGAAGAGTGCACTTCATCAGCTTTGAACACATTTGTACAGATCTTTCCACAGTGCATTTGTACCCTTCTGCCTTATATTCAATATCGGGCTGCCGCTTTGTAATGCGATCTTTCCTTTACAGCAATAAAGACATCTCTTCATAGAGGTATTCCCGCAATCTTGGCTTATTTTTGAATGTCAAGCAAGTTTCTTTATATGAAGCTAAGGTACTCAGGAATGGTTCTATATCGTACTCTATTGCTGAACATTTTATAATGGTGTAGGATTTCAGGAACCTGAGCGGCAGAATACCTGGATTCACACGATCTTGCACTCAGCCATAGTCTCAAACCTTGAACAAATTGCGTTTAATTTAATTTTGTCTCCGAGTTTTTATGCATGAAGTTTGGGCTTCTAAAATTCTGCATTCTCTCACCTTTTTTGTGTTTGGGAATTAACACACAGAGACAAATTGTGTATTTTTATGATTCAAATCTGTGTTTATTGTTACTTACAGAAACAGAACAAATCAATAGCATAGGCGAAACAAAACTGTGTCTTTTTTGCATTTTGCTTTACTTTCTTCTGGAATCTCCTGCCCCTGAACTTGATAAACATGATCTTTTGTGTGTAGCAATGTTGCCAATTGCTGCTTTTAATCAGCCACGCAGAAGGTACTTACAATTTCAAGGAATATACAAGGGAACATACGACTAGTAGATGGTACCTCTTTCCAAAAAAATGGTAAGTCCAATAAAATGTATCAAATTTGATGATGAATCTTTGTCTGGATATTTAAAACCTCCGGGTATAAAAATGTACCAGTGTACTGTCGAAGGATGCGTAGATCGCTACACTCATTTCTAGTGGTTCACCTTGCTCTTAAATGAAAATGCATGGAACCACCGTGTGCCATGTGGGTCCATAATTATTTGACAGCATAACGTGATCAACAGTTTGGTTCATAATATTTAATGTATTGTTCTTTGTTCTTCAAATATTTTAGTTTTTTTTTTAAAATTAGGTTTTGTAAAACAAGTTTTAACTCATTCCCCAATTAATGATTGTGCATTTAATTTGCCCTGGGGTGGTCATGTCCATATTCTTACGGTCACATATCCGGAGTTATTTAGGGTGTACATTGATAACGTTTTCGAGAGATGGTAGAAAAAGTTGATGCGGAAGTGATTCTACAAATCTAGGCCATCATTAGTGATTTAAATGTTTAGGAGACCATCTTTCATATGGGTGAATGAAGAGCGTAATCATAAGAGGTCATTGTTACTTCAAAATGGTTTTGTAGTTATAGTCACCTAGTAACATGTTGTTTGAGGAAGAACTAGGGGCATATTTACAAGCAGGCGATAAAAAATTATCGCCGTTTTTGGCCGAAAAGCGGCGATAATTTTATCACCTAATTAGCAAGGCCACGCTAACGCATGAAACCTTGCTTTAGCGTGGGGATTCTTTACGCCCAGCTTTGCATCTCCAATGAGATGCAAAGTGGGCGTTCCTGACCTAACATGACAGGAGAAATGTCGCTAAGGGACATTTCTCCTATCATCAAGCCCCACGCTATGAAGCATAGCGTCAGGAAAAGTAGCGATAACCCCTGTTATCGCTACTTTCCTTACGCATGCTTCAGGACTGGCTTTGCCATGATATCCTATGGAGGGTGGATATCATGGCTAAGTTTCTGAGTCCCTATCAGCAAGCTAACGCCACATTGCGTGAGATTATTGCTGGGTTTCCAGCGATAATCTCACGTTAGGCAGTTAGCGTGAGGATTTTTATCGCTGAGGAGATAAGCATTGCTAATAGCACGCTATCTCAGCGATAAAAATCCTCATTACCCGGCGATAAATATCCTCACTCTAAGAGCGCTGAGCGATAATTATCGCCGGGTGTTGCTGATATGCCCCTAGATTATTCTATAGTGAGTTCCACAATTAAAGTATTATCTTGCAGAAGAAAATATATAGTGTAATGTTTGGTAAGACTCATTTTTCCATTTTCATTTTTACTGATACAATTTGGAAGGTAAATTTATTGTCCACCTGTCAGGGTATTTAATGTTATCACGTTTCAATAAATGAAAGCCACATTACCTCCTATTTCATGTTACTTATTAAACTGAAATAATAATATTATAGGGGATTAGTAGATAAAATTCTGTCTGTTTGCTTAAAGTTAAGAACTATAGGTTGATAGTCTTCAAGTGGATAATGTCTGTATTGCTAGCCAATGTTTGCTCAGCAGAGAAGAAGTCAGTGAAATGCAGTTTAAGAAGGTCAGTGGTTTTTGGTGGTTGATAATTCAATGAGGTTTGTAGGGCGTCCGCAATTGGCAGTAGTCCTCCTTTCGACTGTTTTGGAGCTTCTGATGCTTGATCTGCTGATGTCGGAGCACAATTTGAATGGGTTTAAGTGTCATGGTTGTGATAAATACCGGATAACGATTGGAAGAAAGATTATTAGATGGTAGGTTGGCATAGACCTGTGAAGGTGAGTGCATGAAAGTGCATCTTTTGAAATGGTTATCCCCCAATTTCTGTCTGGAACATGATGTGATTTTGACTGAAAGCGCACTGGGACCCTGCTAACCAGGTTCCCAGTGACAAAGCTCTATCCCAAAACTGTACCACAATTGGCACAAGCACCCTTGTGAAGCTCTTGTAAATGGTACCCCTGATACCTAGGGATTGGGACAGAAGAGGGTCCTCTAGGGCTGCAGCACAAATTGCGCCACCATAGGGACCACTCACCAAGACCATGCAAACTGCCATTGCAGGCTACATGTCTTGGTGCAGACAAATGTGAAGAACTGACATGGCACACATCCCTGTGTGCCGTGCCCACAGACACTGCATGAAATATAGGTAACTCACCCTACTGCTGGCCTTCCAGCCCTGGGGCAGGCTGCACTACATCACATAAAAATATATATTTTTTAAAAGTAACGCTACTGAGCACAAATAGAACTGCAAATTGTGAATCATAAAAAAAAACAGCATTTTTGCAATAACAAAAAAGTGTTCTACACAAACATTATTGCAGTGATGGGTTCAAAAGAAGCTACCCTGGACTGAGGACTAGAGTCACCTTTGCACATAGATCTTACTCACCCTAAAACAGGTGCCAGGGTAGTGCCTCTATCAAGGAATCCTTTTGAACCCAAGGCAAATAGTGCACTGAAGTTTACATTTATTCCAGCAAACAGAAGTGGTTAAAGTTAAAAGAAAAACTGTGTACTAATTAATAGAGGCCATGTTTTTAATAGAAGAAATCATCATGGCAACAGTTCAATTGCAGTTAGGATTTACATCATCCGAACCATCAATACAGGCAACTCTGAATGATTGCTGCTTATTTTCAGAAGACCTAACTCTGTCTTTGAGTACTATCAGTGTACAACATAAAGGGGACGATGGCAGCATTAAAGATTTAAAGTTGGAATATAGCTAGGCTACGCTCTAAATTGCCAATCCCAGAATGGCATGCACTTATCAAAATATACAACATTTTTTTGCCTGCAAGAAACATGGAAAACAGCCCAGTGTTTTTTGGGGGCTATTAATGTTTTAATTTACCCGCCTTTCCTTCACATATGGGATTTACCTCGGGCAGTTTTTCTATATGGAAAAATCTGCTCCTTAATTGACGGCCACAAGCCTAGAAAACCACAGGAAATGATTATCAAGTGATTATTTATAGAAGAGCTTTAACTCTTTATCTTTTAAAGTTCTATATTTATGATTTCAGAAAGTTCCCCAGGGCTATTTAAGTGCACATCCTCTATTGTAGGATCTCAGTCCATGAAGGGCCAATGAGCCCATCTTTGCCTTGTGGGTGATTTTAACTGTAGCTTGCCCTCTATAGGTCACTCAGTAACCTGGCTCCGATGTCAGGCTCTGAGAGAAGAGGCTAAGAGCTGGAGGATTTAGTTGTAACTGCAGACCTATATAATATAGTGGAGTGGGTAGGAGGCGGCTCGCAGGGGCTTCTGTCTTTTAGGGGGAGGGAAAGTTCTTCTCTAATTGACTATATTTGTATCCCTCAACATCTGGTTTTTCACCTGTGACAAGGGTTTCTGATCGGTACTACATTTGGTGACCACAATCCCATTGAGGTGGTTCTTGAAATCCCCCTAAGTGGACAGCCCACGTTTATACCCAGCTTAAATGGAGTTAAGATCACTGCTGACAACCTTATGTTGGTGTGGAAACTACATGACTTAATAATACATTGAAAGATTTTGTAAGCACTAATATGCCCCTTGTGTTGAGGTGTCTTACAGAAAGTAGAAACAGTATGGATGTAGTAGGCAGTTTTGTCATTCAATGTACTAAAATCAGACGTACATTATTAAGCCCATTTCAGCCAGCAGCGTCCATGGTAAGATGGTTTGATCACTCATGTTCTCAAGCTAAGGTGTCTTCCGTACGCAGGGCTTATAAATCTACATTAAAAGCTTGCAGAAATATCATTGTCCAGCAGTGGCTGATTCTAACCAATATAGATAAGTCCAAAGGTAGTAAGTCCTCTTGGAGGGCCATAGCATGTATGAGATCATTTGAGCAAACAGGCACATCTATTGGTTGCCATACAAAAGGGTGAAGAATGGGTGGCTAATTTTAAAGGTATATGTACTGCTAGTAGCTTAGGCATCATGGAAGTAACAAGGAATGGTGCTCCTGTGTGTGTAAGTGTATCCTTGACAGAAGTTGAGGCAGCAATTCGGGAGTCCAAGGGGGTAAAGGCTCCCAGTGTTGATGGAGTCCCTATTGAAATAATTAAATGTGAGACAAATCTTTGGGCACCTTTACTGACTAATGTCTTTAATTCACTTAGCCATTCTCCCATCCTAGTATCATGGGCTATGCCAATTACTGTCACAATTTTTAAAAGGGGAAATTGTTCTGCTCCCAAAAACTATTGCCCTATAGTTTTGATTGATATCCCAGCAAAGATATTCGGGAGAGTCCTGTACAATCAAATAATTGGTTGTGTTAGTGAAAGGAATGTTTTTAATGAGTGACAGATTGGATTTCGAACAGGTGTGGGAACAATAGTACAATGCCTGAACGTGCAACTCATTAT
Organism: Triturus cristatus; assembly: GCF_964204655.1. Taxonomy (NCBI): domain Eukaryota; kingdom Metazoa; phylum Chordata; class Amphibia; order Caudata; family Salamandridae; genus Triturus; species Triturus cristatus. Next base: position 673,519,867 of record NC_140591.1, on the reverse strand, counting down.
AGGTAAATATACCATTACCAAACATTCTGTTCTGTACCTTGCATTTATGGACCGATCTACACCCTTTGATAGTGTAAACAGGCCCAAATTATGGCAGACTTTGATTAATATGGGGATGGATTTGTCAGTGGAATATATTCTTATATGTTTGCACCAGGAAACAAAAGATTGTGTTAGGTTCGGTGACAAGGGTGAGGTCTCTGATATATCTAATTTTGAACACAGGGTATGTCAACGGTGTGTGCTTGCCCCCTTCTTTTTCATTTTATATGTAAACAATCTTAATAGGCAACTTGTAAAAAGTAGTAGTGACGTACCAATGATAAAAGGAGCCCCCTTTCCGCCACTCCTGTATGCGGATGACACCAATTTTATGGCCCATACCCCTAAAGCTATGCATGATCTAGTAAGTATTTTTATGAGTTTTACGGAGAACTTAGTCTTATAAACTAATTCTACAAAATCATTTACTATGACATATGGTCCTAAGCATGTGCGTACCACAGCCATTACAGTAGGACTTCAAAGGTTGTCGCTTAATTTACTTTTCCTTCTCTTGGGACCCTATTTAGTGCCACTGGTTTGTGGGCCCCACAGATAGCTCAAAATAGGCAGACGCTATTGTTTACCTTTTGAGTTTACCTACATCGCCTGGGGGAAGGGCACTTGGGCCATTATTACAAAGATATATAGTGCAATTCATACCGCTGGCACATATGGGTCAGGATATTGGGGTCTCAGTAATTCATTGCAATTTCAATTGGAGGAAAACCAGTTGTGTGGACGTCTGTTAAGGGCACCTATATCTACTCCACACTACATTTGCCACAAAGAGCTAGCACTCATTTACTTGTATGATAAAATAAAAATGTTCCCATCATTGTTGTGGCTGCCCATCCTCAGAAATGCTGATGCTATTCCTACTAAAAAAATAATCTCAGGCTGTCTAGCCTGTGATAGAGGGCTTTCAATCCCCTGGCTATCCTATGTCAGGGAATCATTAGAAGGGATAGGTATTAAATTCACCTGCTGATTCCGTTACCGCAGTGGTTCCCTTAAAAAAACAAGTGCAGGCAGCGTTATTAGACAAGCTGCGCAATAAAAGAAGCATCATAAAAACAGAGTATAGAGAGTTATTTATCTGCTAATCTATGGAATGTAATAACAATTTATCTCTGGTGTATTATATTTAGTTCACTTTTTTTAAACTTAGAAATTTCCCAGCATTTAAATATTTACATGAATTAAGCGACAGTGAAACATTTTGGGGTTATATTCACAAGAACGTTTGATACCTACCGCAACAGTAGCTTAATGCAACTCGCAACATCGCAGCCCTTCACGGGAAAATAACCCTGTGTCAACGTGGAATTCACAACAAGGCGGTACCATGCGATAGTCTGCCTAAACTGCGGACAATGTCCGCGATACAACCATCTCACTGGAGATAAAAACACAAACAACAACACAAAAAAACCTGCGATGGGCCAAAGCGCAATGAGGAAATCAGCGATAAGCAGCGCCAGGCCTGCAACCCACACCTGGAAGGCGGAAAAATTACCATAAAAGTAGAAAAAACACCAAAACACAAACTGACCAACACCCAAGCACCATGGAGGCAGCTGGAGCAGGCACAGAGGTCAAGCGCCACTCCACAAGCACCCCGGACGACCAGCATGGGACCTCAGGGAAGGGGAAGGACAAGAAGAAGAGGAAGACGAAGTTCAGTCCGCAGGTGAACAGTATAATAGTCACGTAGGTGATGGAACACCATCAACAACTGTTCGTCTCCTCCAACGTGTCATTGGGCACCAAAAATGGAATATGGCGGGACATCGTGGATAAGGGTGGGCGTAGTGGGCGTAGTGGGGCTACGTGAAGCAGCACGTAGTGTGCCCAAATCTACGCACACTACGTGCTTCGCGTAGCCCCACTACGCGCCACCCGCCTCCCGCCCGCCCTCCTTTTAAATCAAATCCCCGCATTTACAATAAATACAAAATTTAGAAACTTACCATGAAGCGCGGCGTCTCCGGGGCTCCCTCTTCCATTCCCAACTTCTTCTGACAAATGCGCATGCGCGGAAGTCCGCGCATGCGCATTTCTTGCGAGAAATGCGCATGCGCGGGCGTCCGAGCATGCGCATTTGTCAGAAGAAGTTTGAAATGGAAGAGGGAGCCCCGGAGACGCCGCGTTTCAGGTAAGTTTCTTTAATTTTGTATTTATTGTAAATGCGGGGGTTTGATTTAAAAGGAGGGCGGGCGGCAGCGGCAGGCAGCTACGCTTCGCCCTGGGTGTGCGTAGCGCTAGCTTGCTTCGCCTACTTCGAAAACTGCGAAGCAGGCAGCGCTACGTACACTACGTGGGCGAAGCGTAGTGTCCCGCCCAGGGTTAATCGTGGACAAGGTGAATGCCATCAGAGAGCACAAGAGGACAATGGATGAGGTCAAGAGGCGATGGACTAACATCAAGAGAAAGACCAAGGAGAAACTTGCAGCCAACCAGAAGGCAGCAATGCAGACTGGAGGTCGGGCCCAGCGCCACAGCTCATGCTGGATGACATGGAGGACCTGGTGTCGAAGGTCATCAGTGTGGATACTGTGGCTGGAGTCGGGAGACCGGACACTGCTCGACAGGACACAACACAACCGCAACAGGGTGAGTGACCACCAGGTACTGGGTGGACGGGTGGAGATGGCCACGATGGCACACATGCACAATCAAGCAGAGCACAGTGCACACCCTCAATGATTCTGGGTCAGCACCCAGATCAATAGACTGTCACAATTTACAATGCCATGCTGTCTGAATGTCAACATGTACCTTGTGGCTACATACATGTGGACACATTGCAATACACCATCTCCCCTTCACATTGCAGGGCCACCGTCAACACCCCCTGCAGAGCAGTCCCAGCCACTCTTCAATGATGACAAGGAGGACAACCCCAGCATTGATGCACAAGCCCTCCTAGACATCATTGACATCATCTGTGACTCACCTCCAGGATCAGGGCTGACCAGCTGCATCGAGGAGACCCCACCCACCACCCAAACCACCCAGCAGGAGGCACCCACGGCCCGGCATTCTCCCAAGACCCCCAGGAACAACACACAGCCTTCCAACGCCGTGTGCTGGAGGCCCAGAGGGAGACATCTGAGCAGGTGTGGGTGGGGTTCGACCTCATGGCCACCACACTGGACGCTATCCCATGGGTGTCTAGGCCCACTCCATGGTCTCCAACGAGCCCTGACTGACATCGCTGGAGTCCTGATGCAGAGAAGAACACCTGTCTGCTCAGAGGGGCACCAGCGATACCAGCTGCCACAAGGCGTGTAGCAGATGAATGCTGCTGCCCCACATGATCCACATTTCCACCCCCTGGTGTGCCATTGCCTCACAGTGCGGCAGACGTAGCCACTCCGGCACCTGATGTGTCTGTGGCACACAGTGCCTCAGCTGGTACTGCAACACCCACAGGTGGGGCAGAGCACACATCCGGGGATGAGGACGTGGATGGGTTTGTGATCAGGAGGCACTAGCATTCATTTCCGCCACCTGGCCTGTTTCTGCTTGGTGCTGCACATGGCCTCATGACCTTCCAATGACCCCCGATACTGTCCGATGCACTCACCTAGGACAGCGACATGGACTGCCATATCCTCTTTGATGACCAATGACATGGCGACCAGATTGCGGACTGTACCCTTCCTCTTCTGCAGTACTTGTCATCCCCAGATGGACTCTGGCTAGCCCTCCACGGGCCCATATTGTGTAGTGTGCTCCGGATTGCCCTGTACCGCTCCAGCTACAGAACTGCACTGGATGTGCAATAAACATCCACTGACGCACTGCTGTGTCATGTCTTTCATCATTCATGTATGAATGTGTGGATGAATGTAGGGACAGTGATTTCCCTTGCGTCAATGATGCTCATCCTGTGGGATGCCAGTCAGAGGGTGCTGCGTTGCATATTGTGTACCGGCTCCTGTGAACACTACAACAGGGACACACGCATCAGTCACTTCCATATACGGACATGGACTGAACCAAGCCCAGAGCCCACGAGTCAATGTTGTAAGCCCTGCGCTGGTCCGTCGTACTGCAGGCCAGACCACTCCGCTTACGCTCTGAGGGGGGCCCTCATTGGTACCCATTGCAGATATTCTCGCAAGTGGTGTGCAGGTCACTGATCTAGTTGTCAGCATGTTACAGCCACTCCCTGAGGGCAGGTTGTCATGCACACCACGCCCATCCAGCATAGGCATCACAGGCCATGTGACTCCGCCAACATAAGGGGCTGACGACGTCACAGTCCCCTCTGCCGGTGGTGACTGGATGACGGATGATCTATGGTTCTTAATCATAAAGGGCCCATGAATTGTTATGCACAGGGTTAGTGGCACCCGAGGCCTTGCGGCCATCACAGGCCTACCACCATGTGGCGCTGACTGGGGTTGCACAGGGTTAGTGGCACCTGGAGCATTGCAGCCGGCACAGGCACCCTGCCACGGGACGGTGACTTTGGGTGCACTGAGTTAGTGGCACCTTAAGCTACTGAGCGGGTGTGCAGCCTGCGATGCTGCCCGTCCTGACGGTCCGGACAGCTCAGGTTTTGTGTGCCCTGCTGCTCCGCATTGTAGGCCAGAGCCAGCGGGCAGTGCGGGCCTACCGCCACGTGGCGTCGCTTCCGGGATCCCAGAGTTAGTGGAACCCATTGGGCTGAGAGGGTGTGCAGCCTGCGAGGATGCCGGGTGCACTGGTATGTCCTATCCCATGGAGTAATCAAGACCTAGTACCAAATGTGAGACCTGGTGGCCTGCAGAGCGGGGCTGCATGGTGTAGAGGGTGCCATGTCAGTGCTCCCTGGGCTTGTGGCATGGAGTGGTATGCGGTGGGACCTCCTGTCTTCACGCTGGTGGTGGAAGGTGAGCAGTGAGGCCTGGGTGTGCATGGGCGGGCATGCTCCGATGGGCGATGGGAGGGGCTGGGATTCCTCTGCCTGGGTGTGCATGGGTGGGCAGGCGATGTTGTCTTGTGCAAGTGTGTGGACTGTGCCAATCATGTATCTGGACTCTGTTTCAGATGACGGCTCTGTCTCAAATGTGTGACCTGGTGTACTGCTTGCTATACATACTGGCAAGTGGTTGGAAACACACTGGTGCCAGCAGGTGAGCAGTGTGGACTGGGTGTGCAGGGGCGGCACTCTCTCTCTCTCCCTCTCTTCTTCTCTCTCTCCCCCTCTCTTCTTCTCTCTCTCTCTCTCTCCCCCTCTCTTCTCTTCTCTCTCTCTCTCCCCCTCTCTTCTTATCTCTCTCTCCCTCTCTTCCTCTCTCTCTTCTCCTCTCTCTATCTCTCTCTGTCCTTTGATGTGCGCAGGACACACCTTCTCATCATGATTTTTGTCTTGCAGGCTGTGACCTACAGATTGTCCCGAGGGGAGCCGCCATGTGTCTTCATTTCATTTCAGTGTTCATTTTAATAAAGTTTCATTTATTGCTTCGAAAGTGAATGTGTGAGGCTCATTTTTGTGACAACATATGCATGTCACCAGTTGTGATTGTGCGACATCAAGCGGCTTATTTTGTACATGTTTAGGTGTAGCTGATGTGTCATGTCTTTGGTCGGGGGGTGCTGGGGAGGGGGGTCCTTGGGGTGATGGCGGCGGGTGTTGTTGCCCTTTCGGCCCTCCGGGCTGCATGTTCAGTTGCCCGGGTGCATCTGTTATTCTTCAGGTGTGGCTCTGTGCTGGGTTTCCTTTTGTGGTGCAGGCTGTGGTCTGACTTAGCACCAGGTCAGAGCAGGTGTTATTTTCCTGCTGCTAACGCGCCTTATCGCCTGTTTTGTGTCCTTATCGCAGTTCTGGCTGGTCGTTGTGAATGTTGTAGAGTGGTGTTGTTGCAGCTTTTGGCATGGGAACGCCTACTCTGCATCTCATTAGCGATAGTTGCGGGGGTCATCTGTGGCGATGTTTTTTGCGGCTGCTATCGCGGGTAAACTGGTGCTGTGGGCTGTTAACACCAGCTTGTGATTGGGGTGATAAGTTTATCGCAACTTTTGCTGCGATAATGTGCCGTTAACTCGGCGATAGATCCTTGTGAATATCCCCCTAAATGTGTTAGTCTGTTCCCACAAGCAGCCACACGATCTAGAACCACTATGCACTTTGATTAGCAGCTGTGGCACTTTTTGTTTTAAGCTGTTTTCCTTATGCATTTTATGCAATCTATTGGACTATTGGTTTTATATATATATATCTCATTTTATTCAAGTGTAATTTAAAAAATTGGTTTTGCCTTAGAAAAAGTATAATTATTTGTATATTCTATGACCTGTCTATTTGTCTCATATAATGTATATTGTCATACCTTCATGGCTAAAAATCAGCTGAATAAAGTTTTATTGAATTGAATTGATTTGAATTGATTTACATTGTCTCCATTCTCAAAGCAGATCATGATCTGTTTCCAATGATAAATGTGCAGAAGACTTTGAAAGAAAGGAAAGGAAAACAACATTGGGTGAATTCTATTTTTACATAGATATCTGCAAAAATGTAATTAACTCTAGGCTTCGGAACATCGTGAACTAAAATACACCATATTGCTTTGTTGCCTTCGTCCAAACAAGCAGGAGACAGTTCTGTTTTAGATTCCTATGAAAACACGTTTTAACACATACTGTTAAGTGCAATTTATAATATGCGCCGTTGTGTGTTTTTTTTTTAGAAATACTGAATTTTGCTTTAACTGAATAGCAAGGCAATTAAAATACATGTTTGTTTCAAACACAAACGATAAAAAAATAAAGGATAATTTAATCGTTCTCATTAATGTTTCATTGATTTTCTGCTTTGTTAAGATTTATACACATTTGAATCCATCTGCTTGCCTGCCATAGGAAAACTTCGCCTTCTAGCCAGGAGCGGAAGTGACTAAAGAGTCATGGTTGATTTCAGACAAACTGCATCTGAGTACTTCACTTCTTCAAATTATTCACACTGTGCAGGCCAAAAATCAAGAAGTAATTATTTACAGTCTGTGCATGGAACATGTTGTTCTCCTCTCTAATTTATAGCCTTGGAATCAAAGTCGGCAATTAGAAAAGCGTAGTGCCTAGTCAAAATAATACCAGAAAACAAAGACAAAAAACCACATTTCGAGAATGGGACACCTTAGAATTAATGAGATTTGACATATTGTGTTGAAAATACCAATAGTTGAAACTAACTGGAATGTTAGTGTTTTGGCTTGAAAGCTAGCTAAAGGTCATATTAGTCTAAGTAGACTTTATTCTTTCAAAACATATTTGCCCTTTAGTGACATAAAATTTGGGAAAAGAAACGTTTAATGTTGGCAAATAGATTGTTGTGCCTTTAATATGCTTTCTCATTCACTACCTTGTGACATGCCTATGAAACCTTGGCAAAATAATTTGGATTCAACTTCTAATGTTAATCGTGCAGTTTGAGCCGTTGCCCAGCCTATGCCATATATATTCCAAAACATTACATGCATCATTTTCAACACTTGGCTGCTACTATTTTCCCCCTACAACGCTTATCCCTTTTTTTAGATATTTGAAGTGGAATCCACTCCAAATTTAAATTTCTTTTTGCTCATATCTTGTGGATTCTAAAAGTACCCACTGTTTGTCAGTTCCCCTAGAGAGCGCAGAGAAAATAGCCATAACAGAGCATAATTCATTTTTTTAGTTAAAGGGTGCTATGCAAGAATGTGTATGGATTTTTCCAATCTAAAAATGGCATGAACTAAAGATTTGATCACAACCTTCCCAGCTTTCAAAAACAAGCAAAGTTGTGAAAGGAAAGCAATGGTATTATTTGGTGTGTAGAGGTCCATTTTTCTTATTTTTTTGTGGCTTCAACCTTCTTGCATTTTGTGGTGGAAACAGATGTGAAACCAATGGTTGGACCCAGAAAGCTATATACTTCTGAAAAATAGACCATATTCCTTATCAGCAAGAGTTCAATCATTGCGTAGACTGCATACAGTTTTCCATAGAAACAAATAACTGAAGAAAAAAACGATGAAGATAACTAGGAAAGAATAGCAGTTGGTGCCCACTTTTCATCTGTAATTATTTGCAGCAATATCTGCTTTATAAAAGTTGAATATCGTTACATTCTTCTAGTCACATAGGTATATGCCAATTGTTGGTTGATCAAAAACATGCAGTGTCCAGAGAACTGAATTGCAGCTTATAATGATTTTCCGTTGTGTACTGACCATGCAGCAACTCATGGGGTAACATTTAAAGAATGAAAAATAGGGATGAAGGAAACCTTCATGCCGAAATTCCACCTTTTCTGTGTAGTTACCCCAGACATTATGATTTAATGGACCCTATTTTGGCTGGACTTAGAAGATCATGCACTTTACTGTTGCAAAGAAGGAGTAAAGTTTTAGAGCTGCCAATTCAAACAAGATGAAATTAGCTTAAATCTAGGATCCAGCAAGAGGCAAAAAAGACCAGGACGACCACTCAGAAAAGGTACATTTCCTACATGCCCTTTAAAAATGCATAGACAGGTGAATACTCCAAATAGGCAGTTTGCAAATCCTCAATTTTGTATAGCTGTCCCACATCTGCCAACCTCTATATAACCTATAGAGTCACAATCACAGTGTCATACACTAAATCATGTGGCAAATGATAAGGATTAACAGCCAGTGCTTACCACTTGTAACAATCCATTGGGCAGAAACACGGAAACAGTGATTAAATAAAATCTGTCTATATATGTTCTGAAATATGGATAAACACTGACATGGCAGTATAGACAAAATGGTTCAACGACCAAAAAGAGACACAAACAAGTACATAGGTACTGCACACATTTTGTGCAGGAATTTGAAACTTGCTTCGTTTTTCTTTGTATAGAAAGGCATTAACCTCATGTTGGAGTATTACCTACATACCGTGAGCTGTTTGTGTTCTTCATCTTGAATGTGCAAAGAGAGCTTAAGGGGGGTTCAACGTGACCGGACAACACCATGCGCAAGGTTTCAAATATAAATACCTGCAATGCTGGGTGCGCGTTTGTGGTTCCACTACGCAATTTATTGTGCAAGTCAGAATGCAGCTCTGAAGTAATCACGCCACTTGAACCCAGTGACCACAGCCTGCAGAATCTATATGATAATGCAGCATGGCGGCCATCTTAGGTGTACAGTCTTTGTAACCTAGCAACACTGCAACATTATTTGTCGGTATACACCCTGCATATTTCCAAGCATGCTTGTGGGTGTGGCTAATACCAGCACTGAACAGCACAGTAATTTTTAAAACCGGCCAAAGCAGAATAGTTTCAAGGTACATTGACACCGGGTTTGTGTATTTGTTTTTTGTACTTTCCTCCTCATTTGAAACTTTTGAGTTCTTTACTCTTACGGTGTTTATGTACTATTGTGAGTGGTTCCTTTGGTATATGCCACTTACTAAGCATGGATGCTGGTTTAACTCATATTTATGCCAATGTGTTCAATTGCACATAGGTATCTTATTTTGTTTTGGGCACTTCTGGTATTTGGTGGGCTATTTAAAGACGCTATTCAGTTTGAACCTCTTGTCAAATTTTTATAAAGTAAATGTGAGCCTCTATTCTATAGATGAGATGGAAGGAGGAGTTTCTGATGTACATGAGGGTGATAGATGGTGAAACACATGGGTGTGGAAAGAAAAAAAGCAAATACTTACATTGTCTTGGATCCAGTATTTGATACGCACCACAGCAAACTGACAACTGTTTTCTCTGATGCCGCTGCGCACCTCAAGATTGACTCACCTTGGACTCTTCTACACTCCCCTCTTCTTTGTCACCAGAAATACTTTATGAATTGTGTAACCATAGTACTGATGATGACCTCAAGCTAAAGAGGTTGAAATGCCGTCGACTCTACAACGCCATTTGCGGCATCTAAAGGGTCATTCACAAATATTGGAATTATGTTTGTGATTGTACATACCTTGTAAATAATCTTGTTTGACCCCCATTGTTTATTTGTTCTTCGCCCCTCCACGTTGTTTCCTAATCACTTGTGTCACTGCGCCGTTCACTCACCACGACACCCCCAGTGCACATCTGGTGGTTACTGTAATTTAGTTGTATTCTGTGCTTCTATCTACAAATAACAACCCTTCACCCTCCTTTTGGTCTCCCTTGTCCCTTTCTTGTGCTATGTGATTTATTCTGGTGCTTAACAGTTCCCTTACATGATTTACCAGTTGAGACATTGTCCTTGTGCTTCCAGAAGTGACTTTGCTAATTGCTTTGCTGTGTTAGTCTGCTGCTTGCTAAGTGCTGTGCTATAGAAGAGACTGCCACGCTGCTGCCTGCTTTGTTTTGCTGGCCTGCTGCCTGGTACCTTTTTGCTGTGCTGAAGCAGTAAATAATTTCCAAGGGCGTGCCGGCTTGCCCACTGCTTACAAAATCTCAGGGCCATCAAAGATTTAATCTATGTACAGCAGCCATGGGACTATTAGTTAAGGTTGGAGCTTCAACCTGCCTTGTGTACCTTAGCAAGGGCCCTGTTTTTACCACTGATGCTGCAGCGCAAAGGGACACACTTCCAGCGTGACCATGAGATCGAGCGTTCCACGCTGTTCCAGCCCGAGTGCCTGCCTGTACACAAAACGCTGCAGTGCCCCAGCCAGACACTCGAAATGTAACTCATGGGCTGTCGGCATGCATCGCCTTGATGATCCTGGACTCACCTGCTTCGCTGCCCCCAGTGCGGACTGTTGCTGGACAACCTCAGGCCCTGGCTACTTCAACGAAGCCAGCCGAGGATTGATTCACCAAAAGACAGCCTTGGTTTTCACAGAGAAAATGTACTGTGATTCTTGAGACCCGTGAGGTCTTTGCACCCAGTCTACATGACATCGTAGGAGTCTGGAGAACATTGAGAACTTGGGGGAGTACTGTGCCGGTGCTCCTACCGTGAGGAAATTCCTTTGACTTTCTTTTGATTAGCGTAACACCTAAAAGAAGCAGATATACTTATTGCACTGTGATTTTACCTGCATATTTTGAATGTTCGTATCCTGAAAAGTATTGATTGTTTTTTTATTATTTTGGTCTTGTTTTGTTGCCAATACAGAAAGTCATTTTTATAAAGCTGTGTAGAGTCTTTCTGTGGTGTACTCATTGCATTACTGTGCGTGTGTGTGTTGCACAAATACCTTACACTTTGCTTCTTTTGATAAACTAGCCTGCTCTGTGCCAAGCTACCAGAGGGTGAGCACAGGTTATCTGAATTGTGTACCTTGCTCACCCTTACTAGAGTGGTAGGTGGTTCTTCCTGGCCAGGGTGTATACCTTTTCCAACCAGAAACCCCATTTCAAACAGACACACCTTCATTTTTTAAGACATTTATCAGCAAAAGTTTAAAAGTATGATAAAGTCAGTTCAAAATTCAAATCATGTTTTTCATTAACATGCAGATCTGTTTCACTTTAGTACAGATTATTTCAGTGCATTCAGAAGTATTTTTTTAAAGTGATATTGTTCAAGCATGAATTCAGATACATTTATTCTCCCCCCACCCCAACCCTGACAACAATGCTAATAGTGTACTAAGAGGTGTCAGTTATTATGTGCATTCTTTGGGTGCCCTGGGTTCCTATCATACACGAACAACATTATGGTTTATTAAATCAATCACAGGAGAAGAATTTGTACAGCAGTCATGCTGAAGTCAAATATTTTGAGGTCCTCATGTGTGATAATGAAGAAAAAGGAGGGAAAATGAAATGAAACAATTTCTTAGGATTACACAATTTGGTTAAGTGGAGAAGCTAGGATTAATACCAAGTTTTTGGTTTCACATTGTGAAATTCGCACACTAGGGGCCCGATGTACGACCATTCAATTTTGCAAGTTGTAAATTGCGGTGTTTTGCGACTCGCACTTTGCGACTCGAAAAATAAATTGTTCAACAGTGTCTTAGACATTGTTTGCAATTCCTAATGGGGTCGCAAATGACTAGCCTCATCAATATTCATGAGGCAGGTAGCAATTTGTGGCCCATAATGAATGGCCAGCACTCAAAGGGATGGTGGCCTTTTAGGGTCAGCAGACCACCATATATGTGACTGCTTTTTCAAAAAAGCAGATAAAAAAAAAAACTGCAGCCCGTTTTCCTTAAAGGAAAATGAGTTGCATTTAAAAAAGAAAAATGAAATGTTTCTGGTTCATTTTTTAAGAGCAGGCAGTGGTCCGTGGGCCAATTGCTCTTAAAAAATATTTTCACATCCCTTCCTGTTTACAAGCGACTTACCAGCTACTTAAAGTAGGTGCTAAACTGCGAGTGTTTTGCAACCCAAATTCCTGTCGCAAAACAATCGTACATACAAGTGTGACTATTTTGCTTGTCAGTAATTGGTTACCAAATCTCAAAATAGGGTTTGTACATGCCACCACCTTTTTTACTGGTCGCAAATGGGTCGATTTCCATTTGTGACTGGTAAAAACTATTGTACATCAGGACCTAGATGTATGTGCCTCGCTTCCCCTATACCCACCTTACCACCATTCCCAACTGCCACCCTGCTGGAATCTGTGCGGACCTTTGTCACATCACAGACAAAACTTTGTGGCCCCTGGAAAAATGTTTGCAGGTACCCTTATGTTAAATAATATGTACCAGTATTTGCTAATCCCCCTTCTCATATGGTAACAGTTAATCACTAATTATCTGGTTTTACCCTGTCAATGATCTTTACAGTGTCTACACATATGCAAACACAGCGCAATTTGTTGTGATTTACTATGTTTCATGGTTTTTCATTGCTCAGGCTACTGTTGCTTTTCAGCCAGGGCCCATCATTATTTGCTTCATGACAAAGTTGCTTGCAAGTGGTTCTTGAATATTTAAGGTAGCATTTCATGAAAATAGATGTGTAGATTGGTTAGTTAAAAAACAAGAGTTTAATACAAGATGATACAAGCACTAACAGGACCTCTGGTCCAACCAGTTTGGCTGCTCTGGGACCAGACAAGAATAGAGATTTGAGTTCCAGTGACTGCATGCCATCATTCTTAGTAACTCTAGCTCCCAAAGTAGATATTATGGCCATATGCATGAACACAATTTCCCATGGATACAGAATGGGCAAAACCCTTTGATGCATCTGGCCCTATATCAAGCATTACCTGTTCTAATAGATTTCGTCCTCTAACTGCTACTAAGGTAGCTGTGGCACATACCCAGTCTCCTTCCTACTGTGCTATTTTACCTCAAGTCGGATTGGATTCTATAAATGATTCTAATTTAAAACCTCCATTGCTCCATTGCCAATTGCCAGTGTTAACTGTGCATCATTCCATCATAAACTGGACAACTCAAAGAGTCTTCTTTCCTCCGTGTTGAATCAAATTACAAACCTGTGAATATGAAACTCCTGCTGTAAGGGCACCGAATGGAAATACCAACTGACACCTGCCAGAGTAAGCTCCACCAGACCGGAACTACCAACAATGAAATCTAACATCCAGTTGTGGGCCCTGCACTCAATGCGCCTAACCAGCAGCCTAGGTTGACTATTCAGGAGAGCAGAAGTTTGGAATATCAAATGAGATCTTCACACCGGAAGACATTGGTCCCATCCAATATACCCCTCCTGCCCACGACATTGCCCTTAGCCAATCCTTAGGTCATCCACCTCCTCCTTCCTTACTGAATGATCAATCCTCATTTATTTCCACAATGGGGATGAGGCACGTGGCTCTCAGAAGTCACCCGCTGCAATGGTATCCACATCCCAGGGAGTTTTCATCACAGATTGATCAAGTGGACAATCGTGGGAGCACAATATATATGGCCCAAGTGCCCAAAGTGCCTCATTCAAGGACATTGATTCTCTGATAAATAAAGTAATTTAATGGCTTAGGTCCAAACATAAATGTCTTTTTGTAATCATGTCAGATATTGTCTTTGCTAGGCGTTGTACAACCGACTCTGCCACTCATGATTACATCCTAACTTTGAGTAATGGCTGGTTGAAAAACTGATACATTTTGAACTATGTACTAGCCACTTAGATGAAATGCCTAATACTGATATCAAGTTGAAGACATCCCCTCCTGCTGACAAGCTTCTACTGGACCTCTCTTACAATCCTTTCAACCCACCCCAGCTGAATCTATTCTATATCGGTTTGCCTGTAACATCTAACTTGAATTTTAATGATTGACTGTTACACAAAGGTTAGCCTGCCCTATAGGGTGATTATCCTGTACTAAGAACTTTATTTGTTGCTACTTGTTAGACCTGGCACATTGGCGTGAGTCTCCCTTCCATTTTTCGCTGTGCCTCATATGTTTTTGCTGGTGATAGTTGCTCAGGGCACTGTGCCACTACTGTCCAGTGCCACAGTGCAAGTGCTCCCTATTGTAAATTGAAGTATGATTTGTGATTCCATGATTGGTTGGTTTGGTTTACTTGTCAGACCCTAGTACAGTGAACCAGGAGTGCTCAGGGCTTGTAATCCAAATACTGCTGGTGGGCTTGCAGCACTGGTTGTGCCACCCATAGAAGCAGCCTTTAAAAGTGTATCTAAGGTCTGCCATTGCAGAGCCTGCGTGCAGTCTGGTACTGTCATGCTGATTGGGCAAGTGCACCCACTTGCCAGTCCCTAAACCTTCCCTTTTCTTCATATCAGACACCCCTATGGTAGGCCCAAGGGCAGGGTGCATTGTAAGGATAAGGTAGGACACGCCCTGGTGTGTGTGGCATGCTCTAATAGTGAATTACAGCCATTTTCGTTTTTCACTATTGCAAGGCTACCTGTTCTCCATAGGCCAGAATGGGCAGTTTGGTTATTACATCTTATAATCCTAACCGACTCAGGGAACATGGTAGCAATTCGAATTTAGTATGCCTGAACTCAGGATGATAAAACACTTCTTTTAGTGACGTTGGTTTTAACATTCTGTGTTTGAAAATGCCACTTTTAGAAAGTAATAAGTACCAAACAAAGTGCCAATGCTGCACAAGGCTTTTGCCTAACCTTTTTCGTGTGTATTGACTGAAACAATCACATTATTGACTGCTTTTTTGGTCAGATTTAATCGAACAGAAGTAACTCAATTACATTACATTTTCATTTTTCAACATCTGATATTTCATAGTCCTAAACTGCACCGTGATTTCCACAATACCCTTATTTTTCAATTTATATACAACAGTTTTATACGTTTTTGACACCTTCTAAAAATACAAAACTTGGCAAAAAAACATTCAACTCTTCAGCATTCATACCCACTCACACCCATTCATATTATTCATTATATACAAAACAAACTAAGTGAAAACGTGTCAATGACACGTGTAGGCCATCCAGAAAAATTTGTACTCTCGTTGTATAAACTCTTTCTTTCTTTAGAAAAAAGTCTTTTTGACAATTGGTTGGCCTTAACTCGTAAGGTCTACGCGTTTCGGAACACTTTTCTTGCTGGGATCCTCGTCAGGACCAATGTACTGAAATAAATGAACAAAAGATTGTTTAACCAATGTCCTGTCTCTTTATGTCTCTGGTGACTGCGCTATGTTTAAAATTCTCACCTGCAGAAAGTAGGCATTTTCTTGTCTAAACATTCAAACCTGCCTCTGCTAGGCTGTGTGTATTCCTTTGTCTGGAGTTTGAGTGACAGGGCTGGGGAATTCCAGGAGACAGGGTGAGGTGCCCCAGTGGTGAAAAGAGAGATCTGCGTCTAGATGGGTGGGAGGAGTTGCACCTGGGACCTGAATAGGGCTGTGCCTGCCTTTCACAATGCTGGCTCCACCTCCTGTGGGGCGTCTAATGTTTTCTGCCCTGCACTGTGAAAGGAAAGGAGAATTCTGGTAAACAGAGTGCTCAGGAATTGGTTTGGACTGGGCAAAGGCCCCTCTGCCCTCAGAGGACAAAGGATTTTGGGGTATAAATATTGGGATCCTGATCCCAAGAAATTAGATCACTTTGGGAAAACAAGAAGAACCTCTGCTGAGGGAGGAACCAGAAGAAGCTGAGGAGGAAACTATCCCTGAACCTGGGGGATTGGCCTGCAGTGGTTGCCTTACTGCCAAAGAGAGGAGAAAGGAACTTTGTGTGTACGTTTGCTCAACTTGTGAAGGATCTCCAGGGGCTTGGAAAAGAGCTTGCCTCCTGCTGAAGTCTCAGGAACAACAGACTTCACCCCCCAGCTCCCCAGAGTTCTTTTGGAAGTGCCTGCTGCTGTTGATGGGCCTCCTGAGGGACTGCATGTCGCAAGGAGCTGGAAGCACGACTCAAGAAGGAGAAGCGTGCCGCCGTCGGAGCTGTTGTCGTCGCATCTCGTAAAGTGTGTCACCGCTGCAGCATCGCATCGAGCGGAAGCGTCTCGCATCATCCAGGAAGTGTCTCGCAACGCCGAAGAAGCGTGTCGCCATCGCAGTCATCGTAGCTGACGCATTGCACCGCATCAAGAGAAGAGTCTCGCATCGAGGAAGAAGCGTGTCGCCATCACAACCATCGTAGTTGTCGCATTGCACCACATCAAGAAAAGCGCCTCGCATCCACGGAGAAGCGTGCGGCCGTCGGGGCTGCTGTCGTCGCATTGCATAAAGTGGTGTCGCCGCTGCAACATCGGATCGAGCGGAAGCATCTCACAACGTCGGAGAAGAGGGCCGCTGCCAAGGCCGCTGTCGTCGCATCGCGTAAAGTGTGTCGCCGCTGCAGCTGAAGCATCGAGTCGAGTCTTCTCGCAACATCGGAGAAGCGTTACGCATCTGGAAGATCTTCACGACTTAATCGCATCAACATCATTGCAACACTTTTGTTGCCCTGCGTGTCGCATCTAAAAGGTACATTGACTTAAAATGTCGCATTTAAGAACTTAAGAGAACTAAGCAAAATTCTACCATCTAAAGTAACAGTATTGTGTATTTTTGTCATTTAATGGTCTTGTGGTAACTCAATATAAAGAATACTTATTTTTGATATAAAACCTGTATGGTGTCCATCTGTAGTGTTGTCACTTGGTTACTGTATATGTTCACAAATGCTTTACACACTGCCTCTGAGATAAGCCTGTCTGCTCGTGCCAAGCTACCAAGGGGGTGAGCAGGGGTTATTTTAGGAGTGTACCCCCCTACCCTGACTAGAGGAGGAGGTCCCTATTTGTCACAAGTGCATACCTGTGCCAACTAGAGACCCCCAAGTCTAACACTACTCGTGACCATTATAGTAAAGTTAATGTTGATGCTGATAGTAAGTTTGCAATTTTGGGTTCACAGAAGAGGAGCAGTAAACATAGTCCATGTGATGGGCATTTGGTTGAAAACTCACACTTACCTAATGTTCAGTGCTCCAGCATTGACTATGCCTCTCGTACTGATGTTGTTGTTATCTCCTGGAACCTGGCCGGTTTTGTGTTGAAACTGGTAGACCTTGATTCAGTATTTTATAATTAGTGACTATGATGTTTGCATATTGCAGTAGACCTGGGCAACTACTAAAATCTGTTTAGACTGTTTTATGTCTCATAGCGTAGAAGTTAAGCAACATAGAAAAATTTGAAGGGCTAGCAGTGAGCTTTTAATTCTAGTAAAACATGACCTCTCTTGTGTTCACAATGCTGTGCTGATTCATCTGACATTATGGGGGTTATACTCAAAGGGGGAGAGTTTCCAAAAACCCACCCAAGGGTGTGCAGCCCCCTGCGAAGCTGCGCTGCATTGTGTGACAGGGAGGGAGGAGGAGAGCTCCGTATCTTCTGAGATATGGCTCTGTTCTCCCCTTTCACTTGTGCCTGTGCTAATTTCAGCTGCTGTGCGCCAGGCACACACCTTAGCGCCTTAGCGCTAGGGTGTGTGCACGAGTCTAGCATAGGTTTTGTACAGGAAGGGTATCCTTCCTGTGCAAACTACTATGCCTAGACATGATGCAAAGCTATTCCTACTTTTTATGAAAGCTGTACAGTGCAGCATGCATGCAAAGTCAGAAAAATACATAGAAATGAAAGCATTTCTCCAGGTAGCGCCTCCTTTGAAGAACGATTACTTTTGCCGCAAAACCATGTCTACAAATCTTTGTAAATATGGTTTATGTGTCAAAAGGCATGGGTGGTTCCATGGGAATGCCCATGTGCCACCCATGTACCTCCCCTTCAGCACTAAATAATGTAAAGCAGTACTTTGAGGGTGCTATCCAGCACAAAACAAGTTTTACACAGGAAAGTAAATCACAAAAAAAACATTAGCACTGGTTACCGTCACTTTTGTGGCACTAAACCAGTGCAAAATGTTAGTCAATCTTCTCCTAAATCTCCTTTGGAGTGACATTAGCATTAATTAATGTCTATGCAAGACCAAACACCGTTGGCAATGAACTGCCTGTCCTTGCCCTTCTTGATGATTTAATCTAATCCAGCCAGTGTTATGCTGAAATAATAGTCACAGAAGACCTTAACACTTCTTGTGAGCCATTGCACTACATCAATGAGTTGATGAAGCTGAAGAACAGCAATAGAACATCCCTCAATTAACTGGGAAATGTCAGTGTAATTTCTCTCCTTCTTCTCTAAAACTAGCATCTGTTTGCATTAGTCACGGGCTGAGCAGGGACATCTTAAGGATTTTGGGGGCCCTGGGCCGAATGTATTTTCTGGGCCCAGGTTCGGAACAGCTTTGAATTTATAATCCAGTTTCAGCTCTTTAAAGCCCTCTTTGGCCAGGTCACTGACAGTGCACAGGCATACTCGTCCAAATACTAAGGGGCATATTTTTTAAATGTTCTCACAGTGCAGCACAGCTAGACACCTTGCTGTGCTGCACTGCATGACAGGGAAAGGGCATGAATGCACTGTATTTAAGTCAATATGGTGCATTACTGCCTTTTCCATGGCTCTGGCACCCTTTTGGCAGCCTAGAACCAATGCAGGCACCCTTGAACAATTGTGCACGGGTGCCTCCTTTGCATACAGGATAGTCTTCTGAGGTGTTTTCCTTTTTTTATGTATGCTGCCGAATGCAGCACACACAGAAAGACGAAGAAACAAGAAAAAAAATAAAGATATTTCTCCTTGTTGCGCCACCCCTGCGAAGGCTTATCTTTTTGGCACATTCCCAGGTTTACCAATTCTGTTAAATCTGCAAATGCGTCAAAATCCTCCCACAGGTCCTGGATAACACCAATGAGGACTTGGCGAAATCCATACCCTTTGAGGAAGTGCAGAAGGTGATTGATGCACTTAAACTCCAAAAAGCACCGGGGCTGGACAGCTTTACGGCACATTTCTACTGTACCTTTTCACCGTAGCTGATCCCCTTTTGAACTATTTTATTTAACGTCATTGCTTCTACGCAGCAGGTCACCCCCTTCATGGGTGAGGCGATTGTGGCAGTAATTCCCAAACCTCGTATCTGTGCTCCCCACCCTAATCGACCCAGACCAATCAGGCTTTATTAAGGGATGGCAGACCTACGATAATTTGCGGTGCATCATCCATCTAGTCGAGAAGGCCCGAAAGAAAAACATCCAAGCGTCTCTTCTCTCGCTAGATGCGGAGAAAGCATTTGACCGCGTGGAGTGGACCTTTTTATTTCGGGTGCTTCAGCGCTTTGGATTTAATGAGACCTTTATAGGGTTGATTCTCGCCAATTATCACTTTCCTAGCTCCCGGGTCCTGGTCAATGGCATTGCTTCCCCCCCTTTGGCTTGGCATGTGGGATGACGCAGGGATGTCCGTTGAACCCCTAGCACATACAATTAGAGACAATCGGGGGATACGATTTGGCACAGATGATCATAAGATATCGCTCCTTGCCAACGACCTGCTTCTTCCAGTCACAGAACCACTGATCTCTCTCCCGGCTATCCAGGAGGAGCTCATATTGTTTGTGCAGGCGTTGGGGTTTAAGATCAATCTGGCCAAGCCCTTTTTATTGAATCTGACCCTGTCTAAAGAGGAGTGGCGGCGGGTAGAGGGCGCGTCACCCTTTAGCTGCACAGCTAAGGAGATTTCCTATTTAGGTGTCAAGCTCAGCCCCCGTATCTCAGATCTCTACAAGGCCAACTCCCCCCCCCCCCCCTTCTACTCCAGTTAAAAATTTACCTGGTTAAATGGAGTGCTGCATACAGTTCCTGGCTTGCAGGATTAATGCCATTAAGATGAATGCACTCCATTGCTTGCTTTACCTCTTTCAGGGGCTGCCCATTCCTGCGGAAGTGCATCTCTTTTGGGAGTTGCGGCAAATGCTTACTAAATTTATCTGGTTGGGGAAAAGGGCTCACTTCCTCACCTTCTGCTCACATGGCTGCAAAAGGAAGGGGGCCTTGCGCTGCCGGATTATTAGGGATACTACAGGGCGGCTCAGCTGAGCGTAATCACAGAGTGGTCATGGGGGCCTCAGAGAAGTACTTGCTTCATACAGACAGACAGATAACCGGTCGCACTATTTGAGACCTACTATGGAAGCCAAAACTTGACAGACCGCCCAACGCTTACATCAGCACACCCGCATCCACCACATTACGGGTATGGGATGTCCTTACTAGGAGGTTACAGCTAACTACCTTTCCTTCCTCCTACACGCCCATACATTTTAACGCTGCCTTGCCCCCTGCGCTTCACGAGGGTCCCTTCGATACTTGGAGGGAGAGAGGCTGTCACATGATTTCCGATTTATTTAATAAAGGCGAGCTTCTCTCCTTCCAAGAATGCAAGAAACAATTTGCACTAACTGCCAAGGAGGAATACCATTATTTGCAGCTTAAACATTGGGTACAGCAGCCCTTGGTGTGGCTGGCCGCCACCTGGGACCAGCTCCCCATAGAGAAGTTTTCCCAATCTGGGTCCACCTCCGAGGGATCCGTTTCCTTTCTGTATGCCCTCATACAAGCTCTGAGCACCAGATCGACCCCACGTTATAAATGCTTTTGAGATGCACTCTTGCATACCCCTCTAGCAGACCATCAGTGGGTGCATTTAAGTAAGAATATAGTGAAATTTAACCACTCAATGTATCTAAGAGAGGCTCACTACAAGATCATGTACGATTGGTACCTACAGCCTCAGAAACTACACAAGATTTTCCCCAACACTTCAGATAAGTGCTGGCGGGGATGTGGTCTGCTGGACGACTTTCGACATATCAAGTGGGACTGTCCCTCCATACAGCCTTTTTGGAAAGAGATTTTGTCCCAAATTAAACTCATTCTAGGCTACCCAATTCCTACATCTCTGGAACACACCTTGCTGGGGGTGAGAGACCCAACCCTGAAACACCAAACACAGAGTGATAGGTCTGTTATATGTCTTTGCGTGGGGGCTGCTAAAAGGGCAGTAGCTCCTGTGTGGAAAAAACAAGAGGCACCATCTTTAACCTGATGGCATGCGAGGCTGTGGAGGGCGTTGGCGCTGGAATGCATGGCCTTCATGGTAGACGACACCAGAAAAGGTTTCGAATATATATGGTCCCCGCTAGTGAGCTACTTGTCTGAAGGGCTTCCACTGACGGCTTGCACCCTAAGGCTTAGGGCCCTCAACCTGTTCCATATCTAATTCCACAGCAGCACAATTGGCAATGAGCAGCTTGGAGGTTGCTTTTGTAGGGGCCCAGTAGCCCAACCCTCATGACCACCACATTATTATTTGCACCATGACATCACGATTATGTTGGTTTGTTAGGTATGTTAAGTTTCCTTTTCATGTTACTTTCTTCGGAGGGTGGATTGATGGACAGTTGTGGAATACTAAATGCAACATGATATGATTGTATTGATTCATTAATTTTCTATGCCATAGACCTCGTGAACAAGCTGTAACCTACATGTGAGAGCTGTAACTCTTGGCTTATATGTGACAACTGTTGCATGCGAACTGCATTTCTGTTTCACTCTCAAAGAAAAATCCAATAAACAGAAGTCCGTTTAAGAATTATTCAAGGTCATCAGGGCAAGACTCTGCAGAACAGAGCTGGCTCTATTAGGGGCCCCCTGAAAAGCTAGGGCCTGGGCCAAAGCCCACTTTGCCCAAGCCTTAAAATGTCTCTGGGACTGAGGGCTTTTAATGAATGCACTGTCTCAGACACGAACAGGGTGCCCACCATCAAAAGAGGTCCTTGTTCAAGTACCAAAGATTATATCCTTGTAGACCTAAGACCCGGGCCGCTGTTAGTGGACATGAGATTTGACCCTCAAACAAGTAGTGACCATAACTCACTGATAGCAACTTTGGGGCATATTCTCAAGAACGTCTGATAACTATCACAAAATTAGCTTAACGCAACTCTTCACAATGCAGTCTATTGCGGGAAAATAATGCCTTGTTAACGTGGTATTCCCAACACGGCGGTACCATGCGATAGTCTCACAATAACGTGGCAAATAAACATGTTAAAATCAATTTGATGCTGCAAAAACACAAAACACAAACGCGAAAATAAAAGCAATGACAGCAATCGCGATACAAAAATCAGTGAAAACCAGCCACAGGCCTGCAATTCCCTGCAAAAATGCACTATAAAAGTAGAAAAAAATCATAGAATCAAAAGCCAAACAACAACGAAGCACAATGGAGGCAGCCGGAGCAAGTACAGAGGACAACCAGAACCCCACAAGCCCCCCTGAGGATCAGCCTAGGACCTCGGGGTCAGGGAAGGGCAAGGACAAGAAGAGTAGGAAGAAGTGGTTCAGTCCGCAGAAAAAAAAGATCCTTATAACGGAGGTGGTTGAACACCATCAACTACTGTTCGCCACCTCCACTGTGTCACTGGCAACAAAAAATGGAATATAGCAGACCATCGTGGACAAGGTGAATGCAGTCGGAGTGCTGAAGAAGACAATGGAAGAGGTCAAGAGGTGCTGGAATGATGTGAATTACAAAACCAAGCAGAAACTCGCAAACAACCGGAAGGCAGCAATGCAGACTGGAGGTGGGAGTCCAGCGCCACAGGAAGAGCTGGACGAGATGGAGGAAATTGTGGCCACAGTCATCAGTGGGGAGACGGTAGCAGAAGTTGGGGGCCCGGACACTGCTCAACATGACCGGACACTACAGCAACAGGGTGAGTAATGAGTAGGACGAGCAGAGTGTGGCCAATTGGATTTTTGAGTAACGACCAGGGACTGGGGGGAAGGGGGGAGATTAGCACAATGGCACACATGCAAAATTAAGCATAGCACATCTTCAGGCAAACCATGCCTCAGACCCCCAACTCCCACCAAGAGACCAATGCACCCAAGTATGCAACATCTCAGCACTGTATAAGCACAGAAGTCAGAGGCACACCGCATGTAAGGGATAAGGGGCAGCTAAATCAGAGCTGCAGGGGTGACTCACCCAAAATGCAGCACACACATTACATGCAGAGCACATCAACATTGACAGCGATGTGGTACAAACCACAACACGTCCACAACATAACAGAGGATACAACTGGTGCCGCATGTGCGTAGAAACTGGCCAATCACATTTGGTATTGCAGGGAAATGTGAGTTGACAATGTACAAGTACAAACACACGTCCGTGATGTTGTCGGAATGTCCACTGTCCCGCATCAAATGGGCAGCTCCCCCCAAACAGTCACAATGTGCACTGTCATGCAGTCTGAATGTAAACATGTACAACGCATGAACACAATGTTAAACTGCATCTCCACTTCACATTGCAGGGGGAAATCCAACACCCCCTGCAGAGCAGGCAGAACCTCTCTTCTCTGATGAAGAAGAGGTCCACCACACCTTCGACGTCCTCCAACAGCTCATGGAGTGCCTCCGCAGCCCACTTCCAGGAGCAGGGCAGCCCAGCTGCTATTAGGAGAACCCACCCCCTGCACAGAAAACACAGCAGGCAGCACACACCACCACAGCTCTCTCCCAGGACCCCCACAACGAACACATGGCCTTCCAACACCGTGTGTTGGGGTGCCAGGAGAAACTGGCTGAACAGGTGCAGGTGGGTTTCGACCGCATGGCAGCCAAACTAGACGGCATACATGGGTGCCTAAGTCCCATCAGGGACCACTCACAGTCCCTAACGGACACCCACAGTCCACTCCATGCTCTCCAACGAACCATGGCTGACATCGCCAGAGTCCTGACTCTGCGGCAAGAACGACTGTCTAGTCAGAGTGCCCCCAGGGATCTCGCACAGGAGTTGGGACACATGCGGAGGATCATGGAGAACATGGAGCGGATGCAGGGGGAAAGAGCGGCTGCCACAGCTGCACACCTACGAGAGGTAGCTGGTCCCTCAATGCCCTAAAGACCCTCCTCATGGCATTGCTGCCACAAGGCCTGGCACTGATGCATGCTGCTGCTACCACCCCATCCACATCTCCAGCCCTTGATGTGTCAGTGCCACACAGTGCGGCAGACATTCCACTTCTGGCCCCTGAGGTGTCACTGCCACACAGTGCTGGAGACAGAACACCACCACCCACATGTGAGGCACATGCAACAGGAGAGGACGAAGATGCAGATGAATCTGCCTTCGTGGTCAGAAGGACGCAGTAGCATTCATCTCCACCATGTGGCCTGTTTCTGCTTGGTTCTGCCCTCTGAATCATCACCATCAACTGTCCCCCGATGCACTCTGCGACACTCACCTTGGACTTCGACATGGACTGCCATATTCTGTTTGGTCACCAATGACACAGCTATCAGACTGTGGACTGAGCTCCTCCTCTTCTGATGTACTTGTCATTCCCTGAAAGACTCTGGCTGGCCCTCCACGGGCCAACAATGTAAAGTGGGGTTTGCATGGCCCTGTACTGCTCCAGCTGTAACACTCCACAGAATGTGAAATAAACATTCATATTCACACAGATGTGTCATGTCTATGATCTTTCAAGTATGAAAGTATGGATGAATGTACTGTCAGTGATTTCCCCTTACGTCCATGTTGCTCATGTTGTGGAACTTGGGTCACAGGGTGACACGTTGCCGATTGTGGTCCAGGTGGCGCCGACACTACTACGGAGACAAACGCATTAGGTACTTCCTTGTCCAGCCCAGGACGGAACTACGCCCAGAGGCCTGGGGTCATTGTTCACACCCTTACACTGGACTGGCATATGCCAGGACAGTTAGTCCATGTTAAAGTACTCCACTATTGTTCTTACCAAGTTATTGATTGTGAGAAATGTTTAGTTATGGAGGGAGAAAGAATGGGATGTCCCTAAGTGAAGTGTCATGCTTCATCATCGGGACACCGCGACCACTATGAGTCACGGTGGGCTCAACCAATATTTCAGGGAGCACTTAAATAGTATATCTGGCCAGGGGGATAAAGATTAAAATCCACTGTCAGACGCCAGTATCCCTTTATTCTTGGGTCTGGCAGGAATGTTAAAATTAATGAACAGTAATTGCCTTTGAGGACAGTGTCTCGAAAGACATTGAAGAATTACCATCCAAACATGGCATCTATGATAACCTTAGTAAAAAAGAAAGGAATGCATTGAAAACCTTGAGCATGAAGAGTGACATTACCATAAAACTCGTGGATAAAGGCGGAGCAACTGTGATTCAGAGCACAACTGCATACAAAACATCCTGTATGAGTCTCCTGACAGATACAACATTCTACAGGAAGATTAGTAGACCCCACAGCACGTCTGAGAAAAACAATCAGTACCATTACCGCAGATGCCCTGAACCATGACTGGATAAATAAAAAAGAACATGAGTTTCTTAATTCCGATGATCCAAGAACCCCAGTATTTTATACAATACTAAAAATACACAAAGATAAAATACCGCCACCTGGGAGACCTATTGTGTCTGGAGTGGGATCTCTGCTTGAGCCCCTCTCCCAGTACACAGATTGGTTTCTCCGCCCATTGGTCAAGTGTATCAAGTCATATGTACAGGATACAAAGCATTTACTAAATCTAATATTAGAGATAACATATGACCCTACGAACAATCTGTTGGTATGTTTAGACGTAGAAGCATTATACACCAGCATCCCACAAGAGGAATGTATTCTAGTGATTGAAAACTGGTTGAAACAAGAACAGTGGACCTAGGATGCCCCAATAAACTGGATCATCACATTGATGCGTCCAGCACTAACTGAAAACTTTTTTCGATTAAAAAACAGCTCTATCTCCAAGCCCATGGCACTTCGATGGTCAGCACCTTTGCTCCTAGCATAGCGTGTCTGTATGTTGACCAGATAGAAGAAAAACATATCTGGTCAGCCAACCCTTTCTCTAGTAACATCTGTAAGTGGTGGCGCTACATCGATGATGTCCTAATGATATGGGATGGAGATACAGAGACATAGTTCAACTTTCATGGGTGGCTTAACCAACTCAATCCACATTTAAAATTTACCATGACATACCATCATAATGAAGTCTCCTTCCTTGATGTTAAAATAAGGGCAAAAAGTCAAGGCCTGTATAGTTCTTTATATACCAAACCGACTGACAAAAACAGTCTTCTACATTTTGAGAGGGCACATCCACGCTCCCTCCGGGAAAATCGTCCCGTTGGTCAGTTTCCAAGTATCCGTAAAAATTGTGAAGATCTGAACGATTATAAATGTGAAGCAGAATTATTGGCGAAGAAACTGGAAGAAAGAGCCTACCCTAAACGCATTATTGAAAAGGCCAAGCAAAAAGACAACTAAAAAAGAATCAAAAGATACCATCATCTGTGTCACAACATATAATGCTTCATCAAATGACATTAAGAAAATCATCAACAAAATGTGGCAGATCCTCACGTCACACAAATTGAAGTTCGACAAACCTATGTTCTCTTTCAGGAGGAATAAAAGTCTAAGAGACACCCTGATACACACAGATCTAAAAAAGAAAACATCTCAACAACTAACACTTTGGCATCAACCGTCGGTCATTGGTCACTATCCGTGTGTGGCATGTGTGGCATGCCCCTTACCCAAACATACAAAGGAGATCGAGCTGGGCATGCATCAGGCATGGGAACAACAAACCCATACAAATTGCAATAGTGATAAAGTCATCTATATGATCAAATGCCCATGCCAACTTATGTACATCGGCATGAAGGGAAGAAAAGTCAAGGTTCGCATTAGCGAACATAGAAGCACCCTTAGAAGAGCCATAACAGCTACAAGACTGACATCTCACTATGTTGAAATGCAACATATAGACATGGATGTACAATGGACAGTGATTGAGAAAATCAAAGGAGAAGGAGACCTGACAAAAAAACTCCTTGAAAGAGAACAACGGTAGTTGTACCGCCTGAAAACACACATCCATTGACTAAACGATTCCATACCTTGGAATCAATTAAATAAAAAGAGCTAAAATATCAGTGATCTATGACACGCGGATATAACCTAGCGAAACATGGTAAGTGTGTATATATTTAACACTCGACACAGATGTAGGAAATAATAAACAATAATCACGTATTAATGACACCTCAGTACACTAAATAACCTGACAATATTAGTGTATAAACATCTCCCTTCAACTAACTAAGACTGATTTTGAACTTAATCATGGGGTCATTACAGGTAGCACCTCTATTCTGGCTCATTTACACAAGGTGATATTTTCCTCCCTAAAAGTGTGTCTGAAAACTTTATATTTTCACTCATACAAATATAAGAAAACCCTGGGCCCCGGAGTGTTTCTCACATGATTCTACTCCCAATACCTCATATTCGGACTGGGTTACTCCGTGTTCTACATCCCCTACCTAGCTTCAAACGTGCATGAAGTTCTCGCAAATGTGGCCCGACTTCGTCGGCTCTCACGTGGTATCAGCTAATTCTAGCAAAGTTCACATCGGGGTCCCACCACTACGTAGGACTCATACTACATCTCCCATAATTCTTTTCGTCAGTAGGACGCATATCCCTTTTTTTAGAAATGCCGGTTCATTGCTGGCCATGTACTTAATAATGACTCACTATTTTTGAGGTGCATTAAGTGGAGGCAGATATTTTAATACTGCCCAAATCTACCTTTTTAAATCCATTTCTATGTACATGCACCGATAGCGGGAGCCTCACCCATCTCACGTGATTTTGCTCGCGAAACCGGAAATGAAGGCATTCTG
Organism: Triturus cristatus; assembly: GCF_964204655.1. Lineage (NCBI taxonomy): Eukaryota > Metazoa > Chordata > Amphibia > Caudata > Salamandridae > Triturus > Triturus cristatus. The sequence continues at coordinate 673,491,816 of NC_140591.1, read as the reverse complement.
CTCGGGACATTTAAACCACTTGTGCCCGCTTGGCCATTGCTCACAAGTCGATGGAATCAGCGCCACACAGGTCATTAGCAGGGGAAGATCCAAGAATCCGGGAGTGTTTCGCTGTCTGGTTCAATAATTATTACAAGGTACTCTTTTCTACTGTCTCCGCACGGAGATTCTGCCAATTTCGGACTTAGTGATAATACGTTTTCCTATGTGTTGTTTGCTTCCATATACATACTTTTTTACGTTAATTGTTGGATTAGTACACATGGTTATTCCTTTTACCATCAACGCCCTGTAACAGGGGCATCCCCGTTAAAGTGTGATTCCACGTGGATTACTATCTCTCTCCAAACGGGGTAAGAACACATATTTTCTTTATAATTCTTTAAAACACTTTACTACATTATCGAGCGGCATGAATGAGGTTGAGCGAGTGTGTGGTTTGTGGAGTATTAAAACCCAGATCCTGTCACCTGGGTTTAAGGTACACTAAACAATGGCAATTAGCCAGTACGAGACACAGAATGTAAGAATGTGGGCACTCTTTGCGCAATGTATAGCTTCTGAATTATTGTGCTATATCACAAGATGATAACTCCTCTCACGGTTTCTTTGATATCATGCTTCCAAAATCATGGTGAGCCGATATATGTCCTGTTATGTGTTGTGTTTTCTCTTCTTTCCACAGATGGAGTGATTCAACATTCAATTTAATAGTGACATACAAAGGAGCAGCTACCTGTCCTTTTATAAATAGAATAGGGTAAATCCTTGTTCTTTTCACTCCAGGGGATGACACATCCCTGAAGAAAGTCCTAGCACCAATTCCTTTTGGGCATACAAGGACTGAAACATGTTGGCCCTAGGGTCTTAGGACCATAATTTTCCAAACAACCCTACTGTTCATTAATTGTAATATTCCTGCCAGACCCAAGAATAAAGGGATACTGGGGTCTGACAGTAGATTTTTAATCTTTATCCCCCTAGCCAGATATTCTATCTAAGTGCTCCCTGAAATATTGGTCGAGCCCACCGCGACCTATAGGGGTCGAGGTGTCCCGATGATGAAGCATGACACCACTAGGGTGTGTGAGGGAAAATAAATAAAAGAAAGGTCTTTTCCTACACCACTCTAAGAGTGGTTGCTTCACTTAGGGACATCCCATTATTTCTCCCTCCATAACTAAACATTTCTTACAATCAATAACTTGGTAAGAACAATAGTGGAGTACTTTAACATGGACTAATTAACATGGAATAATACTCAGAATCAGGAGGGTGTACTCCCCCCTTTTTCCGCTTGGCCCCTCAAATATTAAGGACCTCACGGTTCTATATATTTAGTGTGTAACATATGCCAGGACAGCCCACTCCACTTACGCTTACGGGGACCACAACAAGGCTACAAATACCAGGTCTTCCCTGTAGGGATCTGCTACTCACAGGTCTAGTTGTGAGTTTGCCACAGCCACTCCCTCATGGCTGGTTTACACTCACACCACACGCATCGAGCACAGGCATCACAGGACATGTGACCCTGCCAATAAAAAGGGCCTGGCGCACGTGCTGGACGCCATTTCCACTTTCTAACTGGGTGTCTCTGTGTGCTTATAATTTATGCATGAGATCCTAGGGCCCTGCCACCTCATATTGCACAGTACTGGGGGTGACATGATGACATCCACACCACAGGACTCAATCATAAAAGGGTCCACGGCTAGCGGTGCACAGACTTGGTGGCACCGGATACACTGCGGCAGGCACAGGCACACCGCCACGGGACGGTGTCTTGGTGTGCACTGAGGTAGGGGCACCTAAAGTGCTGAGCGGGTGTGCAGCCTGCGATGATGCGCCATCCTGGTGGTCTGGACTGGCAAGGATCAGTGTGAGCTCTGCTGGACTGCAGTGTAGGCTTGAGCCAGCGGGCCGTGCGGGCCTCCCGCCACGTGGCTTTGCCCCGTGGTTCAAAGAGTTAGTGACACCTCAAGAGCTGAGCGGGTGTGCAGCCTGCGTTGATGCCGAGTGCACTGATATGTTCTCTGCCATTGCAAAATCAAGACCCAGAATCAAGTCTGTTACCTGGTGGCCTGCGGTGCAGGGCTGCATGATGTGGAGGGTGCCATGGTCGCGTGCCCCGGGCTTGGAGCTCCCACCGGCACATGGTGGGCCCTCTTGGAGACACGCCGGTGGCAGAAGGTGAGCAGTAAGGCCTGGTTGCACAGGGGCGCGCAATCACCACTGGGCGGCGGGAGGGGCTGACGTGCAGCAGCCTGTGTGCACAGGGGCGGGCAAGCGATGATGGCGTGTTCAACTGTATGGACTCTGCCTTTCATGTCTCTGGAAACTGTTTCAGATAAGGGACCTGGGGGACTGCACTGTATACCGGCATGTGGTTGGAGACACACCGGTGGCAGCATGTGAGCAGTGAGGCCTGGGTCCGCAGTGTCGGCACTGTCTCGCCCTCTCTTTCTCTCTCCCTCTCTCCCTTTCTCTCTCTCTCTTTCTCTCTCCCTCTCTCCCCCTCTCTCTCTCTCTCTCTATTTCTCCCTCCCTCTCTCTCTCTTTCTCCCTCCCTCTCTCCCTCTCTTTCTCTCTCTCTCTCTCTCCCTCTCTCCCTCTCTCCCTCTCTCCCTATCTCCCTCTCTCTCGCTCTCTTTCTCTCTTTCTCTCTCACTCTCTCCCTCTCTCTCTCTTTCGCTCTCTCTCTCTGTACTTTGATGGGCACATGACACACCTTCTTATCTAGATTTCTGTTTTGCAGGCTGTGACTTACAGAATGTCCTGAGAAGACCCGCCACGACTCTTCAGAATTGTTCTTTTGGGTTTATTCTGTAATAAACTTATTATTTGGATATTATGAGATGAATGTATGATTTCCCTTTTTCTGACCACACATGTATGTTAGGTGTTGTGATTGTGCGACTACAGGCGAAGTGTTTGGTTCATGATTTCGTAGAGTTGATGTGCAATATCTTTGTACAAGGGGGGGTGGGGGGTGCCCGGGATAGGGCCCCGGGGGAGGTGCTGGCGGTGGGTGTTGTTGCCCTATTGAAGCTCCAGGCTGCATAATCAGTTGCTCCAGGGCATCTGTTGTCCTTCATGTGTGGCTGTGGACTGTGCTCCCTTGTCTGGTGCCGGTTGTTGTGCGACTTTACACCAGGTAAGAGCAGGTGTTAAAATTCTGCTGCTAATGCGCCTTATCGCATGTTATGTTGTCTTATTGCCGATCTGGCTGGTCGTTGAGAATGTTGCGCAGTGGTGTTGTTGTGGCTTTTTGCACGGGAACGCCTACTCTCCATTTCATTAGCGTTAGTTGCCAGGGTCATCTGTGGTGATGTTTTTTACGACTGCTATCGCAGGTAAACTGGTGATATGGGCTGTTAGCACCTGCTTGTGAATGGGGTGATAAATGTATCGCGCCTTTGGCTGCGATAAACTGCCAATAACTCTGTGATAGATCCTTGAGAATATGCCCCTTTGTCAGGTGAACCCTTTAGTAGAGTTCCAACAGGCTGTCCGACTATAGCATCTGAACCACAAATTGCCAATAACCGCAGAAGAGTCTCCTGGCCTTATGTCATGGTAAATCAGAAACTACATGCAGAAATGTATTTTCTGTTTGCGGGCTTCATGTCAGAGCATGAAAATCTCCCCTGCTCTGAGATTCCATTCTAAACACACATAAATCGTTTTTTCACAGACTACAAGACATGTTTTTAGGGATGTCGTCCGTGAGCAAAGTGTGGGAAGGAGGTCAAATGGTATAACCTTGAAGGCAAGCAGGGGCATAACACAGGCCCCCACAGCCCCCGCGGTGCGGGAGGGCCCTAGCTCCAGGGGGCCCCCTCAGCAGAAGCGCTCATGCAATCTCCGTGAAGGGAGGGTGGTGATCTCAGTCAGTGCACAGGGAGGGGCGGGAACCCCATGGTTCTTGTAAGGAAGGCCCTCCTCCCGTGTCTCTCTCTCTCGGCAGTCTCGGCTCGCCTGCCTCTGGAATCTGTGCACCCGGGCTCGAGAGTTGACCGCACTGGATTCTGTGCCTCGGAGGTGCGTTGCTTGCAGAGTCCTGACCCGAGACCAGTCGGGCAGGTCTGTGTGGAAACTGTGTGTGCTTTGTGGAGCACTGGGGGATGTGAGTGGGTGCAGGGCCAGGGGCTTAGATATCTGAGTTGCAGAGGGTGCAGCTGCACCGGGCCCCAGTGAGGGTTGAATGGAAAGCGTTGGGTGCGTTATTTATTTTTTTACTTCCTAAAAGCAGGTGAGGGACCCTTTGTCTGTGTTTGCATTAATGCCCTTGGCAAAGTTGCTACCCATCCGCCCAGGGTAGTGGCTCAAAGATTATCTGTGCTGGAGTCCAATGCACAAGGCGGGTGCCTTTCCTGGACCGGCTCATGGTGCTGAGTTTCAGCCTCACACACTCATCTGGTTTTAGAGCCACCAGTCCTGAGAGCCACGTGACTGAATAAGTAGGGAGCGGACGGACCGTGCCGGTGAAACTCTAGCTTTGAGACCATTTCATGCTCCAAGAAGGAATCGTGGACGTGGTTTCTATAGGTCACAAACGCAGCCTATTATAAAACGGGGACACAGCATTAGCTGTAGCCAGGGCTTGAAGTGGCCCATGTCTCAAACCCAAGTAATTCAAAACAGACATTGAAGCGAGTCCCTTTTTGGCCGTGTATTCAGTTTTCAAATTTACTGGCCGAAACGTCGAACGATTTCTGAACAAAGAATGTAAAAAACGTCAAGGTAATCCGTGTCGATCCTATTTATTATGTTTCACATGCTTTACTTAGTCGTGGGTACCCTCAGAGTGTTGGCTTCTCCCAGGATGTTGTTACGGTATGTTTTTTCCCCGCAACATAATATGCTTGTAGTGCATATTTTGAGCAGCGTTGCCTTCTGGTGTTTATAACAGGACTCACAGGAGAGCTATGGAGTTTCAGCTGGAGGCAGTTCGACGTTTCCCTCAGGGCCTGTCCGGGGGTGAAAAACATATTCAAAATACATGACCACCCAATCCTTGGCCTCTCTGCAAAGCTGGTTATGTATGCCAAGTGTAGTTGTGATGCTATGTGTGTGAAGGAGGTTATACAGTTGTCAAAATGTTGACCAGGTGCAATGAGAAGAAAATGCAGCGCTTACAGGTGAGTGCGTGCTATGTGTATGTGGTGGTGAAGTGAATGAGATGCTAGGCAACTCATGCAGGAGAGAGTGAAAAGACTGTGCAGAAGATGGAGGAGATGAGGTGTGAGATAAGCATATGGAGGATTTTAGAAAGAGGTGGCGAGAGAAAGAGCACAATTGACTAACAGACTGCAGAGGAATGTTTTGGGAAGGGAAGAAAATGGGTGATTGAAACACACTGAAGGCCACAAACCCTTCCGTTGAATATAGCAATATTTAATTCACAGTCCCACAATTTCAGAATTGAAACGTTTTCAATGTTAATTATTTACAACAACATCTTTGTTACTCATTTCTCTTTCACAGCTAATAACTATAGGCAAAGCCAATTGTTCTGGCTGGTTTTAGATGTGTTTCAGTGGTGTTCTGTCCCTGTATGCAGTAAAAGAAAGCTCAGAAAGGCAATAAAGTAATGGTGGAGTGGTCCTCTGTGGGAAGCACAGAATGTTAGTTTACATGTTTAAGCCAAAACAACCTTAATTACACAGACCAAACCCCTTTTAGGGACACCCACTTTTTTCATCACACTTAAATCTCTGCCTGTAGTATGCTGGCTTCCAACTAACCTGCTGTTTCTCTGGCCTAGGGGCATAGTTTTGCACTAGTGGCGGGAGCAGTGCTCCACACTAGCACCCATCCCCCTCAAAGCGCTCGCAGGGCCAGTGGAGCAGCAATCTGCTAGGGCTGGTTGCTGTTTCCAGTCCGGCTGTGTGAGTGCAGCTCGCCTCTGGCTGGCTGGCCTTGGGCCTTTAGGTAGAGTACAGGGTTATAATAGGCGCTTGTGGGATCCGTGCTTACAAATATTTTTGGGCCCATGCCTGGCCAAACGTCCCTGTGGAGCTTGGGCGTGTAACAGGCCCCCGCAGACCCCGCAGTGCAGTGGGGCCCCCACGCTCCAGGGGCCCGCTCACTCTCAGCGGACAGAGATGGCTGCAAGCAAGGCTCTTCAGTCTTCGCAAATAAAATGGTGCTCCTGAGCACACGGCCTCCCCAAGTCCCCATAAATGAAACGGTGCGCGCATGCCACGGTGACGGCCTCTAAGCCTCTCTTCATTAATTATGGTGCCGTGTGCACACCCTGCCGGCCTGCCTGAACCTTTTAATAAATTAATTAAATAGTTGGTGCGCAGTACGCCCAGGCTGGCTCTTCATAATTGAATGTTGCGGGGGCGTGGCAGCGCGCAATTGTCTATGCGTCTGCGCGGTGCCGCGGTCTTCAGGGTGGGGGCGGGGCTGATGACTAATGCCTGCGATTGTCATGCGCATTGTAATTAAAAGTGCGCATGACTTGTACTAGTTCTGACTGAGAAGAAGGGTGCGGCCGCTGTGCCAGGATCATTTAATTATACTAGAGTACTAGCCCCTGCCTGGGGGCTAGCCTCGCCCAGTCGCCCTGTCTTCTACTTCCCGTTCGCCTCTGAAGCTGCAGGCCAGGCCTAAAGGTGAGTGAGTATTTCCGAGGTGGCAACCCGCCTTGTGTTGTACAAAAGTGGCTCTATAAAATAAAAATAACCCGCGAATGGGGTGTACAAACATACAACATGCCCTGGGGTGTGCAACAAACATATTACTAAACCATTCATCCTGTGTACAAACACAACATTATACAGCCTCAAAAACAAGATGTGCACAGATGGAACCTGGTGCTGCAAACAGCGCACATGCGACTACAGTACAAACACGGCATTATAAAGCAGCGAAACGCCGGAGGCAAACTCCTGGCACTAACATGCATTAGAGACAACTGTGGGCTTTTACCACTGGGTCTCTTAGAGAATGACACCTCAGGTCCATACATGGGGGCTAAACACAGCATGTTTCTGGGTTCTCCGCACAACGTGTTTGCTATTTGACGCCAGACTTCTGCAGCTTGTGTTGAGGAAATTAAACATCCCCTTGTGCTTGTATAACACATAGCTGCCAAGTGGCATTGGCACCATGTCGTATCCATTCGTAGCTTTTATCCAACAACACTTTGAATGCTGGAATGTTTAACCCCGTACTTAGATGGTCACAGTACAACTCCCAGAATGCAAGATGCTGTTGGCTTAAAATCCAGGCCTGGCTGGCGGTGTCACACGTGACGATAGAGCCATTTGGAGGCAATGGTGAATCTGTAATTTAGCAGGCGTGTCTATACTTTTAGTAAATTGTAAATACCGCCAGTGTTGACACACTGAGGTCTGAGACCTCTGTTTGTTGTGAAGTGAGGCTCAGTCTGGTGGTTCAGGTCTGTCCTTGTGAGGGAAGCTGCAGGAGTGAGGATAGGTATGTTCTATGTAGTTGTAATTGCCTTTATACAGTGCTTAATACCCCTGATGAGGCGTCAAAGCGCTTTTTGGCGAGTAGCACACTACTCCAGAACCCAAAGTTGATCAGTGGTGAATTAGTATCAGGGATACTAAATTAATTTGAGCGGCGGACTTGTTGTAATTTCATAGAGGTCCTTTTTTGTCTGGGCTATGTGAAGGGAGCACCTCTCCCCTAGTCCAGGACCTAGAGACAGCTGGTGCTCAGGTTTACTGAACCAGCAGGCTTCCCTGCTCCCCCAGCAGTCTTCCAGGTGCTACCCATGCGTTGCTGATCCTCCCCCGGCAGTCTGTCGGGCAATACATGAGGTCTCCCTGATTCAGACGCTTTCTTCCTACAGCCACCCTAGGTGTTGCTCAGCCAGAAACAATCTACCGGAAAGTGCCCTGATCTCGGTGCCCATGTCGTATCTTAGCAACCTCCCAATTTCAATCTGTGCCAATAAAAATCTCCCAGACAATGCTCACAGGTGTTTTTGAAGGCAGACCCATCAATATCATCCCAGAGAGTGGTCCAGACCCCCAGGTCTCCCTGAAGCAGCATAAATCTACTATGCAGTGCTCCTAGTTTTTCCTCACCTAGCAGAGATATCGCAGACAGTGGTCCCAGGTCCCTCTGGCTCAGCAACAGCAGTAGAATCCAACACTGGTCCAGTAGCATCCTAGACAGTGCATCAGGACTTTCTGATCCAGCAGCTGTCTCACAGCAATGGCACTGGCTCTGCCTGGACCAGCCGCAGTCCCAGCAGCAGTATCCAAGCGGTATACTAGATAGTGAGACTAGGTCCAAGTCCATCAGCAGACTCCCACAAAGGGCCCCAGGTCTCCCTGCTCGACCAACTGTCTCACAGAAAGTGTCATCCTGGTCTTCCTGAGCCAGCAGCAGTCTCCAAGAGTTAATTACTCCCATTGCCCTAATAGTCCAGCAGTCGGGGAGACAATAATTCCATGACTCCCTGACCCAGAACACCGTCACCGAACAGTATCCGCACAGGTTTCCTTCACTCTTCTCATCATTGGAGGAGATGAGGCCTAACGGCTAGGGCTGCTGAGTTTGGATCTGAGGAACGATGTCCGAGTCACAGCGTCGGCTTAGCATTCTGTGAGTCCAGGCAAATCACTTGATACCCCTGGTCCTAAAAAATGAATCTGGCCTTCTGAAGTGTAATCTGTTGCTCACAGAAACCATTCTAAAGCCATTGGGCCAACTTTGCTTTACTTAAAAGCCAATAGGCCTCATCTATGCAAGAGCTATTGGCTTGGCCAATATGTTTTAGCCATGTTGTACACTAGCGTGGCTTCTGTTCAGCATGGATAAAAGATAGTAGGGTAAAGTAGAGTGGCTTATAGTAGCATGGAGTGACGTAAAGTGGAGCAGAGTGGAGTGGTCTGGAGTGGTGTAAAGTGGAGTGAAGTCGAGTGGTGTAGAGTGTTTTAGAGTGTTGTGGAGGGAGTATAGCGTCAGAGTGGAAGGGTGCAGAGTGGACTTGAGTTGAATGGAGTAGAGTGTTGTAGAGTGGCATAGAGCACAGTAGATTGACATACAGTAGAGTGGCATAGAGTGGAATATTGTCAGAGTGGAATTGCACAGATTAGAGTAGAGTGTTGTAGGGTCGAGTGGCATGGATAGGCGTGGCATAGAGTGCAATGGCGTAGAAAAGAGTAGAGTTAGTGTGTCGTAGAATAGAGTGAAGTGCCATGAGATGGCACGAAGGGAGTTGTGTTGAGTGTCGTAGAGTGGAGTATTGTTATAGAGTGTTGTAGAGTGAAGTGACAAAGAGTGGAGTGGAGTTCAATGGAGTAGAGCGTCATAGATTGGAGTATTGTAAAATGTAGTGTCGTAGAGTGGCCTAGAATGAGGTGGCAGGAAAGTACATTGGTACAGATTTGATGGATATAGAGCTCAGTGGTGTAGAGTAGAGTGGTGCAGAGTAGAGTGCAGTCGTGTAGAGTGCATTGGTGTAGAGTGCTGTGGCATACAGTAGATTGTTTCAGAGCAGAGTGAAGTGGCGGAGAGTGGAGTGGTGCAGGGTAGTGTGCAGTGGAGTAGAATAAAATGGTGTGAAGTGCAGTGCTGTGGTGCAGACCAGATTAGAGTAACATGGAGTGATGCCGAGTGTAGTGGCTTAGAGTGGAGAGTTGTAGAGTGCATTGGCATAGAGTTGGGTGGTGCAGAGTAGCATGCAGTGGCATAGCGTTCAATGGCTTAGAGTGCAGTCTTGCAGAGTAGAGTGTCGTAGAGTATAGTGTAGTGTCGTAGACTGCAATGGCATAGTGTGCAGGGTTGTAGAGTGCTGTGATGTAGAGTAGAGTGGTGCAGAGAGGAGTAGCGTAGAGTACAGTGGTGAAGAGTAGAAAAGAGTGGCGTAAAATAATGCTGTGACAGAGCGCTATGGTGTAGAGTGGTGTAGCATTTAGTGGGCTAGAGTGCAGTGGCATAGAGTGTTCTAGAGTAGAGTTTAGTGGCATAGAGTGCAGTCATGCAGCGTAGTTGGCGCAGAGTGCAGTGCCGTACACTGCATTCGTTTTGATTAATGTGATGTTGAGTGCATTGGCGTAGAGTGCCGTGGTTTAGAGTACAGTGGTGTTGAGTAGAGTGGTGCAGAGTAGAGTGGCGCAGCATAGAGTGCAGTGGCATTGCATGCAGTGTCGCAGAGTGGAGTGGCACAGAGTAGAGTGGAGTAGAGTACAATGGCATACAGTGCAGTGGCGTAGAGTAGACGAATAGCGTGAAGTGGTGCAGGGTAGAGTGCAGTAGAGTAGAGGCTTAGAGCAGAGTGGCATAAAGTAGAGTGGTGCAGAGTGGAGCAGAGAGGTAAAGTGTTGCAGTGGCATAGAGTAGATTGTTTCAGAGGAGTGAAATGGCGTGGGGTATTGCAGCATAGAGTAAAGTGGTATAGAGAGGAGTATCATAAAGTGGAGTGGTGCAGAGTAGAGTGAGTGGCCCATAATGGAGTGGTGTAGAGTGCAGTTGTGCATAGTAGAGTGGGGTAGAGTGCACTGGCATAGAGTAGAGTGGTTCAGAGTAGAGTAGAGAGACGTAGAGAAACAGAGTGAAGTGGGGTAGAGTGCAGTGTCAGAGTGCAGTGGGGCACAGTGAATTAGAGTGGTGTAGAGTGTAAAGGTATAGATTGCATTGGCGTAGAGTGCATTAGTGTGGCGTAGATTTCCGGGTGGTAGGTCAAAGTGGTAGATGGTGGGCCGCGTCGCCGGGGAAGGGGGGCCCCCTCCATGTGCTTTGCAGGGGGGCCCCCTCAAGTATCCCTACGCCACTGAATGCAAGCAAACCAAACTGGCTTTAGGAACAGCCATTAAGAGTTGTTAGCGAGCAGATATAATAGAGGGAAACTGTAAGTTCATTTCTTATTGCACTAGTGTACCCAGAATTATGCTCTCTGTTGGGAGAATAGAAAGATTACGTTAGAAATCATTTATTTTGTCACTATGGAAATATCTGAATTTTTTTCATACCATTCCAACAAGAACTAAAACAGACCTCTATCTCATACCACTCAAGGCTTTCCCATCTGTCCTCCTTTTTCCTTCTTTCTATTTTTTTAACGTAAATTCTTCTCTTATTGCACTAAAATATGCGAAATTTTGTTATCTAACTGAAGAAAAGTACGATTAAGTTAAAATAATTTACACACTATGTAATTGTTGCGGTGTACATTCCCATCAAGTTTTTATTATATTGCACGTCATAGACAAGTTGTCATCCCTCTCTTGAGAGTGTCACTTGTGGTCAAATTGCTACGGGGCAAGACTTATTGCCTGAAGGTTAAGGGTTCAGATCGTGGGCTCATCATGGATATCAGTTCGACCTATTATAAAGTGTTTCAAGGCTCAATTTGCATATTTCGTTTTTTCAATATGACATGCCTATAAGAATACAAACATAAGTCTCTGATTCCTTTCTGCTTCTCTCATCTGCCATCTCCCTCCCTCCGACCTATTCTGTAAATGGTATAACTGGAACATGATTGACTTATATTTTTGAAGCAAATGTCATTAGTACTTTTTTATAGGTGTCTTTAGTCAGAAAATTGTGTCCACACGTTTAAGATGTACCGCTCTGAGTCTGAAGGTTATGGGGTCAAGTTGTGGTGTTTTAAGGTTGTATGTCTGCTTAAAGGTTGGCTCTATCACAAACTCTTTTGAGATCGATGATATTTGTAAAGGGCAAATTATTTTCTTATTACACTGTAGTGTAGTTCCTATTTCTCGTATAGGCTCTGCGCATTGGAATATTATACACTATAGTTGTGGCATAGGACTGAGGTCAGTATGCCTCCATCGAGTACATTAAATTTAATTACTTTGTGTGCCAGCTAACTCAGAGGCCACTAGAAACTCCTTGAATAAACAAGAAGGGAGTAGTTTCTGGCAACCGCCTAAACATGACAACTTGTTTCCCTTAGAATCGGAACATGTCTCAGAATCGTGGAAACAACAGATAACAGTTTCACTCAGTCAGATAGACGGGTGTTTCAATAAAAGGATTTAATGAAAAGTCTTGTTTCTCGTGTAAGAGATATGAGCTGTTACAATCGCAAGACAGTATGCGAGATATAATACGTACAGTGTAAGCAGTAAGAAGAAATAATGCTGCAACAGCATTGTCTTCTAGATATGACATATATTTCATATACACATACATAAATAACATAGTCTAAAAAGTGGATACTCATTTTATGCTTCTAAATAGTTCTACCCCAGTGTACCTAACCTAGGTGTAGTACAAGGTAAGAAGTAGTTGCCGTATTCTATAGTATGATAAGCTATAGTTTTGCATATGCTAAGTTTGGATGCCAAGAGTCCCTCTAGGTTCTAGTCAGCTCCATACCTTAGAATGAGAGAGGTGGGAATCTCTTTCTTGGTCTCAAACTCTAACACCCCGCGAAGGGAGTCAAAACACTGGAAGCTGGATTCTCTGCGAGCAGGGATGACAGTGTCTGGTCAGTGCGTCAGGCGGAGACTCAAATTCTTCCGAACTTGCCATGGCGAGCTGTATCGAGCTGTGAAGATTAGCCGTGGTTTGCCATGGTAAGGGAAGGTATATTTATACCTGGAAGGTGCTTAGGAATGTTAGCATTGACGTAAAGTTGGGCAGAGGAGGACGTCATGAATGAACCCCTAAGGAATAGTAGTTAATGCATAATAGATGAGTTCTTGGAGAAATCGATAATTCTAGCTAGGGAAAATCCCAATGGCTTGAGGGTCTGGTTTCTATGAACCCGTTGTGACGTGGGGATGGTCGCATGTAGGTGATCATGCCTGTATTTGGCTAGCATGGCTAATGCCTTAATAAGGGCTGGGATTCTATGCCTAAATAAGGGCAATGCGAATTCTGCCTATATAACGACATGATTTAGGAAAACCTATTACGGACAGCTAAATCGAAACACAACAACAGCAATATGTCCAAAATGATGTTGCCTAAATGTAGAGTGCCATGATTAAGGTAAAATATTTTTAAGTACACCATGCCAACGAGAACAAAACCTTCTCTCGCTCTCAATCCCTTCTGCTCTCTCTCTCTCCCTCCCTTCATCCTATTCTGTTAATGCTACCTGTGTATAATCACCCATGGAACCTCATTCACTTGTATTTACGGATCAAATGTCATAGTTACATTTTCCTCCAAGTTAATACGGATTCTTGTGTGGCCTAATAGTTAAGGCATAGAGCTTTCAGCCTGCAGGTAAGATTCAAGTCCTGGTGTCCCCATGGCCTTGTGTCTGTTCAATTATGTGAATACATTATAACATATTTCCTTCATGCACAAATTTGTTCAAAATGGGAGAAATACAATAATTCATCACACAGTTGAAATTTCCCAAAATGTAAACTTTGCCTGTACAATCTGCAAAGGCTATTGCTAGATGATCAAATATTTCTGGGCCATACCTATAAGGTCTGCAAATAACACATATTTTTTAATTTGTTTTGCAAAAATTACATAGTTGTCAACCTCCTACTGTCGACAATTATTTAAATGTTTATATACCACAATTCTATTCCTGCCAAATTTGCTGGACACTTTGGGGATTTTTTGATTGAATGGTATAGTTAGATTTTTGTCCATTTTTATAACAAGTCAGTAGTGTCTGAGTACTTAAAGTGTTAAACTCTCTGTGGTAAGGATTAGGGTTCTAGTTCCACTGTCTCTTTCGGTATGTGTCTGGTCCAATACAGTCTTAGGAGATCCAATTACATGTGTGAATGGTAAATTATTTTCTTATTTCACTGATATGCCCAAAATTGTGTTTTCTAATGGGAGAACAGTAGAAACAAGGTAAGATCCTTTATTTCTTCACATTCTGGAAATATGCATTTTTTTATATTACATGCCTAAATTAACAATAAAAACTTGCTTATCTCTCTTTCTCTCTCTATTCCCCTTTGCCATCTCTTTTCTGCTTTCTCCCTCCCTCCCTCCATCCTGTTCTGTAAATGCTATAGATAGCTATGAAATTCACCCATGGAACCTCAGTCACTTGTATTTTTGGAATGTCATAGTTATTTTTTTGGACAAACAAATAATAAAAATGGTACTAATTTGTGACCTAATGATTGAGGGGTAAATGTTTCAATTTGACAGTTAAGCCTTTAATTTCTGGTGTGTCTATGATCATGTATTTACTGATAAAAGATTTCTTACGGTTTAATAAGGTACGTACATTCTTTTAGCATAGCATTGTACCAATACGTTCAAAAATGCTTTTTTGCATGGGAGAAATGTAGGATTATGGTAAAATATTTTTGGGCACGATAGAAATAACAGTTTTTCAATATACCATGCCCATAAGAACAAAATATAGTGATGGAATCTCATTGAGTTGTATTTTTGGATCTAATGTCGTACTTACATTTTAATCGATCTTTATAGAAAGTCACATTTGCCAAATAGCTAAGGTGTAAAACTCGCTGTCTAATGTTTAAGAGATCAAATCCTCGTGTCTGGTAAATTAAAATGTGTTTTGAGTTAAAATAACTTGCAAAAGGCAAATTCTATTCTCTTTGCACCAATATGTCAAAAATGTTTTTTAATTGGAGAATTGTAGAATTAAGGTAATTATTTCACCAGCAATCTGAAAATCCCAATAAGAACAATCTCTTCCATCTTTCATCTGCCCTCTCCGTTCCTCCTTCTGGGCCGAACTTGGAACCGAAGCCGGCCCTGGCAAACTGCTCGGCCGGTCCCCCGGGGGTGTGGGGCGGGTGCGGCCAAGATGTTTTCTAGGGCCGTTTTCGGCCAATTTTGTTACAGGGGGGAGATATTGCCGGCACCCGGTAACAAACATGGCCCCTAGGGCCTGTGGTGTCTCGGACCCTAGGTCCACATGTTACCTAAATGACCACACAGATGCACGGTATGTGGTACTGGAACTGCCCCAGGGGACGTGCGCCCAGCCCTTTTTATTAACAGGGTCACCTGACCGATGACAAATTTCATGGGTGGGTGTGCAGTGTGGGGGTGCGACAGAGATGGAACATTAGAACCCTCCCAAACTTTAATGGAAAAGAAATAAACAAAAGTCCAACCTATGAAGAGAACAAACTACAATACACAGCACCAATGAGTCTCTTCAGGCTGTCTGTTGGGCAGTGCTGGAGTTCTGGACCACACGGTCAGGAAGCTTTGGTCCGCCTCAGCGATGATATTCAGACCGGCCTGGTCTTGCGGTGTTGGAGTCTATTTACAAAGTTCTAAAATCGGTGCATCTGGAGCAGTGGTGGAGTCCACTTCAGAGATCTTGCAGGCGCTCAGGTTCCGGTGGACGACAAACCAACAGCTATTGAGGATGATCTTGGTGGATGAGGCCTTTCCTTGGAGGCGACGTACTTTATGATCTTTCCAGCTCCTGAAAGAAGAGCAACTTCAGACTTGCCTCTCATGCCTGGACTCCTCTCTCACTGGAGTTTCCTGAAGGGCCTTCCTGCCGGGCTGTCATGGGACCGTGTGAACTGTGCAGGCTTCGTGTAGGCCACCAAGTCGCTCATGTAGCCACAGAGGGTTGTGTTTCAGTCTGGGTGTTCTCGCCGTCAGGGCTCAGGTTCTGTGCCTTCCTGGGATGGTCTTTGGGTGACCAGTCTTCATCAGTGACCTTTGTGCTTCCCGGTGCATGTTGTGGAGCTGCTGTTGATGCATCTCTCTGACCTGGATTCCCCTCTCACCGGAATTCCATTGAGGCCCTGGCGCCTGGATTGCAACGTGACCGCGTGGGCTGTGCGGGTCTTTTTTAGGCCACGCCGAGGGGGCACTGCAGAATTCTTAACAGGGCCACGGCCGAGCCTCGTGTAACCCCAAGGGTGGATGGTCCAATGGTCAGAACGCTCCTCTTTGGCAGGCTTCCGGTTCACAGGGACACACAGAAGGTTCCTGGGTGGCAAGAGTCCCACAGCGCCAGGAATGCCTCATTGAACTCCAGCTGTCTTGAGTGGTTTCATCCACTCTGGTGGTGCGATGCTCCTTTGATGCACTTTGGATTATGAACATGGTAATTTTCCTTCAGTTGGGCAAACAGGTGGCGATCTCTTGCTTTTGGTGACCTCATGGATTGAGGAGGACTGGAGGGACTTCGTGGCCACTTGTAGTTGTCTTCCAGCAGGTGCAATTGCTAGGCGTGATGCTATCGATGCCAAGCAGCCGGCGACAGGTGAGAGACGGTCGAACTGCGAAGTGTGGGGCCTGGACACAGATTGTGCTTGCTAGCGGCTTATGGTTGGCCCCCCACGAAGCTGTCTCCAGTGATGTTTCTGAACCGCGGTGGCTGGCTTGTGCTGATAAACACCTTCTCAGTGCTGGCATGAGTCCTCTGTCCTGTTGCTCTTCTTCTTTCCTTTTTGCATGCCTGTGGTGTTTGTTTGCCCTATGGTGTCATGCCATTCACCTTCCTTTCTTCATGGAGTGGCGTCATGCCATGATCTTCACCTTCTTCTGACCAAGTTCATCACTCGGATGTGGTGGCCTGCCCCATCTCATGTTTGCACCACATGGACATTTCGCTGCTCGTGTCCGGTTTTTGGGACGGTCTTTTCTTTTCTGCGGACCTGTCGCAGGTCTGACCTGTCAGTAGGACTTGCTTCTTCCTCTTGAGGACCTTTCACCGGCACCATCCCCGCCTCAGGGATTTCCACGGTGGTCCTCTGCCAGGATGGCAGGTTACCTGTTCTTTCGAGGGGGTTGTGCTTGCGCCTCGATCCTGCGCCATCGTGGTGCCTGCCCATGCCTCCATGCAGGCATGCCCAGTGGGGTCGGTTACTTTGTGTGACATGCTCCATGCTTGCAGTGCGAATGTGGCATCCGGCAATGTGTTGCCCGTCGTCGGAGCACATGTTGCGGTGGCAGCTTGTGTGCGACTCTCCTCTTGTCTGTCTTGGGCCCCCGGCAACTCCGTCTTGAGGCAGTGTGAGGGAGCACACTGCTGTATTTGGCCCACTGTGGGGCGTCGCTGGAGCATTGGAGATGTTGAGGCTCTCCTTGGTGCCTTCTGCATTGGTTCTTCTCTGAAGAGGTCTCTCTCTCCCGGATGCCTGCCCTTGATTTCAGGTCCATGGGTGCAGCCTTCATCGCACCTCTGGCCTTGTGCGCTCATTTCTCTTCATGGGCGCCCTCTTCTGGCACTTGGTGTGACCGTTTTGTGGATTGTGGTGGCATCAGACAGCCACTGGGGGTTGCATGCTCGGCACCTGTCTTTCTTGTGCTTTAGCAGAGGATTGCTACCTTGAAACTTTGCTGTCTGGTTGCTCTTCTTTCCTTGCTGGTGTTGGCTGTCTTTAGCGTCGCTGCTTGTGTTTAGCTCTGCGTTTCTTGTGGCTCCTTGCGGGAGCTGTCAGTCTCTCCCTCTCTTGCAGCAGGTGACCGGCCACATATGTGGGGCATGGTCCTCACTTGGCTAGTCTCTCTTTCACCATACCTTGCAACAGTGGCAGACAGTGCTCTTGTCTCCCTATTGCAGAGTTCTGGGAAACAGAACTGCTAAGGCCACTCCTACCTATGTACCTTGGTATGCTGGGCACTGTAGGTGCTTGCCTTGCAGGTTGGCTTATACTTGCCATGAGTGACTGTTTGGATAGAGCCGTAGCCTTGCTGATTGAGTCAGTGCAGTGCTTTCTTTTCGTGCTGGGGCCGTGCTTATCTTGCAGGCGGCCTGTGGAGCGAGGCTGTTGCAGGGGTTGATTGTCTCTTGCAGAGGGAGGTCAAAGGTTCGCTATCTAGTCAGTTTCTTCTCCCTTGCGGTTGCCTTGGGCATGTTCCAGCAGGCAGTGGTGGCAACATTGCAGTGGGGGCTGGGGAGTGTAGCGTTCTGCTCACTTGTGTACTAATTGTCTTTGAGACCTGGGGGTTTGCTGCCTGCTCCTTGCATAGGGTATTTAGGGGCAGTGGGGCCTTTGTCACTATCTCTCTCCCGCTCTGTTTTTGCCCTAGGGGAAAACTGCTGCAGCAGTGCCAGTACAAAGGTATGACAGGTAAGGACGGTGCAGCACTGACTGTTATAGTCTTTATGACTATCAGGTGATGGGAAGCCACTCCCGCTGCTTCTGATCATTAGTTTAGGTTGGGGTATGTGCCTGCAATATGTTCCATTTTCTTTTGCTGGACTTTAAACCTTTGTTCTCCCTCTTTGATGAGAGCACAATGCAATGAACAGCCACAAGGTGGCAGTGTCACATTTCTATTTACTGGTCCCAGCTCATTCCTGAGATTACGTCCAGGAAGCTCACATTTAAACAGAGAGGGTAGACTGCGGTCACTGCTGCAGGCATTTTGAGGAGGTGGACAGGGGCACTGCGGGTTATTTTTGATTCACGGTAGGCAGTGGGGGGAGGCTTTACTGTTGCCCAATTGATGGCCCATTTCACCGTAAAAAAAAAAATAGCCCCTATCACTAAGTTTTATTATCCCCAGGAACCCCATTCCCCGGGGCTTATAAAAAAGTTGGAGACCGTGGGGGGAGCCCCAACGCCCCCACGGTCCCAGCCGGCTCCCCGCGTCCTTCGGGAGCCGGCATTGCTTTTCCACATGGGGAGCTGCTGACATGCAGCTCCCCGTGTGGAAAAGCAATATCATTTGGATTTTGAGAGAGAGAGCAGATTTCTCTGCTCTCTCTTTCAAAATCCTAACGAAGTTTGCTATGGGAGGGCGGGAGACTCCCGCCCTCTCATAACAGACAACAGTGTCCTGGGGGTGGGCACCCCAGGACACTGTAGGAGCCGGCCCTGGGGGGTGGCGGTCCCCAGGGCCCTCGAGAGCTCCAGGAGGGGGGCCACGCAGCCCTCCTCCACCTATTAATTTACCAACATTTTGCCCCCAAATCTGGCCCACCCGGGGGGCTAATTATTAACGAAGCGCGGAAGCCCGCGCTTCAGGGGATTTTTTTTCCGGCCGGCTCTGTGCACCCTGCGCGCATTTCGCCGAATTAAAAAAAAAAGGGGGGCCTTAGGGGGTCCTTCTGGGACCCCCTAAGCAACACTAGAGGGTCAGAGTATTTCTACCCTGCCCCCTTTATATGTTTTAAACACTTATTACCCTTACCTCTTCAGCCTCCCTTCTACCGAGGCACAAAATGACTGCCGTTCCTGGTTTCGAATGTAGACAGACACTTCACAGCCAATTAGCATTCAGCACGTGATCGGGAGGGTGCGAGCTCGGTTCGGGGAGGGTGCGCTTAGGATGACGGATCCACCGAGGCCATAGATATATCTATCTTTTTTTAGTCTAATTTTCTCAGTAACTACTCAACAGATTTACACCATTTATGCAAAAGGCATGAGTCTGAACTGAGACTACCTCTTTGCCAAATTTGGTGTAATTCCGTTCAGCAGTTCGGGCTGTAGCTGCGTCAACAGGTCCTATGGGAAAATGCATAGGGAAAACGCATTTTGGGACCCACTTTTTTCTCGACCCCCGCTTGACGAATCACCACGAAACTTTCGCGATAGGAGTGGACGGGAGCTGGGCAAAAAGTTTGGAAAATTTCCCAAAGATTTGTCAACCGGCGCCAGACTTATTAGGAATAGAATGGTGCGGATTTCCTATGGAAAATAGGTCGTAACTATAACTACCTACTGGCAACCGCCAGTCGGTAATATATATATATATATATATATATATATATATATCCAAGTTGGCCCAAGGTAGACGTCGGCGCTCTCAAATTATGGGGTGGTGCGTTCTTGACCCGCAGAGCCACGCCGGTAAATCAGGGTAGTTTATCACCATGCGGTGAAAATAAAGAACGCACTCTTTCGATTATGAAGTGAATGGCGGTTTATTTAATAGCTGCCATGCCCCAACGCGTTTCGGTCCTATATTTATAATTTTTAATATATTGCTAGCATTTTATAATTTAGTAAAATGATTATTTATTAATTATTATTAAGTAAATATATAAATATTACATTTTATATATGTATGTTGAATTTATTTTTACATTACATTTATTACTTATTGTTGTTAAAATTTTCTAATAATTCTATTTTTTATGTTATATGTATTATTTAATTTATTTTACATTATAAATTTTTATACATTAAAAAAACAATATTTGTACTTCGATATTTTTAACAACTATATTTTTGGGGGGATATTTTAGTACTTACCATTATGTTGATATTTTTGACATTGATGTTTATGTCCCAAAATTTTGGGAACACAATATTTTGTCCATCAATATTTTGTCAGTGATTCGTCAGAGCCCAGAATAAAATGTGCTGGGGGACACATGTAGTGCCCCCTTACAATTGCACTTTTGTGTGCGCAGCGTGTGCCATTTACGACGTAGTGCATGGCACATAGTGCACTAATGTGCTCAAGGCGCTAAACGGCAGTGGCATCTGCGGCAGCACTTCCCTGTGGCCACAGCATGCCCCTGCTGTGGTACCGCTGAGTTACAACCGCCAGCCCGGCAGTCTTATCGAAATTCAGCAGTCGGACTGCCGCATGTTCATCGGGTGGTCTCTCGTCAGAGGTCCGACTGTCCGGCATCGCAATGAGACTCTTAGGACCTGATTTCAATGTGGTTGGGAACTGCTCCGACCATCGGTCGGAGCCATTCAACCGCATCAGACTTGCCCATTTGGATTCCTTTCCGACCGAGCCATTTCGATGGCCTCGGTTGGAAGGGAATCCGAAACGGTTTTCTGAAAGGCATCTGACGGGCTCGGAGACCCCGTCCGTCAATCGGAAAGCCCTCAGTAATCCCTCTGCCAGCTCTTTTCTCTGGGGGTCCCCATTGGTTCAAGGCTGCCGAATGGAGGCCTCGGGGCACCTATGACCCCTGTTGATCCCTGCACCCTGTGGCTGTCACCTTGAGGTGCCTGCCACAGGGTTCTGTGATGAACTGCACCTCTGCTCTTTTCAATGAGAGCATGCATTCCATTCGGAATACATGCTCCCATTGTAAAGCATAGGCATGCGATGAACAGGGTTTGGTCACATCCTAGTTCCTGGGCTGGAACAGACGACAGGAGGTTGTTCGGTTCCAGTTCCAAACCGCAGTCAGTCCGTCCGACATCGGAATCAGGCCCTTAGTCTCTGAAAAGGAAGTTGAAAATCTCCAGTGAGATGATGCGGAGAGCTGTAGCTGAAGTTAATTCTACGAGGCTGGATACCCTGACAAGGGACAGCTGAAAAGTGTTTGATGCTGCAGAGAACAATATAGTGGAAGACGCCGCAAAGCCAATCTGACCGACAATGCACCTTGGGCAGATAGGCAAGCAGGTTGATAACAGTCTGCTCCTGGTTCTTGAAGCAGTTTTTGGCCAGTGTATTTCTAGTTTCTCAGTTTTGGGATTTGACCACCTTTAGCATCAAACTAAGGGCTCGATTCAGATTTTGTTAGGAAGGCCTCCAGACGAGTTCTGGAACGTGCAAATCCAATTCGGAGCCTATGTTTCTTACCAAATTGTCCCCATTCTGAGTGACCAAGTACGATGTGAAGATCTCGTCTGTGTTGACCGCATCCTTTCTGAACCTGAACCTGTCCATCCAACTTGTTTGTTGCCAAATCGTGCCGTGCAATGGAGCCGGATTCGGAATGAGCAAGTATGATAAATGATTCAGACGGCCTTTACGATTCCTTTTGCCCAGATCAAAAAGGCTGTCGGAATCGTCTTTGGGGGCCCATTGCAGGCTCCCCTTTACCCTGGGCCCTCTGATTCCTGGCCGTGGGGGTACTCATGGGTCCCCCCTATCAGACCAAGCACACTGTGGCAGGCACCAATGGGTGCCCACCACAGGGTGCACGATGAGCCCCAACCACCCCTTTTGTCAATGGGAGCCTGTGTACGCGTTCGGTACACGGCTCCCATTGAAGTCAAGGGGAGTCCAACCAAATTGTATCCGGATGCAATCAAATGCATCGTACTTGTTCGGTCGTACTCTCCAGACGTTCGGTTTGCTTTCCACACAAGATCAGAATCGGGCCCAAAGGGTCCAGGACTAGTGTGACTCCTGTTTGGGGTTCAGCACTCACTCAGGCTCAATCCAGGTCCTGGTTCAAGTTGAAAGGGGCCTTTTGTGTCCTTGTGGCTTTCAACAGGGGGCCAGCAAACTAACCCTTGGAATCACTCTGGTAGTCGTATGTTCAGGTGAAGATGCAGTGCTCATCAGCTGGCCCCTTAGGTTTCAGGGCAGGATCAAGGCAAAAATGCAGTCCTTTCAGATGCAGCAAAGCACTTTGCAGGGTTCACTGTCGGTCACAGAAGCATGCAGTCCCCTGGTAGTACTTTCGCAGGTGCAGGAGTGAACTGGAGAGTGGGCTTGAAGGTCCTATTTTTATATCCTGGTGCCGTTTATCTGGAAGGTTTGAGAAGCTTCTAGAAAGATGACTTCCCTGGCTCCAAGCTGGCTGAATTGACAATGTGGGATCCTTATGTCCTTTGTGTGAATGCAGAGCACACCCTATTTGTTTGAAAAAGGAGCTGGGCTGGGCTCAGCTCAGCCCCCTTCCTGCTTGCAGATGGTCCATAGAGGCACACCAAATCCATTTATTGTTTGACTGTCTGGGAGGAATTCACAAAATATGTCAGCTACACCCAGTCATGTGTCCCAAGACAAGCAGCAGACAGAAGGGTCTGAAAGCAGGAAAATGTCAAATTTCTAAAATTGGCATTTTCAAAATTGTAATAAAAAATCTGACTTTGCCATTAAAGACTTATCTTTACAATTCCATAGATATCAAACATGACACATCTACCTGCTCCGAATTGGAAACTACAGCTAATTAATTGTAATAAGGACCCCAATGTTATCTTAAGGAATGGGTAGGCCTTACAGTAGTAAAAACAAATTTAGGAGTTTTTCACCACAAGGACAGCCTGCCAGTTGGGCTACTTATTGATGGGCACCTAAGACATAAGGGGACTTATTTGTAATAAAATGGGAGTTCAAGGCTTTTCAAGGGGCTTTAAGAGGTTTGACCATTCGACTGATTGCCTGTTTTACAATGGATGGTCAGTCTTCCCTGTCTGTCACTGTCAAGTAAAATCTGGAGGTAAGGGGACCCCCCACACCAAGGAAGAGACCTTGCATACTGTGGGGGTATCATTAATTTGGGGGTCTCCTTTTGAAAATAAATGTTAAACATTATGTTGTCAGAGCCGTCCGCTATCATTTTAATCAATTGATGGGCATCACTGTAACATCATTACCTGCCAATAAAGGAATTGTTCGCTGGGACATCTCTAAATTTGGAGAGTGGTTACTCCATCAAATCATCGTCAGGAATATCGCTGGAAAGAATATTTTTGCTAATATTGCTGTAAAAATGTTGTAAATAATGCAGTTTTATGTTATATCTTTATATTATTGTATTAATATGTGATATATGTTGTTGGGTAAAAATGTTTAATTGTTTTAGAATTGGAATATCTGTTTTGATGTGGAATTATGTGGGTTGTTTTTTTAACAAACAATTTTATTTTTTATAGCTTTTTTTTAATTTGATTTAGTTTCTTAAATGTACATATTTTAAGTATTATTTTTATATTGTATATAAAATTGTTTATATATTAGTGTATGTTTTTATGTATTCAATTTTCTTTAATAGGGTTTATAAGGAAAAGTGTGAGAAATGTTTTACAAATTATTTTGACGATTTTTTATGCTTATCATGTGGTTTTAAGTGTTCCCCAAAATGTATTTTAGGGAACACTTAAAACCTAAAACTAAATGTATTTATACAATGTATTGTTACAATTGTTTATAATATATTTCAAGGTGAAGTCATTTGTTTTTATAAAAATAATCTATAAAATATTCAAATTTTAATATTTTGGTATAATTTATTCAATACATAAAATGCCTTGTGTGTTTTTATTTTTATTTATAAGTGTGTATTTTTTGGGTTAATTTGCTAAATTTTAATTATATGTTTTCATTTATTCAACTTTAGAATGGATAGATTTGTTCATTTAAATTGAGTTTTTTATGGTTAAGAATTTAATATACTAGTATATATTTACATGTATATACATATATCCACTAAAGTCAAAACAGATTTGCAAATTTATCACGTGTACCACCGACATTGATAAATATGTCTTAGAGTGCCTAAGTGCCCTAAGATATGTAGGCAGCAACAAGTTGCTAATACAAATAGGAGTTCTTTGCAAGTACGAGCTATAACCAATCAATATTTCAGCTAGCTCGTTGAGAGACATTTTCATGAGCAACATAATAGTAATTGCAATCTGATACAATTCTTGGGAATTCATTGAATCATAAAACACACTAGGGGAGGCGACAGAGAGAAACAGCTTCACATTCTGGAATCACGGTATGTAATTGACTTAAATACTAGAATATCCAATAGTATGAACAGTGGGGAAGAATTAGCCACACATATTGGCGTATAATTCGATTCAATGATGGTTAGCTGCTTGTTTCCTATTCTCTCTTTTTTACATAGTTCAGTATTCACTAAAAATGTTATGTCACAATATGCACTTTTAATGCATAGGAATGAGATTATCCCCAGTGATTATTGGTAATGTTATGGATGATGGATTCTATCTGTGATACACATTTACATATCTCAATTAATTATTAGCAGATTAACCCGTTGCGTGCTTCTGTCGGCCAACGGCCATCGCGCGCACTACCGCTGTAGTGCTGCGCACGTCCGTTGGGCGACGCGACCCTGCCCACTCATCAAAGGTGCCGCACCGCGGTTAATGTGGGCACTTGCCCGATATTAATTAAGCAGTTGAGGCTTTCTCATATTGGAGGAAAGTAATAGGAGTCTGCAGGGGCACTTGCCCAATATTTCAACTTATGAGGATCTTATATTATATTTCATTATTACAAGGAAGACACCACTAACTTGTAGTGTGGTGCTTGTAGAAGCAGATCGTTCCTCAATTACCGCCTATAAGGCAATGTAAAAAATACTTTACCAGATTGCCCTACCATTAAATTAACTGAAAATAACTGGTTGTCCTTTGACAGAAATTATGTTGATTACAGGGTACAATGCTAATACGGCTGTAAGTATATTATGTTTAATTTTCTGTGACACTATGTTGCACTTAGTGGTAATCATGCACACTTATGCATTTTAAATAGTATGTTGTCGTTGAAAAATTGCGAAAGTACTGCCAATAAGCTACAATGTAAATAGTTTTGAATCATTAATCTGTATTGATCATTATAGCCGTTACATTTTACAGACATTTTTTTCACATTTTTCATATTTAGTGAAATAAGAAGTCTAATTATTTTGTGAATAATGCTTTTCAAAAGGTCGGAAATTGGTATTTGAAGATCAAATTTATAATTTAAACAAAGGAAATCTGTGTCAGTACGTAACATGAAAAGTATTTTGTCTGTATTTATTAACATAATTCTTGGGGAAGTGGAGCATGTTTCACAGCTTGACAAAGGCTTTCTGCTGAAACACATCATTTGTTTGCACAATAAATGTTTATGCTATCATCTGGTGTCCTGCATCCATATATATATTCACTGAAAAAACCAAAGGTTTCAGGGGCGTTATAGTTAGGAATTTGCATTTAAAAAACCGTAGAAATTCACTGAAAAAACCATAGGTTTCAGGGGCGTTATAGTCAGCTGGACATTTCCCTCGTACAGAACCCTAGAAATTCCCCTGTTATAGTTAGTTCAGCTAACTATAATTCGCGCCCCCCGCAAATGCACTGCTGATGACGTCACATATTGCATCACTCATGACATGGTCAGGGACATCACTGATGACATCTCAAATGACATCACTGATAACATCATCCATTGAGTATGTGTTTCTGAACAGTTTTAATATGTTTAATATATATAGGGAAAGGCCTGTTGAAAAATATTTGGGTGTATAAGTGTGTGAATGGATGATTTTCTAGGTGTGTAACTGACTCTATAAGTGAGTCATTAAATGTATCTTACTGCAGACTACTGACTAAACTGTGTGAATGTCTGTATGTGTCTGTGTGTTGGTGTATAAGTGGCTGTATGGTTTTGTGAATAGCTATATAAGTGTCTATATGGGTTATCTATTGGTTGTCTGAGTATCTGTGTGGGTGCCTGAGTGTTTGTGTGGGTAGGGTGTGTGTGACTCTGTGACTAGATGTGTGAGTGGGTGATTCAGTGGGTGCATGGTTTTAAGAGTGCATCTGTGATGGACTGTATGGTTGGATGAGTGTATGTATGGGTGTGTTAGTGATTGAATGTATATCTCAGTTGTACATGTGTCAGTAACTACATATGTGAAACGCAGTGTATATGCGTTTAATAGTATACAACTATCTATATGTGAGAGTGTGTGATTTTGGTAGTGGCTGTATGCGCCATAGTGCAAGGATATCTGTGTCATGTGCTGTTTGTTTTTCTGCAGGAAGACACAGAATTTGTTAGTATTTTTATGAGTAAGTGAACTTGAGTGTTTTTAACTATATAGGTGAGTAAATTTTACTATGATTAATTATTTGCATGACTGACTAGATATGTCAGTACCTCAATGGATGATTGGCGGTGTGTGCGTGTCTATATAGGTGTATAAATGCACAGAGTGACTGTAAGTATGAGTGACTGTACAGGTGAGTGAGTGGAGATGCATGTAGATCTAAGAGTCAATGAGTGGGTATGTAGTTATTGGTATTGGAGTATCTATGGTCTTCAAAATGGCCGTCTGAAATTTTGAGTTGGTGTATCAAAAGTTATATTAGGGTGTGAAAAGGTGTACTAATTTATCACATAGATGATGTCATCAGTGATGTAATTTGAGATGTCATCAGTGATGTCATCAGTGATATCACTGACCATGTCATGAGTGATGTCATCAGCAGTGCATTGCGGGGGCACGAGTTATAGTTAGCTGAACTAACTATAACAGGGGAATTTCTAGGGTTTTGTACGAGGGAAATGTCCAGTTAACTATAACGCCCCTGAAACCTATGGTTTTTTCAGTGAATTTCAAATGTTTTTTAAATGCCAATTCCTAACTATAACGCCCCTGAAACCTTTGGTTTTTTCAGTGAATTTCAAAGGTTTTTTAAATGCCAATTCATAATTATAACGTGCATGAAACCTATGGTTTTTTCAGTGAATTTCAAAGGTTTTTTAAATGCTAATTCCTATCTATAACTTATCTCTAAAGATATCATGTTTAATGATTTTGATTGGATTTCTATATTTTTCAAATTCAGTGTGTCAATTTCATTAATTATTTTTTTTTAAATACTGTTTTATTACCATTTTTTAAACTTATTTTTTCAATTAATTCTTTTAAAAATTAAATGGGTTTTTCAAACATATTTTTTTATATTTTTCAAAATATTTTTTTAACTATAAGTGCAAAAATTTATTTTAGATATATTTTTTTT
The DNA here is from genome assembly GCF_964204655.1 of Triturus cristatus. Taxonomy (NCBI): domain Eukaryota; kingdom Metazoa; phylum Chordata; class Amphibia; order Caudata; family Salamandridae; genus Triturus; species Triturus cristatus. Next base: position 673,464,484 of record NC_140591.1, on the reverse strand, counting down.
TTCAATGTTTTTGGATCCGCGCACCCTAAGCGCACCGTTCATGATCCGTACGCGATAGCATCCGCGCATGGTATGCGTTGGGTACGTGTTTAGTGCGCGATCGCTATGCGACCGGTACGCGACTCCCAGCCCTTACGCGATACGTTCGATGTACGTAACACGACGTCTACGGGCTTCCGCGATGCGTCATATGCGTCCGTGACACGGTAGGTGCGCGGACCCCGCGAAGAATTTAACATTTAAAAAAAACATATTTATGTATTTCATGTGAATATTAATTGAAGACAAACTCTAAACTAGTCTTAAAAGTAATATATTTTTACATCTAACCCTATAATTTTTTTTAATTCAATTTCGCGGATGCGCGCTGGGTGCGTGCTGCGTAAGCGCACGGTGCGCGGATCCCATGTTACCTGCAAAAAAAGAGATTTGATTGGTTCATTACACTTCCTGTTCTAACTACTGAAAGACCCCACCCATTTCAATCATTCTTATTTGAGATCCTTTGGAGAACCATCTCTTTGGAGAGAAGAAGATTTTTTTAGACTAAGTATACACTTAGTTCTAACTTTTTGCAACCAAAAATGGCTTCAGGGCAGCAGGCATCACCTGCATCACCTCAAACCTCTGAGGATGAATTTTTGCCGGAGGAACCACACAAAAAACGTTTTGCTTCAGTGGTGTGGAAATTTTTTACTTTTCCCGAAAGAAAAGAATAAGACCAATGCTACCTTGGTCACATGTAAGATTTGCAAAAGAGTCTTATCGAGAGGGGATCCTACCAAGAAATACTTTTGCGGCACGGCAAGTATGATGAAGCACTTGAAGAGCCTTCTTCCAAACAATCTTGCACGTGAAGAGTGCGGACGGATGAGAGACACTCCTGATCCTGCGCCATCCACCTCATCGCAGCCGAGCACGTCAAGAGTGCATCCCTCAGACCAAACCTTGGACATCCGCCCTCAATTTCAATTTTTAAAAGTGCTCTGCACGAAGTGCAATAAGACTTTGTGCTATGGCGAGCAGTCAATCGACCTCATCTGCCACCGACAGGAAAGTCATATTTGCTATTTTTTTTTGTGGTTTTTTTTACTGTTCCCTGAAGTTCATTGTTTGCTTTCTCCTTTTTTTTTTTTTTTTCTTTTCAGAAAAAACAAACAAATCACAAAATTGTTCAGAAAACCCCCCCAAAAAACATAAAAGAAGAAAGAAGAAAAAAAAAAGTTCTTGTAAGAACTAACTTTCCTGGTTTAAAAAAAGAGCTAAATTTCTTTTAGTGTGTGAAAGTTTAGATGAATGTATGTGTAGTACGTAATTGACTGAATGGATGCATTAGTAGCGTATGGTGAATGTATAAGTACAGAACTATAAGGAAGTGCTGCAGCATCACACAGTAACCTCTTTAATTGTAGTGTGCTGTAGTACTTCCGAAGCACAGGGATGCAACATATGTACATAAATATGTTGCAAATCTATGCTTCTCTCTGCACGGCTGCTTAAACTGCAGCCATGTGGTGACACAGGCACCCTTGCACAATAGTGTAAGGATATCTGTGTCATGTGCTGTTTGTTTTTCTACAGGAAGACACACCTTCCTGTACAAAAACAATGAGAAAATGCATTTTTCTTCTTCAATGCATGATGAACATTCAAACATGCATTGAAGATATAAAAATGTGGAGAAATTAAAACAACTCTCTTTGTTGTGCTTTTCTTCTCCAATTGTAGAATGGTGCACCATTCACACACATATCGAGATTTACAATTTCTAATAAATCTAGACATGTGTCTTGTTCTACGAGTATTAAGTGCAATCATGCACAACAACACTTATAGAACACACTTTCAACCGAAAGTGGTCTGCATGATGAGGTTACATTTTCATGGAGTATAAAAAGTGCACAGAGTGCCTTTTCCTCTCTTTGAAAATATGAAAGAGTATCTTACACAATAACTATGTTACAAAAAGTGACATATTTCCGTTTTTAAATTTCCTTGCGAATGATAGAAGGTAAGCACAGAATTTTGACTGCAAAGATGTTCAAAGAAGAATGATTGAAATGATTGCGGTCCTTCAACAGCTAAAAAGATGAAATATTATGAACCCCTCAAATCTCTTTTTTTGCAGGTCACTTGATATCTGATTATGGCCAGAGTTCAAAACATAAACAAAGTGTTTTAAGAAACGTGTTTCAACTTTGTAGATTCTTGCAGGCCTCTTCATTCTGCATATTGAGACTTAGTTAAACTTACCTTCACAGTAATAGGAATAAAAAATGTTATTCATTTTTGCCTATTTTTCATTAAAATATAAATTCTTAAAAATTGCTCATTTTAAAATTTGGATCTGTGAAAGAAAATAAAATAAAAATTATAACATATAATAATACATTTTTTACAACACAACATAATTTCCACAAAGTAATTTTTTTGCCTTTTTTGCTGTTCTCAGAATATATTGAATTTCACTCGAAATATTGATTTCAATGGTACTCATCACTTAACAGCGGGCAAGAAAAAAACAATCAGAAAGATTGTTAAAAAAAAACCAACATACTATTCTCGGTAAAATACCAGAAAATACAAATCATACATATATGAAATGCTTACAGATTACAAAATGTTATGACTTTAATTTATAAAAACTGTAAATGTTGCCACATTAAAATAATCACTGAATAAATGACCACCAAAAAGTCCGTAATTCAAAAATATACCTTTCCTTGAGGCCAAATGGTATTTTTGCACTTCTTCTTTATGTAAACTGTCCAATGGTATTTCTATTAAATTATAATAATAAATTCCTCAGAGAGTGAATTAGCTTCCTAAAACTTTGGCTTCAAAAATATTAGGCAGGAATGTTGTAATTCCCTAGGCAAACGTTGTTTGAAAACCAACTGGGCATCATTACAAAGTGTCCAGCCTTTGTCACATTTTAGATATAAGTGTAATGTCCAGATGTGGTGGAAGGACCATCATGGAAAATGATTGCAATTTCTACAAAAGTCCTTCCTGATATTGATATGTGTGCTGCTTCAAATTGTTTTATTAAAGTATCCAATTTTCTTCTATCAGCTGTACAACGTTGCATCATTAAAACTATGTATTTTCCATATTTTGTTAACAATAATGTGGATAACATTTCTGATTTACATTGGCTACACTCCATGTTTTGAATTGCACCTTTCACTAATTTATTGAAAGCCACTGATTTACAGTCTGGTAATGTTAAATACAGAAATCTCTCAGTGTCTACATTGGTGCTACATGTATACGTGCAATTTTCACAATGATGTTCCCATTTGTAAGAAAGGCCAAAAATATTTTCTATTTCTACGCCTTCATTTTCAAAAATGGTAAGCATATACATTAAAAATTCCTGAGCATCTTGTTGGATATTTTGTGTAAATTGTGTAGAACCAGAACACACATCCAAAAGACTATGAACATCTGAAACAGATTGTATTGTACTTCTATCTGTTGTCAATTTTTCATAAACAGAGTGCAACAGAGAACAAAATCTTTTTTGCCGATTCTCCATAATTTGCTCTTGCAAATCTTCAAGATAAAAAACAACACTGACCAATACATTAGCATAGCAGTTGACACCAGAACTATTTTCAAACTGATAACCAACAATCTCTTCAACAGTGTCCAATTTCATTTTACCTGCAATTACAACATTATCTTTTTCTTTTCTTGATACCTTCATAACAGATATTCTCTAACCTTCTTTTTCGACCAACCACACGCTTTTCAAATACAGGATATTTACCTAAATTTGCAGCATACACCCTTCTTAACCTATTATACTCTTTTACACAGTTTGCATCTGCAGTAACCTTTGTCTCATCAAAATCAATCAAAAACAAACCAGATAATGTTCTGACTCGCGACAAAGCAACATATGCCATACCCTCTTTAAATACAGTAGATCCAATGTTCACCAATGCACTGTCTACACTTAATTCTTGAGATTTATGAATAGTCACTGCATATGCCAGAGAAAATGGAAATTGTTTCCTAAGAACATATAAATCTTTAACAAGCAAAAAACGAACTGAACAACGACCAATTTCTTTAACTTCATCAATCTGATCAAATTTAATTTTTAAAAATTCAATTCCTTCTTTTTTCTGATAATTCACAAAATCCACCACTTTGCCCATTGCACCATTAACTATACCTTTCTCTACATCCAAATTACGCCTTAAAATTACCTGACAGTTTACACACACATACAGTGTCTTTTCCAAACCAGCAGTTTTAGATATATGTTTTTTTCTAATCAATCTAGTTTTGATCTCAACTTACCCGTTAAAATAATAGTGATTCCTTCATGTAGTATTTTATCGATGGCTTCCATTTTGACAATTTCTTCATTTTCCAATTTTAGTAATTCTTCGTTGAATATTGAACACTCACGCAGTGTTGGTATTAAGCAAATCACTGACTTATTTTTAGCAATTTCCACGTATACTTTTGCAGCAACTGCATTTTCATTTGGAAAGACATTGCAAAGTAATCGACTCTCCAAAGCTTCTTTCCCTTTTTTTGAAACAATTCCAATTCTTATATCTTGAAGAATACTTCCATATTCAGCATCATTTGCCTGTCTCATATTTGTTGTCAGTTCTTTGTATTCAAAATTACTCCAAATGTTCACAATACCAACACTGCCAAGAGACTTTCTAGTATCTTCATGGGCAAGTGTTTTAAATACCGGTTGTCCTTTTACCGGTGTCAGTTGCAGTAGATCTCCAAAAACTATGACGTGTTTTCCTCCAAATAACACGTCATACTCTGTTTTAAGAAATTGCTCCATTCTTAAATGCACAAAGGCAAGCATCAAGTTTGAAACCATGCTCACCTCATCAATAATGAGAAGTTTCATTTTCTTCAGCACTCTTGAAACTTCACAACAAGCTTCTCTAGATAGCCTGTGGTATTCCAATTTGTTCTCATGCTCTACTGGCAGCATTAGTAAACGATGGAAAGTAATTCCTTTAATGTTATGTGCTGCCAACCCAGTTGGAGCAGTGACAACACAAGACAAATGCGACTCAGTTGTTTTTTGCAGGTAACTTGTAATTACTTTAATTAAGAAACTCTTTCCTGTTCCAGCTTGACCACTCACATACATTCGGATAGGTTGAAATGATGTACATGAGCAGTCTTTCTTTTCATGAAGTAATCCATGGTCAATCTGCTCTTTCACTTGTTGATATATTTGTTTCTGTTCAACATTTACTTGCTCTTCCAAGTTTCCTAACTGTATTGCATCTTCTTGTGCTTGATACATTGCTGTTTCCACCTCATTCATGGCAATCGCTGCTTCATTTTCAACAATTGGTTGTCCGAGTGGATCTTGACTCAGTGCAGCAGAACTTTGACTGTCTTGAGAACTGTCTCTAGCAATCTCAGCTGCAAATGTAGCTTCTTGATCAATTTCATCATTCAACATTTTTACATAATTTGCAAAAGCACTGCACTGTATGCTAGCTTTACAAGCATTAAATGAATCTTCATAGCTGGGAAAATCTCCAAGTAATTCCAGTTCAGAACGCCATGGTTTGAACATTTGTAAAAGGGCTAAATAGTAAAATTCCCTTTTGTCAGCAGTGTCGCAACTCAGTTTTCTGTGATTAATTAAATTTCCTTTCCTTTGTTTCACGAGACATCCTTCAGAACCAATCACTCCATATTTTCCATTGTTGATGTTCTCTGTAATATTCTGTTTAAAAGTGTAGTTTTGCAACACTTCATAGAGACACATGTTCTCAAGATGATGACTTCTCTTTGGATAGTATGTGTCCAACGTATTGGTTTTCAAAATATCTGTACTTTCAGGGTCATTTTCTGCTAAATATTCAATTTCTTGAACAGATTTCAGTACCCGATTTCGCATTCCTGCAAGACCTAGACTCACCTAAATGATTCTTCTACTTTTGGAATATAGACTTGCAGATGATAACCGATCTGAACATTCATATGCTCCAATTTCACGATGCGATAACATTTTCAAACTGAAACTATATAATTTCTTACTTAGACTCTTCTCATGAGAAATCTCTTCCCACATTTCTTTCAATTCAGTCTTTTCTGATTTAGTAAAGTAAGATGATACATATCGAGCAACAGAAATAGAATTGTCCGCAACATACTGAATATCCATGTTAGCGTTCCACATGGATAAAATAACTGGGTTGTAGTCATTTATGTATTTTGATTCTTCGCTTCTTCTTAAGTTGTAGGTGTTTTTCGGAGACTTTCTTGTGATGGTATGTCATACAGCTGACAGGAAACTGTTCACTCTTCCTTTGGCTAATACAGGACGTGGAAATCCAAAACGACATTTGGTATAGAACTTATCCTTTGACTTGTACTTTCGTGGACAGTATTTTCCACACCTATGGCTTTGAAATCGTAAGACTTGTTCTTTTAAGTTTTTGTCTTCTCTGCTATTTGGTACAGCACATGTAGCATAATCTTCAATGAAAGTCAAAACACTTTCATCTGAATCTGTTCCAAATTTGGGGGCATCCTTGACCCATAACAACATATGTATGTGAGGAGCACCTCTTGCTTGATACTCCTTTCTCCAAAAGAAATCCACAACTTCTCCAAGAGGAGGATTCTTTTTATTGCAGATGAAAGACATCATAGCTTCAAATCTATGATTGAAATATCTGCATACACTGACAGGATCCAAAGAGCACAATTCTCCAGGTGTCTTGTATTCAATATTATTTATATTGGAATTTGCCTCTCGAAGAAATTCAAGTAAATCATCCCAAGCATACTCAGCACAGCTTAGTGTAACAAACCATGTAGGAGTTCCCAAGTTCCGTAGCATGCATTTCAGTTCTTCATGTCGACGGTACCAATATTCATTAGTCGCACGCTGACATGCCATCAGATTAATCAACTGAGATTCTAAATGATCATCTCCCTGATGCACTTTATCCATAAAATCCTTTGCAGTTCCATTTTGCAGATGCATTCCAGTTTTTAAAATGTGATTTACTGCATATGAAAGTCCAGACAGGTCACTTTCAAACAGAAGATGAAACATGTAAGGGATACATTGTCGAAATCTTGGATCTTCTGCATATAATCGTGTTGTCCGATATTCACATGCAGGAATCTGCACATGACGTTAATCATATCGTCCACCTTTTCCTGTTGGAAACAAGTGCGGGAAACAACGAGCTTCCAAGCTCTCTTCCCATACACTCATGGGACTTCCTCTTGCTTTTTTCATTTGGAACAACTCAATTGTATTCCCCATCACCTCTTTGTAATGAAGTGGATGTACACTGTAATGTTCATAGATCTCTTCACATCTGGACATGTCCACTTTTTCAATTTGTCCACTTAATGTTTCACTATCTTCTGCTAAATCTATTTCTTCTTCTCCAACAAACACATTTCTATAGTACTCATTATTTTTTATCAGATACAATGATGCCTTTTGCACTTTTCTAACCTCCACTAACTCTTGCCAGATTTTCTTATTCTTAGTAGGAAAACCATTAACTAGAATGACTAGTGGCTTATTTTCTGCATGATCTACACCAATAGTTTCAACATTTTTCCTTAAATCTAATGGTAAATACACAACTCTTCCTTTCAATCCTCTTTGCAACTCTGATGGAGGTAATTTACTTGTTTTGGGCTCCATACGAACAATAGCCTGAAATGGGTGAACACATTGTATCAGAATAGACTCATACGTATTTAAATCTATCAGCTCTGGAGGAATAGCAACCAACTCTAGATTATTATGAACAGCTCTAGCAGGCATTTTATTCTCATCTAATTTATTATAACAATATTTGCAAATACGCTGCTCACATCCCAAATCAAAACAATCCTCTGCCAACAAATAAGTTGCAAATTCCATCCACTTATCATTATCTTCTATATCACTTTTTAAATACAGATTGACACCCCTAGTCTGATTTTTATAGTGACTTCGCCGACATCAAATACAGGAAACATTTGGTCTTTCACCTGAAATTACCTTAAACTTTGTCATTTCATCCTCAAATGTTTCTGTAATTACAGGTTCTACATTGTCTTCAACATTTTGTTCTACTAATGTGTCAGTTTCTTCACTCTCTTGCTGAGGCCCAAAGTAACAAAATTCAATATCCTCACAGACCTGCTTCACATCTGAAACTGACCCACGCAAAAGAGCACTGTTCAACTCACTTAACTTTAGTGCTGGAGTTTTTGCATAATACAACTTTCTCACTAACTTCCGCATTTGAGTATGATGTACTGCCAGCATTCTGAAATGGTGAAAAACACTTTCACAAACTTTCCTAGAAAGACAAGCCAGAGAATGACCTTGCAAACCAGTATGCTTTCTCACTCTGCAAGGATCTAGTCATTGCAACAGCTTAATCTTTTGTTTTACACTTTTTTTAGTATAAACTCATAAAAAACGACATCATTTTTCAATAGATTCCTGTCGTACACTACTGCAATCCCAAGTGTACACTGAGTTTTTAGCACGTCTCCCTAAAACTTCATCAGCTATCACTTCTTCTGCATTTCTTTCAACCATTTTCTCTTTCTCCATTGGACAACCATCACTAACCTCATAACCTCTACCACTGGTGTCAACTGCATACAATAATTTTTCACTTAGTGAATAACTCTCTTCATTAAAAAAAGGCTCTGAACTAGAACTGTGTTTCCATTCTCCCAAAAAAAATCACAATTTTTTTTTATTAATAACTCTTTTCTTCCTACTTTTGGCCTTCATTACATATATTGATTTATCTAGTGATCGAATTCTGTTTGACACTAAAATAAACAGTTTCCTTTTTACTTCAAAAGCCTTTCCCACAATGCTTTCAATATGCTTCTTCTTTTTATAAAATAAAGCTCTCTTTTTATATTTCTTTACATCTTTCAGCAAATTATGAACTACTCTCTTGTAAAATATTTTTTTGCGTAATTCCTTATACTGATTTTGTCTTCTTTTACCATACTTTATCTCCTTTGACTGAACATTTGCTTTTTTAGTTTTCCTCTTATTTTGATTTTTTTTCTTACTTAAAAAATTATTTGAAGTTGCAGCATTCTCTACATTCTGGGGCAGATCTATGTTGGAGTTGCGCCACTTTTACGCCGCCGTTGCCTCACTTTTGTGATGCGGCGGCGTAAACCCTGCACCACATTGCGCCCTATTGACATCGTGACGCATCAATGGAGATGCGTCGCGGTGTAAAGCCCTGCGCCACATAAATACTGCGTCAGGTTTCATGTGGGCGTTTCCACGCAGGGGGGGCGTTCCGTCGCAGGAACGCCCCTGAAAAGTGACTCAGTGAAATCTACAAGATTTCACTGAGTCACTTTCCCAACGCTGATGCGTCAAAACCCTGCGCCTGCTTGAAGCAGGCGTAAGGCTTGACGCACCATGTTAGGTATGGGGTAGGTTGGAACAGTGCTGAAGTTGCGTCGCGCTTGTGACACAACTTCAGCACTGCGCCAACCTTACGCGGGCAGATACGTCACGCATCTGCTTGTCCTTGCGCCACGATGCACCGCATTGTAAATGCGGCGCATCTGCGGTGGCGCAAGGGCAAACTTGCGTGACGCATCTTCCCTGGCGCATCCATGCTGATTTGCAGGGATGCGCCAGGGAACATAAATCTGCCCCTCTGTTTGCTCCTACAAACATTTTTAATAAATTGCTTCGTGATCGTACCAGAAGATTTTTTCCTTTTAGACACATTATCTTTTTCATTCAATACTTGTGGTTATTGTTTCTTCAAATAATCCTCCTGTCTCTGTTCTTTTCTTTTTCTGGCATACTTTCTCGATTTTAAAGTTGAAAAACAGTATCTGCAAAAAAGAGTCACAAATACATGTATACTAATAACTTTCAAATTTACAATATTCCATTACTGTACAAACACATTTTATATAAAAACAGACTAAAAAACTATAGCCCTAAACCACAAGTGTGACGATGATTAAAACACTACATACATAATGCATACTACTTTGAAGCAGTTCATGCCCTAAAGCCTACCTCACTAAAAGACTTCATGCTAACTAACTGAATGATTATAGTACTAAAAAGAGACACACTGGGTGAGTAACAGGGTGTTTGCTAGAAGTGTATGAATACTAACTGGGGAATTGAAGCTGCGAAAGACAACTGTGTAGCTCATTAGAGAACTGAATGCATACTGGATAGGCATTTAAAGCAGTCCATGTGCTAAGGCCCGGCTCACTGCATGAGTACTTGGGTACTGACTGAATGATTAGACTACAGAAAGGAGACTGCTTGGATGAATTTATAACTGGTAGACTTTTCACACAGGGAATGAATTAGTACTTGGTACTAAAAAGGTCACTAAAAGACTGCAAAGGGAGTGACAAGATGTTTGCTGGACTATATGGATATTGACAAGGGAATTGAAAGTATAAAAGACAAATCTCTAGGTGGTTAAAAGACTGTATGCACAGTGCATAGGGGTTTGAAGCAGTCCATGTGCTAAGTCCTGGCTCAGTGCATGAATACTTAGACAGTAACTGAATCATTAGAGTACTGGAAAGAGAGTGTCTTGGTGAATTTATAAATGTTTGGGTTTTAGCACAGTGAATTAATTACTACATGGTGCTGAATGGGTCACTAGAAGACTACAAAGAGAGTGATAGGGTGTTTCCTGGAAGTGTATGGAAACTGTCTAGAGAATTGAAGGTGTGAAAAACAACTGTGTAGGTGGTTAGAGAACTACATGCATACTGCATGGACATTTGAAGCAGTCTATTTGGTAATGAATGGTTCACAACATAAGTACTTAGAAACTGACTAAATCATCAGACTACTTCTAGGACAGTGCCTGGGTAAAAACTATTACATTTTCAGTTCTGGGGCAGTAAAGACAATACTACATGGTACTGTAGTTTAGTGTCAAAGCATGACTCATTTTATCAACGCATAAGCAAAGACTGGCTTCTAATGCTACTAAAACTTGACAACATGACAGGTTTCAAAACAGTTTTCTGTCAGCAAATGCACAATGTTACCAAACGCTTCTCTGACAGTGGTTCCCAAATGCACACAGACACACAGTGTGATTCTAGACAAGCACCACTATCCCTAGGAGTTTACCAAAACTCATTCACTACAGTGGAAGTGATAAGGGAACTGCACACAATCGACATATTTCACGACTACACTTTTGTGTCAATGCCTGACTCATTTAATCAACACATAAGCAAAGACTGGCTTGTAATACTACTAAAACTTGACAGCATGACAGGTTTCAAAACAGTTATTTGTCAGCAAATGCACGATGTTACCAAACGCTTCTCTGACAGTGGTTCCCAAATGCACAGAGACTCACAGTGTGATTCTAGACAAGCACCACTATCCCTAGGAGTTTACCAAAACTCATTCACTACAGTGGAAGAGGTAAGGGAACAGCACACAATCTACATATTTCACGACTATCCTTTAGTGTCAATGCCTGACTCATTTAATCAACACATAGGCAAAGACTGGCTTCTAATGCTACTAAAACTTGACAATATGACAGGTTTCAAAACAGTTTTCTATCAGCAAATGCACGATGTTACCAAACGCTTCTCTGACAGTGGTTCCCAAATTCACACAGACTCACAGTGTGATTCTAGACAAGCACCACTATCCCCAAGAGTTTACCAAAACTCATTCACTACAGTGGAAAAGGTAAGTGAACTCCACACAATCTACATATTTCACGACTGCACTTTAGTGTCAATGCCTGACTCATTTAATCAACACATAAGCAAAGACTAGCTTCTAATGCTACTAAAACTTGACAACATGACAAGTTTTAAAACAGTTATCTGTCAGTAAATAAACTATGTTACCAAATGCTTCTCTCACAATCCTTACCCAAATGCAAACAGACTCACAGTGTGATTTTAGACAATCAACACTATCCTATGACTTTACCAAAATTCATTCACTACTGTGGAAATTGTAAGGGGACTGCACACAATCTACATATTTAAGTACAGCACATCAGTGTCAAGGCATGACTCATTTAATCAACATATAAGCAAAGACTGGCTTCTAATGCTACTAAAACTTCACAACATGACAGATTTCAAAACAGTTTTCTGTCAGCAAAAGCACGATGTTACCAAACGCTTCTCTGACAGTGGTTCCCAAATGCACACAGACTCACAGTGTGATTTTAGACAAGCAACACTATCCTAGGAGTTTACCAAAACTCATTTACTACTCTGGAAGAGTTAATGGTACTACACACAATCTACATATTTAAGTACACCACATCAGTGTCAAAGCATGACTCATTTAATCAACGCATAAGCAAAGACTGGATTCTAATGCTACTAAAACTTGACAACATGACAGGTTTCAAAACAGTTTTCTGTCACCAAATTCACGATGTTACCAAACGCTTCTCTGACAGTGGTTCCCAAATGTACACAGACTCGCAGTGTGATTCTAGACAAGCACCAGTATTCCTAGGAGTTTACCAAAACTCATTCACTACACTGGAAGTGGTAAGGGAACTGCACACAATCTACATATTTCATGACTACACTTTACTGTCAATACCTAACTCATTTAATGAAAGCATAAGCCATAACTGTCTTCTAATGCTACTAAAACTTGACAACATGACAGGTTTCAAAACAGTGATCTGTTAGCAAATGTACGATGTTACCAAACGCTTCTCCACAGTGGTTCCCAAATGCACACAGGCTCTCTGTGTGATTCTAGACAAACAACACTATCCCTTACACTGTACCAAAACACATTTCTTCATCTACAAGGTTTCTAAATCTACCAAAATATAAGAACTGCATAGTTATCTGTCAACAAACACATGAAAAAACACAAATCCTTATCACAAAATGGTTTCTACATGCACACACACTGTCAATAAGAGTGTAGAGAAAAAAAAATACTCCCTACACTTTAGCAGAAAAAATACATTAGTCTGGTTAAAATAAAAATAGTCTACATACATCCCCTCACAATTAAATAACTCACCTTTCAAGATGTTTTGTAGATTAAGAAGTATATCAGTCACACACCAGATTTTCTTATACAGAATCTCTGCACTCTGCACCTGTCAGCAAAACCAAAGAATGGAAAAGTTTCTCTCTCATTTTCCACACATATACATGTAAACATCAAATCACATTCCTTCCCACGTAAATTCAAAAGCAAACACACATTTCTATTGGTTAAACATTTCAACCCTTTCCAAATGTCATAAACTTCAACCCTTCCCCAAATCTGCCTTCTGCCCGTTACCATAGAAACAGGTCATGGAACACTGTACTGAGCACACAGGTCACAAGTTCAGCATACACAATGTTGCTAATCAAAACACCAAGTGTGCTTGACTTCTCAACATATCAGCTTATCATATATAATGTTCCTTACAATCTGTTTTTGTTAACCAATAAGAATCACGCGTTTAAAAAACTGAAATATGCACCCTACCATTCAGTGTAGAAGGTTGTCAAACAACCAATGATTTCTTGTCTTTTTTCAAAATTGCATCTTAGCCACCATTTAAGAAACATCTTACTTTCCAAACTGCCATTTCATTTACAGAGACCATCTGAGTGCATCCAGACCTCCTTACAAGATGCTTACAGTGTGGATTGTGGGACACAGCTACATTTTCTGGAGCCAAAGGTATGCAGAAAACAAAGGCATTCACAAAGACCTAGGTTTGCCAAATGTAGACATTAAATGGATTGGACAGAGAGGGTTAAAGTGGCACCAATTGATGCCATTGGTGAAATCCTTCATGCAAATCCAACACCCTGACCTCATAATAGTGCACTGTGGTGGCAATGACATAGGCACTTTGACTGGGGTAGGTCTGGAAATGCTTATGAAGGACACCTTTGCACAACTGATTTCACTTTTCCCTAAAACTGCCTTTCTGTTTTCTAACATATGCCAAAGGCAGAAATGGAACTGGTCCGATAATTTTAGTCCACAGATTTAGAAAGCTAGGAAACATGTGAATAAATCTGTTTCTGCTTTTCTCCGAGACTACAGAATGAGGTCCATTTACAATAACAATCTGCGCTTTCATATGCAAGAGATGTATAGGAGAGATGGAGTACATTTTACTGATGAAGGAAACAGAGTCTTCCTCAACAACTTTAGACTCTGTATAGGTACTTACTTATAAGTACCAAAAACTCTCAATGAACACAACGGCTCTTTTTAGAGCCACTCAAGAACAAAACACTTAAGCTTAATCTTTATCTCCCAACAATTTCATTTTTTTTCCGTTGGATCCGCGAACCCACCGCGAGAGGATCCATGCATCCAACACGATAGGATGCGCGCACCTTGCGTGCATTTCGCCACTTTAAAAAAAAAAAAAGGGGGGCCCGAGGGGGTCCTTCTGGAACCCCCTAAGCACCTCTAGAGGGTCAGAGTATTTCCACTCTGCCCCCGTCATATGTTTTAAGCACTTATTCCCCTTGCTTCTTCAGCCTCGCTTCTACCGAGGCAGAAAATAGCCGCCAACAGTTCCTGGTTTCGAATGTAGAGAGACGCTCGACAGCCAATTAGCATTCAGCGCGTGATCGGGAGGGTGTGTGCTCGGTTCGGGGAGGGTTCGCGTGCGGTGCGGGTAGGGTCCCCGGATCCTCCGCGGCCATAGATATCACAAACTTTTTTACCCTAATTTTCTCAGGAACTACTGAACAGATTCACACCAAATATGCAAAAGGCACGAGTCCGAACTGAGGACTACCTCTTTGCCAAATTTGGTGTCATTCCGTTCAGCGGTTCGGGCTGTAGCTACGACAACAGATCCTACGGGAAATTGCATGGGGAAAACGTGTTTTGGGACCCCCCTTTTTTCTCGGCCCCCGCTTGACGAATCACCACGAAACTTTCAGGGTATGAGCGGAGTGGAGCTGGCCAAAAGTTTGGAGAATTTCGCGAGGATTCGTCAACCTGCGCCAAGGATATTCCCAATAGAATGTTGCGGATTTCCTATGGAAAATAGTTCCTAACTATAACTATCTAATGGCGACCGCCAGTAGATAATATATATGAATATATCGTCAAACAATCCTCATCAAATGAAAAAGGATGCAGCACACCAATAGTAATTTGATGAGGATTGTTTGACCTGTTTTGTGGACCTTTGTCACCATGGCAGGCACCAACTCTGAAGGGCAGGCGTATGACGTCAGGCAAAACTGTTGGACTCTAACATATATGAATGTATAGAAATATATATCTATATGTATATCTATCTATCCATATCATTTTTATATTTATGGTACCCAATGTAATTTTCATTTATGTTTCACAATTTATAATTTTTTAATTGATTTTATTTAATACTTCATTATAAAGAAATGTGTAGTTTTACTTTATTTTTTTAAACAATTTATATTTGTATTTTGGTTGAATCAAATTGAGTATATATTTTAGATGTCCATGAAAGTGTGATGTTTTCTAGGGGTGGGCGGAATTTGCGTAATCGCGTTACGCAAATCTCCGCGAAACGGTAAAAAATCTCCGCGAACAAGCAGAAATTCCGCGAACACGCGGAATTGCATGTTCGCGATGCTTTTTTCCTGTTCACAGTTGCTGTTTGCATGCTCGGGGAGAAATATATCGCGAACACGCATTTTGAGAATGCGAACAAGAAAAAATTTTGCGGAAAGCAGAGTTTTGGGCAATTTCGCGTTCTCCGCGGAACGCGAAATTACCGATATTCCGCAAATTCCGCGAGCGGAACAGAATTTACCGCCCAGGCCTAATGTTTTCACAATTTTACTTTACATAGTAAATCTCACCCCAATAATGCCCAACACTTTCCTCAATTTAGCATACATTGGAGAAATCTAATCCCTTTAATGCCCAACATCTTCCCCAGTGTAGTTTAAATTTGAGGTGAAATTGTAAATATTACCTCTTTAAAGATTAGATTGAAGTAGAAATCGGAAATGTAACCCTTTAATGTCCAAAGAATATATGACGTTACAATGCAAACAATTACAATGCATGCTTTTACAACACGGTATTTACATCGCAACTACCATTCCATCGCATGTTTTTAAAACGCATGCCATTACAATGCATTTTGTAAAACTACCATTACAATACATTCCATTACAACGCATAATACCTTTAGTGCAACAGTAGGGTAAGTGTTGGATAATGTAGGGGTAAAAATTACTATTCCCACTCCAGTGAGTGCAACAGTAGGGAAAGTGTTAGATAGTGTAGGGGTAAAAATTACTATTCTCACTCCAGTCAGTGCAACTGTAGGGAAAGTGTTGGATAGTGTAGGGGTAAAAATTATTATTCCCACTCCAGTGAGTGCAACAGTAGGGAAAGTGTTGGATAGCGTAGGGGTAAAAAATACTATTCCCACTCCAGTGAGTGCAACAGTAGGGAAAGTGTTGGATAGCGTAGGGGTAAAAACTATTATTCCCACTTGCGCTTTCAAAATCCAGCATGTTTAATCATGTATTATTATTATTACATGTGCTATGAACATAGTCCGGAGGACATCCCAACTCTTAACATAATCTGAAACACTGATAGATGAGAAATGGTTTGTACTCGAAACAGAAGGGAAAAATTCAGGAGTAGATAATATGGTCTTCCTTTTGCTCTGTGCCCAGGACGCTACGCTGCTTGTGGGGCCCTTGAATTGCCTAACTCACCGGGACTGCGAGGACCTGGGAGCATTGCGCTCCGTTCATCCAGCTCACCTGTTCCTCTTCCCGCTGATCAGTCCGACGCCACGCCTCGCGGCCCCCGCTGCGCGGGAGCCGCTCGCAGGCTTCATCACCACCACTACTTAAAGGCTCGGCTGGCGCGCTGAAGGTTGGGTCTTCCTTTTGCTCTGTGCCCAGGACGCTACGCTGCTTGTGGGGCCCTTGAACTGCCTAACTCACCGGGACTGCGAGGACCTGGGAGCATTGCGCTCCGTTCATCCAGCTCACCTGTTCCTCTTCCCGCTGATCAGTCCGACGCCACGCCTCGCGGCCCCCGCTGCGCGGGAGCCGCTCGCAGGCTTCATCACCACCACTACTTAAAGGCTCGGCTGGCGCGCTGAAGGTTGGGTCTTCCTTTTGCTCTGTGCCCAGGACGCTACGCTGCTTGTGGAGCCCTTGAACTGCCTAACTCACCGGGACTGCGAGGACCTGGGAGCATTGCGCTCCGTTCATCCAGCTCACCTGTTCCTCTTCCCGCTGATCAGTCCGACGCCACGCCTCGCGGCCCCCGCTGCGCGGGGGCCGCTCGCAGGCTTCATCACCACCACTACTTAAAGGCTCGGCTGGCGCGCTGAAGGTTGGGTCTTCCTTTTGCTCTGTGCCCAGGACGCTACGCTGCTTGTGGGGCCCTTGAACTGCCTAACTCACCAGGACTGCGAGGACCTGGGAGCATTGCGCTCCGTTCATCCAGCTCACCTGTTCCTCTTCCGGCAGCCCCGTCCCCTTCACTACTTAGTTCAGTCCACGCGAATTCGCAGCGCGGATCGCAGCGCGGGCGAAGACCGGGCAAAGAGCGGGCCGTTTTAGGCCGGCAGAGACCGGACCGGGCCCCCTCTCTAACGTTGACATCATCCCAAGGCTCATTTTTATACTTCATTAGCCTGTGGTTTTGACTGTCCCGCCCGCCATGGCCACTAGAGTATCCAGGAGTAAGGCTGCCCAACAGTGCTCTAGCACATTGGACAAATTTTTTCCTAAGATTAGTGCTGCGGCTAGTAAAGGCCGCACACCACCAGTCACTCTCCCTGAGGCAAGTGTGGAAAATGTGTCAGTCTCAATGGTCCCCTCGGACTCTTCATCCATTGATATTAGTACTCCAACACCATTTGATGCCACTCATCTATCTCTCATGGATAGTATTGACCAGACAATCGAGACAGTCCTCCAACAACTTAGGACCCCTTCCAATCTATTGAGGGATAGTGAGTCTCTGTGTCCCTCGGGGGTGCTGGAGTCCACTCCGTATATTAATTGTGCGGAAATGTCTAAAGTGCAGGATGAAGGGCAGGTTGCAGCGCCAACTGATCCCGTAGGCAGGAGAGTCTACCACCCTTCGAAAAGGAAAAGGTTAAGGAAACTAAGAGGGGCAAAAAGGGCCAAAGTAGATAAAATCAACCCAATATTAGATGCTAGCTCTGCCATTCTGGCTTCTCCCGTGGTTATCTCCCCAGGAATTGGCTGTGATCATTCAGATCCGCCATTAGCCAAAGTGGTACCTGGGTGTTCTGGCCCGTTTGTATTCGGAGGAAATCCTCCAAATGCAGCAGAGGCTCTGATTGGCTCTTTTAGGGATATCCTTAGGAGCATGTTGGAGCCTCTGTCTGCAAAATTGGATTCCATAGTTGATAGACTTAAGGCTTTAGAAGATGCACATAATAGGATTAGTCCTAGTAGGGGGTTGGGTCCAGGTGCACAGACGGCTCCCCTGGATTCTGCAGGGTTTGGACCGTCTACTGCTGGAACAAGCATACAGGTCCCGGCTGGGGCACAAGATAGTGTTACAGGTAGCCATGCTCCCCCATTGCTCCCTTTACAACTGTCTAGGCCCCCTGTTCCGGCACCTAGAAGATCTAAACAACCAACACCATCCCTCCCAACGAGTAGGGGGCGAGCCAATAATGATTATAATGATCGCCCCATGAGTCCTAATAGTAGACGTAGGGCGGTTAATTTGCCCCCCGAGGCTGTGCCTTACACAGCGATTATGGTGGGAGTTCCTGAGCTCACTGGTGACATCAGAGAGCCACAGGACTCACTTCGTAATAAAGTAATTAGTTGGCTGAATATTAACAGGCCCCTCCCTTCTAATATCAAAGGTGATGTGCTGATGGTCAGAAGGATCCCATGGATTGGAACTACCCCCAAAAATAGGGCAGGGGACTGTATCATAATTAGCTTTAAAAGCCCACTAGTTGCTCCTTACATTTGCAACTGGCTGGTAAGGCCGGATAAATCCAACATAGACGTAGTGTCTCTCTCGCATTTCTATCCAAATGTTTCCAATTTAGGAGTGGGGAGGGAACAGAGTTGGACTAGAGTGGGCTTTGCCGTAGACGGTTCACGGTACAGACCCAAGTATAATTCATTGCCTGTCCATGGTAATCTTGTCCTTCAGAATAGATTCTCCTGTTTGGACCTAGTAGATTGACCAATAAGGGGGGTCATTCCGCAACACCCGATAATTTCTGCCTATGGGTCTTCATTCAGGGGGGAAGGTACATCCGTTCCCGTAAATAAAAAAAGGTCCCTGGCCCCTGCAAAAGACGGAGGGACCACATTGGGAAGCACTCAAGTGTTAGATGAGGATCCACCAAATACATTATCTGCTGCTGCAACGCAATTGGTGGAGCTTGTTGAATTACCCATTCGGCCGCCCATTACCATTGGCTTGGGTGACTTGGGTAATTCTGCATTTGACATCCCGTCTGCACTTAGTGAAGCCGGTCCCCAATTCCAAGGCCCAGGTTTGACCATCCTGTCCTGGAATGTAGCTGGCATCTCTAGTAAGGTGAATACCCCAGAGTGGGAAACTTTGGTTAGCAAAGGTGACATACTCCTCTTTCAAGAGACATGGGCCAGGGCGCCTCAGGTTAGGAGGGGATATGACATTTCTGAAATCCCGGCAAGATCGAATGGGAGAGGGAGACCCTCGGGAGGTTTGGCAATCTGGGTGGCGAGCCACATTGGGTGTCAGGTGGTTGGTATGGATACACTTTCACCGGACATTCAGTGTGTGCTCCTCAGTTGGCCTGACAAAAGTACGTGGGCTATTGTTAATGTCTACTCTCGACCTGTCGCTGTGGGCAAAGAATCTCCCACTCTGGCTGATCTCTCATCTTTTCTAGGGCAACTGACAGGCAACCTGAAAATAGTGATGGGAAGAGATTTCAATTGCCACTTTGAACCCCTGGAGGGTCTAATGGAGGGTGCTTTTACTGCCGAGGATGACCATTGGGGAGTCCCTCCTTCTTCATCACCTCACCCCAAAGTTTGGTCCCCGTTGGCAGTACAACTTACTTCTCTCACCCTGAATTTTGCACTAAGGGCGTGTAATGGGCGCACCCCTTCTGACACTCCTTCGGTGTGCACCTTCAACAAAAAGGGCCATGAGTCAAGGCTGGACTACATTTTTATAGATATTTCCCTGTGGCCTAAAGTTCTAGATTTTAGAGTGATCCCGAGGATAGACAGTGACCATAATGCCCTTTCCTTGGAGATCCAGCACCCAGCCCCTGCCTTAGGGACGCCAACTACCGATCTTGTAACCGATCAGGGAGACATATTACTCACCACAAGCAGGCGTCGAGTGAAATGGGGGAAGCTAGTTGAGAAAGAAGAAGCTTTAACAAACCTCTATGGTATAGCACTCCCTAGGTTCCAGGAGGTGGACGCCCTCATCAACCAACCTAGACCCGCAGATTATAATGAGAGACTATCTGGCATTCACCAGGCCCTAGTAAGGGACCTCGCAGATGTCTTCAACCCGGCCCTGCCTATTAGAAGGAAAAAGACTCGTGCTCCGACTTGGTACACCTCCATTTGTAGGAAAACTAAGTCTGAGCTTCTTTCTGCAATTAAAGATGGTAGTGATAAGGCGAAGATCGCTGCCCTTAGAAGGGAGTACAAGGTAGCACTGGCCAACGCAAGGGCAGAGTGGGATTGGAATCACTGGCATGACCTGTCTGGAGCCCTCAAATCTAAAGATTTTAGAAAATTTTGGGCTCTTGTAAACAATGGAACAGGGGATTTGTTGTCTGCAGTAGAACCCAATATTGCCCCCTCTGTTTGGGAGGCTCATTTTGGGTCTCTATACCAAGAATCCACTCTCTGGCCGGAAGGGATGATGGTAGAGTCCCCCTGCCTGCCAGATGTGGCCTTGGAATTTTCTTTGGGGGAGGTGAAGCTGGCACTGGAGGGCTTAGCGCTGGGGAAGGCACCAGGGCTGGACAAGCTACCCGGTGATTTGTTCAGATATCACCCTGACATTTGGGCCCCGTACTTTCTAGTCCTTTTCAATGCCATTTTGGGAGGTATGGCGATCCCTTTCTCCTGGTTAGGGGCTGAAATAGTTCCGATTTATAAGAAAGGGTCCCCCTTGAGTCCTGCAAATTACAGGCCTATCAGCCTGATAGATGTGCCCCAAAAGCTTTTTGCGCGCCTCATTCTGAACCACCTACTAGACTGGGTCGAGGAAAATGACATCTTGAGTCCCTTGCAGGCTGGCTTCAGGAGAAACACATCGACCATGGACCAGATCTTCTGCCTAGTTCTCCTCTACTGGAAGACGGTGAGGATCGAGGGCGGGAGATTGTACATGGTCTTCGTGGATCTGAGGTCAGCCTTTGACCTAGTCCCGCGCAGGAAACTCTGGGAGGTGTTGGAAAAGTTAGGTATTCCCCCCCAGCTACTTAACATCTTGGTCAGGCTGCATGAGAACAACTATGCGCAAGTTAGGTGTGGGAAGGATGGTAGACTCTCATCCAGGTTTCCTGTGTGCCGAGGTGTGAGGCAGGGTTGTGTCTTGGCACCGACCCTGTTTTGTTTATTCATTAATAATGTCATCTCACATCTGGAAAACGTCAAGGACAACGACGCCCCCTGTTTGGCAGGTAGGAGGGTACCGGCAATCATGTTCGCCGATGATACCCTCCTCCTTTCAAAATCGCCAATGGGGATCCAGAGGATCCTGGATGGTTTTGGTCTCTTCTGCCATCAGCATGGGTTGGAGGTGAATACAGAAAAGACCAAGTTTATGATCTTTAACCCACCAACTAAAACTAGGCCTAATCCTACCCTGGGGACCGCTAGCCTTGAGAGGGTGTCCACCTTCATATATCTGGGGGTTACATTGCAGGAAAACTTGGCATGGGACCGACAGATAGTACGATCCAAGGCTAAACTATCCCAACTCTCGGGTGCAATCCTGAAAGTGGCTAACACTTCTTCCTTCAAGCCCATTAGCCCGGCCCTTGAAACCTATAAGACCCAGGCCAAGGCAGCGGCCATGTATGGCAGTGAGCTATGGGGACATAAAACGGTGAAGGGCCTATCAATAGTGGAACATAGCTTCCTAAGGCGCCTTCTTGCCCTTCCAAGTGCCACGCCACTCCAGCCTTTGAGAATGGACATGGGTCTCCCCCCTATCGCAGAGGAGCTTGTGTCAAAGCCAGTGAAGTTCTGGCACAGGCTCTGGTCTACGGACGAACTCCATCATTATAGGGAGGATCTTACCCATGTCATGAGCTTAAACTCTAGCGGTAAAATTCCCTGGCTTACCTTTGTGGAAAACGAACTGTCTGCCATTAATCTCCGTGTCCTGTGGGAGGACCCTGCACGAGGCTGCCGTGCAATCTCGCGCAAGGTTCTGGCACAAATCTATAAAGCCAGGTCCCTTGCACATTTGACGGCTGCTCAAAATAGTGGCACCTTAACCTTGCAATTTTTAGAATCCAAAAATTCTTACGTTTTCGAACCTTTTATGGATTTTATCTTTCCCATCCTGGCAAGGAAATTGTATGTTCAGTGGAGGTATAGCACACTACCTACTAATTCATACACTTCGAAGTGGTCAAATGGGGGCGACAAAATATGTCCCTGCTGTAACAACCATGTGGAAGATGACCCCCATATTTTGTTTGTGTGCCCTGCATACCAAAGGCCCAGAAAATATTGGATAGCGCCAATCTGTAAGAACCTGGGATTCAGAGAGTATGCACAAGCATACAGGATTTTGAAAACTAGTACCCTGGGCCACATTGTGTTTGCTGTTTCCAAATTTCTTATGGCCATTTGGTTGATTAGAAGGAAAAAAATTGTCTGAAGCTCCTTGAATTTTTTAAAGAATCTTCTAAATGTAATTTTAACTCATTCCTCGCTGGGAGAGTCGTTTATATTTAAATGTATTTTAATAATGTTTTATTGTCTGTAATGTTTTTATTGTGTCTTTTATGGTCTATATGACCGAAATAAAGAATTTTTGGATTGGATTGGATTATTCCCACTCCAGTGAGTGCAATAGTAGGGAAAGTATTGGATAGCGTACGTTCAAAATTACTATTCCATACTATCCCAAAAACCCATACCCCCTAAAACTTAAAAACATCTATTACTTACCTTATAATGCATTGTAATGGCATGCGGTGTAATGGTATGCATTGTAATGCATGCGTTGTAGTGAGATGCATTATAATGGCATGCATTCTAATGGCAAGCGATGTACAGGCAGTGCGATGTAATGACTGCGTTGGAATGGATGTTTCCCTTGTCCAACACCTTCCCCAATGTAGCATAGATTGGAGTGCAAATAGTAAATATAACCCTATAAATATCCAACACCTAGATTGGAAAGGTAATAATAAGTAATGTGGAATTAATATGTATTCGTCTGGATTTAATGTAGTGTTTAAATGTTTTTATAAATAATAAATACACAGTGGGTTTCTTCACTCATTTTTATTAGTAATTTTTAACATAATTTTATTTGTGTATTTTTACATTTTTCTCACGTTTTAGTCTTATTCTTTCACAAAATAATTTATATATATAGTTTATATTTCAATATATTTTAAGTTTTTTTTATATATTTTGAAACAATATTTCTTTAACAACGTTTTTTTAAATAGCATTTTATAAATATTTCTATAAACACATGTATACTTAATATATATTATTCAGTACGAAAAATTGGTAATTCCTTGTTCTTGGTTGCATTTCTCTACTGCTGCGCTATGGATCAGTTAAGTTCTTTTGAGGTACATTTTGGGTATTTGGGAGAGGGAGTATATTTTTAAAATTATTAAAGTTAGTTCAATGCAATGTTTTATTATGGTTCACTGGCTCTCTGTTAGGTTGTCTTGTTTATGAGTATTTGTCTTTTTGTGGAAGGGCATATTGTGTTTTTTTAGAGGTTTTACGAGTTTGGCAGTCTTAGGGCGGGCCGCCATACAAGCTGCCTGCTCCAAGACCACCAAACCCAGTAGTCTGGCTGCCTGCAGTATTCTGATTGGAATACAGGTGAGGAGGTCCTGCTGCGGTGGTCCCATGCTGGTGCCTTTCGAAGGCTTGCATGTGAGCCTTTGAAAAGCAACACTGTGGGACGCCACAGCGCATTCCATCATGGCATATGCTGTGAGGTCCATGCCATGCTGGAACAGGGGGTGCATATAAACAGGGAGGGCACACCATGCGCCCCCCTACATGCATCCCCAGGCCCAGAGGCTACGAAGGGCCCTGTAGGGCCCCCTTAGTTTCTTCACCATCAGACTTTTCATGGCAGACTCACTGCGATGAAACTGTAGGGCCAAAGAAACGTGTAATATGCCTGGAGGTGCTGCAGCAGCACTGCCAGCATATTGCAGTCTCAAAATACAACTAGACACTCAGTGATGGTGGATCCCCAGTGGTAGCAGTGCTCCTATGAAGCTCTGAAGGCCAAACTCAAAATATGGTGGTTGGACCACCAGAGCGGAGGTAGTCACACTGCCACTGCGAGTTTGTCAGTCCATTGGACCATCAAACTCAGAATCAGACCCTTAGTCTTTGTTTGTTTGGTAGTAAGAGGACTCTATGAGGACGTTGTAGTGGCTAGCTACTTCTGTTACATGTAAATATTCTAGGGCTAATCATCTTTTATTTTGTAGGAAAAATGTGCATCTGTTGAATATTATACACTTTTTGCCTGATTTAGAGTTTGCGAGCGTGTTACTCTGTCAGAAACATGACAGCTATTCCGGCAGCTGAATTACAAGTGCCATTGTATATAATACACTTCTGAAACAACATATAGGATAGAGTAAGCATCTGTCAAAGTCTAAATCAGGCCCAGAGTGTGGATTTTGGAGGTGTGTTCAAATACGCTCGTTGAGATTATAGTAACTGTTCTTTTGCAGTCATGTGCGAATTGCTTGTTCAAAATCAATTAGCATTTTCTGTTGGTAGTACTCTTTAGATTTGGGTTTGCTTTGAACTAGTAGCTCATAGCATGTAGCATGTAGCATTTGCTTAATAGGAAGAAAAGAGTAACTGAGGGTTTGTTTGTATTGTGGTATTCATCACGTATTGTGTAAATTGTTTTTTTGAGCGGAGGAGGGGACGTTTTAAATGTGACATCCATTATTTAAGTCTTAAAAAAGGCTTTTCTGTAATGTGAACTATTATACTCTTGTGGCTGTTTTATCATAAAAGTGGAAGGGTTTTTCGCTATGATCAGTAATTAGATTATGTGGAATATTGTCAAATCGTAACTAAGACTAAACGAACTATGAATTGCGCCTTCCGCATACACTGCTTATATCCTATCATACTGAATTAGTTGTAGTATCTTAAATTGTAGAAATCATAACAACACTCATGACATCTCAAATGACTAATTTATGGGAAGAAAGCATGGTAGAAGTCATTTTTCATAGAAAATCTGTACTATCTTTGCATAGATGAAGGAATACACTGGCAATCAAGTTATCTAATAATTATGTTGAGTGTCTGCTTACTATATACTTGTATTCACCACAGGGATGGATTGGCAGCATGTAAATATTTTTGGAGGGATATCATCATACCAACATGACATTAGCTATATTAGAATTCTGTTTGACTACTAATATTTTCATGTTTGAGCATCAATTTTTCAGATGGACATCAGGAACGGTAATTGACATCTGCTTTGCCCACAGCTATGCAAATTTTCTAATGGTCTGATGGGAGGAGCGGGTGCACTAGTAAAAAAAATTGAGGAATACACAAATCACATTATTAGGAGGCTCTAGCACATAGATGATCTATTCCACATTTTGTATGGTGAAAAAAAAATAACCATTCAGAAAAATAAACTATATCTCTCTTTTTTCACAAGAACAACTCCTTAAAGCATAAAGTGGAGTATCCCACATGGGGAGCTCATAAGGGCTAAAAGAAACTGTTTCATGTCAAAAGCCGTTAATAAGACTAATGCGTAAAAAACAGTGGTCCCAAGATCATAGATCACAAGCAATGTACAAACACATCACATGATCAATTTTTTCAATGGCATATAAAAATAAAAACATTGTGATGGTGCAGTGGGTATGTGGTGAGAAATGTGCTTGGTGGTCTTATGGAAGTGATACACACATGTGACAATATGTGACCATGAGTGTGTAGAAAGTAAGTACAACACACCAATTCTATTCATATGTTCAATCAATTTGGGTCAGTAGAACTAGTCAAATACTTTTTGATCCTTTAGACAGATATACGGATTATTATCATGACTCTAGGAATAGATGAGCCAGAGAAAAATAGAGGACTGAAAGAGAGCACAGAAATATATTGTTAGAGTAGAGAAGCCCATAGTATGGTTGTCCAATGTATACAATGAGTGGACACTTAATGGGCACTAATCAAACATTATTGAAGGCACCAATGGGCTCGATTCAGCAGCACCAATAGATTTAAAATACACAAGACATCAGCAAAAAAGGGGAGAAAAATGAGAAGGGAGTGCACGTTGGATGCTGCTACAGAAAATCTGAAGGGTCTCAAAATTTCTTGTTCAGTAATTGCTTGGACTCCCAAAATCGTCAAAAATTGACAGAGTAGTTCAAATGGGCTCCAAGGGTATCTAAAGTGAGGAGTCAGAAAGTAATGTCAGACAAAAAAAATTGGTTGGTAAAGACATTATGTAGGAATAAATGCCCTGTCATTAGGGTGCATGCCTGGCAATGTGAGTGGGACAGATTGGGTCATTTCTAGAATGTAAACAGTCCTCCAGAGGGGTACCATGAGATATTCCGGGACAGCAGACAATAATGCTTGAAAAGAGAGCTGATTGAAGTCAGCTAGGTGTGCTCCAAAAGATGGCTCATTCTCCTGAGTAAAAGAAATGAAGGAAGGACCGCTCTGAATGTGGACACTTGGGCCAGGAAAATAGGTGAAAGGGAGCCCATAGTGCACAAAAGGAGATCCTGTGTGTAGAGGGTACCATCTTGTAAGAGGGGCTAAAACTGAAGAAGATAATCATGAAACATAGATAAATGGTGAAAGTAATCTGAGGATGCTGATCACCTGCCATGAGATATTATTTTCTATGTGTCCCTTGGTTAAATCGTGATCTACTAAAGGAGCAGATTGGTCACTACAGCGGATACATCAGTTGTGTGGACACATTTGTACATCTATTTATTGTGTGGTTTGCTGTAAAGTTTACCACATGGACATGTTATTGCATACACCACATTAGCGGTATTGCAGCTGGAAAAGCTTTTAAGGGGTACCACAATATTATGTACAAACATTTTAGATTGTATAGAAAAAAGGCATACACTACAACTGCTGCATTTGAAATGCCGAATGGCTGGGGTAGGCTCCAATGTTCTGCCAGTGTTTTGGGTGATGTATCTGATGACAGGAAAGCCCAGACAAGGTGTTCCTTGAGATTCTTTCCCCTCATACATGAAAACATGGGTCATTCTAGAGTAAGGTACCCGGCTGCCAGTACCCAAAAATGTTTTTTTATTAAAATGTTGCCTCAAAATCTAAAAAAAAACTGCAAATATGTGGCAAAAAAGCTACTGTTAAAACAATCTCTAGGAGGGGGGCAAGGGCCTGGGGCGGAGACCTAAAATATATTTTTTAGAGCAGGGTGTGCATGACCCCCCTCCCTTAGCTTCTGTGTGGCACTTGGGATCCAAATTTCACACAAAAAGAGAGGAGGCTGCATGCCTCCCCTCCATGAGATTTAAAATGCCCAGGAACTCCATCCCCTGGGGCAGAAAGGAACTTAAATCATATATATCATGCTTCATAAACATTTGAAGCCTGACATGCCCACTGTAGTTGATGATCCTCCCAAGGTCCATCAACAAACACGATTTTCAAACTTTTGACACAATCTTATCAGATAATGTAGGAAAGGGACTCATTTTGTATGATCATCCCCCCCCTTCCAAGTTTTTGAATTAGTTCTGCAGGTTTTTCAACTCTGTAATGCGCTGGACCTTGCTTTTTGGATGCATGACAATGCAACGCATACCTTTCCCTTACAAGCCTTTTCCACGCAGCCTTTACCACACATCCCTTTACTATAAAGACACCTTTACCACGCATATCTTTACAATGTATGGTAACTATAGTGAGACAAGTGAAACTCCTGTTTTTTAAATTTACTACTAACCGGCCTTTCCCACTGCCACACTCATAACCCTAAAAATATCTTTACCATCCTTTAACACTACCCATTTCTAAATCATAGAATTCCCCTATCATCCTTTACTAATACCTACCCCTAAATTCTTATATGAACCATACCACCTATTAGCCCTAAAATTACCCTTACCACCTTTTACCTCTTCCCACCCCAGTATCTACTACTGCCCACCCCCAAAGTCTAAAATTATCCTTGCCACCTTTTATCACTACCCACCCCTAAACCCTTTATGATGAACTGTTTATACATTTTCTTATTACATCCCTTAAACCATATGTAATTAGATCATTCATACCAACTCTTTGGGTGAGTTGTAATTAGAAGGTGTAGTATAAATCGCAAATTTAAGTTATAACTACAACTTCAGAATGTTTAATGTTTGTGTTCTTTGAGTTCTGTTTTTATAGAAAGATAAATTATAGAAGTAAGTTATAACTATAGCTTTACCTTTCCTAATGTTTTTGTACTTCAAGTTGGGTTTCTGTAAAAAGAATAAATGAAGTTTCCCTAATATAACTAAGCTTTAACCTTTGCTTTTTTTCATTGAATATATATCTATATATAGCTATATTTGTCTATATATATATATAGCGAGAGAGAGGGCGAGAGATAGAGATAAAGAGAGAGAGATATTAAAATATGTATATATTTTAGAAAGTACATTTATGAATGTTTATTTCATTCCATGTAATGTTTTAATTATAAACATTTTTTTATGTTTTTTTTTGTTGATTTAAAATTTTTAAGTAAATGTAGTTGGAATGAAGAATGTATTTTTAAGTGTAATTTGTATTTGCTGTAATCATAAAAATGTGTATACATAATGTATTTTGTGTTTATAGGTTAAATAATTTACTCTGAATATTAAAAATTAAGGTGTTTTAAATTAGATATGCAATATACCATAAATATAGTATTTCTATTGTATTAATGAAAATATTGTTGTAGTCGATACAGTTATTTTAAATATTTTGATAGTGGCATACTTACTCTGCTTTAGACAACAAATCTTCGCCTGGTCATCATCAGGATCAATTTTAGCTCTGATTCCAAAATTACCAATACAATACAAAGAGCTTTATTTTGATCACTATACATCATAAAAGGACACCATAGAACAAGACACTAACAAACACAAAATACAAATAAAACACAACATTCTAAATAACGATTCAAAGTCCAATTGCAACAGCAGCATAATAAAGTGATCAAAATGCATCATTGTATTTCGTTGAAATAGCAGCCGGGTGTAACAAATTCAAATACATCCTTATTTATAGTTAAAAGCTTCATCATAGAATACACAAAAAACAATGATAAACATATAAAAAGACTTAAAAGGTGAAAAAGCAACATTCACCTAATATAATACAAGGCACGCAATGCAAATGTGGCACAAGCCATACAGTAAAGAACAACCTAGAAGCTAACAGGGGAATACCTGATACGCCTAATCCACATAGCCATTAAAAATATAGCTGTCCAAAATACAATCATACGCCTTGTATTTGACAGCAATATTCTATATGCTTCCTTGTAATTTCTTACCCCTAAATTTCTGCACAGTGGGGCTATCCATTTAGTTCATGATTGGTAGTACAAGGGGCAAAATAATCAACCATGTTCAAGTTACTCTGGTATCCCCAGGTAGCAGGGGCAGTTTCCTTCATCCCTCTCACATACTTTGTCCCATTTTCTTTTTAAATTATATACAGGTAGACACACATACCTGAACTGAATGTATAATTGTCTTGCTGATGGGAGTTCAATTTTGCCTATCATGGCCTCAAAAGACAATGACTTTTTTAAATTCATTAAAGCAATTGAGAGTGAATCCTTGCAGTTCATTATCAAATCAGTCTCAACAGTGCCCCAGTATGCAACTTTGAGACTGAATTTGTTGATCTGACTAAGGGTTTCTGGATGGCTTCAGTATACAGCTAATCCTAGTTTATGTAGCAAAGTCTTGACTTTGCACATCCAAAGAATCTTGACCACTCAAATTGGTGTCATTAATTCACGGAGACTCACCCTGTAAGAAGCAAGTCATTTAGTAGACCATAGCCGTTGCCAAAACATGAGCATTCATAAAGCAATTTGGTGTGCAATTTTTTTCTGGCCTAGTTCTAGATATAGGGGAATCAATGGGGTGGACACAGGAAGATTCAGTAGGGAGCTGAGAAAAATGTTTGTTCAGTTACTGAGAGACTGCTACAATTTGAAGAGCCCCACACCTCTTTTTTTTCTTTTTTAGGTGTGTGTTTATATAGCGCTTGAATCACCCCCTAAGGCAGTGGTCTTCAAACTTTTTCATGTCGAGACCCCCTTGTCAAACCTTCTTAGGTGTAAGGATCCCTTCGGACAATATTTTCTAGAAACTGGTTCTCCTCCTCTACATCTATCGATAACTATAAATGCCCCTGTTATACCTGTCATCTTTTGGCATGTTTCTCCTGGTTTTTTTTCCTTTCTGACCTAGTTTTGACTCTGTTTTTGCTGGTTCAGTGTCTCTGCGCACTTTCTCACTGCTGTTCAGTGTTAAAGTGCAAGTGCTCCTATTGTAAATTGTATTATGGATTGGTGTTTCCATGATTGGCATAATTGACTTACTAGTAAGTCCCTAGTAAAGTGCACTGAGGGTGCTGGGGCCTGTAAATCAAATGCTGCTGGTGGGCCTGCAGTACTGATTGTGTCACTCACCCATGCAGCCCTGAAAAGGGTTATCAGACCTGCCATTGCAGAGTCTGTGCGGTTTGTAACTGCCATGTCGCCCTGGCAAGTGCACCCACTTGCCAAGCCCTAATCTTCACTTTTCTTACATGTAAGTCACCCCTAAGGTAGGCCCAAGGTACCCCTGTGGGCAGGTAAATTAAGGGTATGGCATGTACTGGTGTGTGTGACATGTCCTGGTAGTGAATTCCAGTGTGTTTCATTTTTCACTATGGAAAGGCTATCTGTCTCATAGGATAATGGGAGTTTACTTATAACATCTTATGAGCATATCCATTGGGACAAGATAGAGAAATGGGGTTTAGCATGCCTGAACTCAGAATATAAAAATGCATCTTTTAGTAAATATGATTTTTATGTTCTGTGTTTGAAAATACCACTTTTAGAAAGTAGGCATTTTCTTGCTTAGCCATCCTGTGTGACTCTGCTGGGTTTGTGGATTGACTGTCTGGCTTTGGAGTGACAGGGGCTGGGGATGTGCATTCTCATCCGACAGCTACTGGGGAGGTCAAGGTGTGTCCTTCCTTTCCTGGATGAGTCAGGGCTGAGCTGAATGGACCTGGTCTGTATTTATAGTAGTGGGATTATCTTGCACCAGATTGGGCATGGTCTGCCTTGGACAATGCCGTCTTCACCTCCTGCCAGGAAGCTGGGCCAGAGAGGATGGAACTGGTTTGGGCTGGGCACAGGCACTCTCTGCCCAAAAGCACAAAGAGAAACTGAGTATAAATATTGGGGTCCAGATCCTATAACTGTAGAAGTCGCTGGAATCCAGGAACCTGCCAAGAAGAGCTGGAATAACTGCCAAGAGGAGTACTGCAACTTTGCTGTGTTGTTGCTTTGTTGGTTTGTCCTGCAGTTGCTGCTTTTGCCTTGGGCAGTGAAAGGACTGGTCTGCGCTTTCTTTACTTGTTGCGTCCTGTTTTGAAGTCTCAGGGTCGCAAAGTCTTCACTGACCTCTGGGTACCGCCTCTGGAACTGTGGTTTCAGATGCAAAAGAGGGGGGAAAGCAACCGACTGCGTCACTGACTCTGCCGCTGGCTCCATGCCCTGAAGGCACCACAGAGGGCACTGCTACATCTTGCACCGCAACCCTGGTCTCACTGATGACGATCGCCGAGTTGTTGCTTGCACCGTGACCTGTGGGCACTGTACTACGCACCGCCTAGCTTCATTTCGCCATCCTCGTCTCACCGACGCCGTCACTGACTTCGACAACTGTGACCGCACCGTGGCTTGGAGCACTGCTCGTAAGTCTTGCGACATACTGCCCCATCCCACATCGCAGTCTGGACCAACCAACCGACGCAAGCTCCCCGCAAAGTGCATATTTTTAAGTACTGTATGTTGGATTTTTATTGTTTTAGCCTTGTTTTGAATATATAAATAATTGGATATTTTTCTAAACTGGTGTGGTGTCCTTTTGTAGTGTTTTCAGTGTTTTGCTGTTGGTTATGTACAAATCCTTTACACACTGCCTCTGAAATAAGCCTGACTGCTCGTGCCAAGCTACCAAGGGAGTGAGCAGGGGTCATTTCAGTAGTGTATCCCTCTTACCCTGACTAGACAAAAGGGTCCCTACTTGGACAAAGGTGAAAAGCATTGCTAACTAGAGAACCCCATTTCTAACAGCCCCCAATTACCACAGCAAATATTTTTACGGTGGGGAAATTGTATTAAATAGTGTTTAGCAAACCAAAGGTCATTGAGTGTAGGGGTGTAACCAAAGGTGTAGCTGAAAACAAAGAGCCTTATTTATGAGGAATTGGCATAGGACAGCGCTGCAAGTCTTCTTGTAATTATGAAAA
Organism: Triturus cristatus; assembly: GCF_964204655.1. Taxonomy (NCBI): domain Eukaryota; kingdom Metazoa; phylum Chordata; class Amphibia; order Caudata; family Salamandridae; genus Triturus; species Triturus cristatus. Next base: position 673,431,718 of record NC_140591.1, on the reverse strand, counting down.
ACGGTGAATTCCAGTCCTTTTCCCTTCCCAAATTGCTGCCTAGCACCAATGTAGGCAGAATTGGTTTTGTACGGGAAGAGGCACCTTCCTTCACCAAAACAATCCTGAGGGGCGTTTTCCCTTTTCTATGAGAGCTGCAGAATGCAGCACACATGGAAAGATGAAAAAACAAGGAGAAATTAAAACATTTCTCCTCGTTACGCCTCCACTGGAGAGGCGTCAGTCTTTGGAGCTGCCCCTGGTTTACTTGATTTTGTAAATATGGGGCAGCATCAAAATCCATGGTCTTTGCGTGGGAACCCCTCGCAAAGCCCATGGAACACCTCCTTGATGCAAAGTAAGGCAACACAGGGACTTGCGCTGCTATGTTTTACTGATTACTCCATATCTATGAGGTAATGCAAAGCCATGCTGGGTGACTTTGCACTGCCTCATAGGTATGGTTGAGATGGTTGTGCCACCGGAGCATCAAAAAAAGTGATGCTCTGGCAATGCAAGCCCAAAATATTCTGTACATTTTTTAGGTCTTTCACCTTCAGGTACCTACATATAAAATAATCGGCAGTGTAAATGAAAAATAAATAAAATAAGTTATTGCTCAGTGGGAAATGAACTGTAGCATATTATGAAACATCTATTAGTTAATGCACTGCAGCGGTCTGTGTGTAACCAGAGAACCACAGAATTAAATCTTGATTGGTGCAGTGGAGAATAGTGATGTGTATTTTTAGTGCTACGAAGTCATAGCCTGTGATGGAAAGCACTGTGAATATGTAAGTACATTTGTTATACTTGCATTGCACACAGGGAAAGATACAATGCTGCAAAACGTGTGAATAGTTTTACAATAAAATTGTGCTTTCAAAATGTAGGTTTTAATAATACCAGAGCGTATGTAATGCAGTTTTCTGTTTTTTTACATAACTGTCCCTTCAATACCTCTTTAGGGGCACTAAGGGCTGTGTAAATGCAGTTAAAATTAAAAGCAAGAACTTCCCAGCCCAGTAGTTAACTCTTTGCACTTCAACAAAAAAGACACACTTCTGTGTCTTCACAAAGAGCCAGAACTGCTCCCAAGCATCCTTTACACTTGCATATTACCAGCGCATTTGCCTTTCATTCAGGCAAGTAGCTGATAACGATCTCAATTAGCCGTCCCAAGACGGCTGTCTTTTTACAGGGACAAGTGAAGCTGGGGAATCTGCGACCCTCTTCCTAGGACTCCACGACCCCCCTGGGGATCGCGCCCCACAGTTTGAAGACCTCTGCCCTAAGGTGTATCTCAGCGCTCGTGGACTTACAAAAGGAAGCTGTCAAAATGGGCAGATCTAGAAGAGGGCCGTTTTCAGAGCCGTCCTAAATTTCAGGTGGTCTGAGCACTGCCTTAATGCTATAGGGAGTGGGGTCCATAAGGAGGGCCAAATCAACAAGGAGCTCCAGGGGGAAGAAAAGAAGATTGGGTCGCCCCCCCCACTCAAATCAATGCTACAACAAACAGGGCCCAATCTGATGCTACGGTAATTCGTTGAGAACTTTGTGAATCGTAATAAAAGGTATTATTTTTCCTTCTTCTATACCACTCTCCATCAATTACATATGTGAGAGTGGCCCCAAACTCACAAGACACCGTAAATAAATAAAAACGACAAGAACCATATCCAAAGTCAACAGTCACTGTGTTCCAAAACAGATTCTTAAAAATACCCTGTGAAATCACAGATGTAGAAAGACCACAACCATATGGTACTCAGTGAAAATAATTTGCAAAACAAGGTAGCACCTCACGTGAGCAACACCAAAGCGGGCTTTGCTGGTTAAGTATCGCCAGTTATGCCACGTTTATCATCATAGGATGCTACCTTGTGAAACAAAAAATGAGAAACCAAAAAAAGTGTGCCAGAAAAAATAGTGAACTAGGTGAACATATGTGAAAGCATCACACACTTCAGCCCCGATTAAAATTTTGATAAATCCACAGCAACCATACTGGATCAATTCAAAATAAAAACATGCTGCATATTAACAGACCAATTGACGTTGGGCACATTTTTTTCACTGAGTACCATATGGTTGTGGTCTTTCTACATCTGTGATTTCACAGGGTATTTTTAAGAATCTGTTTTGGAACACAGTGACTGTTGACTTTGGATATGGTTCTTGTGGTTTTTATTTATTTACGGTGTCTTGTGAGTTTGGGACCACTCTCACATATGTAATTGATGGAGAGTGGTATAGAAGGAAAAATAATACCTCTCATTCCCATTCACAAAGTTCTCAACGAATGACTGTACCATCAGATTGGGCCCTGTTTGTTGTAGCATCCATAAGGAGGGCACCTGATATGAGAAGGCCTTTCCTCCTGTCCTTGCTTTCTTGACCATGGGAATCTTGAGCAGAGATTCCCAGCCAGATCGGAGGTCCTGTTGGGGGATGTATTGATGAAGCCTCTCCGCCTAATAGGTTGCTCCATTTCCCCATATTGCCTTGTGTGTCAGACAGCAGATCTTAAATTTCACTTGTTTACACATAGGTAACCAGTGGAGTTGTTGGGGAACGGGGAGTGAAGCTGTTCTCTGTGGGGCATTCAAGGTTAAATGAGCTGCAGTGTTTTGTACTACCTGAAGGCGGTTCAGAGAAGACTTGTTAGCTGCAATCAATAGGGCGTTACAGTAGTCTAATTTACTCAACACCTGGGTTTGAATGAGGGTCTTTTGCAAGGAAACGGGGAGATAAGGAAAAACTCTTCTCAGTAGGCCCAGCACATGAAAGCATGAGCCAACAGTGTGTGTTACATTCTCTTTCATGGTTAAGGTCTGTTCGAGACGCACCCCTAAGTTCTTTGCTGTTGTTTTTGGTGCTGGAGCTGTTTCCAGCTCTATAGGCCACCATTCTGGTGTCCACAATAGTGAGACCTCTCCAAAAAGCATGATTTCAGTATTTCCTGCACTCAGCTGTAAAAAGTTGTTTCTCATCCACTATGAGATGGCCAGCATGCCGGGAGAGAAGGAAGCTTGGGCTGTCTGAGAGGCCTTATTGAAGGAGAAGGTAAGTTGGGTTTCATCTGCATAGGATATCGGGATCAACCCGTAGTTCCTCAGTAGTGAGGCCAAGGGGGCAATGTAGATGATAAACATGGTTGGGCTTAGACATGAGCCTTGAGGCACTCCCTTGGTCAGTTCTTTTGTGTTGGAGTGCTATGGCCCCAGATTAATAGTCTGGGTGCCATTTTTAGAGGAATCTAGTTATCCACTGCAGTGCCACTCCACCAATCCCGGCTTCCTTCAATCTCCTGAGCAAAGTCTGGTGGTCAACCATATCGAATGCGGCAGAGAGATCTAATAGCACCAAGAAAGTAGGATGACCGTTATCTAGTGCTAGCCTGATGTTATCAGTGACGGCCACCTGGGCTGTTTCCGTGCTATGTATTGGCCGGAAGCCCGATTGTGATGGTTCAAGGTAGCCAGCTGATTCGATATGGTCTGATAGATGTTTTTTAACATATTTTTCCAGAACTTTGCTCAGAAAAGGAAGGAGGGAGATGGGGCAAAGATTTGAGAGATCTTCCATGGAAGCTTTGGAGTTTTTTCGGATTTGGATGATCTGTGCCACCTTCCATGTCAAAGGTAGGTGGCCTAACTTCAGCGATAGATTCAATAGAGTGCAGAACGGATCTGACAGCAGTTTGGCAAGAGAGGCTGAAATTCTTGCAGGTATGATGTCAAGTGGCGAGGCGGATTTTATCTTGCACATTAAGGTTTCTGTCCCTTCCTGGGATAGAGGGGGGAAGTTCAACAGTGATTTTGTCCTTGGACTTGTTGAGGATACCGTTGTGGTGTCTGCCGGCTGTGGGCAGCTTGCCGTGGTGATCTTATTATAGATGGTGTCCATTTTCTGTATAAAGAAATCGCTTATTTTATCACAGAGAGACTGACATTTTCTTCCAGATCGCAGGCTTTGGGGCTAGTAAAAGCTTTCAGGATCCAGTACAGGGCTTTGAGGGTGTTCTCTGCTTGGCTTAATTGTTCAGCTATATGGGTTTTTCGTGTCTGCTTTATGTTTTTGTGGTAATGAGTGAAGGCTGACCTGTATTTCTCTTTATCACCTACGAGATCAGTCCGGCGCCAACTTCTTTCCAGATTTTTACATTAACTGTTTTCCTTATGAAGTTCAGGAGTAAACCAGGCCGCCTGGGTTTGCCTGGATTTATTTCATCATGTTTTCAGAGGGGCAATCTGTTCAATAGCGGCTAAGGCTGTTTTGCTGAAGTGGGCTAAACTCTCTTCAATATTGTTAAGTGCGATGTCCCCAGGTGGTGTGATGGCCGCTGAGAAGGTTTCTGGATTCATTTTATACCATTGTCTGTACGAAGATTGATTATCTGGGACGAGCGGCTCTTGTTCTCTGGGTCCTTGCACTTGGAAGTTAATGAGTGTGTGGTCAGACCAACTTAGTGGCTTCGGGACTTCACACGTGAGGAGAGGTGAGTTAGAGAAGATAATGTCTAGAGTGTGTCCTGCTATGTGGGTTGGACCATCATTGATTTTTACAAGGTTTAGTGTAGCTAGGTCAGCCAGAAAAGACAATGTATCTGCCTTGTCGAGGCATTCCCTATGTATATTGAAGTCTCCCAGCAACATAAAGGGTGTTTGGAAGAGATCACATAAGGTGCTATCCGCTCCGTGAGTTGGAGAGAAAATTCGGCAATCGGGCCTGGTGGACGATATACCAGTGCCCCTTTCCAGCTATTTTGTGGCGAAAGATCCATCCTAAAAATCAGGATTTTGATCTTCTCATTGCTACGCTGCTCCAGAGTTGTAATTTTCACTCTATCACTATGGATGATGGCTATCCCTCCTCCTGTTTTGATCTGCCTGTCGAGTCTTTGAATCCTGTAACCCTCTGGTATAGCGATAGCGATTGCAGGGGTACTATTAGGTTTTAGCCATGTCTCGGTTAAGAAACCTACATCAGGTGTTTCTGAATTAAGTAGGTCCCAGCTCTCAATCGCATGTTTAGGAAGTGATCTCACATTACCAAAGAAGACTTTCCAGCTTTGCCTGGGGAAGGTATGTTTCCGCTCAAAATTCAGATTAGCTGCTTTCTTAGCATTTAATTTACTTGTATCAGTGCCATGTTTACTCGGCACTTTGGGGTAATCTGGGCTAGATGCGGTTAGGCCTGAGTTTATGCTCTGGTATCTGCAATATATGCACCACACAGGGTTGCACCAAGGGTTTTGATGTGATATATCCCTAATGCTGGTGCCAATTTTCTAGATATAGTTTTCCTGTGAATCTTGACTATATTCATCGTTTGCTGGACTAGAGATAATTGCATTCTTTCCAATTGTGGGAGCCAGCTCATATTCTGTGTGCATTTTATGCCAAGGTAGTCAATTTCTGTCATTAGCTATAGGGGGGTGCCACCCACATGCAGACGCTTCTTGCATTTTGACTTTAAACTTGATGAAAAAGGCATGCCTTTTGTTTTGGAGGTGTTTAGCTCAAACCGCCGTTTCAGACAAAATGCCTGGCAATCATTTAACAGCTGCTGGAGCCATTGCGGAGACTTTGATATGAGCAGAGTATCATCCAAGAATAGGATAATTTCACTCTTGGTACCATATCAAAGGCGACACGTAAATCAACAAAGGCAACATAAAGTTTGACGTTGTGGATAGTCACTTCCATCCACGAATACACATAAAGCCGAAGATCTGGTCTAGGGTACTCACTAGTGCCCTAAAACCAGCCTGCCACTCTGAGATAATATTCCCATCACTTACCCAATCTTGGAGGTGGATAAGAACCTGCTTGCAGATTTTTTTTTGTAGGGAATCTATAAGGCTAATAGGGTTATAGTTTGCTGGAACTGCGCGGTCCCCTTTTTTTAAAATAGTAACTATTTCTGCCAGTTTCCATGATTGTGGAATATCCATACCCGAGAGGATACTATTAGAAAGAAGATTAATATATGGACCCCAGATTTCCAATTTTTCTTCTTTACAAATCATTGGGTATTCTGTCAGGATCAGGGGCGTGTCCAGGAACATATGAGCTAATTGCTTTTTCTGTCTCGCTAAGTGAAAATTGCATTCCATTAGGTTCAGTTGAAACCCCACTCACATCTTTGATAACTCTGTCATTGTCCAAACTAGGCTTATCTGTATACAGATGACTAAAATGTGCAACCCACTTGTCTGGTTGGATCCAAAAAACAAGCACAGGTTTGTTCCCCCTGGTTTCATCTGCATAGGATATCGGGATCAACCCGTAGTTCCTCAGTAGTGAGGCCAAGGGGGCAATGTAGATGATAAACATGGTTGGGCTTAGACATGAGCCTTGAGGCACTCCCTTGGTCAGTTCTTTTGTGTCGGAGCGCTATGGCCCCAGATTAATAGTCTGGGTGCCATTTTTAGAGGAATCTAGTTATCCACTGCAGTGCCACTCCACCAATCCCGGCTTCCTTCAATCTCCTGAGCAAAGTCTGGTGGTCAACCATATCGAATGCGGCAGAGAGATCTAATAGCACCAAGAAAGTAGGATGACCGTTATCTAGTGCTAGCCTGATGTTATCAGTGACGGCCACCTGGGCTGTTTCCGTGCTATGTATTGGCCGGAAGCCCGATTGTGATGGTTCAAGGTAGCCAGCTGATTTGATATGGTCTGATAGATGTTTTTTAACATATTTTTCCAGAACTTTGCTCAGAAAAGGAAGGAGGGAGATGGGGCAAAGATTTGAGAGATCTTCCATGGAAGCTTTGGAGTTTTTTCGGATTTGGATGATCTGTGCCACCTTCCATGTCAAAGGTAGGTGGCCTAACTTCAGCGATAGATTCAATAGAGTGCAGATTGGATCTGACAGCAGTTTGGCAAGAGAGGCTGAAATTCTTGCAGGTATGATGTCAAGTGGCGAGGCGGATTTTACCTTGCACATTAAGGTTTCTGTCCCTTCCTGGGATAGAGGGGGGAAGTTCAACAGTGATTTTGTCCTTGGACTTGTTGAGGATACCGTTGTGGTGTCTGCCGGCTGTGGGCAGCTTGCCGTGGTGATCTTATTATAGATGGTGTCCATTTTCTGTATAAAGAAATCGCTTATTTTATCACAGAGAGACTGACATTTTCTTCCAGATCGCAGGCTTTGGGGCTAGTAAAAGCTTTCAGGATCCAGTACAGGGCTTTGAGGGGGTTCTCTGCTTGGCTTAATTGTTGAGCTATAGGGGTTTTTCGTGTCTGCTTTGTGTTTTTGTGGTAATGAGTGAAGGCTGACCTGTATTTCTCTTTATCACCTACGAGATCAGTCCGGCGCCAACTTCTTTCCAGATTTTTACATTAACTGTTTTCCTTATGAAGTTCAGGAGTAAACCAGACCGCCTGGGTTTGCCTGGATTTATTTCATCATGTTTTCAGAGGGGCAATCTGTTCAATAGCGGCTAAGGCTGTTTTGCTGAAGTGGGCTAAACTCTCTTCAATATTGTTAAGTGCGATGTCCCCAGGTGGTGTGATGGCCGCTGAGAAGGTTTCTGGATTCATTTTATACCATTGTCTGTACGAAGATTGATTATCTGGGACGAGCGGCTCTTGGTCTCTGGGTCCTTGCACTTGGAAGTTAATGAGTGTGTGGTCAGACCAACTTAGTGGCTTCGGGACTTCACACGTGAGGAGAGGTGAGTTAGAGAAGATAATGTCTAGAGTGTGTCCTGCTATGTGGGTTGGACCATCATTGATTTTTACAAGGTTTAGTGTAGCTAGGTCAGCCAGAAAAGACAATGTATCTGCCTTGTCGAGGCATTCCCTATGTATATTGAAGTCTCCCAGCAACATAAAGGGTGTTTGGAAGAGATCACATAAGGTGCTATCCGCTCCGTGAGTTGGAGAGAAAATTCGGCAATCGGGCCTGGTGGACGATATACCAGTGCCCCTTTCCAGCTATTTTGTGGCGAAAAATCCATCCTAAAAATCAGGATTTTGATCTTCTCATTGCTACGCTGCTCCAGAGTTGTAATTTTCACTCTATCACTATGGATGATGGCTATCCCTCCTCCTGTTTTGATCTGCCTGTCGAGTCTTTGAATCCTGTAACCCTCTGGTATAGCGATAGCGATTGCAGGGGTACTATTAGGTTTTAGCCATGTCTCGGTTAAGAAACCTACATCAGGTGTTTCTGAATTAAGTAGGTCCCAGCTCTCAATCGCATGTTTAGGAAGTGATCTCACATTACCAAAGAAGACTTTCCAGCTTTGCCTGGGGAAGGTATGTTTCCGCTCAAAATTCAGATTAGCTGCTTTCTTAGCATTTAATTTACTTGTATCAGTGCCATGTTTACTCGGCACTTTGGGGTAATCTGGGCTAGATGCGGTTAGGCCTGAGTTTATGCTCTGGTATCTGCAATATATGCACCACACAGGGTTGCACCAAGGGTTTTGATGTGATATATCCCTAATGCTGGTGCCAATTTTCTAGATATAGTTTTCCTGTGAATCTTGACTATATTCATCGTTTGCTGGACTAGAGATAATTGCATTCTTTCCAATTGTGGGAGCCAGCTCATATTCTGTGTGCATTTTATGCCAAGGTAGTCAATTTCTGTCATTAGCTATAGGGGGGTGCCACCCACATGCAGACGCTTCTTGCATTTTGACTTTAAACTTGATGAAAAAGGCATGCCTTTTGTTTTGGAGGTGTTTAGCTCAAACCGCCGTTTCAGACAAAATGCCTGGCAATCATTTAACAGCTGCTGGAGCCATTGCGGAGACTTTGATATGAGCAGAGTATCATCCAAGAATAGGATAATTTCACTCTAGGTACCATATCAAAGGCGACACGTAAATCAACAAAGGCAACATAAAGTTTGACGTTGTGGATAGTCACTTCCATCCACGAATACACATAAAGCCGAAGATCTGGTCTAGGGTACTCACTAGTGCCCTAAAACCAGCCTGCCACTCTGAGATAATATTCCCATCACTTACCCAATCTTGGAGGTGGATAAGAACCTGCTTGCAGATTTTTTTTTGTAGGGAATCTATAAGGCTAATAGGGTTATAGTTTGCTGGAACTGCGCGGTCCCCTTTTTTTAAAATAGTAACTATTTCTGCCAGTTTCCATGATTGTGGAATATCCATACCCGAGAGGATACTATTAGAAAGAAGATTAATATATGGACCCCAGATTTCCAATTTTTCTTCTTTACAAATCATTGGGTATTCTGTCAGGATCAGGGGCGTGTCCAGGAACATATGAGCTAATTGCTTTTTCTGTCTCGCTAAGTGAAAATTGCATTCCATTAGGTTCAGTTGGAACCCCACTCACATCTTTGATAACTCTGTCATTGTCCAAACTAGGCTTATCTGTATACAGATGACTAAAATGTGCAACCCACTTGTCTGGTTGGATCCAAAAAACAAGCACAGGTTTGTTCCCCCTGGAAACAGCAGCTACAGTTTTCCAAAAATCTTTGAAGTCCCTATTAGCCAGGGCATCATGTAGCTCCGACCATAGCAGATCTTCCCACACCATTTTTGCGTTGAGAATTACTGACCTATGTCGTGCTCTAGATTTAGTCATCTCCACCTGTGATTTGGATTTAATAGCAGCAACCAGCTCACCTTTTGCCACTCTACAGGCATTATTATACCAGGATTCAGTTTTCAAAGTAGGATTCATTTTCTTCCTTGGTTTGCCCAAGACATCCCTTATTATCTCGTTTGGACAAATAATTAAAGTCAACTTTAACAGTTTCCTTGATGGTATTTAGGGCCACATGGCTTTTAACAACTCACTCCCACTTGATAGATCTGTTATTGTTAGTAGGCTAAAGTACTCCAATCTCATGTTGATCCCTACTCCCAAAATGTGGGATTTTCTCAATACTCAATGACAGGCCAAGGTCATTGTGATCACTGTCTAATAGTTCAATCACATCCATGTCCAAAATGGCAGGCCATAACTCTAATTGGGAAAGGAAGTAATCTATTCTGCTGCAGTGTCCCGGTCTATTAAAGAAGCTTTGCCCTGACGATCTGAGATACACCTGCTGTTAGTGGCCCTAAGATCATATTTGAGAGTCAATGCCAGCAACTAACCCGCTTTAGGTGTCCATCTTACTTTGGGCAGTTCTATATGGGGTATTTCCCATTGATTATCCAGCTCACAGGGTAGGTCATGAGAGGCTGCAACTAATTGCTCAAATGTTGCATTGAGGTCACCTGCTACCAAAAGGAGGCCTCTAGATCTGGAATTAAGTAGCAATTGCTCGAGTTGGCAGATGGTAATAATTTAATTATTTCTACCGTCCACTCTGTTGTAAATATTTATTAATTTTATAGATAGACCAGAGGGGAATGAAAGTCTAAGTGCTAAAATACCTTTGGAATCACAGAGTAAGGTCCTGATGGTACATCGAGGTGTGGTCTTAATCCATATGCATGGTCCCCCTGAGGGCCTTCCCTTGGAGCTCTTAGTTGCTTCAATACAGAATAATGTATATCCATTTCTATGACCTAGTGTAAGACACCAAATCTCCTGGGAAAAACATATGTCATAGGTGTTGATAAATTCTCCCCACTCTGCATTAGGCAAAAGTTTGGCTAACCCTGCTACATTCCATGAAGCAATCCTCACCAAGGGATCCAGTGTTAAATCTGCCCCATATAGAGTTGAAATGCTTTTTACATTTGTATCATTAAGTATGTTAGTATCAGGTAATGTCATTAACCAATCTTGCCTATGCAAACAAATGCTAGCCTAGCCAGAATTAAGCATCCTGTCCCTGGAGGTTTCCTCTTCTTGTAAGCTGAGTAGCGGTGAATTCACGACCCCCCTTTCTTCATTAGCATTCCGATTACATGGGATCTAGTCACTGAAGATTCCTGCTGATTGCCCTAGTTTCTTCGTCTGATCCCCTATCGCTCTTAGCATGCTGGTATGTCAAAAAGTCTGTTGGCACACAAACTTTGAGCTGGATGACAGTACGTGCATTTGATATTGTGCATGCTTCAACTGCCATAAGTCCCTCCACTAGATCATACCTCACAAAGGAGACCCAAATAAAATCATGGATACCAGCAGATATTGAAAGCCTTTCCCCATCTAGGATGTCACTCCTCATTATCGAATAGCAATGTCTGGTTTTGTAGAACCAATGAATAACTTTGTTTGTCAGGGAGGCCTCATTTTGCCATGACCCAATGGGCAGCTTTGGAACATGGGTAAGATATACAGCTGCCCTGTCCCCACCCCCCCGGACCCTCCATTGGTCCGTTCCAGCTCAGGGCCCCAAAACCCCCCCTCCACTGCTCCTTGCTTGCATCCCCAGACTGTCCAAACAATCTCCCCCATTCAACCTCCACAAAGGCATCCATTCCACAATTCTCCCCTTCTGATTTGAACTTGTCGATGGGGTTGTGTGGGTTTGAGCATCTGTGTTTAGTGACGAACAACACTGGACTAAGGAGCTAGATGGAAGGTTAACCTAAGCACAGTGCTTCTCTGATCTTTTTATACCTGCCCCCAGCCCCTTACAGCAGCACGTGGGGTTATTAGTATACACCCCACCAAAATTTCCAACAACATCAAGGATAATTTTAACCTGCTCTATGAGCTCTTTTACAACTTCCGCAACATAGTCAAAGTCTCAGTATTCATGCAGTCTCTCCCTGTTGGGGTTTGTCTCTCCATTTTGGACTCAGTATTGTCAAGTATAGAATACCTGTTGCTGCATTCCAGCATAATCGCCTCCTGGGTTGCAGATGAACTATCACAGAGATCATGATTGGGCAGGCCGTCGTTCCCTCTGGCGCTGATGCATGTGCTTTTGTATGTTGTTTTTCAAACATTTTGTGGAAACGCTTGGATGGAGGACTAGAGAGGGCCACTGTACTAGGGTTGGGAAGTCCAGAGTTAAATGAAATAATATTGGTACACTCTGTCAGTGTGTCAATTCTAGTCAGTACATCACCGTCCACCTTCCTAATAGGCATTTTTTCCCCTTCGGTGCCCTAGGAGCCCCATCTGTTACCTTACACTTACCCATGTCACTGAGACAGCAATAGGCACTAAAGCAATGGTTTACTTAGAGAAGTAGGATATGTATAAACACATACAGGTATCCCAAATAACCTATATAAACACAATTACAAAACATAGTACCTGGTGCGCTTAGACAGATTGATGCAATTAATGTCCCACATCGGAAAACCAAGGAGAGTGGCCCTGTCTCTTCCTGGGACTGATGGGCGCAGATGGGCCCACCCTTGGTCCGGGCTGTGCCCGGGCACCCCACATGCATTCCGTGATGCAGGAGCCCAAAATGAAATTTAAAGCGCCTCCTGGCGCTAATGATGACGTTGGCTGCAGGGAGCCACTTTGAAACTTGGTTCTCATGGTCCCTGGTAGTGGTGGCAATGCAGCAATACAATGTGGCAGTAACAGGCGTCCCGTGCTGTGGGAGCCCATGATAAAATTTAAAGCACCTCCTGGCGCTGATGATGACGTTGGCGGCATGGAGCTGCTTTGGACCCTGGTTCTCGTGGTCCCCGGTAGTGGCGGCAATGCAGCAATACAATGTGGCAGTAACAGGCGTCCCCCCCACAAGAGAGAGGCAATTTTAGCTCTACAAATGTATTCCTGGTTATGGAACATGAAGAGCATAAGCACAGATAATCCCTCTGGAAATAGATTTTGGATAAACTATTTGTTTTCCTGCTGCACAGGAGGGGCTTAGACACCTTTTGGCTCTGTCAGGATAACATATTTGAAGACTAAAGTACCAAGAGAGCAATCTCTGGACTGTCCATCCAAACAAGATGGTTGGATATTTACAAAACACACCCTGCTCCAGCATTTGTAAGTGCTGCAGATAACAATAACATAGGAGTGTAACCCATGCGTTGCATCTGGTGCAGAGTAAGGATCACCAGTACTTGTATTTTTTGTTTATGTGTCTGAAAGTGATAAACTACCATAGATCAATGATGTAGTCACATACTCAGCGTATACTGTGCTTCACCCTGGGCTGGTTAGGCACAGTTTAATTTTTTTAGTTTTTTTTTCCATTGTCCTCATTCGCTTTAGATTTGAACTCTGGAGTCCCCCTCAAGCAAGCGCCTACCAGAGAGACTCTTTTATACCAAGGTTCAAAAAGTCCGTAAAACTCTCCTGTGGTTTCTGCCCTGGCCAACCATGCCAAACTGCAGATCACAGAAGAGAAGTAAAACACCAACCAAAAAGTCATCATCATTGGACATTCCCCTACCCCTGATCATTTTAAATTCAGCCATTTCAATGCAGAAGAGCAAAATTAATTTCTTCTTCCCACCCGTGCTCTATCTAGACTGATGGTATACTTAATTGATTTAATCCAGTTGAGTTCAGTCAGTGGTAAGTTAATGATCCATTTCTTGCAAATCTCCCTCCGGGCCAGGAGAATCAAGGAAAGAACCATTTTTTTTTACATAATTAGACATATGATCATGTATGCCAAAAAATACAAGAGGCAGACTTACCTGAAATGCTGTGCCAAGTATATTTGAAATACATCTACTCACATCGCCACAGAATTTTGGAATCTCAGGACACTCCAGGAACATGAGAATATCATTGGCTTTCTATTGCCTGCATTTTGCACACCTCAGGGTTCTTCCAATACCTAACTTCGATAACTTAATGGGTGTCCAATATACCCTAAGTAGACAATACATATGATTTCTCCTTAAATTCTTGTGATGAACAGTGGAATAACAAATGTTAACAGATACTTGCTATAAATCTTCTGGCTGCATTCCCGGCAAGTACTTTTCCCACAAGTCACCTGGCAGTCTGAAGACACCATCTGTTAACTCCACCAATAACCAGTACCATCTGGCCACTTCCTTCTTCCTTGGCACTTCTCAGATCAGACTAAATACTAACTTATTTGATGTGCCTAAATCCGCACCATTTGTCAGAAACCTACTTTTGACTTGAAGGTATTTGAATCTCGAGATTTCTTTGTTAGAAACCTCCACAATTTTGTCCCAAGTGAGCAACTCTCCTTCATCCACCAGTTTGTCCCATCTCACTATCCCTGCCTTCCTTAAAGGGGCAGCCAGGATATCCTTAGTCCCTTTGGGGAGCTTGGGGCATCCCAAATTAGTAGCAACCTGCTATAGTATATAAAAAAAAATATATATATATATATATTTATTTATATATATATTATCTACTGGCGGTCGCCAGTAGATAGTTATAGTTACAACCTTGTTTCCATAGGAAATCTCAAAATTCTATTTTGAATAACTTTGGCGCCGGTTGACGAATCCTCGTGAAATTTTCAAAACTAATGGGGCGCTCCGTTCAGCTCCTACCCTGAAAGTCTCGGGGTGATTCGTCAAGCAGGGGCCGAGAAAAAAGGGGGGTCCCAAAACACGTTTTCCCCATGCATTTTTCCATAGGACCTTTAGACACAGCTACAGCCCGAACGGCTGAACAGAATTACTTGAAAATTGGCAGAGAGGTAGCGATAAGGTCAAGGAAGTGCCTTTTGCAGGTCTGGTGTAAATCTGTTCAGTATTTCCTGAGAAAATAGCATTTAAAAGCATATATATATGTGGGCGGAGCCTAACCACACATCTCATCCTGAGATCTGATTGGCTGTCAGCACTTCATCCAAGAAGTGTTGGCAGCCATCTTGGGACCAATATACATGATAGCACCTCATTAAAAAGCATTGCAGTTAATAGAAGGTTTTAAGCCTTTAGTTACATTATAAATCATTTGTTGATGGTACCATACTCATTTTAGGAATTGTGGTATGTTCTAAGGTGATTTCACCATGTGAAAAAGCCTTCTGCTGGGATATCATGATTGAGAGAAAAATATTTTCGTATGCTTTTCCCACAGAGGTTTGGAAGGTGATCTATAAGCTAAACTGAGAGCTTATTTTCTGTAAATTCACATTATCTTTCTCAGTCATGTGAGAATGAAGTCTGACATTCTCAGTAAAACATGTGCATCCAACAAGGGCAGAGACTGTCAGTTGATTCCTTTGTGTTCTACTGCAGCTTCCCAGAGTGTTCCAAAGAACTACTAGAGCACTAACAGTCCTACTTATGATAAACATATGGCACACCTGAAGCCATCTTGCTTGGATTAAAGTGGTAACTCTTAAAACATTTAATTTAAAAAGGAACAAAATGAGGGGGTTCATTTTTCCATAAAAAGTATGATTAGTGCTGCAGAAAGAAAAATTAGGGCACATTTTGAGTGACTTCTCAAATCCTCTTCTATTTCATTAAAAAATTCTGACATGCAGACTGAAACATGCACTTTCAATACCAGCAGCAGTTTTCCCTGGTGAGCAGTAGCTTTACTACAGTGATCTAATGAGCAAAAAGAGTGCTAACATTCTGAATTTATGGCAAATGTGTGACACATCTGAATGCCTTCTTGATGGAATCAAAGTAAAAAACTGAAAGTATTTCCTAGTGAGGAGACTGCAGTAAATGAGGAAATTAGGAAACTTCATAACAAATAAGTCTCCCAAGATGGCCACCAGAGACAAAAGAGCCCAAATGTAGCCCAAATATCACCCAGATGTAGCCCAAGTATAGCCCAATGACAGAATGTCCCAGAATGTTCTTAAAAACAACAAGAGCGCTTACTGTCTTCATTATGACAAAAGTATTGCACACCTGAAGCCATCTTGATTGGAATAAACTGGTAACACTTAAAACATTTAATTTAAAAGGGAACACAATGAGGGGGTTCATTTTGCCGTAGAAATTATGATTAATGCTGAAGAAAGAAAATGAGGGCACATTTTGAGTGGCTTCTCAAATCCTCTTCTATTTCATTAAAATATTCTGACATGCAGACTGAAACATGCACTTTTAATACCAGGAGCAGACTTCAATGGTGAACAGTAGTTTTACTACAGTGATCTAATGAGCAACTAGAGTGCTAACATTCAGAATTTATGGCAAATGTGTGACATATCTGAATACCTTCATGATGGAATCAAAGTAAAAAACTGAAAGCATTTCCTACTGAGGAGACTGCAGTACATGAGGAAATTAGGAAACTTCATAACAAATAAATCTCCCAAGATGGCCACCGGAGACAAAAGAGCCCAAATGTAGCCCAAAATCACCCAGATGTAGCCCAAATATAGCCCAATGACAGAAGTGTGCAAAACACTTATTATTTTGTGTTTTTGCAGTGTTATATAGTGCAGACTTGTTAGGTATTGGAGTGCTTTACATGAGCATTGGTTACATCACACAAGAACAAATTCATTTTGGTTGTAGACATGGGAAGGCTAAGTGATTTGACCAGAATCACAGAATGTCGAGCTGAAGCAGAAACTTCAACCTGGTTCCCCAGTTGCAAAGTCTGCAGTTCTGGAAGTAACACCACATCCTCTCCCCTAAGTGCAACATTTAATCAAGTGGTCAACTGGATAAAAAAACATGAAGATAACAATTAATTTAAAAGTGCTTTGTCGCTATTTGAAAACTCAGAAAATATGTCCTTATTTTAGTCTTTTAGAGCACTAACCATAATTTTGATGCCAATAAGACCCTCTCATATATGTAATTTCTAAAGGAAATGCTCTAGGTATTACAGTTTTGATTACATCAAGATGATGTCAGGCGTTCCACACTTTTGTAATAAATATAGAATGTTAGCAATCTAGTTGTTCATTAGGATACTGTTGAGAGGCAGAGGCCAGGGGCATGGACTCTGAAAATTGAAGGCAGGTAGGAGGGTGCAAAGGCACCAATTTAACCACACTGAGCAGGCAGGAAGGGCCGTGGAAGCACAACAGACTATGGAGGGCAGTGGAAAGGGGGGCAGGGGCAACAAACCAACAATACAGGACTTGAAAGAGAGGCTGTGGCAATGTAATAGACCATTGTGGGCAGAAGGAAGAGGCAATAGTAGTACAACCATACATGCCAACAGACCCGATTCAGCCAGGAAACGTCCAATGTTTTTAAGCTCAAATGGGCTTTATTTGATCTGTCTTCTGTCTACAATCTCCTCTTTTTCAATGTAACTCAAAGGGGAAAATCAATACCCCAGTTTTTTTTCCAAATCTCCCTCTTACCAAGTTCAAAATGTTCGCAAGTATGGTACATTGGATCATGGACGGAAATGGGATAGGGACATGGACTTGGATAACAGAGGACAGGAGGGACATGGAGAGGTGCACCAAACTGACCCTGCAGGGCAGGCATCAGGGTTTGCAGCAGCACAATACACCACACAGGGCATGCAGGACGGGAGTGCAGCACAACAATCCATAGAAAGCAAGAGGGAGGGGACAGGTCCATGCACATGGACAACAGAGAACAGAGGGGCAAGAGGCAATGGTAGCTGGCTGACCATAATGGACAGACAGGAGAGAAAGCTGCAGCATAACAGACCATAAAGGGCAGGAGGGACGGATCAGGGGCATTACAATGTAACAGACAAGCCAGGAGGGAGGGAGTAGGGGTCTGCACATGTAAACAGAGGGCTGGGGGCAAGGGGGCAGGGCAGGAGCAGCAAGATAGCCATGGAGTTCAGGCAGGATGGGCACTAGAAGCAAGACACACCATGAAGAGCAACAGTGAGACTGTGATGGCATACACACCGACCATGGAGGGAAGGTGGGAGGGGGTCAGGGGCAGCTAACTGACCACACAGGGAAGGTGGGAGGGGCCATGGCAGCACAGAAGACCATGCATGGCAAGTGGGAGGGTTAGTGGCAGCACAATGGCTATGATGGACAAGAAGGAGGGTGCAGGGGCATGCACAAAGGACGATGGAGGATAGAAGGGAGGGTCAGGACCTGTGCACAGACAAGAAAGTTCAGGGGAAGGGGCCTCAAAACAGACCACACGGTGCAGGCAGGAGGAGCAGTTGCAGCACAACAGACCAGGGAGGGCAGAAGGGTGTGGCAGTACAATGGACCATGTAGGAAAGGAGGAAGAGGATAGGGGCATGACATGTGGACAGGCAGGGTGGAGGTGGCAGGGACAGTTTACAGTCATCTGACAATGCTAGGCAGGTGGGAGGGGAGTGGCAGCTCAACAGAACACTCAGAGTAGATAGGAGTGGCAGGTCCATGGGACATGGTGGGCAAAAAGGATGGAGCAGGGGCATGCACAAAGACATCGGAGGGCAGGGGGAAGGAGAATAGGGGCAGCAAGCTAAGCACAGAGTTTAAGCAGGAGGTCAATGATGGGGCATAGAATTGGGCAGGAGGAGTTGATGAGTACGGGCCCCAGCTACACCCGCAGAATACAAGGGTTCGCCCTCCTGTGTACGAAAACTAGAAGGAAGTTGGCACGGAAACTGCAAATACAAAGACAGAGTTTATTAACCCTTAAGGGTGGTCCTACAACCTACACAACACTCTTCAGTATTGCATAGAGTAGCACACAGAACTTGCGTACGTGGTCCCCTTTTATACACAACAGAGGGGCTCATAAGTGGGTGGATACAACATAGAGCAAAATTCATTACCATTTATGGACATTTTCGATACAGGATCAATATATGGGCGGAGTTAACAATTTCCTGAGCCCGCGAAAGCATGGTCAAACAAGAATTAACTGATAACAGATGTGGTCAAGTCTGGGCATGTGCCAGACGGACGAAGGAGCTATTTATAGACTGTTACTAGGCAGATTACAAGAGCAACTAGCGAAAAGGTAGGACTCTTCTCGTGCAAAGCACGTGGAGACAAGACAATACAAAATGGAGTCCGGACATTAGTCAACATAAGACAAGAAACACATTTTAACTAGAGAGAATTCATGTCTTTAGTGAATGCTTAATCATATCGCTGTTTTAGTTTTCAACAGACGACCCTTTCAGCATTTACTGAAGACATTCGGCTTGTTAGGATAATCATCATATATGTCAATTTTCATCATCTCTTCCACCTCTTTGTTTAAATGTTTCTGATAGGTGACATTGGCAATAGCTTTCTTATCAGGAATACAAAATGACACACATAAAGAACAGAGTAAAGGACCACACTGAACACAGATGCAACAGGAAAACAGAACTACTACAATAATACAGAGACCAGTTAAAACTTTCCATCCCCATGTAGTGATCAATGCCCAAAACCATCCAGAAAAGGTCCAAGTGCCATTTTCTGTATGGATCTCAGGTGCGATTTTATGCAATTTATTAATAGCGTTATAGACTGATGGCGTGTGGTCAGGAATAAATACACAACAGCTACTGCCGATAATCCTACATGCTCCACCTCTGTCTGCTAACATAACATCTAATACCATACGATTCTGTAACACAACAATTCTAGTGATTTGCAATTCTTCCGTAAGATTCCCAAGAGCAGCAGCAGCTTGATTCGTTACAGCCTCTACAACTCTTGTTAATCGTCGAACTTTCCTACTATTTAGGGCAGCTCCAACAAAGAAAAACAATCCTAAGTTAAAATCAACATACTGCTGTAAGCTAGTGTCAGTTTTGTCAACATCGTCAATAGATAAAGTACGTTTATACCTATTTACAGTTACATTATTCAATAACTTCAAGTCTTTATGATAGGATGCAGGCGCTAAGAATACAGGGGGTAATAAAAACGCTACATAACATACTCAGGACCAGCCGGCTGGTAAGCGATAACAACCCTTATTCCCACATACGAAATACGTATTATGGGAAGCTAAGAAAGTACTATTATTTAATCCATCTATATTCAAAACAATAATACAGTCACTAACACCAACAGGAATATGACCCACACTCTGAACACAGAGGACCGCTTGAGCTTGTGCCACTTGAATCACAAATTGTTTGTTTCCAGCAGTGTCTCTGGTGTTCGTGAAGATGTAGGGGATTGATTCATTATCTGGTCGATATTCCTCCCACTCCCATATTGTCCCATTCGCTTGTGGATAGCCTTCTTTATCTTGATGACATTCCCTATTAAGTCTAAAAAGTAGTCTTCCCACTGTAGGTTTCCGTGTGGCAAAAAGCAAAGTGTACCATGCTCTACAAGAGCCATTATGAGAGAAAGGAAGAGGTATGAACGGCGTTCCTCCTTTCTTCTGATGAGCTGGCATCATACCACATATCCAACAGTTTGTAGCATTTGTAGCAACATGGCTATGATGCAACATCTGGATGAAAGTATTATTCAGATAAGACTGACGATGCTTCAATTCTTGATACGGAAGGGTGTAAAAGTAGTGTTCCTCAGGCACTGGAGTAGTCAAAACATGTAACTCACGGGCAGGAGTCACATCCTCAACAAACCACGTGGTTATACCAACAATAGCTACAATGATAATAAAACTCGTCGCACAAAAAATCTTCTTCTTCTCCATTTTATAGTAAAAGTCAATATCTTCCTGAAACTAAAAGGTTGTCAGAACTCTTCCCCTTAGGCAGCCGTGGATTTCTTTACCAGCGGGCCAAGACGGGTGTCACTATACTAATGCAGGGCTGATCCCCCCCCTTGCCTCATTGGCTCTCCGTTTCACTAACCTAAGGGCCGTTCTGACAACATGTCCTGATACAGAAAGAAATCACTTCCTCGGTCTGAGATGATATCTTCTGCCTCCAGGAATCGCTTGGTCCGGGAAGAGCTCCTTAGTGTCGTTTGGTTCCACAGCACGGCTTGTCTCTGCAGTCAGGATTTCTCGATGGTCGGTCAATACAGCAGGCTCCACTAATCCAGGCGGCACTTTACGACAGTGCAAGGAGTGGATCCAGTTCTTCCGATTGGAGACTCGCACAGCTGTCCTCGTTGCGAGCAAGACTTGCTCAGGACCAACCCATCTCGGCTCCAGCCTGTTCATCCTTTAAAACACCTTGATCATAACATGGTCTCCAGGCCGGAGGTTATGTCCTTCACCTGTGGACCGATCAGGGAGTGCTTCTCGAACCTGTTGATGAATAGAAACCAAATTATCCGTTAACTGTGCCAGATAATCATTCATCATTACGTAAGGTACATCAGACACTGACTTCGGTTTCGGTGGACCCCAAATATTCATTGGGCGTCCAAACACGATCTCGTAGGGTGTGAGACCGGTCCTGAGAATGCGGTATCGATCTAATTGACAATAATGCCAGCGGTAAAGCGTCTGGCCAAGTCAAGGAAGTCGAAGCTTGGATCTTAGCGATCTTAAGCTTCAAAGTACCGTTATATTTCTCAACCAATCCCGCAGACTGAGGGTGAAACACTGCATGAAATTTCTGGGTAGTTCCCAGTCCTTTCAGGACATACTTGATAACGTCTGCTATAAAATGAGGTCCGTTATCACTCCACAACAATCTACAAACACCATATCGGGGGAAGAACTCCTTCAATAGCATCTTGGCTGTAGTCATTGCAGTATTGTCTTTCGTAGGGTATGCCTCAACCCATTTGCTGAAGGCACAAACCACTACTAGAACATACTGCAGATTGTTACAGTGCTCAAGCTGAATGTAATCCATCTGCAAAACCTCAAAGGGTGCAGTAGGTGTTGCAAATCCTCCTGCCGGAGTTCGTGTACCCTTTCCTGGGTTATACCTCAGGCAAATCATGCAAGTCTGCACTACCCTCTTTGCCTTACTAGCGATCTCCGGATGCTCCCAAACTCGTGTGAGTAATTTAACAATTGCGGAAGCTCCGACATGCGCTAGTCCATGTGCCATCTGAACCATAGGTTGTACGAAAGCTGTGGGTAACTTCCATTTATCCATCTGCTTACTTCTCCAACACCCTTCATCATCTAATTCTCCATCATTGGACCATTGTTCCCGTTCCTTATCGGAAGCGGTCCTCTGTATCTCCAGCACTTCTCTCCTAGCATCGTGCCATCTTTCTGCCTGTGACTTCACGACATACATTGCAGTAGAGCCAGGCTGCATCGCAGTCTCTCGTGCCACCCGGTCTGCCAAAGCATTCCTTTCTCCAACTTTATCAACCACCTTTTTATGGGCACTACATTTAACTATAGAAATCTTCTTTGGATATGTTAATGCAGTCAAAAGGTTGTGAACTAACTCTCCATACATTATCTATATACAGTCGTGTGCTTTTCGTGCTTCAGACTGAGTTTCCGGGAACGGCAACAATGTGGCAGGATTTAACGTTGCACACCTCTTTAACGTAATATGAGGAGCCAAAAGCGTCAACTCATATCCCGTTAAACGAGCACTGGTCAAGTGCTGCGTCTTTGCCTGATTAAGCAGAGCATCAACAGCATGGGGAACTAATACCAACAGCTTATGAGATAACACAATTCCCTCGCTTTGGCGTATTGACACAGCTGTCGCCGCAACCTAGCGAAAACAACCAGGCAATGCTCGGGCAACAGGATCAAGTACAGCCGAAAAATATGCACAAGGGCGCTGCTTGTCGCCGTGCATCTGCACTAAAACTGATAATGCACATCCATCTTTCTCATGTACATACAATGTAAAGGGCTTCGTATAATCAGGGGTCCCTAACACTGGTGCTGAGCAAAGGGCTTGTCGCAATTGCTGAAAGGCAATTTCACACTCATCTGACCAGGGAAGAGGAATTGGGGTATTTTTTGTCAAAAGTGCTAACAATGGCTTAGCTATGTGTGAAAACTCCAATATCCATTGCCTACAGAAAGAAGCAAGACCCAAAAATGCACGCACATCCTTCTGTGTGGAAGGTACTGGCGTGTCCAAAATTGCTTGAATACGATCTGGTGTGAGTGCACGCCCCTCCTTAGACATAAGTCACCTTTAGTCTACAGAATTGCAATTTCTTCCTCAACACTTTGTGATTGTGAGATGCCAAAAAGGAAAGCAAGGATAACGTGCACTTCTCATATAGCTCAGGAGTGTCGGCCGCCAACAAGATGTCGTCGACATATTGTATAAGGGCCACACCATCAGGCAGAACAAAGGAATCCAATTGTCTTTTCAATGCTTGACTGTAAATGCTAGGACTCTCTGTATAACCCTGAGGGACTCTACAAAATCTATAAGACCGATTGTTCAAAGTAAAGCCGAAGAGGTACCGGCTATCAGGATGAATAGGAATCGAAAAGAAAGCATTTTTCAAATCGATAACCGAGAATGTGGTCGCCGTTGGCAGGACCAGAGTAAGCAACGTCGTAATATCAGAAACCACTGGATACTGAGGTATCACTATCTTATTCACCTCCCTTAAGTCAATAATAAAACGATAAACCCTAGTATCAGTATCTTTCTTCAAAATGGGTAGAATAGGACTGTTGCAGACATTGTATGGAACTTCCTCCACTACTCCCACCTTAATCAAATCCTGCACAATCTGTATGGGTGCCTCCTCCCCCTCCTAGGAAATACGATACTGAGGGAGGCGTGGTAACACAGCACCCTCCTGGACACTAATGTGGACAGGCGGAATCACCATCTGTCCCACATCAGTATCCGAAGTTGCCCACAAAGTACGAGGGAGAGAAGCTAATACAGTATCCTCTACAACCACACACATCCGTTCTGTCATAGGGTGATTATCGTTAAATATCACACGTACTCCGGTAGGGGAGCAGCGGATCGTGGCTCTGAAGTGCTTAAGCATATCAAGACCCATAATGTTGTCAGGCGTGTTCGGGGCAAGCAAAAACGGACAAGGTGCAGAAAGTTGTTCAACACGAAATGCAAGGGGTCGGGATAGAGGGCTTCGAGAGAGTGTACCATCAAACCCTACCGATGTAACCATTAAGGCAGATGGGGGAGCCCTCAGAACCAATTGTTTGGACAGCGCACTGCGAGTAGCTCCTGTATCAACTAGGAACTCATCAGTAGAACCCAGAACATTTGCTGAAAAATAAGGACCCCTCTGATCAACCGGCACTTCAACTGATTCCAACCCCCATCCAACGCAATCCTACGCATACTGCGAATCATGGTACCCAGAACGGTCATTCCCAGATATTTGATACTGATTTTGCCAATCAAACACATTAGGTCTATCTCGTTGCTGCACGGTAGGCTCAAATCGAGCACGATCATTGGAATTCCCTCTGAAATTCGAAAAGCCCCCTCTACCTCTCGGCGGTCCCTGACCACGTCCCTGACGGGGTGCATATAGTACCGGACAATCCCTGGCCTAATGACCTAACTGTTTACAATACGCACATTGATTTCTATTAACATCTGACCGACCCGAAGGGGGAGCATAGAATCCCCCTCTACCTCTTTCAACACCCCGACGAGGCGGACCATACACTTGTGCTAGCATCACCTTAGTTTTCAAATCTTTCGATTTCTTCTCTTCATTCCCCTTCGCTTCTTGTTCCTGACGCTCATAATACTGAGCCATAGTCAGGAGGGATGCCGGAGACGAGGTGGACCAAGAACTTTCACTCCCCTTTAATCGAGCTGTTATTCCCGGTAATAAATTCGCCACATATTTATCAACAAAAAGATGTCGACCCGTATCATCCGTAAGCGACTGACCACTGAAATCATGAAATGTTTCCTCAAAGCACGTAAAGAAGTCTGAAACTGATTCATCAACCTTCTGTTTACACGAGGCTAACATATTCCAGTCAATCTTTTTAGGGGGAATAATCGTTTTCAACTTAGTCAAGATAGCAGCAGGGAGATCTAAAATAAGCTGGGGCGGTTTTTGCGCGGGCTTTCTCTCCCTATCCTCATCCTCAATCTCAGACCATTTGGCCTTGAAAGCGGCTTGATCATCCACCTTCCGCACAGATCGCCACATATCCGGTGGTAAAATGAGCCCAAAGAACAAATCTATATCTGCTAAAATCATAGTACAAGAATTCAAAGCCCCTTCGACCTCTTCATAAAAGGCCGCTGGATTCTTGCGGGGGTCAGGCAATGCATTCTTTAATGCCATAACATCAGTCCTATGCCAGGGAGTATAAACCCAATTATACACAAAATATCCCCTAGCATCGGGGGAAGACATGTCTGGACTAGTTCCAGCTCCTTTAGGAGGAACATACAAAGGTGCCGCATCTCGCATCGATTTAGCATGCACTAGTTCACTCTTATCTGAATGGGAGGTAGACGATTGTTTTCCGCCGACGTGTGAATCCGATTTCTCCTTCTCCCCTGTCTTTTGGCACGCTCTCTCTTTAAGTTCAAGCATCGCGTCCCGCAATGTAAACAGCCGTCGAACCGCATCGGGTACCTTGGAGGGAGAAAAGACACCGTTACGTAATGCTTTAGAATCTGATACTACATCTTCAGGCTCAAAGACATCAGAATATTTCCGAAAGGCAGTAATCACTTCCTCAGAAAAAGTTTCAGCAAAATACAACTTCTCTCTATCCTGCCAACTTCCCAAAAATTCCAATAATTCAGTAAGAGATAGCTTGCCTTTAAGCGCACGAAAATACATTTTCCGAAGCTCACCCATACGATCAGTTGATAACATGGACCGCGTGTCTACCTTATCCGAAACCGATCCAGAATCCTGTGACCTCGGGGCAGACGCGCCAACATAAGGGGGTGGAGAGCGATCTAATAAATGAAAATCATCTTCAAGATTAGTAAGGACAGGATAAAGTGGGTGGCGGACAGCATATTGACCCGATACTTGCAGCCTACGCTCCTTCTCTTGTCTCTCCGCCAGTTCTCTTTCCTCCTGACGCTTCGCTTCCTGCGCTCTCACATGATCATTTTTCCGTTGCTCTTTATCAATCAGCGCTTTCTCACGTTTCTCCCGCTCACGCACTTCCTTCACCCATAACCGTCCACATTCAAATATGTCTTGCCGAGCACGCCGTTTACACATACACTGTTCCACATACTCAATCTTACGCATATCAAACGATCCATACAAAGGCCATCGTAACTCAGGATCCTTTTTGGTGTATTTCCTCCACACTGTGCTGTACATTATAGAGGAAAGACCATGCTTCACATACATATCCCTATTAGGAGTCCCCTCTGGGGGGGCTGGAGCAGATTCCCCAAGATTTAACCGGTTTCCAAAACAGCACCACCACTTACGGAGTGCGCTAAAAGCAGGCATGCTCAAAAATAATGCAAAATATGCAGTATTATCAAAAATGGCACTTAAACTTTGTGCCGTTCAAATTTAAACAACTCCGGAGAAATATCTCCACATTACCTGCCTATATGTGTTGCAACGCATATATTCTCACAGTAATCAATACAAAATATGACCGGTCATCACAAATCAAACTCAAATAGCCAACCCAGGCTTCAAAACTCGGAGCAAGTACCGTACAACGGTTCTTACCAATCAAGAGAGTCCAGATTCCAACTGCCAAGTTCCAAAATTCGCCCAAACGGCTATCACACGGCAAACCGACAGAAGAGGTCTCAGTCGAGGACCGGCGCCACCCAGATGGTCAGCTCGGAAGGGAAGGAAGAAACCTCGGGATGCCAGGACTAAAAGACGCCGCTGGCAGTGATCACATCCCCGGCCAAATTCCTCACCTTCGTCACGACCAGTCCTTCGAGCATCTGAGTCGCCGATGAGCCCCACGTGACGGGCACCAATTGATGAATACGGGCCCCAGCTAGGCCCGCAGAATACAAGGGTTCGCTCTCCTGTAACAAAAGCTAGAAGGAAGTTGGCACGGAAACTGCAAATACAAAGACAGAGTTTATTAACCCTTAAGGGTGGTCCTACAACCTACACAACACTCTTCAGTATTGCATAGAGTAGCACACAGAACTTTTGTACGTGGTCCCCTTTTATACACAACAGAGGGGCTCATAAGTGGGTGGATACAACATAGAGCAAAATTCATTACCATTTATGGACATTTTCGATACAGGATCAATATATGGGCGGAGTTAACAATTTCCTGAGCACGCGAAAGCATGGTCAAACAAGAACTAACTGATAACAGATGTGGTCAAGTCTGGGCATGCGCCAGACGGACGAAGGAGCTATTTATAGACTGTTACTAGGCAGATTACAAGAGCAACTAGCGAAAAGGTAGGACTCTTCTCGTGCAAAGCACGTGGAGACAAGACAATACAAAATGGAGTCCGGACATTAGTCAACATAAGACAAGAAACACGTTTTAACTAGAGAGAATTCATGTCTTTAGTGAATGCTTAATCATATCGCTGTTTTAGTTTTCAACAGAGTGGACTGGTACATCATACTAAATTGAGGGCAGTGGCAGCACATCAGACCATGCATGGCAGGAGGGAGGAGGCTAGTCCATGGATTCACACAACAGAGGATAGGGAGGAGGGGGATGGGGCAGCAAGCTAACTGTTCAGAGAAGGCGGGTATTAGGAACTTTATTGTTTTTAAAACATTGTGTCTGTGCGAACTACTTAAAATATGAACAAGTATGCAGCATAATCTCACTTTTATTCAGGAAGAAGAGGACGTTTGTGACTGTGACTCCAGGCTCACTTGGCAGAAACACCCCCTGACCCTCCACCCCTATCGCAAAATGTAATGCCCGTGAAAAGGGTAGGTGAACACAGTATTATATAGAACATAGTCCTGAGAGCACGATTGAAAATGAAAACTAGATATAGTGTATGGTATAAACTATGCACCAAAAAGTGTGATATAAGATGAACCGGGCGTGAAATATAATATGCAATACATTGTGCGAAATGACAGATTCATTGGAGAGCGCGAGATAGCACAGGCACTAGCGCGTGCTATGCGATATGCGCCTTGGAGTGTAATATGCACAGGGCAGTGTTGTGTAACCTAACTAGTCTCTAAAGTTGTAATATAAAATATGTGCTGGGGAGTGTAACGTTGCATATGCACTATGACAAATATATGGATCCCAGATTGTAATATGTATGGCATAGCACTGTGCGTTATAACATAGGCATTGAGGAAGGCACGTTAGATTGGGCAATATAACCCGTGCGAAGACAAGTGTGGCATGACATATTCACGGGGTGGTGTTACAGTGCACATGGGCTAGAGAGTGTCATAGCATATGCACTAGCTAGTGGAATACAACACAGAGGTGTGTGGCACTCGGCAGGCAATGGTGGGTGTAACACAGCATTGGGCTCTGTCAGGAGCGCGCTGTGACTCTCAAGTGATGTTCGTCCCCTTTCCAGAGAGTAAAATAAAAAGTATTACACATCCGGCAGTGGATGTGTGTTTTATTAACCGTGAGGGGGGTTTCTTGCATAGTTTTGGTCGAATTTTTGTCGAATCCCCTTTGAATGGCTTGGTGTGCATGTGTATTAAATGTGCCCGTCAATAGCTACCCATTATTGTATAAATAAACGACAAGGGTGTCTACCGGGATTAGGCACGGTAGGGCATCAGACATGTCAGAGCTTCACTAGTGGTGTAAATAAATTCCACGTGGATTCATTGCATGCATAGTCGCCTTTTAATGAATATCACGCAAATCGTCATGGTGATAGGTACGTGCGGTTTGTCCAGCATGTCCTAGGTGTGTCTATAAATATATATTTTTTAAAAATAATAAAAAACAGTGGCCGGCCCTGGGGATTGGGGTCAAAAAATTATAATTAGGAGACAGGCCCTAGGGGATGGGGTCATCAGGGCCAATAAATTAGAATAAGAAGGGGAACCACACAGCCCCCCTTGTTAAAAAATTAAAATAAATAAAAGACTGGCATCGTGCCGGAGGCCATGCCCCCTCCGTGCAGCACTCTGCAAACGCGCCCCCAACAGGCATCTCCAGTATGCGCCAGGGAGCTGCGCTGCAGAAAGGTGTTCTGAGGCCAAGCCCCTTTTTACACCTCTCTGCAACGCAGCTCTGTGGCGCTTACTGGAGGTACCTAGTGGTCTAGTTTGACC
Source organism: Triturus cristatus (assembly GCF_964204655.1). Classification (NCBI taxonomy): domain Eukaryota; kingdom Metazoa; phylum Chordata; class Amphibia; order Caudata; family Salamandridae; genus Triturus; species Triturus cristatus. The sequence goes on along the minus strand of NC_140591.1, from coordinate 673,402,987 downwards.
CTAGGGACCCTTAGGATTCAAGGGGACTTAATCTCTCAACTTAGAACAGCCACAGGGCGCGTTTACACAGTGGTGAAAGGAGGGGACGGGGCCTGAGGTGACGTGTGCAAACACGCACTATGGCACGTTTTAAATTGGGGATATAATTTCCCTTCAATACTGAGGGCCCCTGGGGGTTAACTAGCCCACCAAGTGCTTCCAGTAAGCGCCACTGAGCTGCATTGCAGAGAGGTGGTCCAGGCCGTGCCACTTTTCACACCTCTCTGCAACGCAGCTCTGTGGCACTTACTGGAGGTACCTAGTGGGCTAGTTGGACCATAGGGACCCTCAGGATTCAAATGAACTTAATCTCCCAACTAAAAACGGACACAGGGCGTGTTTACACAGTGGTGAAGGGAGGGGACGGTGCCTGAGTTAACGTGTGCAAAAACGCCCTGTGGCCTGTTTTAAGAGGTAGTTTTAATCCCCATGCCCTATTATATACTAGGGGCTTACAGAGGAGGTCATGCTAATCACAGGGGGACCCCAACGCATAATGTTCCCTAGTGTATGTAGGTGTTTTCACTGTATTCTAAGTGTCTTTTAACATAGGACTGGCTCTAGGACTGGTTAGTCAGACTCAGTTACCACCAGTATTCGTCTGAAAAAGTTGAGGGTACAGGATGATTTTGCAACAAGGCTTCTTTCTGCTCTTCTTTTTGTTCTTTCTGCACTTTATCCTTCTTCCTACACTTATCTTCGTATTTGAGGACTTCTGTTGCTTCTTTCTGCATTTCTTTTGTTTCTTTCTGTGCATTTTTTCTTCTTTCTTCACATGTCCTATCTCTGTAGGCATAGTTAGAAATTAGCATTTAAAAAACCTTTGAAATTCACAGAAAAAAACATAGGTTTCAGGCACGTTATAGTTAGGAATTAGCATTTAAAAAACCTCAGAAATTCACTGAAAAAACCATAGGTTTCAGGGGTGTTATAGTTAGCTGGACTTTTCACTTGTACAAAACCATTGAAATTCCCCCGTTATAGTTAGTTCAGCTAACTATAACTCGCGCGCCCGCAATGCACTGCTGATGACGTAACATATTACATCACTCATGACATGGTCAGTGACATCACTCATGACATCACTGATGACATCTCAAATGACATCACTGATGACATCACTGATGACATCATCCTTGTGATAGAGTGGCAGACCTCCTCTCACCCTAATATAACCTTTGATACACACATTCAAAAATAGAGACAAAAATTTTCAAAACAATGGACATACCAATACCAGTTACAACAACCTCTTCAGTAATTCTAAGATCCACATACACATCCATTCATTCACCAACAGTCCTATACAGTCACTCACTCATCATATGTACTCATACACATATACATCCTGTTACACAATGCCACTCATCCATAGAGTTACTCACACACATAGTTACTCATGCTAATAAAGAATCAAACATACATTTACTTGCATATACAGTTATACACACACCACCACACTTACTTCTACGGAAACGTACACATACTTAGTCTTTTAAACAATCACTTATAGAAACACATACTTATTCATACAGGAACTCTTTCAATCTCTCACTCTCACATATACTCACATATATACACCAATAGTCACATATACTAGTTTAAAACATATGTAGTTACTCATAAAGACACTATTGAGACAGTCATTCACTCACTAACACACCCATACACACACTCATCCACCCATACAGTCCTGCACACATGCTGTGTTCAACACATACAAACAGTGAGTCACTCATTCATGCACCTATGCACTACGCAATACCCCCACTGAACCATGCAGACACTCAGACTGATACTCAAAAAAACAACTAATAACCTATATAGACACCCATGTAGCTACTCACCAACCCATGCAGCCACTTATACACAAAGTGAGAGACTGATACAGATATTTACATATTTAAACATTACTCACTAAGCCATGTATTCACTATGATACACTTAATCAGTCAGTTACACAATCAATTTTTCAAAAACAAATCATCCATTTAGACACTTATATACCCATCTATTCTTCCATCGACCTTGAGATATACATATATAAAACATATTATTTTTCAGAAAAACACACATTCACTAGATGATGTCATCAGTGATGTCATCAGTGATGTCATTTGAGATGTCATCAGTGATGTCATGAGTGATGTCACTGACCATGTCATGAGTGATGTAATATGTGACGTCATCAGCAGTGCATTGCAGGCGCGCGAGTTATAGTTAGCTGAACTAACTATAACGGGGGACTTTCAATGGTTTTGTACAAGTGAAAAGTCCAGCTAACTATAACACCCCTGAAACCTATGGTTTTTTCAGTGAATTTCTGAGGTTTTTTAAATGCTAATTCCTAACTATAATGTGCCTGAAACCTATGGTTTTTTCTGTGAATATATATATATATATATATATTCACTGAAAAAACCAAAGGTTTCAGGGGCAATATAGTTAGCTGGACATTTCCCTCGTACAAAACCCTAGAAATTCCCCTGTTATAGTTAGTTCAGCTAACTATAAAACTCGCGCCCCCGCAATGCACTGCTGATGACGTCACATATTACATCACTCATGACATGGTCAGTGACATCACTGATGACATCTCAAATGACATCACTGATGACATCATCCAGTAGGTATGTGTTTCTGTACAGTTTTAATATGTTTAATATATATAGGGAAACGTCTGTTGAAGAATGAGTGGGTGTACAAGTGTGTGAATGGATGATTTTGTAGGTGCGTAACTGACTCTTTAAGTGAGTCATTAAATGTATCTTACTGCAGACTAGTGACTAAACTGAGTGAATGTCTGTATGTGTCTGTGTGTAGGTGTTCAAGTGGATGCATGGTTTTGTGAATAGCTATATGAGTGTCTATATGGGTTATTGATTGGTTGTCTGAGTATCTGTATGGGTGCCTGAGTGTTTGTGTGGGTAGGGTGTGTGTGACTCTATGCATAGATGTGTAAGTGGGTGATTCTATGGGTGCATGGTTTTAAGAGTGCATCTGTGATGGACTGTATGGTTGGGTGAGTGTATGTATGGGTGTGTTAGGGATTGAATGTATATCTCAGTGGTACAAGTGTGACTAACTACATATGTGAAAGGCAGTATATATGTGTGTAAGAGTATATAAGTGGGTATATGTGAGAGTGTGTGATTGTGAGAGTGGCTGTATGGATGAGTGTGTGCTTGTATCAATGATTCTATTAGAGCGTAAGAATGTGGTACTATTTTATGAGTAAGTGAACTTGAGTGTGTTTAACTGCATAGGTGAGTAAATTGGACTGTGTTTAATTACTTGCACGACTGACTAGGTGTGTCAGTACCTCAATGGATGATTGGCGGTATGTGAGTGTCTATCTAGGTGTATAAATGCATATGATAGTCTTGTAAGGTGTGACTGTAAGTATGAGTGACTGTACAGGTGAGTGAGTGGAGGTGTATGTAGACCTAAGAGTTAATGAGTGGGTAGGTAGTTATTGGTATTGGAGTATCTATGATTTTCAAAATGGCCGTCTGAAATTTTGAGTCGGTGTATCAAAGGTTATATTAGAGTGTGAGAAGATGCACTAATTTATCACATGGATGATGTCATGAGTGATGTCATTTGATATGTCATCAGTGATGTCATCAGTGATGTCACTGACCATGCCATGAGTGATGTAATATGTGACGTCATCAGCAGTGCATTGCGGGGGCGCGAGTTATAGCTAGCTGAACTAACTATAACAGGGGAATTTCTAGGGTTTTGTACGAGGGAAATGTCCAGCTAACTATAACACCCCTGAAACCTTTGGTTTTTTCAGTGAATTTCTAAGGTTTTTTAAATGCCAATTCCTAACTATAACGCCCCTGAAACCTATGTTTTTTCAGTGAATCTATAACTTATCTCTGAAGATATCATGAAAAGCATTCTTTTTTAAAAGTAGGGTGCACATTAGTTTTGTGGAAAAGCATCTTTGTGATTGGTTAAGAAAAAGCAGTTTCAACGTGGAGTACAGATCAAAGGATAAAATTTGCTCAGATCAACCACACCTGCTACTTGATTTGAAAGGCACTGTTCGAACTTAAAACAATCGTCAACTTTTAACCTGCACGTGTCGTTAAATATTCAAGAAAATGTTACAAAAAAATATCGTTAAGTTTTAAAAAATTGATTAACTTTTAACCTGCACGTGTTGTAGAATGTTCTAGAAAGTGTGTTGATAGAATACGTTGCACTTCTGACTTCTATGTGTTGTTCAATATAGACTAACAATGGCCAAAATTAAACACACCAACAAGCAGCACAAGTCACACAACCCGCCAACATCACACCACTGAACGAGCATAGAAGTGAAAACCACGCTGCATTAATACAGGATGTGTACAAAGGCCAGTCGTTGGTGTTGTGGGATGTCTGCGACCATGGTCATCATGGATGAGATGCCCAGCATGTGGCACATGGTCGAGTTCACTGCGTGTTATGTTGCCAAACAGCTGCCCCTCCCTCCCACGAGCCCCCACACTTTTGTACGGTGTGCTGTTGTATCTCGTGCACTCGTACAGCACACCATTGTAATGCCTATTTGCGCATGTCCTGCTACATTCCAACTACAACATCACAGTGCCGTTTGGAGGTGGTGCATGCCAGTTTACAACCTCAACTGCTGCGGCTCTTGTAGCAGGCCACACCAGAACACAGACACACACTTACCGCACTTCCTGTACACGGACATGTCCAAAACACCCCGCTCCCCTTGCCAGATAGGCACACCCCTGCACTGACCTGTGAACCCCAGACCTGCACATGCCAGTTGTGCATGCAGGAGGATGCGTGCGTAGCTACACATCCAGGCTCACTGCCAACGCTGAGGTGACAGCACACTGTGATGTTGCAGGGCTCGTGCCTATCATGCTAAGACAATGACCACAGGGACACACTTACTAAGATGTGGGTTTGGGGGGCATTGGCGGTCCTGGAGTTGTTGAGATGAGTCTTCTGTCCCTCATGGGTATCTCTGTATCATGCTCATTGACTCTATGCTACCTGTGGGTGTTCTGGTGTGGCTCTTGACTGTGTTCCCTTTCATGGTGCAGGTAGTTGTCCTGCTTAACACCAGCAGAAAGCAGGTGTAAAATCCCTGGTGCTAACGTGTCTTATCGCCGGAATTTGTTTCGCATTGCAATTGGTGTGAAAGTTGTGATGGGATTTTTTTTTCGTGTGCAGAACAATATATGAACTGAGCAGTGTATCTCATCAAGATCCAGCACCTGACGCACTATTCCCAATCAATATAAATACAACGAGATTTCTTAATAGATTTTATGTGTACACTGTAACTGCAGCCAATACCTCAGTGCAATTCAATACAGGATTTTAGTATTTAGAATAAATCGGAAAGGTGCACCTCGTGTCTTTTTGCACGGGAACGGCTACTCTCCATTTCATTATCAGCACTTTAACGGAAGTAAAGTTGAGATAAATCTAACACACTATTCAGAAGTTAGTGCAAACTGCAGATATCACCAGTATGCCAGCAATAAGTCCCCCAAAATTTAACACCATGGTGGACTCCATCAATTAACAGTAATAGGAACAAGAAAGAGTCACACAGCAGTTAAGAGAACAACCAAAAACGTTATTAATTTTTTTTTTCAAACATTATTTTTTATAATGATAAATATATAAACGAAAAACTATTTTCAAACTTTATTTTTTTATTAACATATATATGAACAATAAACTAATAAACAAAATGTAACAACAATAATAAAAAACAACAAGGCGGAACGCTACTGTGGGGACAATGGATGTCGACGACAGACCTAGAAAATAAGAAAGATTGTTAAAAAAAAAACAACATGATATTCTCAACAAAATACCACAAGAAACAAATCACAGATATACAAAATGCATACAGCTAACAAAATGTTATAAGTTTAACTTACAAAAACTGTAAATGTTGCCGCTTTAAAATATTTACCGAATCTGAAGAAAATGTTTTGCAGAAGGCACCACACAAACAACGTTTTTCTTCAGTGGTGAGGAAATTTTTTACTTTTTCCAAGGAGCAAACAAAGACCAATGCCACCTTCGTCACTCGCAAGATTTGCCAAAGAGTTCTGTTACGTGGAGATCCTAACAAAAAATACTCGTGCGGCACAGCAAGTATGATGAAACACCTAAGAACCCTTCATCCAAACAATCTTGCACGAGAAGAGTGCAAACAGATGAGAAACACTCCTGTTCTGTATCTGTAAAAAAGAATCACAAATAAATGTATATTAATAACTTTCAAATTTATACTATTCCATTACTGTAAAAACACATTTTATATCAAAACTGACTATGAAACTATAGCCCTGAACCACAAGTGTGACGATCATTAAAACACTACATGCATAGTGCATACTACTTTAAAGCAGTTCATGCCCTAAAGCCTACCTTACTAAAACACTACATGCTAACTGACTAAATGATTACAGTAGTATAAGGAGACACACTTGGTGACTCACAGGGTGTTTGCTAGAAGAGTATGAATACTAACTAGGGAATAGAAGGTGTGAAACACAACTGTGTAGGTGATTAGAGGACTGCATCCATACTGCATAGGCATTTAAAGCAGTCCATGTGCTAAGGCCTGGCTCACTGCATGACTACTTGGGTACTGACTGAATGGTTATCGTACAGCAAGGAGAGTGCCTAGGTGAATTTATAAGTGCTAGGCTTTTCGCACAGAGAATAGATTAGTAATTGGTACAGAATGGGTCACTAGAGGAGTGCAAAGGCAGTGACAAGTGCTGGACTGTATGGATACTGACTAGGAAATTGAAAGTGTGAAAGACAAGTGTCTGGGTGGTTAGAAGACTGCATGCATAGTGCATAGGGGTTTGAAGCAGTCCATGTGCTAAGGCCTGGCTCAGTGTATGAATACTTAGGCACTGACTGAATGATTAGAGTACTGCAAAGATAGTATCTTGGTGAATTTATAAGTGTTTGGGTTTTAGCACAGTGAATGGATAAGGACATGGTGCTGAATGGGTCACTAGAGGACTGCAAAGAAAGTCACAGGGTATTTCCTGGAAGTGTATGGATACTGACTAGGGAATTGAAGGTGTGAAAGACAATTGTGTAGGTGGTTAGAGGACTGCATACATAGAGGATAAGGGTTTGAAGCAGTCCATATACTAAGGCCTGGGTCACTGGATGAGTACTTCGGTACTGACTGAATGATTAGAGTACTGCAAGGAGAGTGCCTGGGTGAATTTATTAGGATTTGGCGCTGTGAATGGATTAGTACATGATGCTGAATGGGTCACTAGAGGAGTGCAACGGCAGTGACAGGGTGTTTGCTGCAAGTGAACGGATACTGACTGGGGAATTGAAGGTGTGAAAGACAACTGTGTAGGTGGTTAGAGGACTGCATGCATAGTGGATATGGGTTTGACATAGTCCATGTGCTAAGAACTGTCTCAGTGCATGAATACTTAGGCAGTGACTGAATCATTAGAGTACTGGAAAGAGAGTGTCTAGGTGAATTTATAAGTGTTTGAGTTTTGGCACAGTCAATGGATTAGTACATGCTGTTGAATGGGTCTCTAGAGGACTGCAAAGGAAGTGACAGGGTATTTCCTGGAAGTGTATGGATACTGACTAGGGAATTGAAGGTGTGAAAGACAATTGTGTAGGTGGTTAGAGGACTGCATACATAGAGGATAAGGGTTTGAAGCAGTCCATATACTAAGGCCTGGGTCACTGGATGAGTACTTCGGTACTGACTAAATGATTAGAGTACTGCAAGGAGAGTGCCTGGGTGAATTTATTAGGATTTGGCGCTGTGAATGGATTAGTACATGATGCTGAATGGGTTACTAGAGGAGTGCAACGGTAGTGACAGGGTGTTTGCTGCAAGTGAACGGATACTGACTGGGGAATAGAAGGTGTGAAAGACAACTGTGTAGGTGGTTAGAGGACTGCATGCATAGTGGATATGGGTTTGACGTAGTCCATGTGCTAAGAACTGTCTCAGTGCATGAATACTTAGGCAGTGACTGAATCATTAGAGTACTGGAAAGAGAGTGTCTAGGTGAATTTATAAGTGTTTGTGTTTTGGCACAGTCAATGGATTAGTACATGCTGTTGAATGGGTCTCTAGAGGACTGCAAAGGAAGTGACAGGATGTTTCCTGGAAGTGTATGGATACTGCTGACTAGGGAATTGAAGGTGTAAAAGACAAGTGTATAGTACGTCAGAACACTTTTATTTGAAGCAATCTATTTGGTACTTAGAAACTGACTAAATAATCAGACTACTTCTAGGACAGTGCTTAGGTAAAACTTTTAAATTTTCAGTTCTGCCACAGTGAACAGAATAGACATGGTACTGCACCTTAGTGTCAAATCCTGACACATTTTATCAATGCATAAGCAAAGACTAGCTTCTAATGCTACTAAAACTTGACAACATGAGAGGTTTTAAATTAGTTATCTGTCAGCAAATACACGATGTTACCAAATGCTTCTCTCACAGTGGTTCTCAAATGCACACAGACTCACAGTGTAATTCTAGAAAACAACCACTATACCTAGGAGTTTAACAAAAATCATTCACTACTGTGGAAATGGTAAGCGAACTGCACACAATCTTCATATTTCATGACTGCACTTTTGTGTCAATGCCTGACTCAATAAATCAACACATAAGCAAAGACTGGCTTCTAATGCTACTAAAACTTGACAACCTGACTGGTTTTAAAACACTTATCTGTCAGCAAATACACGATATTACCAAATGCTTCTCTCACAATCCTAATCTAAATGCACACAGACTCACAGTGTGATTTTAGACAAGCAACACTATCCTAGGAGTTTACCAAAACTCATTCACTTGTCTGGAGGAGTTAATGGTACTGCACACAATCTACATATTTAAGTACAGCACATCAGTGTCAAAGCATTATTATTATTATTATTATTATTATTACATGTATATTGCGCACAAATCATCCCCAAAGAGATCTCTCGGCGCAGAAGAGGCAGGCTCTGAATGACCGCAACAGATCAGCTAAACAGCCAGGTCTTTAAGTGCTTCCTGAAGATGTTTAAATCTGTACAGGAGCGCAGATCCCAGGGCAGCTGGTTCCAATACTTAGGCGCTAGATAAGAAAAGGCACGACCCCTCATTTTCTTCTTCTTAATTCTCGCCGTTTGAAAGAATCTTAGGCACCGTACCGGAGAGTGCCAAACTAGTTTCTTTGTGAGGTAAGCCGGCCCATGTCCGACCCGTGCTTTAAAGGCTAGACAAAGGAGTTTAAAGAGAGCCCTCTTTCTGATTGGTAGCCAATGTAGCTCTCTCAGTAGAGGGGCAGAAGGCGTGCGTGGAGGTTTATTCAAGGCCAGACGCACTGCCGTATTTGTACGACTTGTAGCCTTGACAATAGATCTTCCCTGACTTCTACCAGAAGAGCATTCCCATAGTCAAGTCTGCTCACTAATAGTGACTGGATCAGGACCCTTCTCGCAGAGAGGGGCACCCATGGAAAAATCTTCCTTAGAGTGCGCATCAGGCCAAAACTTTTACCTGTTACAGTTTTGACATGCTGTTCCATGGAAAGATTCTTATCCATAATCACACCCAGATTTCTTACCCATTTTTTTGGAAGGGGTGGGGGACCTAGTGCCTCTGGCCACGACTCATCTGTCCATACTTCCTCTGCCTTCCCGAACAATAAAATCTCCGTCTTAGTGGGATTAAGTTGGAGATAGTTGTCTTTCATCCAACTGGAGATTTTAATCATGCAGCTCTTCAATCTTTCTCTAGTCAGTAGGTGATCCTTTTCTATGGGGATAAGCACCTGAGTGTCATCCGCATAGGAGATGCTTTGGAAACCACAGGATTCTATGATGGCAGCCAATTGGGCCACATAGATGTTAAACAGAGTGGGGCTCAATATAGAACCCTGCGGTACCCCCTTCTCCACTACTGTGGACTGAGAGACAAAAGAGTCTATCTGCACACACTGCGATCTGTCTGATAGAAAACTTTGCATCCACTCCCAGGCCCTTCCATTGACACCTATCTCCCGCAGTCTGTGCAGAAGAATTCTGTGGGAGATGGTGTCAAAGGCCGCTGACAAATCAAGTAGGACCAGCACAGCCGGGGTCCCCTCGTCCAGTAAAAGCCTGATGGTATCTGTTACCTCCACCTGCGCTGCCTCCGTGCTATAACCTGCACGGAAGCCCGACTGCGAGGGATCTAACAGGCCATGCTGAGCCAAATGATCCGACAGTTGGTGGTTTATCAGCGCCTCCATAATTTTGGAGCATCCTGGGAGGAGCGAGATAGGTCTATAATTCTGCAGGTCAGCAGCGTCCAGTGATGTTTTTTTTGGCAGAGTTTTGATAAAGGCCTTCTTCCAACTAGCAGGGAAGGAAGCAGTCGTCAGTGACACATTACAGACTTCTGTCATAGGGATAACAAGCTCTATGGCTAGATCTGGCAGCACATAAGGGGGGGCTCTGTCTAGCGGCGACCCTGACTTTAGGCCTTTCAAAACTGGTAGCACCTGTTCCCTCGTGATAGCTGAAAATGCTTCCAGACTCACCGACGGGGGACTCACAGTGTTCTGCATTTACTCCCAGTTCTCTGGTAGCGGCACAAAAGAGTCATAGATAATGTCTATTTTGTTTTTAAAGTGACTCGCTAGCTTGTCACAGAATTCCTGGGTAGGAGGACACGATGAGTTGATTACACTGGGTGCGGTGAATTCCTTTACTATCCTAAATAATTCTTTAGAGGAGCCCTTTGCCCCCTCTATACGAGTTTCCAAAAAAACTCTTCTTGCCGCATTGCAATTATTTAGGTACCTCCTGTGAGCAATGTTATAGGCCATTCTATCTATATCGGTTTTGGTTTTCCTCCACCTTCTTTCTTTTGTTCTACAAGCCGCCTTTTCAATCTTTAAATTATCTGAATACCATGGAGCTGGACACTTTTTGTCATAGATTATGACTGCTTCCTTGGGGCAATCATGTCAAAGGTTCTACTGACCTCTAACTCTAGTTTATCTAGCACAGAATTTATGTCCTGGCATTCACTGAGCTGGGGGGGGGGGGGAAATAGTGTTTTAAAGCTCTTAGGGGAGACTTTCCTCCAATGTCTATGTACCAACCTTCGACCTTGCACTTTTTGCAGGCCCTTCGGTGCCATGAAGGAAAAATTGAGAGCCCTATGGTCCGACCAACTCACCACTAAGGGAGGATCTGTAACCAAGCTAGATATATTAGTAAAGAGATTATCTAGAGTACGACCTGCCGCGTGCGTAGGGCCAACCACCCTAGGCCACAGCTCCAATGATTCCAAGGCTGTTAATAGATCAATAGTATCTGTGTTAGAGTTCAGGTCCAAATGAAAATTGAAGTCACCCAAAAGAAAGAAATCCTGCCCTTGCAGGGCGTATGGAACCAACATTTCTAATAACGCCGTGCAAAATTCCTTCTTGTTCTCCCCAGGCGGGCGATACACGACTGCTCCTAATACTTTGTGATCGTGTGCCAGTTCGATAGACACAATCATCAGCTCCAATATGGGGGACGAGATAGTGTCTAACGACTTTACCATTACCCCTGGTCTAAATGCAATGGCCAATCCTCCCCCTCGTTTACCTATTCTGTCCAGCCTTAATACTTTATAGTCTGGGGGAAAGGCAATCGCTAAGGACGGGGCCGAGTGTGTATGGAACCATGTCTCTGTAAAGAAACAGAGATCTGGTTTACTATCATCCAACAAGTCCCAAATTTCTGGGGCATGTTTAGAGACAGATCTGGCGTTGATGTATAGTCCTCTACATATATTTTCTTCCCTTATGCTATTATTTGCATCCTCCCCCTGGTTCTTATTCCTAATCCCTTACCGCCCTGCTGGTCCTATCCTTTTTCCAGGTGCCCCAACTCTCTGGGGCTGGCTAAATGGCAATTGACAATAAGGGTGGCATTGTTTAAAAACTCTAGAATCCAGACACGACCTACTGTCGCATTCCTTACTACAACTGGTTGTCCCTAGTTCCAGCAATTGGTCTCTGGAATATTTTAAAGGAGGCATAGCTTCACTACGGCGCTATGTCGGAATTTACCTGGCTTACCTAGCTGCCGGCAGCGTCCTAGAGCGTCCTGGCGCAGACAGGCGCAGACGGGCTTGCCTTGTGCGCGCCTTTGGCGTGCCCGCGGCGCGCCCGCTGCGCGCTCGCTATTGGCGCGTTTTTAAGTGACTCGGCGGTAGACCACTAGAGCGCTGACCTTCAAGATGGCGCCCGTTCGTGTCTTTTCCCCACCAACACAATAGATTAATGTGTTCCCACTTTCCAACTTTCCCCCAAATAAAGAATACACTTTAAAATGCCACAATCTAAATCTACACAGTTTTTAAAATCATCAAGTTTTTGGGTCATTCAACGACTTAGTAACGGTAGCTTCTGCTATGCGAGAAACGAAGCCTGCAGCTCCGCTGCGCGCTCGCTATTGGCGCGTTTTTAAGTGACTCGGCGGTAGACCACTAGAGCACTGACCTTCAAGATGGCGCCCGTTTGTGTCTTTTCCCCACCAACACAATAGATTAACGTTTTCCCCCTTTCCAACTTTCCCCCAAATAAAGAATACACTTTAAAATGCCACAATCTAAATCTACACAGTTTTTAAAATCATCAAGTTTTTGGGTCATTCAACGACTTAGTAACGGTAGCTTCTGCTATGCGACAAACGAAGCCTGCAGCTCAACGAAGCATGACTCATTTAATCAACATATTAGCAAAGACTGGATTCTAATGCTACTAAAACTTCTCAACATGACAGATTTTAAAACAGTTATCTGTCAGCAAATACATGATGTTACCAAATGATTCTCTCACAGTGATCCCAAATACACACTAACTCACAGTATATTCTAGACAAGCACCACTATCCCTATGAGCTAACCAAAACTCATTCACTACAGTGCAAGTGCTAAGGGAACTGCACACAATCTACATATTTCACAACTGCAATTTACTGTCAATGCCTGACTCATATAATGAAAGCATAAGCCATAACTGTCTTCTAATGCTACTAAAACTTGACAACATGACATGTTTTACAACACTTATTTGTCAGTAAATACACTATGTTACCAAACACTTCTCTCACAGTGGTTCCCAAATACACACAGACTCACAGTGGGATTCTACACAAACAACACTATCCCTGGCAGCTTACCAAAACTCATTCACTACAGTGGAAGTGGTAAGGGAACTGCACACAATTTACATATTTCACGACTGCACTTTAGTGTCAATGCCTGACTCATTTAATCAAATCATAAGCAATGACTGGCTTCTAATGCTACTAAAACTTGACAACATGACAAGTTTTAAAACAGTTTTCTGTCACCAAATACACAATGTTACCAAACGCTTCTCTCACAGTGGTTCCCAAATGCACAAAGACTCACAGTGTGATTCTAGACAAGCACCAGTATCCCTAGGAGTTTACCAAAACTCATTCACAACACTGGAAGTGATAAGGGAACTGCACACAATCTACATATTTCACAACTGCTCTTTAGTGTCAATGCCTGACTCATTTAATCAACACATAAGCAAAGACTGGCTTCTAATGCTACTAAAACTTGACAACATGACAGGTTTTAAAACAGTTTTCTCTCAGCAAATACACGATGTTACCAAACGCTTCTCTCACAGTGGTTCCCAAATGCACAAAGACTCACAGTGTGATTCTAGACAAGCACCAGTATCCCTAGGAGTTTACCAAAACTCATTCACAACACTCGAAGTGATAAGGGAACTGCACACAATCTACATATTTCACAACTGCTCTTTAGTGTCAATGCCTGACTCATTTAATCAACATATAAGCAAAGACTGGCTTCTAATGCTACTAAAACTTGACAACATGACAGGTTTTAAAACAGTTTTCTCTCAGCAAATACACGATGTTACCAAACGCTTCTCTCACAGTGGTTCCCAAATGCACAAAGACTCACAATGTGATTCTAGACAAGCACCAGTATTCCTAGGAGTTTACCAAAACTCATTCACTACACTGGAAGTGATAAGGGAACTGCACACAATCTACATATTTCATGACTGCACTTTAGTGTCAATGCCTGACTCATTTAATCAATGCATAAGCAATGACTGGCTTCTAATGCTACTAAAACTTGAGAACATGACAAGTTTCAAAAGAATTTTCTGTCAGCAAATACACAATGTTACCAAACGCTTCTTTCACAGTGGTTCCCAAATGCACAAAGACTCACAGTGTGATTCTAGACAAGCACCAGTATCCCTAGGAGTTTACCAAAACTCATTCACAACACCGGAAGTGATAAGGGAACTGCACACAATCTACATATTTCACGACTGCACTTTAGTGTCAATGCTTGACTCATTTAATCAACACATAAACAAAGACTGGCTTCTAATGCTACTAAAACTTGACAACCTGACTGTTTTTAAAACACTTATCTGTCAGCAAATACACGATATTACCAAATGCTTCTCTCACAGAGGTTCCCAAATGCACACAGACTCACTGTGTGATTCTAGACAAACAACACTATCCCTTGCACTATATGAAAACACATTTCTTCATCTAGAAGTAGTACTACATTTTAGTATAGAAACATAACATAACTCATTTCACAAATTCATAAACAATGACTGGTTTCTAATTCTATCAAAATATAAAAACTGCACAGTTATCTCTCTACAAACACATGAAAAACACAAATGCCAATCACAGAATGGTTTCTACATGTACACACATTGTAGAGAAAAAAAGTACTCCCTAAACTTTAGCAGGAAAAATACATTAGTCTGATTAAAATCAAAATAGTCCACATACATCCACTCACAATTAAATAACTCATCTTTCAATTTCTTTTGTAGATTAAGGAGTATATCAATCACTCACCATATTTTCTTTTACATAATCTCTGCAGTGTGCACCTCTCAGCAAAAGCAAAGAATGGAAAAGTTTCCCTTTCATTTTCCACACATATACATGTAAACATCAAATCACAATCCTTCGCACATAAACTCAAAAGCAAACACACATTTCTATTGGTTAAACATTTCAACCCTTTCCAACTGAAATACATTTCAACCCTTCCCCCAATCTGCCTTCTGCCTGTTACCATAGAAGCAGGTCATGGAACAATGCGCTGAGCTCACAGGTCACAAGTTCAGCACACAATGTTCCTACACAAGACAGGAAGTGTGCTTGACTTTTCAACATATCAGCTTATCATATATAATGTTCCTTACAATCTGTTTTTGTTAACAAATAACAATCATACCTTTAAAAAACAAAAATATACACCCTACCTTTCAGTGCAGAAAGTTGTTATACAACCAATGATTTCTTGTCGTTTTTCAAAAAACGTTGCTGTGGATCCGCGCACCCACCGCGAGAGAATCCGTGCATCCAACGCGATAGGATGCGCGCACCATGCGCACATTTCGTCGCTTTTAAAAAAAAAAAAAGGGGGGCCCCAGGGGTTCCTTCTGGGACCCCCTAAGCACCTCTAGAGGGTCAGAGTATTCCCACTCTGCCCCCTTTCTATGTTTCACGCACTTATTTCCCTTGCTTCTTCAGCCTCGCTTCTACCGAGGCAAAAAATGGCCACCAACAGTTCCTGGTTTCGAATGTAGAGAGACGCTCGACAGCCAATTGGCATTCAGCGCGCGATCGGGAGGGTGCGTGCTCGGTTCGGGGAGGGTTCGTGTACGGTGCGGGTAGGGTCCGCGGATCCTCCGCGGCCATAGATATCACTAACTTTTTTACCCTAATTTTCTCAGGAACTACTGAACAGATTCACACCAAATATGCAAAAGGCACGAGTCCGAACTGAGGACTACCTCTTTGCCAAATTTGGTGTCATTCCGTTCAGCGGTTCGGGCTGTAGCTGCAACAACGGATCCTATGGGAAATTGCATGGGGAAAACGCGTTTTGGGACCCCTCTTTTTTCTCGGCCCCCGCTTGACGAATCACCACGAAACTTTCAGGGTAGGAGCGGAGCAGAGCTGGCCAAAAGTTTGGAGAATTTCGCGAAGATTCGTCAATCAGCGCCAAAGAAATTCCCAATAGAATGTTGCGTATTTCCTATGGAAAATAGGTCCTAACTGTAACTATCTACTGCCGACCGCCAGTAGATAATATATATAGCGAGAGAGGGAGATTAATATATATATATATTAGAAAGTATATTTATGTATGTTTATTTCAGTGTTTTATATATTTTTATGATGAATAAATATATTTTAAGTCTAATTTTAGTTTTCTGTAATCATAAACATGTGTATAAATAATGTATTTTGTGGTTACAGGTTAAATAAATCATTCTGAATATAAAAAATTAAGGTGTTTTAAATTAAATATGCAATATAATGTAAATATAGTATTTTTATTGTATTAATGACAATATTGTTATTGTCGATACTGATATTTTCAATATTTTGATAG
This sequence comes from Triturus cristatus, assembly GCF_964204655.1. NCBI lineage: Eukaryota > Metazoa > Chordata > Amphibia > Caudata > Salamandridae > Triturus > Triturus cristatus. Next base: position 673,386,454 of record NC_140591.1, on the reverse strand, counting down.
TAGCACACTTACTCTGCTTTAGACTACAAATCTTCGCACACTCATTTTACCATCCGCAGGGTCAATTTTTGGTCTCCAAATGTATTCCTGATGATGGAACATGAACAGCACAGCACAGATGATCCCTCTGGACATGGATTTTGTATAAACTGTCTGTTCGCTTGATGTGTAGGAAGGGCTCAGACACCTTTTGGCTCTGTCAGGATGACATATTTGAAGGCTTGAGTGCCAAGAGGGTAATCTCTGGACTGATCCTCCAAACAAGATGGTTTGATATACACAAAAACACACCTTGCTTCAGCATTCTTAAGTGCTGCAGATAACAATAACATATGAGTGCAACCCATAGGTTGTAGAGTAAGGATCAGCAGTCCTTGTATTTTTTGTTTATGTGAAATGTATTTTCAAGCACATATTCCAGCTAACTGTGTGATCAAAGAAACGTTTCCTTACATCTGTAGAGGGTGGTCTGCCTCAATTAAACTTGACTGCCAAGTCCAGTGATCTTTGTCCACAGAGGTGGCTTTTACAGAAAAGGCGAAAATTACCTCCGAAGGAACTGATTGATGGCAGTGCTGCTGTGTAGTTGAACTGCTGCTAACACATCTGCGTGCTTCCCTCCTCACAAGTGTTTGTGATATGCTAGTTTCCTCCCAGCATATTCAGGATACCTAGCTGCATACTAAAATGCCATTGTTAACTTGGAGGCCTTGCACACAGGTGCTGCCACTAAAACTTGTGATAGATAGCCAAATGACAGCTAGGCAGCTGTATTATCACAACTGTCAGTAGCTTGTACACTGAACCAGAAGTGCTCAGTTATCAGAAAGGACTTTTACCCTGTACACAATATAGGGTGTGGGACCTCAGAGGAAGGTAGTCAGTATTGTCAGCACTTTTTATCAAAGGTCCTAATACAGCCCCACTTTATATCAGTATGTGCACTTACTGCATTCTCTGATGTCAGAATGTAACTAGAAAAGGGGAAACTAGGAAGCAAATGCTTAGGAATGTCCGTCATTTATTAATATGCAACTGAAAGACTATGACAAGAAATCAGCATGAACTGTTGGTAGAAACAGCTTCACTACTTGTTCAACAATTGCTTTATGAATGACTACTTATGATATATTTAACATAATAGAAGGAATGCAGCTCTCGCTTAAGAGAATCTAAAGATTTGAATGTAGCATTCTTTGCATAGTTGCACAGTCTAAAAAATATTCTAGCAAAACAGCAAGCGAAGATGATTTGCATAGAAAAAGGCCTACATTGTGACATATGTTCACAAAAAGGTTTTTCTAATCAAATCTTGCTTATCTTAATAGAATGTATATTCGTGCTGAAACTAATAAAGCTGAATGATACATGTTCATTTTACAATTTGAAAAATACATGTGATTATACGTCTCTATTCATACTCGTAACATTTGAAAATGTCACATTTCCGTGCTGCTTTTTCTGAATGGAACACTGCTGCCTATACCCTCTCAATTAGTTTTATTCTTTCTATGAAACAAAGCTCAGGTAAACTCTTCAATTAGACTTTTCTATACCTGCTTATTAATGCTCGTACCCACTGAAAGGTTTTCATTAGCCCCAGGTATTTGGTGAAATAATGGATTCCCGCCTATATTTATCTAGGGTACAAAAACATGTTCTTAATTCAGCCATGGTCACAAAGAAACTGAAAAGGGACAAAGGTTGCTATGAGTTTACTGTATTTCCATACTCACTTACCAGTTAACCGTTTGTACAACCTAATCACACATTTTGAGGCACTCCATCCACACCTCGTGTGATAGATATCATAATGAGTCTCAAATGCTGTAAAATTCAAAAGCTGTCGGTGAGAAGTTGTATTTCATTTCCTGATAATGTGTCTTCTGCGATTTCATGACGAATGCGTCTGACATCATAACCATTTTATTCATCTCTGACAATGGTCTTCATAAAACATTATTCCTTTGAAAACATTACCATAAAAGTACATAAATCAAAACCCAATGCATAACAGGAATACGGGCCTTCAGATCATAAATAGCAAAATTAGTCATTCTTCACATACTACAGACTGAAAAGATATAAAATACATATTACAATAAATATCCCATCAGTCAAGTAAAACCCCACAAGCCAAGTTTTTTAAAGTTATTCAACAATTAAGAACAGTATAATTAATCAATCCTATTGTACCTCAATTTCAGTGCACCTCTTAATAAAATAACTTTAAAAATAATATGCTAATTGGATAAAAGCTGTAAAAACATGAGGGCAGGTGGAGCTTGTGTGAAAATAAAGGATTTCAGCAGTGGAACATTAAACAGTCTTCTGGGAAGCCTAAAATAGTTACAAAGCAAGATAAAATCAAAATGCAGGGTTTCCTGCGGAGAGGCATTTTCACAGCAGCATGGACCTAGAGAACAGGGCACACACCATCCACTAGGGGAGGCCAATAACTGAGGTGATATAGTGAATCAATGAGTAAGTGCCTTCTGTGAATACCAAAATGAGTAAGTGCCTTCTGTGAATACCAAAATGGTAATAAGTTTAGGATTTTGTCTTAAGTTAGTTCCGTGAATCAGGCCCCTAGTCAATTAAAATCAATGCCTATGGCTTTTTTTGATTGCTAAATAGAGTTCCATAAACTGGGTAGTTTTTAACAGCATGTGACCCTGACCAGATGGTTTCCACATTTCTCTCTGCTCTCTAAAGAGCATCTTTTGTGTCAGAAAATGTTCCCTCACCCATTTCACCTCTGATGTAACCATGGATTGAAGGCTAAGAAACAGTTCCTCCCTCCACAGGCTTTGAAAAGACTCTTTAATATAAGCAAACCAAGGAATCTTTGTAGCATTGTCCAGCAGATAAACAATCCTTCAGAATCAACCTGTTTAGATGTGATTCAGGCTATGTCCAGACCGTGATCCATCAGAACAGAGGTCTCAAGGCAATCAAATCACCAATATACTTTGCACCTAGTTCATATTTTCAACAGTCTGTAGGTGTTCTGCCTTCATCTATCCCCAAATCTCACTACCATGAATTAACTTAGAGACACACTTTGCCTGATAAATGTTTACTTAGGGCCTTACTATGAGTTTGGCAGTCCATTAACTGCCATTCTGCTGGTGGTGGTCTAACCGCAGCAAGCTCTGCGGTCCGTCCGCTTTATTACCATTTGGGAGTGTTGCCTGTGCAGAGACTGCCGCTGTACTGCTGGCACTGCCGGCACACCGCTGACCACTGAGATGGCGGTCGAGGGAAGTCAGCCTCTATAGGGCAGTACAGAAGAGCAACAATGCCATCCGTAATTCCAGAAGGTTTTTCTATGAGCCGACCGCGGCTGTTGGACTGCCATCCACAGGTCAGTTGAAACAAGGGATTTGGGGTGCATACTCACCCCTATCCAGTTCTTCCCAGCAGATTTCGATGGTGATCACTTACTCCAGGTCCCCCCTACAAAAGAGCGCAACCCTGTCTACAGTGATGTACAGGTAAGTTCTCTTTATATCATATAGCCGTTGCTGGGACTGCCCACATATGGGTCGATCTCCAGCAATGGGTAGGTGGTATTTTTCCATACGTATCATGCATGTGTGTACATTTGGCACATATCAGTCAAAATGTACACACAGTCATTGATTATGTAATACGTATGGAACTACATTCACAATTGCCGCAAGGCTGATGCAGACACACCATGGACCTGCAGTTAACTCGTAATACTGCGGTTGAAACACTGAGCTGTGGTTTTGTTGTAGTCTCAGCAGCACTCCTTCGGTGCTCGGACCACTGAATTCATTAATAAGGCCCTAATGGTTGGGCGGCCTACTCCCCAGTCTGTGGCCAAAACTAGGTACCGCTGCATTCGCTTTTCTAAATGCACCTCTATTTGCAATCAAAGGCTTCCAATTCATACTGGAGTTAAATTAGACCCCAAGCTAAGAAAAAGCTACAACTTTAGACAGTGAGATTACACATTCTAAATGTTTTTGCTGAAGTTGAATGGGGGCCCACCACTCTAACAGAAGACTTATTAAAATTAACAGAGAGATCCAGGCTATCCATAAAAGCTGCAAATGTATCCAATGAGAACTGTAGGCCAGCCGCAGTCCTGGCCATCAGGACCCTGTTGTCTGCATAGAGCAGCACAGGGAGCGAATATGTCCCTATATTAGGACAGTCAGTCTCAGTGACAAGAAGGGCTTGCTCTAACCCATTTATAGAGTGATCAAGTAGGGAGCAAGAATACACCCTTGTGTGACTCCCTTTCTAATTGTAAAAAATGTTTTTCGAGCAGAGTCCTTGGAGTAGTGGACCGATGCTATGGTGTCTGCATGTAAATCTCTTAAGAAGTACACCATGTAAGGGTCCAACCCTATAGCAAACAGCATACACCACAGCTTAACATGATTGGCCCTGTCAAAAGCGGACATGAGGTCGGCCCATAAAAGCCAGGTGGACTGACTCAGGCCGGGCTACCGTGCATTTATTAATAATCAAATAAAAGTTCAATTGTTCTTCTGCCTGGCCTGAATTCATGTTGCAATTCAGAGAATGTGGAGATAAACAGTGGCTCTTCAAAGGTCCAACACACTAACTTCAGAGATGCTTACAACATACAGTCCTCCAATCCCGCAAAATGTTATGCAAACAAAGACAGAGTTATGAGGTTTTCAGGTTCAAACAGAAATTCTTCACAAAGGGATAATTAATTAATTCAATTTGGGAATTTTATTTTCTGTATGTAAAGTGCATATCATGGGCCAACACGTGTTTCACCACAACAGGTCTCTTCATCTGGGCCAAAAATGCAAAAACAATGTTGCATATACTATGTGGTGGCAGAGTCACTGTTCTGAATAAGGCTAATCAGAAAGACATCACAAAAAAATAGAAAAAATAGAAAGGGAAAACATAAAAGAACTCTGAATAATACAATAACTTGACATCTGACATAGCTAAAAAACAAAACAGAATGTAGTAGAGGTGCACCAGAGAGAAGTAAACAAATACCACGGTTAAACCAGGAGCTGAAGGTTAATTAGCCTTTGTGATATTATTATTGCATACTCTGGCATGTTCTAATTGATTCCCTTTATTCACTTCATTTAGACAACAGATATTGAACTAATCCTTTTTTAATTCATTATTTTTATTACTACCTGGTGCAATCAACAATCAATACAATACATAAAATACTACATAAAAAAAAAACACATTGTACACAAAATTAATTATCACAATAAAATACAGAAACAAAAACAAAACAGTCAGTATGTAAACATTAGTATAACAACCTAGGGCCATTTTATAAACGGGAATCCCTCCAACCCTTGAGGGGGGCCCAGATGTTCTGCCCCATCACCCTCATTCTCCTGCCTCCCCGGGAATAGAGGGAAGATTCGATGTTATGAATCCCCAAGAGTCTGGAGAGCCACATCTGAAAGGAGGGAACCGTAGTATCCTTCCAGCCTGCAGCCAGCAATATCCGGAGAACCGCCACACAAAAAGCTTCCTCCTCCTTATTCAGACTCAGGCAACAATCAGTTCCTATTATCATTAGGGTAGGGGATAGATTGATCTTAACACCTTGCAGCCCCTCCCAACATTTTTCGATCTGAGCACCAATCTCGCGTAACTTATTACAGAGGTAGAACATATGTATCAGATTTGCAGGCCCCTCGTGACATCTTGGGCATTTATCGTCGTCCCTCTTACCCCAATCAAACAGTTTCCCAGGCAGTTGTAATGCTTTGTCTAAGTCCACATCCGAATCCCCTAATTTCAACATCCACGAGGCCTCAACCTTATCCAAATCATCTTGCATTGTTGAAATTAGTGCTTTATAAATCGGATTGATTTTAGTACCCCGTCCCAACACATAATCAAGTACACCAATTTTACCTCCTGGGGTAGACCGTGGCCTAATACCCGATAGCGTTTGATGGATTTGTAAAAACTTAAAACCATGATTGGCTGAGATTTCAAATTTCCGATGAATATCATCAAAACTCAACACTTTATTCCCTTCAAACAGATCCCCGAATCTTCTAATTCCTTGATACTCCCACGATCTCCACAATGTATCATTACTAAAATGTGGAATGATACTGGAGTTCCAAAGGGGAGTATAATAGTTAAGTTTTGAGGTTACCAATGATTTCTGAATACCTTTCCAGACCCTCCAAACGCCATCCAATACTTTAAACCATTTTTTATTATAAAAGCGCCTGTCAGTCTTGCGCAGTAAGAACCCCACGGCTTCCCTACCTAAAAGCAGTTAAAAAATGGATGGGGGATTTAAATTCCCAACCGGGCAGTCAGACAGATTTGTGGCACAATCTAATAATATTGCCATCTGACTAAAGAGACAGGCCACAAGATAGAATCTAATATTGGGGATAGCCAGGCCTCGCTTATCCTGCGGCAAAGACATATATTTCAAAGAGCGTCTGGTTTTCCCATACTGCCAGATAAAATTCATAAAAACTGCCTCAATAGAATTTATCACACCCTCCCCCACCATAAGCGAGATTGAGCGGAAAAGATACAGTAGTTTGGGGAGCATGGTCATCTTAAGCACATTGGCTATCCCCAATATAGACAGATGTATAGAGTCTATTCTTCTTAATTCAGCCGCCATTGAGTTAGCCAGAGGGAGATAATTCTCTTTAATAATTGTATCCATTACGGGACTAATCTTAACCCCAAGGTAGACTGCTGAATCCGTGTATCTTCCATCCTGCTTCATAATATTATTCGAGCAGATTATCTGGGTCTTGCTTTCATTTAAAAGATACCCTGAACACCGACCAAACTCGGTAGATATTCTTGTAAGGGCAGTCATAGCCATCTCTGGCTCTATAGTTGTTATAGCCAGATCATCGGCATAAGCCAACAGCTTGGTTTCAAGCCCATTACAAACCACTGGCTTAATGCTCTCGCACCCTAGTATCCTTCGTACCAAGGGATCGATATACAGGGCAAATAAGATTGGCGAGCAGGGGCACCCTTGTCGAGTGCCCCGAGAAATATATATTTCGTCTGAGCTGCCTCCCATTAGTTGAATTCTAGCTCTGGGATCAACATACATAGCTTTTATAGCACTCATTATATTAGGGCCAAAGCCCCTCCGTTCCAATATCCCCCACAAATATTTCCACGTGACACGATCAAAGTCCTTTTCTGCATCCAGAAGGATCATAGCAATCCGTCCCCCAGCGACAGCCTGCACATCAAACAACGTGATGTCCGGCCTGCCTGATATGATCAATTGTCCCTCGGCCCGGGACAAACCCATGCTGCCACAGGGAGACCAGACCGCCAATGACCCTTCCCAGCCTTTTCGCCAGAACCTTAGCATACATTTTTGTGGCCGCATTTATGAGGGATATTGGACGATACGACCCCGGATCTCCCTTAGGCTTGCCCTTTTTGTGGAAGACAATGATATTTGTTTCTTTCCAGGAATCTGGAATTTTCCCAGAGAAGATTATGCCGTTGAATAAATCCAAAAGCAGGGGAGCTAGGACAGTTTGTAAGCTTTTATATACTTCGAGTGGAACACTATCTGGCCCTGTAGCCTTCCCGGCTGATAATTCCTGCAATGTTTCTACCACTTCACTTAGTGCCAGATCGTTATCTAATGCCACTCTATCCTGCTCGGGCAAATTGTGACCAAAGTCTTTAAACGCCAAGCTAGCAAGCTCTGTCCTACCCTCTTCATTATAGAGTTTTTGATTTCTAAAAACGTACGAATGTCCGCTGGTTCCACATACTGTTGGCTACCTTCATAAATTTCCGTTATTATATTTCTACCATAGCCCTGCCTGATCCTTAATGCAAGCAGTTTACCCGCCGTCTCGTACATCCTACCCCTGTGTGTTTGGTAGTCATCTGTGTTTTTCTGAGCTATCCACTTATGTTCTTCCGCCTTGATAGCCAGTGTCTTCTGCTGGCTGTTCTCGGCCTTGTTTCCACCTATAATATCCCTCAGATGTTGCTCTTCTGCCTCTGCCAGCTGACCCATCAATTTCTCTTGCTCTTCTCGTGCCTCTTTCCTCAGCCTGGCAGAGAAGCTGATCGTCTCCCCTCTCAATGCAGCCTTAAAAGAGTTCCACACACTATTTCGAGATGCACTATACCTATTTATATCAAATGAATTTTTAGCCCAATTCTTTATATGTTCTACAAATTTGGGGTCTGCTAACAATCTCCTCTCAAAAGTCCATCTGTGGGTAACCTCCTCGATTTCATATAACAAAATTAATGGGCTATGGTCAGAAATCACTTTTGGTAATTTTTCAATACCTACACTCTGCGCCTCCATAGAAGAAATAAGAAAATAATCCAGCTTAGTGTATTTCTTAAAGGGGCATGAAAAGTAAGTAAACCATGGATTGTGAGGTTTTTTATACCCCCAGACATCCACCAAGCTGTGTGATTTCATTAAGGAGCATAGGGCTCTAAATACCTTGGGCTTACGGCCAACATAGTTGACATTATTGTCGATGTCTATAAGGTCTGTAGAAATATTAAAATCACCACACACTACGAGGGGGGATGGCCAGTTCAATAATTCCACTTCGAGTTTATCAAAAACCTCAGGTTCATCCTGATTGGAGCCATAAATTGTACATAATGTAAAACCCACCTCAAGTTCCACAATTACCCACCTGCCCAAGGTATCTGTCAGGCAGCGCCTAGCACCGCCCAAACTGGATTTAGCCAGCATTGCCACCCCCCTATTAGTAGACGTCTGTGTGGAGCAAACCAACAGGTCAAACCCTTTAATACTTAACCAGTGCTATTTAGCCCAGGGTAAATGGGTCTCCTGTAAGCAAATCAGGTCTAACTGATTTGACCTAACAAAATACCCCAATCTATGTCTTTTACTCCAATCATTCAGGCCCTCTGTATTAATTGAACAGATCTTAAGCTTTCCCATTAATCGCTATTAAGATAATACCCGACCAATGTCTCAGCAGAAACCAACAATTTCCAAACAATACAAAAAACCAAACAAAAACATCACAGCACCAGTTAATTTCCTTTGTTTCACCCCTCCCCATTTTATCCCTCCCTTCCATGTGATGCACAACCCACCCCCTTTCCCCTCCAACTCCCCCACTGTGAGAACCCACCCCACTCCTCCCTCCCCTACCTTAAACCCCTCCACCCCAAAGGGACACTCAGACCATGGTCTGTGCATATGATGTGTGCAGTACTAATGGACAGTGACTCCTTTTCTAACATAACATTGACTAGGTTATGATAGACCCTTATATCTACAAGAAAAAAGAAAAATACACTCCAGTTCTTCAGTACCAACTCTTCCACCACCCCTATCTCCACATTTCTTTGATATACACCTATAAGCAGAGTCCATCCCCCCCATCGTAATACACAACATAGGCAGCTTTAATGTAGTACATTTACATGATCTGGTTATCTTGTTAAGGGGCTAATGGTATTGCTCCTTTAACCCCTTGCATGCTTCTGACGGAACCACTCCGTCATGAGCCACGGGCGCTGTGTGCTCATGACGGAGTGGTTCCGTCATGCTGCGGCCGTTGGCGGCCGCTCCGCCCACGCGGCGCTGATTCCCCGCCTGTGCGGGCGATTAGCGCAAGTGGGTGGAGTCATGACGGAACCACGCCGTCATGAGCACAGCTCGCCCGTGACTCATGACGGCGTGGTTCCGTCATGAGCATAGCAGCGCCGCAAACCCCCCAAACCCCCAGCGCTGCGGTAGAATTCGCGCCGCAGCGAAGGGGTTAAGATACAAGCCCTTGTGATACAATCACAGTTGGTATTTTTCCACTGGATTAGCTCTCACTCTGTGGATTTTAACCAGTTATCATTTCTTTATTCGTGAATATTAGGTATATAAAAAACAGTTCTTTGGTGTGCAGGATATTTAATTGACTTGCTTTTAATTTTTGTCTTAACACATGTTCTGGGTATCTTGTTAAGGAGCTAATGGTGTTGCTCCTTTAAGATACTAGCCCTTGTGATATAATCACACTTAGTATTTTTGCTTTGGATTAGCTGTCACTCTGTGGATTTTAATCAGTTATCATTTCTTTATTCGAGAATATTAGGTTTATATAAAACATGTGTTTGGCGTGCAGGATATTACATTTTCTTGCTTATATGTTTTGTCTTATCATCTCCATTATGATTGCCACAACCAAGTATGTTTACATATTCTAGTTTTCTGGGTGCTGATCAAATGATGCTTTCATGTGACCAGAATTCACTCTTTAAAAAGGGCTGCGAAATGGGAGTGTGAAGTTTACAGACCCCCATTGAAATCATCACGATGATTACAATGCCAAAAAGATATATCAACAATTGGACTTTTTAAGTAAGAGATTTTTCAGCACATAGGACCTTTCTGCATTTTGATTACTTCAGGCGTGGCCCTTTGTGATCTCTGTTGGGGTTATAGCATTGCTATAATGGGGTGTACCACTACCTGGTATCGATACATGTGTTTTGGGGGCTCTCTGGTATGTATGAGTCATTTGTAGCATTTGCTATTTATTAAAGGTTTGACAAATGTTTACCCGAATATACCACCCTCCATTTATAACAGTATATTAATCACATGGCAAGCTTTTAAACACCAAACTTTGTATATGGTTTGACCCACACCACTGCTAGTTTTCTTTATTTCTTGGCATGTTAAATATAACAAATAAATTGCATAGGCACCTTGATTCTAACACCCGCTACAGTATGATATTTTTGGCCCATAATTTATAATTTTGTTTTTGCCACATAATGCAATATTTAACTAAATGCTTCAGTTGCTACATGTATGAACATATCTTGTTGATGCCGACTTTAACTTAATTTAGTAACTCCTTAACCACTGGTCCGTCAACAGCTTTGTATTTAGATTGTTTAGTTTCAACTGTTATGTGCACCAGCATGGTGTATCTTTGCAGTTTTCCACTTCTTTTCACTAAATCTCCATCTAATTGGCCATTCAGGAATTTATAATTATAGTGTCTGGTATGTACTTAAACACTTCCATCTGTTCATACTATAATTTGGTTGTTCACTTATCGTACGTGTCACAATAATACCTATTGTACGGGTATTTATTTGTAAGCTGATTCTGGCTCATAAGTGCAGCACTTAGAGGTCGTTGGTCCTTTCATGACTCACTTGGGCCTTTCCACTCTTTTCTTCATGTCAGCAATTTGGTGTTAATTTATTACTTTTTGTTTGAGTGTGAAAGCAAGCTACTCTGCTACTTCTGTCCATTTATCAATAGGCTTTCCTCTTTTGAAAATGCACGTTTTTACTCTAAGCCACAATTATCATTTTGCATGCAGCTTCTGCCTTCATAGTATTTCTGAACAATTATTTTATACAGGTCTTGGAGTCCATGAGTAATTTGGTATCTCATTCCCTCATTTTTGTCACTTTCATTTTAATTTGTTTTTGCTTGTCTCAGTATATTGGCTATTTCTATCACTTTAATATAGCCATGAATACACAACACTCTCTCATGTCTCTCTCACTCGCTTTCTCATGCAGAAGATGCTTTAATGCCATCTCAAAGCTGGGTTTGTTTATTTATTTATTTCTCTAGTGAAAGTTTGAATTGATGCAAGCCTCAATATCTGATGTACTTTCCAGAACACTCGACTCCAAAACATGTTTTTTATTTTTGTTATTAGTAGTGTGATTATTTGTTTGAATACTTTGTACTGTTTATAAAATCGTTCTCTGCTCCTATCCAGCACTTTATTAACCATTATTTATGTATTTAGGGACATGTTAACCAACTTTACTGCCCACCACATTTAGATGGCAGGCGGCTGTGTGACGGTTGGAAAGACCGACCGCCACGGATCAGATGGGCTCAAGGAGCCCGTCGGTCCATTTGAGTAATGCCTACAATGGTAGTGGTGCCTACCAGGCACCACAGTAGGCATTGCGATGTTCCTTTCCGCCAGCCTTTTCATGGCAGTAAACCCACCATGAAAAGGCTGACAGAAAGGGACATTGGGAGCCCCGAGTGGGACCCCCTTGCCCCATGGCCCACAAACACGGGACCTGGGAGGCATATATGGTCCCCCTATATATCCCTGCACCATGTGACAGGCACCGCATGGTGCCTGCCTCATAGTGTAGGGATATGTGTGGGGTGTTTGTTTTGTAATGCGGCGGGTGCGCAGAGCCCAGCTCCCACCTCAATAGAAACATGGGCAATGCGACCGCCGTGGTGGTGGTCGCACCCTAACTTGCCCTGTGGGACTGCTGCCTTTTAGGTGGGCGATCCCAAATACGAAATGATGGCCGCTGACTGAAGTCCGTCCGTCATCGTAATCGGGCCCTTAGTTTTTTGTGTTGTTATTATATTCACAGCAGTCTTATGAGATCAAGCTGTGTACTTTCCATTTATGTTTTGTTTGAAAACAGTGACTTTGTCAACACATTGGTATGATTGGTCTCTTGTTAAAAATTGTTTTTCAGCATATATCTTCCTGGGTTACTGATTTTTTGTGGTTGTCAATCCTTATGTAACTGCAGTTTATGTCATAATTACTTTTTCTCTTCTATTTGGATTTTATCTCATACACAAGTAGTGCTACTATGATTATCACCTGATTAGATACTCCCTCTTTATTTTAAAAAAATCTCTTTTGGACTATATCTACTAGTATTGGCTGATACATTTAGTGTCTTCTTTAAAGCATGTCTAGTGGTTTGGGCTGTTATATTTATTTCATTTCCTGTCTCACCACCATTCCATACTTATCTTTTCAAGACGGTGCTTTGACTTCTGGTTTAACTGTGGTACTTTGGTTTCTTCTCTCTGCTGCCCCTCTACTATGTTCATGTATTTTTTTTAGATGTGTCAGATATCAAGATATTGTATTAATCAGAATTCTTTTATTTTTTTCCTATTCTCTTTTTTCAGTTTTTTATTTCTTCTTTGTGATGTATTTCTGATTATCCCTATTGAGGATAGTTACTTTGTCACCAAATAGTATTTGGAACATTGATTTCGCATTTTTGGCCCCGATGAAGTGAACTGTTGTTGTGAAACACTGAAACACATGTTGGCCCGAGTTGTTCACTTAAGCTTTGAATACACAAAATAAATTTCCAGTTTGAAATTCATTCATTATCTCTTTGTGAAGAATTTCTGTTTGAACCTGAAAACCTCAGAACTCTGTCTTATTTGTAAGACTCAGAGATTGTGTTATTCTCTTCCACCCACAACATTAACCTGTGCAGTATAACCCCTCCCAGGACCTTCACCATAGAGTCAAAGAAAAATATTGGATGATACATTGGGGGTTATCTTTATCCTCCTTCTAAAACACAGGGACAATGACTGAGGTCATCCAAGAGGCAGGGTGACCCTCCCATACTGCTATGTTTAATAACATCAAGAGTGGGCCCCAGATCTCACTGTCACCCATACACAAAACAGGGGGCATTTTAACAGGCCCAGAGGCCTTATTCTAGATAGAGCTAAAATGCCATGATTTACTTCTTCAAAAGTAAAAATGAGATTGGGTCTCTCTTTACCACATGCAAGTCCAAGACATAGCTTGCTGAAGAGGGCATGCAAATATAGACAGCTTCGGTATGTGCTACATACTGATTAGCTGGGATATGATGGTGTAAAAAGGGACAGTTATCATTCCCATAACAAAGCTGATTGATTATGCACCAACACAAGGTACTATCCTTACCTACACTTGCTTGCACTAGATCATCCCTCGCCATATATCCTACAAATAATTTGAATTTTTTAAGTTCCAATTTGTAAAATCTTTGACAAGCAGCAATACAAACATTGTCTCTAGGCTAATGTTTTAAGAAATCCTTTAATCTTTGTAGAGCCTTCGTCTAACCACTTACGATCTAGTGAATCAGTATTAAAATTAGGTAAGTTAAGTGGGGCTGACACCTTAAGGGAAATACCCTCATAAGCAGCTAAAATCACCCCACCGGTGGGGCATAAATCCAAGCATCTCTTGTACAAACCCTGAAACATGGGCTCCACCTGTGACCAACTTAACTGCCTGCCTTGGTCTGTTGGAATATATACCTCTTGAGGATCTGACATGTTCCCTGTTGAAGAACTTAGCTCACTTAACCCCTTCGGTGCTGCGGGCGACCCCCGGCCGTCCCACGTGGCGGTGGACGTGTGCAGAGGACGGCTGGGGCCCCGCCCACTGATTAAATCGCCCACACCGCGGTGGAATTCACACCGCGGTCAATGTGTTAAATATAGAAACAGTGGGTTATGATCACTAAATGAACTAGATAATATGCTGAAATTAGAAACCATCATAAAGAGTGAGGCAGACACAAAAATGAAATCAATTATTAAGGCCCAACCTCTTCTGGTAAATGTTGGTTGCATACATGTCCTAATAGAATAAACCAGCATATCCAATATGAAAACAAGATTATAACTATTTAAAGTAGCATTTAGTTCTGTTCCTTCCCTAGGGTTGTCCATATGTAACCCCTTCTCATCCATACATTTAAACATAGTGTTGGTTGGGCCAAGTGGGCTCTTACATAAATGGATGTTAAAATCTTTCTAACATTGTTCAAAATGTATTTATTTGTAATGCAAATAGCAGTGAGGAGCACGGGCAGCCCTGTCTTGTTCCTCTTGATATGTATACTGGTTCCGATTCTAAGCCATTAATACAAATTCAGGGTTTGGGGGTCCTATACACAGCTTGAATTGCTTTGATAAACCCAGGGCCAAACCCCAAGGAATACAGTATAGATTAGTATTAGCTTTGCTACGGGCAACCTCTGTTTGTAAATAAGTAACCTTCCCTCCCTTCAGTATTTCTTGCATCAATTCTTCTTCCGCTAGCCTAAGTTTCCCATATAGATCTTGGATCTCAACTCTCAGTTGTCTCTGCCTGTGAAGCCCATAACTCAGAACCTCTCCCCTAAATCCTGCCTTAACCTCTTCAGTGCCCATGACGAGAGAGTCTCGTCATGGAGCACGGTTGCGCTGTGCCCATGACGAGACTATCTCGTCATGAACCCCACCCACTAGTGCAACGCCCGGCACAGGAGGGGGAAAGGGCGTGGCACTGAAGGGGTTAAGGGCATCCCAGACATAGGCCTGTAAGGTCGAGTTGTGATTAGCTTCCAGAAACTGCCAGATCCAATTATTCATCTTATTTATAAACTTAGAGTCTTTTAGAAGTTTCCGGTCAAGCAAGAAGTACCTCTGAGCAGGAGAATTATTATTGCTACTGATCGGGATGTCTATCACTAATGGGCCATGGTCTGCTGTAATTCTTGGATAGACTTCTATTCTAGTGCCCAACAGTAATACTGATGATAAAAAGAAGTAATCCAGCCGGACCAATTTACTATGGGGATAGGAATAAAACGTGAAGCCAGGGTCTGAGCTCTGTAATGTAGACCATGCATCCATCAGACATGATCCTCCACCAAGTGATATAATGCCCTAAACACTTTAGGTTTTCTGTCTTTATAGAACTTCCACCCCTTCTGAAGCTCTTGACCGCCTAAATGAATATTAAAATCCCCACAAAGAATCCACGGGGTAGGCCATGATGCCAGTTCAAGATTAAGGCCCACCAATACTGCTGCTTCGTCCAGATTGGACCCGTACACAGAGCACAGAGTGAATGTAAATTCCCCTTGCACATTCAATAATCACCCAACGACCCTGTTTGTCCACCAATGTCCAGCAAGTACCTCGTGTCCCACTTTTGCCAAGATGGCTACTCCTCGATTCATGGTAGACTGTTTTGTGCCGGCCAATAATGTGTACCATATCTCATTTAAAATCCTCCGCTTATTCCATGGTATGTGTATTTCTTGTAAACATACCAAGTCGGGTTGCATCACTCACAATTCAGCTGCAACCCGCTGCTGTTTCACAATATTGTTCAGCACACATACATTGAATGAGCATACCCACAGACTGGATTGTGCCCTTTTCTCCCCCAACATAGACTGCTGTATCTCTCTGGTTCATAAACTTATCTCCTGATTTCGTATACCCCCATGTACTCATCTTCCACTTTCTATGGATTGCATTTTCTTTTTCACCCCACTCCCTCTCTCACAGCCACCCCTTGTGCGCCCCAAACCACCCTCCAGACCCACCTTCATCCCCTTCTACTCCTTTTGAAGTCAGCAACCTGACTCCAGCCCACCCAACTCCCATCCTGTAGTGAGGCTTTAGTACCAATGATCCCGGTGATGGATAGCTAACATCTCCCGGAGGCTCCCCCTCGCGTATCTAGCTTATTTAGACAGCAAATATACAAAAGGACATGATAGCCTGAAGTAATATAAAACAATACAGCCAAACTGAAACAAAAACTTTGTATCTCCTGTTAATTTCCTGTTTCACGCTTTGAGATCCCATACGGTTGCATTTTTATCTCCCTTCACCAAACCTCTCCCCATTCACTTCTAGTTTAATTGAAAGATAAGGAAAGAAAAGAGAGAAGGGAAAAAAAGGAAAAAAGAAAAAGGAGATGAATAACCCTCACAAGCGAGATGCCCTATCTAAATACTAAATCTAGTACAGATCACAACAAGATATGTGTCTCTTCCTGAATCCTATATAATGGATTGCAAGTACTTCTTGGCTTTAATTTCCAGGGTAAGGACCTGAGTTTGTTCTTTATATATGCAAAAAGAACAATTGATGGACAGAATGCAGAACAATGTCATACATTCACCCCAGTACAAAGATCTGGGCCTAAATGCATCGTTTATTTGCACACCATGCCATTGCAGTTTAGGCCCACCCATATGCAAATCAGTCTTGACTCTGCGCCCAGTGGGAACAGTCCAGCCCGAACTGCCAGGCCAGGTCCTCCCTGAACTGAAAACAATCATCCTAGGACTGGTTTAAGGCTTTCAGCCCTCATCAGCCAGGATAGCTTGACTCCAGTGGCATGGAGAGCACAGGAACCACGTCTGGGCATACCCGTCCCATTTGGGGTGACAAATGCAAAAAGAACAATTGATGGACAAAATGCAGAACCTCAATATTCAATATGGCTGGGTTGAGTAGGAACACTAGGGCACCTTTGCCCTGGAATGGAGTAAGGAGCTCTCTTAGTTGCCACAGTTTTTCTACCGTCTGATGGTAAAAGTCAGGCCTTCCAAAAATTATGATCCCTTTCTCTTTCTCCTTTTGTCGGGACGTGCCAGCGCATAAACAGCTTGAAGGCTAGAAAATTGTTAACTCAAAATCAAGACTGCTCTAGGTCTAGCGATATTCTGCCCTGGCTTTGCTCGCTGTGTAAATGGGAATCTGTGCGCTCGCTGTATTTCTTGATTTCAGACCCACTGTGAGAGCTCAGGAAGCACTTCTGAAAATAGATCTATACCAAATATTCTTATATCCTGGCCTTCCATGCCTTCTGCGATCCCCAAAATTCTTAGATTGTTATGCTGGAGGCGATTTTCGAGATCCAACAGCTTCCATTGTGTGTCCTCATTAGATGCCTGTATTGATTCCGTTATTTCTTTTTGAGCTGCCAGTTCATCTTCCAGATTAGATATCCATGTTTCTGCTCAGTAATTATTTCCAGAACAAGACTTCGCAATGCGCCAAATTGAATGTTGCAATTTACGGCATGCCCCCTGGGTCCGTTGACTTTCTGTGCGGGTTTCTTCTATATGAGCCATAATAGTCTCATAGATCATAGTCAGCGATATCTCCTCAGGTTTCCCTGCTGCCGTTTCTGTCAGCTGCTTAGTCACTGCACCTTCATTTACCCTTGTCTCGGCTGAAAATGAATAATCCCATCTCAGAGCCTTGCTCTCCCCATCCGGAATGGCATTTTCATTATGGCCCAGATTCTTTCGGCCTGTCCGGGGGGTAGTTTGTATACAGCTTGATTCGCTGTGCCCACTACTTGGGGATATCCCTATAGATCCTGACCTGAGATTTAAGTCAGTTTCATCTCCTGATGAATCCGAGGGGTCTGAGAGAGAAAGAATGTAGTCGCCAGCGTCAGTCTCTTTGATCATGGTTTGCATAGTGTTGTCATCGCCCCCCTTCGCCTCTTCACTTAATTCGTCCATTTTCAGCATAATATCCTTCTATATCTCTTTGCCCAAGGGGTCCCTCCTGATCTTGTTGGGCGTTAAACGTTCCTTTATCTGCAGCATGAGGGCCTCAGCAGCGAGCGATTCTCCTGTTGCCCTCTGTGGCTAAGGTGGTTAAGGAGGTATCTCCAGCTCTATTTGTTTGATCTTTACATTGGTTTTCATTTGGGTCATCTTTGCTGGTCTCATGGTGTACAGCATTTGAGGTAGAACTCACCCCCTTATATATATCCCCTACACTTTTTTTGGGGGGGGAAAGTGTTGTTTTTCCCCTCTCCCAGATAGAAACCGAGCAGGTAGTCTGCGCTTACCGCAGTCCTCATTGTTTAGTTTGTGACTCTTTTTGAGTCCTATTTCCCCATCTCTCCACTTTTCTCTGCAGTGCCGTACTTTCCACTCGGCTGCGGTTGACCAGCTCTTCCCATTCCTGTTGGATCTGTCGGGTTTCATGCTCTTCCTCGAGCTACCTTCAGAGGCATTGTCGCAAATAATCTGGAGCTATTGGCTCCACCCCCAACACTGCAGCTGCCCCGCGTTGAAAGCAGAGGTCGAGTGAGCTGCCAGCCCAAGCCGATTAATCGTCGCACTGCAGCCCGGATGATCGTCGCCAGCAAAGCGTGGCATCAGGGGCCTCCGGTATGTCTTTTTCTGAACATGGGCTGCAGGGGGGGTTACGCCATATTCAGGCTGCCAGCGAGGGGGAGAGAGATCTGGGAACGCTAGCCGATCGGCTGACTTGCAACTGCTATCTTCCCTCCCCAGTTTCAATGGATGTCAAAACCACCTGTTATAAATTAGATTACCTGGACTATACCTTTTATTCATCACTTTATCAAAAGTTGAGCTTAAAGTAGTGAGATTAGATGACTCATTTGACCATGCATTTGCATTATAAAAGTTCAACAAGGCTACAGTAGGAGTGGCAGGCAATGTTAGACTCAAAGCTTTAACCCAGATCTCTTGACTGCTTTTCGCCCTAAGTGGGATGGGTATGCCCAGACGTAGGTCCCGTGCTCACTACGCCACAGGAGTCAAGCTATCCCGGCAGATGACGGCTGATAGCCAGAAACCGGTCCTAGGATGCTTGATTCCGGTCCAGGGAAGACATGGCTTGGCAGTTCGGGCTGGACTGTTCCCATGAGGCACAGGGTCAAGACTGATTTGCATATGGCCATGTCTGAACTGGGGTGGCGTAGTGGGCAAAAGAACGATGGATTTAACCCAGATCTCTTGACTGGGGGAGAATGTCTGCATTGTCAGCATTCCGTCCATCATTTGTTTGTTGTAACGCTTTTCGCCCTAAGTGGGATGGGTATGCCCAGACGTGGGTCCCGTGCTCACTACGCCACTGGAGTCAAGCTATCCTGGCTGATGACTGCTGATAGCCAGAAACCGGTCCTAGGATGCTTGATTCCGGTGCAGGGAAGACATGGCTTGGCAGTTCGGGCTGGACTGTTCCCATGAGGCACAGGGTCAAGACTGATTTGCATATGGCCATGTCTGAACTGGGGTGGCGTAGTGGGCAAAAGAACGATGGATTTAACCCAGATCTCTTGACTGGGGGAGAATGTCTGCATTGTCAGCATTCCGTCCATCATTTGTTTGTTGTAACGCTTTTTGCCCTAAGTGGGATGGGTATGCCCAGACGTGGGTCCCGTGCTCACTACGCCACTGGAGTCAAGCTATCCTGGCTGATGACGGCTGATAGCCAGAAACCGGTCATAGGATGCTTGATTCCGGTCCAGGGAAGACATGGCTTGGCAGTTCGGGCTGGACTGTTCCCATGAGGCACAGGGTCAAGACTGATTTGCATATGGCCATGTCTGAACTGGGGTGGCGTAGTGGGCAAAAGAACGATGGATTTAACCCAGATCTCTTGACTGGGGGAGAATGTCTGCATTGTCAGCATTCCGTCCATCATTTGTTTGTTGTAATGCTTTTCGCCCTAAGTGGGATGGGTATGCCCAGACGTGGGTCCCGTGCTCACTACGCCACTGGAGTCAAGCTATCCTGGCTGATGACGGCTGATAGCCAGAAACCGGTCCTAGGATGCTTGATTCCGGTCCAGGGAAGACATGGCTTGGCAGTTCGGGCTGGACTGTTCCCATGAGGCACAGGGTCAAGACTGATTTGCATATGGCCATGTCTGAACTGGGGTGGCGTAGTGGGCAAAAGAACGATGGATTTAACCCAGATCTCTTGACTGGGGGAGAATGTCTGCATTGTCAGCATTCCGTCCATCATTTGTTTGTTGTAACGCTTTTCGCCCTAAGTGGGATGGGTATGCCCAGACGTGGGTCCCGTGCTCACTACGCCACTGGAGTCAAGCTATCCTGGCTGATGACGGCTGATAGCCAGAAACCGGTCCTAGGATGCTTGATTCCGGTCCAGGGAAGACATGGCTTGGCAGTTCGGGCTGGACTGTTCCCATGAGGCACAGGGTCAAGACTGATTTGCATATGGCCATGTCTGAACTGGGGTGGCGTAGTGGGCAAAAGAACAATGGATTTAACCCAGATCTCTTGACTGGGGGAGAATGTCTGCATTGTCAGCATTCCGTCCATCATTTGTTTGTTGTAACGCTTTTCGCCCTAAGTGGGATGGGTATGCCCAGACGTGGGTCCCGTGCTCACTACGCCACTGGAGTCAAGCTATCCTGGCTGATGACGGCTGATAGCCAGAAACCGGTCCTAGGATGCTTGATTCCGGTCCAGGGAAGACATGGCTTGGCAGTCCGGGCTGGACTGTTCCCATGAGGCACAGGGTCAAGACTGATTTGCATATGGCCATGTCTGAACTGGGGTGGCGTAGTGGGCAAAAGAACAATGGATTTAACCCAGATCTCTTGACTGGGGGAGAATGTCTGCATTGTCAGCATTCCGTCCATCATTTGTTTGTTGTAACGCTTTTCGCCCTAAGTGGGATGGGTATGCCCAGACGTGGGTCCCGTGCTCACTACGCCACTGGAGTCAAGCTATCCTGGCTGATGACGGCTGATAGCCATAAACCGGTCCTAGGATGCTTGATTCCGGTCCAGGGAAGACATGGCTTGGCAGTTCGGGCTGGACTGTTCCCATGAGGCACAGGGTCAAGACTGATTTGCATATGGCCATGTCTGAACTGGGGTGGCGTAGTGGGCAAAAGAACGATGGATTTAACCCAGATCTCTTGACTGGGGGAGAATCTCTGCATTGTCAGCATTCCGTCCATCATTTGTTTGTTGTAGCGCTTTTCGCCCTAAGTGGGATGGGTATGCCCAGACGTGGGTCCCGTGCTCGCTACGCCACTGGAGTCAAGCTATCCTGGCTGATGACGGCTGATAGCCAGAAACCGGTCCTAGGATGCTTCATTCCGGTCCAGGGAAGACATGGCTTGGCAGTTCGGGCTGGACTGTTCCCATGAGGCACAGGGTCAAGACTGATTTGCATATGGCCATGTCTGAACTGGGGTGGCGTAGTGGGCAAAAGAACGATGGATTTAACCCAGATCTCTTGACTGGGGGAGAATGTCTGCATTGTCAGCATTCCGTCCATCATTTGTTTGTTGTAACGCTTTTCGCCCTAAGTGGGATGGGTATGCCCAGACGTGGGTCCCGTGCTCACTACGCCACTGGAGTCAAGCTATCCTGGCTGATGACGGCTGATAGCCAGAAACCGGTCCTAGGATGCTTGATTCCGGTCCAGGGAAGACATGGCTTGGCAGTTTGGGCTGGACTGTTCCCATGAGGCACAGGGTCAAGACTGATTTGCATATGGCCATGTCTGACCTGGGGTGGCGTAGTGGGCAAAAGAACGATGGATTTAACCCAGATCTCTTGACTGGGGGAGAATGTCTGCATTGTCAGCATTCCGTCCATCATTTGCTTGTTGTAAGACTCAAACTTGTGCCAGATGCAATCATAGGCCAATGCCCTTTATCTTCCCACAGAATTCTAAAGAAATATTATGCGACCAAACTGCCTTTGGTCCTCCTCGCCAGTAATGCTACAGCTGGATTGAAATATGTTTTATACCCCTCAAGAAAGAAACAGTTTAACTCTACCAATGTTTCTTGCACACAAATCACATGATATTGCCTTATTTAGTGTATCCAGTTTGGATCATTAAACTTGGAAGCAAGTCCAGCGATGTTTCAAGACAATAAGAGAAGATCTTGGGGATTAGCACACCAACAAGTAAGCAGGGCGACTTCCAGAAAAAAGAATATCAGGGATCCAGAAGGGGTTAGAATGAGCTAGTCAATCACAGGGGTTCTAAATTACTCAGGGGAGCATATCTATTAGTTGTTCTCAAGGCAGATAATACAGATGCTGCAGGAGACTATCCATCCTGGGAACTTGGTTGCAGTGGAACCTGTTTCCACGCAGCATGATATACCACTTCAGGCTTATAGAAAAAGCCATGGGAAAGGGCCTGAATCATTGAAGGTCTGCTAAATTACAATGAAATGACAGAAGTCAGTACCCGTGTCATGATAGTCTGTCAGTTAAAATTAATCATCACACAATCCCCGGCCAATTTCTTCTTATCACAACCCACCAAATGTCACTTTTCTCATCATATTAATGTTTATATATATACTTGGTCCCAGGTTGAAGTGCGTACCTAACCAATTAAACAGCCTTGTTCTTGTGTTCCTCAAATGATTCTGACACGCCCCCTTCAATGGGGGGACATTTCTCAGGATAACCACATATGGAGTGGCTTCAGGGGTAGATTAATTTTCAACCCGTGACCAAAGATCTGAGAGATAGTTCACAATTGAAAGGGAGGGACGTGGGTTGGGTACTAGAGAATCTGGGGAAAGTGGAGAAACATTGTTGAAAGCTGAGTGAGGCTGGGCCATTTCAGGAGGATGATCCGGCCTAGCAGCATTTCCATGTAAGTTCCTAGTCTGGATTGAAAGGCCCTTGTTAGGCATTCTATTGCCTGAAAGTTTGGATTCCTGTACTGTTTCATTCACTTTATGCGAATCGGCCTGATTGTAGACAATTTAGTTTTAATGGATGTCAGTATTAAGAGAATTGGATCCAAATTAACACACAAAGCAGCATTGAATTCTGCCACAAGACCTTTGTAAAGAAGTTTCTGTAGCAATAGAAGATCGATGAGATAAATGCTCTGTTTGTGAGTCAACATTAATAAGCTTGAGGTAATTTTAGGCATAACCACTCACCTTCTTGGGTTTGGGCACAGAGCACTTGTGAGCACTGAAGAAGGTGTGTGGGTGGCCCCTTGGCAGTGGAGAAAGCAATGAATGCTTGGGGATGAAGTCCCACCTCAGCCAAAAGGTTTTCAAGCTCCTACACTGCAGAAAATGTAGAGTGCCTATGAGCTCTGAAGAAGACGTGTGGGCGGCCCCTTGGCAGTACAGACTGCAATGAATACTGGGGAATAAAGTCCCACTCCAGCTGAACAGTTTTCAAGCTCCCATGCTGCAGAAAATGTAGAGCACTTATGAACACTGAGGAGGGTGTGTGGGCTGCCCCTTGGCAGTGAAGGCAGTGATGAATGCAGGGGAATGAAGTCCCACCCCAGTTAAACAGTTTTCAAGCTCCAGTGCCACAGGAAATGTAGATTGCTTATGATTGCTAAAGATGTGTGTAGAAAATATTATCTGCTCAGTTTCGAGCAATCAGCATGCCGATGGCGTTCCAGCTGCCCGGGGGAGTGCATGATGAAATGGGGAAAGGTTGATTGAATCCACGCAACAGTAGGTTCAACAATCCACCACCTAAAAGATCAACCTTTTTCTCATCCTCAGATTCTGCAAACGCATGTGCCTTGTGTGTTATGAGTAACCCTATTGAAAAGGCTGCTTCAACCAGCAGTCTCTGGTCAGCTCAGACCTCAATTTGCTGCTATTTCCAGTCTCAGCTCCAGTGGGGTTCAACTCCTTGCTCTTCATTGCTCAAGAATATTTGAGACTCTAAATCCCTAATTCACAAAGCCATTTTCAGCTAAAAATGCACTTTTATAGCCAAATATTTTCACAATTATGCCTGAGAGGCAGCCACAAAAAGACACCTAGCAGATGTAAATGAATTTACTACTGCCACAACTGTGTGCAATTACGTTGGAGTAAACTATATTTAAAGGGTCTGTAGAGGGCAGATGAAAGAGTGTTTTACCTTGTAGGTTTGTGAATGCCCAAAAAGTTAGGAATTTCCCGCCATTCAGTAACTTTTGTCTGGCCTTTTCACAACTTAGAAATGGTCAGAGATTGGATCCAGCAAAAGTAAAGGATTAGTTGAGTAACTATGACGTGAGCACTCATCAAACACAGTGATGTCATTAATAATTATTTCAGATGTCATCAGTAATGTTATCAAATATATCACATAACAAATCATCAGTGATATAATATGTGAGGTCTTGAGCAATGCATGGCGAGTGTGCAGGTTATAGTATTTTCCATGGGTGTCAACTCACCGAAATAACAGGGGTAGCGTAAGAGACATCACAAAACGTTTGACCCAAATGGAATTACAAGAAATCACATCACAGAAAGTGACATCATACGACCTGATGTCTACCCCCACAGGTAATGCCACATGCCATTTTACCCTGATGACATTACCTGAATTAAATCACTAAAGTTAAGAACCTTACAATAGTTGCAAGATTAATAAAATTCCACAAGTGTTGCTGAAGCAGGTACATACCTAGTAATTCATTAATTTTACTAATAAACAGTCATAATATGTCAGGAGGTCACCAACTACCTACTCATGTGTAAACAGTAAATGCAAATACAGTCGTATGCAATGACAACTTAAAACAACAAGGCTCAATGAGTGAATACCAATGTGTTCATGCACAACTTTTCAAACAAAAAATTCTGAATAAATATATTGCATAACAACATTTAACCATCTTCCATGATAAACGGAAAGTGAATTTAGAAGTATAAACCCTATATAGAGTAATACTTTGGTTAGAGCTTCTCCTTGATCTGACAGAACGATGAAAGCTAATGATGGACAGAACATTATAATGAGCACACCCTGTTTCACATACTCAGAAGACGATCCTCAGAGTCCGAGCCTCTGTATGCTAGTGCAAACTCCAAAGCTTGGTGACAACACACAACCACACTCCCATAGCATGTGACATTCCCAGATACAGCCTCAAATGCTTCTAATTTATATTTATCAGTGAGTGTACTGCACTAGGATGTTCTGCTTGAGGTGATAGTCTATCGTTTTGCCAAAGTCAACAGCATTTATATTATTCATTTTGAAAGGATGAAAGACTGAGAGGGTTTGCTGGGAATCAAGTCTTTGTGCATGGGGATGAAATCCCTGTAGTGGATGCCTTAGTCTTTGTTACCACCAGCTCTGGTTATAGTAATGAACAGTCGCAACACTTCTGAGCAAGGTTATTATTCTATAAATGGACTGTTCCATCAGCTCCCAACACTGGTACTTCTGATCAAAGCTGGAGAAAGCCAGATCTTCTCAGTACACCTCCTTTACTTTTAAAGATACATTACTAGCACCTTACAACTGAGCTGCCACATATCTAATGGGAAATGAAACAGAAAGATGACAAACACTTCTCTGTTAAAATTAGTGCTTAGTCCATTGTATCTGACTTTGAACAGTTGCTGGACTGTTTATACAATGACACACTGAATAGTGGACTCAACCCTCCTGAGATCCCAACACACACTGTCTAGAATTAGTATCACTATTTTGTTTGTCTGTTAACTGGCTTATGTATCAGTCACTGAGGGAGTTACCATGGCTCTCCCTGCTACCAGCACAAAAACAGAGTTATTAGCTTCTGATATCAGATAGCACTATAGAATTATGAAAATGAGTCCTTGAGGGCACCATGCAAGTACCATGCAGTGGAGTTCTCATTTCCTAACATTGCCACCTATCTATGCAATATCAAGAATAGTTTGGGGGTTATTGTTAAGTTTAAATAGAAAACTGATAACCATGCAAGGAAGATAGCATGCTTTACCCTAAGGGACAGCAGGATGTACAAAACATGTTTACATTTTATTGATTTATGAATAGGATTTCCTTTTAACTGGTTTATGAATATGTTTGAGAGGCTCACTGAGTGTGTTGCTAGACTCCAAGAAAGATAACCTAATACAGTCCTTTTAAAAACAGACATAGTGGACAGCTAATGGTTAAGTCTCCCTCACACAAATGTTATAGTGACGCCAATATTAAGAGCACATTTCCTCATAAAACAGGTACATCAGTGATAACAAGCAACCATGCAACTTTCTCTCACTGCTGTGCAAGTTTCATTCACACAAAAATGTAAGAAACTCATTCAATCTGGCCAACAATTCACAAATCAGCCTGCTGTGGCACTATAACTCTGGTGAGGCCCAGCCTTTTGTCTTTTCCTGATTGCTCCTTCAGTTTGACTGATGACAGTCTTTGCAGAAGCTCACACCTCTTAGTGCTTCTGTTATGATTGCTTCAAGCAGGAGACAACTCTGATAGGAGAAAGATTACTCTACATAAAAACTGTGTCTGTATTCTAGCCAGGAAATGACACTTGAAAAGAGAACCACTGAAACTGTTTTTTAAATTGCAGTGTCGCTTTTGGTGTATGAAACAGGGACCTCCAAATACCCACTTGTTGTTCCACTTCCAAGTCTTCTATTGCCAAGGAAGGCAGTGTTCTGCAGAGCACTCATAGGACTGCTGTGCAAGGAGAGCTGGGGTTTGGGTGACAGTCAACTTCCCAGGGGAAATGGAACATCCTAGATGCGAGAAGGAGTGTGCTTGCAGTAACGAGGCTGGTCAACTGCCCAAATGGACTAATCGACCTCGGGTAGGAAGAACTGAACATATTGAGTTGTAAGAGGCTGAATATAAAATACAATGGAGGGTAGGCCATAATCATTCTATTGCCTTAATCCTTGGGAAGACATGCCAAGACCAGAACGTGGCAAACCAGAGAGAGACAGTGGATCGATGCATAGCCCTGCCTCAATGCCCAGGACACTACATTGTGCTTTGCCCATGTTTGTGTGTGATATCCATTTTTGTATACACTAAAATAGTTTTCTTTCTTGAAATGATGCACTGAGATGGACATTCAAAACTGTTGATTCCTGAGCTCGAGCATTACCACAATAAATCCCTAAGTCTGTGACTGCTCATCATCACTACTGCTGTTAGTCAAGTGCTGAAGGGGTTGTCCTTGGCCTTATTTGCAGACATTAGTTGAACAGACCAAAGACCCAATAGGCCATGCCTGCTCAGTGGCCTCCAAACTGTGTCTGACAGCAAAATTCTGCTGCTACACATAAATAACAATAACATAAGGTTGCTGTATATGTGAACACAAATGAAGATCATTGGCATTAACCTTTTGAATCCTGTATGGTAATTAAAAGCCATAGATTTAAAGAAATAAAAACCGCTACCCAGGTAATAATCTGGACCCCTTCCATAAAGAATGATTATTTTGTCAAGTACACAGACGGTGGTAGGCCAGAGGTATGTGTACACCATGATTTGTGTAAAAGGGCAAGTGTACAATGTATGATCCATTAATTGTGCATTATCACTAACTACCCACTGTAATTTATCGGATTTTATAATAAGAAGAGGAGTATATACCCCTGCTTGACATTTGTATTTCGGTAAAAGTGAATACACCTCCCTCCTGCACTGCACTTCAAGGTACATACATGTGGAGTTATGTACAGTCAAACTTTGCATAACCATAGAAACTTATCTTCACAATATTCTTGTACTTGATGTTCTTGACATAATGTTTTGTCCACAAGATATTTTGGACCTAGTATTTTGGTCAAACACCACACCAGCGATATGGAGTGCTTTTCAGTATCATATACCTAACGAACAATGCTTAGCTGCCACTTGCCAGCACAAACATAAATAAATATATTTGGCCAACTGTTGTGTCGGAGATGAGTCCCTATGAAAAAGATCCCAAGGACCATTATGAACACACTGTCCCATTAGTGGTTTTCATTATTATACTCAGTCAAAACCCTAAAAAGCCTGCCCTAAAAGGACCCAATAACTTGTCAATAAATGTATACAGCCATTACTTTAGGTGATACAGGTGGTTAGCTCCTGCCCTTTGGAACTCCCTCCCTATCCACATTTGGAGTGTCCCTGACCACCTCACCTTTAGAAGACTGGTGAAGACATGGCTATTCTCCCAAATGTAATCTTCTTTTTGCTGTTGTCTCTCTTGGTGCTCATCTTAGCACTGGGACGCCCCATTGCTGGGGCAGCCATGCACTCTATAAATACTTTAACAAATAAATAAAAAATAACAAATACACTTCAAGGGTGTATGTATGACAAGCTTGTGAGTTTCACACAGAGACACTAATGAATCTCCCAAATGAGCTGTTGATAGAACACCTGATATAATGGATATGCGAAGCACAAGCTGATATATTTTACCCCAATTCAATGGCATTCACGCTATCACTCTTGGAATGATGAAAGGCGGAGAGAACCCATCTGCATCCAAACTTGTGGCCGTGGAGTTAAATGCAAGTTCCTGCAGAGGATGCATTACACCACCGAGCCGCCAGACCAAGCTAACAGCTCAATTTAGGTTCAATACCTAAATGCAAATATCTTGCCCTGCTATAACTTTTTGGGGGGTTTGTAATAACTATGTTTCTAGTTTGGTCACTTATGCTGGGCCTGTTGCTGGTGCATCTGTCTCCGTAACTAGGGGGTCAATAAGGATAGTAGATGGTCGGATGATCACATGGGTCTTGGTAGTTTCTTGCTTCAACGACACTCAAATTGCTGTGTCAATTTCATCTGATGGCAACGTGGTAGCAACAAATTAAAAACTGTCTGGCTCATATTGTGGTCTAGGTGCAGGGAAAGCTGCCTCAAATGAAATGGCGAGAAAACCGAGATGATCCTTTTTAGCCACAATACCCCTTTTTGGAACACCTCAAGGTGGCCCTCAGATCTTGGCCCACATCCATCCCCAGCCCGAAAAGTGAAGATTCTGGGGTTCCTATTTGATGTACAGCTCTGTTTTTCCGACCAAATTAATAACATCACTTCTTCTTGTTTTTATCTTCTTAGGGTTTTGTAGAAAGTCTTTCAATTAATCTACCCAGACATGCAAAAAATTGTAGTTGTTGCCCTTGTTTTCAGTTAGATCTATTACTGCACTGCAGCATATTTGGGAACTCAGAAACACCTGCAATGGAAGCTTCTATCATTGCAAAATGCAGCAGATTGGATGCCTC
This sequence comes from Triturus cristatus, assembly GCF_964204655.1. Lineage (NCBI taxonomy): Eukaryota > Metazoa > Chordata > Amphibia > Caudata > Salamandridae > Triturus > Triturus cristatus. Next base: position 673,357,093 of record NC_140591.1, on the reverse strand, counting down.
TAAAAATCCCTAAATTTAGCTCTGTTTCAAAGATTATCAGAGGCCTTCACTGGCTGTCAATCTGTGACAGGGTTAAATTCATGGCCTTGTGCATGGACCTTCAATTTAAATGTTTTCTTTGAGGGCAATGTTTTTATTTCCTCTGCAGGTGCCTGGTACATGATGATGGAGTAATAGCCGAGGAGGAGTGTTGTAATAGTTGTGTGATGTCTGGTGGAGGTGTTGTGAATGTTGTGTGAGTGTGGCTTTTAATATGGAGAAGTTGTTCATGGGTCATACGTGGCCTTCGATCCCCCCATGGTATTAGAGGTGTAGAGACAGTGTGTTTTGTAATTGCCTGCTAGAGTTTGTGAGGTTGTTCGTGAGACTTCCTCAGCAGCCCAATTGCGATAGGTACTTAATCTTTATGTGTAATTGAGAATAACAATTAGTGCAGTGGACCTTTTGCCCTGAGGGACACTGTACTGATCAGGGTGATTCCCCGCTGGTTGAGGTTTCACTTGAATGCATGTTCGAATGGTGTCAATTAGGAGATTGTATTCTGTCAATTTCTTTAGTAAAGCAGACAATTGTTATTTGTTGTTATTCTATTGTATTTGGATGTGTTCTTGTTGTTTAAGAGTACATTCATGAAAATTGTAAAAGAGGGTGAACCAACTACACAGAGTGAGATCAACGTGTGTTGCACTGGGGTTTTTGGATTGGTGTAAAGCTGCACTGTTATTGGTTAGTTACTTCAGCGGGTGGTATCTTCTCTGGGTATAAGTTGAATGTAACTAAAACAAAAATTCTTTTTAACTTTCAACCAGAAATATCAGTTCCTGGGGTTTGTCCATTGGCTACCTATATAGGTATTCAGATTATGCCACAGGTAGAACAAATAGTTAAGCTAAATTATGAGTCTCTTTTGTAGTCTCTTAGAAAGAGTTTAAAAAGCTGGAATAAGCTACCTATATGTGTTGTTGGTTGGTGTAATATTAAAATTAATGTTTTACCTAAATTCTTATATCTTTGTCAGGCATTCCACTGCGTGTCCCAAACTCCTTTTTTTTAAAGTGAGATGGTGCTATTGGCAGTTTTATATGGGGTTATAGGCTGGCATGGCTTGCAACACGGTTTATTACGTTTCCTTGTGATGCATTCCGTTATGCTCCTTATGTGATAATCCAATGCTCCCGGATATATTCCATGATTCCATTGGCAAAATTAGGGCTAATTATGAGGTTGAGCAATCAGACATCACTGTGATTTAAACAGGTTTCATACATTTGAAGGGTTGCAAACTTCCTATGACCTCCCCACTGGTTATTCTTTAAGTAATTAGAGATTAGGGAATATTTTATGGTGCATTGTAGAATTATAACAGCACCCTTAAACTCTTACTTACCTCTCTGTCTCTATAGTGCATTTAAGAAATCACTAATAAGCACCATTTATCCGAGTTTATTTCAATATGGAATCAACAATAGCCCTTAACTTGCTGAAAATGGAGCAATCTCCTCTCTGAGGACAAAGCCCCTTCTGAAATCCTGGCTGCATTAGAGACTGTAGAGGATTCAGTACATTCTATCAATATAAGTCTATAACAATTTAAAACTATATGTATGCTTTATTATACCCCTGATAGAATAACAAAGTGGGCCGGGAACAATAGTGGGGATAAGACCAAGTATTCTACATGTAGATTTTACAGCCGCAAATATTTTACATATGTTTGTTACTTGCCCCAAACCGGGGGAGTTCTGGGTAGCTGTGAATCAGTTTTTCAGAGTGTATATCAGCTATGACCCTCAGTTCACACAAAAAGAGACTATGCTAGGGTATAGGGTGGAGTCAGACCTGGGATTAAAATGATTGTTATCTATCACTATTACGTCGGTCAGGCTTTGCATTTCTAGGGCATGGATCTATGTCGCTTCCTTGGGATGCCCAGTGGTGGGCAATTATTATGCAAATTTATGAGGGGACTTCGTTCTATTAAACAATTTGAATGCATCTGGGCTAGGTTTAGTTGGGATGCACATGACAATCTATATTTTTCTTTTACTTTCAATTAATTTGTCTGAATAATTTCCCTGCTTGTGATTATATTAAGACTTTGACTTGGTGTTTTTTGAATAGCTGTGATGTAGCCATGCTGGAACAGTGTATTGTTTCTACCCATGTTTACTGAGTTATATGTTTGCAGTTTTTCGTTATCTGTCATCCTGAACACTAGAATGTAAAGATTGGGGGTAACCCCTCGTCTAATGTATTTAATTTACATGTCATTTGAATTGGAAGATCTGTGATCATGTTTGAAATAATATGCCAATAAAAAGTAAATAAAAAAGAAGCATTACAAATGCCTGTCCAAGTTGCTTTTGTTAAATGTGCAGCACATTGCAAGTACTGTGATTATGTAACAGTTGGCAATAGGTAAGCTGATGACGTTGCTAAATACTGTACTTTTAATAGTGAGTGCACATATGACGGAACCGACAATACCAACTACAACCTTTTGTTAACTACAGCTGGCACTAATTTAAGAGGTTGTAGGAGGAAGTGTCAGAGGAAGAACAGAAGAGTTGGGTCAAAGCATGATGTGTCAAGAGAGATGAAGATATGATTTGGGTTTCGGCAGATGGTAGAACAATGTTATCCAATAGTCTTTTATCCCCAATGGTAAGACATTATCATGTTACAACTCATGTAGGTAGAGACACCATGGTTAGGTTGTTTTGACAGACCTGGTTCAATCCCAGATTTAGGTTAATGGCTGAAGCGCTGTGTCACAGGTGTGTTGTTTGCCAACAGAACAATGTGGGAAAAGAACTGCAGTCACGTTGAGTCAAAGAGGAAGGTCAGGTGGTCCTTTTAATAGGATGCAGTTGGATTTCATTGAGATGACTCAATGTAATGGTTTAAGGTATGTGCTGGTTGTGTGTATCTTTCCACAATGAGTTGAGGCATACCCTACATGAAGGAATGACTGTCTCACAGTAGCAAAATTGCTGTTGAGGGAGTTAATACCTAGGTTTAGCTTCCCAACTTCGTTGGAATCTGACTGGGGCACCCACTTTGATAACAAAAAATTGAGGATGCTGAGTGCTACGTTGCAGGTTGAACAAAAGCTGCATTGCAGTTACAGATCTGAGGCTTCAGGTCTGGTGGTGCAAGTTAAAGGGACTTTGAAAACAAGACTTGACAAAGTGTGTGCTTTCATGTCATTGAAATGGCCTGCTTGTCCCACCACTTTAGTTCATTATGGGTAGGGCAAAGAGATTGCCAGCAGTGTCTGCAAATGCACTTGTGAACATTACTGATGATTTAATACATGGTTACTAGAAAGGACTGGCTGATGTGGTGCATTTTGTGTCTCATTAGGGCAAAGCTGCTATGGTCCCGTCTCATCAGGAGCAGTGCCATGACCTAAGTCTGTGCGACTGGGTCCTGGTCAAGACAGTCATGAGGAAGAGTTGTCTGGAGCTTCGTTGGCAGGGCGTATCAAGTGACTCTGGTCACGACGACTGCTGTGAAGTGGGAGGTCCCCAAAACTGGGCGCATGCTCCTTACACACTCAGAGTTCCCTGTCCCCTCAATAATATAACAGCACCTCTCTGAACAGTACCAGTGGTGGTCAAGAGACCACAGGAGCAGGTTAGTCAAGCTGTTGGGGACCAACAAGTATTTAAGACAGCACTTGTTTGGTCTGAAGGGGGTCCTCAAAAGTCTGAACTGAAACACTTCATTTTGAAACTGACTGTCAGTGAACTTGAACCTTTTATCATTAGAAACATTAATTACGCTTTGTAGAGAGGAAAGAAGATTCACAAAGACTTTTGTACATAACTTGCTGCTTATCATTTGAACTTGGTTTTGCTGCTTGCACGGGGGAAAACTGACATAAACTGACAGAAAGGACTCTGTAGCTGCTACGTTCCACCCTGGTTTATATTCTAGCGAAGAAATGCAAGCAAGTACTACTCCAAACACTAGTTCTAATAGGCACACATAATTCATAATAGGCACATTAATAGTTGTAGTTGTAGGACTAATTACAATGCTTATAGGGTTATTTCCAGCTATGTATAGGCCAGGAGAAATTAGATAAACCAACTGTATTACATCCTGCAGATAATAAGATACAATTTTGGGAAGCTAAGAAGTTTCACTCGGATACATCAAGGGGAGATTATTCTTCCAATGTAAATTTTAGATTCTAGTGTGACTATATTGACACAATGAGTGCGAGAGATTGCTATGTGTGCACACAGTTTCCTGCTTCATAAGTTGAGGGAATCACTTATCATCATATTCCTTTGAATTATGGACTTTCATGTGGTATTTTAATGAGCTTATTTTATAGACAGGGTCGTTTCCAATAATGTTTTTCAAACTTTGATTTAGTTTTGTCAGAAATCCCTATATTCAAATATTTGAATAACAATCCTTATTTTGAAGGTGTAAAGATTGCAGGTAAATATTTAGCATCCCTTAAATTATTGGGCACTGCATATGCTCATAGGCATACTTTGACATGCTCAATATCGGATGTGGAAAAGAAGATTTTGAATTTAGTTGAAGATAGGAGGAGAGAATTAGAGTCTAGATCTAGAAATTATGCAGATCTTCATAGGCAGCGTGGATGGAGTGCTGAATGGATTAAACATCAGCTGAAGGGAAATGTTCCCGCTTTAATCTTAGATTGGCTACATGAAGGGAAGTTATGTATACATGTTGACTAGAGGTTAATTGATCCAATATTTTGGGGAAAAAGTGATTGTGAGCATATTTTCGAGGTGAGGGAAAAGAATAATCTTTAGCTGGAGGGACAGGATTCTATGATTTCTGCGGTGTATTGCATATGTAGACATTGTGCAAATCTTAAATTGCCCCATGAATGGCATGCTATCTTTGTATAGTTTTACCAAAGATTAACCATGTAGAACATTTTAATAATCCAGCGTGAAACAAGAAACACAGGAACAAATGAGGTGTTAGAGCAGCTGAAGTGTTGGGTGATATTTTTGATACCATCATCCCATCTGTAGGTATGTTTTTGAATGATTTGAAGATTAGAAAGCTTTCTACTATAGTGGACAAGATAGCTACTACTACTGCAAATTCCCTATTGCTTATAATTACTCAGATGATTGTAATTATGTCAATGGTTTTACAGAACTGACATGCGTTAGACCTTCTGCTCGCAGAAGTGGGCGGAGTCTGCCAGATGCTCAAAGTTCAGCCATGCAGTACTTTGATGCCTATTTAAAGTTAGAACTTGAATAAATACATTTGGAGTATATCTGAGTTAACAAAGGATTTGGAAGGATTAGAAGCAACAGGATCTTAAAAAGCAATTGGGAATGGATTATCTGCTGTTGGCAAGTGGTTTGGAAGCTTGGGAAGTGGAATTCTGGGTGCAATTATAAACCCCTTGTGATAATTGCTCTCTGCCTGATATTCCAATTCATGATTTTTAAGGGATATAAGAATGTTCAAGTTAGACGGGGGTGAAAAGGAAGAGAGAGACATACGGTTAGAGGAGAGTCAGAGCAGAGTCTTGGAAAAATGCGCAAGAATTCCCAGTTTTATTAGGTCTGTCTGATAAGATCAGTTTGTTATCTGTGATGGCTTGATAAGTCTTCAGTGGGGGATTGGAGCAGTGCAAATTTGGCTACACCCTTATACTATTAATTAGGCCACATATATGTTTCCTAAGGGCCTTATGTCTTCATGAGGTATGGTGTGACTAATGAAGTGAAGTGCACTTAGAGCCATATAGAAAGTGAATTTACTATGTAGCCTCCACATTTAAATATGTGTGTGTACACTAATGTTTCTTTTACAGTAACAGCAAATCGTAGTTCTCTCGTATATTAACATGTGTGCATTTCCATAATATTGATTAATCTTTATCCATTTATATTCATTTAAAGGTATTCTGTATTTACTGTATAATTTTACATGTATCTATCAGAATTGCTTCTTACACTTGGAACATCACTGTCTATTTATCCGTATTCATGCAGTTGCAATGTGTATTGAATCTTAGATTTTGCTAACTTGACCAAAGGCCTAAAGCATTTGGATTTCACAATGTTTAATGTTTAACCTTCAACATGAATGTTTTATATGGGTGCAGTATGTTTCATTTCTCTGCAGGTGCCTGGGGCATGATCTAGTTAATGAAGAAAGACACATTGTGTGAACAAGATAAGGAAGCATGAGGGAGTAGAGGGTGATAAAAATGAACAGGCAGTAGGGAAGACTACTCTCTGTGCGGAATGAGGATATGTAATTCAAGGCGTTTTCAAATATGTGGACCAAAGAAAAACAATTATGAGTTTGTCTGCCAAATAGTATCATTTGAAGGTGGTCACTAATTGGACCTTTGATTCTGTTTCTAGAAGGCAATTTATGTCAGTATAACTAGGGAATGCTCTTTAACTTTGGTCAGATTCTTTTCAGACTTCAAGAGATATGGACCTTTATGCACTATTCTTGTTGCGTGGTTTCAGGCTATGCAATAGTCTTGCTTTAAAGAATTTCTACAGAAGTTCTTATATGGTGATACCTTTCTACTTTAATTGATCTAATCTGTGTTTCATTTAACACTGTTTAGAGTAGGTCAGTTGAAGAAAATTAGAATCTCTCATGCATTATAGCCAGGAGGACTAATACTTTCAATCCCATCACCATTCTGTTTTTCTTATACTTTGCATGATTGCTACTGAGGTCCACATCTGTTACTTGTTATTGAGGATAAACTTTGTGTGCCAATTTGGCTTACCTTTGATGATCTTCGACTGCTTTACTATGTTCCAGAAACTGATGTGAATTACTTTGACTTTGAATTTGTAATACATCTATACTTAATCCTACTCTGAGCTTCACTGTGTGACTAAATGGGCTGCACTGCAATTGTGAATTGAAACTAAACCTAATTCTTTTATTTCTCAAGCACTGTAAAAAGATCCATCAAAGGGGGGTAGGAAAGGGGGCCTCACTCCTCTGCATTAGCACCTTCATCGAAATCAGAATCTCAATGAACTACCAAAAAGTTCTATGGGTCACGTATTGAATCTGAAGTTTGGTTGAACCAGTCTGAAATCACAAATCCTACAGCGAAATCGAACCACAATTATATCATGCAATGCCAATGACAAAAGCCACCTAAATGCCTGAGTAACCAAATCTATAATTCAGGGCAGTCCCTGATTCAGAAGAACACATCTTTCCCAGCCAAAACTTGCAATTCTTAGCTAGCCAGGAGAAACAGCCACTCATGACCCACATCCAAATAGACAAGTTGTAAAAGGTATACAAAATGGACACAAATAAAGAAACACATCCACCCTCACAGCCACTCCTACTGGAAGCAGGAGCATCGACATGCTCCAAATGAATACTCTCATATGCATGCAACTATCAAGAATATTGAACAAAACAAAACAACAATGAAGGTACTCTCCAGTTATCACTTGAACAATGTTTATGTTCTGAGATAAGGCCATGACAGTTAGAAGATCTTTTTTATGATATGGTCCCTCGGACTTTTTTGCTAGTTCCCTTCTGCCTGAATTCTCTTTCCACTCCATATTCATTAATTCTTTTTTGCCCCTTCCTGTGTCTCCCCATCTCTGCAGTGCTTTTGACAACAATTTTGGAAAGAATTTAATGTTTCCCCTAAATATGGAACTTCCATCAGAGATATTTGTGCACTTGATTAGTGCTAGTATTTTTCCGACTTTACCTCATGCAACAGAGAGATGTAAATTAACTATTTAGTATGACTAGATGGGCCTCAAAAATATGCCCCTGATTTATCAGGCATTGTGTTGCACAAGGTGATGCAAGGGCAACGCAAAAACTTCAATAATTTTTGCAAAACCATGGAAGAGGTGATTTGCTCTGCCCTGTGTGCATTTGTGAAGAAATGTAATGCAACACAGCTGCTTGCGATGCATTACATTACATTTCAATATGGGAGGAGTTCCATCAGTGGACCATGGGCGTTTCCATGTATCCACCGATGGAGTTTACTGCATTCCTTATTTACTAAAGCTACTACACCTGGGAATGTATCAAAATACTACGCCTTCCCCAGTAAGATGCAATGAGGATAAATATCTTTATTTCTCCTCGTTATGTCCTCTCTCCATGTGTGCCGCATTCTACAGCACAAATAAGTCTAGCTAGCGCTATATAAAACTCAAAAATAAATAAATAAATAGAGCAAGTAAACTTTCTTTGAGGATTGTTTTTGTGCAGGAATGTGCCCCTTCCTTCATGACAACAATCCTGGCTGTAACCCAAGCATAATTGCACTTAGGCTGCAAGGGTGTCATAGTTAAAACTAAGCCTGGGCAAAGCACTACGCTACGCGTGCGTAGTTTGCGAAGTTTGCACTACTTCGCACTACGCGAATTGCACGTAGCACAGTGCAAACACGCGAAGCGTAGCGTAGTGCAGCGGTCATTTTTTGCTTGCTCGCGGTCCTCAACGTCAAGTTGGCGACTGCGAGCAAGCAAAATGACATCCCGGCAAGACTTTTACCTCGTTCGCGATCAGCAACATCAAGTTGGCGATTGCGAGCGTGGAAAATAAACCTCCCGGCGAGATTCTCAAAGTGGGGAGGTCAGGTTTCTCATTGCGAGTGGTCGCGTATGCTCGCGACTGCTCACGATGAGAAACTACCAGTCCGCGTTGAGAAAGCAGCCGCTCGAGTAAAAATCTACTCGAGCGGCAGAAAACGACAGCTCACACTGTGCAAGATGCCGTTTTCAATGATTGCACAGTGCCGGATGCTTGTCCGCACTGTGCAATCATTGAAAACAGCATCTTGCACAGTGCGAACAGGGCACTACGCAGTTTGCGAAGTGCTACGCGTAGCACGAAGTGCACTTTGCGCAGCTACGTGTAGCACTACTTCGCGAACTATGCCCAGGGTTAGTTAAAACTAGGCTGGACACAGTGCTCCAATGCAAGGTGGAGAGCAGAAATGCTCTATATCTTTATAAATATGGAGCATTTTTCTTCCCTCCCTTTCATGCAACGCACCACAGAAACTTTGCTTTCCCTCCTATGTCGCGTGAAGGATTAGGAATTATTCTCCGAAGTGTATTGATTTGATGGTCTACCATAACATTGCAAGTAATTTGCCAAGAAATTGCAATCTGTACTGTATATAAAGCCTAATATCAAAAACGCTTTTAAAGCCAAACATAATTTGCTGAAGAAATAGTAAAAGAAGAAAAGCTATGTTTGTTTTATGCAATATTTTTCAAAATCGATAATGTGGATCTTAAGCAGGCCTCTGTTGTGTTTTTGTGTGTGGGACACAGGAAGTGAAAAAGTGTTCTTTGTCCTGTTTTCAACTTTCATTGGGGCGCATTTGGCTAACCTTTTCTGAAAGGACACTTTTTTTTATATTTGGAAACTCACGCATTTTTAAGTGTCTGATGCTTGTCAACTCAAAAGGTCATTATGTGAATCTGAGCCCTCACGTTCATGGGAGCACCACAAATTTATATTTTAATATCTGTAGCCGTTGATAAGTATCCATTTACAGATATTCTACCGTGAGAGGAGACATTTCTACTATAATCCACTGACTTTGAACGAAGGTTGTTTGAAATGCAGGGCGCCGTACAAAACATGCTTCGACTGCACTACATATTGAAACCCTTGTTAAATCTGCTCAGGTGTGCTATGCATGAAAGGATATTTACAGCTTGGTGGACATGCCATTCATTTCACGGGTGCCCTTTCACTTTACTTTATGTATTTAAGAAATGGGCTTCTCACTCTAGACGGATGTTCTTTTCATAAGTGCAGCTCTTGGAATCCAATTAAATGTCAAACAGAACCGTCCTCGGAGAATGCTAACAACATTTTCAAAATTCACAAAGTCATCTGGGAGTTTGCAATGCCTAGGTCTGACTTCACAAACTAATATTGAAAGTTTTATTTACGGACCAGTTCATTTCCGAACATATGTGCACCCTTTCGGTGTGCATAGACAGGCTTAATTTAATTGCAACTGCCCCGCGTTTTGATATTTTTGGATTGGAATGTTTAAACTAATATGTATGAAAACTGGGTGAGTGAACTTGTGTGCATGCCCCCTGTTCCTAAAACTGTACTGTAAAATGTGCATCACCCAATTGGTGTATTTACATTTTCAATAAAGCCGTTGTAAATTGGTGCGGACGTTTCACCAGTGGCATATAATTTAAATTTCATGGGGCAGATTTATGTTTCCTGGCGCATCCCTGCAAATCAGCAGGGATGCGCCAGGAAAGATGCGTCACGCAAGTTTACCCTTGCGCCACCACAGATGCGCCACATTTACAATGCAGCGCATCGTGGCGCAAGGATAAACAGATGCGTGACGCATCTGATGGCGTAAGGGCGGCGCATTGCTGGAGTCGTGTCGCAAGCACGACGCAACTCCAGCAATGTTTACGGGCTGCCCATACCTAACATGCTGCGACATGCCTTACGCCTGCTTCAAGCAGGCGCAAGGTTTTGACGCAGCAGCGTCGGAAAAGTGACTAAGTGAAATCTTGTAGATTTCACTGCGTCACTTTTCCGAGGCTTTTTCCGATGGAACGCCCACCCTTCATACATTAAACCTGACGCAGGTTTAATTTGGCGCAGGGATTTACACCGTGACGCATCTCCATAGATGCGTCACGATGTAAATGGGGCGCAACGTGGCGCAGGGTTTACGCCGCCGCTGCGTCACAAAAGTGACGCAATGGCGGCGTAAAAGTGGCGCAAGTCTAACATAAATCTGCCCCCATATGTAGGATTCACACACCTCCGTGAAACTGAATAACTCATATTCTGATACTGGGTGTTTCGACTGATGCAGAAAATGAAATGTTCTGAGCCGTGACGCATGAAGGATGACAAGCATTGCACAACTTTACAACTTAAAATTCCAATTATTGAACCGGAGCACATAGGTACTGGGGTGTGTATCCGAATTGGGTGCTTTTTGGTCACCCGAAGATCAATACAAACGAAGTAAGTAAAACCTGGTGCAAAAAGTTTTGGCAAACTGCGTGAAATATGAAAAAGCCCACCTCATAAAAGGAAAACATGCAAGTAGTGTTTTATCCCATTTCCGATGTCTGAAACTCGAAAAGATGAGTAAATCCTGCAAGCAGCAAATGTCACACCTCTTGGAACCCATATGTGCAGGGAGAAAAATGTGTGCCCAGATTGCACTGTGGGTCGGAATGACTTCCAGTGTCAGTCGCGTCAATAACTTTATCTCAGCTGTGCATGTTTAGGAGATATGTGTCAAAAGGTCCACTTTATGTAGAGCTTGGTCAGTAATCTATGGGGCTGTTTGTTTCTGTGATGTCTCCCGGATTAAATGTAATGTAAATATGATTTATAAGGTGCAGCTGATTCCCGAGGGCGTCTTGGCGCTATAGAAGCCGACTAAGGCAGCAACAGTTTTCGCTATGGGTTGAGCGAATGTATAGGATGCCTTTCAATCCTGGGTGAAAAGCCAGGTTTTTAGGGCTTTTCTGAAACTAAGTAGGGAGGGGGCTGCTTTGAGAGTCAGTGGCAGACTTGCAGTGGCAGACTTTTCCAAGGCATCATGGTGGTCCTGTTAACGCCCCCCCACCCAATTGGCCTTTCTAAATGAGGGAACCACCATATTCCTGGCAGAGCCTGAGCGTAGCGCCCTTGCTGGTATGTACCATTTATTTTCTCTTTAAATGGTCTGGCACGAGTCCGTGCAGGGGTTTATGATGGCTTCTCTGGCCGATTCATGTTTGGGAACTTTGAAGATGAAATGAGCAGCAGCGTTTTGCAAGATCTGGAGTCTTTTCAAAAGCCTTGATGCAAGAGTAAGGTAGAGCCTATTACAGTAGTCAATCCTTGTGAGGAATATTGCCATAGTTTCTGTTTTTAGAAGTTCAGGGGGCAGGAATTTTTTGATTTCTTTCTTCCAGCCTTATAGAGCAAAAAGATGCAGATGTCATTTTGTTGACTTGCTCCTTGAATTTCAGTTCACTGTCTACCAAGAATCCTAAGTTCTATACTTTAGTTGAGGGTGGAGGCAGTGAGTCCAGCTCTGTCGGCCACCAGTCCGGTGTCCAAGGAGAAGGTTTATTGCCAAAGATGATGACCTCAGTCTTTGAGGCATTCAGCTGCAGGCCATTGCAATCCATCCAGTTGCTCACCTTACTCATACATAAGCTGAATGGCTCACCTGGGTTGTTTTCGCAGTTTGCTAGTGACACCACAATTTGTGTGTCATCCGCATAAGACGCTAAGGTAAAACCGGCGTCTGTGAAAATTGACGCAAGTGACGTAACATAAAGGTAAAAAAGAGTTGGGCTCAATGCCGATCCCCGTGGAAAACTGCCTGAAGACGAATGTGCCCATTGTCACATTTTGTTGTCGATTTGTCATAAATGATTTCAGGAGATCCATCGCTGTGAACTTTATCCCCAGGCTTTGCTTGCGGTCTACTAAGATCTCATGGCTGACCATATCAAAGGCCGCGGAGAGATCCAGCAAGATCACTGCCGCCATCCCCCCTCTGTAAAGAGCTTCTCGTATAGCTTCAGTTGCTGAGCTCCACCTACACATTTATATACATGTTGGAAACCTTTGTTAGTCCCTTATAGTTTATTTTCAGGAATGCACTTTATTAGTCATTGGAAGACATATTTGCAATACTTCCTATTAACAACAAGTGGTTTATGATTTGATAGCGTTACAAAATGTTGGGATTGACACAGTAAGGCTATCACAGGTTAGGTTGGTAAAGTCCTAATTTGTCTGCAACTGAGGTCGAGCACTTTCCCAAAAAGGGCATCAAAAGAAAGGGTATCTTTTATTCGCCTTTATAAGATTGTCCTTAGCAGCAAGCCGTGTCAAGCTATCAAATTATTCATCAGTGCCATTCACACACACATCATATATCAGCCCCTATGAAAGTGATTATGCATGTATTTCATGAAACAACGAAATCATCATATTTTTTCAACCTAATTATTAGTTGCTTCCAGAGAATTATGGAATCTTGCCTTTCTATATAGTAACTCAGAACCGAGATCTTTGAAAACAATGCTGATTAATGCTAAATAAGGCCTCGTGAACAAAAACATGCAATTTTTAACATCACTGAGTTTGCAAGTGCATGAAGCTAAGTTTCAATATTCAAAAGGTATGTTGTGAGTTACAAAGCATTCATGACTTACATATTTATTTATTTATTTATTTATGAGTTTTAACTGGACTCGATGGTATCAGAGTGCTTTACAGGTTGTTAGAAATGGGGGTCTTTAATGGCAGAGGTATGCATTTTGTCCAAGTAGGGACTCTTGCTTCTAGTCAGGGTAATCAAGTTACACACTTTAGATAACCCCTGCCCACCCCTTGGTAGATTGGCAGGAGCAGACAGGCTTATCCCAAAGGCAATGTGTTAAGTATTAGTATTCGTCATATTAGCTTTATTCGACAATATTAGTCATCAAAGCAGATGTACAAAACAAGACACATGACTGTTAATTATTAGCACATTAAAATCGATTTGCACTAAAATATATAAAACAGTAAAAACATTTTACGAATAAAAACTAAATTGATAATAGTTTAATACATTATATTTTTTACTACCTATTGCACAAAATAGAATTCATTAGTCTCAACCTTTTGCCACGCTATTCTTATAAACCACTGTTAACTAAAGCAGATGGACTATGGAAGTCAATAAACGTCAATCAAGGATTTAGGGGCATTTGAGAATCAGTACATATGCACATAACATACCCGCTACCCTACTGAGAATACTTGGGATCTGATAGACAATGCCCAGCCTAAGAACTTTGCCAAAGCGATAACAATAGATGTTGTTGTTTCTGAGTTCCCAGTGTTCTACAAATCGGGGTCAGCCACATACGGCGCAGTACTCAAAATACACAGTAACACAGTGAACAGATCAGAAATGGACACCATACTAGTTCAAAAAAATAAAGTATCTTTATCTAAACCAAACAAGACCAAAACAACATAAATCAAACATACATGTGTCGAAATATCAGTTTAGAGCAGTTGTTGCAAAAATAGAACTTGTAGAAACAAAATAGCTCCACCTGGGGCTATTGCGACGTTGTGACAGGCATAAATCCAAGATACGGCACTGACCGCAAGGTGCGCAGTGTCGGGCACAGAGATCCCCTAAAAAGAGTGCCTTGAAAACTATTGGGCAGATTTACAAGAAACTAACGCAGCGCAGTGCAGCAAGTCATTTTGCTGCGCTACGTTAGTGTCGAACCACAGGGATGCAACATATTTACAACAATATGTCGCATCTCTGTGCTTCCCCCTGCACTGGTGCACAAACTGCTGCCATGCGCCGGTGCAGGAACCCTTGCACCATGGTGCAAGGATGCCTGCGTCATGGTGAGATTGTTTTTGTGCAGGAAGGGACACTTTCCTGCACAAAAACAATCAATTGAGGTGATTTCCTCTTCCAGTGTGTGCTGTAGAATGCAGCACGCATTGAAAGAGAAAAATATCGAGGTGAAATGAAAACACCCTAGGGTGGCGTAGCATTCTGACGCATTTCCAGATTTACGATTGCCCGGAAATCTGGAAATGCATCAGTGTACATGGGTTGCGTGGAAACACCCACAGCAACACCCATGTCACACTGCTAACACGCAAAGTGTTGCATGAAAAGGGGCAATATTTACAAGCACAGGTAAAGCCATGCAGGGTGACTTTGCCTGTGCTTGTAAATATCACTCAGCAGGTTGCGTTGCCGGTGCATGACGCAACGTGACACAAGGGGCCTGTAAATCTACCCCTAATTCTATGGACGATGAACGGCATCATGAAGGTGAGGCGTTGGTGCTGACGTTGAGGACGCTTCCCTGGTTGCCACGGGGGAGGAGTGCCATTGTGTCAGTGAGGAGGAGAGGCATCGAGCCCAGGACAGGGCAAGTCGGCAGCATCGGTGGTGAGGCATCGGTCCCTATGAGGTGATGCGAAGTCAAAGAGTTTGTGAAGTCACCCTCGTCAGTTATCATCATAGAGATAACAAGATACTTGCGGGAACGGTGTCTCTGCAAGCACTGGCATCAGGAAGGCTGATAACAGCAAGCATCGGCAGGCGTCCGAGCTGCGGTGCAGACGGTGTGGTGGGTCTTGCACTTCACGATCAGTGCCCCGGGCTTGGTGCAGGTCGCAGCGCCACTGGCTGCATTGCTGACGGCGTCAGAGTTGCTTTTCGTGCTTTGCAGCACCAACCACACAATTCCCAGGGCCCAGGAATGGGAATTGGCACTCTTTTGAATGCAGGAGTCCACACACGAGCCCAGGTGCTGCTCAGTGGGCTGCAGGTGAAGTCTTTGTGCCCCTGAGACTTCAGAACAGGAGGCCAGCACACACACGCTCTTAGAGATTCTTCTTCAAGCAGGTTCATAACAAAGTTTCAGTCTTTATCCTTGGCAGAAGCAGCGACTGCAGGCCAACCCAAAAAAGCACACACAACAAATGGGCAGTACTCCTCCTTACGGCTCTCCAGGTCTTCACCTTGGCAGAGGTTCCTCTTGAGTCCAGAAGTGATTTAATTCTCCTGGGCTTAATGTCCAATACTTATACCCCATTTTCTCTTTGTTCACTTTGTGGTAAGGATCTCTTAGCCCAGTCCAAACCAGTTCTGTCCTCTTTGGCGCAGCATCGCTACAGGACGTTGGGACAGCATTGTGCAGAGTAGACACAGCTTATGCAGGTGCTAGTGAAACTCATGTCAGTCTGTGGGACCGATAGTCTTTCAATAGTGAAAAATGACTCCTGGTGCATCTACAGCCACACGGGCACCCTGTGGCACCTTCTTTGACGATGCTCCAAACTTAGACGACATTGGGGGGACATACTAAATGTGATTTTTTACTCAGAATATCCCAAGCTGCCCAGCTCTATACTTTTGGGGCTATTGAACGCATTCACTACATTCTAGCAAGGGGAAGGCCATCACACTGCACTATGCACAACTAAGTAGACTATTACCTCCAATTGGGGCCCGACTCCATAACTGACCACACAGACTGGCTGCATGAACTGTGAGATACAATTGGAATTGAAAAATCACAGCCTCACTTGAAGCCAAGTTGCCACAATTCGACAAAATTTGGGGCACATGCTTCAGATTCTTAGCACAAGAATTTTGTGAACTCTTCTGCCTGAAATATCTCAGAATTCTCCAGCTTACGCAGAGATAGAACACAAGAGACTCCCAATGTAAGGAAGATTAGTTTTGATCTGGATTCCTTAAGAGCCCTCTCACCATGGCACTGAACTCTGTAAGAGGAAGATGCTGTGGTGGTGGAGAAAACTCCTTCCTGTTTGTACCACGCCTGGTTACTTCCTCATCCCTCTCATAACCTCTCTCCCACCTCCCATTCCCATTAAGCCTACCCCGTCATTTTTCCTCACTATTTTACTTCACCTGCTGTTGGATGTAGGTTAGCATATATGTTATCTGACGAGAATGAATACAAATAGATCTGAACCGTAAGAAATAAACACATGAATAAATTGAAATTACAGTTTTGAAAGAGATAGTCATTGAGCAAGGATTAAAGAACAAAAGTAATTGTTGAGTCCTTGGAGGAATAATTAAAATGCAAAAGGGAGCCCAATGGAGAACACTGGGAACATCAAGAGACAAATGTATGCACAAAGTTCACTGCAAAACATATAACACATTACAGAATCTCCAAAACAAAATAAATCATGGTCCAAAGGTACCCAAGAACAGATCATGCAGAAAAGGAGAGTTCAAAAGACATCAAGTCAGTCCCCCACACCGGATGGTGTGTTAAAGATGCTGCTCTGAGTTGGGGACCTTCTATGGATCAGATTTGCTGACCACCATCAATGTCCTCCTGGCTGCATTCACAGAGTTTAGCAAGTGCACCATGATGGTTACCAATCGCATCTTTTTTGCCCTTATCTTTTCCACCAGCTCTGACTTCCTGACAGAGCACCTGTTGACGATAAGCCTGCTGCCTCATGGCCTTCTACATAGCAGCCAGAGGAACATACAGTGATGCTAGGGATGTAGCATCATGTGACAGCTCAGGGGGGTCTAGGCCAAATGATATATTTCATTTGTGATCTTCTTTTCATGTTCTTGCAGATAGATGGAGGTAGTGGGGTGCCCCTGGAGGTTCCATTGTTGTGAGACATCTTGACTGATGGAGGTGGAAGCTTAGGCCCTGTTGAGGGAGGCCTCTTCTCCTGGAGCCCGACAGATGTTTCATCTTCCGACCCAGAAGAAGCCTCAAAATATGATTCTTTCTGGGATGTGATTTCCAGATGTACCACCACCTGTGCTGGCTCTACAGCCTCCACTTGGAGTCTTTTTTATTGGAAGCAATTAACTCACCAGGCAGGCACACTCTCCCTGCTGGTTGAATATTTAACCTCCTTTGTAGTTTTGCTGAAGTCTTACAGACCCAGCATAGCATCCTGATCCTCCTGTGTGCACACCATTGGCCTTCTCTTCAATCAACCTACAATGCCCACTGAAAAGTAATGCTGTCACAAGAAATGCTGAATGCGTATATGCACAGCACTTAAGGTGCATGTATTTTACAACTTACCAACAGTAAATGAGACAAAGAGAGAAATTGACATGACATGCAAGGTTGTTCTTTCCACTTGCCACTTTTAACAGCAGGTGTCCGTAGTTGACTAATACACAGCTAAATCACATTATTGCTCCCCTAAAAAATATCTTTTGTCTATGTTCTACATGTTGAAACATCACATTAGCAAATGGGAAATCTTGAATTACACAAGCAATGCTGCCCTTACATTTATTTATGATGGCAAACTGCAACATACGTATAATGTGATGGTGATTGATGGGGGTAACATGCAGGAACACTTTCTGGACCGATGAAAGCAGATTATATTTTTTGTGGGCGTTAACAAATGTCCAAGGCTGATCATGCCTTGGATTAACAGTCAAGTACCAACGTGTGAGAAGTCCATAATTGTGGTGGAGATCTCCACACACATAAAAAGGCTTTTACTTGCCACACATCCCTTTGCAAACTCCTGTCAGGCTTAAAAAAGACAATGGTTGGTCACAAATTTGCATTTATGACATTTGCCTCTGAAATAGGATTTGCAAACTCAAGGTTTACGGAGAATGTTCCTTTTGCACTACTGTGCATCAGCCTTCTGCACATGTGTCTTATGGGCCATCTAATGTAGCAATGGTTAATTTGATAAATGTGACTCTAAATTCTCAGAAACAATTGCATACTGTGTATGAAGAGGCCACAAATCTGGATTTCTGACCAAGGTGCATTGGTCCCATGGAGGTGAGTCTGCTGCTGCTGTTGGTTATGTTGCCTAGGAACACAAGGTAGGTTTTGGTGAGAGACCCAACTACTGGCAACTGTATTTTTAGTTATTGTCGTGGTGGCTCAGATTGTAATAATCATGCTGGAGATGTTGGTCCAATATTCCTATTTATATTCATAATCAAGTTCTGGTTGATTTCATTCATATATTTATACATGTAGTTAATAGGGTGAACAGAACATCAAAAAGCTTAACATTCAAAAAACAGTTATAATGCATCTTAAATAAAAACAATTATTAATTATGTAAAAATATCGAAAGATTTTTCAAGCTAATAGAAGAGGAAATCCATCAATGTCGGAACTCCAGTCAATGGTAGTAACAAAGTACATTTAGAATGAACTAAATACAGTGAAAACTGTTTGTACATCTTGTTTTCATAGATTGTCTATACTCTTTACAGTTCAGTCCAAGTGGTTGTAACTTGAAAAATCAGTTACTAAACAATTTTTAATTTCTTTTAGGAAACAGGGGTCCCTATCAAAACAGATACATGGAATAATCAATTCCACTATACATGTGTGATTAAGTCGCAAACATAAAAATCAGAAACATCACATTTTTTCATATGTGACAGACTAGTGAAGACGTGTTCAAGCTGTAGTCATGCTTAAGAAGCTATAACTATGATTGTCTGTTTGATTATCAAATTACTTGAATGTAGGAAAAAGTGTTTGGTGCTCACATGTAGTACCCACTATGATAAAATCATTCCAAAGCATAACAAATAGAGGTTTACAATATGACCAAACTAAAAGAATAAGACTAAATTAATTTTACTTTCATAGGGTTCAACCAAAGTCGATTTGATCCTTTAAGGATGTGAAATCATCATCAGGTCTGGGCAATAGTCAGAAAAGCTGAAAGGCAATCATGTTTTCTGAAAAACTGCAAAGAAATATAGGGAATTAGAGTTAAATAGATTGTCCAATTAAATTGTGGTAGCACACTGTTGTGTGAACAAGTGTAAAGGAAAGACACTCTATGCTAAACATACAGGATCCTATTATTGGTGTGTTAAATAAAATAGGGGGAAATTATGCATGGGTAGATTCTAAAAATATGCCAAGTAGAGATTGCACATCTACTTACCCAATGGAATATAATTGTGACATAGAAGAGGTTTCCCACACAGATCCTATCCACAGTAAGGATGCCTGCTGTCATATGAAGACAAAGAAAGCCAGTGCTTCTCCTACCTGTGACAAAGTAGACGGGAGGTGGGGCCCCATCTTTTCAGGAATGGTAAGTGGGGTACAATGGTGGCAAATTCAGGATGGGAAACCAGTCCATTTATTGCCTCTATGCAATGCAACATTTATAAGCAATGAAGTTAGGGACCAAATTATAGAGTAGAACAGGGGAGGCCTGAGCAAATCAATTCAGTTATTCTTTGCGGGACCGGACTGGCCGTAGCGGGTACCGGGCAATCCCCCGGTGCGCCGCACGGGTGGGGGCCGGTTTTGGGCCCCTGGGGGCCGTTTTTATAGCATAGCTGCAAAATCGGCCCTGTAACAAAATCGACCGAAAACCGGCCCTGGCAAAGAGCTCGGCGGCACTCCCAAGCCCCGGGGGGCCGGCCGTGCACTTTGCAAAGGCCGGTTTTTGGTTCCCAGTCCGGCCCTGATTCTTTGCTCACCTGTTTAGAAATGCTTCAACCATGAGGCGAACCACTTCAATTACTTTCCATCTATTTTCTTTCTGGATGTGCCCCTTTTCATGAAAATGTGCAACTAAGGGCACACTGGGGGCCTTGTGTGGACCTTATACCTCATCCTTCTCATATGTTGCCAAATGCATGAGCAAGGTTTGTTGGACAGTTTGTCCTTTGTATAGAGAACGGCAAAGGCAGACACTGCAATAATTTAAATAATTTATATCGCAGTTGGAGAACTGCCTCAAGTGCACCCATGTTGTTTAATGAGAAAAGTCTTTTGTTTAAATTGGCAGATGGCACATTTTACATTGTTCAAATATAAAGAGACCATTAAGGAGGGGTAAGACCCAAAATGTCTTAATGTTTCCAGGAGGGTCGTTGGTTGGGAGATCAGCAAAAGATGTTTTTTAAGGAGCTGTTTGTCTCAATCAACAACTAGTCCTCGAAGTCTGTCCCATGAGTGCGGGCTAGCACTGATCATGAAACACATCCCGTCAGAACATTGAGCAGGCCCTGGTCTCACTCCAATGATGTCCGACCACGTGATTTGAAGCTCTGGGCCGAGACCTTTGACTTTGGAACTCTACTTGGTGAGGTATTGGGTTGGAGGGACCGGAGATTCTCCCCTCTGCGTCGGGAGGTGGCCATGTGCACTAACTATATGCAGGCTTACAATTGTCACCCACATATTGAACTGTTCACTACTGCACACAATCTCTCATCTACAGATGGTAAAACGTGTTTGGTTACTCAATACGGTTTCAATTTGGTTGAGGAAAGGTTATGGTCCTGACCTGGAAAAGTGAGTAGGGGTGTTTGTTTTAAGTTTACATACAGAAGAGCTGAACTAGCTTGATGCCTACATAGTCAGGGGGGATCCTCTCATTAGTGTCTACAGGGGCTGAGCTACTGGGGGAGGAATGTGTTGGATTCTAGATGTACTTTGACAGCACGCAACTTAGACCGAGTACCCACATTTGATATTATCTCCTGGAACATATAAGGAATGGTGACTCCCTGGTATTGCCATTCCATATATGCCTAGGTATGACACAGGCACACACATGTCGCTCTTCTGCAGGAAACCCACATGACTGCACCAGAACAAGTAAGTTGCTGTGGAGGTGAAGGGGCCAAATTGCTGGTACTTCCTATTCAGCATACGCACGGGGGTTCTTATTAGGTAGCTCCATTGGACCCACTGGTAACCAGTCATACCATAATGGATCCAAAGGGCAGGTTTGGGGCAATATGGGGGGACACTAGATGGAATACCAATTGCCTACATTGCGCTTTAAGCATTCAACAGTAAACAAACGCAACTCCTACTGCAATTACCTCTCACATTTTTGCAAGAACTGGAGGCACCATATACATTTATTTCAATAAAATAATACACTGAATAGCCCTGCTTTACACTGATCCACCAGTACGGGTCTGTAAATGCAGAGAGATTCTGTCTGAGTATACAATCTACAGGGGTTCTAGACAGGGATGCCCGCTATCACTGCTGATCTTTGCACTGGCTCTCGAGCCGTTTGTTGGCTTATTCCATCTCCTGGTGCTAAAGTCCTTGCACTCATCTGCCTCCCCCTGAGTTTATACATTGATGTTAATGGAAAAATAATTCTATACAAATGACCTGTACCGACTATTGCTCTCAATTGCTGAAATGATACTGTGCTGACAACACTATTTTTTACCAACTGGCCATTCTTGGTTTCCCAGTGTTATCAACTTTGTTGTCCAACGGGATCATTATTAGACTGTTTATGTTGAGAGTTTGTTGAACCTTGATATTTTTTTAAGACATATGTGAATGTGTGAGTATGGATTGGTCTGTGTGAACAGGTGTGTTGTTGTGTGTTGGTTGCGCTTGGGTTATTTGCTGTTTACTTTATTACAAGCCGATGTGATTTGCCATCTGTTTGCAAGTGCCTTGAGATTTGATAGCCGGCCGCACATTCCCACAAAATGTTGTGATCGCGAACACATCATTTGGGTACGCCATCGGACTTACGATCTTGAACTAGCAAAATCTGCAATAAAGGGAAGGTTCTCTCCCCCGCAGCATCAAAACCTTCTCTGAATGATGATTTGGATAATAAAAAAAACTCATCAGATTGACATTTGGCTGTACTATTTTGTGCAAGGAGTCCTTTTACTTTTTTTGAAGAGTGAGGAAGTGCCCCAGAGTCATCAACTTCCTGTTCCTGTCCCAGTGCTCCCAGTGCTTTGTTCATTTCCTGTCCACTTTTTATTTGGATTTGGATTTGGAGCTGGAAGGATCACTCTTTGTGTCGGCTGCATCATATATCATTGGATTTGAGGACTTTTGAATTTGAGATTTCACAAGTAAGTTGGAAAATTGGTGTTGTTTGTTTGATTGGGGCCATGCACCTAGATGTTTTTGTACTTTTCATAGTTTTTTTAATGGATTGTGGTGGGTGGTCTCTCGTTTCAGTAGGGGCCTAGTTGTTTCTTTCTAAGTAATTTTTCCTCTTTTATGAAGGAAACATGTAGCACAGTTCACTACATTTTCTCCAACTTTCAAAATCAATTTGCTATGTTTATTTAATTCGCTAGCCCAGTAGTCTACCAATAGGCCTTTTAGTCAGTAGGCCCAGAGCTACTCATGGATGCATGAAACACCTGTTTCTGTGATGTCTGTTGAATTTACACATCATTTAGGGCATGGATGGCATTGAATATAAATAAATAATGCACATTTTTTTGTGTGTCACTTTTTTTCATGTGTGTTAAATAAATTCCTTTGTTGGATGTGTGTGGTTGTTGTAACTTGAAAACCTTTTTTAGCCCCGTGGATTTTTGTTTTTGGCATTGTTGTGTTAAATTTGTATTGTTTAGCATGCCTCCTTTGTCTGGTCGGTGTGTGAGTAAGTTTGTAATAGTGGCCCAGCATTTACCTTGGCTGAGCCTCCCCATGTGGCCAGGGGTCATTTTGCAAAGTATGTGTCCAACTCCCTATAGGCCAGCTTGAGTTCATTGTTTTCCAGTCCTCCTGCTTGTTGTTGTTTTTGTGAGTGACCATGTGGCTGGTGGCCATTTTGTGGTGGTAATTAGTGTGCTTTTACCATAGGCCTGCATGTCTTGCCTTTGTTCCTCTTGGCTTATTGCTACTTGTTGTGGTAGCCTGACCATATGGCTGGCGGCCATTTTGTGAAAGGGCAGCCAGTGTGCTTCTGCATTAGGCCAGCAAGCCTTCTTTGTGGTGGTCATGCCTTCTTGCTGGTTGTTGTTTTACATGCAGTTATTTATTTTTTTATCTAGCAAAAAATGCAGCACAGTTCACTACATTTTGTAATACATTTGCAATATTGATGATTTTAATTGATTCACTATGTGGCCTCGTCTGCCAAAAGGTTTCTAACCAATAGGCCCAGAGCTACTCATGGGTGCATGAAACAACTGTTTCTGTGGTGTCTGTTGAATTTAAACATCATTAGGGCATGGATGTCATTGGATTGAAATGCAAAATGTGTTTTCCTTTGGTATTTCACTTTTTTCATGTATGTTTAATAAATGCCTTTGTTGGATGTGTGTGGTTGTTGTAACCTTCAAACCTTTTTGAGCTCTGCAGATCTCGCTTTTGGCATTGTTGCATTAAAGCTTTGTTGTTTAGCATGCCTCTTTTTTCTTGCCAGTGTGTGAGTGTGTTTGTATTAGTGGGCCAGCATTCGCCTTGGCTGAGCCTCACCATGTTGTCAGGGGTAATTTATTTTGTAAAGTCTGTGTCCAACTCCATATTCAGGCCTGCTTGAGTTCATTGTTTTCCAGGCCTCCTGCTTGTTGTTGTTGTGATTTGTGAGTGACCATGTGACTAATGGCCATTTTGTGGTGCCAGTTAGTGTGCTTTACTGCTTTTGCCGTAGGCCCACATGTATTTCCTTTGTTCTTCTTGGCTTATTGCTTCTAACCATTGTCAGCTGCAGCTCCCTGAATGCTGCATCCACTTGATGCACAATGCCAAACCAATTGTATTTTGTTGTTGTTCTTCTTCTTTCCTATCCTTCCTGAGGGTACTGTAAAGTAGATCATCTAAGCTCTTGTTGTTTTTGAAGTCGCGCAAATGGCTACACTATATGATTATGTTTTTTCAATAACCGAGGTAAGAAATGGAATATTATTAGTAACACTAACAAGTGTGACCACACACTAAGTTATATATTATATCTGTTTGTTTGTACTAGTAGTAATTGAACTGCAACAATTAATGCCACATTTCTCTGATGTTCTTCTTGCATCTTTGCTTTTATGTGCACAAAACAGGAGGAGACAACATCATCTATTGTACTGCCAGACAAAAGTCCTGCTGCGCATGACGTCAAGTGATGTGTGATCACAGACATCTCTTCAACTTGTGCTACTGCATGGTACTGACATCTTCAAGATGTCCCCAAAGAATGGTACCAGGTCCAGTACCAAGAATGATGCCAGTGTGAAGAAAACACTGCCACTTACCAAGACAGGTATGTCACCCAAGACCTTTTTTGGGAAACCAAAAATTGCGCCTGAAGCAGAGGTGTCTGGGAAGCAAGCTGGGAGCAGCACCCCCGCATCAGTGGATCCACCCCACCAACCTAGGCCCCAGCCCATGTCTTTCTCAGAGGCAGCCAGTCTAATCACGAGTCCAACGCCTTCAAGCAGCGATGTTGAAATTGACTTATCGTTATCACAAAGTAGTACCCAATCAATGCAGGAAACTCAGATAAGTGGGCAACAACAGCCGCAACCACCCCCAATAGTAGATATTCCTCCCGAAGTAGAGGCAGTTCAGGAGATCGAGCTTCCTGCAGATGAAAAAGAAGAGCAAGCCACTCTTTCAGAAGATCCATTGTCTTCCAGATCCTCAGCAAGGAAAAGGAGGGTTAGTCAATCAACTTCTTCTTCAAGCCCCCCTTCTGATGATCTAGACGCCACTTGGAAGCCACATCAGTCTGAGAGTGAGACATGCAACGAGACAAGGCTAGGGAAAAGAAAGGTTCCAGAAAGCCTTAGAATTATGGAGGTAGATGGAGAAGAGGAGGATGATGATGAGCCAGTCATCATGGACATTAGTCCCGCCCAGTAGAGACCGACATTATCCCATCCCAATTTGCTGTGAGGGATGTGGCATGGATACCACCAACACCACCTCCAGCTTCCATATTTCCCGGGCAGCGACCTACATCCACCACAACCACCTCAGTAGAAGTAGGTCCTGCAGAAAGTCAAACGTCACGCCCACCTACCAGTTCATCCGACATTGGAAGTAGCACCAGCAGAGCCAGAAAATTGACTTCCCCAGTTTGAGACTTTTTTCAGTTAGCAAGAAGAAGGTGAACATTACTATATGCTCCATTTGCTTCATTTGTGGATGAGGTGTTAGTCAGGGTAAGCTTGGTACAAACTATGGTACCGGGGGCCAAACAACCCATCTGAGAAAACACCACTTAATCCAGTGGGAGGAGCACCTTAGTGGCCAAAAAACTGCATGTGTTGTTGGTAGAGGGGATAAAGAAGATCCGATCATGGTGGAAGGTGAACAAGAGAGAGACATTTACTCTGTCATACAAAGCAGCCCTGTCCCCAGCAGTGCAGTGGTGCCACCCACATCAGCAACATTGCAATGGCTCAAGAGTCAGGCTGAGACACCAAGGGGTCCAAGGCAAGAGAGTACCGCAATGGAAAAACATGCATTGAGCCTAACATCTTACATCAAAAAGTCACCTGCATCAGTGGCACCAGAAAAGAAAAAAATCCAGGCTACCATTCTCACCATGTTAAGGTTGGAGGGTCAGTACGAACGCAACCACCCAACGATACGTTTGTACAATGAAATGCTGGCTAAAATGTTAGCACTGGACCTCCTCCCTTTTTCTTTTGTGGAAGGCATGGTTTTTCTTGAATTAGTGGCAGCAATCTGCCCAAAGTGGAAGGTTCCTCGCCGGTCCTATTTAGCCAGAGTTGTTGTTCCAGCATGACATCACGACATGCTGGAATTGCTTGGACAAGCTTTGCAGCAGAGTGCTTTTCACACTATCCTCTTGACAACAGACATGTGGACCAGTTGCCAAGCCACTGATTGCATGTCCATCACTGTACACTGGATCTCTTTTGTGGGGGTTAGAGAAAAGATATCTGCAGGTGTTGACACTGCTGAGATTTTTAATGCTGCTCGGAAACATGCAGCTGTAGCCATGTTCGCAATGGAGAAATCTCATACTGCTGCAAACATTTTTGAAGACTTTCACAGCAAGATCTTTGAATGGCTGCAACCAAGAGGGCTTAACATTGGTGTTGTTGCCACGGACAATAGCAGAAATTTTGTTAGGGCCATGGCAGATGGTGGCTATTTCAGGGCTCTGTGTTTGGTGCATTAACATCATTGTTCAAGACTTTCTGAAAAAGAAGACAGTCAGCAACTTACTGACCACCTGCAGAAGAATCTGCACACATTTCGGCCATTCTTTTAAAGCCTGGAAGCAGCTAAGGGTCATTCAACGTGATAATATAATGCCAATTAAAGCACTCATTGAGGAGGTGCCAACACATTGGAACTCAACTTATTACATGCTGGAACGTCTGTTTGAGCAGTGCAGACAAATCAATGAATATGTCATGCAAATGGGAATGTTACTGTGAAAGCCATGATCATTGAGATGAACCAATGGGGCCTCATTAAATGCCTGACAGAGATGCTACTTCCTTTTGAGGTCTTCTCATGTGAAGTCAGCAAGGAGGACTGTGCTATAGGCCAAGCTATCCCATTGTCGCACATGCTACAGGAACAGCTGAAGGGGGTGCCTGCAATGTATGCAGGTGTGGAGGAAAAAAAAGAAGCATATGAGTTGGTGGAGAGCTTTACCCTTCACTTATCTGAAAATACAAGGGTGCAAAGAGGCATTGTCTCATCCAACCATTACATTTGTGCCACAATTCTTGATCCACAGTACAAACCATTACTCCACACTTTGATTCCTTTTTCAGATGGGGATGTTGGCAGCTACAAAACTTGGATAGCTGTGCAAGCCAGTCTGCTAGAAAAAGAAGGTCCGAGAATTGGAGGCCCACTCCTCCAGGGCACAACAAGTACTGCAGGTCAGCCTTGAAGTTCAACTTCAGAGCCTGAGGGCAGTGCTGTTGGCTCACAGCAGCCAAAACCACCAACACCAAAAATAACCTCAACAACAACAGGAGCATCAGCCCCCAAATCAGCACAGGAATGGTTTCTACAGGCAGGGTTTAAGTCCAGTGCTGAGGCACAGGCAAAAGTGGTTGAGCTAAGCGGAGCACCCATGAGCATTGAGGGGATGGTCCAGGCCTGTCTGAATGACCCAACAGAGGTCTACTTCATTAAAAATCCATTGCTTTATTGGTATGGGAAAAGGCACCAATGGCCAGAGCTCAGCAGGCTGGCAATAAACTATCTGGCTTGCTCTGTCACAAGTGTCTCTGCTGAGCCTGTTTTCAGTGCTGCTGGTGCCTTTCTGACAGTGAGAAGGACCAGTCTCTCGCCCCCAAATGTGGAGAGGTTAATCATGATCAAAATGAATCAGCAATTTATATTACCAGATTTCACCATACCTGAGGTAGCACAGCAGGAAGATGATGACGGCGACTCAGGTCATGGAAGTAGTGTATTAGGTGACCTACTTGTGGGTGAACCACCAGAGTTTGAGGATAGGCTCTACTTCCCTGACTACAAGGCTCTTTCAATGTCCAGCTGCTTTCTGTCTTTCTTTGACGTCCCCCACAAAAACAAAAACAAAAAGATATTTTATTATTTTTGTGTATTACTGTCTTTCTGGTTCATAAATCTATCCCCACTGTTATACTCTTTTTATTGCCGGATCAGAGTTGCAACTGTGCGCAGTCAATGAAGATGTAAAGTCCACTCCTGACTCGCCCAAAAGCCATTTCCCTCAAGCCAGACATTGGATGGAGAATTCAAATGTGTGCCTGCCTCAAACCCTGGGGACTGACTATCTATCTATCCTTTCCTAACCTAGAGGTACTGCCCCGGAAGAACGGGTAAATGAGGGCAAGCATTACACAATGAGTGATTGTTGTTTGTTGTGAATGTCTGTTCTACAAAGTGACTCAAGTCAACCTTTCCTTTTTTGTTGTTCAATAACAAAATTGTACTACTACAGACCGATCCATTGCATTTTGAATCAGGAGTGGATGAGTCTGCAGGACTCACTCGGGAGTCGGACACTGTTGGTACGGATTCGGATTTGGACTCCATGACCATGCTCATAGTCAGAGTCAGAGCAGGAGAATCAGAGATGATTGATGGTATAACTCAGGGCGTGAGCGTGACTACTTAGTGAAATGCCACCAAAAGAAGATGGAATTTTTTCAAATTCACTGAAACCAAACAATTTGGATGATTGATGACTTTTAAGTGGCCTGAAGGTAAACAACAGACACACAATTGATGGATGGAATGCAGAACAAATCAAAATATTCACCCCCAGTCAAGAGATCTGGGTTAAATCCATCATTCTTTTGCTCACCAACATAGGCCAGACCGACATGTCTGTGTAGTGGTGGTGGGCAGCGAGTGATGTGTGACTTACAGCGGTATATTGATTTTTTTACTTTCTTTGGAAAATGCTATGTTACTGTGTGTATACTATGTATGTGTGCTCAGTGCCGTCTGGTTCAAATTGGAAGCTAAGTGGACTTTGGGTGGGGGTGGCCTGTTGTCATACTCTCTTCTTGTGTCTGAGTCTGTTCCAGTAGTCTAGTCTCTGGTGACTGTCAACAAGCTTGCATATAATAACGGCATTAACCTAGTTTTTTTATTTCAGTTTGTTAACTTTCCTCTTGATGAATATTACCCACTCAACGAGTCCATATCCTACAGTTCCAGTTCACCTGAGAGGGAGTGGAACCTCGCTTCAGTTCTGATGAGTTTGCCTTTATTATCAAAAGAAATACTATCAATGCATGCTGCTACTACTACCACCACCATGATGGCACCTTGGGAAAACATGGAGCCCTCGCTTTATCTAATCACGTAAGAGTAGTGAACTGTGGTTGATTGACAATCATTCTATATAATGGTATTTCCCCCCACCCCCTCTGAGTCCTTAGGGGGTCATAGTAATATATAGTAGTAAAGGCCCCTGTGTAAGATTGCCATGTCTGAATAATGATTTTTAAGTCTGATGGCCAGTTTGGCCCTGCTACTAAGGATGTAAAGACGTTTTGGAGGCATCTCCATTGCAATGGTTTTAACTAACTGTGCAAAGAAGCTAATAAATAAATAATATATAGTAGTAGCAGAGTAGAATGCAGGGACTAGGAGGAGAGAGTGGTAGGACAAGGGAGGGTACCACATCACTATTTTGTTTACCCTATCAGCAGATGTTTTAAACTGGCTGCGGCAAAGGCAGCACTGAGAAGTAAAACAAACAATCAATAACCCAACCACAGTTTTTTAAAAACCATTCATAAAATGTAAAAGTATGAAAAGTTTATTATTCCCTGAACAAAATACCAAACCCACAACTGGCCCACTCTTCTTCCTAAGCCCAACTTATGTCCAAGTAGTGTCCAAGAAATGTCCATAAATAAAGAAAAACCCAACAATCCCCCAACTAGCTACCCACCCACCCAAAAGCAGATTAAAAAGGGGTTGAAGAGAGCACTAACAGCGGGTTAGGAGCTTCTCGAGGTACCTCACTACCCGTTCCTGCCTGGCTTCAATATCCGCCAGCCTTCACATGATGCGGCACTCAAACCAGAAGAAATAAGGGGGAGCAGCCATGCTGGTGGAATGGTGGTGGCACCGGCAGGCGCACCCTTGGACCGTGATGACAGTGTGGTGGGGTGGCTGTTGGGGCCTGCCTGGGGCATCTGCAGCAGCTTCTTCCTCATCCTCCTCGGCCACCAGCCGCTGGTACTCTGCCCTGATGGCCTCTATTTTCCGTCGCCGGGTGCGGGCTGCAATCTCCTGCCTGGTTGGTGTTTTTGGAGCAGCAGGAGTAGCTACATATCAAGAAAGAAAAAAGTCAAATTGTAAACAATGCTCTTAGCAAAACACATAGACAATTATGCCATGGGTATGGAGGGAGGTGACTAATGATGGGTGGGTAGTAAGGATACATAATGTTGAACTTGAAAACTACTGTGAGTCCAGGGAGGAGTCTGAAATACCACATCCTCAACCTTTTGAATAAAAAACCTCCAAAAAAACATTCCAGGCAAGTAAAGGTGAGTCGACCACCACTACAGAGGAGCACCATAGTTACTTATTCTCCTTCCCAAGGATCTTTACATTCATCATTGCATTGTTATTTGAGTTTTTTATTTTTTATTCTTCACCCTTGGCTTTGCAACTCACCACCATTTAAGTTTTTTTACATTTGCTCAATCCACTCTTCACCATAGAAACTACACATCCATCCATATAGCAATCCATCCAAATTTCTAAACATGGCTCTCTGTCTCACTCTATTCTCATGATCTCAAGTACAAACCTTTCAGCAACATACATATGTCTTTTCATATTTACCTACCTGTGTGTCCTTAAGTTTATTTCAATCAAAGGAAACCACCACAGGGTTCCAATCTCCCACCCAGGCAAGCATCCTTTCACACATAAACTTTCACCCACCTAGGCAAACTTCCTACCCGTATACCAACCTTTTATCCAGCCTTCACCCAACCATGCATCCTAGTGATCAGCCACCTATAGTACTATTTATGCATCTGGTGCTTTCACCCACACATCCTTCGCTTTCTGTCATATATAATACATTTCATCCAACCTTTCCCCTTCCATCCTTCCCTTTTCCAACACCCCATAGTTAAAGGTCATTTTCATGAAACATTTTCTGCTGAGTTGAAGATAGGAGCGGCCATTAGTTGCTCAGCTCAACTTAAACTCCTGCTGTGTTCACCTGTTGTTCACAAGTTAACAAGACTACACCTTTACAGTGAGCTTATAATTATAATTAATTGTCAATATAAGCAAGCAATATGACTTACCACTGCCAGCCACTGCCGCTGGCTAACTCCCTTCTGCTACCGCTTCTGCAGACTGGTTGGCTCCGTCTGTACTGGCCCTGGCACTGGTGGTCGGTGCAGCTAGCAAAAAAAGATAACTTATTTCTTAGATGCTAGATACACCTCCCCATATTAATTGTTTTATAGCAAAATAAAAAAGAACACCACACACATCATTCACTACAATTTGGATACATTACATACAGTATCTTCTAAAAATATATCGGGTTGGGCATTTTGTTGGTGGAATTTTAAAAAAAAAGCCTGAAGTCAAGACAAGAGACATGCTGTTAAGGAGTGGCTGGAGCTATTGATTGATGAATCTGATGTTTTGAGAAAACAATAGAAGATGGCCCTGGTTGGCAAATGTAATTGTGCCGTCCTCCTCGTACTTCCTCCCAGACATGGTGCACAGTCATCAGATCACCAACTGCTGCTAATAATACAAGGCCTAGCTAATAAGAAGACACAACTTTGGGGTGTACAACTTGACCATTGCCACTCTCTTGTTTTAGTTATCAAGCCTTCTCATCTGTTACATGCGTAGAATACCTTATTTGGGCAATGGGCATGCAATCTGCACAGCAGAGGAGTAGTAGTAGTAGTACTATGTGACCAATGGGTTCTCTGAGCTTTAGAGTATCACCACTAGGCAGTCCACAAAAGGGTAGAGGGAAAGCTGCCTGAAAAAAGTAGAAGAATGGAAGCTACAGACAGACTAGTAACTAGAGACAGTTTGATGTAAAGTAGAGAAACTTGAAATATAGAAAATAAGTAAATAGGATAATGCAGGGATAACAAAAATTTCGAAATGGATACATCGAAGAGGATTGGAAAAATAATATAAAATGTGTAGATGACACATTACTCAAAAAGGACCAGAAAAATTAGGGCAATAAATATATTAATGTTAACACCAGGAGGACATAGTGGTGCCAGCAGAGCCATTGGCTGGGGAACTCCGGGAAACACCTCCTGCTCCAGCTCCCTGACCCTCACCCTCTTCAGCACTCTTCTTGCCCCTGGATGCAGGTGGAATACATAAAGACAAAAAAAGATTAGTGGTAATAAATAATATCTCCCTAAAATATATTTGACAGGCAAAGGCATCACAATAACATTGAATTTTTCTAAAGCAGATCAACTGTTAGTAGTATATCGCGGACTGTCCTATCCTTTTCAAAATTTCCAAACCCTACTTACCTAGTCCACTCCTATTCCAAAGTTAGTAAGCTGCATTTTGGAATTACTCATAATAAATTGCAACAAATCACGATGTTTGCTTCTTCTCAAATCTCATTTGCAATCTCTCAGTCTCAAGTCAACCCCTTTTGACGGACCAATGTACTAATCACTAAAGGCCCTATTTTAATGATTACAATGATGTTGGGCGGACGCTATAGTGGTTCTGGAACCACCCGACCTTAGGTCTGTACCACGGTCACAACAACCACACTAGTCTATTACGAAAGGATGCAATCGCCATTTGGTCATAGGGCAATCGCAAACGTCCATTTGTCAATGGAAGCTTCTGTGGTATGCGAAAAAGGCCTGCAGCACAAGCTTCCATTGGAAAATGGATGTTGTTGTTCACAAACATCCCTGCACCGTCCATGTGGCATCAGCATGCACCATGCGGTTACGAAATAACTAAATACAGAACGTCTTACGTAATCATCACTAATCACATCAGCAAAAGCGAGTGGCAACAAGTGGTTTCAATAACAAGGACAGGTGGGTAGCGCCAAGTATGCTAAGAACCTGTCTAGAATAACAGATTATTACATAATATTTTAAAACTTAACTTCCCTGCATGTGAGCAGCATGCTTGCTAATATTTTGGGGAAAAATATTAACTATAGCACATAACACACAAGCAATAATAAAAATTATTAATTTTAATAATTACTCACCTAGCCCGGCAACCTCAACTCCTATCAGGTCCAGCAGGTCCTACTCTCGGTCCAGGATGTCGGACCAGCAGTGCACCAACTCCTGAAGGGTGCGCCGGACACCAGAGCAGTGGTGTACAGCCCAGCGTACCCTCGCCCAGCGCTTCTGGAGCTCCCTCATCCCATACCCAGGCTGTCTGTTGTCAGGGTGGAGGGGAGGTGGTGCTGGATATAAAAAAACAATGCTGCCACATCCACCCCAGAAAACAGGGCACGGGGCTTCACCCCTGCCTGGCGCTGTATTCCTCAAGAAAGGCGGCCGGCCCTTGGTGCGCCCTTCCCTGCCATGTGGCTGGGCGAAAGAGAGAAAAAAAAGAAACGGGGAAAAAGAAGGAAGGACTAATATTAAGGAAGTAGGAAAGCTGAAACAAAGTACAAAACTCACCAAAAACACACAGTAAAGTAGAAAAGAACCACAAATACATACTTAGAAAGACAAAGGGTAAGATAATAAATAGAAAAGATGGGAAAAAAGTTTTAAAAGCCAAGGATTACAGAGATTAAGGAAGGATGAAAAAGTAGGCTCCAACAAACACCATAAAGAGAGTAAGAAACAAGATGGCCGTGCCCATGTGCGACCGCGTGGTGCAGTTTGCAGTTGCGATATTTTCACCCAAACACGTAATCTGCGTTAAAGTACGGCGGAAAACTTCATGCAAACGGGTGAAACAAGCAACTCTGCCCGCTCGCGGAACTCCGCGTAGCGTGGTAGAGTTCTTTGCAACTTCGTGGAGTTTTACGAAGTGCCGCAATGCGAACTCCGCCCAGGCTTAACCTAGATCTGTGTGAATGGTGGAAGGCATGATTCAAAATTGTCATCCACCATCCACGTTTGAGTTTTGCTTAATCTGAGGAAATCATCTTATGTTGCATATATTATTACTCTCCTCTCACTATTTCTTATTGTCCTGCAGGACGAAGGATTCTTTAGAATGTGTAGTGGTTCGATTTTCACAAATGTCTATATCTTGACCTCCCCTGGGGGCAGCAGGGGTTTTTCTTGTGGATTTTTTAGTTCAAACTATTAACCTTTAAATTCGGGATTCCTTGTGTTTGGCCTATGCAGAGTTCAGGAACTTTGGGGAGTATATTTATAAGATTCTTGCTGTGGGTTTCCGGGAACTAGTGCTTGTTTCTCCCAGGTCTTACAAAACCTATATTACGTATAGATCATTTGACTTTGGGGATGGGTATGCTCCCTAACATTAATTGTGATATCATTTCTAGGTTTCGACCTCCCATAAAAAGCATTTGTATATTAGTTAGTGCATTTTGAATGTATATTTGTAGTGCTTGTACTCTCCTGGCTGTATATATATCCGATGTGCAGTAATATGTTTTAGCCTTTCTGGGAGGTGATGTACATAGCTATTTCTTGCATTAGATCCGCAAAGTATATCTTTATTATTTTACATTTAAAATGATTGCAGTTTACATTTAACAGTTTTAAATGCATTTTCGCTGTTTACATTTTATACTTACGTACCTGCTTTCCTTTTGACTTTCTGCTTCTTTTTCATTACTTAGTTTAGTTGCTAAGTGGTCAGTTGGCATTTTATTGTCTGTTGAATACAGAAGGTTTGTTTAAGATTTATGTTTAAAACAATGGCTTTGCTAACCATAGGTGTGTTTGGTTGTTTGTTTTTTTACATTTAGGGGTTTTCAGGGGTTGCCTCAGACTGTGCCAAGGGACTACAGGTCCCAGATCTACACGAAGCTAAGGAGGAGGCACGGAACACCCGCATCTCCATCCCACCAATAGAGATATAGAGCGCATTGTGTTTACCCATGATGCAAGTCTTAGGGGGCCATGGCTGGGCCAAGGGCGGGCCCCTCTTGCACGCGTCATTGACTGTAGGAGGCCGGGCCAGGCCATCCCCTTGAGATCTGTATGCTGGGCTGTTTTGCTGGATTTCCTGTTTTTTCCGGATTGGAGGAGTCATGTGAGTAGGTTTCCTTTGGGGCTAAAAATCAACTCTGCCTCTTATTGTTATAGAAATACTGCCTGACTGCTGCTAGGGGTTCTGTGAAGACGCTCTCTCTTAAAAAAGGTGCTGATGCATCTGTGCTATGTCATTTTTTTACCTTGGTCCATGCCTCCACCTTGGCCTTCTGGCCTAAAGAGTTATAT
Organism: Triturus cristatus; assembly: GCF_964204655.1. Taxonomy (NCBI): domain Eukaryota; kingdom Metazoa; phylum Chordata; class Amphibia; order Caudata; family Salamandridae; genus Triturus; species Triturus cristatus. The sequence continues at coordinate 673,321,926 of NC_140591.1, read as the reverse complement.
TCGGATGTGCTAAATTAATCACTATTTTTAACCAACCATTGGCTAAAGGAAGCACACTTCTGCTTGGTTAAGTCTATATCTCCAGCCAAGACCCCTAAAGCAGCCAGGAAATCCCATCTGAAAATGATGGACTATCTATCAGGGGCTATGGAGAACATTGAAAAGGAAATCTCCAGTATAGAAAATAGATTGTCCATGTGCAATCAAGGACAGCCCCCTAGTCCCATGGTCGACTTACATGTAAGGACTTAACGAAATCAACAGTGCCTGAACCGGTGGCTGGGGGATCAGGCCCTGTATGTTCTCTGCCTGTTTGTTCCTTTCCACCTGACTCCAGGCTGCAAAAAAACAGTTGAGGACGCCCGGGGATAACATTTGAGTAATTGACTGTCCTAGACCAGCTGTGGATGCAGTATCACTTAAGCCGCGGCCAAGTCACCCCCCAGATCCAGCAGCAATAAGTTGAGAGTAACACCATCTACATTAGAAAGAGGATATCTTTGGCCAATTCAGTCTAAGCCCTGCAATCTATGGTTAAGCCCCTCTGGATTCCATTATCTCCAGGCTGACACACGTGGAGAGTATCACCTCAAGTTGTCTGGTTCGTTTGAGTTCTAATAGCACCACAGCTGCAAAGCAGCCCAGCCTTGGAACTTGTGAGGCTTCCCCTGGGACATTACCTGGTATTTAGCACAGTGTGGAAATTCAACCCACACCTCGCATGAACATGAAGGGGATAGTAACACACTGCCAGCAAACAATTGATTGACAGATTGCATTATGCCAACTATTGCTGATGGTAGTAGCATCACCCCCACCACATGTTCCCCTGTGTTATCCCCTTCCGTACAACCCAATAATCAATATTTTAACACTCAAATGGCAGAGGAGGCGGTGGGATTGGGAAGACACTGGTTCTACCCCCTGCAGCTACCCCATATGTTGTCATTCTAGTGAATGTGCCTATTTTGCATGGGGCCGAACCTGAATCTAGGGAAGCTCTGAGAAACAAATCCCTCAATTGGCTGTGTAGCAAAACCAATATAGGAGCTGTCATTTTTGACAATTTTAAAGTGGTTAGAAGGGTTAGATGGGTGACCAGGGGACAATGTTGGGTTGACTTTTAAGTCCCCTAGTCTGTTGCCCACTTTCTTGTCCAGAACCAGATCCCCTAAAGCCTTTCCACATCTAGTTAAAGTGCTGCCACTTCGATATTTGTATCAGCCACCTCCTCCCACTTGTGCCCTACACTTTCAGCTGTATCCCTGCATCCCAACCAGTCATACCCTTTCACATTACTTTGTAGTACCAATCTCAAATCGTTATGAAAGGCTCTCCTCCCTAGCTAGCTTGGATTGATTTATACTTGACGCCATTAGCCCCCTCCTCAATCACTACTGGTCCCAGCTGACATTGTATCCCTAGTCCCTTCAGCGTACCTTTTCCGTCCCTGTCCCTGGACAGTTCCATCCAATCTTTCCCCTGTGACTACTCGCCGTGAACCAAGCATATAAGATTTACCATTTAGTATCCTTTTCTGGAATGTGACAGGGTTACGTGGGGAGGTTGATAACTTAGAATTGGTGAATTTTGCCATTAAGTTTCAGATCCAATGTCTACAGGAGGCCTGTAGCACAGCAACTATATATATCAATGGATATAGGATCTTGTATACCAGCAGTTCCTATGAAAACTGAAAGAGAAAAGGGTGATCTAGCTGTTTGCATTTCAAATAATTTGACATGTTGTAATGTATCCACCCTGGTAACCTCTCTGTATTATCAATTGATCAACATTACCACCTCGCCCGTCTCCCAAGTTGTTTTGGATAACTTTTACAACAATGCTCCACTAAGTGAACATCTCAGTATTTTAGGACAACTTGAGCTTGAGCTGAAGATGACCTGCAACAGTAAAGCGATACATTTTTCTATTATGGGGGGGGGGGCGATTTTAACATATGCATGTGCCCCTTGAGTAAGGCATGTGGTATGATGTATAAAGATGGGGGCGCTTTATCTAATTTCAAGCACTCCAGCTATGAAGTACTATTTAAATTTGATGTTGCTTTAGTAATGAAATGTGTCCCATACGCCAATTTTAAGTGCACCTTTATTGGTAGAGTGGAAAACATTAATATTGATTACATTATATCTTCTCACAGGCCTTCCTCTATGCTATCTAATTTCATTACTCATTCAATTTCCGTGAGCAATCACTACTTTCAAAACATAGACTTAAATCTTATAAACTCGATCACTCAAGCGATCCCGGCCAGACCTTGCATTGTTGATAATGTTGAGATCGCAACACAAAATTATGTGGCTGGACACAGATAAAACCTGATGACTTTGTAGCTTGATTAGTTTCCTCAGACTAGCCTGTGATACATGTCTGGACTACTCTGTAACCTCTATGAACATTATTAAAGTTTTTCTTGAGATAACGCAGGGGTTGAAACAAGGCCAATCTGCCTTCATGCATCGGTCTTCAGTTAATAGACAGAGTTGGTTTGACACAAACTGCACTAAGGCACACAACCGCTTGACAGAATCCCTACATAAGACACCTTTGAACACTCAGGAAGTCCAGAAGAGAAGGAGTCTGCTATTAACTCAGGTGTTAGGCGTGGCCTGCTCTGTAGGTTTTCTGAGCACATGGCCAGAATCATTCATCGCCCCTTTTATAAAAAGGGTGACTGTTCCTGCTCCCACCTGATATAACTGCTTTATTCTCTAGTGAAAGTAGCAGGGCACATTATTCTGGGTAGACTGGAGGAGTGGGCTGCAAGTAACAAAATACTGTCAAACCTGCAACATGGTTTCCGTAATGGTCTCGGAACAGTACAACAGGGCCTTAATTTGAATTTGCTATTTGGAAAATACACCCAGATTACACGCTTGAATATGATTTAGCTTTCATGTCCAACCTGAGTGTGGATCCTTCTATTATCCAGTTTTTAAGGGAACTATACTCGGGGAGTAAGGCCAGGGTCTTCTATTGACTAAGGGGGAATGTACTTACTTTGTTAGCATAGAACGGTGAGTCAGACAGAGATGCGTCCTTGCCCCTTTCTATTTAACTTATACATTAACAATCTAGGCAGTGTTCTAGTAGAAGCTGTGCTGACCTCCCCCAAGTTGGTAAACGGCTGATCCAGGCCCTTTTCTCTATGTGGACGATGCCGCCCTTATGAAGGACCTGGGATTTTTAGTTAATATCAATAAAGCCTTCATGATGAAATGCGGGCAGAGAAAAATTAGTTGCTGTGATTTCACAATTGGGGATACTAAAAGGAACTTCACCACCTCTTTCTCCTATTTGGGTATTGTGCTTGATAGATGGGAGTCCTGGAAACAAGTGGTTACTACCAGGAAATTTCACTTGATGAGGGCTATTAATGTGCTTCAGAATTTTGCTAGTAGATTAGGCAGTAAACCTCATAATGGAATGATAGCTATTTACAAGACTAAGGGGTTGATTACAATGCCGTTCGGAAAGCATTCTGACCGAATCGGTCTCGGAATGTTTTCTGACCGAATCAGATCAGGATAGTCTGGCTGAGCAATTACAATGCATCCAAAGGCTTCTGGATACAATTCGGTTGGACTCCTGTTGACTTCAATGGGATCCTGTATTCCGGCCGAATACACAGGCTCCCATTGAAGAATGGGGTGGCTGGATAAAATTGTGCACCCTGTGGCCGAGCACCCCATGGTACCTGACACACTGTGCATGGTTGGAAAGGGGGGTCCCTTATCTATGCAGTCTGGTTGGGAATTTGGTGTTTTTGGAAGCTCATGTTTTTGGTGACGTGGGTGGCGTTCTTATATGTAATGCTCTATACCTAAAGATCGAAAATATAATTAAAGAGATATAAGTGATTTATTCTATGTTAAGCAATAGCAAAATAGTTTGGTTACATTTTTAGTTACTGGGCTTAGCATACTTACTTTTTGATGTAGCTGCTCTTTTTTCTGCTGGGCAGCTCCTGGAATTTTAATGTAGAGTCAGGCCGAGTGTCAGTTTCTTTTAGGGGTAACATTTTTAATTTTTAATTTTTTTTTATTGAGCAGAACAGATGGGCAGTTTAAACAATATACAATACTCAGTACTCAATGATCAGTAATAAAACAGTTTTAAAAACGTCAAGCGAGTCTAGTAAAGTCCTTTGATCAATAACATTTGATAATAATATTGATGTTGATAGAAAGCAGAATAGGAAGAATAATATTCCAACTACCATAATTTCTAAAGTTCAACAGTGCTGAATGTTAAAATATAGCAGGGATGCCCGAAAGCCCATAATTATTGTTGTTATTAGACTATGCCCATGTAATAAATGCGAATATTTGGTAGCGCTAGACCCCCTTGAGCGGTTCCCAACTGTAATATAGGCAGTTTAACCCTAGAGGCTTTCTTATTCCAAACAAAATCCCTGATCATTGACTCAATCTCTTTAGAGAAATGGGAATTAATCTTTAGTGGTACATTTATAAAAAGAAAAACCAATAAGGGAAGTATAGACATTTTAATAAGTGCTACACGGCCAATCAAAGTTAATAGTGGAAGAATCCATCTATCAAGCAAAATTTTAATTGTATTACGCATTGTTAGATAATTTAAACTAAATAATTGTTCACATTTATTGGAGACACATATATCCAAGTATCTAATAGGTTCTGCTTTTAGGGCTTGGGATTTTAAATTTAAGGGTAGAAAATTGCAATCCACATTCAGTGCTAAAACCTCAGTTTTATTTTGATTAATTCTATATCCACCAATCAGTTCAAATTGACTGAATTAGTGTAGAGCGTGGTCGAGATTTTCTTTGTCGGGTCACAGATATAAAATTATATCATCAGCGAATAATTTTATTTTCGCCATTCCTTCTATTGGTGGTTTAATTTCAGGATTTCCACAAATTCTTATTGCAAGCGGTTCGATAAAAAAGATAAACAGGATGGGGGACATCAGACACCCTTGCCTGGTACCTCGATTTATATTAATTGCCCCTATCATATTGGCATTAACTACTACCCGGGCTTGGGCACCTTGGTAGATGTTATTCAGCATATTGATTAACTGGGCAGGAAAGCCACATTTTTGCATACCGATTAAAAGTGCATCCCAATTTACCAGGTCGAATGCCTTTTCGGCATCGACCATTGTGACTAGAGTAGTTGGAATTTTATTATTTGTAACAAAATCGAGGGCCTGGATTAAAAACCCGGTATTTGAGGACATAGACCTCCCTGCCACAAAACCGGACTGATCAGGGTGGATTAAAGCCTGGGCAATCGGGGTAAAGCGTTGGGCCCATATTTTCATTAGAATCTTGAAATCAGCGTTAAGGAGGCTAATAGGCCTATAAGAATTAACATCCTTATGGTTCTTTCCTTTTTGGACAAAACTAATGATGATAGACTCCTTGAAGCTAGGAGGAACAATGCCTCCCAATCTAACTACATTAAATAATTTCACCAAAAAAGGAGTCAATTCTTTAGAAAAGATTTTATAAAATTCAATTGGGAGCCCATCTGCTCCACAGGCCTTCACCCCTGCTATTGATTTCATTTTGTCTGAGATTTCTGTGACCAAAATATCGCTCTCAAGTTGATCAGCTAACGGGCCGGATAAGACAGGAAGGTTTACGTCATCATAATATTTATGAATAAGGTCTAACCTTACCTCATATTTTGTAGAATATAGCTTTGAATAGTGATCCATAAACACTTGAGCTATAAAATCTTTATCTTTAATGATGTTTTGGGTCATTGGATCAATTATCTCTGTTATTAAGGCTTTCTCCTGTTTAGTTTTTGTTTGTCCTGCAAGCATTTTTCCTACCATTTGACTCTCCTCGTATACTTGTTGTTGGAAAGTTTTGGAGCTATTATTTCTTCAATTAAAAACAATTCTTTTAAAGCTACCTTTCCCCTTCCTAGCTGAGAGGCAACATCTCCACTCCCCTGGGGCAGAGTATCTCTCAAGCTCATAGCATTATTTACAGCCTGTTGGAGTTGGTTTATCTTATCCTGCCTTTCTCTCATCTGAGCGGCTGAGTGCGCGATCATCTGACCTCGAATGACTGCCTTAAACACCCCCAGACTGAACAAATTTCTGCTGTGTCTTCATTTATATTGAAAAACTCCAATATCCACTCTTTTGTTTGAGCCAGCCAGTTAGGGTCTTGCAGGATCCATCTGCCACCTGGATTGAGTCTTGGCTCCCCTTTCAATATCGAACTCAAGTGTACTAAGGGAATAATCTGAGAATGAATTGGCCCCTATATTGGTATCTAGAACCTTAAGAGATTGTGATATAAGGAAGAAATCGATCCGAGAGTCCGTTTGGAATTGATTAGAATGGCAAGTAAATTTTGCAGCGGACGGGTTAGATTTACGCCATTGATCAACCAGTAGATGTTCCTGCTTTAAGGCCTCCAGGCCTTTCTTTGTTTGGGGTGTCAGTTCTTTTTTATTTTTATTCGAAGTGTCTTTTTTCAGATCATGTATAAAGTTGAAATCCCCACCCAAAATTATTTTTCCCGGGGCCCCCCTAAGTAGCTCACTGATCTTTAGTAGGGCTCTGGTATCATCGACTGTCGGGCCGTAGTAGTTTATAAAATTTAAAATCATCCCATTCAATTTGTCCTCAACCCAGAGCCACCGCCCCAGGGGATCTCTCAGAATTTGACCAAATTCCCAGGGAAGACTACGGCAAAAATACATTGCGACCCCTCTTTTGGCCAGCCCAGCCGGGACAAAGAAAGTGTGTGAGAAGAACCTGGGAAGATATAACTTAGGAAAGTTAGTTTTTAAATGGGTTTCCTGAAAAAATAGTACCTGGGGCGAAAAGGACACTTGCCACCTTATTAAAGCTCCATATTTTGATTTGCTTAATATCCTATCAACATTAACAGAAATAGTGCGACATGTATTAATCATTTTTGTCCTAATTCCAATTGGGTAAGAATCAACAAAAACATACAGAAATAGAAACACTTAAACATTCCCATTGTATTAAAAGTTTTTGCTCTAATGCCCCTGCTCTTTTTACTGCTATTCTCTTTTGACCCCCCAACTCCTCCCCCCTCAACCCACCCCTCAGGAGAGGTGTACCAACACGCTAACCACCTCTCGCTCCCCCCTGCTACTTTTGAGGGTGCCATGAATCTGCACCCAAGATGACCGCCCCCTTCCCCGGCACAAGGATACTATAGACAAACTGGCTAAAAAATAGACAGCACAGTAATACGTTCATTCTTCAGAATAAAAAAGAAAACCCATCAAAATATCAATAAAAAAACATGCATAGATCTATTAATTTATTATGGACTCAAAATTTCCTTCAGAAGATCCTGTGCATCTTCTAAGTTAGCAAACAAATGGAATTTCCCCTTAACAAGAACACGCAGTTTCGACTGTTGAGCAATTGATGCCTGCGCGCCTTGAGCTTTAAACAAGAAAAGCAGCTTGACAAACTCTTTGCGCCTGCAGACATATCAGGGAAAATTCTGCAGTTGGAGGTTTAATTAACCGGGAATTGCCTTTGTTGTATGGCTTTGGACAGGATCCTCTCCTTTAGACGATAGTCAGCGAAGTTGACTAAAATGGTACAGGGGCCACTCGTGCTTGGAAAAGGATGGAATGGAACTCTATGGGCCCTGGTGATTGTAAGATCCCCGCTAAACTCGGGGAGGACTTTTTCCCTAATGAAGGATTCTACCCATTGTGGTGTCTGGGCTCCTTCCATCTCTCAGGGACTCCCACTATATGTAAGTTGGAATGGCATGAGTGATTTTCCAGCTCTTCAAGCTTATTTTCTAGTGAGATCCTGTCCTTAGTAACTTCGCGTACTTTAGTAAGCAATCTGGTCATCTGGTCCTCCAGTTGAGAGATCCTAGACTCTGCTTCCTGGATTTTAACTGGAAGACAAGCCACTGCGTCTTCGATCTTCCCGAGGGGGAGATGTAGGGAAGCAATTTCGTTCTCCTGAGACCTCTTCATGTCTCTGATTTCATCAAGGATAAGATTGAGCAATGTTTTGATATCAAACTGTTTGGTGGAGACTGTTTCTGTTGGAACATTTATCAGGATCTCTACAGGATCTGAAGTTGAGTCGGAAGCTGAAAATTGTGGAGTCTCTGATTCCTTCTGCACCTTCTGGCTAACAGCCATAGTTGTTGAAGTCTTTAGCTTCTGAGTTCGAACCTTTTGTTGTTGTTATTCCTGAGGCCCTGAAGAGAGTGCCGGGTTTCTACCAATCAAAGTCTGGTTCTGAACCGGCTGAGAGAATAACTGCAGCACAGATTCTACAGCAGGCGAGGGGGAGGGATTCAAGGAATTAGTATTCATTTCTTGTATCATGGAGGTTGAAGTTTTGGGCTTCTAGAGGCACTGAAGAGGCAGATAAGGCAAAGGAGGTAGCAGGCGAGGATGATGAACTAAGATCTTGTGGGGACTGACCTGGGCTGGCAAGATCAACGACAATCGTCTGAGGTGAGTTGGGCTGGGTAGGGACTGGCTTTAATAACTTTTTCATAAAGAGGGGAAACTCCTTGACACTCTTTTCCTCCTCTTTTCTACTTTCAGCAGTTATAGAGTTATCTATTTTTGGTTTGCCCGTCTCACCGGTCTCCATTGTAGGTACCGAGGGGGAGATTCTGACTCCCTGGCTTGTTCCGGAGAGCTCATCCGTTGGTTCATCTTCTGAGCTCTCAAAGCTGGAATTATGGTCAGGACAATTTCCCAAAAGTCCTGCTCTTCCTGCCCCAGAAGACAACGCCTTTGCCTGTGCCTGTGCCAGGCGGGTCTTAGCCTTAAGGCCAGTCGCTGAGTCAGCTTTAGAGACTGAATTGTTTTGTTTATTATGTCTCCCCATAGTCAAATCCTGCAGAGGAGTATAAACCGTGAATACAAAAGCACTACTTGAATCAGGACTTCTCCCCTTCCTAGGATGAGTTATAGCTGCTGCTGACTCACTTAAATTTCACTTTCAACTCCTCACCTCTCTTTCCTTCTGCCCGTCGTCGTCTTCTTCTTCTTCTCCCGCCTGCCCAGCTAACACTGTAAATTAATTCCGCCACAGCCTCTTCTTCGCGCGCCACTTCCGCATCTGCGCTAAATCCACATTTTGGCAGCTCAAAGTAAGGTAAAACCGTCACAGCGTTTTACCACCAGCCGCGGATTCCGAATGACTCTGAGTGAAAACTGTCACTTTCAAAGGTGTGTGCTCCCACGGCTTCCGAACTTTCCCCCGGTCAAAGATTCCGCTTCTACAAACCTTCTGCCTTTTCTGCAGCAGAAGGCCGACTGCATTATCCTCTGCCACCGCAAACGCCAGAACTGCTGAGATGAACCGCCATTGCTGTCGGGGGGCGTGGTTACCTACGGCTAGGCGGAGGCGTGATTCTCCAGCATAGCCCGAGCTCTATCAGATTCCAGGTGTAACATTTTTTAAAAGCTGTACTTGTTGGGAGTTCTCCTTTACTTCTGTTCCTAAACATCTCTACCAAAAGAGGTGTAATTACAGCTGAAATAGCACCATGGCACAAGGGTGCCTGCGTTGGAGCATGGCAACCAATTGTGCACCAGCACAGGGGAAAGCACAGGGATGAGACATATTGTTGCAAATATTTCACCTTCCTGTGCTTTGAAAGTGACACAGTGCTGCACATCCAATTAGCTTGAGGTGCCATGCCGCGTCACTTTCTTGTAAATATGCCCTATGAAGTACAGTTATAAGAAGTGCATAGAGGTTTTATCCAAACACATACATAAAGCTTTTTAATGAAGCTTTTTTCTCTTTGCATTTTTTAAACTGCTTTTTTCAGTATGCACGTTGATGTCTGTGTTCTTTTTTTGTTAGTTTTGTTTAGCAACAGGCGTGTTTTATTAGGGATTAAATACATCTGCCCAGATAAAACACAAGAAAAACATGTTTTCTTGTTCATTAAAAATTGTTGGCAATAAGTCAAAAGTGCAAATAAGTCCCTAGTACATTCTGCCTATTCCTTAGCACAGGGGGAGCTTCTATCCAGCTTACTTAGCTGGTTTGCACAAATACATCTTGTCATCTTTCATAAATATGGCACTTGCCTTGAAAAATGCTTTAATATATTTATGTCATGTGCTTTCTCTGCAGTGCTCTCTTCCCCCCAGGGGTCCACTCACTGTGAACTCATTTTTATTTTTACATATCTGCTTACAACAGCATTGCTTACTGTTCTGTGTTCTGAAATGCGTTAGCCATGAATTGTCAAACTATGTTTCGCACAGATTACACTAGAAAAAATTGTACTGAAACCAAAACACACCTGCTTCCTTGTTGTTAAGATTAACACAGTTCTTTATCATCTGCTCTGTTCCTGCAGAAGGTTTACAAAATAGTTTCCATGTCCTAATCAGCCACAGCCAGACATTAAATATATTCTTATGATCTATTTATAAGAGAACAGTACTTCAGCAGTGTTGAGATTTTCTACAGCTGCAACTTAGAACATGCATTATTTAGTACCCACCCAGCGTTGTCTGCATAGTATATATCTGCAATATCATAATTACAGGCGTCATCACAATGAATAGCTTCCATGAACATTCTAGAAGACACACGCTTAAAATTGGAAAAGGCAAATTTCTATTTTAATCAGTGCAAGGACAAAATTCAGCAATTGCATTTTTGTGTCTACACGTCCCCTAGACGGACCCATCAAATTGCAAGTTTGAGACTTATTAGGAAACTTTTGCGGGCACAAATCCTGGGAATCAGACTTTGCAGCCGCAAAACCCCCTTTACACATTTAAATAACTCAGTCATTCAAAAAGACTTTGTGGCTTATTTGCAAGCCCATTGTGCCGCCGGTGCATCACTTTTATTGAACCACCGGCAGGTTGATGGGCTTTCCCATATATACAAGGCCATGTAAAGTCATCCTCAGTGACTTTTCATGGCCTTGTAAATATGTTTCCTTTTTACTCACAAATCTGCGTGAAATTAGGCATTCTATGGGTGTTGCTGTGGGTGTTCCCATGCAACATCAATGGAACTTGACGCATTCCACATATACAACATTTTGTAAACCTGGGAATGCGTCAGAAATCCTATGCCTCCCCAGGGGAGGCATGAGGAACTACAATGAGGTGAAATACTTCAATTTCTCCTTGCTTTTTCATCTTTTTTTGAGTGCTGCATTTTGCAACACGTATAGAAAGAGGAAAATGCCTCTAATGATTGTTTTTGTGCAGGAAGGTGTCTCTTCCAGCACAAAAATAATCATCCCTTCAGCGCAGGCAACCTTGAAAAATGACGCAAGAGTGTTATGTTATGTTATGTTAGGGTGATTTATACCGTGCATGGCTGCCCCAGCAACAGGGCGTCCCAGCGCTTGCAGAACGGGAGGCTGGAAGAATTGACGCTAGATGGATGTAAAAGGCAGGTTTTAATCAGCTTCCTGAATGCCCAGTGACCGTGAGTGCTGCGGGCAGCCCGAGGGATAGAGTTCCACAGTGCAGGGGCTTGGACTTTAAAGGAATGACCACCAGCTCTGCAACGGCGAACTCAAGGGACGTGTAGCAAATGTTGATCGGCGGAGCGTAGTGCACGCCTAGGAATATAGGTGGTGCAGAGCTCCTGCAGGATTTGTGGACCCTGGCCTTGCTGAATCTTATGAATAGTGCATAGGGTTTGAAACTGAACTCTTTGCTTAATGGGCAACCAGTGAAGACGGTGGAGAAGATTGGAGGTGTGACACTGCCTAGGTATGGCAAAAAGAGTAGCTGCATTTTGTACTAGTTGGAGTCTAGCAGTGACTGTTTTATTGAGGCCAAGCATAGGCGAGATAGGACCACCTATTGCACTATCAATTGATGGGTAGAGGCATCAAAGAACCCCAGAATGGGTTTGAGGCTGCGTAGGAGGCCAAAACAGGTACCAGCCACTTTTTTTGCATGAGGCTCAAAAGTGAGGGCAGTGTCAATCAGAATCCCTAAATCTTTAACAACGTTTTTCGGTTGTGGAGGGGAGCTCAAGGTTGCAGGCCACCACTGGTAATCCCATTTGTGGGTGTCACGGCCTACCAGGAGCAACTCCGTTTTGGCAGAGTTCAGCTGTAGGTAGTTGTTAGTCATCCAGTCTGAAATGACCAGAACATCTGCACGGAATTTCAGTTGGTCTATGGCCGGGTTGTTGGTAAAGGTGAACACCAGCTGGGTATCGTCCGCATAGGATACCATTTTGATGTTACGTTCTTTGGCTCAAAGAGCCAAAGGGCGGACGTACAAGTTGAATAGGGTGGGGCTCAGGGCAGAGCCTTGGGGAACACCACAGCTTAGAGGGTAGGTACTAGACAGAAGGCGGGGGGCGTGGACTTGGAAAGAGCATTCTGATAGAAACAAGGCAAACCAGGCCAGAGCCCTGCCTTTGATCCCGATCTCCTCAAGCCGTTGGAGAAGGATCTTAAGGGAGTGTCTGCACTGGCGGACAGCTGCTCTACGTGCACTGGTTCAGGGAAGAAGGACATGAATGCTCTGTATATTGTAGATACTGCATATTCATGCCCTTTTACTTTGACGCCCTGCATCACATCAGGAAGGCTTGCTGAGCTGCTGTGAATAATGTAAAAGATGCCTTAAATTCGCTACGCTTCTGTAGTATTAAAGTACAAGTGAAATAAAATAAGTTAAAAAGAAAACACCCAAAAACTATAACATATAACTCTTCCCCATAAAAACACAGCTAAAAGCAGCAAATGCTGTGCTTTGCAAATCAAATTTAAAAAACCCAGACCGACAAATTAGATTTAAACAGCAGTCATAATTTAAAAAGGCTTGCTTTGACTTGTCGCCACAATATAATCGGTCCTTAAACTTTGAGCCTTAACGTACAATCACACAGTCCTGCAAAATATGCCTTTTAGAGGCTGTAGACATACCATGGTACACAAATGTCTTCCTAAAAGTCCTTTAAAGGTGCAGTAGTGTAAGAAATTTCACTCAACCTTGGGCACAAAGGAACTACTAAATAAAACTTATAGGACATTCATTGAGTTTGGAAAACAATTAGACTGAGATTACGTACCTTAGAAATTCCGAGAGAATGAAATTACAGTATAACATGCAGAACATTTCCAAGAGCCCTGGTATACAGTTGACAGTTGATAAAGTGCTTCAAGGGTACAATATAAACTAAGAAAGTGCACCATAATTTAGATACTTTTAAGCAGCATACAAGACAATTCATGGGTTTTAAAAACTGTTGCAATGAGTAATCCAAAAGCAAAGTTTACAAAGCAAAGAGCTAAACATTCCTGAAACCCCATACATTAGAAATAGATTTTGCAGAACAAACACTTCTGAACTTTGCACCTCTTCTTATTTTTAGACATTGCCACACGAAGAGAGACATAGTATGGCAGACCAGAGGGCAGTCAAGATGTAGCAAAAAGTGCAGCGTAGGTCTGCATTGTCTAAAATTATACCTTTTAACTTGTTCGGTGCATAAGCTGGCCGGGAGCCATCCAATGCCACAGTGCTCATGTGTGTAGGATGGCTCCCGGCCGTTCTCGCACATGGCACAGGAAATCCCTCTGGTGTGGGCGCCAGATTTCCTTTCAATCAAAACACCTTTGGGAGCTGAGGAAGAGGTTCCCTAGCTTTCGAGGGTTTTTTCGATAGTTTCTCTGAACTGAGGATCGGCATGCACGTCGCGCTGATGTCATTTTAAAGTAATCGAAACTCAAACTCAATTTGAGTTTCACTGCTTTGGTGCTCAGTGGGCTATCTCAGCTCCCTGAGCACTGAGGCAGACGAGAGAGGTATCATTGGAAAGGGGATAATCTCCCCTTGCCAATGGTACCCCTCCTGATCGCTGCCTGGGATCACCTCAGGAGGGCTGTTCCCAAGCAGGGACCCAACCACTAGGCACCAGGGATCGGGGAAGCGGCCCCTTAGGCAAGGGCTTTTGCTCCCCCCATATTTTTAGGTCAGATCAGTCTTTCTGCCACTGGGGGGCAGAAGGCACACTGGGCACCAGGGTTTTTTTATTTTGTGTCTATAGGGGTGGGGGCTACCCAAAATGGGCATGCCAATGCTCCCACCACCCAAACAAAAATCACAGTCTTTCTGCCCCCCCTTGGCGGCAGATGAATGGAATAGCCCCCGATCTGCCCTCCTGGGGGGCAGAAAGCACACTAGGCACCTGGGATGTTTTTTATATATCTGAGGATGGGGGCTTCCCAAAATGGGTAAGAAAATGCCCCCACCCCTCGAAATATTCCAGAGTCTTTTTGCTTCCCCAAGAGGCAGATGGGGCAATAGCACCTTATCTGCCCCACCGGGGGTAGAAATCCCACTAGGCACCAGAGATTATGTTTTTCATTATATGTAAGGGTGGGGGCTGCCCAGAATAGGCATGCCAATGCCCCCAAAAATTAGCCACAGTATTTCTGCCTCCTGCATGAGGCAGATGGGGCAATAGTCCCCGATCAGGCCCATGTGGGGGCAGTAAGCCCACTAGGCACCAGGGATTATATTATGTTTTTTATACATAGTGGTAGGGGCTGCCCAAAATGGGCATGACAATTCCCCCACCCCCAAGAAAAAATGACACACTCTTTCTGACCCCCAGGAGGCAGAGGGGGCAATAACACCTTCTCTACCCCACCTGGGGCAGACAGCCCACTAGGCACCGGGGATTAGGTTTTGTATTATACGTAGGGGTGGGGACTGCCCAGAATGGGCATGCCAATGCCCCCTCAAAAAATAGCCACAGTCTTTCTGCCCTCTGCAGAAGGCAAATGGTGGCAATAGCGCCTTCTCTGCCCCCCCCTGGGGCAGATAGCCCACACTAGGCACCAGGGATTATGTTGTTTTGTTTATACATAAAGGTCGGGGCTGCAGAGAATGGGCATTCTAATACCCAACCCCCAAAAAGTATTTTTTCCCCCCGTAAGGCTGATCGGGCCAAGAGCCCCATATCTGCCCCCCCCCCCGGGGCAGAAAGCCCACTAGGCATCAGGGATATGTTTATGGGCATATCAGGGAAGGGTCGCTCCCCTTTTTTAAAGGCACACATTTTGGCTGATTCAGTGATAATTGTAGTCTCACCTGCCCCCAAGTGGGGGCAGACAACAACTAGAAACCAGGGGGAGTTTGTGTGTGTGTGAAATGGAGTTTGGCTGACGGTCTGTGTGTACTGACCCTTGGCTGGCATTTTGCTGGCAGTGTGTGTGGACCTGCACTTGGCTAATGGTGTGTGTAGACTCGCGCTTGATGATGGTGTGTGTAGATTGGCACTTGCCTACTTGGAGTGGTGCTTAGCTGGTGGTGTATGTAAACTAGTGTTTGCCAGACTTTGCGCATGGATGGTGCTTGGCTGCAGGCTAGACTGGTTGTAGTGGGCACCGGGCATTTCCCCGGTGGACCAAAGGGGTGGGGCCAGTTTTCTGGCTGTGGGGGCCATTTTTGTCACTTGTCCCAGTTTTACAGCAGTGCTGCAATATCAGCACCCAGTAACAAAAGTGGGGGCAGTGCTTTTACTAGCATTTCCTACCCTCCCAGGGGCGAACAGCAAACTGCCAGGGCTGGTTGCTGTTCCCAGTCCGGCCCTGCTTTTCTGGCAGTGTGTGGGGATGGTGCTTGGCTGGCTGAGAGTGTGGGTGGTGCTTGGCTGGTGGTGTGCGTGGATAGTGCTTTGATGACTGTGTGCATGGATGGAATGTGGCTGGTGGTGTACATGGATGGTGCTTAGCTGGCGGTGTGCCTGGATGGTGGTGTGCGTGTTCTGACTCTTGGCTAGTGGTGTGGCTTGCATGGACTCCCCAGCGTTTTCTTACCCAGAATCCCCCCAAGCTTCACATTTACTTACAAAGTCATATGTTCCTCACATTTCTGTGTGGGAATGTTGTAGGATCACCGAGCAGGCACAAATTTCCTACCACCCAGCATTCCCCTTGGTCTCCCAAGGAAAATGATACCACACTTGTGTGGGTGCCTAAAGGAGTGTCAGCCTAAAAACGTATAAACAAACTGCCCTTTTGGACCCGCTTTGGGTCCATCTCAATCTCTACACGTTTTTGGCCCTTTCATGTCATAAGCACTTGGTCCATTCGTACAAGTAAGGTATCTATTCTATCGGGAGACTGAGGGGAATGCTGCGTGCTAGAAATGTGTGCTGTGCGGTGATCCCACAACTGCCCCATACAGATATTAGAGGACAATGTGACTCTTTAGCTATATTGTAGGTTTGCATCAGATTCTGGGAAGGAAAATGTTGGGGGATCATTGAAAGCCCTACCTCCCTGGACTCCCACGGGTGTCAAGTTTTTGGAAATGTCTGGGTTTTTTAGGTTCCCCTAGATGTCTGAAAGTCAAGGACCAAAAACCCAGGTGCCTGCCTATATGTCACAAAATGACCTGGTTTTTCAAGGAGGTCATGTGCCTTTTGGGTCCCGGACTCAGCATCCATCTAGGGAAACCTACCAAACCCAGATATTTCTGAAAACTATGCGCAGGGGGAGTCCAGGGAGTTGTGACTTGCATGGCTCTCCCAACATTTTCCTACCCAGAATCCCCTGCAAACCTCAAGTTTAGCAAACAAAAAATCTAATATTTCTCACTTTTCTATGTGGGAAAGGTGTGTGATCACCTGGCCGCCACAAATTTCCTACCACCCCGCATTTCCACAGGTCTCTAAAAATTGTACATCACTGGTGTGGCTAAGCCTAGTGCCAGTGACAGGAAATGGCCTAAAACATACAGTGAAGACTTCAAAAGGATTGATCACAAAGTTACCTGGTTTTGTAACATTTTCTTACCCAGAAACCCCTTCAAAATTTAGCTGAATAAAAATCACATTTTTCTCATGTTTCTGTGTAGCAAAGTAGTGGGATAACTGGGCTGACACAAATTTCCTACTACCCAGAGTTCCCCCAGGACTCCTGATAAGAACAGTACCTCACTTGTGGGGGTGGGCCAAGTCCCTGTGGCAGGGAAGGACCGAAAACTTATTGTGGAGACATCAAAATTGCCAATTACAAAACAACCTGGTCGCGGGCTCAGCAGCCACCAAGGGAAACCTACCAAACCCACACATTTCTGAAAACTAAACACTCAGGGATGTCCAGAGATGTGTGGCTTGCATGGATCCCCAATGTTTTCCTACTTAGAATCCCTTACCAACCTAAAACTTAGCTGAAACAAATCACATTTTCCTGACATTTCTGTGTGGGATCACTGTCCCGGCACAAATGTCCTGCAACACAGCATTCCCCTTGGTCTCCTGAAAAAAATGATACCTAGCAAACCTCTGCATTTTTTAAAACAAGACATCCTGGGTAATCCAGGATGGGGTGACTTGTGTGACTCTCACCAGACTCTGTTACCAAGAATCCTTTGTAAACCTCAAACTTTGTCAAAAAAACAGATTTTCCTCATATTTCTGTGGCGAAAAGTTCTGGAATCTGCGTGGAACTGCAAACTTCCACCCAACCCGCATTCCCCAAAGTCTCTCGATAAAGATGGTACCTCACTTGTGTGGGTAGGCCTAGTGCCTTGGACAGGAAACTGCCCAAAACGCAACATGGGTACATCACATTTTTCCTGTAGAAACTGACCTCTTTTTTGCAATGTGCCTAGCTGTGAATTTTGAACCATAGCTTAGCCGACTTATGGGAACATAGAATTATAGAACAACTGTTATTACCTATTGACTTCCTATGCATTTCTGCCTTCCAAATGTAATACAATGTGTAAAAAAGAAGTCACTTTGATAAATATCCTTTAATTCACATGCTAATATGGGTACCCACAATTTCAAAGATGTGGAAATAACTACTGCTTCTAAACTCTATATTTTGTTCCCATTTTGGAACTACATAGGTGTCCTCAATACCTTTTATTCACTCTTTATATTTTACCAAATGAATTGCTACATACACTGTACACAATGAAAATCCATTGCAAGGTGCAACTCCATTTTTACCTCGGGTTATTGGTGAAACTACAAGTCCTATATATCACTACAACCAGAAGGGTCCAGCACACGTACCTGCATATTGCTTTTAAACATCTGCCATATTTAGAAGTAGTTACAGATGAAAAAGGTGGCAAAACAGCTTTTTTTTAAACTCAATTTCAATATTTGTTTTATTTCAACTGTTAGTTTCTATAGGAAAACCTTGAAGGATCTATACAAATGACCCCTTGCAAAACTCAGAATTTTGTCTACTTTTATGCAATGTATAGCTTTCCAGGATCAATTATTGTTTTCACAACCATTTGTACCACTACCTGGAAAGAGGTTGAAAGCACAAGAATAGTCCCAGTAAAATGACAAAACCGTGTAGAAAATGTTTTTTTTTTTACAAAAGTCTGCCTGTTCCTGAAAGCTGAGAAGATGGTGATTTCAGCACCACAAACCCTTTGTGATACCATTTGCAGCGAAAGAGCCGGACACTTTCTTCTGCAGCAATTTTTTCCAATTTGTCCAAAAAAATAAGAACATGTTGCTGTATTTTGGCAAATTTCTGGGTACCCTCTAGGGCAATCTGCAAACCCTGGGTACCTTTAAACTCCTCAGGATGTTGGAAGTAAAGGACGCAAATTTGGCATGGATACCTTATGTAGACAAACAGTTACAGGGGCCTAAGTACAAACTACCCCAAATAGCTGAAAAAAGGCTTAGCGCATGGGGGAAATGGCCAAGCAGCAAAATGGTTAAGGAGTGGTACCATCAATCTTATCCTAGAGACATTGTAAAACAAACAAAGGATCACAATGTGAAGGGTGGGTTGGGCAGATATTATGTCACAAGGGCAAGGGTCTAGCTCCTTCAGAGAAGGACAGTTTTGGGGATAACCTGACACAAGAATGTTATTTGTTTTTTAAAGAAACCTGGTATGGGTAAAGCGATGCTGCTGATTCTGGATGTCAGACAGATAAGGTTGCTAATCTACATATAAAGAAATTGAGTTATAAGAGGTAGCTGCAGCTTTATTTTTAATAATCTCCAATCTTTTTGCCGCAGCATTTGCCAAAAATGTCTGCTTCAGATTTGACTTACTGCAGACCAAACAGGGATGAGGCGAGGAAAATAAATCAGGGAGCCCTAATTCCTCCTAGGTCGTAACAAATGACAGCCAGGGTATGTCAAGAGATGCATCTAATTCAAGTACCCCTCAAGGAATTTTTGTTTTCGGGTTGCAGTCTCCCTTGTACAAATTGAGTACCACAGCAAGAGCGGGGCTAGCTTGATTTTATCAGTAATATAGAGAAAACCCAGCTCGTCATGGCAGACAGCATTTGGACAACTGTAAGAGACTGACAGAAGTTTTTTAATAAAAGCATTCACACCTAACTAAATCTCATGGATGGCAGCCATATGCAGATACCTGCACCATACGTGGCTGTCACTTCAGACTTTGCAGAGTAAATGGTCAGCAGCTCTTGCACTGGTTTCAGGCCTAGTTGTTTGCAGAAATCTTGCAGAGTCAAGATTGTCTTAACTAGCATGGCTGCTCTATTTGACACCATCGGCTTCCACAAATATTTGGCATCAAAGAGAATACCCAAATAGGAGAAGGATGGGGTGTCATACACCTTAGAATTGTTGTTGTAAATAACTGGGCTTTTCATTGGTTTTCTCCCACATTTCTTTTTATAGGTCTTACTTTCATTGACCCACAGATGTAACTCCTGCATAAAGGTGGTATAGGCCTCTATTAGGAATTGTAGCCTGCCCCGTTCTTGCAAATAGCACTGCATCATCCACATAGAGGATTATTGGAAGAGTACGTGCCCCAATGTATGGGATATCTACATCTCTTTTCACCAATGCTGATTCAACTCTGTCTGTGTACAGGGGGAAAAGGAAGGGGGCAAGAACGCACCCTTGCCTAACCCCCATTTAATCCTAAAGGGTGGAGTACACTCACCCTCTCAGCCATAATGGACACAAGCACTCACCTCAGAGTACAGCTCCCTGATAAAAGTAATAATCGCAACCTCAATACCCATCTCTAACATAAGTGCCAAGAGCTCAGAGTGCGAGACACAATTGAGCGCTGCAGAGAGGTCCATAAATCGCAGGTAAATGGAACTATTCTCAGCAACTGCATACTTTCCTACAAGTATACTCAAGTTTAGGCATTGATCAGTAGTCCGTAGCACCTTCCTGAAGCCATACTGGGCATCAGCTAAGATATTGTTGCCTACTGTCTAGTCCTCTAATCTATATAACAAGATACAGCCCTTTACTTTAGCCGATGAATCGAGTAAGGATATGGGTCACTAATTCTTCAGGAACGATTATCACCCTCTTTATAAATTGGCACATTGGCTGACTTTTTCAATGAGGCCGGAGGGTCCAACTTTGCAATTGCATAAAAAACATTTACAAGCAGGGGAGCTAATCAAACCTGGCAGTCTATAAAAACATCCACAGGAACCCCATCAGGACGGGGTGCCTTGTCACTGCTACATTCACGCAGCGCCCTCTGTACCTCCGATAAGCAAAAAACTAAATGGGAAACATCTCTGCCTTGCTCAATTATATGCAGCAGATTCAGTGGACTCTGCATTGCCTCAGTAGATCACAGTAAAATAATCAAGTCACTGTAATTCCTATATGTGCAAGTCTGTAGAGGGGTCTGTGGATTCCTTAAAGTAGGGGGTGTTAAACACCCTCCAAAACCCAAAGCTATCTTTCTTCATACTGGCTTTCATAAAAGACTCTCAGACCCTCAACTTGATCTCCTTTAATCTATCTGCTCATGCCTCTTTATAAAGGGAGCATAGACCTATAATATGTTCCCAATCTTTCGGTATGGTTTTAGGGCCAGTTGTAACTCGTGCAAGCTGAGACAAATCACCACCTGGAAATGAGAGTTGGCATTATGATGATTTAGTGTCACAGCTTTCTTTATATGGGCCATAATGTCAAAAAAGGGTGGAATAATCTGCGATGGGACCATATCCAGGACTAAGCAGACATGGACCTTTGCCTGCTTCTGATTAAGAACTGCGGCAAGAAACTTCACTTTGTTTACCTTGTCCCATCGAATGGAGAAGCCATTCCTCTTTGCTAGGACAGGTATAAATCCTACCCTGGACTGATGCTTACTTGCCCTCTCTGACAGCAGTCTATAGGACAGTTTTGCATGATCACTGAAACCCAGAGAAGTAACCTCAAAATCATCTATGAAAGCACCCAGTGCTTCAGAAACTAGAATGCACTTGATTGTAGAGGAACAGTCTGCACCCCTAAAAGTGGGGGTGAACCCGCCTAGTTGATCAGACCCCTCATTCACCATAACAAAATCAAGTTTCAACAAGAGGCTATTAAGTGCAGTGACATACTCGTAGTGCTCAAAATGTATCAAATTGTCCCCCTCGTTGTCTATTAGACTGCAAACTGGTGTATTAAGCTTTGGATAGTGATGAACATTGAATTCCCGCATGCAAAGCAGATTCAGAGCCCTATGATTATCGTTTCCTATGGTACGAATGGCACCCCAACTTCAACCACAACCTGTGAGGCACAACCATCAAAACGATTATTATAATAGTTAACAATTAACAGATCCCAGTCCCTGGCCACATAACAGACCAGGCAATGAAAATACGGGGAGTCAATGATAAACTTGACAAACAACCCAGAAAAAAAGTGTTTTCAATCAGCTTGAGTAGACCCCCTTTCACTCTGCCGGCCGGTGAAGGAACGGCTGGGGAGTGAAATGAACTAAACCCATCTAGGTAACTGGAGTCAATCTCCCATGTTTCTTGTAAAGAAATCACCTGGTACCTGACCGCTGACATAATAAAGTCTGAGCCCCCTAGTTTTTCGTCTCAACCCTTCAATGTTCCAAGTTAAGATCTTAGCAGGCTTAAAACTATTAGCTCTCTCCTCAATGTTCGTCAGCCCGAGGCTCTGTATACCCTTCTTACTGGAAGGTACCACCAGATTTGGAGAAGTAATCAGGCAATCGCACCCCTCTAGGCCGTCCAATGGAGCATATTTGTTGGTAAGTGCCACCCCAGAAGGACCCCACAGATTGACCTGAACATTATGAGGCACCCCTAAAAAAAGCTCCAACTGCATACAAAGTGTGGGGAGTAAGATTATAACGTTTATAGAAGGATCCCAGTGGTTGATAATTCTTTACCTTTAATAATGTTATTATTCTGTATAGCTTTAGATGAACATTCGGTATGTATGATTTTGGCACACCTACATTTCCTTAATAGATTTGGGCTTGCAGTGATAATTCTTTACCTTTATAGCAATGTCTTGAGAGTAATCTATATGAGCTTGATATCAACATTGTAATTTAGTTATTCAAATCCTGGTCTTCGTTGGATGACCTACCGGCAAACACTGACATCAGGGACTGATCTCAGGAAATAACATGGAAAGATAAGCTAAAGCAATATAATATATTTTGTACTTAAGTACATCCCTACAAATGTGTCTCGTGGGACATTGATTATAAGGACTGTTGCAACTTTGAAATTAATTTGAATACAAAAGCCTTGAAAAAACCCCAGGCTATTTGGCCAACAAGAGGGCGAAACACATGTCAGCTGCCCCTGAAACATGTCATGAATGTTGAAAATTATGGATTCTTTTTGTTGTTGAATAAAAATCAAGATAATATACAAGAAGCATCACTTGTATTCATTACAGTGAAAAAAAATTGAATAACGGAATAAGAAAATATCTTTAATCTACATGAGGATGCACTCACTCTCTTTTCATGACTTTTGGGACCCTTTATGTCCAATCCCTCTCAGCACACACCAAGGTCCATCGGAGGACCAATAGAGTGGTAAATTCATCCTTTAAATTACAGTCCGTGGTTTTAGTATTAGTGGGGCCCAGTAAATGCCAAAAGGACTCCACACCAGCTTAGAAAAATAATTATGATTCCAATACATCAAACAAAACCAAAACAAACAAAAAAGTTGAGATATAAATTTGTAAAGAATAAATATTTCTGTAGCACTTAAAAACGATAAGCACCAATGGGGATTATCTGGTCACACCGAACTGGGGCAAAGTCAGGAGTGCAGGCCAACCGTAATGAAGAGCAGGTTGGATACAGAAGCCATGCAGGCATGCTGAACACAGTACATTGTTTCTGGTCACAACATTGAAACGCGCGGTGCAGCCAAGCAATGTGTCTGTGTCGATCCTCAAATTGAGGCGATGCGCCCATTTTCTTCACGCAGTGGTGGCAATGCGTCTGTTCCAAAGATGATGCACTGGGAGGCACTTGTTTCATAGACAAAGTGCCGGGTTTCACCACAGAGTTGAGTGGATGCGTTGATCCACACTGCATTGGCCGTGATGTGTTGGTTCCATTTTGTCAGTTCTTTAAGACAGTGTACTGTTTTCAAGTGTGATGTGCTGATTTTGCTCCCGCAACAGTGTCAATGCATTGGTTCTGCTACACGCAGAATAGAGATGCAGCAGTTCGACTAGAGCAAGCACCTGTGACACTTCCAATAAACCAGGCACAGGAGCAGGTGGTGAGGCTTTGATATCCCTGAGTCTCAGAAAACTGGAGGAAATCCAACAAGCCCTTGGAGTCACTCTGTGTTCAAGACAGAGTCCAGCTCTTTCTCAGCAAGGTCAGAGGGCAACAGGCAGCAGGATATGACAGCATAAAAGCAGCTGTTCTAGAGCATCAGCCCAGAAGAATGACAGTCTTTGTAGCAACACTGCAGTTCTTCTGACAGATGTTCTTTACAGGTCCAGAAGTGCCTGCTTTGGTGGTTACAGAGACCCAATACTTATACCAAGTTATGCCTTTGAAGTGGAGGTGAGTTCAAAGAGAGGCTTTGAAGTCACAGAGGTCCTGTCTTACTATCCCTGGCAAAACCAAAGGGGATGATGGACGGAGTGTTGAACATTGCAAGCACTCACCCCCAGTCAACTGATCTGGGTTTAATCCACCATCATTCTTTAGCTCACTCCACCACCCCAGTTCAGACATGGCCATATGCAAATCAGTCTGACCCTGTGCCTCATGGGAGCAGTCCAGCCCGAACTGCCAAGTCATGTCTTCCCTGGATTGGAAACAAGCATCCTGGAACCGGTTTCGGGTTCATAACCCTCATCAGCCAGGCTATCTTGAATCCAGTGGCAAAGTGAGCAAGGGACCCACGTCAGGGCATACCCTGCCATCTTTGGTCACCCTAAGTTGGCAGGGTATGCCCAGACGTGGGTCCCTTGCTCACTTTGCCACTGGATTCAAGCTAGCCTGGCTGGAGACGGCTGTTAGCCTGAAACCGGTCCCAGGATGCTTGTTTCCAGTCCAGGGAAGGCATGGCTCGGCAGTTCAGACTTGACTGTTCCCATGAGGCACAGGGTCAAGACTGATTTGCGTATAGCTGTGTCTGAACTGGGGTGGCAAAGTGAGCTAAAAAATGATGATGGATTCAACCCAGATATGTGACTGGGGGTGAGTGTTTGAAAAGTTTCAGCACTCCGTCCATCATCTCCTTGTGTTTACTATCCCTGGCACCAGACTCACTATATGAGGGTAATCAGCCCTTTGTGTGGGGACAGGACACTTCCTATTCAAGTGTAGGTATCATCTCCTACCTCCTATCCTGCCCAAGATGAGTCATCAGGATGTCCCCCGACAAACCTAACCTTCCTTTGGTGTGGCTATCTAAAGAGAATGCACAAAGTCAAGCTGTCACCCACCCCAGATGTGTATTAGCGACATGCTGCAGGCATACAGAGCTTTAAGATCAGAGAAATGCCTTTTTCTAAAAGTGTTATTTCTAAAATACTATTGCTAAATCCATCTTTACCAGCAAAGAGGATTTATCATTATCATTTCAATGTTATAAAACATGACAGAGCCACTCCTTCTCCATCAAGAATTACAGCTTGAAAGTGTAACAAGGAATTCCTAATGTGAACCTATGAGAGGGGTTTTCCTCACAGTAGTGAAAATCAAAAGTGGGTGTTTTTCTCTACTAGGGCCTGCTAAACAAAAGCACCCTATATACAACCACATTGACAACAAATACCAGAACTCCATGCAGTTAAGACAAAGACATCTTTGTCTTAACTACATAGAGTTGTGATACTCGTTTTGTCAATGTGGTGTTTAATACAGTATATGTTGTTTGTTTATACATGTTCTTTATGTATTTGCATCCCTGATGATTAAGTTCAATTCTTTTGAACGAAATATGTTGGCTTGATCTTCGCTGCTTTTTTGAAAGACATAAAATTTCAACAAAGGTGATTACAAAGACAAAAAAGACAGTGAACTTTCCGTTGCTGGGTACACCTTTCTGTGTTTTGTTGCTTCGTATTTACTATCAAGCAATGGCTGTGGATGAAGTGCACCATTCTCTAATTGAAGGCAACTGTGAGGGAGGAGCGGTTCCAGGGGTCCGCTTTGCTATTTGAGTTCCTACCTTAACAAAGTAAACTTGGTTTTTCAACTTGAAGTTTGCAATTCTCCCTTTTTGCAGTTCAATGATCCCAATCTAATAATGATCATAAATGTTACATCGTTAGAACCATTCCATTGTTAAACATTTTACATAAGTGCTGTTTTATTTTCATTTTGTGATATGTCCATGTGATCATGATAAACAAGTGCTTGTACAAATGTTCTTCATTTTATCAATTGTGCCACATATCATTTTTTGATGTTTTGTGATTTTTATTTGCCTTTTACTATCTATTACTTTACTGTAGATAGATGTATGTATTGATATGATCTTGCAATGCTGTGTCATTTTAAAAAAACTACAACATCTGATTGGACTTTCACATTTCTAATGCAGCTGGGATCCTGCCAGTGTATTGCACCTTGCCTCAACTCCATCTCACATATTGACCTTAGCATTTTTTCACATTTACATATGCCTGAGTGTCAGTGCCACCTGGAAAGTCAACTTCTTTTCACAATCTGAGCACTCTGGCCCAGATTTACTAAAAAGCTGTGGAGCGCAATGTAGCAAGACCACATGCTGTGCTGCACTGCATGGCAGAGAGAGAGCAGGAATGCCCCAAAATTACTCACATGTTTCCGTCCTGTTCTCTATCTCTTCCCTGGAGTACTTGTGGTTGCAAAGCGCCAATGCGGTCACCACCCTTGCACCATGGTGCAGGGGTGCCTGCATTACTGCCAGCATTGGTCTTGTGCAAGAATTGACACCTTCCTAAGCAAAAATAATCTCCAGAGGCATTTTCCTCTTTCTATGTGTGATGCAGAATGCAGCACACGTAGAAAAAAGAAATAATGATAGTTCCCCTTGTTATGCCTCACCTTAGAAGGTCTAGCATTTTGAAGCATTCACAGGTATCTAGTCTTAGTAAATCTGGATATGCACCAAAAATCATGAATGGATGTGTAGGAACATCCACATTCCATCCATGGAACACCTTCCCCATGCAGAGTAACGTAAAACAGGGTTTTGTACTGTCTGTCTTGTGTAACTCCAGATTTACTATGCCACACAGAGCCTTGCAAGCTAGCTCTGTATGGCATGGTAAATCTAACTTAAGGGCATAACCTTGCTTAACAAATGGGGAATGCAAGCCCTTGATAAACTGGGCCAAGGCATCATGACTAGTGAGGAACGCCAGCACCAGTATTTTGTTTTAGTACTTAGTTGTCCATATGACTGCTAGTATCAGGTGGAAAGGTATAGCTTTACGTGTTATCTTTTAGGTTGTTTCTTCCTTCAAAAAATAATTTATTTGCGCTAATGGAGATTTCGCACAAAGTTTAGGTTTCATTTCTGCTCCCCAATGTTATTATTTGACTCACTTTTCTAGGCTTTAGCGCAATAAATATGGTTATTATTTAAGCAAAATGAAAACACTCCAAGTCTGCAAGGAGTCATTTTTCTAGGTTTTCTAATGCTGATAGTGGGCCTGTTGTTATACCCTTAAAATATCACTATGAAGTGTTGTCTGAGACATACATTATACTAGATATTAATGAACAACAACTAATTCTTATCAAGATTGACCGGTTTCAAAGGGGCCAATTATGCATTATTTCTGTAGCAATATATGATATAGTAGCCTAGATATAGCGAGGCTTTGACCTGGCACTGGTGTAATGAAAATAGGGCCGGACTGGCCATAGCAGGCACCTGGCATTTCCCCGGTGGGCCGTCAGGGTGGGGGACGGTTTTGGGCCCTTGGGGGCTGTTTTTGTTACAGTGCCGTTTTTGCAACATAGCTACAATATCAGCCCTGTAACAAAATCAGCCGCAACCGGCCCTGGCAAAAAGCTCGCCCGCACCCCCAAACCCCCCGTGGGACCGGCCGAGCACTTTGCCAGGGCCGGTTTTGGTTCTCAGTCCAGCCCTGAATGAAAAGGAACTGAAACCGGTGCAAATCAGTAGCACCAAAATAATTTCTGCTGGAAAAAGAGTTTAGCACTGCAATAAGTGGAAGTTACTGTAGGCAGATAAGCACAAAACTCATATTTTTTTGTTCACAAAGAGTGATCGACCATCATAGACAGACTGGGCTTTTTTATCAAAAAACGAATGCCTCCTTAAATAGGAGCAAATAGGGAGGAATATGTTGATTTTTCTAGGTAATCAATGCATTGCAGGTGTGGTGCATTGCACAACACATATCTGATGCATCATAACAGTCTGCATTTGTCTATGGATAGTATACATACTCGAAGGACCCGATTCACAAAGGTAAACATATTCGCACATAAAACAATAGGGCAGGCCTATCTCTTTATGCGAGGAGTTCTCCATCCTGACTGTGGAGTCTCCACAGACAAAAACCTACTATTAACTCTTGAGCTGTGAATTCGAAAAAATAGTAAATGTACACAAACATGCAAACTTACCTTTGTGAATCTGGACCACAGTTACTACAAAGGTTTAAGTTACTGCAAAAGAGCAGTTTGTGAATACCAAAAACTAGTAAACTTACTCAGAAGTGCAGTTTGTGAATCAGGCCAAAGTGTAGAGTTTCTCTAGAAATCCTAGACAGGGCACATTTGCCTCTGCATCACGATTTAAGGCTGTGTGTAGTGCACTGCAGCCTGTTTATGCAAGGGTGCAAGGATCGACACTAGCAGCCGCCATTTTCTTTTAGCTTAGGCTCTCTTCTGTGCTTACAATTCACGCAACACAGCAGGGCAAATTATGCCTTACTCTGTCTTATTCCAATAGTTCTTCGGAATTATTGACAAGAATGAAGTACTCTTACTCATACACCTGCTTCTGTAAATAGGTTAAAAGAAGTTCGACAATTTTGGTCATTTCACGAGTTAATAAAAGATGAGTTACTTTACATGGTCACGGCATTGCTGAGACTTTATTTATTGTATAATACTATTTAACTAGTCTTAGTCACGGTGTTAACGAGGCGTTTAGGTTAATATATACAGTTATTGTATTTTCAAAGATTGGGTGAAGATTATTGGGAGGTTAAAAGAATACTGTTGCAAAATGTCTGGCCAACGTACTTGTAAGTGGGGGTTATTTCCGCATACAAAGCTCAAAAGGAATAAAGAAATAACTACATTAGTTAAGGCTCTAAAAAGTGTTATAAGAATTTTAAATGTATAAAGGGAAATGTTGGCAAGGAGCCACCTTTGAATAAAATAGAAACAAACGTTGCTGATCGCTTTTGCAACAGTTGGCCTCTTCCTGCTGTTTTTATGTTGCAAATAGATATTTGTCTCTTGACCTAAAGCTGAGTTTCTTCGCATTCGAAGACCAAAACCATGAATACCAAATCAGATCTTACAATCTTCCTCTACAGTCTACAACCCCATAATTGTAATTACACAGTAAGTTAATGAGTTCCACCTGCAGCCACTCAATAGATCACAGACGGTACTGTCCTGTCAAACAGACTTTAGCAATGGCCCACATTACATAGGCATCTTTCAGTGTTAAACTTTTTATTTTCGAAATAATAGTTTATCTTTATATTCAATGCAGTCAATAGGGGTCAGTTTAAGCATATGGAAATATATCTATAAGAAAATTTATGTAATAGGAATGCTATGATTACTTACCGGTAATCTCCATTACTCTTAGTCCTACTCGTCCTCGACCCAGTCATAACTAATGAGGTATTCCACTTGACAGGAAACAAAACAGGAAACGCTTTTAGGCTCCACCCACCCTCCTGTCAGGGGCTATAATTACACAGCCAACAGAAAGCACATCCTGACATACCAAGCAACAAAGGCCTGAACAGGGAGGGCGGGTTGGAAGTATGACTGGGCCGAGGACGAGTAGGACTAAGAGTAATGGAGATTACCGGTAAGTAATCATATTATTACCCCTACGTCCCTCGTCCTCGACCCAGTCATAACTAATGAGGCATACCAAAGCAACCCCACAAGCAGGCGTTTGGCGAACCACACAGAGAACAGAGACCGAACACAAAAAGTGGAGTGCAGCAAGTGAAAAAACTTTTAATAAACACACTGAATCAGGGGGGGAACAACCCCCACAGCATGCAACACACCACAAACAAAATTGGTCTGGTCAGCACAATTCAGACGATAGTGCCGTACAAAAGTAGAATCAGACGCCCAAGTCCCAGCCCGACAGATCTCATCAAGGGAAACCCCATGAAAAGCAGCCCAGGAAGCAGAAACACCCCTAGTGGAACGGGCATGAACCCCAGAAGGGCAAGGCAAACCCGAGCCCTGATAAGCCAGAGAAATGACAGCCTTGATCCAGCGACCCAGAGCAAGACGGGAGGCAGCCTTACCCCGACCAGCCAGACCAAAGGTCACAAAGAGAGAGTCTGAAGAACGAAACCCCGTAGTGCGGGCAACATAAACAGACAACGCACGTCTCACATGAAGGGAGTGAAGCAACAACTCAGCAGGCGAGGAAGGAGAAGGACAGAAAGAAGGAAGAATCAACTCCTGAGAGCAATGAAAATGAGAACGAATCTTTGGAACAAACCCAGGATCCAAAGAAAGGATCACCGCATCATCCAAGAAACACAAAAAGGGAGAACAACGCAAGGCAGTGAGCTCACCCAACCACCGAGCAGAAGTAACAGCAACCAAAAAAGCCACCTTAAAAGAGAGGAATTTAAGGTCCACAGTCTCCAAGGGCTCAAAAGGAGAGGACTACAGAGCACCCAGGACCAAAGAAAGATCCCAAGGAGGAACCGGAGAATGAGTAGAAGGAGAGGACAGAGAGAAACTCCGGAACAACCGGGAAACCAACAACCCATCTGAAGACGGGAGTGAAGCCGGATCCCGGAAAGCCTGAACAGCAGCCCACTGCCCCTTCAGAGTAGACAAGGCATTCTTCTTCTGAAACCCATCCAAAAAAAAATGAAGGATAGAAGAGATAGGACAAGATACAGGAGAGAGACCAAGCCCCGAACACCAGGAGGAGAAAGAAGCCCAATGCTTAGAGTAGGAGGACAAATTGGAACTCCTACAGGACCCTTGCATCACAGTGATGAGGTGATCAGGCAAATCCCAGACTCCAAGAGACAACCGTTCAACCTCCAGACCGCCAGGGTGAGAGGGACCAGGAGGGATGGAGAGGGGGACCTCAGGGGAGACAGGTAGCGGGGAAGAATCCAAGGAGGGTCCACAGCCAGGCTCAACAACAACGGGAACCAGGACCTCCGAGGCCAGTGAGGTAAGACAGCCACCACCCGGGCACCCACCGCTGGACCTTCAGGAAGAAGGCAGGAATTAGGGGGAAGGGGGGGAGGCGTACAGCAACCAAGGGGGCCACTGAAGAGACTACGCCCCCACCCCCCAAGCACCCAACTCCGGATTCCGAGAACAAAAGAGGGGGACTTGGGCATGGTCCCGGGAGGCAAACAAGTCCAGCTGGGGAGTCCCGAACCTCCGACAGAGCATCCTGAAAATCCTGGGGGAGAGACACAGGGTCAGAGAAGATGGAAACCTGTGACTCAAGGCATCCGCCACCACATTGTCCACATCTCAGATATGCTGAGCAGAGATGGCCAGAAGATGACACTCCGCCCAACCCACAATCGCACAGGCCACCAGATTCAATGAAGGACTGCGAGTACTGCCCTGGTGGTTGATGTAAGCCACAGTCACTGAGTTGTCGGACCTCACCAGTACATTGCACCCCAGTAGACGATCCTGGAAGAAACAAAGAGCATGGTCCACTGCAGACAGCTCCCTCCAAATGGACGTCTGGCGGAACTCCACCCGGAGCCAACGAGCCTGAACAGGCCACTGACCCAGAGTTGCCCCCCAACCGGACGCACTGGCATCCGTTGTCAATACCGATGGAGGTGGCAGGTGAATCCACATCCCCTCGGAGAGATTGGAGGAATCCAGCCACCACTGGAGAGCGGACACCACCTCCAGAGACACCGGCACAGAGAGAGTATACTCCTGACCTGGAAACGGCACCCAACGTTGAAGATGCCACAGCAGAGGCCAAATATGAACCCTGGCCCAGGGCACCATGAAGACAGTAGCAGCCATATGACCCTGAACCTCGAGCCACTGAAGGAGGGGAGCCGCAGCCTGGGACAACAACCTCCGCAACAGACACTGAAGACGCCGAAGCCCTATGAAAGTCCTCTGAGTTGCAGGAAATAGATGTCATTTCGGAAAGTTCACAAGAAATCCATGTTGCTCTAGCGTACGGATGGTCAAGGACAGGTGCTGAGACAGGACCGCCAGGGAAGGAGCCTGGAGCAGCCAATCGTCTAGGTAGGGGAACACCGACACACCCAGGAGGTGAAGATGGGCCACCAAGGGAGCAACCACCTTGGTGAACACGCGGGAGGCGGACCAGAGACCAACCGGGAGGACACAGAACTGCCAATGACGACCCTCCAGGCAGAAGCGCAGGAACATCTGATCCGCCAGAACCACAGGCACATGAAGATAGGCATCCTGGGGATCCAGCGTAGCAAACACCTAGCCGGCCTGAATCAAAGGAACCACCCGCTGCAAGGTCTCCATCTTGCATTGATTGCAAGGGATCTTCCGGACAATCAAGTTCAGGCTCCGGAGATTGATGACAATCTGAAACCCTCCTGTGACCTTCGGAACAAGAAAGACCACCGAATAGGTCCCCAGACCCCACGCCAACCGGGGAACGGGCACAATCGCCTTCTTCAAGACTAAAGCTTGAACACCGTCCACCAAGGACTGACGACGGAACCGGCTCAAGGGAGTCGGAGTCTGCACCACGCCCGAGGGAGGAGGAAGGGACAGAAACTCGATCCGATACCCCCGTTCAAGGACATCCAGCACCCACTGATCAGAGGTCGTCAGACGCCAAGCGGGAAGGAACAACTGCAACCTCCCACCAACCTCGGGTGCAACACCAGCGCAACCGACCTCCGGGGTGGCATAGTCAGGAACACTGCGGCCCCTGTCCAGCATCATGGGGAGGCTTCTTCTGGAACTTCAGAGGGAAACCCCTACCAGCACCTCTCGGGCCTTTAAAGGAGGACTGTTGAAATCTGGAAGGCTGACAAAAAGTCTTGGCATGAGAAAAAGAAAAATCCTTACGAGACGGCTGCCGACGGAAGGAAACATAATGTTTATGCTCTTTGAACACCTTATGAAGCCTATCCTCAAGAGCGTCCCCAAAGAGACGAGGGCTAGTAAAGGGCAAACGCAAAGCCTTGGACCTCTGGGCGGCGTCCGTATTCCAACCCTTCAGCAACAGATTCCGACGAGCAGCGATAGTGGAACCACAGGAAAAGGCAGAAGCGCGCACAGAATCGAAGGCAATGTCCTAGAGGAATTCGGCCTGACGCTCCATGGATTCCAGCAAGTCCGGGCAACCGCCGCCCTCCTGCATTGTGGAAAACAAAGTCTTAAAGTCAGTCAACAGAGATTGAGCGACGTAAGCCCCATAGACACCAGAACGGATGGCAAGGTGAGAACCAGCATAAGACTTCCGCAACGCAGAGTCAATCTTCTTATCCACACCATCACGAAGAATGTAATCATCCGCCATAGAAGGACGACCCACCAAACTTGCAACAATGGAATCCACATGCACCGACTCAGGAAAGGACTCCTCCATGTCCTGCAAAAGATAAAGTTTCGACATGAAGCGTGGCATCATAATGTGATCCGGGTCCTTCCACTCATTCAAGAGGACATCCATCACAAAGGGATGGATAGGAAGAGAAGTAGCAACAGGCTTCCGAAATTGCGGCAAAACAGCATCCGAGGAAGTACTGGCCACAGCATCATCCGGAAAACTCATGTTCTCACGCACATGAGAAAGCAGTTCAGGCAACAACTCCTTGGAAACATATTTGCCTTTCAGATCCACCGCCCCCAAGGAAGCGCCAACAGAAGAATCGGAAGAAGAAATGTCCCAATAGAGGGCAACGCCCCCACCAGAACGACTCCCAGTAGACTTATTAGAGGACTTCAGATCAGACAAAGTCTCCAAAATCAGGCGCTTCAATCTGCCGTCATCCAACCTGGCTCGCTTCCCCGCAGGGGCAGAATCCCCACTGCCCGCAGGGGAAGAGGAGGAGGAAACAGGAGACACATGCTTCCGCTTTTTGTGATGCTTCCCCATCACGAACAAACAGCAAGTGAAACAAACACCAAAGAAGGGAACCCAGCAAGCCAATCAAAGGCAGGAACAGAACAGAAGGTGACCCCCCCTTTTTAAACAAAAGAAAGTAGGAAACCGCCCTCAACAAAAAACAGCTGAGCTGAACCGAAAGCGAGGCGGGAGGGGGCGTGGTCAGGACCCAAACGTAAATTACCACACATCGCGGCCACCTAAGGCCGAAAAACACACTAAGCTGTAGCCCGAAAGGCATGGAGCACCACGCCAGCACAGCGCAACCGGAGCCCACCCGGGTGCACTACACAGACAGCGGGACCCAGGCAAGCCAAATGGAGCACTCAGAACCCAACCCGAGTGCTCCTGAGAAATTTCCCCACACGGAGTGCCCGGATCCCACCCCGGGCGCTCTGCAACAAAGGTCACACCAGAGTGGCCGAAACAGTACCGTGGAGCACTCAGGGCCAAACCCGAGCGCTCCTGAGGAACTACCACACATGGAGCGCCCGGACCCCACCCTGGGCAATCCGCAACAAAGGCCACGCCAAAAAGGCCAGAAACAGCACCATGGAGCACTCGGGGCCAAACCCGAGTGCTCCCGAGGAAGTACCACACACGGAGTGCCCGGACCCCATCCCAGGCGCTCCGAAAACGTCCGTGCACCCAGGGAAGCAGCCTGCACACAGAGCCCCCGGTCCCCACCCCGGGCACTTCATAAAGGTCCGCGTTTGAGCGGCAATGCGCCAGGAGTAAACACCCCGTAACGGCAAGAGAGCCGATCACCAGAAACACCGGGGACACAGAAATCCGAGGCAAAGAGAAGGCACCACAACAAACGGTGGGCCCCAGTGCAGGGAAGGACTCACCCGGCAGCAGCAGCAGGATTCCAGGAAACCAGCGCAGCCCAGCAGAACCGGCAACCAAAAGCATGAAGGAGTCCAGGAAGCCAAGCAGCCCGACTCGAGGAACTCCCACGAAGGTCTGTGAGCGCCCCCAAAGCCCAGCAGAGGAGGAAACTACAGGACAACACGAAGCAGGTAAGTGCCCAGCACCTACCCCAGCGTCCCCGTCAGATCCACTGACAGGAAACAAAACAGGATGTGCTTTCTGTTGGCTGTCTAATTATAGCCCCTGACAGGAGGGTGGGGGAGCCTAAAAGCGTTTCCTGTTTTGTTTCCTGTCAAGTGGAATACCTCATTAGTTATGACTGGGTCGAGGGTGAGGGACATAGAGGTAATGAAACATGTATGTAGAGCGAAACAGAGTACACGCAATTTATAAATTCTTTGGTTCTAATTGTTTGGTATATTATCCGTCTCTGTACATTAATTTGTGCTCATTTAATGATCGCTTGAAAGATAATTAGTTGAATTTGTAAAGTTAATTGATCACCTGAAAGCTTTGGGGATCTCTGTATTTTCATGTGAGTCATGTATATGAAATATCAGAAACTGAAAAGCGAAAAGGCCATAATGATTCTCAAAAGAATAATACACATAAACTCATGGTAGTTAAATGTTCAGTACTTTTAAGTTTCATAACTTGATATTCAGTTAAAAAAGCTAAGAGGTGGGGAAGTTGCAGTGTTTCAGACAAAAAAATTATCAGGCAAATTCTCTGATGGAAAGATCCTCTCTTTATTACATCTACTAGTGAGTGTGGTTTCAGAGGGCCTGTCCTATTTGGGGCCGCACACCAACATCACTGATTACAAGCAATTGTTACCAAAAAGCAGTGATGCACATGCATGTGAGTGGTAACCAAATTACTAAAATAAACACAGACATAGAGTCCATGCATGGGAAATATAACATTTGGTTATTCATTTACCTAAGTAGCCACTGATAGCAACATCATACTTTAGATAGACCTTCATCTGCATGGTCGCAAGGAGATGGATCGGCGTCTGTAGCCATCTGCCTGACACCACAATAACCACAACTCCACAATCAGAAAGACTAACCAATAAATTAAGAAAAAAAGGAAATATCTACTTAAAGTCGGTAATAAAAACATTTCATGTAATAGTAGCAATATTGTCAAAATGCAACATCTGTGACTGAATAAAACAATGTGAGAGATGCACATGTCTGCTGTCATTCAATCATGGCCTGGATAATGTAGCAAGATGTTGAAGTCTGCTTGCTGTATGGGTGCGCATTTACATTCATTGGGTTCATTTTGTCGCATCTTCAGAATGAACCCTGGACCAAAAAGGTTCCAGCTCACCAACTCCACCACTCATCTGACATTTATCTTGTGACATCTCAGGCATTTCTCTCTGTCTCTCCATGTTTCATTATGACACAGCATTGGCTAACAGCAACATTCAAATGTGTTGCACAGTACAGAGTGACCACTGGCAATAATATAAACAAAGGAAGCTAGGTCACAGCCGGTCATTAGGTCAGACAATGTTCTGAACCAGGGAGTTGGGAGAGCATTAGCTATATGTATTAGTGTGCAGAATTGTATGAAAGTGATTGACACTAAAAGTGGAACCAATGGGGAGTTGCTCTTTCTTAACTCACAATCTCAAAGGCTGTTTGAGAATAGTCAGGACGGAGATCCTGCAAACATATCTGTAAAAAATACTGTGCAAGTGACAAGGTGTATGGGGAACACATCAGAGACCAGGAATCGCAGGATGTTGGAAATTCGCACTTGCTGCTGAGTCACTGAGGATGTTTTGCCTTCTCACTGATCCCTGTTTAGTTGGTGTGAGAAAGTCATCCTTTTTGTCCTGATCACCCCCCTTTTTAGACTGATACCGGTGTTTGCTGACTCTAATTGTGCCCAACGACCTGCTAACCAGGCCAAGGGCTAGTGCTCTGTTTAAAAGGTAAATGTTAATTAGGTGTACTTAAAATTGGCACTGACAACCTACTTGTGAGCCCCTAGTATATGGTAGGGAATGTAAGTTTTTAGGCCCTGTAGATTTAATGCACTTAAGTGTGCACTGCTGTGGTGCCTGCTGTAGTTTTAAAAGCCAACTCTGCTTTGCAGGCATCATTTAAAATGAAACAATGTCTAAATTCGACTTTGGAATTACAGGTGTTTCCAAAGTTTTAACCTAACTTTTTTACATATAGGTCACCCATAAAGTCTACCCTAGGTTCTGCAAGGGCAGGATGCCATGTCAAAATAAGCAAGGACATCATAAAAGATGTTTTATAAGCCCTGGTAAGGGAAGAACTGGCAATTTTAATTTTCCTCATTGTATTGCATTAGCTCCACAGACTCACATAGGAAGGGTGTATTAAAATTGAATACAATCCAACTATTGACAGGAGTGAGATAAAATATAATTCAAATCGTCAAAAATAATAGAATAAATCCACCAACTTGCGAAGGATGGATTTATTATAACTATGACAGAAAATAAGTTATAGATCTTGCTTTTTTGATATGAATGAATCCAGTTCTGGAGCTGCTTCTCCTGATTGGCTAGACTTCGCCAGGCTGAGCAAAATTGCTCTGATGAGGTGTGAAGTGGCCTGCAAGGAAAACAAAAGACATCTGGTGGAAGGAGATCTGCAAGCTACAGAGCAAAAGGCAGAAAGGGAGCTGGGTAGCCAAACTGTTCTTCAAAGAGAGAAAGACACTCAGGACAAGACCCAGGCCTACCCCCCCCCCCCCTTCCTGTATCCCCAGACAGCCAGGAGTCCCTGTAATTGTATTAGCAAAGGGTCTGGAATGGGAGTATTCGGAAGAGTAAGCCACACCTGTAAGTTGGGTTAGCCAGACCTGAAGCTACAGGAGAGATTTTCTCAATTTTGAGTAACAGTGCTTTCTGGGACAAGTAAACACCACTCTTCAAGAGAATTAGTCATCACAGAGGATGGCACCCTGAACCCATTGGTCATGGGTACCCCCTTCTTTCCAGCCCAAAAACCTGGATAAATATGGGAGAGCTGCCCAGAAGCTCAGATCCCTGCCTAAGAGAAATAAGAGAAACAAGAATGCCTGCCCTACTGAACCCTTGGCCTGCACAAAAGACTGCAATTTTATGGACTACATCTGCTACACACTTTGGGCTTCACCAAAATAAGGACTTTGCCATGCTCTATATGTTTATGGAGTGAACCCCCTAAAAGAGCTCTACTTGCATTATCTCCACCAAGAAGAACCCAGTTGATTTTGAAGGATTTGCCAGGTGCATTGTGGGTCTTGTAGTCCAAACATCCCATGGAGCAAATCACGGCTTCTGTAACCTTGTATTGGTGTTGTGGACACTTCAATACCCCAAAACGCCCTGCATCAAAAAGCTCCATAAGTGGCGACACCAAACTGTGACTGTGCCTGAGATTTAGGTTTGCCCCACTGATGCTCCATCGCTTTTCATCATTGATGAGACCCCATGAGTTCACCAAGGGCTCACGCTGAAGCAAGCTGCCATCCTGGAACTGTAACCCTGCCTGACGAGGAGCCTTGAACGTCAAGATAAAAAGCTACAAAATAAGTGACTAAATCAGAAGGTAAAACTTGGCTGGGCCCTACCACTCATCATATCCAACCCACGCTCCATCACGACTAGCCTAAACCTAACTTTGTCCCGGCCAAGCACAACCAGATTTTCCAAGTTGGCCTTTTTGGCTTTTAGGCGCTAGGAAATATTTAATCTTTTAAAATTCATGTCTCCAGTTCCCTACGTTGGATTTTTGTAATTTTGATGTCATTTCAATGGTTACCATACAGAAAATCCCCTCACAAACTGTCGCCCTACCAAAATATTGTGCTCAAAATATCGTTGTCAAAAATATCGGTATCCTATACTCAAGTACAAAAATATCAACAAAAAAAAAGTTTTTGCCATTAATATTGTTGTATTAAATATATTTGTAAAAAATATATCTAAATTTAAATGAAGAATTAAACATATTTAAAAAAAGGTTAAACACACATAAATATTAATATATGCGGGAGGGGCTAGTCAGGAATAGTCCCGAGATCACAACCACCCAGAACTGCTTGGCAGATAGAAAGGGTTTTGCTAAATGTCACAGTTGTAGGGCGTGTAAGTTCGGCAAAAATATCACACAGTTAGACTCCGCCTTCAGACATGCACCACTTGCCATCAGGTACAGGCTGACGTGTAGAACGGAGTTTGCTGTGTACATCCTCGAATGTAAATTCGGGTTACGCTACATCGGTAGCACTAAGCTACAAGTTCACAGGCGAATCCTGCAGCACCTCAGGGCAATCGTCAACAATGACCCAACATACCCCGTAGCCAGTCATTTTAAGGAGGTGCATAATAACAACTTAGAGCACCTCCAGTACTCAGTCATTGACTGCGTCCCACCGCTCAGGCGTGGTGGTAACAGGGAGAGGCTACTGAGGCAACTTGAGAGTAAATATATCTTACAATTCAATACCAAAACGCCTTCCGGCCTTAATACCA
This sequence comes from Triturus cristatus, assembly GCF_964204655.1. Lineage (NCBI taxonomy): Eukaryota > Metazoa > Chordata > Amphibia > Caudata > Salamandridae > Triturus > Triturus cristatus. Next base: position 673,282,983 of record NC_140591.1, on the reverse strand, counting down.
GTGAGGATCTGCACCACTTCCTGTGAGAAGTACTCGTATTTGTACACAGATATAACATGCCATACAGTTACACTATATAGTTTTGAACTTTATCACCAATGTACATATTATCGTCACGCCTCACCTTTGCATAACTTATGTGGTTAGCACTTTTATTATAGTATATAACAAGATATATCAAGATATGACCAAGTATATCAACGGGGGTCCAAGGGAAAAATATTTACCGACCACTAGATAACTAAACCCTTATTTACCTATAAGCCATCACAACAACAAAGAAATCTAGTGTCAACCAAAATACTAGATCAAGCAAGTAGAGCACTTAACATATTCATAATGAATAATGAATCCCATCAGCCACCAGAATAGCAGCCCGCATCATTTGGGATCCGATAGCCCTTTCTGAGCCCTCAAGTTGATCAGGGCTGCAGGTAGAATGGGCAAACTTAACCTCTCCATTCATCTAAGATGAGGTATGTGCCCTGAATCTTTACATGGCTATCTTGTGTATTAATGGTGGTGATGGAAGTAGTGCATAAAATAAAAGAGTGAAAAAGTGCTAATGATAAAATCATATACTAGGACAGAAAAAAACTTTAAATAATATCTATCCGAGTGACAAAGTTAAAATCAGTGTAGAGGCAGTTTTAACAAAATAACTGCTCAAGTCCAAAAAACAGAGGGTCTACATGTTTCAGCCTAAGGATTAAATGGTAATCAGGACCATCAAGAACTTGTGCTACTGCTGTATATATCGTGTGATCCCAAAAACAGTAAAACACACCAGTAAAGTAAATATTATGACCTACTTGAGATAATGTTTTCTCAAACAATCTCCTTTAATTTTTAGGAGAAATCTTTCAAATCCTAAAAAAGGGGGAAAAAAGGAAATGTGCTCAGTGTAAATCATATTTAGAAACTAGCTTGATCAATCACAGTCATATTTAACAACGGTAAAAACCATACATTGGTCCGCTAAGAACAAGTGCTATTGCGGAGAACCAGATAGTGCTCAAAAAAATGAATCAAAATGCTTACCCATCTAAAGTACGGGAGACCGCCTCACCTCACCTGGCATCCGCTCAGATAAAAGAGGCCCCACTCTATATGAAGACAAGTGGTTATAAAGTGATTTGTAACCTTCTATCTTATATTAAAAACACACATCACGCTCCTTCCTAGAAAAGCGTCATAACATATACTCTGTCTAAATTAATGACTCATTAATCCACAAACATATCAATAAAGTGTTCAAAAGAAATATTTATACAAGCTTATTTATAAATCCACGAGACAGAACCATCACGTGTGACTGCACGTTCTACTCTTCTGTTCATAGACTCCAGTAAAGACCCGTCTAATATATATGTCATATAGTAGATGTCAAGACACTGGTTTAGTTGGATATTCAGTGTCATGATAAAGCTAGAGAAATGACGGCATTTTTTAACGTTCATTTTTTAATGTTTGCACCACAGGAGTATACCACTTACAACACACAACACCCCGTAAGTGAAACACACCTAGGTTCACATTATCAAATGTAAGCTGTAGGCTGGTGTAATCACTAAATACATAACGTGGGCACTAGGTTTATCTAGTTGTTGCATAGTCAGACATACGTTTAAAAATTAACTCACTCATATCGAAGACGTAAATAACTAGGCAAGCGCTGTCCCTAGAACACTAACCCGGTCAAACCGGTATTTAGAAACTGACCTGTCCGTCGGTACCTCGGTACTTTGCAGAGCAGGACGGGGAGGTACCCGCACGCCCGTTTCTCGTGTATAAATACGCAATAGTATAGCGCGCCCTGTTCATTACTTCAGACTGATGCGACTAAGCATCATGGGAGATGTAGTCTTATCCTACGAAGTATACATAAATCAGAATCATTATAGCCAATTATTATTTGAATGAAAAGCTAGAGGGATATATAGAGCTTACTTATCTTAATGGCTCAATTTGACTAAATCAAAGATAGTATGGAAACGCCTACATAGAGCCACTCCAGATGCCCAATACATAATAGCTATGCCGATGTGTCTTAAACCATTATGAATATTTCTCCACATCTATCTGATTGGGAAGGCTAAGATAGAGATAGCCGACTTAATAATACATTCCTTACCAGTCATACCACCCACTGTGTGTCAAGATGACTGTGATATTTGGAGAAGCATGAGGCACTTTTTCTTTGCACCAAAAATCTTATAGGTGTAAAAAAAGGGGGGGGGGGGGAAAGAGAGACACAGAAAAACAACAATATTACTTTTGAACACTGTATTGATATGTTTGTGGATTAATGAGTCATTAATTTAGACAGAGTATATGTTATGACGCTTTTCTAGGAAGGAGCGTGATGTGTGTTTTTAATATAAGATGTCACTGACCATGTAATGAATGATGTAATATGTGACGTCATCAGCAGTGCATTGCGGGGGCGAGAGTTATAGTTAGCTCAACTAACTATAATAGGGGAATTTCTATGGTTTTCTATGAGTTAAATGTCCAACTAACTATAACATCCCTGAAACCTACAGTTTTTTCAATGATTTTCAAAGGTTTTTTAAATGCTAATTTCTAACTATAACGTGCCTGAAACCTATGGTTTTTTCAGTGAATTTCCAAGGTTTTTTAAATGCTAATATCTAACTATAACGTGCCTGAAACCTATGGTTTTTTTCTGTGAATTTCTAAGGTTTTTTAAATGCTAATTTCTAACTATAACGTGCCTGAAACCTATGGTTTTTTCAGTGAATTTTAAAGGTTTTTTAAATGCTAATGTCTAATTATAATGTTCATTAAACCTATCTTTTTTCTGTGTGTTTTAATTATCAACCCATTCTCAACTTGGTGAAAACTGCAAATCTCACCACTCTTCCATCGATACCTTACGCCAACAAAATTGCCACAGACGAGAGCCACAACTAACGCTAATGAAATGCAAAGTAGGCGTTCCCGTGCAAAAAAAACACAAAAACACTACTTCCCCATATTTTCAATGACCAGCCAAATCTGCAATGCGATCCAAAAAGCTGGCGATAAGCCGAGTTAGCAGTAACAAATTAACATCAACCTTAACTGGTGTAAGGAGGTCGACTATCTACTCCGTGAATTGGACCCAACTCACAGCCACATCTAAAGACCAACATGTGATAGAGATACTGATCATAAGGGTCCGACACGCAAGAAGACCACAACACCCAGAGCCACCACCACCAGAACCTCCCCCCTGCACCATCCCCCCTACTACCACCAAGGCAGCACAAAACTGGACAATGGACCTTCCCAAAACACCATGCCCCTCAGCCACACAATGGCTGAGTATTGGGAGATGTGGCAACCAACTATATATGAAGGAGGCAAGTCACCCTTCAACAATAAAGCACACAATGTCAAGTGTAACGCTGATGTGCTGCACAGACCTCACTATGCAAAGCACAAACCTCTCCATGTGGAGATATACTATTGATACTTGTAGTGTAGTGCACAGTGGACGCAACCATTTTACCTCAGGCAGTGGGGAAGATCTCGGTCATGTAGCTGTGTTGTCCGCCGTGGAAGCGGAAGTGGAGTGGGCTGCGCCAACGTACGCCACACCAGCATAGCAGTATGAATAAATAGGCCAGGTCCTAGGTGTGGTTCACTGGAGGGAAGAGCAAAGAGTCTGTCACAGCGGTAGCCCTCACCCTGGCATGTGGCTGCCGCCATAACCGCGGGCCTCCTCGACACAGGCCCCCTGTGAACCCAGTGGCACAGCACCACAGACTTATGTCTGTACTGGCTACTGCCTTTGATCTACACTGCAGACAGCAGCGCTCACAATTCAGATGTAGTGGCGATTGCAGATGTCGCTGTCCAGTTTGCAAGACACTTTGCTTCCAGTGCGGCCCGCCCAGACCACGCATCATCGTACAGTGCGCACACGCTGTGTGCTTCAGGTGCTTCTAACTCACTGCAAAGAAGGGGAGCAGCGCACTCCTATTAACTTCCTTATCAATTATCTTTAGGTAAATGATGTAGGTGCTGCAGTGTTATGCTCGCTGTCTATCGAGAATATGAGAGACTGAAGAAAGAGGACAACCAACTAATGGTTGACACTGCGCACAGTGCTGAGGGTAACAAAGACCCAAATGGTTAGACACATTGGCAAAAAAATGATCGATTACAATATGTTATGTTTGGAGAAACATATATTAACTCATATATGCAGTGAAACAATATAACATTTTATCAGCATGTTAAAAGGAAAATAACACTTAATGGCGGTCATCCACCTGAAACAATTCTGATAAAAATCTAATACATAATACATTTGAATGATCACATGATGGTATATTGGTGAGCCCAATGCATTTCGGGACTATGTTGTCCCTTCGTCAGGGGCGATCTGTGAAAGAGAATACATAAATATCACAACCGGTAATAAACACTAAGGTTTACATTCAAGAATGCTCCATGGTAAAAACATCTCAAGTTATGTGGTGGTCAACAATGCCTTAACCCAGATCAATATACAAGAGACCTTATTGATCGTGCTGAACAAGAGTGATGTGAAATGTAGTGAAAAAGGTTTGACAGTCGTATCACCCAGAGGTGTGGTTACACCAAGGCGGTGTAGGTAAACCAAGTAAAAACAGTTAAGATGGTGTCAAGAAAGAGAGGGGGAATCGAAAAAATGATGGCTGAAAAAGCCTCACCTCAAGTATTGTGTATTGACCTCAAAAATGTGGAGATAATCGTAAAACCGGACAACGACGTTGTAGACTGAAAGGCAAGGGAATTAGTGAACAAGGCATCAAAACACAGAAAAAGCGGCTGAAAAGAGTGTTGGGAAAGAGAACTACTCCCTACTTACCAACTTGGTGATATAGACGGATGCTAAGGCAAATGCTGAAAGAAATGGATGGAAATAACGTTAAAAAATGGCCTGAGGGAAAGACGAAAGAATAAAGCACTGCTGACGCGGAACCTGCAAGATGACAAGGTACTCACTTAAAAAAAGGGGAAGATAGCGTAGCGTAAGCCGTGGTTTCTCAAAGCATCCCGTAGCAGAAGCGAGATGATCTGGTGCGAACCAGACGCCAATAATTACCACTAGAACAGAAGCTCTAATGCGGATGCTAAGGCAAGCGCTGAAAAAAATGAATAAGGGTAACGTTAACAAATGGCCTGGGGAAATGGCGGGAGAGGAAAGCAATGCTAGCGCAGAACCGCGAGAGGACAAGGTACTTACTAGAAAAGAAGATAGCATAGCGTGAACCGTAGTGTCTCGAAGCGTCCCGTTGCTGAAGCGAGATGATCTAGTGCAAACAAGGCGCCATTAAGTAACACTAGAACGGAAGTTCTAAAGCGGAAGTTCTATAGCGGATGTGGTTTGTTGGAGAAATAATAAAGTGAGAAAGAGGACTGACTCTGGGCGCCATATTAGGAAGGTGTGTCGTAAAAAAAACGAGAAAAACGTCAGGAACAAGGAATGACTAATTAGACATCGTAAATAATCAAAGAGGAGCGGAATAAAACCAGTGCATAACGTATTAATGTATGATAAACGAATAGAGAGCTGGAAAATGATGAATCTCTTCGCATATTTAGGAAATATAGAAAAAAACAAGTATCTATATATGTATATGGTATGTCAACAAGGGAATACATAGAAGTTGCCATAAGGTCTAAGATCGAACAGTCAAAAGTGATGAAAATGTGTTTAAGTGTGGATGGACGAACATACTAAACCGTGGTCATGTGATTTTTAGAAAAAGACAAAGAGTGAAAAAGCAAGAGGCCATATTATGAGAGTGTTAGAAAAGAAGGGGATGGTAAACCTCAGGGTGATAAGAGCAGGTCAAGGAGAAAATGAATGAAAATGTTTACAAAAACATGATAAGTCTAATCGGTCATTGAGCCCACATGTGGCCAGGGTGTGTAATTTCTGAATCCAGAAAATCTCCTTGCGTAAGAGTAGATTGGTTATGTCAACGCCTACATTATTTACCTAAAGATAATTGATAAGGAAGTTAATAGGAGTGCGCTGCTCCCCTTCTTTGCATTTGTATTTTCTGTCCCAGCAGCTGCACCCACTCGATCATCATGTCATTTGATGCCATTACAAATATTACGGACAATAGAGCTAATACGAAAGCTTACACCTCTGATAAAGCTTCTGAAATATATTCACTCATTCAAGAAGTCAAAACTACCGACACCCATGGTGGATCTATCACTCAACAACTCCGTCAGCTCGAATTCATCACAAGGAGACAACTTAATCAGAGATTACATGCCTCTACCCTCGTCCAGTATCATAAAGCGAAAAGAATTCCGAGAGGATTACGCCTTGCCATCAAACCAATGTAATTCCGTTTTCACCTTAACACTGTGTTCATGGATAAGTGGTACTCTATCCTTAATAAATGTTCATTAGATCCCATTCTCCTAATAATCGAGGAATTATCAAAAACCATCAAAGTTTTAGAAGATGAAATCTATTCTCTAAAAAACGAGTTACAATCACGCATGGAAGCAGATTCCTGGAAGTTACAATTGGAAGTTCTTAACCAAAAATTGGATAGTTATGAAAGAGAGCTACAGGAAGGCAAGCTACGAAAATACAGACGTGACACCATTGACTATAAACTGAATGAGGTTTATACGTGGGCGGAGATATATACTCGTAAAAGATTTGACAACAAGAAAACACCCACATCATCCGACGAAAGTCTGGCGTCAGAAAGAGAAACAACCACTAGCCGTACACCTGCTTCCACAGTATACCTTGCTCAACAAACTGGCTCTACCCCCTCAGGGGTTGGTGCATTAACTGAAACCACGTCTGCCTCCACAAGTGCTTCTACGTCTTCATTTTTACCACAGGCCACGGATCAGGGGCGCCCACCTCCCCAAAGAGAGACATCCAAATCAACCACATACGAAAAACCAGGAGAGGGAAAGGAAGGAAGCGGAAAAGCCTTACGAAGCGGGAAAACGGTGAATTAGTGATCAATATATCATCATACACTCTCAATGATCAAGAAAAGTCCCTTTTGGGACGTGGGTTATCTTTTGTACCAACATCTCATTCGAACCATCTCCAAACTCAAGGGGAATTTTTTTAATTCATGCGTACCATCCGTTTGAAGCATTTCTTCAATAATGTTGTAATGAATACCCCACAAGACAGTGTATCTACTCAACACCAATTCAAGCCTAAGAGCATATTTATGCCGCCCTCCTCGCATAAAACTTTGGACAGTTTTGAAACATTGGTTAACAAGGACTTGGAAAAGCTTAACTACAGACCTAAACATCACAGTAATACATCAAAATACGAACGTCATGTCTTACAGAAATTGTCCAACAACCCTTTGATCACAATTCAACAGGCAGACAAAGGAGGTGCCATAGTGGTGATGGATTCTGAATACTACCATTCAAAGGTATTGGCACATGTTTCTGATACCAATACTTATTTGCCATTACCATGTGATCCTACAGCACAACTATTGGATTTGCTCAGCTCAATTCTCAACACGGCACTTGACCACGAATGGATTGACAATGCCACACGCCTTTTCTTATTGTCATCTAATCCACAACGTCCTCACTTGTTCATGATCCCAAAAATTCATAAGGACCCCAATGATCCCCCGTTCCGCCCAATTGTATCTGGTTGTAGGTCCATCTTCGACCCCATTGGGAAATTCTTGGACTATTATCTCCAAAAATTTGTACAAACATGGACGACTTATCTCAAAGACACCACTCACTTTCTCCAAGTTCTTCAACAGATCACCATTGATCCTCAAGGCTCCATCTTCCTGTGCACCATTGATGTAACAGCCCTCTACACTTCGATCCCACATGCTGCAGGCCTTGAGGCAGTAGAATGGGCCCTACTCAAAATGGATGACATTGATATTGAGAAAATTTTCATTCTCCAGCTTTTGAAGTTTTGCCTGCATAATAGCTACTTTCAGTATCAACAGCAATTTTATGCACAATTGAATGGGACTTCCATGGGATTTTCGGGAGCACCTGCTTACGCGAACATCTACATGGCACAATATGAACAAGACAACATCATCTCAAATATTGACTGGTGGTCGAAAATAAGTCTATATTATCGCTATATAGACGACATCTTCTTGATTTGGAACGACACAGTTCAGTCTTTTACCTCTATGATTGAGACTCTAAACAGGACCAACACCCACATTCAACTCACATATTCTATTCACAAGGACTCAATTCATTATCTGGACGTTCAAGTCACCAAAACATCTTCGAATCACTTCAATACCACTGTTTTTCATAAACCTACAGACCGCAATAGTCATCTCACTTTTTCAAGTTTTCATCCACGTCATCTCATCACGAATCTGCCACTCTCTCAGTTCACACGAATACGTAGAATTTGCTCTGACCCTGTGAATAGCTCATTTCAACTACTAGAAACTTCAAAACGTTTTTTATCAAGAGGGTACCCTCAGGAAGTATTAAACAACTGTTTAACAAGAGCCTTGGCCACATCGCGTGATGACCTACTGAAACAGCAACTACGCACTCCCTCAAAAAGACTGGTATTTGTCAGCAGTTTTTCTACTTCATCGACCAAAATCAAGAATATCATTTACTCACGGTGGGAACTTCTCCAACAAGAACAAGATTTCCAAAACCTCTTCAAGGAGAAACCTATGTTCGCATATACCAGAGGTAAAAACCTACGGGCCCTTCTAAAACCCACCAGAACCAATGAGAAACCTAACCTTTACCATGGAACTCGCAAATGTCATGCATGCGTACATTGTAACAATGTAATTACAGGAAATATCCTCACTCATCCTACATTGGGCTCCAAAGATTTCTTTGAAGCACAGTAGTGACTGTAACTCTTCACATGCCATCTACTGTATCAAATGCCCTTGTGGCAAGGCCGCTGTAGGCAAAACCGAACGAAAAATAAAAACTCGCATTACCGAGCACAAATCCAGGATCAGAAACAAAAACAGCACCTCAAGTCTCGCCATGCATTGGTCAGAAGCTCAACACACAATTTCCCAACTCCGTTTTCAGATTATTGAAACCATCGATGTCAGACCAGGCGTTGACATAACCAATCTACTCTTACGCAAGGAGATTTTCTGGATTCAGAAATTACACTCCCTGGCCCCATGTGGGCTCAATGACCGATTAGACTTATCATGTTTTTTGTAAACATTTTCATTCATTTTCTCCTTGACCTGCTCTTATCACCCTGAGGTTTACCATCCCCTTCTTTTCTAACACTCTCATAATATGGCCTCTTGCTTTTTCACTCTTTGTCTTTTTCTAAACATCACATGACCACGGTTTAGTATGTTCGTCCATCCACACTTAAACACATTTTCATCACTTTTGACTGTTCGATCTTAGACCTTATGGCAACTTCTATGTATTCCCTTGTTGACATACCATATACATATATAGATACTTGTTTTTTTCTATATTTCCTAAATATGCGAAGAGATTCATCATTTTCCAGCTCTCTATTCGTTTATCATACATTAATACGTTATGCACTGGTTTTATTCCGCTCCTCTTTGATTATTTACGATGTCTAATTAGTGATTCCTTGTTCCTGACGTTTTTCTAGTTTTTTTTACGACACACCTTCCTAATATGGCGCCCAGAGTCAGTCCTCTTTCTCACTTTATTATTTCTCCAACAAACCACATCCGCTATAGAACTTCCGCTTTAGAACTTCCGTTCTAGTGTTACTTAATGGCGCCTTGTTTGCACTAGATCATCTCGCTTCAGCAACGGGACGCTTCGAGACACTACGGTTCACGCTATGCTATCTTCTTTTCTAGTAAGTACCTTGTCCTCTCGTGGTTCTGCGCTAGCATTGCTTTACTCTCCCGCCATTTCCCCAGGCCATTTGTTAACGTTACCCTTATTCATTTTTTTCAGCGCTTGCCTTAGCATCCGCATTAGAGCTTCTGTTCTAGTGGTAATTATTGGCGTCTGGTTCGCACCAGATCATCTCGCTTCTGCTACGGGATGCTTTGAGAAACCACGGCTTACGCTACGCTATCTTCCCCTTTTTTTAAGTGAGTACCTTGTCATCTTGCAGGTTCTGCGTCAGCAGTGCTTTATTCTTTCGTCTTTCCCTCAGGCCATTTTTTAACGTTATTTCCATCCATTTCTTTCAGCATTTGCCTTAGCATCCGTCTATATCACCAAGTTGGTAAGTAGGGAGTAGTTCTCTTTCCCAACACTCTTTTCAGCCGCTTTTTCTGTGTTTTGATGCCTTGTTCACTAATTCCCTTGCCTTTCAGTCTACAACGTCGTTGTCCGGTTTTACGATTATCTCCACATTTTTGAGGTCAATACACAATACTTGAGGTGAGGCTTTTTCAGCCATCACTTTTTCGATTCCCCCTCTCTTTCTTGACACCATCTTAACTGTTTTTACTTGGTTTACCTACACCGCCTTGGTGTAACCACATCTCTGGGTGATACGACTGTCAAACCTTTTTCACTACATTTCACATCACTCTTGTTCAGCACGATCAATAAGGTCTCCTGTATATTGATCTGGGTTAAGGCATTGTTGACCACCACATAACTTGAGATGTTTTTACCATGGAGCATTCTTGAATGTAAACCTTAGTGTTTATTACTGGTTGTGATATTTATGTATTCTCTTTCACAGATCGCCCCTGACGAAGGGACAACATAGTCCCGAAATGCATTGGGCTCACCAATATACCATCATGTGATCATTCAAATGTATTATGTATTAGATTTTTATCAGAATTGTTTCAGGTGGATGACCGCCATTAAGTGTTATTTTCCTTTTAACATGCTGATAAAATGTTATATTGTTTCACTGCATATATGAGTTAATATATGTTTCTCCAAACATAACATATTGTAATCGATCATTTTTTTGCCAATGTGTCTAACCATTTGGGTCTTTGTTACCCTCAGCACTGTGCGCAGTGTCAACCATTAGTTGGTTGTCCTCTTTCTTCTAACTCACTGCACCATAAATCATCGCCATGTAGCTGTGCGCCCATCCTGACCACTGCTTCCACCCTACATGGGTGTTACACGGGAGTTACACGGTCCACAATTCAAGATTAGCAGCGACGCAAATTGTGTAAGACACTATAATGGGTTAAGAAGACCACATGCTCCCAATCTGTGCAGCTCTAGTCAACGTCACCTGCCTGTGGGCCTTTGCTGACCTCTGCCTCCGGCCTACACTGTGGAAGACCGACGACACGTGGTGCCAAATAACCCTGTTCAACACAAGCCGATCCCACATGTGTAAGGGTGTCCTGAATTCTGAATTGCAGCAACCACAGCACCAGACTCCCTTCGATCAGAGAGGGGTATTTCCATATGGAAGGCCGGCGACACATGGTTCCACTGAACCTGCACTACTCAGGCCGGTGGGGCCACCAACATATGCACGTGGCTGTGGGTCCTTGCTCACCGCTACCTTTGGCCTACACTGTGGAAGACTGTGACAAATGGGGCCACTAACCGTCTTCAACACAAGCCGATCCCACATGTGGAACTGTGTCCTATGTCCTGAATGGTAGTGACCCTAACTCCGTGAGACAACCACAGCACCAGACTCCCTTCGATCAGTGAGGCATATTTCCTTTTGCAACGGCGGCGACACATGGTGCCAATAACTCTGTTCAACACAAGTCGAACAATCCCAAATGTGGAACTGTGTCCTGAGTCCTGAATGGCAGTGACCCCAAGTCCATGGCAGCGACCACAACAGCATACGCCCTCTGATTAGTTAGGCATATTTCCATATGCAACGGCGGCAACACGTGGTGCCAATAACTCTGTTCAACACAAGCAGATCCCACATGTGTAACTGTGTTCTGATTCCTGAATGGCAGTCACCCCAAGTCCGTGGCAGCGACCACAGCACCACACTCCCTTCGATCAGTGAGGCATATTTCGATATGCAAGGCCGGCAACACGTAGTCCCACTAACCCTCTTTAACACAAGCCGATCCCACATGTGTAACTGTGTCCAGAGTCCTGAATGGCAGTGACCCCAAGTCCGTGGCAGCAACCACAGCAGCATACTCTTTGATCAGTTAGACATATTTCCATATGCAAGGCCGGCGACATGTAGTCCCACTAACCCTCTTTAACACAACCTGATCCCACATGTGTAACTGTCTCCTGAGTCCTGAATAGCAGTCACCCCAAGTCCGTGGCAGCGACCACAGCACCAGTCTCCCTCTGATCAGTGAGGCATATTTCCATATGCAAGGCCAGCGACATGTAGTTCCACTAACCCTCTTTAACACAAGCCGATCCCACATGTGTAACTGTGTCTTGAGTCCTGAATGGCAGTCACACCAAGTCTGTGGCAGTGACCACAGCACCAGACTCCCTCTCATCAGTGAGCCATACTTCCATATGCAAGGACAACAGCACGTGGTGCCACTAACCCTGTTCAACACAAACCGATCCCACATGTGTAACTGTGTCCTGAGTCCTGAATGTCAGTGACCCGAACTTCATAACAGCGACCACAGCACCACACTCCCTTCGATTAGTGAGGGGTATTTGCATATGGAAGGCCGGCAACATGTGCTGCCACTGAACCTCCACTACGCAGGCCGGTGGGGCCACCAACGTATGCATGTGGCTGTGGGCCCTTGCTCACCGCTACCTCAGGCCTACACTACGGTCAGCACGCCTCACAATTCAGATAGAGTCCTGATTCCACATGACGCAGTCCAGTAGCCAAGACACATTGCTCCCAGTGTGGCCCGTCCACACCAAGCATCATCACAGGCTCATACAGTCTCAATACTTTTGGTGCCACTAACCCTCTTTAACACAAGCCGATCCCACATGTGTAACTGTGTCCTGAGCCCTGAATGGCAGTCACCCCAAGTCCGTGGCAGCGACCACAGCACCTCACTTCCTTCGATCAGTGAGTAATATTTCGATATGCAAATCCGGCGACACGTAGTCCCACTAACCCTCTTTAACACAAGCCGATCCCACATGTGTAACTGTGTCCTGAGTCCTGAATAGCAGTGACCCCAACTTCATGGCAATGACCACAGCACCAGTCTCCCTTCAGTCTTATTTGTTGTTCTTTTCTTTAAATAATTTTTTTATATGTAAATCTATACATGACTAAGATTCTTCTTTTTCCAACCGCACAGGGACACTTCCAGGCCCAAGAATGATGTGGGAAGAGGGTACGTTACCTGCTGATGTGGGGAGAGGCAGCGCCAAAGGGGTATCTATCACAAAAGGAACGCCGATATGTTTTCACAAATGCCTCGGACAAATGCCAGCTGACGGACTGAATCACAAAATGGTTTTTCAATGCTTATGTAGTGTGAGTTATCAACAGTTCGCACCCAGGCTCGCAGAGGGCCATCTGCGGTCCGTCCGCTCGACTCACAGATGCAGTACTATTGGCCGTCCGTGTTATTGTAGCTATCCCTGCCCTGTTCCGTCGTACACCACGCCACGCCACTGCGATTACATTCCGACATTGGCCCCACATAGCTACCTGTCGCAGGCGTACTCGTTGTTGGTGTGCAGGTCAGTGGTCTAGTTCTCATCATCTCATGGCCACTCCCTGAGGGCAGGTTTGCACACACACCACACCCATTCGGCACATCCGTCACAGGCCATGTGACCACGCAAATATAATAGATCGACAAGGTCACATTCTTTATTGCCGGTGCTGACTCGATGGCGGACGCTCCACGTGTCTCTACCATAGAGAGTCTTTGAAAAGTTGCGCAGAAGGTTAGTCGCACCCTGAACTGTATAGCCATCAAGGGCCTACCACCCCCTTGGCGCAGACTTCAGATGCACAGGGTTAGTACCACCCAAACCTCATATGGCCATCAGGGGCCTACCACCACGTGCACACTCTTGAGTTCCACAGGCTTAGCGGCACCAAAAGCTGATGTGGTCTCCGCCATCGATTACTCAGGACTCAGCGACATGTGTGAGATCTGCCGGGAAGCGGAGAAGCTGATGTGGTCTCCGTCATTGCTGACTCAGGACTCAGTGACATGTGTGAGATCTGCCGGGACGTGGAGAAGATGATGTGGTCTCCACCATTCAGGACTCAGAGACATCTGTGAGATTTGCGGTGAAGCTGATGTTGTCTCCGCCATTCATGACTCAGGACTCAGCGACATATCTGGGATGCGTGGAGTTTTGACGGGCACGTGGAGTGTCCACTGCTGCACACTCTGGTGGCACCAGGTAATTATTTGCTCATGGATGCGCAGAGGCGGCAGTGTCTGTCTCTCTCTCTCTCTCTCTCTCTCTCTCTCTCTCTCTCTCTCTCTCTTCCTTCTTTTCCTTCTATCTCTCTAACTCTCTCTCTTCCTTCTCTTTTTCTCACTTCCTTTATTTCTTTCCCTCTCTTTTTTTCTCTGGCTTTTTTTTCCTTCTCTGTTTCTCTGTGCTTCTCTCCTTTGATATGCCCATTACACACGTCCTTATTTTGTGATTTATTTTCCAGGCTCTGTCATCGACATCCATGGTCCCCACAGGAGTGTTCCGCCTTCTTGTTTTCTAATATTTTTGTTACATTTTGTTTATTAGTTTATCATTTATATATATGTTAATAAAAAAATTAATTTTGCAAATAGTTTTTCGTTTATCGTTTACATATATATTTATAAGAAAAATAAAGTTTTACAAAAAATTAATAACGTTTTGGTTGTTCTCTTAACTGCTGTGTGACTTTTTCTTGTTCTTATTACTGTTATTTGATAGAGTCCACCATGGTGTTAAATTTTGGGGCACTTATCGTGGGAATACTGGTGATGTCTGCAGTTTACACCAACTTCTAAATAGTGTGTTAGATTTGTCTCAACTTTACTTCCATTAAAGTGCTGATAATGAAATGCAGACTAGCCGTTCCCGTACAAAAAGAGACAAGGTGCACCTTTGCGATTTATTCTAAATACTAAAATCCTGTATTGAATTGCACTGAGGTAGTGGCTGCACGTACAGTGTACACAAACTCAATTAAGAACTCTCATTGTATTTATATTGATTGGGAATAGTGCGTCAAGTGCTGGATCTTGACGAGATACGCTGCTCAGTTCGTATATTGTTCTGCACACGAAAAAAATCACATAACAACTTTCACACCAACTGCAATGCGAAACAAATTCCGGCGATTAGCCATGTTAGATTCAGGTATTTTACACCTGCTTTCTGCTGGTGTTAAGCAGGTCGACTACCTGCACAATGAAATGGAACACAGCCAAGAGCAACACCAGAACACCCACTGATGCCATAGAATCAATGAGCATGATGCAGGGATACCCATGAGGGCCACAAGACTCATCGCAACAACTCCAGGACTGCCGACGCCCCCCAAACCTGCATCTGAGCAAGTGTGTCCCTGTGGTCATTGTCTTAGCATTATAGGCACGAGCCCTGCAACATCACAGTGTGCTGTCACCTCAGCATTGGCCGTGAGCCTGGACATGTAGCTACGCACGCATCCTCCTGCATGCACAACCGGCATGTGCTGGTCCAGAGTACAAAGGTCAGTGCAGGGGTGTGCCTATCCAGCAAGGGGAACAGGGTGTCTCGGACATGTCCGTGTTCAGGAAGTGGGGTAAGTGTGTCTCTGTGTTCTGGTGTGGCCTGCCACAAAGACCGCAGCACTCAATGTTGTAAAGTGCCATGCACCACCTCTAAACGGCACTGTGATGGTATAGTTTGAATGTAGTAGGACATGCGTGAATAGGCATTACAATGGTGTGCTGTATGAGTGCACGAGATACAACAGCGCACCGTAGAAAAGTGTGGGGGCTCATGGGAGGGAGAAGCAGCTGTTTGGCAATGTAACACACAGTGAACTCACCCATGTGCCACGTGCTCGGCATCTCATCCATGATAACCACGGACACAGACATCCCACAACACCAAAGACCGGCCTTTGTACATATCCTGTATGAATGCAGCATGGTTTTTACTTCTATGCTCATGCAGTGGTGTGATGTTGGCGGGTTGTGTGACTTGTGCTCCATTTGGTGTATTTCATTTTGGCCGTTGTTTGTCTACACTTGTGCTGAACTTAATTGTGCATGTGTGCCATTCCGCCCATCTCCCCCCCGTCCCCCCACTCCCTGCTTCTTCCTCTTCCTGGTACTGTCATGTCTATAATTTTGTTGCTCTACACATAAACTCATGTAAAGAACAAATTAGAATAGTTCCTTGATTCTTTTAGGTTTCAAAACTTCTCTCTATTGGTTTCTTTTTAATTTTCCATATAAACCGTTTTTTTAATATTCAACAACACATAGAAGTCAGAAGTGCAACATATTCTATCAACACACTTTCTAGAACATTCTACAACACGTGCAGGTTAAAAGTTCAAGCATTTTTATAAACTTAACGATATATTTTTGCAACATTTTCTCGAACATTTAGCGGCACGTGCAGGTTAAAAGTTCCCGATTGTTTTAAGTTCTAACAGTGCCTTCCAAATGCAAGTAGCAGCTGTTGTTCAGTTGAGCAAATTTTATCCTATGATATGTACTCCACGTTGAAACTGCTTTTTCTTAACCAATCACAAAGATGCTTTTCCACAAAACGAATGTGCACCCTACTTTTAAAAAGAATGCTTTTCAACTCCCAATCACGTATCGTTTTGTATAGCAAAAAAAAGTACTTCCCCATCTTTAAACATATCTCTTATTCTACCAAGGAACTGCATGATCTACAGACATCTTTCCATACCTTCCAACCATACCTTCAAAATGCTAGTGTGGATTGTAGGACATAGCTATATTTTCAGGTGCAGAGCACATGACTTCACAGCATATGACACACAGTTTGGACTCACGCTTTCGTCTCCGACTACGGTAGCACCTCAGCTTAGCACTATGAGACTCCAGACAATACCTCACATATTTTCCACACCCCAGGACTTTCAAACCAGTAGGAGTCAGTAGTTCGTCCTAGTAGGTATAAACACATGCCGACACTACTTTTACAGGTGTGCTGCAGCAGCCAGGGCACATGACTTCACACCATAAGACACAGAGTTTAGGCTCACGCTTTCATCCCTGACTCCCGCAGCAGCTCACCTTAGCAGCATCAGACTACGCAATACCTCACTTAATTTCCATACCCAGTACTTTCACTTCGCACCCCCTCTATAGCACACCCTAAACACCCCACAGAGTTTACAGTGCTCCTACCCTCCTCTTTCCCACATTTTTCACCCTTTTTCCTCCTTACTCGCTTCAACGGAATCACAAAATAGCAGCCAACACTTCCTAGTTGCAAACGCTTGCAGCGCTTGCAGCCAATCAGCAGCAAGATCGTGCTCGTAACGCCTCAGCCAATCAGATGGCAGAATTCCCAAATATCAATATCTGTAAATTTCAATATTTCTCAAAAACTACTGAACGGATTTACACCAAATAAACAAAAGCGCAAGACCCTTCTCCCTGCCAAATTTGGGGTAATTCCATTCACCCGTTCGACCTGTAGCCTTGTCTAAAGTTTCCTGAGGAAATTAACATTGAAAAAACACATTTTGGAACCCCCTTTTTTCTCAGCCCCCCCTTGACGAATCACCCCCAAACATTCAACATAGGAGCTGATCTCAACAAAAAATTAGTTATGAAAATTTCACGAAGATTCATCAATCGGCGATTGTTGCCATCGTGTGAGAAAAGCGAAGTGATTGAAATTCATATCCTCGAAGGGACAGTAATGTTTCTCGAATGTTGGAGCGACAATTTGGATTGGCAGGCAATCTGCGATGTTGTCAAAGGTCGCACGTTGCAGGATATATTTCGCGGCTGCACAGAAATCCCATTCCGCCAGGATACCTTTTTGTGTTGCATCCGCCATTGCTCCACTGCCCGAACAATCAAGTTCATGGTTTTCAAGATACTCCATTACCTGCTGGATATCGGGAGCATTTGCTGGGATGTTGGCAAGGTATAGATCCATTCACCAGTCGATTGGGCAAGTTTTTCAATAAAAAGATGGTTGCACGCAGATTGTATATGTGTAAATAAATATCATGTTGTAGCTGGCTCCGATAATAGATAGAGGCAGGCTGCCGAAAAGTTGTTCCATTTTTTCACGGTATTGATGTAGCTTCGCGTAGAGGCGTATTCTGTCGGACATGCTTGTTGCCACAGGGAGCGCAGCCATTTTTAACAAGCTAAAATAGTAGTAGGATGGCCGCAAACAGAGCGAGAATTATGGGCACTGTTGCTGTTATTCCAGAGATGATCAAATGAATGAAGTCTGGTATTAGACTAAAAACAGTTTGAAAGCCTGTGAGAAGGCCGGAGGAGACAATGTTAAAAAAGTGTGCCAGACCTTAAATGTCAGATGTGTTGAAAATTGTGTAACAATTCACAAAGTGTAATGAGAGGTTCGTATTTAAAAGGGAGTGTATTTTACTTGAAGTTCGTACTATCTGCAGTCGATAAATTACTTTTGGTGAAGTGAGGGACATTTCTGTTTGAAACAAAAGCAGTTTCAGTTTGCTCCGTTTAATAAGAAGAAGTTATCCGGTTTGAAACAGTAAGGACATATGGTATGCCAGCTCACATTGCGTAGCTTTCCATGTTATTAAGAAGCAGATAACTGCGTTAGAAAGCTGTGTGAATGTTGGTCTGATTGTGGGAGTTGGCGTGCTTTTAAGAAAGCACTCAAGATTGGCGGCTGTGAGCTTAGAAGCGTCGTGCAGTTGGACATTCTTGCATAGTAATGAATGACTGTCACTGTGGTCCCACTTTTTACCTTTGAGAAAAACCGGTATCCTCTTTAAGACAGCGATATGTAAATGGGAGAAACCACTGCTCGTAAATAAATGCGCTACCTTATATAATCACATACAACATGACAAACAACATGTACGCCTAGCAGACCCAACAACACTACGTACTGTGGGAACGATGGCTAGCCATGTACACAAATCAAACATAGCACCTCTGCCACACAATGCAGAATGCGGGGAGATTTGGGAGAAAAGTATGTGCGAAGGTGGCAAGTGATTCTCGATTATCAAAGTATACAATGCAAAGTGTTGAGGGGATGTGCCGGAGAGACTTGAGTATGCAGAGCACAGACATGTACATGTCAACATACACTGATGGTCTATTGAGTGAAGTGGACAGTGAATGCAACCATGATAGTACAGTCAGTAGGGAAGATTACTAAAACATAGCGCGTACATGCCCCCACCCCCCCAAATCTTTAGCGTAGTGGGCTGGCTCGGCGTATGCAAGGCTAGTGTAGGGGTTTGAATAAAAGGCACGTTTCTCTGGGTGTGGCTCTCTTCCAGAATGGCGAAAATGTCTGATCGGGCCGGCGCAGCTTACACCGCCAAGAGGCTGACTCTGTGAACGAAGGTGGCTACGGGAATAATGCTCTCAGCCTGCTAGTACCCAGAAACCGTCATGGCCGCTGCGACGCACATATGCCCCAAAGTTCACCTTTTGACACCGCCGTATGTGAAAGAGGGCCTACCACATGCCGACGGAAGCTCCTGGGCCGAGGTTTGTGAGCTGGGAAGGCTCCTGATATCAACGCTGGCTACCGCGACACAGGCAGAGAGCGCCCAGCCTGAGGCCCAGCACCATGGAGTGCTCTGTATACCACTAACACAGTAGTCCAACAGGTACCAACAGTGGAACGATGTCTTGATCCTACAATGGACGATGTTAGAACTGCATCTGAGAGTGCAGATGAAGGTACTCCTTTCGACCAGCTGTAACCAACTGTATGTCCCAACAGTGGAACGGTGTCTTGATCCCACAATGGGCGATGTTAGAACTACATCTGAGAGTGGAGATGAAGGTACTCCCTTCGACCAGGTGCAAGCAACTCTATGTCCCAACAGTGGAACGGTGTCTTGACCCCAGAATGGACGATGTCCGATATTACCTGCTGCTTGATTTTCACAGAACTATCTCCTTTGAGGTGCATCAGACTCTGTGCTTCCGTAGCTAAGTGCTGCACATGATCATTGGGCTTGGAAGACTGCAGTCGCTGGAGTACACTCTGGTACAGCAGGTCCGAATAGTGGAACAGGGTCTTGATCCCAGAATGGACGATGTTAGAACTGCATCTGAGAGTGCAGATGAAGGTACTCCCTTCGACCAGATGTAACCAACTCTATATATCAACAGTGGAAGAGGGTCTTGATCCCAGAAGATACAATGTCCGATATTACCTGATGCTTCTTGGTTTTTACAGAAGTCCCTCCGTTGACGTGCATCAGACTCTGTGCTTCTTCAGCTAATTGCTGCACATGATCATTGGGCTTGGCTGACCGCAGTCGCTGGAGTACACCGCGGTACAGCAGGTCCGAACAGTGAAACAGGGTGTTGATCCCACAATGTACGATGTTAGAACGGCATCTGTGAGGGGAGATGAAGGTACTCCCTTCGAACAGGTGCAACCAACTCTACGTCCCAACAGTGGAACGGTGTCTTGATCCCAAAATGGATGATGTACGATACTACGTGCTGCTTGGTTTTCACAGAACTCCCTCCGTTGAGATGCATCAGACTCTGTGCTTCCGTAGCTAAGTGCTGCACATGATTATTGGGGTTTCCTGACTGCAGTCGGTGGAGTACACCGCGGTACAGCAGGTCCGAACAGTGAAACGGGGTCTTGTTCCCACAATGGACGATGTTAGAACTGTATGTGAGAGTGGAGATGAAGGTAGTCCCTTCGACCAGGTGCAACCAACTCTAGGTCCCAACAGTGGAACGGTGTCTTGATCCCAAAATGGACGATGTCCGATATTACCTGCTGCTTGTTGTTTTTTACAGAACTCCCTCCGTTGAGGTGCATCGGACTCTGTGCTTCCGTAGCTAACTGCTGCACATGATTATTGGGCTTTGCTGACTGCAGTCAGTGGAGTACACCACGGTACAGCAGTTCCGAACAGTGAAACAGGGTCTTGATTCTGCGATTGAGGATGTCAGAAGTTAAAGGTTGTGATGATTTGTGTGTACCCCCTCCGATCAGGTGTAACCAACTCTGTGCTTCTGAATCCAACGGCACCTGGCTGTGAGGTGTTAATGACCACTTCCTCTGGCCTATACTGCGGTCAGCAGGGCTTGCAATTCAGATCGAGTGGTGATTGTTTAATTACAGAATCCAGTAGGCAACTAATTACAATGTCTATTGAAATATACACAATAGCCTTTTAGTATACTTGCTTGAAGAAGTTTTTTAAGATGACTTATAGGTCTAGTACAATGACCAAATTCTTCTTGGTAGTGGTAAAGAAAACTGAATAACAGTGTACACAGTGGACAGTAGAGATCGCACTTCTAATTTTTTTGATTTATTTATTGCAGAGTTTTGTATAATTTATGTTGTTGTATTTTGTGAAGCGGAAGTGAGAAATAGTATTAATGGAAGACTGTGCTCACTACTGCCTTCAATTTACACTGCAGAGAGCAGAGTTCACAATTCAGTTCGAGTCGCTATTGTAGATGATGCAGTCCTGTAGGCAAAGGATATTGCTCCAGTGCGCTCTGTCTGCACCACGCATACGCATCATCGCAGGGTCCGCACGCAGTTTTTCTTGCATCACGTACTGCAAACAGGACAGATCAAGTCAACGCCACGTGGCTGTGGACCCTTGCTGACCGCTCTCTGGCCTACACTGCAGACAGCAGTGTTTACAATTCAGATCGAGTTGCTATTGTAGATGACGCAGTCCTGTAGGAAAAAGACATTGCTCCAGAGCGGCCTGTCCGCACTACGCATATGCATCATCACAGGGTCCGTACACGGTTTTTGTTGCTTTGCATAAGGCAAACAGGACAGCTCATATCAACGCCACATGGCTGTGGGCCCTTGCTGATGGCTCTCTGGCCTACACTGCAGACAGCAGTGTTTACAATTCAGATCGAGTCGCTATTGCAGATGATGTAGTATTGTGGGCAACAGACATTTCTCCTAGTACGGCCCGCCCGCAGCACGCATCATCGCTGGCTGTGCACATGCTGAAAGCTTTTGATGTGGTATCTGAGTGCACTAGACCTGATGGACCCTTTATGATACAATCTTTTTGTGTATTATTTCAGATCTAATGCCTGTATCTCAGTAAGCCACAAGTTATGGTTCTTTTACAATATAATCTTTTCTGAATTATTTGACATCTAGGTTCTCTACCTTACTGCAGCACAAACTATTGACCCTTTTATTATTGAATCTCTGTGTGTGATCCAATGATTACTGTTGTAGTTGGTGCTTGCAGCAACCATTACCTGAGGGCTGGTTTACACTCACCCCACACGCATTCAGCACAGACGTCACTGGATATGTGACCCTGGTAATAAAAAGGAGTCGAGCGCACGTGCCCGTACCCACTTCCACTATCTATCTGTGTCCGTGTGTTCATTATCTATGCATGATACTGCCCCTAGGCCGTACCACATTACATTGTGCTGTGGACAGCGTATGCAACCATGTTACCTCTGGCAGTGGGGAAAAGTTCTGTTATGTAGCTTTTAGATGCATGGCTATCACAGGTGGTAGGCTACTTTATAGATCATGAATATTGATGAAGATGATGGTTGCATGTTGTGTGTAGTGTCAGATATGTGTATATAGCAAAAAGTTTTCAAAAAAGCTCTATAAGCAGAAGAGGATTCTCTCATCAAACGCTGTAGAGAGAATGATTAAAATGGGTGGGGTCCTCCAACTGTTACTATGGAAAACGTTATGAACCAATGAAATGCTTTTCTTTAAGATCCCATGGCAATCGCGCACCGAGCGCACAAGGAGGCCGCACCCGATGCGATTTTGAGAAAATATATTTACCATAATATAAGTTTATTACAGTTAGAAATATATAAATGTTTAAAATATTTTAGATTATCGCTTGTTCTCATATACACTTTAAACTTATTTAGATATAGTTTTGAGATAAAAAAAATGAGGGAATGGCGTTCCTGGCGTGACACCATATGTCTATGACGTAACACAGGGCCTGGCAGCATTCACTCGTCGCAAACGCAATGTGCAGCGGGCGTGACCCCATACGTACATGAAGTAAGGTGCGGCTTGGTACTGCATACCCATCGCATACCAAAGTAGCAGCTGGCGCGACCACATACGTATATGATGTTATGCGGGACACGGTGCCACAAACCCGTTGGATACGAAATGAGCATCCTTTACGAGTTTAGCAATATGGCGGATAGGATTCGCGTGCTGATGGAGCTTGGTACACTACCGGTACGGGACTTCAGTTTTCTAAAAAAACGATATACATTCTTTTTTTTTAAGATAGAAAACCTTACATATTTTTCAAATAAAAAAAAAGATAACAGAGATCCAAAATCGTACAAAAAAATAGAAAAAATATAGGATTTATGAATATTAAAATATGAAATTAACATTTAAAAAACCCTTGAAATTCACTGAAAAAACCCCAAGTTTTACAGATGTTATAGTTAGGAATTAGCATTTAAAAACCTTAGAAATTCACTGAAAAAAACATAGGTTTCAGTGATGGTATACTTAGTTGGACATTTGACTCATATAAAACCAGAGAAAATTTCCTGTTATAGTTAGTTGAGCTAACTATAACTTGCGCGTCCGCAATGCACTGGTGATGATGTCACATATTACATCACTCATGACATGGTCAGTGACATCACTGATGACATCACTGATGACATCTCAAATGACATCACTGATGACATCACTGATGACATCATCTACCTGATAATCTGATGCACCTACTGATGGCCTAATATAAACTTTGACACACGCACTCTAAAATACAGACTACTATTTTTGAAACCATTCACACAACAATGCCAGATACTACATACCACCTACTATGTCTACACTCACATCCACTCACTTATACATGCAGTTACTCATCAATACAGTACTATAATATGCACTCATACACCTATACATACAGTCACAGTCCGCCACTCATCCATAGAGTTACTCACACACCTAGTCAGTCATGCAAAGAATCAATCACATACCCATTTACTCATGTATACAGTTATACATACCAACTGCGTTATTTATACACACACCACATCACTTATTTATGCAGATACTAACACATACTTACTGTCTTATACAATCACTGATACAAGCAGACACTCTTTTATACACCCACTCTTCAAATAACTTAGTCTCACGTATAGTCATTTATGTACTCCAACACTCACATATACATCCTTAAAACATATGTAGTTACTCACACATATACCAGTGAGACATTCATTCACTCACCAACACACCCATACACACACTAACTCACCCATACAGCCCTTCCCAGATTTACTTTTGAATCCATACAACCAGTGAATCACTCACTCAGACATGTATGCACAGAGTCACACACCCCCCACCCACCCACACAGACACTCAGGCACTCATACAGATACTCAGACAACAAATCAATAACCCATATAGACACTCATGTAGCTACTCACCAACCCATGCAGCCGCTTATACACCAACTGAGACACTAATACAGACTTTCACACAGTTTAGTCACTAACCCATACATTCAGTAACACATGTTCAATCACTCACTTATACAGTCAGTCATGCACCTACTAAATAATCCATTCAAGGACTTGTAAATTCACTCTTTCTTCAATACACCTTCGCATAGATATATATGAAAAATATTTAAACTTTACAGAAACGCACATTCACTGGATGATGTCATCAGTGATGTCATCAGTGATGTCATTTGAGATGTAATCAGTGATGTAATCAGTGATGTCACTGACCATGTCATGAGTGATGTAATATGTGACGTCATCACCAGTGCATTGCAGGCGCGTGAGTTATAGTTAGCTCAACTAACTATAATGGGCAAATTTCTCTTGTTTTATATGAGTCAAATATCCAACTAACGATAACATCCCTGAAACCTATGGGGCCCGATTCACAGAACTAACTTAAGACAAAATCCTCAACTTACTACTTTTAGTATTCACAGAAGGCATTTAGTAGTAGTAAAGTTAGGATTTTGTCTTAAGTCTGTCTTACGTCTGTCTTAAGTCTGACCTAAGTATGTCTTAAGTTTGTCTTAAGTCTTTCTTAAGTCTGTCTTAAGTTTGTCTTAAGTCTGTCTTAAGTCTATCTTAAGTCTGTATTAAGTCTGTCCTAAGTCTGTCTTAAGTCTGTCTTAAGTCTGCCTTAAGTCTGTCCTAAGTCTGTCTTAAGTCTGTCTTAAGTCTGTCTTAAGTCTGTCCTACTACTTTTGATATTCACAGAAGGCATTTAGTAGTAGTAAAGTTAGGATTTTGTCTTAAGTTTGATTTAAGACAGACTTAAGACAGACTTAAGACAGTCTTAAGACAAACTTAAGACAAACTTAGGACAGACTTAAGACAGACTTAAGACAGACTTAAGACAGACTTAGGACAGACTTAGGACAGACTTAGGACAGACTTAAGACAGACTTAAGAAAGAATTAGGATTGATTTAAGACACACTTAAGACAAAATCCTAACTTTACTACTACTAAATGCCTTCTGTGAATACCAAAAGTAGAAAGTTTAGGATTTTGTCTTGTTAGTTCTGTGAATCGGGCCCATACAGCCCTTCCCAGATGTACTTTTGAATCCATACAACCAGTGAATCACCCACTCAGACATGTATGCACAGAGTCACACACCCCCCACCCACCCACACAGACACTCAGGCACTCATACAGATACTCAGACAACAAATCAATAACCCATATAGACACTCATGTAGCTACTCACCAACCCATCCAGCCGCTTATACACCAACTGAGACACTAATACAGACTTTCACACAGTTTAGTCACTAACCCATACATTCAGTAACACATGTTCAATCACTCACTTATACAGTCAGTCATGCACCTACTAAATAATCCATTCAGGGACTTGTAAATTCACTCTTTCTTCAATACACATGTTTTTTTCAGTGACTTTCTAAGGTTTTTTAAATGCTAATTCCTAACTATAACGTCTGTAAAACCTATGTTTTTTAGTGAATATATATATATATATATATATATATACATATATATATATATATATATATATATATATATATATATATATATATATATATATATATATATATATTCACTGAAAAAACCATAGGTTTCACACATGTTATAGTTAGCTGGACATTTCACTCGTGAAAAACCAATGAAATTCCCCCGTTATAGTTAGTTCAGCTAACTATAACTCGCGCCCCCGCAATGCACTGCTGATGACGTCACATAATACATCACTCATGACATGGTCAGTAACATCACTCATGACATCACTGATGACATCTCAAATGACATCACTGATGACATCATCCAGTGAATGTGTATTTTTCTGAAAATTAAATATGTTTTATATATGTATATCTCAAGGACAATGGAAGAATAAATGGGTATATAAATGTCTAAATGGATGATTTGTTTTTGAAAAATTGATTGTATAACTGACTGATTAAGTGTATCTTAGTGAATACATGGCTTAGTGAGTAATGTTTAAATATGTACATATGTTTATCAGTCTCTCACTTTGTGTATAAGTGGCTGCATGGGTTGGTGAGTAGCTACATGGGTGTTTATATAGGTTATTAGTTGTTTTTTTTAGTATCAGTGTGAGTGTGTGTATGGTTCGGTGGGGGGTATTACGTACTGCATAGGTACATGAATGAGTGACTCACTGTTTGTATGTGTTGAAGACAGCATGTGTACAGGACTGTATGGGTGGATGAGTGTGTGCATGGGTGTGTTAGTGAGTGAATGACTGTCTCAATAGTGTCTCTATGAGTAACTTCATATGTTTTAAACTAGTATATGTGACTATTGGTGTATATTTTACTGAGTATATGTGAGAGTGAGAGATTGAAAGAGTTCCTGTATGAATAAATATGTGTTTCTATAAGTGATTGTTTAAAAGACTAAGTATGTGTAAGTTCCCATAGAAGTAAGTGTGGTGATGTGTGTATAAATGTATATGCAAGTAAATGTATGTTTCTTTCTTTATTTTCATGAGTGACTATGTGTGTCAGTAACTCTGTGGATGTGAGGCATTGTGTAACAGGATGTATAGGTGTATGAGTACATATGATGAGTGAGTACATGTATGAGTGACTGTACAGGACTGTTGGTGAATGAGTGGATGTGTATGTGGATCTTAGAATTACTCAAGAGGTTGTTGTAACTGGTATTGGTATGTCCTTTTTTTTGAAAATTTTAGTCTCTATTTTTGAATGTGTGTATCAAAGGTTATATTAGGGTGAGAGGAGGTCTGCCACTCTGTCACAAGGATGATGTCATCAGTGATGTCATTTGAGATGTCATCAGTGATGTCATGAGTGATGTCACTGACCATGTCATGAGTGATGTAATATGTGACGTCATCAGCAGTGCATTGCGGGGGCGTGAGTTATAGTTAGCTGAACTAACTATAACGGGGGAATTTCATTGGTTTTTCACGAGTGAAATGTCCAGCTAACTATAACATGTGTGAAACCTATGGTTTTTTCAGTGAATTTGCAAGGTTTTTTAAATGCTAATTCCTAACTAGAACGTGTGTGAAACCTTTGGTTTTTTCAGTGAATTTGTACGGTTTTTTAAATGCTAATTTTTGTATTATTTAATTTAAAAAAAAAAATGTTTATTAAAAATAAAATTCCTATGTATTCATTTATATATTATCTGTATCTTTTTTTTTGTTTTTGCTTTTTTAAAAAAATTTCAATTAGGATAAAGTTGAACAGTTTTTTTAATTTTTGCAATTAATTTTTCTCCACTTTTTTTTTTTAATATAAATTCTTGGGGTGCACCCTCTGAGCGCGCTCCTAGTACAATTTCGTAAGTTTTTTATGAATACCGTCGTACGTTATTTACGTACGCATATATACGTCATAGTGCGCGCTGGGAACGCGCACCCAGTGCGTATGCGTACGTACGTACGCATGCGTGCGTGCGTCCTACGCGCTCCACGCGGATTACTTCCGCATACGCTAAAATTACGCGCAATAACGGTCGCGTATACGCGTGTTCAACGTATGCGCGCTACGTACGCGCATATGACGTATGCACATGCGCTCCTACGCGTTCGCGCATACGTAATCACGAGGTGCGCGCTCGGAGCTTGCGCAGTGCGCGCACCTCGGGTATATGCATAATAAAACAGCACTTCTTATTGGTTATCATTACTTTCAGTTTCTGATTGTTTCAACACCACACCCAATCCCCTCATGGCAAGTCATGTGATCAAGAATCATCACTTTTGATTGGTTTGAAGTACTTTCAGTTCCAGATTCTTCCCAAACCACACCTACTCCCCTCATTATTAGTTCTGATTCCTTTGGAGAAGGAGCTATTCTGTTGTTGAGATACAATGGCTGAACAGCAACCATCTTCAGACAGTGACCAGGACACTCTTGAGAGGCAGTGGAGCAGGAAGCAGAAAGACAGCTTTATATGGCAGTTTTTCACTTTTCCAGAGGGACAAAAAAAGGTAAATGCACCTAAAGTTACATGTGTACTTTGGCAAAAAGTCTTGTCACGTGGGAATCCTAACAAGAGATATTCTTTTAGCATTCACACTATGTTGAGGCATGTTGACAAAATGCATCCAGTGACTTTTCGTCGAGCTTCTGGAGCAAACCCTCCACCTGCTCAACCGACGACATCTGCAGCAGCTCAGCCGAGCACATCTTCGGCAGCTCAGCCGAGCACTTCTTCTGCAGTGGTGCCTTTGCCTTCTTCCACACCTCGTTTTGGACCACCTTGTTTTGCTAGGTTGTCCACACGCTGCACTGATTGCGGTAAACTTATTTGTGTGTGTGAGACCAGTCTTGATCTCATTCAGAGAAAATTTGATGCCCATGAGTGCAGTAGGCCATAGATGTTTTTTCTTTTTTTTCGTTTTTCTCTTCCTGTTTCCCTCCATTAACTCAAGGGCTCTTTTAAGAGCCACTTATAAACTAAACCCCAAAAATTTTTTGGGGGGGATTTTTTTTTTATTTTTGTTTTGAGGTGCGCGCACCCTGCGCGCACCCAAGGTTTTTTTAAAATTTTTTTTTTTTTTTTTTTAAATTTAATGTACAAAAAGAGGTGAAGAAATGGAAGCATGAAAAGGGAGGATTCAGTAATACTAATATTTTTCGATTATTTTTTAAAAAAAATAAATTTTTTCGAAAAAAAAATTTTAAAAGTATTTTGCAAGGGAACAGAATTTTTTTTTTATTTTTTCTTTCCAGTTCTGCAAAAAAAGAAAAAAAGTATTAATATTCAATCATACATTACAAAAAGCATTACATGTTTTTACATATTTTACAAAGCAATTTTTTGCCCTTTTTTTGCTGTTTTCAGAATTTTTTATTTTTCACTTAAAATAGTGAAAACAATTGTATTCATCATTTAACAGCGGGCAAAAAAAAAACAATCTGAAAGATTGCTTAAAAAAAGCCCTAAAACTTTCCTCACTAAAATATACCTTGTTAGAAATATTACATATATATTACAAGTACTTCTCTAGATGAATAAAAATTTTCTAGACAAACCGTCTTTAAACCTTGTCGCAAAAGCACACATGCCAAAATAATTTCTGTCAAAGGAGTCCACAATTGTTTTTATTACTTTTCCTTTAGGCCAAATAGTAATTTCAAAATCCTTTTTAAGTGATATCTTCAATTATAATCCTTTAAAATTACAAAAAATGCTTTCTTCAGATTCAGTTTTTAGTTTTCAAAATTTAGGTTTCAGAAAAATTAAGTAAGAATTGGGTAAATCATAAGGCAAACGTTGCTTGAAAATCAATTGGGAATCATTACACAGTGTCCAGCCTTTTTCAAATTTAAGATAAACTGTGTAATGCCCAGAAGTTACAGTAGGTCCTTCATGAAAAATTATTGCAACTGTAACAAAAGTTTTTCCAGAAATTGATAATTGCTGCCCTGTAAACTTCTTTATTAAAGTGTCCAATTTTGAACCATCAGCTCTACAACGTTGCATCATTAAAATTACATACTGACCATATTTCTGTAAAAATAATGTGGAAAACATGTCTGATTTACATTCAGAACATTCCATGTTGTGATTGGCATCTTTAACTAATTTACTAAAAGTCACTGATTTACTTTGTGGTAATGGTAAAAATATGAACCTTTCTGAATCAACATTACTACTACATGTGTTCATACAGTTTTCACAGCAATGTTCCCATTTGTAAGAGACACCAAATAAGTTTTCTACTTCTACTCCTTCATCTTCTAGTACACTCAAAATATATATTAAGAATTCCTTTGCATCTTGCTGGACATTTTCTTTAAACTGTGTAGAACCACAACATACATCTAAAAGATTTCTAACATCATTAGCACTTTCTATTTCAGTTTTATCATTACTCAGCTTCTCATAAAGGAGACTCAGCAGAGAACACAATCTTTTTCCATGATTTACTATTATCTGTTCTAGCAACTTTTGAAGATAAAATACAACATTCAGCACTACATTTGCATAGCAGTTGACACCAGAGCTATTTTCAAAATGGCAACCAACAACCTCTTCAACACTGTCCTTTTTCTTTTTCCTTGCTATCACATCACTGTCCTTTTTTTTTTGTTCTGTTCATCCACATTACAGATATTCTCAAATCTCCTTTTCCGACAAACAACATGTTTTTCAATCACAGGATACTGACCTAAATGAGGAGCATAGGTTCTTCTTAATCTATTATACTCCTTTACACAGTTTGTATCAGCACTAACTTTTGAGTCATCAAAGTCTATTATAAATAAACCAGATAATGTTTTCACTCGTGACAAAGCCTTCTTTGAACACAGTACAACCAATGTTTACAAAAGCACTATCTACAGTCAATCCTTGAGACTTGTGAATAGTTACAGCATGTGCTAGAGAAAACGGAAACTGCTTCCTACGTACATATAAGTCTTTCACAAGCATGAAACGAACTGAACAACGACAAATGTCTTTAACTTCATCAATCTGATCAAATTTTATTTTTAAACATTCAATTCCTTCTTTTTTCTGAAAATTAATAAAACCCACAACTCTTCCCATAGCTCCATTCACTAAACCTTTTTCTACATCCAAATTTCTCCTTAAAATCACTCGACAATTCATGCAAACATATAGATTTTTTTCTAATCCAGCTGTTTTGGAAATATTCTTCTCTAGTGAATCCAATTTATTTTTCAGTTTGCCTGTTAATGTAAAAGTAATTCTTTCATGCTGAATTTTGTCCTCTCCTTCCATTTTCTTAATCTCTTCCTTTTCCAATTTCAAAAGTTCCTCATTGAATATTGAGCACTCACGTAGTGTTGGCATTAAGCAGATTACAGTATTTTTTTCTGCAATGTTCTGGTATATTTTCTCTGCAACTATTTCTTCATTTGGAAATAAGTTATGTAGCAACCGACTCTATAATGCTTTTTTGCCAACTTCTGTGAGTAGTCCAATTCTGATATCTTTCAGAATATTTGCATAATCTTCGTCGTTTGCTTGTCTCATATTGGTAGTGAGTTCTTTGTACTCAAAGAATGACCAAATATTCGCATTACCAATGCTTCCTAATGACTTCTTCGTGTCTTCATGTGTCACAGTATTAAACACTGGTTGTCCTTTAACTGGAGTGAGCTGTAAAAGATCTCCAAAAACTATGACGTGTTTACCTCCAAATAACACGTCATAGTCTCTCTTAAGAATTTGTTGCATTCTTAAATGCACAAAGGCAAGCATTAAATTTGAAACCATGCTCACCTCATCAATAATGAGAACTTGCATCTTCTTCAACACTCTTGAAACTTCGAGGCATGCTTCTCCAGTTAGCTTGTGGTATTCTATTTTGTTCTCATGCTCCACTGGTAACATTAGCAAGCGATGTAAGGTAATTCCTTTTATGTTATAGGCTGCTAACCCAGTTGGAGCAGTTACCACACAAGACAAATTTGAAGCTGTTTTTTGCTGTAGGTAGCTTCTGATGACTTTTATTAAGAAACGTTTACCAGTTCCAGCTTGTCCACTCACATCCATCCTGATTGGTTCAAATGATGTGCATGAGCACTCTTTCTTTTCATGTAGTAATCCATGATCAATTTTTTTGATGACTTCTTCATAAATTTCTTTTTGTTCTTCATTCAGTTGTTGTTCCAGATTTAGTAAGTCGATTGAATCTTCCTGTGCTTGATTCATAGCCGTTTCTACTTCAGTCATGGCTACTGCAGCTTCATTTTCTATGATTGGTTGTCCTAGGGGATCTTGACTAAGTGTTCCTGAACTTTGGCTGTCTTGAGAACTGTCTCTAGCTACTTCAGCTGCAATTTTTGCTTCCTGTTCATTTTCTTCATTTAACATTTGGACATAAGTTGTGAAAGTACTGCATTCTATACTGTCTTTGCTAGCATTAAAAGAATCTTCATAGCTTTGAAATTCTCCCAGTAGTTCGTCCTCTGAACGCCATGGTTTAAACAGCTGTAAAAGAGCCAAGTAGTAAAATTCCTTTTTGTCAGTAGTTTCGCAACTGAGCTTTCTGTGATTTATCAAACTTCCTTTTGTTTGCTTCACCAAACATCCTTCGTCACCAATGACTTTATATTTTCCATTGTTGATGTCTTCTGTGGCTTTCCGTGAAAAAATGTAGTTCTGCAGCACTTCATAGAGACACATGTTCTCAAGATGATGACTTCTCTTTGGGTAATATGTGTCCAACATGTTTGATTTCAAAATATCTGTACTTTCTGGGTCATTCTCAGCCAAATATTCAATTTCTCCAACAGATTTCAGTACCCGATTTCTCATTCCTGCAAGGCCTAAGCTTACCCAAATTATTCTTCTGGATTTCGAGTAAAGACTTGCAGATGATAACCTATCTGAGCATTCGTAGGATCCAATTTCTCGATGCGATAACATCTTTAAACTGAAACTGTACAGCTTCTTACTGACAGTCTTCTCGTGAGAAATCTCTTCCCACATTTCCTTCAATTCTGTTTTCTCAGATTTAGTGATGTAAGATGTCACATACCGAGCAACAGCAATAGAATTGTCTGCCACATACTGAATATCCATGTTAGCATTCCACATGGATAAAATGACTGGGTTGAAGTCATTTATAAATTTTGACTCTTCATTTCTTTTTAGGTTGTAGGTATTTTTGGGAGATTTTCTGGTTATAGTATTTCGCACAGCTGACATAAAACTGTTGACTCTTCCTTTTGAAAGAACAGGTCTAGGAAATCCAAATCAACACTTTGTGTAGAATTTATCTTTGGTCTTGTACTTCTGTCGACAGTATTTTCCACACCGATGACTTTGGAAACGTAAAACTTGTTCTTTTAACTTTTTCTCTTCTGTGCTTTTAGGTATAGCACATGTTGCATATTCTTCAATGAAAGATAACACTGCTTCATCAGTATCTGTTCCAAACTTTGGGGCATCCTTGATCCACAACAGCATATGAATATGAGGAGCACCTCTTGCCTGGTCCTCTTTTCTCCAAAAGAAATCCACTACTTCTCCAAGAGGTGGATTTTTTTTATTGCAGATGAAGGACATCATAGCCTCAAATCTATGATTGAAATATCTGCAAACATTAACTGGATCCAATGAGCACAGTTCTCCAGCTGTCTTGTATTCAATGTTTTTAATGTTTGAATTTGCCTCTCGTAGAAAATCCAGTAAATCATCCCAAGCGTACTCGGCACAGCGTAGGGTTAGAAACCATGTAGGAGTTCCTAAATTCCGTAACATGCATTTTAATTCACCATGGCGTCGGTACCAATATTCAATTGTCCCACGCTGACAAGCCATCAGATTGATCAGTTGTGTTTCCAAATGATCATCTCGGTGCTGCACTTTCTCCATAAAATCCTTAACAGACACATTTTGTAAATGTACTCCACTTTTTAAAATGTGATTTACTGCATAAGATAATGCAGACAAGTCGCTTTCAAATAAAAGATGGAACAAATAAGGAATACTTTGACAAAATTTCGGATCTTCTGCATATAGACTTGTAGTCCGATACTCAGAAGCTGGAATCTGTTCTGGACGATCATCGTATCGTCCTCCTTTTCCTGTAGGAAACAGCTGGGGAAAACATCGAGCTTCCAAGCTCTCCTCCCATACACTCACGGGAGTTCCTTTTGCTTTCTTCATCTGAAACAGATCAATAGTGTCTCCCATAACTTCTTTTGAATGAAGAGGATGTATGCTGAAATGTTCATACATTTCTTCTTCTTTTGACTTGTCCACTTTTTCAATTTGACCAGTTGGTGTTTCTGTGTCTTCTTGTAAATCTTCTTCTTCTTCATCTATATAAATTGATTCATACCATTTATTATTTTTTTCAAATACAAATTTGCTCTTTGTACTTTTCGTACATCCACCAGCTCCTGCCAAATCTTCTTATTCTTTGTAGGTACACCATTAACCAGAATTACTAATGGTTCAGTTTCCAAAGTATCTGCATCAATAGTTTCCATATTTTTTTTCAAATCCAAGGGCAAATACACCACTCTTCCTTTTAAACCTCTCAGTAAATCAGAAGGAGGTAATTTACCAGTTTTGGGCTCCATACGTACTATGGTCTGGAACGGATGAACACATTGAATGAGTATAGACTCATATGTATTTAATTCAGAAAGTTCTGCAGGAATAGCATCCAATTCTAAATTATTATGTACAGCTCTGGTCGGCATTCTATTTTCTTCTAACTTATTATAACAGTATTTACAAATACGCTGATCTTCACCCAATTCAAAACAATTTTCAAGAAATATATATGTTGCAAAATCCTTCCACTTATAATTATCTTCATTTTCACTTTTTTTATACAGATCAACATTCCTTGTTTAAATTTTATAATGACTTCTGCGGCAACAAATACAAGTAATATTTGGTCTTTCATTAGAGGTGATAGTAAATTTTGTCATTTCATCCTCAAAATTTTTAGTAATAATGAGTTCTACATTCTGTTCCTCATTTTCCTCATTTACTGTGTCCTTTTCTGCACTTTCTTGTTCTGGACCAAAGTAACAAAACTGAATCTCATCAGTAACCTTCACTACATCTGATACAGATCCACGGAACAGAGCATTATTCAACTCATTCAACTTTACTGCTGGACTTTTAGCAAAATACAATGTTCTCACAAACTTTCTCATTTCAGTATGATGAACAGCCAGCATCCTAAAATGATGAAAAACACTTTTACACACTTTTCTAGATCGACAAGCCAGAGAATGTCCCTGCAAACCAGTATTTTCTCTCACTCTGCATGGATCTAGTGTTTGAAGCACCTTCATCTTCTGTTTTACACTCTTTTTACTATATTCTCTTAGAAAGTCACGTAATTTATCAATAGATTCCTGACGCACAGTACAAATACTACTACAGTTCCAAGTGTACACTGGGGCTTTTGGACGTCTCCCCATAGCCTCAGCAGCCATTACTTCTTCCTCATTTCTTGGGACCATTTTCTCTTTTTCCATCACACAACCATCCTTAACTTCATATGCTCTACCATTGGTGTCAACTGCATGCAACAAACTATTACATTGAAGATAACTCTCTTCATTAAAAAATGGTTCAGTACTTGAACTGTGTTTCCATTCTCCCAAGAACACTTTACAAAAGTTACTTTTTTTCACTTCTCTTTTCCTTTTGCTTTGTGACTTCATTGCATTCAATAATTTTTCTAATCTACGCATCCTAATCAAAATTAGAATAAAAAGTTTTCTTTTTATTTGCTAAGCCTTACTTACAATATTTTCTATAATTTTTTTTTCTTAATAAATTTTGTTTTTTTCTTATATTTTTTCACATCCTTTAGCAAATTTAGCATCACTCTTCTATGAAACATTTTTCGACGAATGTTTTTAAAATCTAATTTTCGTGTTAAATCAGTTTGACATACTTCTGATTGTACTTTAGCTTTTTTTTTTTGCTGTTGACTGTGTTGTTGCTTTGTACATAAAACTCTGTTTGTTTTACAGTTATTTTTGCCATTGTTTTGTTTTTTGAAAATCTTTTTTAAGAAATCTCTGCTCTGCTTACCAGTAGACTTTTTCTTTTTGCCATCACCTGCTTCTCCTCCTATTTTTTTTTCCCCAGTTTTGTCCAGATATACTTGTTGTTGCTTTTCTTTCCTCTTTCTTGTCCTTAAAGGCATTTTTTTTGTTCACTGTTGCTCAGCAATACCTGCAAGGAACTAAAAAAAAAATCCTTTTTGTAATTATAATTCATTAAAATATTTTTTTTTACTTTTCATTAATTTCAAATGTTTTTCCATTTGTCTCTCATTTGTGATTTACTAATTTGTGCACAGTGCTAACCACCACAGTTGAAAAAAAACAAGCTGCCCCTTTCCTGCAAGTGCATTTTTTAACAGAACAACTGCAACACAAATTATATCTGTGGCCACAATTCCTGTGCGCACACAGCCTCATGGTGTGCTTCTAAGCAGAAAACAGAATTTGATTTGCAAATTCAAAGCACATTTACTACTCTGGTAGATCAAGTGATAATTGCTGTTACAGCCTTACACATTTTCCTTGTAGATCACAGAGGCAGAAAAGAGCACATTTCCTAACAGCTACTTCATACCATAAGTATCTGCAACCTGGGTGAGTGTTTAGAGTAGAGCAAAGAAAATGAGACCTTGGTGACGTTGAATGTGTTTGCATTACACACAGTCCTGAGTAGTACGCATGGGAGTGTTGGAGAAGCTACTGCGTGTGTCCCAAGAGTGTGTTTCTGCAGACTATATATTGTCAGCTGCAAGAGACATGAGCAAGGAGATTTCCAGAACTGCATGAAGACTGCAGGGATGTACGTAACAGTGCATGTGTGCTAAGGGATAATTTGTGTAAACACAACAGGCTGCCCCTTTCCTGGGACTGCAATTCTTACTGAACAACAACTTCACAAACTAAATCTCTGCCCACAATTCCTGTGCGCACACAGGCTCATGCTATGTTTTTTGGTAGAAAACAGTGTCCCTGAATAGTACCAAATTACTGTTACTGCCTGACACATTTCCCTTATCATTTACAGAAGCAAAAACAGCACATGTCCTAACAGCTCCTTAAGACCATGACCATGTGTTACAGGGTGAGTGATTAGACTAGATCAATTTAAATGAGGCCTTGGTGACGTTGAATGTGTTTGCATTACACAGTGCTATCTGAAACAGCACACAGAGCTGAGTACTACATATGAGAGTGTTGGAGAAGCTGCTGCGTGTGTGCCAAGAGTGTGTTTCTGAAGACTGTGTATTGTCTGGTGCAAGACAGATGAGCAAAGAGACTTCCAGAACTGCATGAAGACTGCAGGGATATATGTAACAGTGCATGTTTGCTAAGGGATAATTTGTGTAAACACAACAGGCTGCCCCTTTCCTGGGACTGCATTTCTTACTGAACAACATCTTCACAAATTAAATCTCTGCCCACAATTCCTGTGCGCACACAGACTCATGCTATCAT
This sequence comes from Triturus cristatus, assembly GCF_964204655.1. Classification (NCBI taxonomy): domain Eukaryota; kingdom Metazoa; phylum Chordata; class Amphibia; order Caudata; family Salamandridae; genus Triturus; species Triturus cristatus. Next base: position 673,245,471 of record NC_140591.1, on the reverse strand, counting down.
TTTAAGCACATAACACAGGCTGCCCCTTTCCTGGGACTGCATTTCTTACTGAACAGCAAATTCATAAATTAAATCTCTGCCCACAATTCCTGTGCGCACACAGACTCATGCCATCATTTTACGCACATAACGCAGGCTGCCCCTTTCCTGGGACTGCATTTCTTACTGAACAACATCTTCACAAATTAAATCTCTGCCCACAATTCCTGTGCGCACACAGACTCATGCCATCATTTTACGCACATAACACAGGCTGCCCCTTTCCTGGGACTGCATTTCTTACTGAACAACAACTTCACAAATTAAATCTCAGACAACAATTCCTATATACACACAGACTCATGCTGTGTTGGTAGGCACAAAACACAGGCTGCCCCTTTCCTGGGTCATCAATTCTTACAGAGCTAATGCTTTTTTCAAATGTGCTGCCATTTACTTCTCTTTTCTTTCAAAGTGATTTCTGCTAAATGCTAACCATCACAATTAAAAAGAAGCTGTCCTTTTCTTTCAACTGCAAGTCTTACTTTTCAACAGCAACACAAATTAAATCTCTGTCAACAATTCTTCTCTGCACACAGACTCATGGTTAGATGGTAGGCACAAAACAGTATTCCTCATTGTTACCAGTACACATAAACATACTCCATAATATTTTACATATTCAAGACAGTTAAATATCTCCCAAAACAGAAAATGTAAATCACAACTTTAAACAAATAATCACAATTCTTTTTTTTATATCTAAATTAACCACAAACACCCCCTCTCAAACTCATAACTCACCTTTAAAATTAGTTATTTGGGAAAGAAATGTGGCAGTCACACAGCAGTTTATCAGACCAGAATATCTGAGCTGAACACCTCTCTCCTCTCAGCAGAACCAGTTAATGGCACAGTTTCCCTCTCTTTTTTCACACATATACATGTTAATTACAAATCTCAGTGCTTCCCACTTTTTTTCAAATGAAATCACACATTTCTATTGGTTGAAAACTTCAACCCCTTTCCAAATGTACCCTTCCCCCAACTTGACTTCTGCCTGCTACCATAGCAACAGGTCATGGAACACAGGTGTGAGCAGAGAGGTCAGAAGTTCAGCAGACAATGTTTCATTTCCAAAGAGCAAGACTACTTGACTTTTCAAACCTAACAGCAAATCCAAACTAATGTTCTTTGTTCACACATTTTTCTGAACCAATACAAAACATGCTTTTTAAAATTTAAACATACAGCCTAGTTTTTAGTGTAGAATGGTTTGAAACAGCCAATGAGTTCTTTTTATTAAAAAAAGTATGTTTGCCCCCATTTTTCAACTGTCTTTCATTTCTTTCACCTCCTGAGTGCATCCAGATCTCCTTTGAAGATGTTCACAGTGTGGATTGTAGGTCACAGCTATGTCTTCTGGAGTGAAAAATTTGCAGAAAAAAGAGGTATGGTGAGAGACCTTGCTTTGCCAAATGTAGACATTAAATGGATTGGTCAGAGAGGGTTAAAGTGGCACCAATTAATGCCTTTGGTGAACACCTTTCTACATCTCCCACAGCCTAACCTTATTATTGTGCACTGTGGTGGAAATGACCTAGGCACTTTAACTGGGGTAGGTCTGGAAATGCTTATTAAGGACACCTTTTTGCAATTGATGTCGCTTTTTCCACAAACTGCCTTCGTATATTCTAACATATGCCAAAGGCAAAAGTGGAACTGGTCCAACCAATTTTGTCCGCAGATTGACAAAGCAAGGAAGCACGTCAACAAATCTATTTCTGCTTTCCTCAGAGACTATGGTATGGGTTCTATATACCACAACAACTTGCGTTACAACATGCAAGACATTTATAGAGGAGATGGTGTACACTTCACTGATGAAGGCAACAGAGTCTTCCTCTTGAACTTTAGACTCTGCATCGGTACTTACTTGTAGGTACCAAAAAACAAACAATAAACACAAGGGCTCTTTTTAGAGCCACCTTATATCTAAACAATTAAATGCGTTTTTTTATTATTTTTTTTATAAAGTTTTTTTTCGGGTGCGTGCTGGGTGCGCGCACTCGGCGATATTTTTTAAAAAAATATAAATCTTTTTTTTTGCCCTACAAAAGTCCTACCGTGACCCCCTTACAATGTCTAGTGGGTCAATATCTCCCCACTCTGCCCCCTTTTCAAGTTCTCCTCCTTTGTTTATCACCCCCTCTTTATGCGAGAGACAAAATGGCGGCCGCCGCTTCCTGATTTCCACCGATTCTAATGTTTACTGACATCTAACAACCAATCAGAAGTGCGCTCGCGCACGGCAAGGTGCGCGCACAGGACTTGCTCAGTGCGCGCACGGTACGGGCGTACAGATATATATATTGATTTAAATGCTATTTTCTCAGGAAATACTGAACAGATTTACACCAAACCTGCAAAAGGCACTTCATGGACCTTATGGCTACCTCTCTGCCAAATTTCACATAATTCTGTTCAGCCGTTCGGGCTGTAGCTGCGACTAAAGTCCCTATGGAAAAATGCATGGGGAAAATGCGTTTTGGGACCCCCCTTTTTTCTCAGCCCCCGCTTTACGAATCCCCCCGAAACTTTCAGGGTAGGAGCTGAGCGGAGCGCCCCATTAGTTTTGAAAATGTCACGAGGATTCGTCAACCGGCGCCAAAGTTATTCAAAATAGAATTTTGAGATTTCCTATGGAAACACGGTCCTAACTATAACTACCTACTGCCAGTAGGTGATATATATATTACTTCCACTCCTTTCCCTTGCACTCGTCGTCGCTGCAAACAGGAGCCCAGACCACAGTTAGGTGCTTCAAAAGGAATCTTTATTCGTCCGCTCTCAGGTAGTTAGACAGCCATTACGCGTTTCGAGCCCGTGGGCCCTTGATCACATGACGCTGTTATCACTCACACCTGGGCTTTTTAAACATTTTTTTATAAAGTGCATTTTTTTCTTTTTAAAGTGACAAGGTGCTTACTAGAGTTACCAATGGGATAGTGCAATATACAAGTAATGGACATAGAAGATATGTTCCTATCTCTTGTGTTTGACATATAAAAATACCACAATGTTGATATTTAAAATTCACCTCATTGTTAACAATACATATATAAATAGATATATAAATATAATTTCATATATATACAATTGTGTAAAAAAAGGGGGAAAAACGATTTTGGTAAAATGTCATCTAAAAACAGCCATTAATAAGATCTTGTGATGAGTTCTTTCCACTGAAACATATTATTATATTTAATAATCATTTTAGTTATAGTGACATAGTGTCTTAGTTTCAATAGATATTGGCAATTCAGATTATAACATTAATGTTATTGGAGAACCCAATTATGTCAAACCTAGAGATGTTTTTTGCTAAAACCCATAATGTATGTTATCTTTTGGTAACATTTGGTGAGTGAAAGTGTCAAGTGCTTATTGTGTTTTTTTCTACCTCGTCCCTACCCAAAACGTGTGACAGTGATAAAGAACAGAGAGGCAGTTTGCAGATTGCTTCTATATAAAATATACTGTGGATATTTAGTCATTTGCAATTTATTTTTAAAATAGATTAAAAGGGCGCATATTTTGGAAAAGTTGGGTCTAAAGGCAGGTGTATAAATCCTCTGTGCTATTTAGGCCTACAGGTTGTTTGCTGTCCAGTTGAAGAATGTATCTAGTTTCCAATAATCTCAGGGCTTTTTCCCTGTTGCCTCCTCTTTTATTGTGTGGCACATTGTCAATCAGAAAGTATTTTAAACCTTTGGGATCTCCATTATGGGATTCTTCGAAGTGCCGTGCTACAGGGTATGTGTGATCTTTGTTCTTGATGGCTCTCATGTGTTGAAGTATACGTTTGTGGCCTTGGAGAACTGTGCTCCCGACATATTGAAGGCCACAGGGACACTCCAGCACGTAGATCACATATTCTGTTTTGCATGTCAAAAATCTGTGTATGGGGAATTCTTTGTCACTAAAAGGTGTTTTATAGGACCGTTTGTTTTCTCCATATTGACATGCTTTGCATACCGTGCACTTGAAAAAACCCGTGCGTTGTTCTAGCCAGGTGGTTTTTTTACATACGAAAGGGTCATTGTGGACCAACTCGTCCCTCATCGAGGGTCCTTTACTGTATGTAATTGCTGGTTTGCTCGCTAGACAATGGCCAATGGTGGGATCACCTAGTATGAGTGGCCAATTGTCTTTAATGATTTTACTTATGGCCCTCGATTGTTTATTGTATTCCAATATAAAACGGAATGTTTCTAAATTGGAGGCAATTTCATTAGTGGGACTAGCATTAATGCTGTTATTTTCTGTCTGTGGTGTCAAAAGGCAGTCCCTACTGATTTTGCTGCATCTTTTTATGGCCATATCTATAGTTTTTCTGGAGTATCCCCTCTCAAGAAATCGTTTGGTGCTTGCCACCTGGGCATTAAACAAATCATTCTCATTACTACTTATACGATTCAATCTTAGCATCTCCCCATACGGTATACTCTGTATAAGGTGTCTAGGGTGGGAGCTAGTGGCGTGTAGTATGGCATTTCCCGCCGTTTTCTTGCGGTGAAGTTTGGTGGCAATTGATCCCTCTTTTATATATACCTCAACATCAAGAAATTCTGCCCTTTGCTCACTGATATTGGCTGTGAATTCCAGATTTAAGTTATTGGAATTAAGTCTATTGACGAACATCTCTGCCTCTGACCGGGTCCCCTTCCAGACGATAAAGAGGTCGTCAATATATCTAAGCCAAAGTTTTACATGTGTGTTTATGGTTTGTTCATATTCTTTGTGGAGGACCAACTCCTCCCACCAGCCCATGTGTAAACATGCATAGCTAGGGGAGAAGCTGGCCCCCATCGCAACGCCCCGTAGTTGTTGGTATAGAGTATTTCTATACATGAAAATGTTGTTATTAAGACAGAACTCAGTCATGTCTTTGAGCATTTTGTTGTGATTCGAATAATATGAGGGTCTTTGGTTGAGGTAATGTAATAATGCCCTGATGCCATCTTGATGATTGATAGACGTATAAAGTGAGGAGACATCTAAAGTAATTAATAAGTAGTCATCATTCCAACTGAAGTCTTTGATTTTGGATAAAAAGTCACCAGTGTCACGTATATATGAGGGTAACTGCTGCACAAAGTTCTGGAGGAAAAAGTCAACATATTTGGATGTTCGTTCTAGCAGGCTATTCCTCGCCGAAATAATAGGTCTCCCTGGTGGGTTCGTGGGATCCTTGTGTATTTTGGGGATGAAGTATATGATTGGGGTTGTTGGATGGTCATTACGGAGATAGAGGTATTCATCCTGTGTGAGCAATCCTGCATTTTTCCAAGTGATCAGCTTCATCCTGTAAGTGTTGTAAGTGTTCCTCAGGGTTAACTGATCACTTTTACGGTAGCATATTTTGTCTTGTAGTTGTTTCATGGCTTCGTCATTGTACTCGGATTTTTTCCATAGGACTAGATTGCCACCCTTGTCTGAATTTCGAATGACAACATCAGAATTGTTTTTTAATCTTTTCATCAATATGTGATATTGAATCTCAGTCTTGTTCTTCTTGGTTCTGGCAATTCTTTGTGTCCTATGGTTGAGTTTTTTTATTTGACTGACCACATGTTCATGGAAGATTTCGATTCCATCTCGAGGCATAATGGGATTGAAGGTTGAAGTAGGTTTAAAACCCGTTTCAATCATATGGGTGGTAGGCACTCCTCGTTCCATCTCATATTGTGTAGATGTCATGTTTTCATCAAGCAAAGCTTGCATTGTATTGAGCATGGATACATCAGCATTGGTAGCATCAATAGATGGTGATTTTGCTGACCCAGATTTTTGTTTTGAACTATCTTCTGTCCCTGATGTTTTCTGTGACATGAAGTGTTTTTTCAGTTTTAGTTTGCGTATGCTGCGATAGATATCCATGCGTGTTGAGGCATAGTCAAAAGTACTTTCAGGGCAATAAGATAGTCCTAGCGAAAGTAATTGTTCCTCCGCTTTGGTCAAATCGATGTTTGCCAAATTAATTATTGTTGGACTTATTGCCGGTTTTGTCGTCTCCAATTTCTGCGGGTCATCCCCCTCTTTCTGGGAGCGTTTGCGTTTTGCTGCTCGCCTCTCTCTGCGTTTGATGGTTGGTGTTTTACATAAGTATTTACTTGATTTCTGGGGCGCAGTGTTTCTCTGCGTTCTCTGCATAAAAAATCCACTTCATCAATCAGAGAGATTTGGGTGTGTGCTGGTCTCGTAATGCGCCCGCCAACTTCAGGTTCCGATTCACTTTCTATGGCGGAGCTAAGATCCGAATTGGAGAAAGTTGCTGTTCTGTTAGCACTGGTTCCTATGTTCGCTTGTGTTGTGCCATATTTAGATGCCTTGATGGAGTCGAATTTCTTTGCAAATGTAAAAATGCGGCCGCATTCGTAATCCATGCGGTCTCTGTGAAACTTGAAAGCCTTTCTTTCACGGATGATTTCCTCCTCTTTTTTCAGTCTTTTTGTCATCTCCTCTTTTAATTTGCTTAATTCTTCATTTTGTCCCATTGAATTGAGTTCTCCATTGAGTAAAACAATTTCCTCTTGTAGCTTTATGCGGTCTTTTTCGGCATATTTTACCAAAATCGTGACTAATTTTCTAGAGGATTCTAAGTTGGTCTCGGCCCACTCCCTCATCATTTCAGGGTCGGGGTTCTCATAACTGGGAGCTGTTAAAATCCGTAGGCCTCTCGGTATTCTCCCAACATCCAAGTAGCGCTGCAATGATTTAGCCTCCCACCATTTACTTTGCTCTGATTTCATTTTCTTCTCCAAGATTTTTACTTTTTCTTTCAAGCTGGAATTTTTAATGCTTTCAGTTGCATGCTGGGAGATGCAGTGCAAAGTGGGTGCTTTCAAATCATCAAAAATATCTGCTGCTGCTGCCTCTCTGTCTTTGAGCGCGTCTGCTGACATGATGGATGTTGCCTTCGAGCTTGGACTGATTGAATACTGTTAATTGGGCGGGTAGCGTACACTTGACAATGTTCTTTATAGTTTAATTGCCCTTTCCGCTTCGCCGCCTCGCACACCTCTGACCCAGCGTTTATGAACAAATACGGGCCGCTATGTCGCTATCACTCGCTGGTATAATGGGTTGTCACATCAGCCGATGTGAGTTCTCCTACCTGCGAGTGTTTTCCGCGATCGCGTGTCCGCTTCTGCTGTTGCTGGGTGGCCGCTGTTCTTTAATCCTCCCGGATTACTTCGTTTTCGGCTTGGAAGGCCACGTCTCCCTTGAGAACAGCTTAGCCGCTTGCACAGAGGGGGTCCAGGTTGCGCCGGAGGAGACAAAACCGGCAGCTTTATATTACTTCCACTCCTTTCCCTTGCACTCGTCGTCGCTGCAAACAGGAGCCCAGACCACAGTTAGGTGCTTCAAAAGGAATCTTTATTCGTCCGCTCTCAGGTAGTTAGACAGCCATTACGCGTTTCGAGCCCGTGGGCCCTTGATCACATGACGCTGTTATCACTCACACCTGGGCTTTTTAAACATTTTTTTATAAAGTGCATTTTTTTCTTTTTAAAGTGACAAGGTGCTTACTAGAGTTACCAATGGGATAGTGCAATATACAAGTAATGGACATAGAAGATATGTTCCTATCTCTTGTGTTCGACATATAAAAATACCACAATGTTGATATTTAAAATTCACCTCATTGTTAACAATAAATATATAAATAGATATATAAATATAATTTCATATATATACAATTGTGTAAAAAAAGGGGGAAAAACGATTTTGGTAAAATGTCATCTAAAAACAGCCATTAATAAGATCTTGTGATGAGTTCTTTCCACTGAAACATATATATATTACCTACTGGCGGTCACCAATAGGTAGTTATAGTTAGGATCTATTATCCATAGGAAATTCGCAACATTCTATTTGGAATAACTTTGGCTGTGGGCACTCGGTGCGTTTCGCGCACCGAGCGCCCACGTTGCGCATTTCGGACCGTGCACGCCTCGCCATTTTTTACAAAATATCAATTCTTTTTTTCTCCCTTGGGGGTCCTTAGATTTATATATTACATGTGATAATTCTTTTTTTTTTTTTTACCGTACGCGTATTCCGTGTTTTTTTTTTAAATTATTAAATTTATTTTTCATACTTTTTGGTCCTTCGTGAACCCCCTGACGAACGCTAGGGGGTCTGCAACTCTCTTCGTTGCCCCCTTTTCATGTTATCAACCTTTGTTTTTCAGTGCGAGAGACAGAAAATGGCGGCCGATACTTTCTGATTTCGACCGATTCGAATGTTTACAGTCATGTAACCACCAATCAGAATTGAGCTCGCGCACGGCACAGTACGCGTACGGTAAGCTTACCTTAAGCGCACGGAGCGCGCTTACAGATATATATATTGATTTAAATGCTATTTTCTCAGGACCTACTGAACAGATTTACACCAGACCTGCAAAAGGCACATCCCTGACCTGAGGACTACCTCTCTGCCCAATTTCAAGTAATTCTGTTCAGCCGTTCGGGCTGTAGCTCGGACTAAAGGTCCTATGGGAAAATGCATGGGGAAAACGCGTTTTGGGACCCCCCTTTTTTCTCAGCCCCCGCTTGACGAATCCCCCCGAGACTTTCAGGGTAGGAGCGGAGTGTAGCGCCCCATTAGTTTTGAAAAATTCGCGAGGATTCGTCAACCGGCGCCAAAGTTATTCCAAATAGAATGTTGCGGATTTCCTATGGTAACACAGTCCTAACTATAACTATCTACTGGCGACCGCCAGTAGATAATATATATATATATATATATGCATAGATATATGTGCATATGTGTGCGTGTAGAGAGAGGTAGAGAGGTAGAGGTGTAGAAGTAGAGAGGTAGAGGTAGAGAGATAGAGGTAGAGAGGAAGAGTGTAGTAGAGGGAGAGGTAGAGAGAGGTAGAGAGGTAGAGAGTGAGTAATAGAGAGTAGAGGGTGAGTAGTAGAGAGTAGTAGAGAGGAATAGAGAGAGTAGCAGAGAGTGAGTAGTAGAGTGAGTAGTAGAGAGTGAGTAGTAGAGAGTGAGTAGTAGAGAGTAGCATAGAGTGAGTAGTAGAGAGTGAGTAGTAAAGAGAGAGTAGTAGAGAGTAGTAGAGCATAGTAGAGAGTAGTAGAGAGTGAATAGTAGAGTGAGTAGTAGAGAGTAGTAGAGAGTAGTAGAGAGTGAGTAGTAGAGAGTAGTAGAGAGTGAGTATTAGAGAGTGAGTAGTAGAAAGTAGTAGAGAGTGAGTAGCAGAGAGAGAGTAGTAGAGAGTAGTAGAGAGTGGGTATTAGAATGAGTAGTAGAGAGTAGTAGAGAGAGAGTAGAAGAGAGTGAGTAGTAGAGTGCGTAGTAGAGAGTGAATAGTAGAGCGTGAGTAGTAGAGAGTAGTAGAGAGTAGTACAGGGAGAGTAGTAGAGAGTGAGTAGTAGAGAGTAGTAGAGACTGAGTAGTAGAGAGTGAGTAGTAGAGAGAGAGTAGTAGAGAGTGAGTTGCAGAGAGTAGTAGCGAGTGAGTGGTAGAGAGTAGTAGAGTGAGTAGTAGAGAGTAGTAGAGGGTGAGTAGTAGAAAGAGTAGTAGAGTAGTAGAGAGTGAGTAGTAGAGAGAGTAGTAGAGAGTAGTAGAGTAGTAGAGAGTGAGTAGTAGAGAGTGAGTAGTAGAGAGTGAGTAGTAGAGAGTAGTAGAGAGCGAGTAGTATAGAGTGAGTAGTGGAGAGTGAGTAGTAGAAAGTAGTAGAGAGCGAGTAGTAGAGAGTGAGTAGTAGAGAGTGAGTAGTAGAGAGTAAGTAGTAGAGTAGGAGTAGTAGAGAGTGAGTAGTAGAGAGTAGTAGAGTGAGTAGAAGAGAGTGAGTAGTAGAGAGAGAGTAGTAGAGAGTAGTAGAGAGTGAGTAGTAGAGTAGTTGAGAGTGAGTGGCAGAGAGTAGTAGAGAGTAGTAGAGTGAGTAGTAGAGAGTAATAGAGAGTGAATAGTAGAGAGTGAGTAGTAGAGAGTAGTAGTAGAGAGTAGTAGAGAGTGAGTAGTAGATAGTGAGTAGTAGAGAGTGAGTAGTAGAGAGTAGTAGCGAGTGAGTAGTAGAAAGTGAGTAGTAGAGAGAGAGTAGTAGAGAGTGAGTAGTAGAGAGTGAATAGTAGAGAGTAGTAGAGAGTGAGTAGTAGAGAGTGAGTAGTAGAGAGTAGTAGAGAGTGAGTAGTAGAGAGTGAGTAGTAGAGAGTAGTAGAGCGTGAGTAATAGAGAGTGAGTAGCAGAGAAAGAGTAGTAGAGAGTAGTAGAGAGTGAGAAGTAGAGTAGTAGAGAGTAGTCAGTCAGTGTCAGTCAGTCAGTGTCAGTCAGTCAGTGTCAGTGTCAGTGTCAGTCAGTCAGTGTCAGTCAGTCAGTCAGTGTCAGTCAATCAGTGTCAGTCAGTGTCTGACAATCAGTGTCAGTCAGTCAGTGTCAGTCAATCAGTGTCAGTCAGTGTCAGTATCAGTCAGTGTCAGTGTCAGTCAATCAGTGTCAGTCAGTGTCAATCAGTCAGTGTCAGTCAGTGTCAGCTAGAGCAGCTCTGCTGACCTGGTTCTCTCCCTCTAAAGCAGCTCTGCTGACCTGGTTTCTATGGTTTTACAGCAGGTCTGCTGACCTGGTTCTCTGGCTCTAGAGCAGCTCTGCTGACCTAGTTCTTAGGCTACAGAGCAGTTCTGCTGATCTGGTTCTCTGGCTCTACAACAGCTCTGCTGACCTGGTTCTCTGGCACTAAAGCAGCTCTGCTGACCCGGTTCTATGGCTCTAAAGCAGTTCTGCTGACATGGTTCTCTGGCTCAAGAGCAGCTCTGCTGACCTGGTTCTCTCCCTCTAGAGCAGCTCTGCTGACCTGGTTCTCTGCCACTAGAGCAGCTCTACTGACCTGTTTTCTCTGGATCTACAGCAGCTCTGCTGACCTGGTTCTCTGGCTCTAGAGCAGCTCTGCTCACCTGGTTCTCTGGCTCTAAAGCAGCTCTGCTGACCTGATTCTCTCCCTCTAAAGCAGCTCCACTGACCTGGTTTCTCTGGCTCTACAGCAGCTCTGCCGACCTGGTTCTCTGGCTCTAGAGCAGCTCTGCTGACCTAGTTCTTAGGCTGTAGAGCAGCTCTGCTGACCAGGTTCTCTGGCTCTACAACAGCTCTGCTGACCAGGTTCTTAGGCTCTAGAGCAGCTCTGCTGACCAGGTTCTCTGGCTCTACAACAGCTCTGCTGACTATGTTCTTAGGCTCTAGAGCAGCTCTGCTGACCTTGTTCTCTGGCTCTAAAGCAGCTCTGCTGACCTGGTTCTCTGGCTCTAGAGCAGCTCTGCTGACGTGGTTCTTAGGCTCTAGAGCAGCTCTGCTGACCTGGTTCTCTGGCTCTAGAACAGCTCTGCTGACCTGGTTCTTAGGCTCTAGAGCAGCTCTGCTGACCTGGTTCTCTGGATCTAAAGCAGCTCTGCTGACCTGGTTCTATGGCTCTAAAGCAGCTCTGCTGACCTGGTTCTCTGGCTCTAGAGCAGCTCTGCTGACCTGGTTCTCTGGCTCTAAATCAGCTCTGCTGACCTGGTTCACTGCCTCTAGAGCAGCTCTGCTGACCTGGTTCTCTGGCTCTAGAGCAGCTCTGCTGACCTGGTTTCTCTGGCTCTAAAGCATCCCTGCTGACCTGGTTCTCTGGCTCTAGAGCAGCTCTGCTGACCTGGGTATCTGGCTCTAAAGCAGCTCTGCTGACCCTGTTCTCTCCCTCTAAATCAGCTCTGCTGACCTGGTTCTCTGCCTCTAGAGCAGCTCTGCTGACCTGGTTCTCTGTCTCCAGAGCAGCTCTGCTGACCTGGTTCTCTGGCTCTAAAGCAGCTCTGCTGACCTGGTTCTCTCCCTCTAAAGCACCTCTGCTGACCCGGTTTCTCCGGCTCTAGAGCGGCTCTGCTGACCTGGTTATTTGGCTCTAAAGCAGCTCTGCTGACCTGGCTCTTTCCATCTAAAGCACCTCTTCCTCTAGAGCAGCTCCGCTGACCTGGTTCTCTGGCTCTAAAGCAACTCTGCTGACCTCGTTCTATGGCTCTAAAGCAGCTCTGCTGACCGGGTTCTCTGGCTCTAAAGCAGTTCTGCTGACCTGGTTCTCTCCCTCTAAAGCAGCTCTGCTGACCTGGTTTCTCTGGCTCTACAGCAGCTCTGCTGACCTGGTTCTCGGCCTCTAGAGCAGCTCTGCTGACCTGGGTCTCTGGCTCTAGAGCAGCTCTGATCACCTGGGTCTCTGGTTCTAGAGCAGCTCTGCTGACCTGCTTCTTAGGCTCTAGAGCAGCTCTGCTGACCTGGTTCTCTGGCTCTACAATGGCTCTGCTGACCTGGTTTCTCTGGCTCCACAGCAGCTCTGCTGACCTGGTTCTCTGCACTCGCGATGCATGCACCCAACTTCGCGAAAATATATTTAAAAATAATATAGTTTTATTATAAGTACAAATATATTATTTTTATGAATATCTTCGATAATCCAAGATGGGGTGACTTGACTGTCTCCCACCAGGTTCTGTTACCCAGAATCCCTTGCAAACCTAAAAAGTTATCGAAAAAAACACATTTTCCGCCCATTTCTGTGGTGGAAAGTTCTGGAATCTACGTGAATCCACAAATTTTCACCCACCCGCAATACACAAAGTCTTTCAAGAAAAATGGTACCTCACTTGTGGGGGTCGGCCTAGTGCCCGCGACAGGAAACGGCTCAAAACGCAACGTGGACACACCTCAATTTCGCAGTGAAAATTGATCCTTTTTTGGCAAAGTGCCTAGCTGTAGTTTTTTAACCATAGCTCTGCCGGCAGTTAGGGAAACCTAGCAAACCTATACATTTTTGAAAACTAGACACCCAGGGGAATCCAGGATGGGGTGACTTGACTGCCTCTGAAGAACCAGATCCTTATGGGCCTGGCGGCGCAGGGTACGCTTTAATCTCCTGGGTTCTCCTGCTTCAGCTAACAGAGACACGGGACACTCTGTCGGCGTAAAAGATCAGATTTATTAGCTGCAGCTAGTACAGTTGTCCTAGAAGTACACACGGTATGTTCTCAGGAGACTGCCACTTCACTCCGTGGCACACAATCTTTTATAGTATATAGATGGCATATAGATTAACCAGAAACACACCCAATACATACATGAAGAACCAATAAGAAAGGTTTAAAAACAAAACGTAGCCAATAGAAAGAGTCTAAAAATAAGGTATCGAGTAACCCGAAGAAGCCTCTCCTTCAACTGTGTTTGTCACCCCTCCTTACGGGTTAATTTATTAACGTGTCTGCAACTGACTTGCAGGTGGCAAGATACATTTGTGTGTTTTGGAGGACAGTTGTGAAACGAGAGAATACGAGCAGAGAACAGCAAACGCCAGTAGATAAGATAAAGTCAGAAGAGAATAGTGTGAGCCAACAGATAGTTGAGACAAGGATATGGAAAACCAGACAGGGATTAGTGTACTCGGCCAGTCCCTAACATCAGCTTTGTAAACAGAGGTAGAAGGCTATTTTGACACGATACTGCAGGAAAAGCAGAAAAGACTTCATTCATCGTGCTGCCTGAGTGAGGGCAACACAAAATGGCGGCGGATTACAAAATGGCGGGTTAATACGATCGAGATCGAAAATCGAATTTCCTCACCTCCCTCCAGGTTCTGTTACTCAGAATCCCTTGCAAACCTAAAAATTGTCCAAAAAACCTCATTTTGGCCACATTTCGGTGGTGGAAAGTTCTGGAATCTGCGTGGATCCACAAATTTCCACCCACCCCGTGTTCCCCAAAGTCTTCCATGAAAAATGGTACCTCACTTGTGTGGGTCGGCCTAGTGCCCGTGACAGGAAACGACGCAAAACACAACGTGGACATACCTCAATTTCGCAGTGAAAAATGACACTTTTTTGGTAAAGTGCCTAGCTGTAGTTTTTGGAACCCCTGCTCTGCCGGTACCTAGGGAAACCTACCAAACCCACACATTTCTGAAAGCTAGACACCCAGGGTATTCCAGGGAGGTATGGCTTGCATGGATCCCCCAAAGTTTCCTTACCCAGAATCCCCTGCAAAGCTCAATTTTAGCTGAATGATGCATTTTTTTCACACATTTTTGCATCACCGGGCTGACACAAATTTCCTACTACCCAGGGTTTCCCCGGGTCTCCCGATAAAAACGGTGCCTCACTCGTGTGGGAGGCTCAAGTACCCGCAACAGGCAAAGGCCCAGGCGACAGCAAAATTGTCTATCTAAAAAAGACCTGGTTTTGCAAGGGGGGAACCCTGGGTTATTCGCCCGGTGCTCGGTGGCCACCTACCAAACCCACACATTTCTGAAAACTAGACGCCCGGTGAATTCAAGGGAGGTATGGCTAGCATGGATCCCCCAACATTTCCTTACCCAGAATCCCCTGCAAATCTCAATTTTAGCTGAATTTAGCAAATTTTAATTAGGGTGGGGGTTGCCAAAAACGGGCATGCCAATTTCCCCACCCTAATAAAAATATTCCCAAAAAAAAAACCTGGTGTCTAGTGGGCTTTTTGCCCTCCCCCAGGGGGGCAGATTGGGGGCTACTGCCCCATCTGCTCCCCAGGGGGGCAGGAAGGCTGAATTTTTGCGGGGGAGGGGGTGGGGGCATGGGCATGCCTGTTTTGGGCAGCCCCACTATAATTCAAATTTGCCCCCAAAAAATCCCTGGCATCTAGAGGACTTTTTGCCACCCCCGGCGGGGCAGATGGGGAAATACCCCCATCTGCCCCCCAGGGGGGGGGCTGAAAGTCCACTAGATGCCAGGGAGTTTTTTGGGAAAATTTTAATTAGGGTGGGGGCTGCCCAAAACGGGCATGCCAATGCCCCCACCCTAATGAAAATTTGCCCAAAAAATCCCTGGAGTCTACTGGGCTTTTTTTCCCCCCGGGGAGCAGATTGGGGGCTAATGCCCCATCTGACCCCCATAGGGGCAGGAAGGCTGTAATTTTGTGGGGAGGGGGTGGGGGCATGGGCATACCTGTTTTGGGCAGCCCCCACCCTAATTCAAATTCGCCTAAAAAAATCCATGGCGACTAGTGGGCTTTTTGCCCCCCCCTGGGGTTGCAGATTTGGGGAGAATGCCCCCATCTGCCCCCAGGGGGGGCAGAAAGCCTACTAGACGCCTGGGAATTTTTTGAGCAAATTTTAATTAGGGTGGGGGTTGCCAAAAACGGGCATGCCAATGCCCCCACCCTAATAAAAATGTTCCCCAAAAAATCCCTGGTGTCTAGAGGGCTTTTTGCCCTCCCCCAGGGGGGCAGATTGGGCGATACTGCCCCATCTGCTCCCTAGGGGGGCAGGAAGGCTGAATTTTTGCGGGGGAGGGGGTGAGGGAATGGGCATGCCTGTTTTGGGCAGCCCCCACCCTAATTCAAATTTGCCCCAAAAATATCCCTTGCGACTAGTGGGGTTTTTGCCCCCCCGGGGGTTCAGATGGGGGCTAATGCCCCCATTTGTCCCCCAACAGGGGCAGAAAGCCTACTAGACACCAGGGATTTTTTTGAGCAAATTTGAATTAGGGTGGGGGCTGCACAGAACTGGCATGCCCATGCCCCCACCCCCTCCCTGCAAAAATTGCAGATTGGGGGATAATGCCCCCATCTGCCCCCCAGGAGGGGTAGGAAGGCTGTAATTTTGCGTGGGAGGGGGTGGGGGCATGGACATGCCTGTTTTGGGCAGCCCCCACCCTAATTCAAATTTGCCCAAAAAAAATTCCTGGCAACTAGTGGGCTTTTTCCCCCCCTGGGGGTGCAGATTGGGGCTAATGCCCCATCTGCCCCCCAGGGGGAGCAGAAAGCCTACTAGACACCAGGGATTTTTTTGAGCACATTTTAATTAGGGTGGGGGTTGCCAAAAACGGGCATGCCAATTCCCCCACCCTAATAAAAATTTGCCCCAAAAAATCCCTGGCGTCTAGTGGGCTTTTTGCCCCCCCCGGGGGGCAGATTGGGGGCTACTGCCCCATCTGCCCCCTGGGGGCAGGAAGGCTGTCATTTTTGTGGGGAGAGGTGGGGGCACGGGCATGCCCATTTTGGGCTGCCCCACTCTAATTCAAATCTGCCTTCAAAAAATCCCTGGCATCTGGTGGGCTTTTTGCCTCCCCCCGGCGGGGCAGATAGGGGCTAATGCCCCATCTGCCCCCCAGGGAGGGCTGAAAGTCCACTAGATGCCAGGGAGTTTTTTGGGCAAATTTTAATTAGGGTGGGGGCTGCCCAAAATGGGCATGCCCCACCCTAATTAAAATTTGCCCAAAAAATCACTGGCGTCTACTGGGCTTTTTGCCCTCCCGGGGGGCAGATTGGGGGCTAATGCCCCCATCTGACCCCCAGGGGGGGTAGGAAGGCTGTAATTTGTGCGGGGGAGGGGGTGGGATGGGGACATGGGCATACATGTTTTGGGCATCCCCCACCCTAATTTAAATTTGCCTAAAAAAAATCCCTGGTGACTAGTGGGCTTTTTGCCCCCAATGGGGGTGAGGATTTGGGGATAATGCCCCCATCTGCCCCCAGGGGGGGGCAGAAAGCCTACTAGGCGCCAGGGATTTTTTTGAGCAAATTTTAATTAGGGTGGGGGTTGCCAAAAACGGGCATGCCAATTCCCCCACCCTAATAAAAATTTTCCCCAAAAAATCCCTGGTGTCTCGTGGGCTTTTTGCCCTCCCCCAGGGGGGCAAATTGGGGGCTACTGCCCCATATGCTCCCCAGGGGGCAGGAAGGCTGAATTTGGGTGGGGGAGGGGGTGGGGGCATGGGCATGCCTGTTTTGGGCAGCCCCCACCCTAATTCAAATTTGCCCCAAAAATATCCCTTGCGACTAGTGGGCTTTTTGCGCCCCCGGGGGTGCAGTTGGGTGCTAATGCCCCCATCTGCCCCCCAGGGGGGGCAGAAAGCCTACTAGACACCAGGGATTTTTTTTAGCAAATTTGAATTAGGGTGGGGGCTGCCTAAAACAGGCATGCCCATGCCCCCACCCCCTCCCCCGCAAACATTGCAGATTAGGGGATAATGCCCCCAACTGCCCCCCTGGGAGGGCAGAAAGCCTTCTAGGCACCGGGGATTTTTTGGAGCAAATTTTAATTAAGGTGGGGGTTGCCAAAAATGGGCATGCCAATGCCCCCACCCTAATAAAAATTTGCCCCAAAAAATCCCTGGCGTCTAGTGGGCTTTTTACCCCCCTGGGTGGCAGATGGGGGCTACTGCCCCATCTGCCCCCGGGGGGCAGGAAGGCTGTATTTTTTGCAGGGGAGGGGGTGGGGGCATGGGCATGCCATCTTGGGCTGCCCCACTATAATTCAAATTTGCCCCCAAAAAATCCCTGGCATCTAGAGGACTTTTTGCCACCCCCGGTGGGGCAGATTGGGGGCAAATACCCCCATATGCCCCCCAGAGGGGGCTGAAAGTCATCTAGATGCCAGGGAGTTTTTTAGGCAAATTTTAATTAGGGTGGGGACTGCCCAAAACGGGCATGCCAATGCCCCTACCCTAATTAAAATTTGCCCAACAAATCACTGGCGTCTACTGGGCTTTTTGCCCCACCGGGTGGCAGATCAGGGGTTAATACCCTATCTGCCCCCCAGGGAGCAGGAAGGCTGTAATGTTTGCGGGGGAGGGGGTGAGAGCATGGGCATGCCTATTTTGGGCAGCCCCCACCCTAATTCAAATTTGCCTTAAAAAAATCCCTGGAGACTAGTTGGCTTTTTGCCCCCCTGGGGGTGCAGATTGGGGGATAATGCCCCCATCTGCCCCCCGGGGGGGGGGGGACAGAAAGCTTTCTAGACACCAGGGATTTTTTTGAGCAAATTTTAATTAGGGTGGGGGCTGCCCAAAACAGCCTTGCCCATGACCCCACTCCCTCCCCTGCAAAAATTGCAGATTGGGAGATAATGCCCCCATCTGCCCCCCAGGGGGGCAGAAAGCCTACTAGATGCCAGGGATTTTTTTGTGCAAATTTTAATTAGGGTGGGGGTTGCCAAAAACGGGCATGCCAATAAAAATTCCCAAAACAATCCCTGGTGTGTGGTGGGCTTTTTGCCCCCCCAGGAGGGTTGATTGGGGGCTACTGCCCCATCTGCTTCCCAGGGGGGCAGCAAGGTTGCAATTTTTGCGAGGGAGGGGTTGGGGGCATAGGCATGCCTGTTTTGGGTAGCCCCCACCCTAATTCAAATATGTCCCCAAAAAATCCCTTGCAACTAGTGGGCTTTTTGCCCTCCCGGGGGTGCAGATGGGGGCTATTGCCCCCATCTGCCCCCCAGGGGGGGCAGAAAGCCTACTAGACACCAGGGATTTTTTTGAACAAATTTGAATTAGGGTGAGGGCTCCCCAAAACAGGCATGCCAATGCCCCCAACCCCCTAATTAAAATGTGCCCAAAAAATCCCTGGCGTCTACTGGGCTTTTTGCCCCCCCGGCGGGCAGATTGGGGGCTAATGCCCCATGTGCCCCCAGGGGGGGCAGAAAGGCTGTAATGGTGGTGGGGTGGGGCATTGGCGTGCCCGTTTCAGGCTGCCCCACCCTAAAATAAATTGTGCGAAAACAAATCCCTGGTGACAAGTGGGCTTTCTGCCCCTCCGGGGGGGCAGATTGGGGGTTTAGGGCAGAAAGGCTGTAATAGTGGAAGGGGTGGGGGCTTTGGCGTGCCCATTTTGGGCAGCGCCTGCCCTAAAAAAAAGGGTGCAAAAAACCCTGGCGTTTTGTGGGCTTTCTGCTCCCCAGGGGGGCAGAAAGACTGTAATTTTGTGGCCGGGGGTGGGGCCATCGGCATGCCCATTTTGGGCAGCCCCCACCCCTAATAAATATCCCATAAAAAATCCCTGGTGTCTAGTGGGCTTTCTACACCCCCGGGGGGGCAGAAAGGCTGTAATGGTGGCGGGGTGGGGGCATTGGCGTGCCCATTTCAGGCAGCCCCTACCATAAAAAAGTGGTGCAAAAAAACTCCCTGGTGTTTAGTGGCCTTTTTGCCCTCCCTGGGGGGCAGATTGGGGGCTGCTGCCCCATCTGCCCCCCAGGGGGGGCAGAAAGACTAATTTTGTGGCCAGGGTGGGGGCATCGGCATGCCCATTTTGGGCATCCCCCACCCCTCATAAATATCCCATAAAAGAATCCCAGGTGCCTAGTGGGCTTTCTACCCCCCCCCCGGGGGGGGCAGATTGGGGGCAGAAAGACTAAAAATGCCAACATTTTTTATGGGGGGGCAAAGGCCTTTGCCCAAGGGGCTGCTCCCCCCTCCCTGGTGCTTAGTGGGTGGATCCTTGCTTGGGGATCGCCCTCCTGGGGCGATTCCCAAGCAGGGATCCACTAGGGATTCTCCCCTTTCCAACAATACCTCTCCTGAGTTTCTACGTGCTCAGGGGGCTGAGATAGACCCCTGAGCACGTAGAAACTGAAACTGAAATGAGCCTCTTGGCTCATTTCAGTTTCAGTTTCACTGAAATGACATCAGCGTGACGTGCGCGACGATCATCATTTCAGGGAAGCCGGGGGGGCACGGGAGTTGGGGAAGCTCTTCCCCAGCTTCCGTGGCTTTAGGGGAGATAAGGGAATCCCTCTGGTGCCCGCACAAGAAGGACTTCCAGTGCTGGGTGTCATGACGAGCTGGAATCGTCATGAGCACACGCCCACTGTGTGCTATGACAAGTCCAGCTCGTCATAAGCACTCAAGGGGTTAAGATTATAATCTTCAGCAAATAACAATTTATAAGAGAGGGAAAAGGAAAGGAGATACGGGGGAGGGAGGTAGGAAGAAAGGGAGAAACAAGTGAAGGGAAAAAAACAACACCTGAACTCAATCTCTATAAGCATAAAAAAGGACATTTAGAATATACAGAGTAACTGTAATAAACAATACAATGAATGGAGTAACCATGAGAGCATATGTGAGATAAATATAAGGACAACAAGTGCATTGAGGAGGTTTCCGGACTTCATCGGAAGAGTTAACCGATATAGCATTAGCTGAGGCAATAAATGTTAGATAAGTGGATAAAGGGAGCCATTAAAGATCTCTTTTAATGGATAGGGATATGGGAGCAACATAGCTAGTGTCAAGTCTGTGATTAAAGCAAACAGCATTCCTCCATGCTCTGAAGGTGACTTTATCTGCCTGTTTCCAATTGGAGGTTATTAAGTGGAGGGCTAGTGCTAATAATAAATCAACTAGTTTGGGGATGGATGATGTAAGGGCTCAGGAGGATGATAAAGATCCTAAGAAAATGTTAGTAGGTGAAAATGGGATTTGGGTTTTGAAGATTTTGTTAATTTGAAACCAAACTAATTGCCAGAAACGAGAAATGGGAGGACATTCAAAAAGCATATGTTTTAAATCAGCAAGTGCACAAGGACAGGACCAGCAAGCAGAAGAAGAGTTTGGAGAAAAAGAAGCTAGTTTTGCGGGAGTGAATAAAATGCGTTGATAAATTAAATAAAGGGTTTGAGAAGTGTTGGCAGCTCCGGTTGTCTTGTGAATCTTGAGCCACAGCATATCCCAAAAGGGGATAGGCCAACATTCAGCTAAGTCTTTTTCTCAAGCCAATTCAGCCTTCCTTTTATTCCTATTGGAGGAGAGAAATAAGATTTTTTATAAAGATGAAGCTGATGAGGATGCTGATAGTAATGGAAAAAGAGTTGATCATCTGGAGGGAGGAATGGAAGTAGACGGTATGGAATGAAGATACTGGGAAAAAGAGAAATAAAGCAAAACATATTTAGCCTTACAAGAAGATGGCAAAGAAAATTTTGATTGGAGATCCAAAAAAGATATAGGAACATTATTGATTACTAGCTGAGAGATCTAAAGAAATCTCTTGAGTCTTCACGTTTTCCAATAAATGGTGCGATTATTAATGCGTAATAAGTTATTATGCCAAATGGGCTGTTGATCTAACGAGGAAGAAGAAGGGTAGGAAGAAGGAAGAAGAGGTGCAAGGATTTTACATGTATGAGAGATGACAGGAGAATGAAAAAGAGTACTATTATTAGTAAAGGCAAGGGATTCCTTAAAAACAAAAGGGGATATATATTTTTCTATATTCAACTAAGTAGGATGATGAATACATTGATCAGCAGAGAGCCAACTAGAAGATTTTTTTAAAGAAAAGGCATAATGATATGATTTAAAGTCAGGAAATTTAAGGCCTCCAGATGACTAGTCAACCTTTAGAGCTGATAGAGCAATTCGAGGAGATTTGTTTTTCCAAAGGAATTTAGTTGAAAGAGAGTCAATTTTCTTAAAGTAGACTGCCGGAATATGTACCGGAATCATATAGAGAAGATAAAGAATCAAAGGAGAGAGCATCATCTCCACCAGGAGAGAAAGAGTGGGTGCCAGCAATCAACAGAGTCAGATAAAGTCTTAATAATATGATCAAAATGTATCTGTAATGTTTCTGGGATGTTTGAAGAGAACCACAAGCCTAGATATTTTATCTTAGAGATTTGCCAAGAAAAGGCAGTTTGTTTGAAGTTTTGCTTAAGACAAAGTATATTTAGAGGAAGCACCTCACATTTGTCTGAATTGAGACGATAACCGGATAGTTGAGAAAAAATGATAACTTGAGATAAAAAAGAGGGGATGGAGGTAGACGGATTAGAACAATATGAAAGAATATCATCCACATAAGCGGACAGTTTGACATGAGAGATATCGAGTTGGAAACCGTTATCTTAGCATCTAACCTAATTTTAGTTAAAAACGGTTCTAATGCTATTATAAATAAAAGAGGAGAGAGGGGGCATCCTTGACGCACTCCTCTAAAGAGTGGAAAATAGTCTGAAGTTTTGCCATTAACAAAAATAGAAGCTCTGGGACCTGAATATAGTATAGAAATAAGAGATATTAGTTTAGGAGGAAACCCTATCCATGTTAGTGCCTGAAACATGAAATCCCAACCAATCCTATCAAACGCCTTTTCTGCGTCTAATGCTATAGCAGCAATGGGGTAATCAAGAGAGGACGCTTTACTAAGGATGTTAAAAAAGACTCTGGAATTGTCAGATGATAGACGACCTTTTACAAATCCCGATTGTTCCGGGCCAATGAGGTTAGGTAAAATAGGATCAATGCGGAGAACCAAGATTTTTGCAAGGATCTTATAGTCCAGATTAACTAAAGAAATTGGCCAATAGTTTTAGCAGAGAGATGGATCTTTATTCTCTTTAGGTATTAAACATATCATAGCCTCTTGAAAGGTTCCAGACGACGAGCCAGTAGTGATAAAGGCATTGTAAAGTGATAAAAGATGAGGGAGTAGGAGATTCGCAAAATGAGCATAACATTCAATGGTAAATCCATCCGGACCTGGAGCTTTCCCTCTTTTCAGTATCAAAATTGTGTGTGTAATTTCGCATAAAGTGATATCAGTTTCTAAAGAAGAGAAGTCCTTATCATAATGTGAAGGGGGTTCAATCGATTGAAAATAAGTAGACAGATCAGTTGAATTTGGTTGTTGTTCAGGGGTATATACATTTTTATAAAAAGAAACAAATTCACTCAAAATGTTGTTGTCTTTAAAGAAAGATATACATGCGTCATTCCGTATAGATTCTATTTTAGTCCGTTCACGTCGTATTTTCAAATAATTCGCTAACAATTTCCCCATCTTATTTTGGCCTCCATAATAACGAGCACTGCTTTTTAAAAGATAAGAGGATGCGGCTTCAGTAAATATTTTATTAAAAGTGAATTTTGCTTCAATAAGGTTCTTTAACGCGGATTCAGAGTTCGAGTGATAATACGTTTATTCAAGTTGTTTGATCGTGGAATTTTTATCTTCAAAAGCTTTAAAAGAATCCCAAACCATTACAGGGGAAGAATTCGGGGTAGAGTTAAAGGAAAAGAATTCAGAAGCAAAGGAGGTGAATTGGCTTGTAAAATTAGGATCAGCCAATAACACATTGTTAAAACGCCATCTACCTGCATGGGGGGATAAAGGTATCAATTCAAAGTCAACAAAAACTGGAGCATGGTCTGATATTAAAATAGAGCCAATTTCATAATGGGAAACTTGTTGACATACAGATTTACTAAAGAAGAGAATAGTCTATACGGGATTGTGAGTGGTGGGGAGGGAAGTAGAAACTATATTCTCGAATATCTGGTTTGCAAAGCCTCAATATATCAATTAAGGCTTTGCGGTGTATGGAGAAAGTAAATTGAGAATGCACCTTTGTGTTAGAGAATTTAACAGAAGAGTTTCTGTCTAATATGGGATCAAAAACCTGATTGCAGTCACCACCAAAAATAATATACTCATCATCAAACAAAAGAAGTTTATGAGATATATGAATCCAAAAGGTATTATCAACATTGACTGGTGCATACACGTTAAAAAGAACTAGAGGTATTTGATTGATAAGTATTTTGACAATTACCCAAAGACCTTCAAAATCAAATTCTTGGTGGACCACTGAAATCTGATATTTCTTATGACACAAGATCGAGACTCCATTTTTCTTACCTAGAGCAGGGGAAGAAAAGACATTGCCTACCCAACTCCGTTTCAATTTAGACGCTTCGATATCGGATAAATGTGTCTCTTGAATTAGTGCAATATCAGCATTTAATCTAGCTAGAAGGGTTAATACCCGTTGTCTTTTAATAGGGTAATTTACTCCTTTAACATTCCATGTTACAGCTCTAAAAATAAACAATCAAATTGAACATGAACAGTTATTTTGCAAACAATATAGGAGTTAGAATTATTTCTGAGAGAAGGAACAGTATTAGGTAAGAAAAGATTGAGAAAAAAATTCAGGAATGAAGAGAGGGAGGAGAGAGGCACAAGCAAGTTATTGTAAGGTATATAAAAGTGAGAAAAAAAAAGAATGAAAGAGAGGGACAGGAAAGGAAAGAAATGAGGGAGAACAAAACGCAAAACAAAAATACAATACAAGTCCAACCCTTGATAATAGAGAAAAATGTCAAAAAGACATACCACAAAAAACAATGAAAAATAACAAAAAGACATACCACGAGTAGACAATGAACGCGGGGAGGGTGAAGCCACAAAGGAAGGCAACACACCAGACGAGGGATTCCGGGACAGAAGAAGGCACGAGGAAAAAATGACCTCCAGGAATAACGAAGGGACATAAGGCGAAGGATCACAAAACCACATCTAATAAGAGAGGAAAAGAAAAACGTTAACAAGAGATATTACAACAAAACAAAATACATCAGAGGAAAGACTAAAACAGTTAGCAACAAACGGTATTAAAGCAATCCAGAAATCTTATGGTTGAGGAATGTCCATGGATTCCTCTCTGCAGGTGTTAAAGAAGTGTTGGAGAAGCGGAGGATCTTCATAGTTTGTTGTTTTGTTGTAGTAAATCACCTTGAACAAACAAGGATGAAATAAGCCATAACGAGGATTCAGATTATGGAGTGCAGCTCTCATATCCAGGAATTTCTACCGACGATCTGCAGTAGATTTAGCGTAGTCTTGAGCAAAGAAAACATTAGAGCCATTCCAAAAGACTTTCCCTTTTTGTTATGGCAGCGTGAAGGACTTTGAGCAAATCCGTGTATTCTAAAAAGTACAAAATAACTCCCCTAGGTTTCATGGATGAGGATGAAGAAGGAGAAAAATGGGAACTTTGCCCTAAGCGATGAGCTCGTTGAATGTTTAAAGGAGGTTTATCAGGAAAACCAAGAAGTGTTGGTAAGAAGGTTTGAAAAAAAGGACAAAGGATCAGAACCTTCGCGACCTTCCGCAAGACCATAGATGCGTAAGTTATTACGCCTGTTGCGATTTTCCAAATTTTCAACTTGTTGTGTAAGGTGTATAATCTCTCTACGCATACCAGGAACTTGATCCGTGACAGCTTGAATAGACTCAACGTGGCTTTCAAGTTCATCAACTTTTTGCTCAGTGTGTGACCAGTTATCTTCAAGGCTCTGGAGACGGGAGTTAGTCTCTGCCATGTACGGCTTGAGGGAACGTATTTCCTCTACTAAGAGTTCCTTGGAAATTGTGGAAGAAGTATTAGTAGGAGAAGGAGGATTAACCTTTGTTCGTTTACCGGAAGAAGAAAAGGATGCAGAAGGTATTTTAGAATCTGGTTTAGAACTGGAATGCGACATAGTAGAAGGCAAGTTTTTAGAACTGGCAGAGTCAGTGAATGCCTCCTCCATATTATCTTGTAGGATGATGAAAGGATTGTGGTCCTCTAATGACCTATTGTTAGTATGCTGAGCACTACTACGATTAGCATGGGGCATTGCAAACAAAAATAAGGGAGAAATGCACTGGAAACGTAAGATGTGTAAGGAAGAAGTCCAAGGCCACAGAAAAACTGAGTATGCGTAGACTGCAGAGATAAAAAGCAACAACAAGTTCAAAGGAACTAGCTCTGGTGCATGTTATTGGTTAGAAAAAAACAAAATAGGTAAATGCCGCGAAGAAACAGCAACAAGCATTCATTTGGAACAATCGGAGCGCTAGCCCATGAGGAGAGATGTTTCAAGAGGGCAAGCACTGAAATGCATCACTAAAAGTTCCACATGGGTCACCCCTTGTATTGATCAGCAATATAATGCAAGTCCAGGTGGTAAAATGGTGGAAAAATAGCCACAGACATTCACCATCGGTCACATGGGCAGCAGACTGTGAGGAGAAATTACTTCATTAAAAAAGCGGCGAAAAACGGGGACAGCGAAAAAAAATGGCTGCTGCGGCTTTTCATTGAGCCGTGAGCAGAGAGAAACCACAAAAAAAAGCCATATGTGCTCACCCCCGGATTCCACAGATGTCACCAGTGATGCAGGGGGGATTCCGAGGCATGAGGATGCAGTCGAGGGATCCAAATGGCAGAAATAGAAGCCTGGAGGGATTCCGGTGCGTTACCCCATCAGGGAGCGCCGACGGATGGCGGCCATTTCCTTCGGCTTCCAAGCCACGCCCCCCATTATTTACACTATTAACATAAATATTTATCAAAGTACTGAATAGCAATAATTAAAAATGAATAATCATCTAATTATAATTAATTAACTATGAACTCCCACAATATACACCTGCAAAACACACAATATACTCCTAAAACATAAATTACCCAAGAATTAATTACACAATTAAAATAATTAATTAACTATTTAATAATTAATATCAATTACAAATTAATTATTGTTTATTTTAATAAATTTACTTCCCACCCTATACCCTTACAAAACCCAAACCCCCAAAGTAAAACTGATTTAATTGAACAGTTAACATAATTAATTATCAATTCAATTATTATTATTTAAAAACAAAATATTAATTACTTATAGGTAATTTAGTTTACACCCCGTGCCCCTATAAACCCCTCCACAAGCACCTAAAATTGAAATTCAAAAGATTAATTACACAATTAACATAACTAATTATCAATTAAATCACTAATATGAATTACAAAGTAAATATTAAATATTTATAATTCATTTACTTTCCACCCTGTAGTCTTATAAAGCCCACAACTTGCACCTAAAATTCAAATTAAAAAAATAATATTAATAGCACAATTAACATAATAATTATAACTTAAATAATTAATATTAATTAAAGACTAATTAATAATTAATTATAAACCCAAAACCATCTACTGTACTAAAATGCACAAAAAAGAATTAAAATAAATTGAATAACTACTAAAAGTGTAACAACAACATTAAACAATATACAATTATGCACAAAATTTTCATCATATATATTTAAAATATAAACTAAAATACATAACAATAACTAAAAAACGATATTCTTGCAGACATTTCCATATTACAAACTTTTGTACACAATATTGTGGCAGGACAATATTTTAGTTTCGATATTTTGTCTGTACAACCATTTTAATCATAAAAATATGTCCTAATTTTATAAATTGGTGTTGGATTTTTATTGTGTGTTGTGTCCTACTTATTTACTGTTATTGGTGTTTTTAATGCTCTACATACCTGTCTCCTAAGTTAAGTCTGACTGCTTGTGAGCCAAGCTACCAAGAGATGAGCAAGGAATCATTATCGAGACTTTACTGAACCGTATCTGTGATTGTAGTGTTATTACTAGCTGTAGGTATCTACCTCAACCTACCAATAAACCACCCTCCGACAGTTGGCTATAGAACGCAGAGCACCAACAAACTTCAATGGTACATGCCTGGAAGATCGTTAAGGTTTGGTACCAAATCGCACCTTGCTTAGCCTCGCATTGGAACTCCTCGAAATGGTGGCCGATCATTTTCCTACCTGGCCTCTATGCTATGGAATAAACCACCATCAAATCTCTCGTCTATAGCTGATCATAGATGCTTTCGTAGAGAACTAAAAACTTGTTTTTTCCCCAGTAAGATTGCTCTTATTGTTCTTACTTGCGTCCGTATTGCTGTTGTTGTTGCCTAGCGCCATGAGACCTCCCCAGTGATATGTGTGCTTAACAGGAACATTTGACATTGACATTGACATTCACATAGGACTTGGCGTTTGTTTGGCTAAAGTTCCCTAAACTTCTCGCTTTCCCCCTAGACCATTTGTCTGACATAGT
This sequence comes from Triturus cristatus, assembly GCF_964204655.1. Lineage (NCBI taxonomy): Eukaryota > Metazoa > Chordata > Amphibia > Caudata > Salamandridae > Triturus > Triturus cristatus. Next base: position 673,217,952 of record NC_140591.1, on the reverse strand, counting down.
GTTGCCAACTTAGATGCACTCTCCCACTGTTAATCAGTGTCAAAGTGCAAGTGCTCCCTCTATAATGTATAATGGTAATTGGTTGTCCATGATTGGTATGTTTGCCTTACTAGTAAAGCCCCTAGTAAAGTGCACCATGTGTACCAGGGCTGGTAATGCAAATGCTACTAGTGGGCCTGCAGCACTAATTGTGCCACCCACACAAGTAGCCTTAAAGAGGGAACTCAGGTCTGCCATTGCAGTGCCTGCGCGCAGTTTGTTAAACAGCCATGTTGTTCTGACAAGTGCACCCACTTGCCAGACCTTACCCTTCCCTTTCTATGCACATCAGACACCCCTATGGTAGTGTTGCAGGGATTCTGCTTATGCACAGAACTATGCACAGGAAACCAGGACCTCAGTGAATTGCGGTGTACCAAAAACTCACCTCAGTACCCAGAACCCCTATCCGACCAGCATCAGTGTCCCATTCGTTATCCGTATTCTCTCGGCGGTCCCAATGTATAGACAACCCAGAACAAGCGACTTATAGTACTCTCAGGAACGGTGGGAATCAGAGATACGTGTTCGTTATTAATCTCATATCAGTCCACAACAACAGTAATCAGAGACACGGTAAAGTTTAAAAGGTTTATTTTATAAACTACGTGTCCTAAGATGCAGAACGTTGGCTAACATAAGCAGACAGATTATTATAATTTAAACCATCAGCATTGTTACAATACCATAGAAAATGAAGGGAGAAATCATATTACAAAGGACAGTGGAATACAGCCACCTTCCCTTCTCTAGTAAGCTAGTATTATTATACTAATAGAAGGTCTCTAGGGTTGAATGGGGAACCCCATACTGTAAAGATCAGCTTAGGTGAATCACATCACAAGATCAGCTTTGCTCTGCACCTGGAAATGTTCTTCTCTGGAATGTGTTCCTAACGCATGCAAACAGTAATATTAAATGCTCTCGACACCCAGGTATTTGCAGCTGTGTGCGTATTATGGCTAGAGAGTGGGACAATCAACCTGAACTCAAAAACATACATTGTCTGACGTCTCACAATGTTTTGCACACAATGTTCAGACCAAGGTCGCAGTGCACGTCTAGGGATGTGAACAACAGACAGTTCTCATGTGAAGAAAAGGCAAGCAAACATTTTTCAAATAATAACATGTCTCTGCAGTGTTGTGTGCAAAAGCAGCAAAAGTGGCAAGATGGCTTTTCTAACATCTAATGCGCTTATGCTAACATAGCAATGTATGTATCTAAATCGCTGCCTTCACTACACCCCCCCTTGATCGGACCACGAACAAATAGGGATACAAAAAGGAACGCAGAGTTCAAGTTCGACAGAGCGGAACCAAGTGCATGTATTGGAAATCCAAACAAAGAGTAGTGAAAGTAAAAAAAAAAAAACGTTAAAAAAAAACAAAATGAAGGGGAAAAAAAGAAAATGGTAAGTCAATACATCATGCAAAGGCTCAACGAGCCCAGATGTTGGAACACACACAAAAAAATGTGTGGTTTGTGCAAGGGAAGCTGGACGATAATCTATTTAATCCATCAATGTGTAAGCACAGTACGTAGCGACAGCTTCCAAAAGGAAGTTATTGGAACGAGTTGCAAAAGGGTCCGCCCTCCAGTCTAATAATGTAAACGAACATACATGTTCTTCGACCACTGGAGCCTCTAGCACATTCAGAGGACAACTGGCATGTTCTTCAAGATAACTTCTTGCCAAGAAGTCATACGCTGCCATTCCGATGTCCCAATTCCCTAGGACTCCATGTGCCGCTCCACAGGCCATAATCCCAACACCAGAACAGTCCAACTCATGAGCCACTAATGGACTTATCAGTCGATCATAATCCGGGGCAGGAGACACCGAGTTCGACAAGCCCAAATCCAGAGCCCATTCGAAAGGACAAAATAGGCAATGAAAAACAGGTTGTACGCATGTAAAGTTGGCAAACCGGAAGGATAATCCATAGGCTATGCTCAGGTTAGCCAGTGGTAAAGTTCCAAAGTATTCAAGCATCCGGTTACGAAGATGGAGCAGCCGGGACAGGCTGTCGCGTGACACAAAGTGTGCAGCCATTGTGCAGTACGCAGACCAACAACAGCACGCCAGCCGTGAGGGGAGAATCAACGGGAGCCCTCTAAAGACTCTAGAAAAAATAGAATGAAAAAAGGCCGGTATCACACCAAAAATAGTTTGGAAGGAGGTCACGAGGCCGGAGCCCACAATTTTGAAAAAATGCGCCAAGCCAGTCGTTGACGAGGAGTTAAATATAGTTTGACTCAGGGCGCCAAAATGAAGTGGGAGATCAGTATTTAAAATCGCCTGCACCTCGGTACGGGTGTTGGCTACGTGAAGGACAAATGTATCACAGGACAAAGTCAGAGCGACTTCTTTTAAAGACAATAGAGCCCTTATTCTGCTCATCTTGTTGAACTCTACTTTCAAGGTTGGAATGGAAGGCCAGATGGATTCATCCAGCCACCCATGCGCTGGTGGGAAAAGGACATTTTTACAGCAGTCTACTCTCTGTGATACAGTCACAATGTAAGGAATTGCCACTAGCATCCCACAACAAGCCTCATTATTAAAAAGCTAATATTTACCGTTAGCTAACCACGTGAAAGAGGGTGTAATAGCTGGCACTGGAATCCCTTTCAGGCCGCATGCTAAATTAGGCGCTTGCACATTGCACGCGCCATGCAATTGGATGTGCCTACAGACTACAGAGTGATCAGGTGTGGAAGAGCATTCCTCACCCTTCAAATAAACTTCTTTACCTTCTCCCATGCACCTGTATGTAAATGTGAGCGACCATACTTCTTGCAGGAAAGCAGTACCCAACTGTTCATATCTGCCTAGGGTATAATGCTTCATGCACGAACAGAATTTAAACAAAGGAAATGGCAATGTTATTAACCCGTGGATAAGCCACACAACTGAGTTCAATTCGGCCACTGAGAAAGGCAAAGGTTCTAACTTTTCAATATGCAGTAATGAGTATGTTGCATCCTTCATGGACATGAATTGTTGTTTCGCAGTATGATTAAAAGGAAGGAATAATGATGAAGTATTCATGTAGTCCCAGGGGACTTTCCCAGCTTTTAACGTTTGCAAAGTCCATGCAAACTGCATTATAGAACGCAATTGATTCTGACCATGATACAAAACAGACACATCATCCTGCACAATATCAACAACAGATGAAACAATATTATCTAATGTGTAAATTCTGGAAGAAAGGGTGTTAATGCTATTATCTATAACAGCTAGCACTTTTTACATATTGGCTTGATCAATACCTCTCAATCTGGAAGCAGCTTCAATGTGGGATAACTTCCAAACCTCGTTATAAATAGCATACACCCATCATTTGGACCTGCCACCCACAGGACCCTTAACAACATCATACAAATCTATTTTGTCATGTAATTTAGATACATTAACTTTAACAGATGCCAAGGTGGAATGTTGCAGCCAAGACTGGCATAACTTCCCAACACAGTAGGTAGTAACAGAATGAGAAGATTCAAAGCGGGGGTCTACACGAACCTGTGTATACCCAGGCTGCAGACCCAAAAAACAATGTTGACAGGAATCTGAGCTCGTCTGACAAGTCAACCATCCTTCCGAATTTAATTTCGAAATATTGAATGATGTGTTAGTAATGTATGACTGCAACGCATCAAGGGACAGATCTGTATGATTATCCCAAAGTGGATAAGCACCCAGATCTGGAATAGAGGGGGAATTCAGCTTTTTAGAAGTAGCCAATCCAAATCAGGTGGTCTGAAAAATAGTTGAATTCAAAAATAATATGTGGTTCAGGATGAGGCAGGCACGATGCAACGCTTCTGTTCCTTGTACCTGCCATGGTTTAGAACCCCAAGCATATTTAAGATCAATAGTATCTTTCCACAGATCATAACCCCTGACCTCTAAATCATCCATAAAAGATTTGGAATACAATAATTTAGTGTGTGTCAGCCTAACCTTCGAGGCAGACTCCGCTGCCATTTTAAAATAAAAGGCGGCAGGTTTTGAAACACTGAAATCAGTAAAATAGGCAAATTTGTTCACCAATGTGCTGGAGCTGCCTAACATTGGTGTTGGACAATGTTCCCATTGTGTATAATTCACAAAATTACCATATGTATTGGCTTTATGTAGGAAATGATTGCCATAATGTTGATAACAAAACAACTCCCCGTAGTTAGCAGTGTCTAAATATAAATCTTCAGCATCAAAAGCGGCATAATATTTCAAATCAGAAAACAGTGCTTCTATGGCCTAAACGTCCCAATCATCAGAGCGGATGTTTTGTTTAACCACATCACCCATAGAAACATGAAATACATTTGGAACATTAATAACCTCAGTGGGTCCATGAATTTGAAATTTAACCCCTTCAGTGCCCCGCCCTTTCCCCCTCCTGTGCCGGGCATTGTATTAGCGGGCGGGGTCCATGACGAGATAGTCTCGTCATGGGCACAGCGCAACCGCGCTCCATGACGAGACTATCTCGTCATGGGCATAGAAGAGGTTAACAGCATCCCACGCAATCCCATCTAACACAGGCCAGGCAGTAATATTCACAAAAGTCTGGTTTCTCTTCATGATGTGTGATGAGGAGTGGGGGGCCAAAGTTCCATCAATTAATCTAATTGTCGATCTTTCTTTTAGGTAGTGTCCGTTCACAAGACGAAAAAATACCACCACAAATCCGATGGACATAAATAAAAAAATACATATGAGCATCAGCCAAATGTAAGTCCAAGGGGGAATCAAAAAATGTTGTTTACACCAAACAGCAAAAATAGAAACTTTTGATGGGGCCCTGGAAGTCATAGAGTTAGTATCAAAGGAGAAACGTGACTGGGTAACTGCGGTTGATTGTAAAACAGGCAATGTTACATCTGCAGGATAAGCATAGTCAGTATCTTCAGGTAGACCATCAGCTGGTGGTAGCAACAAAGGATCAGCAACTGTATGCATCTCGATAGCAATATCAGGCATGGTGGTAGAAGCCGGAGCCAAAACAGAATTTCTCAGCATCGCAGGGCAAGAGACTGCTGGAGTCATACTAAGAAGAATCGGTCACTCGCTGTAGTTTGACATTGTCAATGGAGATGTACCTGTTATCCTTGCGACCAGGAAGTGGAGGTAAAATGACTGTTCTTGTACCCTGCACGCCAAGCACTGGAACCAGGGCACGATAAGAGGGGCCAAACTCCTTCTTGTTCTCCACTTTCTCATGGACCAGGTCACCAACTCAAGGTAGCCAGCCGACTACCGGAATCTGAAGCGCAGCATCAGATGTGGAGGGCAAGTGTTCCTTCGCGAGACTGTCTCTGGTCTCTTGTAGACTCTGTAACACAGCACAGTGATCATCTACGTCAAAGGGTGCGGCAGACGCCGCCATGTCTAGACCATCAAGGTCTGAGACAAACATTTTTCTGCCAGAGAGCATCATGTATGGGGTCCGCCCACCCAGAGACCTTCTAGGGAGATTATTAAGTGCACGTTGAACGTTATACAGATGGGCAAACCAGTACCGGGCAGTACCTAAAACCTTAGCTGTCAAGGATTGCTTTAAGTCATGGTTCATTCGCTCCACTACACTATTACCCTCAGGTCGGTATAAAGACGAAAATTTGACTTGGACCCCCAAGGATTTCATGGCTTCTTTGTAAGCCTTAGAGGCAAACGCAGGGCCCTGATCAGAATGAAAGGTACCACACGCAATAATTCCCACAAAGACACGTAAATCCCTTATGAAAGTACGAGCATCAGCACTCCTTTGTGGCCATACCCAAAGAAAACGTGTGCACCAATCCACTGCAACTAAGATATACTTATAGGGAGTATCAGAGGAGAAAGGACCGCAGTGATCTAGATAAATACACCCAAGTGGTTTATTAGATATGTACAACTGAGTTTGTGGTGGGCGCGCAGCAGTTTAAGGTTTAATCTGCTGGCAAATGTCACAATCAAGAACATAAGTGCGAGCCTGTTTATATAACCCGCGCCACCAGTAACGTTGTTGTAACAGAGTAACAGTTGCTGCAACGCTGGCATGGGCAGAGGCCATACCCTCGTGAGCCGCTGTTATCAAGGATGGTCTGCAGTCCGCGTTGGGAATCAATCTGTCACCAACGTCGTTAATTCTCACTATTGGGACGTTATCAGGACTTAAGTGACAATGGTAACGAGAAGGGAAACCTCTTTAATTACTTCCCTTCTCTGTAGCAGCAATAGCTGGAAAAATGTCATCATCCATCTTACTTTTGGATCTTGTAACTGCTGCTACTAGATATGTCGCCACTGCTGTTTTCGCTGCCAACTGCAATGAGGCATCAAAGATATAGGTGACATCTGGCGATGTCAGAGAAGTGGCCCAGTGTATCCAACGTGGATGCAAAGCTTTTCAATTAGGTACACTGGCTTTCGTCACTGCCTCTAGGGCAGGATACAGTGTGACCACCAACATGCGTTTTCCTTGCGACAGCGCCCGTTCTTTAAAAATTGCTATCTGCACAGCAGTCAAAACTTTTTCGACTGAGGAAAAGCGCAGTTCAGCCGAAGTGTACAAGTGTGATTTGTAGGCAATGGGGACTGTGTCGCCCTCATTGAACGTTAAGTACGTGAAATCCACTGCGCCTGGCACAATTCTTATTACCAGGTTTGTGTGGTTATCGAGTGTCAGTAAGTATTTCGAAGCAAGAAGATCAGCCTGCAAAGATTGCAAAATAGCTGAATGCTCTGGCAACCAGCTTGATTTGGAAAAAGTAGGTTGTACCAAGGCATATAGGGGCATATGCATCAACCAAACTAATACCGATTCCTTAATAGCGAAAAATAAGGAATCGCCATTAAGGAATCGGTAATTGGCATGCATCAACAGATTCGGTGAAATTTAGCGATTCCTTAAAAATCGCTAAATTTACCGATTCCTTAATAGCGGGGCACGCAAACGGCCTCACTAGCAAATAGCGAGTTCGGTAATACCGATTTGGCTAATAGCGAGTTCGGTAATACCGAATTAGCTATTACCGAATCGGTAATAGCGAAATCGCAAATTGCCGCGTCGCACCGGGAACAGGCTGATGACATCACCAACCAGGAAATACTGCTGCCCCACCCACATAGCCTCGACAGAGGAGCAGACAGGAGCTGGAAAGAAGGACAGGCTGTGCAGAGTGAGGCCACACAGATTCTGCCATTCACATCACACAACCATCATGTCGCAGGAAGTGCCATCCAGCGCAGAATCTGCACGCAAGCGCAAGAAGAAGTTTTCAGACAGGGAGCTGGAGTACCTCATCGAGGGAGTGTCCAGCAAACACGACCGCCTCTTTGGCAAGCTGTCCCTCAAGGTGCCTGAGACCGAGAAGCGGCGCATCTGGCAGCGCATCCGTGAGAGGGTCAATGCGGTTGGCGTCACTAGCCGCAGCATCGACGACCTTAAAAAACGGTGGTATGACCTGCGGAAGCGCGCAAAAGAGAGGATTGCTGAGAGGCTCCGGGAGGCAAGAAGGACTGGAGGCGGAACAACCACTGCACCATCCAACACAGCCCTGGAGGACCTTGTGGAAGGGACGATAGAGCGGGAAGCCGTCGTGGGGGTGATCCAGATGGACACATCCGGCGCAGCCACAAGTGCCCAAGGTAAGATGCATGCCTGTGCCACACCCAGCATAGCGTAAATCCATACCCATGCCCCCAGCCCAATCTCACTGTGTCTGCAGCTCTGGCACAGACAGCTCCACACATGACACTACTGCATCTTGGGAGTTGTAGTCTAGTCAGCCCAGAGTGCAGGTACAGGCGTAAATCCTCTGAGCACACACCACATATTTTGTACATGGCTGTAGACTGTTCATTTGTTGGACCACAGAGGGACATTAATGGGTACAACACTATGTAGGTGTAATCATCCCACTAATCATGCACTGTTTCACACACAGATGCATCACCTGGGCACTCTGACGACAGCGACCAGCTGATCATTTCTGAGACACCCGTGGAGTCAGACCAGGAGACTGCGCAGGATGCGCACGCACCGCCAACACCTGCCACCCCACCAGCACCACCTCCACCAGCGCCACAATCAACGGCACCAGCACCAGTGCCACAAGCCAAGGCACCAGCACCTGCGCCACAAGCCAAGGCACCAGCACCTGCGCCACAAGCAACGGCACCAGCAAGACAGCCTGCAGCTAGTACAGCCACAATACCGCAGAGGCACAGGCACCAAGTTGCGCCCTTGCAGGAGATGGCAACCCCCCCCCCCGCAATTGGCACCCACGCAGCGCACATCCACACCACCTGCTGCACCACCTGGAGGCTCAAGACACGCACGGCGTCACAGGGCCCGTCGCAGTTCCGTCTCCTCAGCAGACCAGGATGTCCCACTCCCAACAACCTCTGCAATCGAGGAGAGGATGCTGCGTACACAGAACCTGCAGGGAAGACATGTGGCTAGCATCAGCTGCAATATCGTGCGCCTAGCGAGGGAGATGCGCGCCATGACTGCAGCAGTCACCGACATGGGCTCCGCGGTCAGGGACATGGGCACGGCGGTCAGGGACCAGATCACTGCGGTTGCTGATGGCAATGCTCAGCTCAGGGAGGAGGTACGTGAGCTCACCCGTGCCATCAGGGAGGGCCATGAGTCCCAGAGGAGGAGTAACCGGCAGCTAATGTTGCGTTCTGCCGCCGCTACCAAGGCCATACAACGGCACAGCAACTGCACCGCTGTGTTGGCACGCCGCACAGTCTCCCTGCAGGTGGACCTTGGGCACTTCTGCGGTGATGTGGCCAAGTCACTGGGACACATCACCACTGCTGTGGAACAACTTCAGAGCAGCACATGCAGTGCTGCAGCATTGGGAGGGGATGACACCAGTGAGGCTGCCTCCAGTGTCAGCAGCGTGTCACTGGCAGAGGCCAGCACCAGGCGCCGAAGTTCGCTTGCCTCCACGGGGACAGGCCGTGGTGAGGCTTTGGATGCACCTGAGCGGAGGCTTGGTGTACGTGGCAAGCGCCACTAGAAATTTGGACATGCTGCAGGTCCATGGTGGAGCAACCATGGCCATCCAATTATTGTGTTTGCACAGGCCTGACTTTAAGGAACCTTTTATTTACATTTATGCAATCGGAGCATGATTCACAATGCTAGTTCTGTTGCACAATCCTCAGTGCTACTGTGCATTAAACAGTTGCACCCAACACCAACTTGTAATGTCTCATTTTACCCAGGGTCAAAAATGATTTTGCATTATGTCTGTCCGCCTCCTATGGCCCTCTGCTGTGTTTGGGATGTGTGCCGGTCATCGTTGGGCGGGTGGTTGGTCAGCCTGGGGGTCGTCATCCCTGTCCACCTCCATGGGTATCCCCCTTCTGGTGGCAATGTTGTGCAGCATTGCACATACAGCAATTATTCGACAGCATGTGTCTGGTTGGTATAGCATGGCGCCGCCAGTCTTGTGGAGGATACGGAAGCGGCTCTTGAGAATCCCAAAAGTCCGCTCTATCACATTCCTCGTGCTGATGTGTGCAGCGTTGTAGCGATGTTCCTGCGGGGTTGCTGGATTTAGGTATGGGGTGAGTATGTATTCCCGCAGGGCGTAAGCACTGTCACCTAGAAGATAGAAGCATAGACTTAGCATTGGTGATGTACATACATGTGTGGTGTTGGTGTGGGGAAGCGTAGTTCTACGTACCTAACAGGAGTCCCTCTCCAAATTCTCCATTGAGTAGTCGCCTGTGCATTCCACTGTTGCGGAAGATGTATGAGTCGTGTGTGCTCCCTGGGAATTGTGCCACTAGGTCCGTTATGATGTTGTTGGCATCGCACACAACCTGCACGTTGATCGAGTGGTATGACTTGCGGTTCCTGAAAAGGTACTCATTTGCTGACGGAGGACATATGGGGATATGCGTGCAGTCGATGCATCCAATCACATGTGGAAATTGTGCCACCTGGTAGAATGCCTGTTTGGTGCGGTCCAACTGCTGTGGGGTTGTGGGGAAGCTGATGTGTGTGTGGAGCATTGTCAGCATGGCATCTAGGAATTTTTTGAAGAAGCGTGACAGTGCGCTTTGCGAAACACCTCCGGCAACCGCAATTACCCCCTGGAAACTCCCTGAGGCCAGTAGGTGCAGGCTGCATAGGACCTGAACGTGCGCAGGGATAGCATTTGTCCTGTGCGTCTGGTGCTGCAGTAATGGTTCCAGGTCTGCAATCAGGCGCATGATCATAGCGCGATTGAGGCGATACTTCTGGTACACCTCTTCCTCATTCTGGCCGAGCAGGGTTATGCGCAGTCTGAACACTCGCTCCTGGACCCTTCTCCTGCGCTGTCCTGCTGCATTGATCCGCATCCTCCTTGCAAGCACGTAGAGGGCATCCATTTTGTGGGAGCCAACAGGGTCTCCTGGGCCACATTTAAGGGTTTAGTGATTGCCTCAATCATTTGCACATGTAGGAAGATTATTATTATTTTTTTTTTTTTTTTTTTTGTGACTTTACCTCCAGGTTTTGATTCCCCTTATTTAGCTCTGGCAAAATAGCGATTTTTGGGATTTTCGTTATTAGCGAGTTTTGTTGCATTGGGGTGCGATTCGTTATTTGCTATCGGCAATTTCCGGGAGCTAATAGTGATTTCGGTAATTGCGAATTCGGTATTTAGCGATTCGGCAAATTAGCATTTTGGGTATTAGCGATTCGGTATGTTCGAGGTTATTTATTTAGCGATTCGTTATTTGCTCGGGTTTTGGGTTGATGCATTGGGATTGGGTATTTTTCACACAATACCGGGAGCTATTACCGAATCGGTATTTTACCGACTGGATTTTGGCTTGATGCATAAGGGTGATAGTGAATTGATACGCTGGGCATAATCGGAAATAAACGTACGACCGAAATTCAGAAAGCCCAGCAAAGACTGTAATTTTTTCAAAGTTGTAGGAGCACGCAGACATGCGCACTTCTCCAGAAAGTGAGGAGCTAATCCTCGACCCTCATTGTTGAGCTCGTAGCCCAAAAACAACACTGTATACTCTGCAATGTGAGACTTCGCAAAATTGAATTTGTAACCAAAGTCTGCAAACATAACAATAATGCGATCAACGTGACACAGATGTGGCCACAACTCGACATCTGTTAGATAGATATCATCAACATACGAGTACTCATCAGGGTCAATGCTCTCTAACAGAGAGACTACACGTGCGGCAAAGACGCCAGGGCTGTTTTTATAGCCCATGGCCAATCTCTTAAATTGTTGTTGCTTGCCGCCAGAAGTAAACGCTGTCCACTGACTACTAATAGAGGACAGCTTATGGCTGTAAAAGCCATTGAATAGGTCAAGCGTGGTCTTAAACCTTTTTCTCACGAGACTATCAACGAGGGCAGAACTGTGGGTATTCTGTACCGCGCACGTCCGGCAATGAGAGTTCAAAAGCCGGTAATCCAAAACTAGGTGGTACGACCCATCAGGCTTCGTTACAGTGAATAAAGGATTATTCATTGGTGACACACATCTTTCAATAACTCCCTGATATTCCAATTGATCAAGGATTTCCGCGACGTGAGATCTAGCTTTGCGGCGCATGTGATATTGGGGTTGTGGTTGAGGCATAGACCGCAAGGGAATCTCATGGCGGGGAGACAATTTATCCCTGCCCATCTGAGTACGATACAAAGCTGGTGCAAGCACCTGAGCCCACTCTTCGGCAAACCTTTCAGCGTGCTCTTTTGGCACTGTGTGCGCAAAGGACGGGAGTATTACCTCCTCCCCTCTAGGAGCATCTAAAATGAAAGCCGGGGGCCAGTCCGCCTCTGCCAAGACAATGTCATAGGAAGAGGTCAGATTATCCCAAAAAATCCCTTTTATTGTACGTTGTATGTCACCTTTAATTAAGAGGACTATGTCATATAGTCTGTCAGGGGTAGCCACTCTAGTGTCAGCAGGTTCTACAGTAATGAACGTGTCAGTTGCTGTCGCCTCCAGAAATGGACGCAGTGCTTGCCGCACCACTGTCGTTGTTGTTTTATAAACTACGTGTCCTAAGATGCAGTACTTTGGCTAACATAAGCAGCCACATAATTATAATTAAAACCATCAGCATTGTCACAATACCATAGAAAATGAAGAGAGAAATCATATTACAAATGACAGTGGAATACAGCCACCTTCCCTTCGCTAGTAGGCTAGTATTATTATACTAATAGAAGGTCTCTAGGCTTGAATGGGGAACCCCATACCGTAAAGATCAGCTTAGGTGAATCACATCACAGGATCAGCTTTGCTCTGCACCTGGAAATGTTCTTCTCCAGAATGTGTTCCTAACGCATGCAAACAGTAGTATTAAATGCTCTCAACACCCAGGTATTTGCAGCTGTGTGCGTATTATGGCTAGAGAGTGGGCCGATCAACCTGAACTCAAAAACATACATTGTCTGCCGTCTCACAGTGTTTTGCACACAATGTTCAGACCAAGGTCGCGGTGCACGTCTAGGGATGTGAACAACAGACAGTTCTCATGTGAAGAAAAGGCAAGCAAGCATTTTTCAAATAATAACATGCAAAAGCAGCAAAAGTGGCAAGATGGCCTTTCTAACATCTAATGCGCTTATGCTAACATAGCAATGTATGTATCTAAATCGCTGCCTTCACTACACCCCCCCTTGATCGGACCACGAACAAATAGGAATACAAAAAGGATTGCAGAATTCAAGTTCGACAGAGCGGAACCAAGTGCATGTATTGGAAATCCAAACAAAGAGTAGTGAAAGTTCGAGAAAAAAAAAACGTTAAAAAAAACAAAATGATGGGGAAAAAAAGAAAATGGTAAGTCAATACATCATGCAAAGGCTCAACCAGCCCAGATGTTGGAACACACAAAAAAAATGTGTGGTTTGTGCAAGGGAAGCTGGACGATAATCTAGTTAATCCATCAATGTGCAAGCACAGTACGTAGCAACAGCTTCCAAAAGGAAGTCATTGGAACGAGTTCAAAAGTGTCCGCCATCCAGTCTAATAAGGTAAACAAACATACATTTTCTTCGACCACTGGAGCCTCTAGCACATTCAGAGGAAAACTGGCGTGTTCTTCAAGATAACTTCTTGCCAAGAAGTCATATACTGCCATTCTTATGTCCCAATTCCCTAGGACTCCATGTGCTGCTCCACAGGCCATAATCCTAACACCAGAACAGTCTAACTCATGAGCCACTAATGGACTCATCAGTCGATCATAATCCGGGGCAGGAGACACCGAGTTCGACACGCACAAATCCAGAGCCCATTCGAAAGGACAATCTAGGCAATGAAAAACAGGTTGTACGCATGTAAAGTAGGCAAACCGGAAGGATAATCCAAAGGCTATGCTCAGGTTAGCTAGTGGTAAAGTTCCATAGTATTCAAGCATCCGGTTACGAAGATGGAGCAGCCGGGACAGGCTGTTGCGTGACACAAAGTGTGCAGCCATTGCGCAGTACGCATACCAATAGCAGCACGCCAGCCATGAGGGCGAGAATCAACGGGAGCCCTCCAAAGACGCTGGAAAAAATAGAATGAAAAAAGGCCGGTATCACACCAAAAATAGTTTGGAAGGAGGTCAAGAGGCCGGAGCCCACAATTTTGAATAAATGCGCCAAGCCAGTCGTTGACGAGGCATTAAATATAGTTTGAATCAGGGCGCCAAAATGAAGTGGGAGATCAGTATTTAAAAGCGCCTGCACCTCGGTATGGGTGTTGGCTACGTGAAGGACAAATGTTTCACGGGACGAAGTCAGAGCGACTTCTTTTTGAGACAATAGAGCCCTTATTCTGCTCATCTTGTTGAACTCTACTTTCAAGGTTGGAATGGAAGGCCAGATGGATACATCCAGCCGCCCATGCGGGGGTGGGAAAAGGACATTTTTACAGCAGTCTACTCTCTGTGATACAGTCACAATGTAAGGAATTCCCACTAGCATCCCACAACAAGCCTCATTATTTAAAAGCAAATAACTACCGTTAGCTAACAACGTGAAAGAGGGTGCAATAGCTGACACTGGAATCCCTTTCAGGACGCATGCTAAATTAGGCGCTTGCACATTGCACGCGCCATGCAATTGGTTATGCCTACAGACTACAGAGCATTCCTCACCCTTCAAATAAACTTATTTACCTTCTCTCATGCACCTGTATGTAAATGGGAGTGACCATACTTCATGCAGGAAAGCAGTACCCAACTGTTCATATCTGCCTAGGGCATAATGCTTCATGCACAAACAGAATTTAAACAAAGGAAATGGCAATGTTATTAACCCATGGATAAGCCACACAGCTGAGTTCAATTCGGCCACTGAGAAAGGCAAAGGTTCTAACTTTTCAATATGCAGTAATGAGTATGTTGCATCCTTCATGGACATGAATTGTTGTTTCGCAGTATGATTAAAAGGAAGGAATAATGATGAAGTATTCATGTAGTCCCAGGGGACTTTCCCAGCTTTTAACGTTTGCAAAGTCCATGCAAACTGCATTATAGAACGCAATTGATTCTGACCATGATACAAAACAGACACATCATCCTGCACAATATCAACAACAGATGAAACAATATTATCTAATGTGTAAATTCTGGAAGAAAGGGTGTTAATGCTATTAGCTAGCACTTTTTCCATATTGGCTGGATCAATAGCTCTCAATCTGGAAGCCGCTTCAATGTGTGATAACTTCCAAACCTCGTTATAAATAGCATACACCCATCTTTTGGACCTGCCACCACAGGACCCTTAACAAAATCATTCAAATCTATTTTGTCATGTAATTTAGATAAATGAACTTTAACAGATGCCAAGGTGGAATGTTGCAGCCAAGACTGGCATAACTTCCCAACACAGTAGGCAGTAACAGAATGAGAAGATTCAAAGCGTGGGTCTACACGAACCTGTGTATACCCAGGCTGCAGACCCTAAAAATGATGCTGACAGGAATCTGAGCTCGTCTGCCAAGTCAACCATCCTTCCGAATTTAATTTGGAAATATTGAATGATGTGTTAGTAATGTATGACTGCAACGCATCAAGGGACAGATCTGTATGATTATCCCAATGTGGATAAGCAACCAGATCTGGAATAGAGGGGAAATTCAGCTTTTTAGAAGTAGCCAATCCAAAACAGGTGGTCAGAAAAATAGTTGAATTCAAAAAAAATATGTGGTTCGGGATGAGGCAGGCACGATGCAAAGCTTCTGTTCCTTGTGCCTGCCATGGTTTAGAACCCCAAACATATTTAAGATCAATAGTATCTTCCCAAAGATCATAACCCCTGACCGCTAAATCATCTATAAAGGATTTGGAATACAATAATTTAGTGTGTGTCAGCTTAACCTTCAAGGCAGACTCCGCTGCCATTTTAAAATAAAAGGCGGCAGGTTTTGAAACACTGAAATCAGTAAAATAGGCAAATTTGTTCACCAATGTGCTGGAGCTGCCTAACATTGGTGTTGGACAATGTTCCCATTGTGTATAATTCACAAAATTACGACACGTATTGGCTTTATGTAGGAAATGATTGCCATGATGTTGATAACAAAACAACTCCCCGTAGTTAGCAGTGTCTAAATACAAATTTTCAGCATCAAAAGCGGCATAATATTTCAAATCAGAAAACAGTGCTTCTATGGCCTGAACGTCCCAATCATCAGAGCGGATGTTTTGTTTAACCACATCACCCATAGAAACACGAAATACATTCGGAACATTAATAACCTCAGTGGGTCCATGAATTTGAAATTTAACAGCATCCCACGCAATCCCATCTAACACAGGCCAGGCAGTAATATTCACAACAGGCTGGTTTCTCTTCATGATGTGTGATGAGGAGTGGGGGGCGAAAGTTCCATCAATTAATCTAATTGTCGATCTTTCTTTTAGGTAGTGTCCGTTCACAAGACGAAAAATTACCACCACAAATACGATGGACATAAATAAAAAAATACATATGAGCATCAGCCAAATGTAAGTCCAAGGGAGAATCAAAAAATGTCATTTAAACCAAACAGCAAAAATAGAAACTTTTGATGGGGCCCAGGAAGGCATAGAGTTAGTATCAAAGGAGAAACGTGACTGGGTAACTGCGGTTGATTGTAAAACAGGCAATGTTACATCTGCAGGATAAGCATAGTCAGTATCTTCAGGTAGACCATCAGCAGGTGGTAGCAACAAAGGATCAGCAACTGTATGCATCTCGATAGCAATATCAGGCATGGTGGTAGAAGCCGGAGCCAAAACAGAATTTCTCAGCATCGAAGGGCAAGAGACTGCTGGAGTCATACTAAGAAGAATCAGCCACTCGCTGTAGTTTAACATTATCAATGGAGATGTACCTGTTATCCTTGCGACTAGAAAGTGGAGGTAAAATGACTGTTCTTGTACCCTGCAAGCCAAGCACTGGAACCGGGGCACGATAAGAGGGGCCAAACTCCTTCTTGTTCTCCACCTTCTCATGGACCAGGTCACCAACTCGAGGTAGCCAGCCGACTACCGGAATCTGAAGTGCAGCATCAGATGTGGAGGGCAAGTGTTCCTTCGTGAGACTGTCTCTGGTCTCTTGTAGACTCTGTAACACAGCACAGTGATCATCTACGTCAAAAGGTGCGGCAGACGCCGCCATGTCTAGACCATCAAGGTCCGGGACAAACATTTGTATGCCAGAGAGCATCATGTATGGGGTCCGCCCACCCAGAGACCTTCTAGGGAGATTATTAAGTGCACGTTGAACGTTATACAGATGGGCAACCCAGTACCGGCCGGTACCTAAAACCCTAGCTGTCAAGGATTGCTTTAAGTCACGGTTTATTCGCTCCACTACACTATTACCCTCTGGTCGGTATGGAGACAAAAATTTGACTTCGACCCCCAAGGATTTCATGGCTTCTTTGTACCCCTTAGAGGCGAACGCAGGGCCCTGATCAGAATGAAAGGTACCACACGCAAAAATTCCCACAAAGACACGCAAATCCCTTATGAAAGTACGAGCATCAGCACTCCTTTGTGGCCATACCCAAAGAAAACATGTGCACCAATCCACTGCAACTAAGATATACTTATATGCAGTATCAGAGGAGAAAGGACCGCAGTGATCTAGATAAACACACCCAAGTGGTTTATTAGATATGTACAACTGAGTTTGTGGTGGGCGCGCAGCAGTTGAAGGTTTAATCTGCTGGCAAATGTCACAATCAAGAACATAAGTGCGAGCCTGTTTATATAACCCGCGCCACCAGTAACGTTGTTGTACCAGAGTAACAGTTGCTGCAACGCCGGCATGGGCAGAGGCCATACCCTCGTGAGCCGCTGTTATCAAGGATGGTTTGCAGTCCGCGTTGGGAATCAATCTGTCACAAACGTCGTTAATTCTCACTAATGGGACGTTATCAGGACTTAAGTGATAATGATAACGAGAAGGGAAACCTCTCGGGTAATTACTTCCATTCTCTGTAGCAGCAATAGCTGGAAAAATGTCATCATCGATCTTACTTTTGGATCTTGTAACTGCTGCTACTAGATATGTCGCCACTGCTGTTTTCGCTGCCTCGTCAGCCAAGCTGTTGCCGACAGCGTGGACGCCAATTCGTTGGTGACCAAGAGTGTGAATTACATTCACCAGAGGCAGATGTTCTTTAAGTTCTGCCACTCGAACCCAAAGCATTTTATGCTTAATTGTGCTACCTATGGAATCACGATATTCATTTTGAGACCAAAAGAATAGATTGTCCTTAAAAGACTGAACACAGTAATACGAGTCACTCACTATAAGAGTAGTAACCCGGGGATCAGCAAACTCCAGTGCAAGCAACAGAGCACGGAGCTCTGCCAATTGTGCGGTACAATCACCCAATGACTGCGTTGGCACGCCATCAGACTTGAATTCTCCATTCTCCAATGTACCTGCTACAATTGCGCAAGCTGCTGAATAGGCATGCTTTGATTCCGTCGCCGGTTGCGCCGAACGGTCAGTATAAATGACACAATGGTAATCTTCGAGCGGGCGCAAAGACAGAGGAGCCGGATGAACAAATTCATATTGCAAGTACTCCTGCGTCTGCAATGAGGCATCAAAGATATAGGTGACATCTGGCGATGTCAGAGAAGTGGCCCATTGTATCCAACGTGGATGCAAAGCTTTTCAATTAGGTACACTGGCTTTCGTCACTGCCTCTAGGGCAGGATACGGTGTGATAACCAACATGCGTTTTCCTTGCGACAGCGCCCGTTCTTTAAGAATTGCCATCTGCACCGCAGTCAAAACTTTTTCGACTGAGGAAAAGCGCAGTTTAGCCGAAGTGTACAAGTGTGATTTGTAGGCAATGGGGACTGTGTCGCCCTCATTGAACATTAAGTACGTGAAACCCACTGTGCCTGGCACAATTCTTATTACCAGGTTTGTGTAGTTATCGCGTGTCAGTAAGTATTTCGAAGCAAGAAGATCAGCCTGCAAAGATTGTAAAATAGCTGAATGCTCTGGCAGCCAGCTCGATTTGGAAAAAGTAGGTTGTACCAAGGAATATAGTGGCTTGATACGCTGGGCATAATCGGGAATGTACGAACGACCGAAATTCAGAAAGCCCAGCAAACTGTAATTTTTTCAATGTTGTAGGAGCACGCAGACATGTTATGGCTGTAAAAGCCATTGGATAGGTCAAGTGTGGTCTTAAACCTTTTTCTTATGAGACGATCAACGAGGGCAGAACTGTGGGTATTCTGCACTGCGCACGTCCGGCAATGAGAGTTCAAATGCCGGTAATCCAAAACTAGGCGGTACAACCCATCAGGCTTCGTTACAGTGAATAAAGGATTATTCATTGGTGACACACATGTTTCAATAACTCCCTGACATTCCAATTGCTCAAGGGTTTCCGCGACGTGAGATCTAGCCTCGTGGCGCATGGGATATTGGGGTTGTGGTTGAGGCATAGACCGCAAGGGAATCTCATGGCTGGGAGACAATTTATCCCAGCCCACCTGAGTAAGATACAAAGCTGGTGCAAGCACCTGAGCCCACTCTTCGGCAAACCTTTCTGCGTGCTCCTTTGGCACTGTGTGCGCAAAGGACGGGAGGATTACCTCCTCCCCTCTATAAGCATCTAAAATGAAAGCCAGGGGCCAGTCCGCCTCTGCCAAGAGAATGTCATAGGAAGAGGTCAGATTATCCCAAAAAATCCCTTGTATTGTATGTTGTATGTCACCTTCAATTAAAAGGACTGTCATATAGTCTGTAAGGGGGAGCCGCTCTAGTGTCAGCAGTTTCTACTTTAATGAACGTGTCAGTTGCTGTCGCCTCCAGAAATGGACGCAGTGCTTGCCACACTACTGTAACCTCCGCTGCGCTGTCGAGCAGCGTTAGTGCACATGTCAGGTTCCGAAGCTGCGTCTGTACTATCTGTGGCATGCCTCGCTGTTAGCGCAACAACTTTCTTCTTCTGAAACGGGGGACGTTGACGTGCAAACTCGTCCTGCTTGCCTTTACCGTCAGTCTGACGGGGTTGCTCACGCAACGCAAGTACGAACACTCTGCAATAGTCTCCACTGCGTCAACCATCAATAATACCAGAAAAAACAACGCATCTCCCCAAAAACTATTTGGGGGACCATAGAGGAGTCTGCAATGGAGCAGGGAGCACACTGCAATACTCAGGAGACTCAACCAACCAAACCCAACAACAGTCCAGATGCACATGCAGACAGCCATTGAAAGAGGCAGAGGAAGTCAATGATTAGGAAAACGAGATACTGGTCACTGAGGTGACCAATCATCAACATCAGCTGTGTATGAGCTCAAAGTTGCCACCATGGAAAAAAGAGGCGATATGGAAGTCCATCATGCAGAAAATAAACTGTGTCAGCAAAGCACTGCAAAAAGCAATGGCATGATTATAAGAGCAAAACAAATGCCAAATTAGCGTCAAACCTCAAGACAGCATTGCAACCTGGAGGAAGAAGCCCAAAAGACCAGGTGGTGTTGGATGCCCTGGAGGAGCGGGTGGCAGCTTTCATCCCAGAGGAGTTGGTGACTGGAATCTCAGTACAGAACAGTGCAGCACATGAGAACCAACAAGAGTCTTTGGGTAAGCCACAGCAAATGCAAATATGTGTGTGTTAGAAATGGGATTTCTGTTTGGCTAGGGCATGCACCTAAGCCAGGCAGAAACAACCACTCTAGTCATGACAAGGGAGTTACACACCAAAGATAACCCCTGCTCACACCCTTGGTAGCTTGGCACGAGCAGTCAGGCTTATATCAGAGGCAATTTGTAAAGCGTTTGTGCAACACACTCACACAGCAGAGACACACTAGGCACACCACAAAAGAAACTCCACTCAAGGTCATATCAAAATAGCCTTTGTATTATCCATAAAACACATCAGAGCATAATCACATATGTACACTGTGCCACCTAGCACTAGGTATAACTTTACAGGGTATTATGTACATTACAGGGCCAATCAGGCCACTGTCATCACCATCAGAACACACAAGTAGTGAAAAATCACAACCAGTAACTACTGATAACATTGCATGTGGCATAAACACATTATGCTTCACATCTTAGGCATACATCCTAAATTACTAGTGAACCACAGTAACACTCATGAGGTGCACACATCACCTAAGGGCCTTATGCCCTACCAGGACACAAGGTGACCTCCAGGCCAACTGGCCTTCCTCGGGGGCCCGTCTTGGGCTGTCCCGTAATACCCTTAGTCCTAAAGTTAGGGCTCTATTAGCACATGGCCTTGTATTAGCCACCAGGCTGTTGATGCAATGGGCCGGTACACAAATGGGGGCAAGGGTGCAACTCACCCGTGTCTCTCGGCGACACAAAAATGCTTCCCATGTTGCAGCTGCCCACGATCTGGTGGTACAGCTGTATGAACCACCACAGGCACTACCCGTGTGCCCTCCCACCCCCACTCACATAGGCTTCTTCTTGTTGCTGCGAGGAAAAGGCACCCGCAGTCACCAAGTGCACTTTGGAAGCCCCACTCACCGGGGCTTACCTTTGGGTAAATTGAGGACTTCAACAGGGAGCCTACGAGGCTCCGCTTCCTCCTTGGCAACAACAGAGGTCGTCCCAGCATAGAGCGAAGTCTCCGTCGACCCTGTCTCTCTCTTTGCACAGTACACGGGGCCCTCACCGGCACACGGGAGCCCTGCCCTCTTCTAGGCACAAGCTTGCCTGACTTCTGGCGGTCATGTCCGCAAATGGCTTCTCCTCTGGCCGGCCCTGCCCACAACCAGGCTCGGGAAACATTTCTGGCTTCCGGGTCGCGATGCGGCTGCTCTCACCATGTCTTCCAGTCAGAGCCCACTTCTCGGCTCAGAAGTCAATTTGTGGAGTTCCCATCACAGGCATCAGGTGCACGGTCACCACACCTTCCCCTGGCACAAACAATGCAGTGTAGGCTCCCGCAGACGCCGCCTCAGCTGAAGTGGTGAGCCCACACCTCGGGCTCCAGGATAGTTTCGGCCCTTAACCCTGAATCTTCTCCCCGAGGGAAGCCAGCAACACGCTCTCCTTGGCAGGGCTAGAAAAGCAAGGGAAACGAGCAGTGCTCCGCCTGTCTTTCACCTGCAAGACACCAGCAGGGAGCAGGCAGTGCTTTTCTTCACGAAGGTGGCCAGGCAGGCCAGCACACCGGGTCTCCTGGGCAAAGTAGCAGATCCCTCAGCTGCCAAGCAAGGAAGCAGGTCAGTCCCCCAGTGATGGTTCCTCCTGGCAGTCCTACAGCCTGCCAGCCCCAAGTAAGCACCAAGCATCACACACCACCTCATGGGATCACAGCCCCAATACTTATACCCACGTCAGTCTTTGTTCTCCCCCTGGCACAGGGTTGTGTGCCGGTTCAAAACAGTTCTGGAGGGCACTTGGGAACATCCTTTCAGTGCACAAAATGCCCTCATTGTTAGTGTGGGCTCTGGCCCCAGACACACCACGGGGAGGAGCAAGTATTGTACAAGGCAGGCACAGACCTATTCAGGGTCAGGGGCTACTCCACCCACTACTCGCAATGCAGATCAGGCCCATTCAGCCTAGCGCTGACTCACCCAGCCCCTCTGGAGCCACTGCACCTCCCCAGTCTCTGTCACTCCAGAGCCAGACATGCAATACACAATAGGCAGGCACAAAGACACATAGCAAACAGATATGCTAACTTCTAAAAGTGGCAATTCTAAAATAGTGATAATAAATCTGCGCACCCCATCACACAGCATTTATCACCGCTATTCCAAACATACCAAACTTGATCACGCTGCTCCTCTCATATCAGAAATTACCACTGAAACACATATCAGGGAATCCCCAATGCATCTCTATGAGAGGGCAGCCTCACAGCAGAGAGAAACTACAAATGGCTGTTTGTCACTACCAGGACTGGCGATACAGTTAAGGCACATGTCCTACTTTTACCTACAGCACACCCTGCCCACAGGGCTAGCTAGGGCCTACCTTAGGGGTGACTGATATGTAGTTAAATGGGAGTCACAGGCATGGCAACCAGTAAACTGCACGTGCAGGCCCTGCAATGGCAGAGGCCTCAGACTGGTTTGAAAGGCTACTTTGGTGGCGTAAGCAGCGCTGCAAGCCCACCTGTAGCATTTAATGTACTGGCCCTGGGTATCTGAGATACCACTTTACAGTGGAATGATAGGTAAATTAAATTAGCCAAACAGGTGTAGACCAATCTTACCACATTTACCATAGAGAGCACATGCACTTTACACTGGGCAGCAGTGATAAAGTGCCCAGAGTCCTAAAACCACCAACATCAAGTCAGAAAAAATACCAGGAGGAATGCAAAAAGTTCAGGGATGACCCTGCAAAAAGGTCCAAGTCCAACATTGTGTCATGTGGTTGATTACAGTAAGATATGTACATGTGCCCCAGTGTGTTGTGTGCATCTTGATGTTTTGGGTTCAGGTCCTTGTTCTATGTTTCCCCACATAGAGTAAATGCCTGATGATCTCTGTCATGTCCCTATCTGCCATGTCCAAAGTTCAACACCAGTCCACGTCCCACTTGGCCAACTGCCTCCTTTAAATGTACAATTGGTAAACGGATCTACAAGTATCTTAATACAATAGAACACATTTTAAAAAAAGCAATGCAGTGTTGTGCTGCGTTACTGCAAAAGCAAATGGATGTGTCATCTTCACAACAATATGACGTATTCCTGACCTCTTCCCTGCACCTGTGCATAATTGGATGCTATGCGCCAATGAAGGCACCATTGCACCATGGTGCAGGTGCCTGCATCGGCACATGGCAGCCCATTGCGGTCAGTGCAGGGGTAAAGGTCAGGAATGCATTATATCGCATAGATAAGGCAAAGCCCTTTTTTTCTCATACCGAAAGGGCAGGACAGCAGTAAGGCATGTGCCAATGCCCCACCGCAAAAGCTCATAAATAAGGCTAATACAAATTATGAGATAAAAAAGTATCACTCCTCATTGCGCCTCCTTACAACTCCCTTCTGTAGGTTAATGTTTTGGACGCACTTCTATGTTCACGAAACTTTGAAAAAAACTGAATGCAGATAAATACATATATATTGGGAGGTAACATCCACATCAACATCCAAGAAACATTCCTTTCATACAAAGTGCTGTGTTAAAAGGGATCATGGGCCTCAATTTGGAGCTTTTGACGTAGGACAGTGCCACAAGTAATCCAGCTGCACTGCCCTACATCAATAGAAAAGGACAGGAATGTGCCGTATGTTTGTGATACATGACATTCCTGTCTTTGCACCAACGCACAATGGCCTGCTGTGCACCCACACATGCATCCTTGCACCATGTTGTAATGGTGCCTGCGTTGTGGGGTAGATTGATTTTGTGCAGAAGTTGACTCATTCCTGCACAAGAACACTCACAAGAGGTGTTTACCTCTTTCTATGAGTCCTGCAGAAATGCAGCATGCATTGAAAGAGGAAAATTGAGTGGAAATACTAAATAATCTTCTAGTTGTGCATCCCTACGCCTCCCCTGGGAAGGCATAGCCTACTGACACATTCCCAGCTTTACAATTTCTTGTAAATCTGTAAATACGGCATAAGCCATAGCTGTTGCATGAGTACACCCACAGCAACACCCATGGCACTTCCCTTTCACGGAAGTGTTGCATGTAAAGGGGCCATATTTTCAAGGACATAAAAAGCCATACAGAGTAGCTTTACATGTCCTTGAAAATATGGGGCACCGCACAGCACCACTGGTGCATCACAAAAAATGACATATGTCTGGCACAATGGGCTATAAGTCTTGCCCCTAGGTTTGCACTACAATAATGAATTCTGGGTTGGCCCACAGCACTCACATTTGAAAATACCCCTGTGAAGTAGTGGAGCAAACTCTAGCCTAAATTACTCTGCAAACAGCAGTAACACATCTCTATCTCTTTGCAGAGAATGCACCTACACCATCTGTCCAGGTGGATGATTCACTGGTTGCTGTTAGGGACACCAATGTAGTTTGGTCTCAAGATGATCCTCAACCAAGTGCACCAACTGCATCTGGCAACACACAACCCCCCTCCCGGACTCTGAGGACATCCAACCTTTGTTACAACAGAGTGCTGTTGGACATCAGCATGAGTTTGTGCAAGAGGTGCATGTTGGGATGGATACATGATAGGTAGCCTACAGGCCATTCTTAGATGCCTCAACTCCAATGATGATAACCTTGAGGATACACAAGGCAGCTACCCTCCACATCCTGGCCTTGTTTAATCCCTGGCTATCACTGCTGCTGTCATGAGGCAGAGGCATGAACAAATGCCCTGCCAAAGTGACACCAGCGAGGTGAAGAAACATCTTGTGGAAATATGTGACATCCTAAGGACAATGCAGTGGAAGCAGGATACCTACCTCACCACAATGGCTGCCTATCACTGGAATGTAGTAGCTGTCCTGACATACCAGCAGAACATCCTACATGCACTGATGTCGTACCTGTCGTCACAGGGAAATGCTGCTGCAGCCATGGCTTCAAGATCCTCAGTCCATGCCGTCGGCATCACTCGTCCAACCCAGTCACCTAATACACCCCCCCGCAGAGCAGCTAACAGACACATTTGAGAAAGAGGATTTGTCTAAAAAAACTATTACAGCATAATACTGCCCACTAACATTTCCCTGTGCCATATGTGAAGTGAAACTTTTGAACGTTGTTTATAAATGTTCCTGTGTGAAATCAGAAGATACTGTACTCCTCTTGCTTTTTCCACATGTGACACTCCACCATTGCTGTCCCATTGTTGTTGTAGAAAATTACATTGTGGCACTGTCATTCACATCCTCACTAGAATACTACTTGACCACATGGGTCTTTACATATCTACCCCTTGGAAACATGACTGCACATCCAAAGTCTTGCTCCCAGATTCATGTATGATTGCTTTAAGTACTGCCACTTACAGTTTGCTTTCTGTGAGACGTGTAAATAAGGATGAACACCTGTGACAGTGTGCGGAATGACTCTATATGTGTCTCGAAAGGACTGCAATGTGCATGCAGCTATACCATGTACAACAACAGCCATCTGAAGCAAAGATATTACCATGTTCATTTAGCAACATAGCCACAGTGAGAGTAAGCAGTCATAGCAGATCCCACGATGCATGCTAAGTAGTTCCTGTTGAATACCAGGTTCCATTCCTGCTAGGCAACATGTTTTCTTTGCAGCTATTGTGGTGAGCAGTGGCATAGATTGACAATTTGTTATACACTATCATGTTGACCATGCGCAAAAACAAAGGGTAAACCACGCTTAACTTGCCCTTGTGGAGTGTGTATGTGGTTGCCATCTGTGTGTGAACCAACACCTAATGATCCAAATGTAATGGTCACCAACATTAATCTCCAAAAATCATTTTGCGCCACATGCCCATGCACTTAGAACAGAAAGGTGCCAAATGATATGATCAGTTAGGACAACTCCCACCAGTGTATGTGCTAAACTGTTGTGTCACATGTGTGAAAATCACATGTAATATGTCAAACAAGTGAGATTGGTCCATGACAAATGTGCCATACAAACTCACACATTCATTCAAAAGCATACATGCTAATTGTAATGTGACTCAACAATGAACAAGAGCATACATGACAAAACTATTTTTTTAAATATCTATAAAAGTATAAAGATGATTTTAAAACAAATGTATAAAACCTACTTATCCTAACGAAATTAACCTGCACCTAAAATATCTCTTAAAAAACTAACCTTTTCTAATAAACTACCTAACTAACCTTAACTTACTCTATGCTACACAAGTATCACATAAGTCAACTAAACCATCTACCCCCACCCCCCTTAACACATCACTTCACAATGAACATACATTTACTTAACCTATACACAAACTAACTAAACATTTAAGTCTACACAATATGACTTATTCTTTTGTTTATGCATGTTTTAAACAAATACAACTGAGCCCAAATCTAATAACACAGACGTTTTACAATGAAATAACCTACATATCTGCTAAAATTACATCTAAAACTATCTAAACCTACCAAATCTAACCTACACTATGCTA
The DNA here is from genome assembly GCF_964204655.1 of Triturus cristatus. Taxonomy (NCBI): domain Eukaryota; kingdom Metazoa; phylum Chordata; class Amphibia; order Caudata; family Salamandridae; genus Triturus; species Triturus cristatus. Next base: position 673,191,333 of record NC_140591.1, on the reverse strand, counting down.
ACAATATGACTATCACTAAGCCATAAAAAATATGCAATAAAACTGGTTTTAACAACTGTTAACTACAGCTAAACCAGGATGCGGTCCAATGACTGCTGCAGCTTGTCCACCTTTTTAATCATTTTGTCCACCTGCAACTCCCATCTGGCCAACTTTATTTAAAAAAATTCAACATCCTGACCACCCGATTGCCCTGTACTGAGTAGCCTAGCTTGTCCTGGCCCCCGTGTTGCTGCAGATGAAGGGCTGCCTGCTGATCCTGCCCTCCTTCTTTGCCCATTCCCTTGGAGACCTTGGTGTCCTTTTTATTTGCTGGAACTTTTGCAGGAGCAGAAGAAATCCAGGTATTTGCTGCCTTCTCGAAGTCATATCTCCTGGACATTTTACGGAACCCCTTGTCAATGTGGCAGATGTGGCTGTATCTGGTTTTCCTCATTCGAAATACCCGTTCCTCCTCTGCAGTCATGTTGTCTGTTAGAGAAGAATGACACATGTTTCAGACATTGTGTTCATAGATGACACTCACTGCTGTCCAATGCATGAGAACATTGTACATGCTGACATGACTGCTAAAAACTAGTGACAAACATGTGATTACTGTGGGAGAAACACACTACAAAAGCACCCATCTAGGTTGTCCATCACATCCTGTGGCATCACATGAACAGCCTTGAATGTGGCTTGTGGTCAGATGAAATTGAAGTGACTGTCAAAAATCACACTGAGCCATGATAAACTCAAAACCTGAATTCAGTGTTTAAAATAGTGTGTAGAAACATGTACATACAGTGCCCGTCTAGGAACCATCTAGGTGCTCCACGAGGAAGTACATGCAACATGCAAGAATGTATCAGCAAGGGGAAACACCTATGAGTTAAGGATGTAGTCACACATGTCCCTACCTGGGACACAATATCTATGTGCATTGTGTAGATTTCTCAACATTCAATAATTCTGATTTGTTCACCTGTTAGGGCAATTGCATCCTATCCATTCACTCACATTTTCTGTGCCGATTGCTTTGTGGACAGCACAATAGACCTCAAGCTGATGCCCTATTCAATTACTTGCTCTACCCAATCAGGTTACCCACAGGCAGGACTCATAAGGATGTGCAGGCAACCCTAACATAGGCTGACATCAGCAAAACACATGTTGCATGTGTACAAACATTGCACACCGATGAAATGATGATATGACACAATGGAGCCAGGCATTCACAGATATCTGGGTGTACTAGTCGTAATGGCCTTCCTTGTTGCTATCAGGAATCAATCATTGGTACCATGGCACATCACCATAACATATGAGATGTCCAGGATGAGGCAGACCATATTTTTCACAATGTGAACTTAATCACATGTGATGATGATGACAGTTTTTTCAGAAGCTGTCCTGGATGCTCCCATACAGTGCAATGACAGCTCATGGTAAGTAAGAAACATACAGATGAACACAAAGTCTCCTGTTATAGCAAATGCTCCAAATCTAACTACATGTTTGGGGTTGACATACTAAACTAAGCAGCCATTGCCTTAATCGTCAGTCCATGCACAGGAATCAAATGCATGGAAATCTGCTCAGCACACTGCTACTGGTGACTCTATAAATTCATTTGGCAAAGCAAAGTAAGTTTGAGGTTGGTACACGCACAGCTTTCAGCCCTGGCCACAGCTACATACATTAATTGTCCTCACATACTGATCATGTTAAGTCCCAGCCATTCCCATCCAAAGGTACTCTGACATAAGGCCTCATACATGGTGACTCTTTCATGAGGCCACATGTGCCCATAAAATATAAATATGTTGATGTTATGATGGAACAATGTTGCCCGGCAGGTTTACAAGGACACGTGAAGCCACTTGATGTGGTGTTCCTGGACATGTAACTATGTGCTACCTTTCACACAGAAATTTTCATGAAAGTGGCATTCCATGGTTGTTGCTGTGGGTGTGGCCAAGCAACACTCATGTAATCTGACACATTCCCAGATTTCTTAAAAATTGTACACCTTGAAATGTGTCGAAAACTGATCCTACCCCAGGACTGGCTTAGTGTGGGACAACAAAGATACATTTTTCCATCTCGCCTCTTTTCTTACTTTCTAGTATGTGTGCAGCATTCTGCACTACACATAGAAATATTTAATTGAAATTTCTAAAAGATTGTGCAGGCAGGTGTCCCTTCATGCATAACATCAATCAGCGCTGCAACGCAGGCACCCTAGCACCATGGTGCAAGCGTGTCTGTGTTGGTGCATGACAGAACAGTGTGCACCTGTGCAGGGTGTAAGGACAGGAATGCACTGTATCTCATAGCCAATGGGCATCACTGCCATTTGTTCTGGATTGAGGGCAGTGCTGTAAGATTCCTTGCACCGTTGCCCTAGGCCCACACCTCCGAATTGAGGCCCATGTTTCCTAGAACAATATGTTGAGTCACTATACATTATCACAGATGCACAGCTGCCCTCGTATCCTTGATGTTGTGTTTCAGTGAATGGAGAGATGGCTACAACAATGGTTACATTCTAAACGTTAGGGTGAAGTATGTACCTTCAACTCTGTGCCAGCACACAAATATTTTGCCATGTGGCAATTTAGCCAAGCGTGCACAATGTTTTTTAGGGTGTCTGCGCTGTAAGTGTGGGTAGGTACACCCTCTAGGTTTGACAAAATGTGTGATGGGATTTTCATCTTGCTATGTGTGCTGCACAATGCAGCACAAGTGGTAAGAGCATTATGCAAGGTGAAATGAGTGTAGCTTCAAGTAACACCTGTTAAAGTACAGGGTTACTCAAGGTACATTTTTGAGCCCCGTGCCACACTTGTAAATATGGGGCTGCATAAATTCTGCAATAGGTGGTGAATTAACCACTCTAAATGGTGCATGAAAGGGGCATAACCTACAAGGTGGCATGTTTCCATGTTAGCTGGCTTTTCAGTCAACTTGTGAATCATGTAAAGGTGTCAATGCCAGCAGAACGTTTGACACAGTGATGTAATGGAGTATGTGGATTGATGGCATGCACTGCGAATTGACTCATTTTACACAGATGGATAATTTGATGTGACACCCAGCAAGATAGCATGTCAGGGCACATGAATGGTACTATTTACAGGCACATACTGCTGTCCAGTGTGGCACATGTGATTGTTAACAGTCCATGCAAATTATCTTTAGTACTCTCTTGGATAAAACACATTAAGACTTGATACTCACTGGTAGCATTTTGGTCCTGGAATTAGTCCACCTCCCCTCGTGTGTAAGCCTGGGGTCCACCTATGAGACATAAACAGAGGTACATTGACCTGTAATTGTAGGACATGTGTACAGTGAATGTATTGAGCACAGTACATGGCCATTTCACAAGCATGGAATTGACAAACAATGCTATGCTGTAACGCAAGAGTTATGGTAATTGGCATGTCAACATGCAATCATGCCAGTACATATTGGCCATATCAGCCCAGTGGAGCACTGCGTTCAGTGCAGGTAGAAGATGTAGCATGGCTACCTACATGGGTGACAATTGTACAGATGTCTGTGCTGTGTGGAGGGTGGTTTTTGAAGTTGCACATATTCCATACTTTGGTAACAATGGTTGATCACAAACTTACATGTGATCACATGTAAGAGACACATCACACTTTTCACAGGTTCATTGTTGTCTGACACAAAGCGCTTCACAACACAGGAAGGGCCTGTTTTATGAAGCACACTTTTTATGATGTTCTGTGGGGCTGGGGCAGGAGCAGGAGCATGCTCCATATTTACAAGGCAGCACTGAGCCACTTTATTGTGTTTAATGCTGCGCCGTAAATATTGTTTACTTTAACGCAGTTTTCTGCGTTCAGGGGGCATGCAATGGGTGTTGCTGGTGACGTTCACAGCGGCATCCATGGCATTTTGACAGAGCCTGAGATTTAAGTGCAATTGTTTATCTGATACAGTGCAAAAAAATCATATGCCTCTGCATGAGAGGCATAAGGGAGGCACAACATTGAGAAATATCTTCATTTCACATTGTTTTATATTGTTATATGTGTGCTGCTTTCTGCAGCACATATAATACTAGCAATAACTTGCATGTGATTCTAGTTGTGCAGGAAGGTTTCCCTTACAGCACCAAGACAAAACGCCATGCAACTTAGGCACCCTTGCACCATAATGCAAGTATGCCTGGGTTGGGGCATGGCAGACAGTTGTACGCCAGCCCAGAGGACAGCACAAGGATGTAAATGTAATGGCTGCCTATGCTCTAAAAGTTATGCTGCACATCTCATACATATGTCTTGCATCATCACACTGCTTTACTTTCATGTACATAATGATACATTTTCTCAGCACCACTCATACACCTTCACTCTGTCACAATCCTTACGCATGCTTCTAGCAGGTTATGTTATGTTATGTTATGTTATGTTATGTTAAAATGGCTTTTATAGAGCGCACGGCTACTCAAAAAGAGTGTCCCGGCGCTTTTATTTAGGGTAGGCTGCAGTATACTAACATAACACATTAAAAGAGAAAGTGTCACAGACAGAAAGAAAACAACGAGCAAAAAAAGACCTACTGGGTGAACAACCAGGTTTTGAGGTCCTTTCTAAAAGCTAGTAAGCTGGTGGCTCCCCGAAGTGTAAGAGGCAGAGAGTTCCACAGCTGTGGCGCCAGTAGTCCAAAGGAGCGACCTCCCAAGCGCACTCTCTTCACTCGCGGGACGATCGCCAAAAACAGGGATTCTGATCTCAGAGAGCGAGCCGGTCGGTAGAAGGCAAGTCTCCTTTGGAGGTACTTAGCTCCCGTCGCATGGAGGGCCTTGTATGTCAGGGTCAAAGCCTTAAAGGCGATCCGCTTGCGGATTGGGAGCCAGTGCAGGGTCTGGAGCAAGCCCGCAGCACTAACGCGTCTATTCAATCCAAAAATCGCTCTCGCCGCAGCATTCTGCACAATTTGGAGCCGCTGTAGCAGGTACTCTGGCAGGCCCAGGTACAGAACGTTTGAATAATCTAGCCTAGAGCCTATCAGGGCCTGCACAGTCAGCTTCCTGTGCTCCTCCGATAAGAGGGGAAGAAACCTCCGTAACATCCTAAGGAGGCCGAAGCAAGTGCCCGACACCCCCAGGATCTGGGACTTCATAGTCAACCCCTTGTCCATCTTGACCCCCAAGTTCTTAGCCATTTGGGATGAACAAGTTGGGGGGAACATATTGGTAGGCCACCAAGCCTGCCAGTCTGGCTCCGTGTCACACCCAAAGAAAAGTACCTCGGACTTATCGGAATTGCACTTGAGGCTGTTCAGTTGAAACCATTGAAACACAGCCCCAAGGCAATCCCGGATACTCTCCCCATCAAAGTCTCCTCCTCTCTTACACGAGAAGAGGAGCTGGGTGTCGTCTGCATAAGATACGATCCGGGCCCCAAACGACTCCGCCAACGCCGCCAAAGGGGTCATGAAGATATTAAAGAGGGTCGGGCTCAAAATAGAGCCCTGAGGGACCCCGACTCCCAGAGGCGGCATCACGGCGGAATCTGGCGAGGCCCAGACCGTTTGCCGGCGGCCCGCTAGAAAGGAGGAAAACCAGCTGAACACCGTCCCCCGTAGTCCAATCTCATAGAGTCTTGTGAGAAGACCGTCATGGGGGACGGTGTCGAAAGCCGCCGACAAGTCCAGCATCACCAGCATGGCTTTGCCCCCAGTATCCAGAACCCCTTAAATAGTTTCTGAGACCTTGAGGAGCGCAGTCTCCGTGCTGAGATTTGGGCGAAAACCCGACTGGGTGTCATGCTGAATCTCATTCGACTCTAGAAAATTGGACAGCACCGTCTGCACGTGCTTTTCAACAACTTTCGTGAGAGCCGGCAGCAGAGAGATAGGCCGGTAGTTGACTGGGGCCTTTGGATCCAGACCAGGCTTCTTGAGCAGCGGGATGACCATTGCCTGCTTCCAAGCCTGCGGAACCACTCCCTGGCTCAGCGAGAGATTCAGTAGCGGGTTGGCCAATGGATTAACCACCTCGGCGAATTTCGCCAGAATTTTAGCAGGGCATGGGTCCAGGGGCGAGCCCGATTTCAAGTTGCCCAAAAGTGCTAAAGAGGCGGGCGCAGATATAGGTGGAAATACGCCCAGCGCCAAGCCTGGCGAAGCCGGGGGCGATCGGTTGGCCTCAGAATTAATTCGCTCCACGGGTACAGCCGATGGAAAAGAATCCTGTATAAGTTGGACCTTGCTGGTAAAAAAACTAGCAAGATCAGAGGCCCAAGAGTCAGAGGGTCTCTCCTCAAAGATGTTAGTCCGTGGAGAAATAAATTCTCTAACTATAGAGAAAATCTCCTTACAGGAGTTGGAGGCAGCTTCTATCCTCCCTGCCAAGTAGGCTTTCTTACCCAGGCGAATGTCCCGGTGATACTCCTTAACCGCGCTCTTATAGGTCAACTTAGCATCCGAGTCATATTTTACCCGCCAGGCTCTTTCAGCTACCTTGCACTGCTGCCGCCTGGCCGACAGTGCTGCGGTGAACCAAGGGGCGGAAACTCGTTTAGGAGTAAGACGGGGGGCCAGTTCCGGGGCAAGATCGTTGAGCCTGTCAGAAAGCCATGCCTGCAAGGACTCCAAATCCTTCGTCAGGTCGCCAGAGAGGGGGCAGGGATGATCCAGGGCAGCCTGAGCCAGCATCTCAGGGGTCACTCGATGGTACGCCCTATGGGTGCGACCATGCTGCTGTGGGGCGGCAACAGCCGATTTAACTGTGCCTTTGATCGAAAATTTAGCCAGCGAATGGTCTGACCATAGTACCGGGATAATCTCTAGGACCTCAAAAGGGGAAGTCGAGAAAACCTGGTCAAGAGTGTGCCCCTTGTCATGCGTCGGCCCCTGCAGATAGGGGAGCAATCCCAGCGGTGCCATAGCCTCTGAGATTTTAATAGCGGCCGCGTCGGATGGATCATCCATCCGGAAGTTGAAATCTCCGGCCACGATGCAGTGTTCTGCTTTCAGGGCCAGTCCCAGTAAAACGGAGTCAAGATCTTCAAAGAACGTTCCGGGTGGGCCAGGCGGTCTATAGACCAATAATCCCTTGACTGATTGATGCGGAGCCAAAGCGATAGAAAAAGCGAGGGACTCCGAGCCACGAATATCCTCCACTGGCAGGATAGTACAAGCCGTGCCTTTCTTCACCACCAGTGCCACTCCACCGCCCCTTCCCTTCGCTCTGTCCTTCCTGAAGACGTTATAGTCAGGCGGAATTGCCATGGCGACGTCTGGATTCGAAGATTCTCCCCACCATGTCTCGGTGAGCATAAGACACAGTGGCTTAGCCGTGTCAAGAAGCTCAAAGACGTCTTGTGCATGTCTGCACGCCGATCTAGTGTTTAATAGCATGCAGAGATATCCCACACTGGCGATGTTATTGCCAGGGGAACAAGGCAAAGCACGGGAGGGACGCCATCCGCACCCGGGGCAGATGGACTTACCACGGTGACGCCCAGGAAAGACAGTACCGCAGCCACTGGAAGCAGTGAGGAGAGCGCGGAGCTCCCCAGCAGTATAACGCAGCGCGAGTGGTCCTGTATGGCACATGCTGGGTGGCCGAGCCTGTCCCGCCGCCCCGAGCGCCTCCGGGACGCTGACGGGCAGGACTCTGGCTTGACTCCGGCGCGAGACAGGCGCTACCGCTGCGCGTCACCGCTGCGCGGGTATAGCGAGCATTAAGTAGGGCTCACCTGTGATCGTAATAAGCGCTAGAGCGCTCAACAAGTGGCACAGTCGACACTAGCCACCCCCAAGATGGCGACCACGCGCCAAACGAATGCAGAAAGATCACAAATCCGCTCAAAACGCGGTGAGGGGCCCGATTTAAAGTGCAGGTGTGTGGGCGCTACAAGAACAGTTAAAAACAGGGTAAAATTGAAATTAAAACAAAAGTAAATAGAAAAACGGTAATTTTAAAAATGACCAGCGCTGCAGCCTACAATCACAGCAGCATAGCGCGCGTGCGTGCTATTACCTTATCCAAGGTCGAGCTAAAGAAATGCTCGCCTTAAGTAGGGCTCACCTGTGATCGTAATAAGCGCTGGAGCGCTCAACAAGTGGCACAGTCGACACTAGCCACCCCCAAGATGGCGACCACGCGCCAAACGAATGCAGAAAGATCACAAATCCGCTCAAAACGCGGTGAGGGGCCCAATTTAAAGTGCAGGTGTGTGGGCGCTACAAGAACAGTTAAAAACAGGGTAAAATTGAAATTAAAACAAAAGTAAATAGAAAAACGGTAATTTTAAAAATGACCAGCGCTGCAGCCTACAATTACAGCAGCATAGCGCGCGTGCGTGCTATTACCTTATCCAAGGTCGAGCTAAAGAAATGCTCGCCTTAAGTAGGGCTCACCTGTGATCGTAATAAGAGCTAGAGCGCTCAACAAGTGGCACAGTCGACACTAGCCACCCCCAAGATGGCGACCACGCGCCAAACGAATGCAGAAAGATCACAAATCCGCTCAAAACGCGGTGAGGGGCCCGATTTAAAGTGCAGGTGTGTGGGCGCTACAAGAACAGTTAAAAACAGGGTAAAATTGAAATTAAAACAAAAGTAAATAGAAAAACGGTAATTTTAAAAATGACCAGCGCTGCAGCCTACAATTACAGCAGCATAGCGCGCGTGCGTGCTATTACCTTATCCAAGGTGTATGAAGTAACGTTGGCTTCAAACATTGGAATCTCCCTTGGGTAATGACACATTACTGGAGATGCAAATGTTGTGCTAGACACTCCTGCAATGCTTAATAATTGCACAAATAGATTTGTGAGGGTTACAGACATACATGTTGATTCATTGTGGCATGGAGCTCTGTAAAATAAATACAGTTCCACCAAGTGTTTCAAGCTTGTCACTATTGAAAGATTTGCATTGCTGTTTTTCACCAGCAATGCATCACCTTTCGCACATGAGGACCATTGTGACTCACTGACTGTGCAGGTCACTAGTTCACACAATTCATATGCATGTGTGAGTTAAGTATGGGTGTTTAGGTATGTATTGACTTATCAGGTGAGCCACCGACTTCCAGTCCAAGATGGTCCAGCAGATCCGTCTATCTGCTGATGACATCCTGCCAGCGATGCTTTAACTGGTGGACCGTTCTGTCCACGTCGTAGATCCTGGCCACCTGCTGCGTGACTCTTTCCCACCTTTGTCAGCGTTCCGGTGGTGGGAAACCTTTGCTCCCACGGCCACCAGTGGCAATCATATTTGGCAAAAAATGTACAATCAGCCAAAGTGTGCCGGAAACTCACTGGGATTTGGACTTGCCTGACATCACTATGAATGTTATGTAAAACAAAAAAAAAGAATTATACCAGAAACTGATAACCAAACCTTAACCCTACCCTACAACTAGTGAACCCCAAAAAGCACGCACACTTCACAACACAACAATTTGAAAAAGACAATTTATTAAACAGGACAATAAACAGACAAATCAGACAATACTTTCACAAAACAAACCCAAAAAAATAGTAGAATTAATCTGCAAACTCTCAGCTCCACACAATTGACTCCACCATCAAGCACACTCCTAGGAATAGTAAGTGAAAGAGAAAGTAACTGTGTACTTCCTGGTTAGCATTATTTCCTGTATGGATGCAAAACATTTTTCCATTTTGCGTCATATTTTCTGCCTTTGCGTCGTTGTTTTGGACGCAACAGCTATTACAAGTTCACACTGTCTGCATGCATGGCATTTGTCATAGAAGTGTAGTTTTTCCATATGTTGCGTTACCCTTAGTTAGGAATCAGTCATTTGTACAGGAGATGCGTGAATGTTATATTTGATGCGTCATTTTTCTGACAGATGCAACACGTTTTGTACACCAAAGTTCCTCTACCAAGAATAGCAATGAAATCTGAGGTGATGGGTGGCTTTTTGTCAGTGATGCTTCATGTAGTGCTTAGGTTATGTTACCTTAAAAAAAATGCATGAGATTTACTGTGTGGTAGTTCGTTTTGGGACAGACATTCGCATACGTGCTAGGGACATGTAGCAATTATTTCCTATGCATCACTATTGTTGAGTTGGTGTGCTTACTAATGACACTTTGCATGGGAGATGTGCAGAGCACTGATGTAACACTTTCCATTATAGCGTACCATGGACTGTTCGTTATGCTTTGACATTGCCTATTGGTGTACTGTTTCACTACCTGGGGCACTATTATGTAAAAGCCACATTATATCTGTTTGTGCTGGGAACTTCTTGAGCAAGGTGCACCTGCGGCAAAAGGCAATTTGAACGCTATTACATGGAATACCCGGACCACATGGTTGGCGCATACGTAGCCAGTCCTGGGAACAACACATTCCTGTGAAGGACACAGTGGCTGCTTAGAAGCAGCACTAGAATTGCCCAGTGCAAGCATAGACACAACAGCACTTTGATGAGGGAATGTGAATGTCCTTGCAGGTGGGTGAAGTGAGTGACTGCACCCACATGAAAGGGGAGGGAGGCGCTTGCAAGCCCATTTCCCCCTCCACAGAGCTGACATCATGGTGCGCTATGACAGTGCCACAGATGTTGTTTTGCACACTGTCATTGTTTTACCAGAGAGCTTATTGCCTCTGCACCCATGTCTGTTGTATGGCACAGGCGCAAAGGCAAAGTTATGTACTCATTTTCATGGGGCCATGTGTGTGGGATCAGAAGATGGCACTTACATTATAAGTGCATTTGCCTATCAGTATCAAAGAAGAGTATACACAAGCGGCTGCAGCACTTTCTGTTTTCCAATATTTTTCTAGGGCAGCAAAGGCGTGTGGAGTCGCATGTTGCACACCCAGGGCAGTTAGATGATACGCCTGTGGTGATTTATTTTTATTCCAAGCATTTGTCATTTGATACCGTTGATGTTTCAAAACTTGTGAACATAGGAAACACACCTGCAACTCTTTCATGAGTAGTTGTGATTGTATTGTGAGCCTTAGTGCTATTTTGGACATGTTGAAAATCTCTAGTTCATTGAAAAAATTGATTGACAATGTGTGTGCATCGTCTGATCCCTGCAGCAGTGTTGAGGATGTTTCTGCCATCTGCTTCAGCTCATCATCATCCATTGTCTCCAGGGGCTGTTGTTCTTCATCCCAGGACACATTCGTTTTCACACATATATTGTGGAGTATTACACAAACCATGATCATCTTACAGACCATTTCGGGTGAATACAGCAGCCTGCCACCAGATTATTCCAATCATCTAAACCTGTCCTTAAGCAGGCCAAAGCTTCTCTCTATCACGTTTCGTGTTTGGCAATGTGCATGGTTGTAGGCCATTTGAGGGTCTCTGTGGGGTTGTCCAAATGGGGTCATCAGCCATATAGGCCATATCCTTGAGCAGCTGTAAGTTAAATGTAAGAGAACTGTCTTAACTGTTGATCATGCTTGACAATACATGATATGTGGTGTATGTCATGCATGTTGCTATTTTCTGCAATATTATAGATTTTATGATTAGATGGAGTGTTTTACATACAATTGCACATTGTTTGTGAAACCTGTCACTTACCTTGCTGTGTGTCATGTCAAATGTGTGACGGGGTTGGTACATTGCTGGTCTTGAGTTGCTGACTGCAATGTGTGATGGCTTGGATTCTGTTATGGATACCTGGGTCCCTATCATGTATGGTGCACACCTTCCCTGTTTGTGCATGGCACTCTTTGGAGTTGGTGCACTGAACACAAACATGGAAAGTGGGACCTATTACATAGAATGTGCTGAACCCATGGCTGCCACTTACTCATGCTGCCTTGAGGGCAGCACATTAAAGTCATATGCATAGCAGCCTTCAATCAACTGCTCCGTGTTTCACTGGGAATACAGAAATCAACATTCAATGTGAGAGGAGATTTCATGTTCCCTTGAAGGTAGGTGCCATGGAACACCCTTTCACCCCTCCTGAGGGCTGCTCTTAGTGAGCACACTGACATTGTGCCACCTTCAAGGTGGTGCACTGATGCCTCTTTCAGCCTTATGGGCACCAGCGCTATCAGCATTACACAAGGTGAGGTACATGCATCTGTGGATACCTCTATAATTACAAAGTGCCCTAGGCACACACATAGGCCCATGGGAAACCCAAGGCACGTTCTATTATGCTGCCAATGGTGTATGTACCTTTCTGTTGTGTCAGTATTATATGAGGCCCTGAGATGTATCAGATGTTCAGCTATTGTTACAGAGTATTGGTATGTGAATTCTTAAAATGTTGCTTACCTACAAGTAGACCATTGCCTTATTGCCCTTTTTGGAAATGGTCATTGATGATGCTGTTGCAGAATATATATGCATCATGCACACTACCAGGTTATTTGGCCAATACATTGGTGAAGAGTCCCTGATGGTCAACAATGGCCTGGACATTGATTGAGTGGGTATGCTTCCTGTTACGGTATAGATGGGCAGTTGCTGCAGGAGAGACCAGTTGTACATGAGTGCAGTCCATTACCCCAAAAATATGTGGAAAGTCTGCAATACCTTAACATCCTTGCTTTATCTCCATCTGCTGATGTTGTGTGTTGGGGAAATAGAGGTAATGTGGTGTGAGGTGATAACGGCATCCAGGCCAGATGGAAGGAAGACTGAAAATGATGCCGGGAAGACAACTGCCACACGTGCTGGTGTGGTCTGGAACGATCCTGAGGCCAATATGTTGAGGATGGTCAGGAGCTTGGACTGTGGTCGAATGTTGCAGACCCTGTCAGTTGGTGTCTGTAGCCGTGGTGAGATCTGATGCAGCAAGGTCACAATGGGCGCCCTCCTGAGGTGATATTATATCTTATGACATCTTCATCCCTGAGCCCATTGAGGGTGGTACTCTGGCAATAGAGTGCCCCCTTCTCCTGCGCTGCCTTTATAGGTGGTGGAGGTGGGGACAGTTGTGGTGTTTGGTCTGCTGGTGGCTGTCGTCTTCATCTTCCAGCTGCAAGATTAGGAGGTCCATGTTGTCTAATTTGATGGCAGACTGTTCTGCCAGGTTTCTCTTTTATTTCTATATCACATGCGTCATATTACATGTGGGTTTGTGAGGAGCAGGGATTCTAATTCACTTTTCAAACTGCATGACGCAGCCCGGAGATGTGTCTTCATGCGGAATGGTTGTAAATATCCCTACATCTGTATTGCGATACATTTTACGTGGAAATGCCTACCTTGCATATATTTAAACCTAAGTGGCACAGCAGGTTCTCGCACAGATCCATTCCGATGCAGGGCTGTCTTCTGTGACGCATCAACCTAAATGCGTTACTTTGTTAGAATAGTGTAAAAAAAAAAACACGGGTTAATCACAAATAATGATGCACCTGTGGCAATGGGGATTGTAAATAGGACCCTTAATGTATTACATGTTGTGGCAGTTAAAAACCTCAAATGTAGTTTTTCACTGTGGAAATGCTGGCTCTCCCAATGAATAACAATGGTTTACGCTATTACATTAAATAAGTGCTATATCCAGTTTGGAAATAGTTTAAATATATTTTAATGACTCATTTTAATAGCAATTTAAAATCCAACTTATTGGTTATGTTAGATTTTATTTTGGAAATTACACTTTTATAATGTTATATTTTACTGGCTAAAACCAAAAGGGTTTCCTGCCAGTGTCCAGTTGTCTCCTATTCACTGATGCCCCCGTGGCGTGATGTGTATTGATCACAGACAGTCCACAAAGGGCTCTGGGTGTGGGGAGTGGGTCTCTTCCCTTGAGAGTATGACCTGGGGGCTGTGCCCAGCCTCTCCCTGAGCTTCAAATGATATCTACCCTGTCACTGGCAGATTAAGTTCACTCATAGGCCTGGCTCCTTTTTGTCTCTCTAATCAGGTTGTCTCCAAATCTAGTGAGAGGGAAGGAACTGGCACAAACTGGTTTACAGGGTGGACAAAGACTGCCCTCCACCTAAAGGCTGGCACTCAGCATACATTTTTACCCCACAAACTTCTCCTCAGAGCATTCCTAACCCTGTGAAGAATCACAAGAAGGACTGCCCTGCCATCTGAAGAAACTGAATGAAGGCTGGACCTGGTTGCCTTGAATCCAGGACCCCAGAGGAGACTCCAGTGGCCAGGTGGCTGACCTGCTGTTTGTTATTCATGAACACAACAAGCTTCCAGACAACTCTTTCCTTGCTACTGCCGAGCTCCCCAGTTCCAACTGGACCTTCCCTGGCCCCTGCTGCTGTCCTCTGTGGGAGTGAGTCCTAACCCACAAATGGTGCTCTCAAAGTCTGGGACCCTTGGATTTTTGCCAACTTTCATCCTGGAGAAGCAATGGGGGCCGGGGTTATCGTTGAAGCCAAGCCGGTCAATGTCGAATTGCTGGTCTGCTACAACTTGTCAGTTTGCCCTGCTGAAGGAGATCCAACTTCCAGAAAAATGTCTAAGTTCTAATGCAGATAATTTCACAGTGACTGTTGCCGAGCAGCATCTGATCGATATCAAGGCCTTCCGGGGCACTGACTTCAGCCTTCATCCACTCAGAACTTTCCCACCTTCATTGATGACCGCACCAGGACCCCGGTGTCCGGAGTTCGTGAAGCCTTGCTTCAGATCTACTTGATGCTTGCTCCACCAACAACTTGTTTATTACTACTTTTTCCATAGAAAAGCTTCTACGTCAGAAGGTACATTTTTCACCGGGATGAACCCAGTCCCTGTATTTGAAAGGTCATCCACCGTGGTCAGCCTTAACTTTTGATTTCAACTAGATAGTATACTCATGGTTGGCTTTTTGTGCATTTTATGCTGCATAAATACTTTACATGTTGCCTCAAAATTAAACCTGACTTCTTTGTACCAGGCAACCAGGGGTTAAAACAGGTGTATTTAGTGACTTCAGAAATTTTCCCTGAAAATGATTGTGACTATTATTTGAAGTGGATCCTCATCCATTTCAATACTCCAATTTCAGAAGAATGGAAACAGGGACATCCTAGAGGCACATCAGAGGAAATCCGCTTAAAGAGCAAGACAAAGTTTACTTTGATGTCCCAGACAGAGAGGATGATGAACTTAGTTTACACAGCAAAGTCATCTTTGTGACTGGTATGAATCAGTAGGGCACCATATTCAGCAAATACATTTTTGTTTTTTCTCGTGGGTGGCTGAGTTTGTAAATCATGATGATCTTATAACTTCATTTTGAGGTGTGAGGCTTAATCATTGTTCATATCGAGCTGGTGTTCATGATCAGACAAATGACACTGAATTTACGGGTTTTTAGACTTCCATTTCAGGCAACATGTACCCATTTTGGTCAAGTTGATGTTCATTTTCAATTAGCATTTAACCCTAAATGTACGAAGCCATTTAGCATTTCTTAATGGACTGAATCACTATTTTGGGCTGTTAAGAAATGCTAAATAGGCTTTTCATATGTACAAAAGCAGCATCACATTAGAAGAAATAGCGGTTTCCTACTTGCAATTTCCTAAGCACATGTACAAAGTATTTATTAAATTCAAAATGGACTTTTAGCAAATGCTTTTACCATCATCTTCAATTCAATGATAACTGTTGGAAAGTGGGTTATTAGTAGTGATAAGTAATAACAAACACAATAAATGGGTCAGTAAAGGTCTCAATAAATTACTCAAAAGTGTGGCATATTCTTGCACCAGAAAACACTATTCTTCCAAAAATCAAAATGGAGAACATTTCTCCTGAATTGTTAGATGTGGCTAAGCCAACCCACTAGTGTGGGTAAGATTCTCAAACACTCCCCTTCCAGCCCCATCACTAATCTAATTACAGGGGCTCCTGTGTGGCTTGGGGTGCAGGATGTGGGGATGAGCCTATACTATCCTAAAGTGCAATTTTCTCTTTGAAGACAAGTTTGGTTACTCCACCCCATCCTGCCTTCTGCAGTTTCAGTTCTCCTCCCACAGCAAATCATTTGTCTCTCTAGCAGGCAACTGCACATCTCATAAAAGACAGCTTGACTCAGCCTGGCAGAGGCTAGTCAATCGGGAGAGAGCAGCTATAAGGCTGGATTTTGAGCTACAGAAAAGCAAGTTTTATAACTTATTTTTTGTAATAGTTATAACAAATTTAAGAATGGCAAGTTGCTGCGTTTATCATAACTATTTTAAGTCCTTGAATTATGATTTTAGCTCAAATAAAATATTCCCATGTTGCATTTCCTAAATAGCAATTTCTTAGGTTTCGCTATTTAGGAAATGCAAAATGGAAGTTTTGTGCATATGGGCCATTGAATGGGTTTTGTTACTCTGTTTAGCAGGTAGAATCTGTAATAGAAATTCCTGAAGACTAGGCCCCTTCTGGACAAATTCTAACTGTCATTATGGTTCTCTCTTGAGGTTAGAATCAACAACCAGTCTAGGTTGTGCCATGAGAGTATGTCTCAGGTGATGTCAGAGGAAGATCAGGCATCAAGCTCCTTTTGATTAGTTTAATTGGCTTCCCTTATAATTAAGTGCCAGAATTCAGATACAGCAGGTACAGCCAGAGAGAAATGCAATTCCATTTGTCTCTCCGAGCTGGATCTCACAATAGTAAGTCTTCTTTCACGTAGCAGCAGTATAATTAAGGAGTGTGTAGCAACATGCTCGAGTTGAAGACCTTTAGTGGTATGATTCACAAACCTTATTACACTCCATTTAATTGGGTTCACAAAAGGTAATTTATAATAGTACATTCTACATCATTGGCATTGTCACAAATCTCAGGACAGATTTACTAATATTTTGGGCAACGGAATGCAGCAAGGCAACTTGCTGCATTGTATGAAAGGAATCGAGCAGAATTGGCCATAAAAAACCATCCTCTATAGAGACAAATAATAAAAATATAACTCATCTTAATGCATATTTACCCATTATTACTGAATTAGATATTGCACCTAGGGAACATTCAGCATTTGAAAATGTTGCGAAGTTCGAGTATGCAGCAACACATTATGGTCATACATTCCCACAAGTAATCACATAATTCCTTGTGATTTCCTTAAAACTGGGAAGTCTGCTTCACATATAGAGAAATCCCTAGAAAAGTGCATTTCTTACTCCATTCAACTGGATTTGTGAACAGAGTTCTTCTTGATCTATGGCAAATGCAACTATGTGAAAATTCATACAGGGAATAGAAAACCCCCAAATATTACAAATAAATGGTAGATGTATCAAGCAGTTTACCGGTCACAAATGAATCAATTCACAGAATCAGGCCGTTTGCGACTGGTAAAATGCATGTCAGTATGTACGAATTCTAATTTACATTTCGGTAACGTTACTGAATAGCAATTTCGAATTGTGAATACATACCGATTCGGAATTAGGAAGGGGCACGTTCAGGGCATCCCTTCCCATTACCAAATCACAGCAGTATGTAGGAATGTTTTGTGACTGAAATGCAGTCTACAAACATTCTCATTTTACCACCTACTTCAAGTAGGTGGTTTTTACCACCTACTTCAAGTAGGTGGTAACCCATTTGCAAATGGGAATGGGTCTCCAAGAGACCTGTTCCCCTTTGGGAATGGTGCAAAAACATTTTTACAGAGCATGCAGTGGTCCCACGGATCCTACCTGCTCTTAAAAAAATGAAAAAAACTTTAAGGAAAATGGGCTATATTAAAAACAAGCATTGGCATAGCCAATAGGTCTCGCCTTTGGGACCTTATAAGTGTTTAGCCATGCAACAGTTGCATAACTAAATACTTATAAGGTACCAAAAGCGAGACCTATTGGCTATGCCAAGCGGCCGCGCGGCCACGAAAGTGATCGCGATCAAACATCAAAGTGAAACTAATCGGACGCGCGCTCACGCACACATGCACTGTAGCTCTAGGCTGGCCTGGTAGCACTTTTTGGAGCCCTCTCAAAAAGTCTCGCCAGACCAGGGCATGCACTGGGTCATGCGAGACCTAAAAAAATATTGCTTTATTTAATAGCAATTACGGACATGGTGGTCTGCTGACCCCAGCAGGCCACCATCCTTGTGGTTTTTATCGATTCCCAATGGGTCACAAATTTAAACATAACTCATTTATATTCATGAGGAAGGTCATTTTGCGACCCACTAGGAATCGCTAAAAGAAACTTATGGAGTTTCATACATTATGAATAGCGTTTACCTAATTGCGATCCGCAGAAAATCGCAATTAGGTGATCGCTATTTCCAATATTGATTCATGTGGCCCTAAACATTTACCCCACAAGGCTTATGGCCATTCAACCATAAAACCACAACAACGTAACTTCCAATTATTACTCTAAGTCATTTAACAAACTGCAGAGGAGAATATATATACTTTACAGAGTAACCCTTTTATCAGATCTTCTTTCAATTTTCCACATAAAATACGCTCAAAGAATTCATTCTGTAAAGTTTTAATTTGATTTACTTCTCAGTTTGTTGGCTGACCTTCTGTGCGCTCCTCACCTTTGCCTGATTAAACTTTCATTTTCGAAATTGCGATCTGTTCCAACTATCATACTTTAACTACACATAATCAGCTCTTTTATCTTTGATAAAATCTTAGTGTACAAATTAGCACATTTTATATGTTAAAAAGAATTTGTCGTCAGTTTTGTAACGTATTTGTACCAATTGATAATAAAGTTCATTCAGTGTTTTTTGTTAGTTGATCATTACCCTGTAGACAAGCTATTTAGATTCACATCTTTGAATAGTAGTCTCACGCCCTGACTAGTTCCTCTGGCACGAGTTTTAGTCTACCATCCATTGTACATTATGTGGCATCACATTTTGATGTCCAGTTCATTCCTCTTGGATACAGCCTTGGCCATCCTGATAGCCAGGTGAATTCTGGATGTGAGGAAAGATGTGATACATGTAGCTTAAGAGAAACTGTTTTCGGGAGCTTCTGCCTAGAAGTTTAAAGTTTTAAGGCAAACCTCAACTCCACTGAATAGAATTGAATTTCACTATAGCCATCCGCCACTTGCCAATGAACTTTAAAAGTGAAGATTACACTTTTGTTCATTTGTTGTCTTTAGAAACTTTAATCCAAGCATCAATGGTTTAGTCCTTCAAACTGAAAGAAACATGACTTTGCTGCATAATGTTCCATTCCGAAGTGCAGAACCCAGAATTCGGAGGGGATACCTCCAACAGTAAATCATCACCACGCAATATCGGTATTTACAGGGTGCAATGTTACCTGCACAAATCAGCAGCCTTTAGAAAGAAGGCCACAGTCGATTATTTCCATCATAGTAATTTTTTTTAACCTGGAAAGACACATAAATATGCCATGTCATGTTAGCTGCAAGAGAGTACAATTTTCAGTGTTTGTTTGCACACATAGCCAAGAAATATAGGAGCACATTCATCAAGGTAGGCTTTGCAATTCCTTAATTGCCAACTTTTAAGGAATCGTAATTATGGAATCTCAAAAGCCTATGCATGTAGGAATCCCTAAACAAATACAGATTCCTACACATTCCTTAATTGTAACTCACAAATTGTGAGTCGCAATTAAGGAATGGCCTACCATTCATTCATATGGGCCTACAGCCCCATAGGAATGAATGGGAATTGCATGCACAATTTGTGAGTACCCAATTGGTACTCGCAATTTGAACATGAAATTTCAAGGGTGCAAGGGTACCAAAAGGACACCCTGTGGCAGCCCTGAAATATGCATGTGTGCAGATGTTTTGCACACACATGTCCCAAGGGCATGTGTGTTTGTAACATGGAACTTTGCAAAATGCACTTTAGTGCATTTCTTAAAGTTTTTGCAAATTACCATCAAGTTCAAATTGATGGTAATTTGCGACCCCTAATAGCGAAATTGCTATTTGCAATTGTATCATGCATTGCATTTAGGGAATCGCAATTTGCGATTACCTGACTGCAATCGCAATTTAAGTAATCGCTATTTTAGCGATTACTTAAATTTCGATTTTTGCATTTGGAATGATGCATCCCAAATGCAAAAATACCGGTCGCAAAGGGGAAGATTCTGCGAATCTGCCCGTTTGCGACCAGTTTTTCGTTTGTTGCATGGGGACCCTTATTTTCAATTTCTCATCATTAACTAACATGTCATCTATAGCTCAAACTTTCAGCAGTCTCTGAAGAGTGATGGTGACCAACATGTGCTTCATCTACTTACAGAGTATAATTTACTTCTCCGCCCCGAGCGAGGCACCTTGCTTTTAACTGACTTGTAGGTTATTTTGCGAAAAATAAATTAGATGAAAGCATGGAGCCATGGCTAAATCCACTGTTATTACTCAATGAGTGAATGATCAGAAGCATTCCTCTCTGAGACTGGATGTTCTTGTGGAGTCAGGCAATTAGTTTAGTAGTTCACAAACTATAGCCTGTGGATCTGGTTAACGCCATAGCAATATTTGATCCACTGTTTTGAAGACAGCCTCTCTGCCAGATAACAACAGAAACTCTACAAATTCACACTGTTCAGTTAGGGAGTAGAACGCATGAATTATGGTGTGGACGTTTGGGATCAATCTTTAATCATTCTTGAGAAAGGTTACACCCCACCCCCTCCCCCGTAAGGGTGAAGCAGCGGCCCGTGCAGGTCAAAGCAGTGGGGCCGGGTGGGGGGGGATTTCAACGGACAAAGATGAGGGAAAATTAAATAAATACATAATTTTCCATCTTCCGTGGAAATCCCCCCCACCCGGCTCACCGCTTTTACCTGCACAAGCTGCAGCTGTAAGGGTGTCTTTCTAGTCATCTGAAACATCGAATGTGTGTATAAATAAATCTGCTGATTTATAAATTGTGCAGCTATTCCTAGGAGCTTCCCAGCATGAAGAATAGCTAAACTAAAAGTCATCCTCACCCCATGCAGAAGCAAATAGCCACGTTTTCAAATTCTTCCTACACAGTGGTTCAGAACTACGGATACCAAGCTAAGCTGGGAGCTGGTTCTAGGCTCATGCAGCCAAATAGGGGAAGGAACATTTCCTTACCTTCCTGACCTTTCGAACCACCGTTAGCGATGCCTTGGATGAATGAAGAACTCTTGGAGAAAAGTAAAGCTGTAACCTAACTGAGAAATATTGGTCGCTTGATGAGGAAAAAGGCCATATGGGCCAAAACAAGAGATTCGAAGAGAAGTCTCTTCTTAAACAGTAGCCAATGCAAGGACTTGAGATGAGAAGACACATAAATATGCAGAGGAAGTTTAAGGATCAGATGTGCTGCTGTGTTCTGGATGACTTGCAGGCATCCAATCGAGTACTCAGGAAACCCTAGGTACAGAACATAGGCATCGTCCAGTCTTGAAGTGAATGATGTCAAAAAATTAAATAGGTTGGGTTACAAGCGCAAAGCACTAGGATGCGTTCTTTCCTAGCAAAGTATTGGGGATACCATCTGGGCCGAATTATGTAATGAGCAAACTTTCTCTGTTGTGCCACAGCACACCAATAAGTAGGTGCACTATGTGCAAACAGAGTCATTGGCCACTATCACAATCAATGCACTGCCACAGGGTAGCTTTTAACTCAGCCCTGTCCTGAGGACAGCACATTCTTTGAAATAATGTGGAACTGCTTCCAAGCAGCTCTGTGTTTTATAGTGCAGGTGGCGGCTGCCAGCACTTTAAAAAGGAGACAGAGATTCTCCTGCAGGTTGGTAGGTGCAGTGAGTGACAGCTGCCCTCAGGGGGCTCACAGACAGTGTACCACTTTTTAGTGTTTCTGTCATTTGTACTGGGCCACGCCCCCATGCAAATGAGGGAACATCCACGCAACACATCGCTGGCACTGCATATGTGCTAGTGCTATCAGTATTACAGAAGGGGCCACACAAACTGAATAATTTTTTAAGAAAGTTTCACACAAATTCATCAATCTGCACCAGTTATTAGCAAAAAAACGATCTTCCTATGGTGACTCTGACCATCTGCTGAGGGTTGCATGGAGGACCCGACCAAACCCTGCTGTGCATGGCCGAAGGCTGTGTCAAGCAGGAGTTGGTTGCTCATTATTGCCTGTGGGCAGGCCTCACTGCACACAGTCCTAGGGCATACTCAGCAAGGGTTTGGCTGCCCGGGGGGGGTGTGGTCCAGTCTGCCTTGCAGTCGATTGCCATCTATACACAGTCAAAGGCAGGGGGTCGGTTGCTCGCAGCTAGTTTGGGTGCAGGGTCTAGCCATTGTGTCACTGCTACAATCTGAAGTATTTAAAAAAAATTGGAAATAAACATCCACACCTTATAAATGTCCTTGCTATATACTATTTGTATACAGCACTGTATTACACATAGTTAAATTGGGCACATCTGCACTGGTGGATAATGTATTGTTTGCAGAAGCTTTGGCTTTTCTCAAACAATGTTTAGAAAATGGCTTCAGGCTTAAGCCTTAACATACCCTGAAACCTACCTCTGAAACTTACATCAGTTGTGCTCAACCTTTACCTTGTTTAGTGTAATACATGCTCCCTATACGTTAGTGATTTGAAAATGATGCACCATATAACTTTCATCATGCACAATCACACTTGAACCAGGAAAGCA
This sequence comes from Triturus cristatus, assembly GCF_964204655.1. Taxonomy (NCBI): domain Eukaryota; kingdom Metazoa; phylum Chordata; class Amphibia; order Caudata; family Salamandridae; genus Triturus; species Triturus cristatus. The sequence goes on along the minus strand of NC_140591.1, from coordinate 673,168,808 downwards.
CCAAGAGGCACGTTTGCAGAGTGGTGGAGAAAGGGGGCATTGCCTACAACAACATCTTAGCAATCCAGCTGTGTGGGACTTACTGGAGGTAACAGGAGGGGTAGTTGGTCTCCCAGGACCCTCACACATAAAGTGGACTTCATCCCACAACCAGTAGTATGCCAGGAGGTAATGTCACTGACCATGTCAAGAGTGATATAATATGTGAGGTCATAAAAAGTGCATTGCGGGGTCCGAGTTATAGTTAGCTCAGTTAACTCTGCTGAATTTCACTGGTTTTGTACAATCAAATCTGAGTCTAACTATAACGTCCAGGTAAGCTTGGTTTTGTTCAGTTAATTTCCAAGGTTTTTTTAATTCCATTTCCTAACTATAAATTTATAATTATAGGGAAACATCCTTTACCATGAAGTCATTTGCACAATCTGCCTTTACAACGCAGTCACTACAGTGACTACGGCATTACCATGTGTTCCTTTACCATGCAAGTCATTACGGCTTGCCTTAGGAGGAGCATTGTTGGAGTTTAAGTCCAACACCTTCCCTACTGTTGCCTAGATTTGAGTTGGTAAAATGTACGCCGGTGCTGGAGGAAAGGACAGTAATGCACTGTATTCACAGTGCATAAAAAACTCTTGCAGTGCTGTCCTACACCAATTTTTTGTAAATTAGGCCCTGGGTATCTGATACAGAAAGGTAAACTTACACATTTTTGGAAGTTTACTATTCGTTTGGTATTCACAAATTATGAGATTAATTTTACTACTAGTAATTGTATGACTCCAGGGACTCCTCACTTATGTTGGAGACACCACACATAAAAAAGAAAGGTCTGTCCTTACTTTTTATGTGCAGAGTTCTCTGCCCAACTGCAGAGTCTCATGGGAGGGAAGGTACTATAGTCTCATTTATCTCTGGCACTGGGGAGAGACAGTTTCCACCTTCAATTTGAGCAATTTCATCCACGGTTGGCAAATGGGGGGGTGGTAGGTTGGCCTTCTTAAATTTGGGATTGATTATTACCAGGTGACTCACTTGATGCTTAGTATTTTCCTCACTTTTTGTGGTTAATGTACATGACGCTCTTCTCTAATCCTCCTTAAGTCTTGCAATTTTATTCCTCAGTTGAGGTACCAGGGAGGCCACTTTCGTAACTGACACTGATATGTTTAGCTTTCACCCATTTTCATTTTGGACCTTCAATTCCATAATCAGGCTTTCATCCTTGTCTGTACCCTTGCTGTTTTCTAAATTTATACTGTTCATCTTCAGGGAAGATACGGAAGGCTGAAGTTACTGTAAGCCAAGCTGTTGGGGTGGTGGGAAAACCGAGAGTCATTGTTGTTCACCATAAGCAAGAACCCTCTAAATACGACCAGCTTATTGAGTCTTTCATCATTTTTGTTTCCCTTCCACTGTCCGTTAGCATCACCTGCATACATTTCTCTTCTCCATAGAGAATTTCAGAAAGAAAGATTAGGAGGGAAGTTTCTACCTTGTTATATGTTGATGACCTGGTTTAATATCATTGGCTACAATTGGGCTTCAGAAATAAATGGACATTTGTGCCTCCTTTCCATTAACTCCTATAGAGCAAAACAAAAAATAATGATAATGGGAGCAAGTGTTCCAAGTCTTAAAATGGGGTTAAATTAGTGGTCAGAAAAGAGTTCCCCTATGTGGGAATTAATATTTCAAACAATCTCCTCTGGGCCCATCAGTATAAATGTAAATGTGCTAAAAAAAGTTTATAAGTATTGATATATTGCAATTTTTTTAATGCACAGGGAAAGAAATTTGCTATTAAAGGTTTATATAACAAATGTTCCTACAGTAGCTTTGTGTGGTATAGAGGCAAGATCCATGTTATATCTCTTATTGAGTCTGAATGGTGGAATCAATTTCTTGGCCTTAGTAAGTCTAGCACAACTGAAAGGATGTGGCTACGTTTGGCCTAACAGGAATAGCATTTTGAGCTTATTCCCTGGTTATTTGTTACTTTCTTTAAATTCTTTTGTAGAATGGGAACATCTTTGAGAAAGATTCTTTGTAGAGAACTTTCATGTGATAGGAATGGAACCTATGCCTTTAGTAAAATGTATTCTCAGTTTTTGAAACAGATGGATAAGGACTATGACGAGGTGCTTTCATGTGAGAATGGTAATACCTTGAAGCTACATTTTTGATGTGTTAAATTGTGTGTCTCTCCTTTTTATATATATTTTTTTATACATTCTAGACACTCGTTCGTAAAGACCATCGAAGGGTATTGGCAGGTAAATTACTGCTTAATGGTGAGGACAATATTCTTCATTTATATCCACTTGTGTGCCACTTGGGTGTTTTTTGGTACTATAAGTAAATACACCTGGTGATAGATGTTGGGAAAGATATTGTGAGACATTAAAAATTGTTGTATTCATGTATTACAGAAAGAAGACCCAAGGATGCTGGTCATTAAAGAGACCTACACATTCTGAGTATGGTTTTTATGATACAATCTAAGCAGAGCGACAAGACAATGGTCCTGAGGAATGCCATGAATTTATTTCAATAGGCAGAAACATGTTGACCTGACCTAGTCAGATAAGAAATCTTATATTCTTATTGTCACACTACTTATTTTAAACCATCCATTAGGGAGAGCCAATAAATAATTTTTCTCCCATTTGAGATGATTTTAAAGTCACATTAGTTATTATTATTATTTGCACTCTGCCCCTTATTCACACACTCACATTGGAGTATAGAACACCCTGTGCTCCTCTCCTGTGGGAGAGTTGTAGCTTACGCAGAGTACCTTGCGGACACTGTGTACAAGAGGGGACCCAGTGATGAAGCATGTCACCATTCTGGTGAGTGAGGGTTCTCGTCTTTAAACTCTACACTGTCCATAGGTTTTCTCTGATAGTTTTTGGATATATATTTTTTTAAGTCTCCTTTTTCCTTATCTTGCTAACATTCTTCCATTGCGGTATTTTTTGTGAAATTTGTGATCAGGAGTAGTACTGCGTTTGGTTGTTAATTCTCCACTGTGACCTTTTTGTGAGTTTACTAGTAGCACAGCTGTGGGCTGCAGGTCAGATTTGTCAGGTTTTAAGTGTTGTTCTCTATAGGCTTTGTACACACTGTTTTCACATCAGGTTTACTATATTTCTTGCAAAGATGACGGATAATACTGGTTTGGCATTTGATGATGATATGGTCCAAGCAATACTACAAACACCTAGTATCCTGGACACACATATCTCACAGACTCTATCCAATACAGAGGAATGGACTAGGCTCGGTAATGTGAAGAAACAACAGGTTAGGACCATTTTACATGCAGCAATATTAACTGAATATCTGAGAGGGAACATAGCCCCTCCTGGTTTGGTGGTTACTAATGCCACGAGACTCTTTTTGGACAATAAAGTTTTCGTGACAAACTGGTCTAAAATTGCATGGCGATGTACTAGAGATTGGCTCGTTTTAATTATCAACACAGCTAAAGAAACAGCTGATTTACTAGCCATTGAGATACAAACATTAGAGAGCCAACTTAAAGTGGGAGTACAGGTCACTGTATACAAGAAGAGATTAGATGAAATAACGAAGAATCTGAATGAGATCAAAGATGATTTGGTGAAGTTCAAGGTGAACAAACTAAAAAAAGATCTTGATTGTTTTTCATTGGAGAAAGTCTACCCATACATCTCAGACAATTATCAAACCACGATGAACAGAAAGAAAGATAAAAGAGGACAACGAGGATGGCGCAAAGATACAGATGAGTGGACCTCTAATTCTGACTAATTGAGTGATTCCAACGACTCTGACTCAGATTACATACCACCACCCTTTGCTAGACGTGGTAGAGGTAACTCACAAGCATATCCACAACAGAACCCTTGGTGGCCACCACAACCATGGCCTTATCCTCCACCTCCACCCTTTCATCAAGGTCCACCTTTTGGAGGTCCAATTTACCCCCCTTTTTTTGGTCAGGCCAGAGGAAGGAGAGGACGCCGCAGAGGAAACAACAGGGGCCGGGTGACGACCGGAACACAACAAGTGAGTTGGGATCCCTCGATAGAACAACGAGTGACCAGGAGCATGACGCCGTCCACAAACGACCCGATTGTTTGATAGTCAACTTGAGCTTGAAACATCTAACAGAACTTGAAACTACTGTTTTATCTAAAGGGCTAGGCTTTGTCCCTACTAAGTCAGGTGACAATTTCTTGATTCAGAAGGAATTTTTCGATTTCTTTCGTAAGGTTCGATTACATTTTTTCTTTTCTGATAAGGGGCACAATGAGACCACCCCTACACAGAACACCGGCTTGAGAAATAAATCAACTTTTATGCCTTCATTACAACAGGTACCCTCTGAAGTACACACTTTTGAGAAGGCAGTTCTGAAGGATTTCGAACTGAGCTTGCAATCTCCTAAGAATACATTCTGTAACATATCTAACATCAAACGGAGATGTATTCAGGAACTTGGTAATAACCAGATTATTACCATAAAACCAGCTGATAAAGGTGGAGCTACCGTCATCATGGATACTGAAGACTATCGTAAGGAATGTTTACGCCAACTCAATGATGCCAGATTTTACACACCCTTGGATCATGACCCAACCTTGAGATTGCAGACACGGATTGCGATTTTGGTAGAGGAAGGTAAACAGAACAACTGGATTACTAAAAGTGAAGCAGAATTTCTGATTCAGAAGAACCCTAAAATTCCTGCTTTCTATATCCTTCCAAAAATACACAAGATCCAGATACCACCTCCTGGTAGACCAATCGTGTCGGGCATTGGCTCGATTTTGGAGCCATTGTCCAAATTTGTGGACCATTTTTTGCGTCCCATGGTGGCAGAGATGCCTTCCTACATACAGGACACCAAGCAGGCATTGTCTCTTCTTGATGCAGTGAACTTTGATCCCACTACTTGTTTGATTGCGACTTATGACGTTGAGTCATTATATACCAATATTCCGCAGGATGACACTCTCGAAATAATAGAATCACTGTTAGAGAGCCATCCACGCGATGATCAAACTCCCAATTTGTTTGTAATGCAATGTGCATTTTTGGCACTTAAAGAAAACTTTTTTACATATGAAGGGAAGTTCTATTGGCAAACAACTGGAACTTCTATGGGGAGCACTTGTGCCCCCAGTCTAGCCAATCTCTATATGTATAATTTTGAGTCTCGTATGATTTTTGACATTAATAACCCCTTTACACACCATCTGAAACTCTGGAAGAGATATATAGATGACATTCTGGTCATATGGGAAGGTGACCAGATGTCCCTTGACTCGTTTTCCCATTGGCTAAACTCTCTTGATCGCAATCTTAAATTTACAGGGGAATCAAGTAACATCACACTCTCCTTTTTAGACTTAAGACTCTATCCTGGTCATGGCAAAATCCAGACAGAACTATACCAAAAACCGATGGCACATAACTCTCTGTTACGTTTTAATAGCTTCCATCCACGAGCACTTCTGAATAATCTGCCAGTGGGTCAATTTCTTAGATTACGCAGAAATTGTAGCGAAATATCAAGATATAAAATACATGCTAAGAATCTATGTCAAGAACTAATATCTCGCAACTATCCTAAGAAATTGGTCTTTGGGGCTAACAAAGGAGCACGCAATAACCATTGTGAGGCCTTTTTTGGAAACTTACGTGAAACTAGATAATAACAAAATGGTTTGTGTGACCACCTTTAGTGATCAGTCTGATAATGTAAAAAAGGCTGTCAATAAAGCTTGGCACATTTTGAATACAGGAAATTTGTCTCTAGAAAGACCCCTTTTCGCTTTTAAGCGTAGTAGAAATCTACGGGACATGTTGGTACATACTAGACCAAGATCTAATGCACATGAAATGAGACAACCAACTATATGGGGAACTACACCAGTAGTTGGTCATTTTCCGTGTGGGTCATGCTCCGTTTGCCCCCTCACACAAAAAGTGACACAGCTTGAGTTAGGCCTTGAAACTCCTTGGATTTTGCATACACATACTAATTGTAACACGAGTGGTGTGATATACATGATCAGATGCCCTTGTTTACTTATATATATATAGGTATGACTACAAGGAAGGTCAAACAGAGAATGATTGAACACCGTAGTGCCTTCCGGTGTAAAAAAACCAACACATGTATGACTAAGCATTTTTTTGATAAATCACACAAAGAAGATGACTTTACCTGGGTAATCATCGACAAACCCAAATACAATATTAACATGGGCCCTTTAGAAAGAGTACTATTTCGTAGAGAACAGAGATGGGTGTTCCGTTTAAAAAGTCATGTTATCGGGCCGAATGAAGATATACTTTGGAATACCCTGTGAACAATCACTATCTTATTTGGTTGTTGTTTCTTCGCATCTCTGTATCTTAACCTTGACCTTTGTTTGGGATCTGTGTGTATTTTTAATGATGATGTTGTTTACATACTATAAGCCATTTTCTAGCCCATAGATTTTTAGCCTGATCTCATGGTCGTCGTGTCCGTAAAGAGCTACATCTTAAAGATAAACATCCTAGACATAGAAACTAGATGTCCCAGAATGCACCTTATTTGTGGGATTGATTGATACGAGTGAGTGTAATTCTTTTATAGCAGCAGCTCCTCGTCTAATAACTAGGGGCGCACTACTAGTAATATCGTCAACAGTACTTATATAAATGAATTGACATTAGAGGTGTTCCTTGTATTTACGAAGTTTTCACTGAATGTTCGTTGTTTGCCGTATACCGGAGGTTTTCGTTCAACTTCCGGGTCACGGCATACACTGAGCCAAGTCAATGGGTATTTTAAAGAACGCCTCATTGATCAGCGTCCGATTCATTCGGGAGAGACGTACGGCGTGAGTAGGTAAGCAAGAGTTTCTCTATGTTTTGGGACCTTTTTGTGACCCGTCTCTCGCTTGGAGACTCGCTTCTATGTGAGATTCGCCTGTTTTTTATCGAGACCTTTACCTTACTGTTTGAGCCCCATGTTGTTTTCCGTCATCTGAGAAAATACTCGCATGCTTGTCAGCGAGTATCCATGAGATATATAAAAAAAACACGCTTTTTTGGAGAACACTTGATTGTAGTGCCCGTGTTTTTAACAGTTTCGTTGTGATCTGTTTGAAAGACAGCATTCATGCAGGCTAGGATAGCCCCAAACAGTTATAGTTATGAGTGTGTTGAACCATCGATTAGCTGCACTTGTCACAATATTTAGATGGATGATGAGATTTTGTGAATTTATATGAGGACTGCCTTAAATAGGTGATTGGAGTATTCCCTATAGACACCCGTTCGTAAAGACCATTGAAGGGTATTGGCAGGTAAATTACTGCTTAATGGTGAAGCCAATATTCTTCATTTATATCCACTTGTGTGCCACTTGGGTGTTTTTTGGCACTATAAGTAAATACACCTGGTCATAGATGTTGGGAAAGATATTGTGAGACATTAAAAATTGTTGTATTCATGTATTACAGAAAGAAGACCCAAGGATGCTGGTCATTAAAGAGACCTACACATTCTGAGTATGGTTTTTATGATACAATCTAAGCAGAGCGACAAGACAATGGTCCTGAGGAATGCCATGAATTTATTTCAATAGGAAGAAACATGTTGACCTGACCTAGTCAGATAAGAAATCTTATATTCTTATCGTCACACTACTTATTTTAAACCATCCATTAGGGAGAGCCAATAAATAATTTTTCTCCCATTTGAGATGATTTTAAAGTCACATTAGTTATTATTATTTTTTGCACTCTGCCCCTTATTCACACACTCACATTGGAGTATAGAACACCCTGTGCTCCTCTCCTGTGGGAGAGTTGTAGCTTACACAGAGTACCTTGCGGACACTGTGTACAAGAGGGGACCCAGTGATGAAGCATGTCACCATTCTGGTGAGTGAGGGTTCTCGTCTTTAAACTCTACACTGTCCATAGGTTTTCTCTGATAGTTTTTGGATATATATTTTTTAAATCGCCTTTTTCCTTATCTTACTAACATTCTTCCATTGCGGTATTTTTTGTGAAATTTGTGATTAGGAGTAGTACCGCGTTTGGTTGTTAATTCTCCACTGTGACCTTTTTGTGAGTTTACTAAGAACTATACTTTTATCAGCACCCAGGAAATGGGGTTCAAAGGGCCAGCAGTTGACTCAGGGGGAGGGTTCCACGCGACCCTTTTCCCCAAAAACAAAGATAAATCCATGAAGGATGTGCCAACCCCCTGCCACGGTCCACCCCAAAGGTCATTTTAGGAATCACTGCAAATTGCCATGAGCTTCATCCTCTATGTGGTCCTACAGGGAGACAAGTCTGTATTTCTTTCCTGCAAGGCCAAAATACACACATTTTGCTCATTGTGCTCCTGGTGACAAACACTATCTACCAGGATATTTCTATTTAGGACTCCTGGCCTCTAAATGGTCGCTTTTTGCTGGGAGCTGGATTTTCTAGCTCACTGCATCAGACAAGTCCTTTGTATGACTACTGGTGCTCATTCCTGCTTGGATGCATTTTCTACAATCCCTTCACAGCCAGCCAGCAGAACACATTCCCTTCCACACACTCCATGTCTCAGAGCATCATAGCATCTTGAAGGTTGCCTGTGTGTCAGCTTAGTCATGGACCAGTCCGTAGAACTCCCAGGGGAATCATCCAGGGCACTCACAAGATCCATTCCCCAAACTGTTCCTCAGGAGGCATAAGGGGGGGGCAGCACCACTGGTCGTGAAGAGACTCCTTCCTAGTCCTGGGATCAGCTGGAGTTAAAGTCACAAAATCTATCCTGCAGCAGTTTCAAGTGACTTCTCCTTACAAATTGGCATTCTTTCGCAGTTGTCGCTCCAAAATCTAGTGTTTTCTCATCTCTCTTCCTTGTGAAGGGTTCTTTTTTATGTGGGAAGAAAGTTCAAGCAGCCAGGTACCACTTACCAATCCTAAGGTGCCACATCATCACTCCTGCTGTGTCCTAAATCTCCTGCATGGCATTCTAGGACAATCCAATATGACAACTTTAAGTTGTCTGTGGGAAGGCCGTCTGAGAGAGCCTCAGTCCACCACTAGATGACACAGCTGCCTGATCCTTTCCCACCAAAACTTCATAGACAAGACCCTCATGAGTTGGATCCAGCGATCTGGAAATATGACAATTCTAAAAGTGCCATAAGGAATATTACTATGATGTTAAGTACTGTACATCTACACACAGGTTGCATTTTACCCCCTAGATTGGTACCTATCTGAATTTAGTAGGCCTACATGGGGTGAAACTTTCCTTTAGGGCACGTTCAATTATATTGTGCAACACAGTGTAAGGACCACCGACCTTCAGTAACACCACTGGCCTACACTATGAATGCTCAGTCACATTTGTTAGAAATTTGGGGGCATATCAGCAAGGGCCGGTGATAATTATCGCTCAGCGCTCTTAGCATGAGGATAATCATCTGCGGCCAACTCTGAATTTCATCGCGGAGATAGCGTGCTATTAGCAACGCTTATCTCCAAAGCGATAAAATTCAGAGCGCAAGCTGCCAAATGTTCGATTATCTCTGGAAATCCAGTGATAATCACACAACTTTTGGTGATAGCTTGCTTATAGGGCCTCACATACTTAGCCATGATATCCACCTTCCATAGAATATCATGGCTAAGTCAGTTTCAAAGCAGGCGTAAGGAAAGTAGCGATAACAGAGGTTAGCGCTACTTTTCTTGTCGCTATGCTGCTTTGCGTGAGGCTTGATAATAGGAGAAATGTCGCTTAGCGACATTTCTCCCGTTATCATGAGGAGCAATACCCCTTTGCATCTCATTAGAGATGCAAAGATGGGCGTTAAGGGAAATGGCGATAAGGCAAGGTTTCACGCGATAGCGTTACCTTGCTGATAATGCGAAAAAATTATCGCAGCTTTTTGTCCGAAAATGGACGCAAAAGCGGCGATAATTTTTTATCGCCTGCTTGCTGATATGCCCTGGGGTCTCTAGTTGGCAGGGGTTTACACCTTGTCCAAGTAGGGACCACCACTCTAGTCAGGGTGAGCTATATATACACTAAAAGATAACCTGTGCACACCATATGGTAGCTTGGCACATAGCTGTCAGGCTCATCTAAAGAGGCAATATGTAAAGTATTTGTACAACACACACACACACAGTAATACATTGAAAAGACCACAAAAAGATTCCACTCAAGTTTAGAAAAATAGATGATAATTTTATAAATAAATCAACAACAAAAATCCATTAGGTAGAAGTTGGGACATGAGTTTTTAAAGAATAAAGAGTTCCGGACGCTTAGAAGCAATAAGCACAGATAGGGGTTATCTGATTGCGCTGGACTGGGGCAAATGCAATAGTTTGGGCTGACAGCAATGGAGGGCAAGCCAGCTACATGACCCAAGCAAGCCCCTTTAAGCAAATACCTTATCTTGGACGCACCAGTGAAATGCGGGGAGCAGTCGAGCAATGCGCTGAGCGATGCATCTATGTCCATACCGCAGGTGAGGTGGTGAGTCTATTTTCTTCACACAGTGGGGGCGATGCATCGGATCAAGCGCCAAGTTGAGATATGTTGGTTCCGAAGGGTGAAAAACTAGGTTTCTCCTAGCAGTCGAGGGATGCATCTATCTCTGAAGACTGCTGCGGTGGCGATAGGCAGACCTGATGCGTCAGGCTCTGGAGGTGATGCGTTGGTTCCGAGAGCAATGCACCAGTTCTGCTACATGCAAACTGGAGATGTGTTGATTCTTCTGGTGCAAGTATCTGGGTCTATTTCCAATGAACCAGGCACAGGAGCAGGGATAGAGACGTTGATTTACCTGAGTCATACGCAACAGGAGGAAAGCCAATAAGCCATCGGAGATCACTTTGATGCAAGGCAGAGTGCAGCTCTCCTCAGGAAATTCAGAGAGCAGCAGGCAGCAGGGCAGCATAGCATATCAGAAAAGCAAGCTTTCCAGGTCAGAAATCCAGCAGAGTATCAGCTCTTAATGGAGAACAGTTCTTCTTCAGACAGAATCCAGCTGTAGTGTCTCATTTGGTGGGGTAAAAAATACAGTACTTAATACCCCGTTGTGCCTTTGAAGTGGGGGTAACTTCAGCAAACGTTTTTTGAAGTGCACAGAGGTCCTTTCTTACCAGCCCCAGCTCCGGAATATCAGTAGGGGGAGTGCAGCCCTTTGTGTGGGGATAGGACACTACCTATAAAGTGTGAGTTCCCCCTTCCCTACCTGCCCAGTAAGAGCCATCAGAATGCAAATGAGTGCTCTGACACACCTAACCTTCCTGTGTTTGTGGCTGTTTAGAGGGGAGGCACAAAGTGAAGCTGGCACCCACCCCAGGCGTGTATTAGAAACAGGCTGCTGGCACACAGAGCAATAAAGGCAGAGAAATATCCACTTTCTAAAACTGGCCTTTCAAAAATAGTAATGTTCATTTAAAGAAGATTTATCATTACTATTTCAAAGATATAAAACATGACACCGCCACTACTTTCTAATCAGACATTACAGCTTAAAAGTGTATTGAGGAATTCCCAATGTTAATCTATGAGAGGAGTAGCCTCAGAGTAGTGAAAAACGAATTCACAGGTTTTTTACTACCAGGACAAACAAAGTTTAAAATTACATGTCCTACCTTTTACTTGCCCAGCACCCAGCCCTATGGGCTACCTTGGGCCTACCTTAGCGTGACTTATGTGTAATAAAAGAGGAACTTCATGCGTGGCAAGAGGTTTTAAATGCCAAGTCGAAGTGGCAGTAAACTGCAAACACACACCTTGCAGTGGTACGCTGGAGACAGGTTTGAAAGGGATACTTGTGTGGGTGGCACACTCAGTGCTGCAGGCCCACTAGGAACATTTAATGTACATGCCCTGAGTATGTGGTCTACCACTTTACAAGGGATGTACAAGTAAATTAAATATGCAAATTGTGTATACACCAGTATTACCATGTGTAGGTTAGAAGCACATGCACTTTAGCACTGATCAGCAGTGGTAAGGTGCTCAGAGTCATAAAGCCAACAAATAAAGCTAAAAGAGGAGGTAAGCAGGCAATATGTTTGACAGAAGATCACCCTAAGGATGACAGGTCTAACATGATTATAAGGTCTAGCCCTGGTCAGTAGCAACCCTCTGAGAGTCCCTTCTGGGACAGGCTACTGGTGTGCAGATACCAGGCTGACTAATAAACAAGTTCACACGTAGAGCCTGTACATGTATGCTCACACATGTGCTTACATGTGTAACCAGCCCAGAGTCTATTATGCTTGCTGTGCAGAAGGGGCCTTATCTTAAAAAGTGGACACTGGCAGTATGTGCTCTCTGTTCCTTTACCATGAATGAGTCTAGGTAATGGGACTTGATTACAATAAAACGCAAAAAACTGGGTAGCCAAATGTGAAAGGTTCTGGTGGACTAAATGGGCTTAACCCATTTGCTAATATATCTAGTTGAGCAAACTGAAGTATATGAGCATCAAGGAGTTAATGCTGATATGAAATGAGCTTTTTGACGAACTATGTAAATGGAACTAAGGGGTTTTAGTCATTGAGTGCATGTTGTATATTTGTTTAAGCTATGCAGGGTGCTTTTTGCAGACAGGCCTTATATTCATAGGGAAGAGATTTGTGCTCCTCTAGAAATGACAACCTCGGAATGAGTTGCAATTTTGACATTATTTTTCTTTTTACATCTTTGACTTCACTATGCCAGGTATTGCATCTACTGCCGGAACATGTTTTGTTTCAATATAATTTTTATTTTGAGTTTTGAGTTAAATACAAAGACATGCAAAAATCTACACACCTGAATATATGTATTGACCATAAAAATGTCTCTCTTTTTCCCCCTAAGTGAATAAATACACATTTTATTATTTAAAACAGATTTTAAACTAAGTAGTATTGTGACTAAATAATGAGGACACCATTTTACAATATAAACTGTCATAGATACAGTCTGGGAAAACATCACATATATAATACAAACACCTGAAAAGGAAAGATTTTGAGGACTCATTTATTTCAGAAACTTCTAGCAGCAGAGCTGAGAACTAGTTCCATGTACATATTTAGCCATCTGCACATGAATGTGAATGATTCTAAAGTTGTCTTCACCAGAATTAAGGCCTCAAAGTGAATGCACATTCTGTAAGATAAGTGAACATTGTAGGTTTTTGTTAGAACTTTGTGATCTTCACAAGCATAGGTCCAGACTGGCCTAATAGGCACCAGGGGCCATATGTAGGTAGCCTAATACCAGTCGGTAATGGCCGATTTTCGGTAAATATCCCGTTACCGACCGGTATTTAGGCTTTTGCTATGTAAGGGGAACATTTTAGGATTCGGTCGGTAAAATTACCGAATCGGTAATTTTACCGATTCGGTAAATACCGAATCCTGAAATGAGATGTAGGTGACACTCAAATGAGTGATGTGTAGGGAAAATAATTCGGTGTTTAGCACCAAATATATGTTGGTGCTAAATACCGAATTCATTGCAAAAAGCAATATTTTGCTGGACTAACAGTGCCATGTGGCAGACATACATGCCCTTAGGGCATGTATGTGCGCCACATGTGCACACATGCAGGAATCAGGGGTGCAACAGGGTGTCAATGTGACACCCTGCCACCCTTGAATGTGCTCCCCCCATTACCGAATCGGTATTTACCGATTCTGTAATGAGGCATACCTTCCCATTGATTCCTATGGGCCTCCAGGCCCATAGGAATCAATGGGAAGGTATGCCTCATTACCGAATCGGTAAATACCGATTCGGTAATTACCGAATTTCTCCGATTCGGTAATATTTACCGAATGATTACCTACATACGAGTTACCACTTCTTAAATACCGAATCGGTAAAGTTCGGTATTTAAGAAGTGGTAACTTGTATGCTACCTACATATGGCTTAATGTGTTTTGGTACGGTGGGGCATAATTTAATCAGTGGTGTCACTGACCATGTCATGAGTGATGTAATTTGTGAGGATATGAACAGTGGATTGAGGGGGTGGAAGTTATAGTTAGCTCAGGTACCTATAACTGCTGAATTTCTATGGATTTGTACAAGTGAAATCTGAGTCTAACTATAACGTTCCTGTAACCTTTGTTTTTTTCAGTCAATTTCTAACATTTTTAAATTCTATTTCCTACCTATAATGTCCCTGTAACCTTTGGTTGTTTAACTGAATTTCTAAGGTTTTAAAAAAAAATTAATTTCCCTAATGTAACCACTACCCTTTGACAGTGAATGTGTGAGTGAGTAAATCAGTGTCTCAGTAAGTCTGTGAGTTGGTGTGTGAGTCTCCGCGTGGGTCTCTGAGTCAGTGTGAAAGTATCTGAATGGGTCTTTGAGGAAGTGTCTGAGTGCTCTTTCTTTTTTGCCCTCTTCTGTTCCTTCTCTGCTCGTTTTCTGCCTTTTCACTGCTCACTTCTGACCTTTATTTTGCCTCTTTCTGCTCGTTGCTGACCTTTATTCTGCCTCTTTCTGCTTTTCTCACCTTTGTTTTATTTGATCTCTTTCTGCTCATTCCTGACCATTACTTTGCCAATTTTTGCATGTTATTTTATCAGATCTTTAGCAGACCTTGATCAGACCTTTATGTGGTCCCTTTTGTGCTCATTGCTGACCTTTATTTTGCCTATTTCTTATCATTTCTCACCTTTATTTTGCCTCTTACTGCTCGTTTCTGATCTCTGTTTTGCCTCTTTCTGCTCATAGCTGACCTTTATTTTGCCTATTCGTGCTTATTCCTGATCACTATTTTGCCTCGTTCTGATTATTTCTAATTGTTATTTTGCCTCTTTCTTTTAGTTTCTGATCTCAATTTTCCTCCTTCTGATCGGTGCTGACCTTCAGTTTGCCTCTTGCTGCTCATTTCTGACCTCTATTTTGCCTCTTTCTGCTTCTTTCGGACCTCTATTTCGCCTCTTTCTGCTCATTGCTGACCTTTATTCTGCCTCTTTCTGCCCCATTCTCACTTTTATTTTGCCTTTTTCTGCTCGTTTCTGCTTTTCATTCTGACTTTTATTTTGCCTCTTTTTGCTAATTTCTTTAATCAGATATTTATCAGACCTTGAAAGGCAGCTCCCTCCACGCAGGAGTATTACTTTTGTCTATTTGACAGCGGGCAGGGAAGCAGATGAAACAGGGAAAAATATGAAACAGATGAAACCGCCGCATCAAGCTAGCGAGAGCATTTTGTCTGCTCTTGCTTGCAGGAAGCAGAGTGTTTGCTGTCAAAGCTGCCGCCAAGTCACAGCACACACCTATGTCCTGGGGGTGACCACCACAGGACACAGCAGGAACCAGCCATGGGGGGTGGCGGTCTCCAGGGCCATTATTTGGTCATTCTTTCAGTTTCTTTGGAGAACCTGCTGATTTAGGGAAGAAGACACAGTAAGATGACTGATGTTATTTACTGTTGCACACATCACTCACACACACACACACACTTACCAACAGTTTCAGAACAACCTATTCATCTTCTACTTAGGATAGTGTTTTAGAAGGATGGTTTTAACCAGCAGCAGAGATGGCGTCTCAGTGGGTTATGGAGGACACCAGATACTGAGGCAGCATCTGACTGAGGGAGAGGACAATAGTGCAGAATCTGAAAGTCTAAAGGCTCATCTTCCAGCAATTCTGACCGACATGATGATGACAGTCATGCTGTCCCTTCACAAACACACTCTGTGCTGCAAGACAACAGTACCAGGTTAGACCAACCCACAGGGCATGCATATGCGGCAGCAAACACAGACAGAGTGATCTCTTGGCAGCCCCCTAATTTAGTACTGCCTCCATTCCTTCTTTTACTGGTGACGCTGGAGGTAAAGTTGATATGGCCGATTGACTACATTGATCTCTTTTTGAAAGGTGACTTCCTTGAGCAGAGTTTGCAGCAAAAACATTTATCTGGACAATATATATATGGGAATAGAGCTGTTCAGTGAGCTGTGCAAAGCTGGCACTGTAGCCTGCAGTCTTGTTCATTGTCATTGCAAAGGATTCCCACAGGAGCTTGTTTGTAAGAAGCTCTAGAAATACCGTAACACTGTGTTGCGTTCCAACGAACTGCTAGAAGTCAAGTTCTCTGATAGGCATGATATGTATGTGGTCACTACAATTCATGATAACAGCACTCCTCCCATCATGGTTTGGGGTCAGATGGCTGAAGTTCACAAGTCCACCTGTATACTTGATGACAACAAGTACATGGGCGGAGTGGATAAGAATGTCCAGGTTCTTCACCAAAAAACTGCTGGTCATAAAAGTCACACTTGGTACAAGAAACTGTCTACCCACCTGATCAAAATGGCAACATAAAATGTGTTTCTTGTTTTTCGTCAAACAAACCCATGAAGACTCATGTCTTTTCTTGACTTTCTGTTTTTTGTCATTGAAAGTCTTACTGCTGCAAAAGCAGCAGCCTCCAATTCATATGCCCTGGAGGACGTGGCAAGGCTGAAGGAGTGACACTTTTCTAATCACATTCCTGCAACACCTGAACAGGCTTGACTATGTTGTCATTGTAAAGTCTGCTCTAAACATGGAATGAGGCAGGAGGAGAGTCGTATTTACTGTCTCCAGTGCCCATCTCACCCAGCCTTGTGTTTTCGTAATTGCTTTACAATGTGCCATACACAAATGAACTATTTGGTGACCGACTGAGGTGGAGTTGCCGTTGCGTAAACAATTCATTGGCTGTGCATGGATACCTACATTCCATATGCCATTACTACTCTAGCCAATCAGCTCTAGGGGTTTTGTGCCTCTACTTGAGGAAATCAAGGAGTTCCTTATGGCCTGCTCAACACCTTTATCCGCAGTCAGAACGTGGTTGGTGCTATAGTCTCCAGACTGCACATAATGGTGGACAGAACATAAGCCACGCTGTCATGGAGTACCCTGTGTGGCCAAATTTTAATGGCTTGATAAGATTGTGAAGTGCTTTTTAGGGAACATATGTACACAACACAAGCACAACCCTGATTGCCAACAAAAACCAGAGTAAGTGTAATAAGTCAAAGAAATGCCCTGAGGGACTTATTTACCAACACTTCTACTTGCTTTGAAAGTGTGCAAACTCAATTAGTACCTTGTATCATAACCAATGTTATTGAAAAAGGGTACAGGATACAATATTGTGTACGATGATTGCTATCACATCTTTCATTTTGGTTATAATACAAGTTAGTAATTGAGTTTTCACACTTTCAAAGCAAAAGTAGAAGTGCCGGTGAATGAGCCCCACAGGACATTTGTTGGCTTATTACTTTAGGGAACTTAGGCAGTATTCCCCAGCATGTTTGCCTTAGTTTCAATGGTAAATATGCTCGCTCAGTTTGAGGAACAAACTCTTGGAGGAAGGCATACTCGGACACCTCCAACTTGAAGGAGTTGGATTTATCACAGTAAGTGCGCTGATGCCACATGTAAGACACATTTTCTTGAGCGTTAGGTAGCTAGTGTAGAATGCATTGGTATGGGTTCACTTGGCAATTGTACAGGATTAGTCTGGACTCTGATGAGGACAGAGTCATGAACAGGTAGGAAAAGCTTACGGTAGATGTGCTTACCCAGGGATATTGCATAGGTAGAAGGAAGATAGTAAAGGTAGTACAGATGCACATGCCATGACTTCATCTTCACCTATGAATTCAAACCCATTGGTGCTGCACTCTCCCTATAGTGACGCGTATGGCACATATGGGTAAATGCTTGGCCTCTGCCAGAACTTAATAGATGTTCAGTTTTCTGTCTGATAAGTGCATTACAGTCACAGCCATGCACATGATGGGGGATGGGACATATGCTTGGTTTTCAGGGACTACTAAGTGCTTTAAAAACTACAGTTCTTCATAGGTTATGATGCGCTCTTTATGAAACTTTTGCAAATTCCCCAGCATGTTTGCCGTAGTTTCAAAGGTAAACATGTTTGCTCAGTTCAAAGAATAGGCCTTAAAGTATACTCATACATCCCCAATTTGCATCCACAAACTGGAAGGAGTTGCTTTTACCACAGTGAGGGGTATATTCACAAGAATGTGCGATAACTACCGTAGGAGTAGCTTAACGCAACTCTCAACCTCGCAGCCTATCGCGGGAAACCAAGTATTCACAACGCTGCGGTAGCATGTGATAGTCACTAGATAATGCTTCAAATGGCCGGGCAAAAATCAATGCTACGCCGCAAAAATGCGAAACGCGAACACAAAAAATCATGCGATGAGGCCAATCGTGATACAAAAAGTAGCAAAAACCAGCCCCAGGCTTGCAAATCCCACGTGTCTGGTGGGAAAATGCACCACAAAAACCATGGAAACAACACACCAGAAACAAGCCAAAGCAACATGGATGCACCCTGACCTTGCGCAGAGGCCAACGCGAACCCCACAACCCCCACAAACCACCAGCAAGGAACAACAGGGACAGGTACGGCCGAAGAGAAGAGGGAGAGGAAGACGGGGTGCAGTCCGCAGCAAAACCAGATCAGCGTCACGGTGGTGACAGAACACTACCAGCAACTGACCCACAAGTAGACCACCTGGAATGCAGTCGGAGTGCCGAGGAGGCCAATTGAGGAGGACAAGAGGCGCTGGCATGATGTGACAACCTAAACCAGGCACAAACTCGCTGCCAAAAGGAAGGCTGCAAGGGTAACAGGAGGTGGCAGTCCTGCGCCACAGGAGGAGCTGGAGGAAACCAAGGCCACAGTCATCAGTTTGGAGTAGGGGTGGGCGGAATTTGCGGAATTAACCTTCGCAAATTATCGCGAGAATGTTTAAAATTATCGCAAACAAGCAGAAATATCGCGAAGATGCGGAAGTTTTTTTCCGGCATGTTCGCGAGATTTTCTGCATGGTTGCGGGTCGCCAACTTACCCATGTGGTTGCTTGCGGGCGCGGCCATCTTGTTTTGAGTTGTTCTCGCGGTGCATGATCGCGAGAAGAAAGACGTGATCGCGCGACGCATGACGTCACTGCGGGCGCGAACTGTCGCGAGACAGCGCAAATGGCTAAAAACAATACAACATCTCATGGAGAACGCGACCGGATCAAGAAAACTTGTCGGCGAACGCAGGGATTCAGGTAAGGCGATCGCGCGCGCGCGAGAATGTATCATTTTACAGCGCGAGCAAGAAACAAATTATCGCCAAGCTGCGGAAACCGGAATTTTTGACATTTTCGCGCTCTCCGCGGAACGCAAAAATGTCAAATTATCGCAATTTCCGCGAACGGAACGAAATTTTTGCCCAGGCCTAGTTTGGAGACAGTGCAAGGAGTAGGGAGTACGGACACAGCTCGAGAGTACCTGACACAACATCAACAGGGTGAGTAATGACCAGGGACTGGGGGGACGGGGGAGATGGGCACAAAGGCACACATGCACAATGAGGTGTAGTATACTGCACACCCACAATTACCCTGGACCATGTCCCTCATCCCCTTGGCACACTGCAGCACACACACATAGCAAGGACAGCACACCCATATTGACGACAATGTGGCACAATGCGCAAAGCCGACACTGCAGAACACAACTGGCTCCGCACATGCACAGAAACATGCCTACTACATCTGACAGAGCAGCAAACTGTGAAATGGAAATGTACGCGTATGAACTCACATCCGTCATGTAGTCCAAATGTACACTGTCCCACAGCAGTAGTCAGCACCTCCCAAACAGTCACAATGTACATTGCCATACAGTCTGCATGTAGACCAGAACAATGCACCAACATACATGTCAACACAATGTCAACATGCATCTACCCTTCACATTGCAGAGGGGCACACAACACCTCTAGCAGAGTACAGACGACAACACATCTGTGATGCCAGTGAGGACCACCACACCTTCGACACCGATGCCCTATAACAGCCCATGAACATTCCATGTAACCCACCACCAGAACCCGGGTAGCCAAGCTACTCAGAGGAGAACACAGAGCCTGCAACAGACCACACAGCAGGAAGCACCCGCAAACACAGCTGGCTCACGACACTTCACCCACCCACACATGGCACCCCGATGCCATGTGACAGCACGCCGAAAGGAGGTGGCCCAACAGGTGTGGGTGGGCTCCGAACCCATGGAAGGCAAACTAGATCACATACGTTGGTGTCTATTACCCTTCAGGGACCACCTACAACCCAAAAAGGAGACCCACACTGCCATAGAGAGACATGCAGATGCACATTCACAGTACATAACCACGCCCAGGGGCCCACACATATCAGTCACACACCCACGTTGGCTCTGCGTATGATGGCCCAGGCCACTCCCCTTACGAATTGAGTGGGTGATGACAAAGCTACATGTCCAAGCTCAGACCCGATGCCTGCGATGACATGCCTGCATTGGCTGTACACAGCACAAGCTAATTTCGTAGGGTCCTGGGCCCCCATGCATACAACAAGACCACAGGGGCACACGCAGACATTATGTTCAACTGGCTACGGGCACGTGCACCCGGCCCCTTTATTGGCAGGTCCACATGTACAGTGATGCCTGTGCTGGATGTGTGTGGGGTGGGTGCAGCACAGACCCCAGGGAGTTGTTGGTGCTTGCAACAAATACAACAGTTAACACAATGAATATGTAAACAGACAACACCAGCATCACAGGGACAACTGCGGAGCATCATGGAGGTAGCCCGAGCAAGTCCAGATGGCAAACAATGAGCAAACAGAAGTGTCCTTGAGTTGCAGTGCACTGAGGTCTGGGCACTACAGCTGAGTGCACCCATGTCTCGGATTGTGTTCCTTCGAGATATTCCTGATGCAGATGCAGTGGAATGTGTTAGACCGGCATCATCTTCCTCATCAACGTCCCAGGTCTCCCACACTGCTTGTGGTGACATCGCTGCGCAACCTCTCCACAGCACAAAACTCAATCAGTAACAGACGATAACTTGCGGTTCACTGAGTCAGTGGCACCTGGAGTGCCTAGCAGGGTATCAGTCTGATGATGGTACCCACGACAGTTGTGAGCAACAACGTAAGTCTGCCAGGACCACTGTTTCGACTCTGGCAGATGGCGGTTGGAGGTGGTCCTGGTGGTGGTGGCGTGTGCCTCCTGCAGTGATGCGACATCTGGGCCGGTCAGGACTCGATTTGGTGTGTGAGCCCTGGTGAACCGCATTTGAGGCCGGAGGCAGCGGACAGCGCCGCCCACAGACATATGGCGTTGATGACCCTAAGGCCAACGCCTCAAAGACCAGCCAATATCTCATAAGAAGAGGCACTGGACCTGACCAGCACAGAGTTAGTGGCCCTGGATGCACAGCGGCCAGCACAGGCACCCTGCCACGGGACGGTGACTTCCGGTGCACTGAGGTAGGTCCACTCGCAGTGAGCGTGTCCTCATCGATGTCGAAGGGGAATGTGGCGGGACAGAGGAAGGTGTCCTCCAGGGCATGATGCGGAAGGTCTGATGTTATCCTGAAGCAGCAAATGGTGGAGTGGAAAGCGACAGCCTCGTTTTCACCACCAATTTGGTATCAGCTGCATGAGGATGAAAAGTAGCCCCTAGTCCATAGACTCAGACGCCACCAATTTATGACCAGAGAGTGTCCATGAATGTCGGGGAAGAGACTTAGTGGCACCGGTGCTGAGAGGGGATGCAGTCTGTGATGATGCCAGTAAACTCCGCCATTGCTAAATCAAGACTCTGTGACCTACTGGAACGCAGTGTAGGCTGAAGGCAGTAGTCAGCAGTGGCCCACACCCACATGTCGTTGGCTTGCGATGCACAGAGTTAGTCAGGGCAGTTGTCGGTAGTGTTCGATCACCTCCTAATGATGATCCTATTCCCTCCAGACTGCAACACGTCATCCTCTTACGCCTCTCCTTGTGTGCAATTATATGTATTCTGCCTTTGAATAATTGATGTTCAGTTCTAAATCTGTGACCTACTCTTGCGCAGCGTTGGCCGAGGGCAGTAGTCCGCATAGGCCCACAGACACATGTGGTTGTAATGCTATGCACAGACTTGGTGGCACCACATCGAAGGGAGTAGAGTGACATGAACTCTGCCTTAAATAATGTTCACTGCCATGGTGTAATCAAGACTCAGTTCCAAATGTGTGACCTACTTGACCGTGGTGTAGGCCGGAGTCGGCAGTAGAGTACGTCAACAAGAAAGATGTAAAGCGGGCCTGTGCCGTGGACGCCGTGATGGTCTGAGAGGCAGTCAAGGTCACGGGCCTCGGGCTTGGAGCTTGCGCAGGCATGTGGTGGGCCCTCCTTGACACACACCAGTGTCGGAAGGTGATCAGTGTGGCCTTGATGCGCAGGGGCGGGCCTGACGGGTTCAGGGTCCAGCGTGCCGGTGTACGGCAGGCCCACAGGATCGCAGGCACCTACACTCACGAGGACGGCGTCGGCCTTGTGGCATGGTGTGAGGCACCGCCCTGGCAGAGACGTTGGGCTTTCTGGAAGAGGACAACGCCCAGGGCTACGTGCTTTTTATTCACACCCCTACGCTTGCCTGGCATACGCTGGGCCATCCCACTCCGCTCACGCTTACAAGGGGGACATTTCCGCAAACTCTCCCACTGGCTGGGGTGACATGGTTGCGTCCACTGTCCACTACACTCCATACACCAGAGGTGTATGTCACCATGGATATGGGTGTGTTCGGCATACTGCGGTTTGTCCAGCACATCTCTGCCACTCCTGGCATTGTGTACCTTCTCAATCATGGTTCTCCTGCATCTTTCACACATGCCTGGTTGCCACCTCTCCCCACATTCGGCTAATGTGTGGCTTAGGTGCCAAGCCATTGATGGCTCATGTTCAAGGCTTGCCCAGGTTACCATTGTGAGTTGTTCTGTCATGTCTGGTGGGTGGTCATGTTGTTTTGCATCTTGGTTGTGATTTTGTGATGTGTGTATTGCCAGGGTTGTGAGTTGCATGGTTGTGGAGTTGAGGTGAGTGGGGTGCTCATTTGGAACTTGCCAAGGGGCTCTGCATTTCCCTTGGTGCCATCCTGGGAATGCTGGTTGCTGCTGGACTGTCGAAGGATGAAGGGACCATGCACACTGGCTGGGTATTTGGAGGCGAGATTGGTGGAGGTTCAACGGTGTTCGGATGTTGCCTGCACATTGTTGTGAGATGTGTGCTTTCTGTTGCGGTGATTGTGTGCTGTGTCACCAGGGGGCCCAGGTAGGACATGTGTGCTTTGGATTGCCCCCAACACGTGCGTGCATCCAGCTATGGCGTATGGTCCTTGCTTGGTCTCCAGCAGATCCTGCGCATTGTGTTGGATGTATAGGGACTGGGGTACCAGGCATATGGTGATGTCCAGGACAGGTGTGAGGGACTTGGATGTGGCTGGCTGTGAGACTCCTCCGACTCTGGTGGGTGTTGGTTGGGGGGTACCAGGGGCCAACAGGTGCCGCACAGCCAGCAGCTTTGTGTGGGGTGGGATGTTGGTTGTCTGCTGTGTTGTTGCTGTCGGCCTGTTGGGAATTGTTGGTCAGGATGCGTATGATGGATGTCCTTTTGAGCCTTTAGTGGACAATTACATTGTCGGGTGTTGGGTCTGTGAGGCTGGTGCGTTTCCTGGGGGTCCGCTGTCTTTGTCTGCGCTGCCTATGTGGTGGTCCAGGGGGGTGTTCCGGGAGGGGGCTGGGGTCCTGGGGTGGTGGCGGTGTGTGTGGTGTGTGTTGTAGCCCTCTTGGGTGTCCGGGCTGCATGACCAGTGGCTCCATGGCACCTGTTGCCCTTCCGATGTAGATGTGGGCTGCGCTCCCTTTTGTTGTGCAGGCTGTGGTCCGACTTTGCACCAGGTCAGAGAAGGTGTTATTTTCCTGCTGCTAACGCGCCTTATCACCTGTTTTGTGTTCTTATCGCAGTTCTGGCTGGTTATTGTGAATGTTGTGGAGTGGTATTGTTGCGGCTTTTGGCACGGGAATGCCTACTCTGCATCTCTTTAGCGATAGTTGCGGGGGTCATCTGTGGCGATGTTTTTTGCGGCTGCTTTCGTGGGTAAATTGGTGCTGTGGGCTGTTAACACCAGCTTGTGATTGGGGCGATAAGTTTATCACAACTTTGGCTGCGATAAAGTGCAGTTAACTCGGCGATAGATCCTTATGAATATCCCCCTGAGTGTGCTAAAGTAAAGAAAAAAAATAACTACTTGATAATCATTTCATGGAAGACATTAGTGAAGGTTCGCTCAGCATGCACTTGGTAATGTTCAGAAAGAGTGAGGCAGTTACTTCACAGATGGTAAAAAGTAGCCAAACTGATTCCATTATATGGCATATGAATGGGATGGGCACCACCGGTTGTCTAGTTTTTAGAACTGTCTGGGATTAGCAGTTTTCCCTAGATGGCTGCCGAGCCTGTGTTACCAAAAACGCAGGTGCTCTCTTTCAAAAACAGGTAGTTTTGTGATAGATAATTTTGCTGTTTTGGGCCCTTCTCTGTCACGGTCACTAGGCCTACCCACACAAGTGAGGTGCCATTTTTGTCAGGAGACTTGGGCAAATGTTGGGTGGATGGAAGTTTGTGGCTACCCACATATTCCAGAACTCCCTTCACAGGAATAGGAGGAAATTTTGTTTTGTCAAAATTCAAGGTTTGTAAGGGATTCTGGGTACAAGAATGCTGTGAAAGCCACACCAATCAGCCCACCCTGGATACCACTAGGTATGTAGTTTGAAAAATGTACAGGTTGGCTAGGTTTCCCTGGGTGCTAGCTGAGCTAGGGTCCAAAATCTAGAGCTACTCACATTGGGAAAAAAGGGTCCCTTTTTAGTGGAAATATGCGACGCATCCAAGTTGCATTTTGGGCTGTTTCCTGTCGTGGGAAATAGGCCAACCCACAGATGTGAGGTACCATTTTTATCAAAAGACTTGGGGAAATGAGTGAATGGAATTTTGTGGCCCACCAACAGATTCCAGAAGTTTCCGTCACAGATATGTGTGGAAAATGTGCTTTTGTGTCAAAGTTTGAGGTTTGCAAGGGATTCAGTGATAAAACGTGGTGAGAGCCACATAAGTCAGCCCACTATGGATACCCCTATGTGTCTAGTTTTAAAAAACATACAGGTTGGCCAGGTTTCCTTTGTTTCCAGCTGAGCTAGGGTCGAAAATCTAGAGCTACCCACACTGGAAAAAAGGCTCCATGTCCATGTTGCGTTTTGGACGGTTTCCAGTCATGGGCTTTTGGCCTATTTACACAAATGAGGTGCCATTTTTATCAAGAGACTCAGGGGAATGGTAGGTGGACAGAAGTTTGTGGTTCTTCACAGATTCCAGAACTTTCTATCACAGAAATGTGAGAAAAATGTTAGTTTTTAATCACATTTTGAGGTTTGCAAGTGATTCTGGGTAAACAAACGCGGTGAGAGTCACACAAGTCAGCCCACCCTTGATACCACTCGGTGTGTAGTCTTAAAAGATTTACAGGTCAATATTTTGCAACCTTTTGCTTATTTTCTTGGTCCCTTCCAGGGGAATCAAAAAACCCTGGATACCTCTGGAATTCCAGGGATATGGGATTCAAATTGGCATGGATACCTTATGTGGAAAAAAGGTTAGGGAGCCATAAGCATGATCTATTCATGATAGCCAGAAAATGGCTCAGCATTGGCAGGGAGGAGGGGCATGGAGCAGGAGTAGGCACAGCAGTTAAGGGGTTAATTAATCAAAAACACATCTTAGAATATCAAATGTACCAGAGACCATGACTGAAAGTTCAATTTGTTGTAGTCATCAAAATCATATTTACACAGCAAAATTGATTAGGTGCTACAGAAAGACCAAGGGTACAGTGAGGCATGTCTAGTGTGGGGTGACTAACAGAAGTAAAGAGACCAAGATCAGGGTACACAATATTTTCAAATGGTATGTCTGGTCAGAGTTGTAGAAAAATCATCTGGCAAACAAATGGTCAAGGTGCAGTCCAAAGAAAATGTAAGAATTGTTTGATCTTCTATGGATATCGATAATGAGGGTCTTCATCAAGAGCAGGTTGTCAGTAACATTAGCTTTAGCACTGAAATGTGTTGAATGATTCAAAGCGGAAAGGTGGTAATAGGATGCTCACTCCATGGCTGTACAGAATATGCTAGTGCATATGTTAGCGAGTTTTGACAACAATAAATTATTATATTCTAAGTAAGCACTTTTACATTAAATACAAATACGCTTGGTTACAAATGAAGTCTTAAAAACAATGTCTGTTCTGACACAACTTTAGTCCTATCAAAAAGGACAAAAAAATGCAACATTTTAATTGCGTAAAGGATAAATAACAGTTCTACATCTTGACATGAGCATACTTGTAAAACATAACACACTGTAAAAGCAGCAATTTCCAATTGCACAGTCCAGTTTAGCTCCATAATTTTTTGTCACACATTTATTCAAATTTAAACTAATTTGAAAACAAACACAAGTGAGATGCAATCTGTCAAACCAGTTTGTATATACATAATCACTACTGCTGCTAGCAGCATCACAATCACCACTAACACTACCACCATTTTCTACATCTTTACCACCATTATAATCGCCACTTTGATCAAATATAACTACAGTTACCATCAATACTACCAGGATCAACATCCTCTGCACATCCTCATAACTATCACCACCATTTTCTGCACCTTCACCACTACTTCCACCATTATCATCATCACTATGATCAAATATCAGCATTGTTACCATCACTACTACCAGAACCATCCTTTTCACCACATCCTCAAAACTATAGCAACCACCGGCACAATTATCACTACAACCACCATCACCGTTGCTGCTAGCGGCACTATCTCCATCATCATCACCAACATCACTCTTACTACTGCTTGATAGTCCGGTGAGTCAGAGAAAGGGTGTTTTTGGCATGTGGTGAGAAATTTGGTTGGATTCACAAAAAAGTATTAAAGTAGGTATGAAGATTTACGTTCCTGTTTAATTGTGTTTTCACTATTTTTGTGCAATTCAAAGAGATTCCCAGTAGTAAGATGGTAAGGATGTACTAGATACAGGTTTCAAGGATACTTCTGGGAATGTAATGTGACATATTTCCCGGCTTCAATTTCTCCAATGTGCAATTGCACAAAGTGTACAATTAAACACTAGAGAAATGCAAACTGATATGCAGATACACATGTTTTAATTTCTATTTTTCCCCTAAAGAAATCAAAAAGTGAGGAAACCCCTTCTACTGCATACCTCAAAATTTGTATTTTATTCGTTGTTGTTGTATAAGCTTTATTCTACAGATAATGTCAAAAAAGCTGTAGAAAACCATTTTTAAAATAATAGTACAAGCAAGAAAAGTATGACATACAACAACATGGGACTTGTATGAGCAGACAATACAACAGAATGGCCGGTTAAACCCTTAGCACAAAATACAATTGTAACATTCAATTAGTTGAAAGTTGATACACCACATAAAAATAGACATTAAGTACAATAAAAGCAAGATAAAACTGAATAAAATGTAATCTTAGTAAAAATCTTTATAATGTTATAGGTAATTGTTAATTTGCTGAAGAATTTTGAATTTTCTTGAAATAACAACAAAAATTTCCAAATAAGGTGCTTGTGCATGAGATCTAGTTTCATAACTTGGCCAAACAATCTTAGGGTCATGCCGCAATTTCTTCGCAACCTCATTCAAGTTAGAGCTGTGCCACTCTTGAGAGGGCTTTCCATCTGATAGGCTATGCCTGGCCAAGAAACATTGCCATACAACAAGCAAAAAGAGGTCTGGAATCAGATCTAAGGATGCGCAGGGCTATATGGTAATCCTGTGTGCCCAGTTGCTGACAAATCGATTTTAGCCACTTGGCCCGCGAGGTGTTATATGCCGGGCAGGCAAACATAACATAGGTGACACTTTCTCTCAGGGCTCTGCAGCATGGGCAATCTTTTAATGTCTCGTTGCAAGAGTGAAATTTCGCAGTCATCTCGCGGACAGGGAGAGTTCCGAACCTAAAATGTATATACAACATCCTATCCCAGGGGACCTGGATTATATCTAAAATGAGTGTTGTGTTTCAATTTAGATACCCGTATATAAGTTTCCCTGAATCATGTCCTTATATAGGCACAACTTGCTTTGCCCTTATTTAGGCATAGAATCCCAGTCCTTATTAGCCATGCTAACCAAATACAGGCAAGGTCACCTACATCCGTCCATCCCACGTCACAATGAGTTCTTAGAAACCAGACCCTTAAGTAGGGGTGGGCGGAATTTGCAAAATTAACTTTCGCAAATTATCGTGAAAATGTTTAAAATTATCGCAAACAAGTGGAAATATCGCGAAGATGCGGAATTTTTTTTTCCGGCATGTTTGCGAGATTTTCTGCATGGTTGCGGGTCGCCAACTTACCCATGTGGTTGCTTTCAGGCGCGGCCATCTTGTTTTGAGTTGTCTCGCGGTGCATGATCGCGAGAATAAAGACGTGATTGCGCGACGCATGACGTCACTGCGGGCGCGAACTGTCGCGAGACAGCGCAAATGGCTAAAAACAAAACAACATCTCATGGAGAATGCGACCGGATCAAGAAAACTTGTCGGCGAACGCAGGGATTCAGGTAAGGCGATCGCTCGCGCGCGAGAATGTATTATTTTACAGCGCGAGCAAGAAACAAATTATCGCCAAGCTGCGGAAACCGACATTTTTGACATTTTCGCGCTCTCCGCGGAACGCGAAAATGTCAAATTATCGCAATTTCCGCGAACGGAACGAAATTTTCGCCTAGGCCTACCCTTAAGCCGAACGGGACTTTCCCTAGCTAGGATTATTGATTTCTCCAAGAACTCATATATTATGCATGAACTACTATTCCTTAGGGGTTCATCCATGTCGTCTTCCTCTGCCCGACTATACGTCAATGCTAGCATTCCTAAGCACCTTCCAGGTACAAATATGCCTTCTCTTACCATGGCAAACCACGGCATGACTCAGCACGACTTGACTGCACGGTTCCCCACGGCAAGTTCGGAAGAGACCATATCCCGGCCTGACGCACTGACCAGACGCTGTAATTCCTGCTGGCAGAGAATTCAGCTTCCAGTGTTCTGACTCCCTTCGCGGGGTGTTAGAGTTTGAGACCCGGATAGAGATTGTCACCTCGCTCATTCTAAATGTATGGAGCCGACTAGAACCTAGAGGGACTCTTGGCATACTAAACTTAGTATATACCATACTATAGAAAACAGCACCTACTTCTTACCTTGTACTACACTTAGGTTAGCTACACTGGGGTAGGACTATTTTAGAAGCATCAGACGAGTATTCACTTTTTAGCCTGTGTTATTTATTTATGTATGTATATATGAATATATGTCATAGCTAAAAGACAATGCTATTGCAGTATTATTTCTTCTTACTGTTTACGCTGTGCGTATTACATCTTGCTTACTGTCTAACGATTGTAACAGCTCATATCTCTTACACGAGAAATAAGACTGTTCAATAAACCCCTTTTATTGAAACGCCCGTCTATATATTTCTGTGTATCTCTGAAGAAACTAAGCATGCACAATTGACTCAGTGAAACTGTTATCTATTGTTTCCACTATTCTGAGACGTGAACCGATTCTAAGGGAAACCAAGTTGTCATGTTTATGCGGTTGTCAGAAATTACTCCCTTCTTATTTATTCGAGAAGTTTCTAGTGACCTCTGAGTTAGCTGGCACACACAAGTAATTAAGTTTAATGTACTCGATAGGAGCATACTGACCTTAGTCCTATACAAAAACTATAGTGTATATTATTCCAATGCGCAGAGCCTATAAGGGAAATAGGAACTATACTACAAGAGCTCTAGACATCTCGTTTGTTTGTGTAAATAAAATTCCGTTGTTAGTCTGCCCACATTGGTTTTACAGCTTTCCCATTGGTCCTTGGGGGTACCTGCCTTTCTCAATAAGCTTGAAGCCCTATAGCTGTCAGCATTTTTTGAAACATTAGAAATCCAGCCAATTTCACAGCCAGTATTTAATCGGATGATCTCAGTAAGAGCTTCAGCATAGGGCAGAAGCTCTGGAGTCTGCCTAATGCGGGCCCAGAAGAGCAGTGGGCGTAATGTAGCTATATCTCCGATCGACCGCCTACCGATATCCAACAGTGAAGGGGTAAGAGGGATGTTTTTAGGTAACATCACCAGATCTCTAATCCACCCTGGAAGGGAAGTTAGCTGAAGGCCGTTTTTGGGAGTAAATCTCTACCCATTTCTAGGGTGGGGAAGTGTCAAATCTGAGTTTGTAAATGGTCACAAACCTACAAGTATGTGGGCATACACAAACTTAGAAGTTAGACCATGCCCTCTCCCCACCCCTTGTCTGGGGTTTACCACTGTGTAGCACTTCTGACACCATAGCACAGTTGTTGACAGGCATAAATTAAGACATTTTCATTGTAAATATATGTTTACAGTAGCAAATGCTTTTGTGAATCAGGTCTACCGGTAATTAAAACATCCCTAAAAAGCTATTGGTTTTCCCAATGCTTGTTTATTTTTGATTAGCACTCGCAGTCAAAAACTCACAAAAGAGTACTAATAAAACATAAAATCATCCGAAACCTCCGAGACTCGAATGTCCTGCAATGCATGATGCATTCAACAAGTGCTGCAGAAAAACCACAAGAGAGGTCTTGGGGAGAGAGGAACAACATAAAACAAGACTGGTCTCTGAGACCAGTCTCTCCATATACGTCACATTGTCTATCTCCCCTTAATCCAAACTGTGCCCTAATGCTCATCTCTGAGCCATTTCCCCAATCTTTCTCTGGAATTCTGATCCCATGCCTCATTCTGTCTCCAATCTCCCTACACTACCAGGGCCAGCATCATGCATGACTAGTCTCATCCAGGGCCTTATGTACAAGGAAAAGGCGGAGTGAGGCGTTAGCTGTCATGGCTTAAGGCCTCACTCCACCACTTTCGAAATGCAAGGCTGCACCATATTTACAACAATATGGTGCAGCCTTGCATTTCCCCCTGTGCTGGTGCTACACTTAACAGTGTAGTGCCAACGCAGGCACCCTTGCACCATAGTGCAATGATGTCTGCTAGCACAGGAAAGAGTGTTTATGTACAGGAAGGTTCCCCTTCCTTTACATAAACAATCTTCAAATGACATTTTGTCACTTCTATGAGTGCTGATAATGCAGCAAACATGGAAGACACCAAATGGCATTTTCTTTTAAGATTGTTTATGCCCCTATCGCTACCACAATGTCGTTAAAAGTGACGTTGTGGTGGCGATAGGGGCTTGTACATATGCCCCCCAGTCTCTTTCAAATAAGTTCAATCCCACTTTTTCTCTGAATGTTATATCTCAAACCTGTTTCCACTCTTCAGTAGTTTCATCCTGCTCTTCTCCTAGTGGGGGCACAGTCAGTAGACCTGCAGCACACATTACTAGGACATCTGCATGGTCAGGACTTTTTTCTATTTCCTCAGGAGGATGTATGACGTTACAACGCATACATTTACATCGCGGTACATTACATCGCGGTTTTTACAACGCAAGCCGTTACAATGACTTGCGTTGGAGGGCGCTGGACTTAGGAGTAGTATAATTTACTATTCCAACTCCAGTCTACGTACAGTAGGGAAGGTGTTGGATAGTAAATTATACTATTCCTTGTCCTAGAGCGCCATCTAGCGCAAGTCGTTGTAACGACTTGCGTTGTAAAAACGGCGATGTAATGGCATCGCGTTGTAAAAGTTGCGTCGTAAAGGTTGTTTACCCCTCAGGAGCAGTCGGTGGTCCAGGAAGTAGAAGCCAGGAGCACGTATCAAAGGCATCACAAAGGTGGAATATGGAGCACCCTCTGTGGACTCACCAAACGCTAACTTTACCAATAAAAACACAAACACAAAAGGGCAGATGTGAAAAATGTCAAGCAGCTGCAGTGTACTCCCAACTTTTGTTTCTACAGTTAAGTCTGTACAGCTCCTCTATGTACACCAGAGGCAGCATAGTAATGATTCCAAAGCATGCGCAACTCCTAGGGTCAGGTACTCACAGATGTAGTATACGGCTGGATACATTCTAGTGTTTCATGGAGGCTGTAACCCACACTAAACACCCACCCACCACAGGTGTCACCAGTCAGGTGACCCTGACAATAAAAGGGTCCGAGCGCACGTGCTCGAGGCCAGTTATCTACCATCATACCGAGTGTCTGTGTGCTCCTTATCTAAGTATGTGGGCCTAGCACCCGACCACTTTACAATGGCAATGAGGGGGCTGTGCCCGTGCGTGCAGCAGCCCAGCAGTTGAAAGGTTAGTAGGAGAGAGATGCTGCGTGAAATTGGCACCCCCGCGAGGAGGTGCGCCATCCGCCTACCGGCCCGCAGGGCACGTGAAGAGGCCTGGGCCTGCATAACGAAAGCGAGGTGACCAGGAGCCCACCCCGCACCTCCTGTGCCTGCTGAATTCTGCCCCCCTGCGTGGAAGTGCCATGGGGGAGAAGTGCTAGCCGATCGCAGCCCACCCGCATCGGCCGTGACGTAGTGGCACTGAATGTGAGGAAGCCGAGAGGGAGTCCACCCTGCGCCTGGAGTGCCCACAATGGTGTGGCGGGACATCGTATACGGAGAAACCGCGCAATGAAGAAAGGAGCTGCGACAAGAAGAAACTCCGTCGCAAGCTCTGGCTGGCCAGCGGGAGCCCACCCCGCGTCTGAGGGCCAAAGGTGAGGAACTGCAGGGGAAGGAAGAGTGAACCGTGCCAATAGCTTAAAGGCACTAGTGAGCAGCCCCGAGAATAGCGCCAACACTTCCCCACTGCTGCGCAGCATGTGAAATGTGAGGCAGCGGCGGCGGGCTGAAAGAGCGAGAAGGCAGCATCCGGCCTGCGGCCGAGTAGAGCGACACCAGCACCCCCCCTGCGTGGCCCGTGAAGAGGAAAGGCCTGCTGCGAGGGGCGTGAAGGGTTTGATAAGAAAAGTGACTCACCGTAGTACAGCGAAGACCTCCGGTCGTGCTGGACTGCCTGCGTGTGCCCCAGGTAGCGTCCGTGCATGTGTCGGTAACTGGCCGAGGAGAGAAACGCCGTCGGCACAGGGGCAGGAGAGCAGCCTCCGGCGTGAGTGCCCCACATGAGGAGAAGTATGCACATGTGGCCGGCGGAGGCCGCGCCCGCATGCCACGAGGTCCCCGACTGGCCCGAAGAAAGTGCACATAGAATACAGCGGCACAAGGGAAAAGAGACACTCACCACACAGAGGGGAACTGTCCCGCAGTTTGGAGAGGTCCTGGTGAGGGGGTGTGAGCAGCAGCCATCCAGTGAACGTGCTCCTCCGAGAGAGCAGTGAGCATGTAGCCCGCAAAGTTGAGGGAAACTGCCGTGCACAGTAAAGGTGAGCCAGAATAAGGCAGCAGCGCCTCCTAGTGGCCATTTTCTGCAGCGAAGAAGGAAAAACAAGCCTGCGACAAGCCAAGGAAACACAGCAGCAGCACAGGACCGACTGGCTACAGCATATGGTTGAAGGACAAAGAGCACCTGTGGATAGAAAAGACAGGACATACTTGACAGAGATACAGGGAGGACTGACAAGTGCACAAAAGTGAATGCACCGTAAAGCTGCCATGCTAGAGTGGTGCCAATCCACTATACAGCTGTGAGGAGCAAGAGACAAAGCGCAGGGAAGCACCAAGAGTACAAGACCACAGCATAGGGGCAACTGCGGCTATCCAAAGCAGTTAAAGTAATACAGCGAGAGGAACCCCAAGAAGAAAAGAAGGGCGCAGTGACTAGTGCGCAAAAAGGGGTGACCAGGAGCAGGTCGAATGACTGGTGGCGCAGACCATCAGAAGCACTGAACCGAGCTGAGACAGAGAGTGCCAGTGAGTGCGGTGGTACCTGATGGCAACATGTTGTCGTTGCAGCAGTAGGAAGAGGCAGGAGCACCACCAGACAAACAAACGGTGATCCAGGAACTCAGCACCAGGCAAGTGTGAATGAGCGCAAGAACAGCGGACACTGCTCCTGGAATAAAAGAAGGAAAGGAATGCGCAGCAAGTGCACCCGGTGGGGTAAACGGAATAGTGCCATCAGGAGTGCGCTGCAGCAACGTGACTGCGGAGAAGAAGAAGAGGTGGTTGCGCGGACAACCAGAAGCACGAAGACCAGGGGAAGTGAGAAGAAGCCAGATGGTCGAAAGGGAGAAGAAGCCGACTAACCCCATGGTCACAAAAGAGAAGAAGCCGACCAGCAAGAAGGTCGAAAGGTGGAAGAAGCCGACCAGCCAGAAGGTCGCCAGAGGGAAGAAGCCGACCAGCCAGATGGTCGCAAGAGAGAAGAAGCCGACCAGCCAGATGGCCGAAAGAGGGAAGAAGCCGACCAGCCAGATGATCGCAAAGATGACACCGGCCTACAAGAAGTCAGGGAGTGACCAACGAAGAGGTTAAAGAGAGAGAGAAGAGACCTGACAAGAGGTCCGATAAGAAGAATGGAGAAGAAGTCCATGAAGTGAACGACTGAGGGGATGTCCGTGAAGAGGACCCCAGGAGAGGTCCGCGAAGAGGACCAGAAAGAGACGGACGAGAAGTTCAACAGTAACTAGAAGTTGGAAGGAATCAAAGGAATGAAGGTCGCGGTGACCGGTCCAGTCACAGTGCGAAGTGAAGACAGTGTCCTAGTGCTTGGACAAGACCAGGGGGAAACGTGTAGAGTGAACGCTACATGGAGAAGCCTGGTTAGGGTGAACAGGCATGAGAGGAGACCAGACCGCGTCGCGAAGGAAGGAAAGAAAAGACAGAGCATGAGTGGCAAGACGCCATGGAGAGAGAAGAGAAGCAGAGGAGAAGAGGATGACAGGAGGTCACCCTGCAAAGGAGGAAGGTACAGTGGCACAGCGACACAGGGCAGACAACCACCACAGGCGTGCAGGGGAAGAAGAGGAGAAGTGACTGGGCAGAGTACTCGCATCGTCACAAGATGAGAACCCCCAAGACATCAGACCGCTGCCTGCTGCCCAAGCGAAGAACAATGGTGAGTTCATCAACACCACCAAGGAGCAGCACAAAACCTGAGTGAATCCACACACTCCAGACAACCAGAGTCCAAGAAGGCAAGCCACCCAGGAACCGTCTGTGCACCCCTGTCAGCCTGTGGCATACGGAAGTAGAGCACAACCGGCCATTCGAAGATCCACCCCTTGGGATAAAGCAAGACTAAGCCGTGGCCCTGTTGGGAGTTCTGAAGCGACCCCTACGCGCGGCCTACACGAAGGCCCACACAGCCCATGTGGTCAAGTGGAAATCCAGAGGCAAGGGGCCTCGGCGAAGTTCCCGTGAAATGGGAGTCCGAATGGGAGAGATGTTCGGCAGCAGCTCCTCGGTATGCGCAGGACGCAGGTGGAGAAGTGTGGCTCACTGGTTAGAGTAGGCAGACCTGGAAGCAGAGGTCAGCCCGGGACCAGGGTTCAATTCCCGGCTCGGCTGGGTCTTGAGTCCATAAAATTGTCCATGGACTCGATAATTCTCGCTCCAGTGCATACTTGATTCATGGGTTCACACTCTGCGACTCTGGGCAATAGCTTGCTTAATCTCCACAATGGCCCCTCGCGGTGGGATGCCTGGCTTTCACCTTGTGGATGCCCTGCTGGGTTATCTCACAGGGGAATACCAGGACGGGTTCCCTAAGCAAGCGCTTAGAGACCGGTTGGTGATTTGCGCTATATAAATATCTGTACATTCACATACATACATACAGAGGCCACAGCCGGAGACTGGTTGCCCAGCGACCCTGAGAGGAAGGCACGAAACCAGATGCCTGACGGCGAGAACACCGAGATGGAGACATCACCCTTGGTGGGTACATGTGCTACTAGGCTGTGAGTCCCGTTGGCAGTTCGGAAGCGACGACTTAGCGTGGCTCACGCGGAGCCCGTACGGTCCACGTGGTCCCATGGCCACCCAGAAGGAAAGCCCACCCGGAGGCTCCAGTGAGAGAGGGGCCCAAGTGAGAGAGGCAAGTCGGATGTAGCTTGGCAGTCAAGATACAGGAACAACATCATGCACGTCGCCTCCAGGCAGAAACCTCACAGCACACTATCGCATGACAGAGTGGATCTCATCACAGCTCCCAGTACCCTGATGCAGGACTTTTGTACATAGACGTTGTTACTGATAGACCAGGTCGGTCTCAAGTACTTTGCCAGGATGAACTCAAATGTCACGAACAGAGCGGTCCAAGAAACCCAACACTGCTTGGCCTGCGGCCTAAAGATAATACCACTTGTGATATATTTTGGGTATCTGTTTTCTTTTACAGGGTGGACTTTGTTTATTTCCTTTCATCAAAGGTTGGGAGGGATGTAGTATCCGGCTGGATACATTCTAGTGTTTCATGGAGGCTGTAACCCACACTAAACACCCACCCACCACAGGCGTCACCAGTCAGGTGACCCTGAGAATAAAAGGGTCCGAGCACACGTGCTCGAGGCCAGTTATATACCATCATACGGGTGTCTGTGTGCTCCTTATCTAAGTATGTGGGACTAGCGCCCGACCATTTTACAACATCAAGATGTCAATCTCTTCCAATTCAAAAGGCAACAGAGAGATGCGAAGATCTTGCAGCGCTCCTTGCTGCAGGACAGCACATTCCCGGGTGTAATATTGCCTGTGCACACTGCCGCCTTGATTAATAATGCAGATACACTCTATAAGATAACTTGTTTATTTGTAAAGTGCCCTTTTCACACCCAAATGGGCATCTTGGCGCTGAATAATAGAAGTCTATCGTTCCACAACTCAATGTTACTCATTTTATCGACCTCAGAAAGGATGAGTGGCTAAGTGAACCTGATGGGGTTTGAACCTGTGACCATGAGGTTGAACACAGGGCCTTGCAGTGGATGCATTAGTCCACTAAGCGACCGGACCCGGCTATTAAACCTCTCAATCCGTCCTCCTCTCCCAGGACAGAAAACTGATTGCAGTGTTTAGGCCAATAGATGATTGTAAACATGCCTCTGCTTTGCTCTGCATCAAATTCCAGTCTGAGGGTCATCAAGGCTATTAGTTCAGATGAAATGTAAACTACATGTCTGCAAAAGCGCAACTGGTTTACTACCTTGGTAATCTGAGATGTTGTACGCCACTCGTTGTGGTTGTTTTGACATGGGCCCCCTGACAGTCCACAAACTGAAGCAGTTTGAATATTATATGCAATGATAGCCCCCTGTAGGGGCACGGGAGTGGGCTCGGCGTACGGGAGGTCCTGTCAGCGCGTGAAGTTACCTGCAGTTTTTGCTCAAGCAGCAGTAAGCAGGTTTGGTTTCACGGAAGACGGTTGATGCAACATGGTGAGTAATGGATTACTGCGTCTTTCATATACTTCTTCAGCGATGCAGAGGTGCACAATATATCCCCACACAGGCTGTATCTTGAACGTGTGCGCTGGCACAGTGCAGAGCTGCGCACTTGTTGCTAAGACTTTGCAGTGTCTTAAGCATACACATGACTAAGCAATATTTTAGATTAATTGATGAGCTGCAGGTAGCACAGCTTGAAAACCAGGAAATGCAATCACTGTTCACTCTGCAAGAGCTGTGCTAACTGATGCACTAACTGTACAAGTCTTATGTGGACGAACTTTGAATTTTGCATCTTTTCATGATACAGTCCCAATGGTCACATCGTTGGCGGGTGCACTACTCAATACAGAGCTGTGCACGTGTTTTTTAAGTCTTCAAACAAGTGCACAGCTCTGCACTGGGTAGTGCACATGCCAATGATGAGCCCACTGGGACTGTATCATGAAAAGATGCATGTGTGCAGGGCACAGATGTGTGTCTGCTTATATACCAATTTAGGAACTTTGCAAAATGTGCCACGTTAATGCATGCACTGCTGACCACACAGCTCACACACTGAGGAGCAGTTTCCCCTCTCTGCTTCCAACTGTGATGTCTGCAGCTCATGTACTAACTCTGAGGAATTCCAAGATAAATGTGCACACATTAGACAGCGTAATCGTACAAACGGGTGCATATCGGCACCCTGCAATAGCACAAGGCCAGGAAACAGGCCCTTGATCACCGACTACGATCCTGTAAAAACCGGGTACGAACCGTCGGACGGAGCATATTCTCCGTCCGACGCGTACCCGGTCGTAACAATATACAAACATGGAAGTACGATTCGCACGGAAATACTATTTCCGTACGAATCGTACAAAACCCCGACCGACGAAAATAAACATACAAATGTGATCCGGGAAAGCGCCGACGTGACGTTGGGACGCACGCAGCCTGCCATTCACGAACCAGGAAGTACGATTCGCACCGACGTCATCCCGCACAGAGAATATTTTCCGGCAGCCAAAAACTGCTGGGAAATCAGGACGACGCGAACAAGGAGTTACGACGCAGACGCCGCAGAAGGTCAGAACAACAAAGGGAGGGGGGAAAGGGGGGGGCAGGAGCAGGGGCAGGCCACAAAACCCCCACCAAAGTCACACAGCACACATGCCCTGGACATACCTGACCCCCAGGCCCTGGTCACTACGAGGGGGTGGGGGCGTGTCCAGCAAAGCCATCGTCCGCCACAATGGAAGTGGTTGACGACGCGAACCGACAACACAACAATACAGGTACGTCCCGTACCCACGCCTTAAGAGCGTGGGTACGAGTCGTACCACGCCCACACCTACGTCACCCCAACAATGGCAGGACGGCTGTACCCACGTGGCAAAGGCCTGGTTACGGCCCGCACAAGCATTCCACAGCGTGGGTACAGATATGTACGGACCGTACCCCCACCCCCGTATGCATGGAGCGTACCCCCACCCCAACAGTGTAAGTACGACCCGTACCCTCACCCGCGTATGTATGGAGCGTACCCCCACCCCAACCGTGTATGTACGACCCGTACCCT
Source organism: Triturus cristatus (assembly GCF_964204655.1). Taxonomy (NCBI): domain Eukaryota; kingdom Metazoa; phylum Chordata; class Amphibia; order Caudata; family Salamandridae; genus Triturus; species Triturus cristatus. The sequence continues at coordinate 673,129,880 of NC_140591.1, read as the reverse complement.
CACCCGCGTACGTATGGAGCGTACCCCCCATGCCAACAGTGTACGTACGGACCGTACCCCCACCCCGTATGCATGGAGCGTACCCCCACCCCAACCGTGTATGTACGACCCGTACCCTCACCCGCGTATGCATGGAGCGTACCTCCACCCCAACCGTGTATGTACGACCCGTACCCTCACCCGCGTATGTATGGAGCGTACCCCCCATGCCAACAGTGTAGGTACGGACCGTACCCCCACCCCGTATGCATGGAGCGTGCCCCCACCCCAACCGTGTATGTACGACCCGTACCCTCACCCGCGTATGCATGGAGCGTACCTCCACCCTAACCGTGTATGTACGACCCGTACCCTCACCCGCGTACGTATGGAGCGTACCCCCAATGCCAACAGTGTACGTACAGACCGTACCCCCACCCCGTATGCATGGAGTGTACCCCCACCCCAACTGTGTATGTACGACCCGTACCCTCACCCGCGTATGCATGGAGCGTACCTCCACCCCAACCGTGTATGTACGACCCATACCCTCACCCGCGTACGTATGGAGCGTACAGCCCATGCCAACAGTGTACGTACGGACCGTACCCCCACCCCGTATGCATGGAGCGTACCCCCACCCCAACCGTGTATGTACGACCCGTACCCTCACCCGCGTATGCATGGAGCGAACCCACACCCGTGTATGTCCTAAGCGTACATATCTTGAAATAGGAGGGTTGGGTGCAGAGTCCTCCCAGCAGTGCCCAGTCATAAGAGGGGTGTGTGCAGAGTCCTCCCAGCAGTGCCCAGACACAGGAGGGGTGGGTGCCTAACACTTCCAGCAGTGCCCAGACACTGGAGGGGTGTGTGCAGAGTCCTCCCAGCAGTGCCCAGACACAGGAGGGGTGGTTGCCTAACACTCCCAGCAGTGCCCAGACACAGGAGGGGTGGGTGCCTTACACTCACAGCAGTGCCCAGACAGAGGAGGGGTGTGTGCAGAGTCCTCCCAGCAGTGCCCAGACACAGGAGGGGTGGGTGCCTAACACTCCCAGCAGTGCCCAGACACAGGAGGGGTGGGTGCAGAGTCCTCCCAGCAGTGCCCAGACACAGGAGGGGTGTGTGCAGAGGCCTCCCAGCAGTGCCCAGACACAGTAGGGGTGGGTGCAGAGTCCTCCTAGCAGTGCCCAGACACAGGAGGGGTGGGTGCAAAGTCCTCCCAGCAGTGCCCAGACATAGGGGGGGTGGGTGCCTAACACTCCCAGCAGTGCCCAGACACAGGAGGGGTGGGTGCCTAACACTCACAGCAGTGCCCCTGCAAAGAAAAGGGTGGAGTACCCACAGATCCAATGCCCACAAATGTCAGTCAGGTGCACAAAGATCCTGCAGTACATGTACCACATGTGTGCGAGGCTGGGAGTATACACATGCATAGCGCCGAAAAGAAAACATGTCCACATGAAGTCAAAACAACAGTCTACATACACAAGTACAGTGACCACCAAGGACGCCACGAATGATGCAGGTGGAGACATCGCTCAGCATGCATGGCCCAAGTCTAACGAGTCCGTCACACACCCAGCCAATGTAGACACAGCTCAGCACCACATATTGGAAAGACCCTGCGGGGAAGATGTCAGGTTACACAGAGGAAGGAACACACCTTGGGACGATGTCACCATGCAGTAACTACTTACATGAACAAAGTTATGTAGCCAACAGCTTGTGATGGCACACAGATACCAGGATCCACCCTATGACCATCACAAGACTACAATTCCCAAACACCCAACACATAATCACCATCCAAAATAATGGGGCCGGTCCACCAACAGCAATACCAGACAGACAGTAGTGTACTAAGGAAAAATAAATTGCTTCATTCAGCATCCAAAAATCTGTTTGTCCCTTGAAAGTTCAAAATGTACAATGCCCATAGGGCAATCCAAAGTTCAAATCCAGGTGGGGGACACAGTGGGACGCCTGTCCCCTAGCTTGCCTGCACAGTCAGACTCCTTCGTCTTCCAGAGGGGGGAGGGCATCATGTGGGGGGGAAGGACCAGGCACCGCAGGGACATGAGGGCGAAGGGTAGGCGTCGTGGGTGCAGGGATGGAGGACTCCACCACAGGGGGTGGGGCAGGGCCAAAGGCAGAGGCCAGGATGGCGCCGCACACCTTAGCAAGGTCCTCCAGCGACTCCCCTGCACCCGAAGGAACCACAGGCCCCAAGGAGGGGGGGGGGCCAGAGGGATGGGTCGCAGTGCCACTGGGGGAGGGTGTGGACAGGGGGGGACTCAACCACCCTGACCGGGGACTCCCTTGACCGCTTGCGGGGTGGTGTCACTGTGGGGCTCAGGGACAGAGCGGCCATGAAGGAGTCTTTGCCGGATATGTGGCCAGGAGAGCTGAGGGGAGGGGATTTGGAGGGAGTGGATTTGGTGGAATGCGGACTGCCACTCTGGCTGCGTGTCTTACGTTTGCCCCCCGACCCAGTGGGTGTGCCTACTTCACCCTGTGTGTGCGTGCCAGGAGGTGTGCGTTTGACCTTCCCTGCTGTTGTGGTGCCTGTGTCTGTTGTGGTGGGTGCATGCTGACGTCTGGGTGTACGTGGGACAGGCATGGGAGTGGGAAGTGGGGATGGGTCAGGGGTAGGGGGTTGGACGAAGCGCTGCAGGAGACCCACTGCTGCAGTCAGTGTCGAGTCAATGGACCTCAGCAAGTTGCGTTGGTCAGCCTGCGATGAGAAAATGCCCTCCAAGTATGCCTCCATGTTGTTCAGCACTTGGCTGTGGCCATGGAGGACATTAAGCATCGCAGCCTGACCAACCTGCAACTGCCGCTGGATGTCCACAGACTCGGCATTGGTGGCAGCAGTGGAGACAGGGGCAGGGGGTGCGGTGCCTGGCAGGAAGGAGACATGCGGTGACTGGGCACGCTGGGAAGGGACACGAGCAAGTGGGAGGCGGCTGATGGCAATGGAGGGGGCGGGGAGAGATGTTGTGCCGCTGTCAGCTGCTGGTGCAGCCTCCACCCACTCGGAGAGATCATCCTCGGACCCTTTAGCTTCATATTCTGTGGTGGCAGTGGACAGGTCCTCGGCCTCACTCTCCTCCGCCTCAGTTCCACTCGATGTGCCAGCCACGATGTCACCGCTGGCACTGGTGCTCGGACCCTCCGCTCTGCGCTGATGTCTCCCTCCGTGTCCCCCGCCGATGCTGTGGGCAAGGTGAAGAGACAGCAATTAATCATACACCTGTCTACATATGTCACATGAGTCCAATCTACATAGGTTACAGTGCATAGCCTGAAAAGAAAGATGAGTAACATCTACAAAACAAGGTACATATGTAGGGCATGCAACACACAGTTGGTTGACCCACCATGCCACTGAAAAACTATGGAGAGCATGACACAATAGCAAATGACATGAAATGGATTTTGACAGAGGAACTAGGCCCTGGGGACAATCCAGCACTGCATCTGCACCACACAGCGTCGCCGAAAATAGGGATGTGCAGGGACCATATCCATGAACTTGAGGCACATGCTGCATAGGTAATACTGAAAACATGCCCACCATGACTGGCTCACTGCACCTTGAGTGTATGTCCAGACAAACATCACACACTGGCCAGACCTAGCAAGGAGATATCAGGTTTTGACATGTAGGCTTTGCCCACACCAACCACCCCCTACATGAGACAATTAGTTGAGACACAGGAAGCACTTACATCTCTTAGTCTGGGTGAAATACACATGGCCTGCATAAATGCAAGATTGGACACCAAATACCCAAGGTGCGCCTGTCCAAATAATCATGTACAAATGGTCATCATCAGATGATTGTAACAAAAACACAAGCACTGGCCACCGTGAGTATGAACAAGGAAAATCAGGTCTGGCTGTACAGTGGACACTTGTACTACATTTTACGTCAATATACATGGTGCCAGGGGACAATGGCACAGAGCACAACCTATGCTGTAGACACTGAGAGAGTCCACATTTTGTGATGACACACATGACACCTATGAAAATATGCCCCAGGGGACAGTAGTGGCCACACAACTCCATGGTCCTGAATGGGAATGACTGCAACACACGCCACCATCCCAGCACCATGCGTATTGCACACTCATGCACATCGTGTCACAGGCCACAACATAGGACATGCGTGCTGTAAGGCATGACACTTGAGAGACTAACTCCCATGTCTGGACTCAGCATCAGTGCCAACTGACATGGAACCCACAAGTACTGAACTGGACAGGGCACAGGCAAGGTCCCAAAACCTGTTACACACCACCCCCACACATGATGCTACAGGCATTGTTCACGTGGATAAAGTGCCAGCCTAGATAACCTTGTGAAGGAGTGACTACACACAGACCAGGGAACACATTGCAAGGAGGGGAAGGGAGGCAGGAGAGCACCGCTATACTGTGGGTAACAGGATCTGCACAGCACCTTTAAACCCTGGCAGTGTATCCATGCAACTGTGCACTTACAAATGCTGGTGACACACAACAAACACACACCTACCCCCTTCCTGCTGCTGCTTCTCCTGTAAGCGCCTGTCCAAGTCTGGAAAGACCACCGCCAGCACACGCTTGTGGATGTGGGTCAGACGGCGGCACCCGCGGTTCTTATGGGTCTCAGGTGAGTCCCCCAGCAGGACCCGTGCAATCCTCCGCGTCCAGCACCGGATATCCTGCCAGCGTTTTCTCACCTGGGCCAGGCGCCGCTTGCGACCCTCCGTCCTCCTCACGGCACTGACGGCGTTCATCCAGATCTGCTTCTTGGCAGAGGCGCCTACCTGTGAGGATGAACAAGTGACACTACATCAATACACCTGGCACATGTCACAGAGACACATATTAGAACAAATTTGCTGTTTACAATGAGGCATAGTATGCATCCAACGCATTGCACCTTTGTCATAGGGACATGATCCTCTGGGGAAGGGCAAAAGCAGTACGTGCCATGAAAGTACACAGGTGGAATGAGGGCAACGACACAATCAATGATCCAGGCTCACACTGTGCATCACAAGCTACACCAGGATTATGTGCAGCACCTCTAAGCAGTCACATGCCACAGGCCACTGACGGTACCTCAGCAGAGTACACAGACACACACAGGCACAGGACATTCACCTGCCATTGCCAAATGCAGTGACAAACCTCACTCTGCACATGTGCCACTAGACGGGGGGGGGGCTCACAGGTGTGGGGCTGGCTCTGCACGTCAGACACACAGCACTGCTCCCTGCTCACATCAGATGGGCAGGGTATATCCATCCCTCATGCAGCCCGGGTGCTATACTCCACATATGCACCCACCCACATGACAGGGGACTTACACAGACACCCATGTCCAGGGTACGAACACATCATGTGGGCACTCTCGGCACAGGTACACAGAACTAACACACATCTGTGGGTACAGTCACCTGTCGCACTGGGCTGACCACATAATCAAATGAGGACTGTAGAGGCTACATTCCCAGGAGGACAAGACAGGCAGAATGTGGCATGCACCATGCAGTGATTGTCACAGTAAACACAATGCAAGTGAGGACGGCAGACATGCACCACAGCATGCTCTGGCTGGGAGACATCAGGCATTCCCCCCCCTGGGACCCCCCCTACAGTACATAGCATGTGTGTCACACCTGGACACAATGCCAGAAGTCACAGTCACAAAAAAGGGACACAGTCTGTGCTAGTAGACTCTGCACTCACCTGATACCCTGGTCGCCCATACAGCAGGGGGTACTGTGGGAGGATCACATCCAGCAATGCCAGGTTCTCCTCCAGGGTGAAAGGCTGTCGTAAATAAAATATTACGCACTCATAATTTCTATAGGTATCAATAGGATCATGCATAAAGCAAGAGGCTGAGTCCGTGGTATCAGGTTCAAAAGGGCTTTATTCCAATAACTCGAGTTATAGGGAGAATGGTTCCATCACCACAAGGGATCAGGAAGGGTCTTCTGCAACTTTATTCACAGAGTACAGTATATATACATTCAATATTATACGTAAGCAGGAGCGCTTCAGGCACAAGAGAGCAAGAGAGAATGAGATAAGAGCATGTGGGCGTGTAAGTAGGCGTGAAGGTGGGCGTCCATGTGGGCGTCCACTTGATGAGTCATAGGTGAGTGTCATAGGTGGGTGGGTACCTGGAGGGGGTTGCGTGATCAGCTGGAACTTTACTGGAACTTTGCCTTACTTGTGCTCAACTCGAGCATGACGTGTAACTGAAGTGTAACTGGGGGAAGATTGCTGTGCAGCCGGGGAGTCTGGAAGAGAGGCCTTCAGTGTCAGGACGACCAGCACATCTTGTATTATCTGATATCTAAAGTCCGGAGCAGGAACTGATCTGTGACATAGGTTGCCCATCACCAAGAGCCGATGTGGATTCTATTTCTTTATTCACTGCGTGGGCCTTACATGGGGGCTATGAGCTTTTCACTGACGTGAGCTTTGCAATCACTGAAAGGGAGACAGGCTAGGCTCTATCCTTTGCAGGCGGGTTTTATTTATTCCTCCTTTTCCAGGCAGGAATGTGATTCAGTAGGAGTAAGCAGATAACCGTGCTCAATACTATCTCGGCACCCCGGACTGGGCCCCTTTGGCTGAGGCCCAAGTGTGCGAGGCCAAGGATACGCAGCTGCAGCTCTCAGAGCGTCTGAGGCCTGAAACCTCTTTTCGGGCTCCGGCTGAGCCACAAAATAGGCTTTCATGAAAATGGCACGAGTGCAGGAAAACATGATGCAAAACGTGTAGGCCTCAGTGCAGATTTGTCTTTTCTCTCATGGGAGACTTGATGGCAGGCCATGTTATAGCATAGGCATCATGGTTGACAGGCCATGGAGGGAAAATGCATGGCGTACATGCATGTACACGAAACGTTGGGGAACACATAGGGGACACATAGGCCTTGTCATAATCTTTATTTTCTCAAGGCTGTGCCCTCTCCACAGACCTTGACATGGTTCCAGGGAATCAGGAGCAGCAGCTGGGTCGTAGAATCCAAAGATGTGCAGGCAAGTGCTCCCTCATGGGGCCTGGCTGCCTTATATCTGCCTTGCTGGCCTGTTTCATGCACAGGAGTACAGAGTGATTGGTCACTCACATTTGCATCCTATGTTTCCTCCAATCCCTTCAAACCTAGCACAGTCAGTGGGTTTGTATTGTTTTTTTTCTTGAGCATGATGTCAACTCCAGAACCACATTGCAACAAAGTAGATTCATTCAAACTGACTTCTGCTGCGCACCTTCCGGAAAAAATTCAAACTTTAAACTTGGTCTCCATGACAACCAGCATGCATGTAGGCCTTTATACTTGTCCCTCATGTGTCCTCTATGTAATTTGGAGTTTCACACACAGGTACGGTGCGTACCGGGGCCCTAGGGCACCCCAAATGCATAGCAACGGCCCGTACAGGCGTGTGTACGGTCCGTATCACTATAGGTACGCATACGCGAGCACACCCATAGTGATAGTGAGCATACAGGCGTGTGTACGTTCCGTATCGCTATGGGTGTGCTCGCGTATGCGTACCCATAGTGATAGTGAGCGTACAGGCGTGTGTACGGTCCGTATCACTATGGGTGTGCTCGCGTATGCGTACCCATAGTGATACGGACCGTACACACGCCTGTACGCTCACTATCACTATGGGTACGCATACGCGAGCACACCCATAGTGATAGTGAGCGTACAGGCGTGTGTACGGTCCGTATCACTATGGGTACGCATACGCGAGCACACCCATAGTGATAGTGAGCGTACAGGCGTGTGTACGGTCCGTATCACTATGGGTGTGCTCGCGTATGCGTACCCATAGTGATAGTGAGCGTACAGGCGTGTGTACAGGCGTGTGTACGGTCCGTATCACTATGGGTGTGCTCGCGTATGCGTACCCATAGTGATACGGACCGCACACACGCCTGTACGCTCACTATCACTATGGGTACGCATACGCGAGCACACCCATAGTGATATGGACCGTACACATGCCTGTATGCTCACTATCACTATGGGTGTGCTCGCGTATGCGTACCCATAGTGATACGGACCGTGCACATGCTACAGACCGTACACACGCCTGTACGCTCACTATCACTATGGGTGTGCTCGCGTATGCGTACCCATAGTGATACGGACCGTACACGCATGCGTACGCTCACTATCACTATGGGTACGCATACGGCATCACTCCCATAGTGATAGGGAATATACACAGGCCCTCTGAGCGAATGTACGGTGCCGTTCACACATCACAGTGGTGACAGGCAGCACACAGGAAGGAATAGAGCTGACATACTTGTCCATGGATGGACATCAAGGCATTGTCTGGGCAGTACTACATGTGTGGGGCACAGGTGTGAAAGGCTGTGATGTGGCACATTACTCCTGAGTCGAGAAGGCAACAGATGTATGATGAGATGTGTACAGATGTATGTGTGACGGTGCAATGTGTGCCAGGCATGCCCTTAACTCCTTTGACATGTGTGCATGTCGTACTGCACACTTGGGATGAGCGTCACTGGCATGGCACAGTCAACAACACATGCAAGTGTCCCCTGATGCCCGCTACAGGGGTTACCACACCAGACATGTGAATACCCACGGTGCACGATGTGTCTATGTCATGTTTGTGTGGGGTGTTCCCATTAGCTTGATGTTGGTGCTCCCTCAAAAGCATCAGCTGTTGCAGCAACCAACATGTGTCTGTGTGTAGATGGACATGGCACACTGTTACGCACACCAGGCCACATGTGGTATCGGATGTGAGGTGCGTATGTATGCATGGGACACGGAGTAGCGTAACAAGGACATGTCTGCATCCTCTCAATGAATGTGTGGTGAGTCATTACATGTACACCTTATTGGCAAGGTGTGTGGGCTGTCCTAGTGTAATGTTATGTGACCTGTGGCTCTAGTGTTCCGCTACCTGTCTCTGAAATCGACATCCTACTTCTGCTGATGTGTTGATGTATGTCACTCCTGTGTTGCGTCTGGCTGTTCACTTACACTGGGACACAGCTAATCCCATTCCATGGCATGTGGAGGTTCACAATCTCCATGTGTAGCTGGGTCTTGGTAGGAGTGTCACCTGGCAGCCATACGTGTCCAGGGCATGTGGCACATACCTGACTCCGTATGTAGCATATGTGTATTGACAGATTAACATGTGCTCAGTACAAATAAATTGTTGTTGTAGTGCACTCACTCTTCCTTGTCACTTCCAAATTACTGCAGAGCGCCGCCTCTTCCCCGACCAATTCCGGACTTGGCTGACATGCGGGAGAATGACTGTATACGGTGCTATCGCTTCCCCCAACCGTTGATTGAGGAGTTGACGGCAAGGCTGGCACCACACCTGCAACCCCTGCACAGGTATCCTACGGCACTGACACCCAAGTTGAAGGTAATGGCAGCCCTACATTTTCTTGCCACGGGTACCTTTCAATATACAGTGTGCTGCATGATTTCTTAGAGGCCATGTTGCTTCACCTGGATGAGTTCATCCATTTCCCAACTCCTGAACTGTTGACTGGGGTCAAGCGTGGATTCTATGCCCTGGGAGGGATGCCCCATGTCATTGGGTCCATAGATGGGACACATGTGGCTTTGGTACCACCACAGGCACAGGAGGTAGCGTACAGGAATCGCAAGCACTACCACTCCATCAATGCCCTTGTGGTGTGTCTGTCCAACATGGTGATTTCACATGTCTGTGCTCATTTTCCAGGATCAGCACACGATGCCTACATCATGAGGCGTAGCAGGGTGCCTGAAATGATGACGCAGCTGCGCAACAAACGAGCATGTGTTGTTGGTGGGTACACTCTGTCTGTCCTGTATTTTGCGTAGACTTCCAGCACGACCGCTTCTCCTGTCCTACTTATGTCCATGTGGTTTCCATGTAGGGGACGCTGGCTATCCCAACATGCCATGGCTGATCACACCTCTCCGCAACCCCATCACGCCGGCCCAGCTCCGCTACAACACCGCCCATGGCCGGACAAGGCGAGTGATAGAGAGGACATTTGGCCTCCTGAAGAGCCGATTCATATGTCTCCACAAGACCGGCGGCGCCCTCCCATATGCCCCGGCGAAGGTCTGCAAAATCTTAATGGTCTGCTGCATGCTGCACAACATGGCAGTTGAGAAAGCTGTGCCACTCATCCTGGATCAAGATGATCAGGACCATCCACCCGTGGAGGACGAAGGTCTTGGCAATGGGGCTAGTGATGTGGAGGATGTGGTTCCGCAAGAGGACATCCGGAGTCGGCTCATACGCGACTTCTTTGCTTAGTGGTGAGTACCAGTGTCTGTGTGTGCACGCATTGGTCCCCGTGTGGCATGTGTTGCCATGTGTGTGTCCATCTGCATGTATGCCACGTGAGTCAGAGGTGTGTGTGGATGTGTCACTGGAGTGATGGTGCCAGTGATGAGTGTATTTCCCCAGTCATAATTGTGACCTAGCATGTTGTCATCCTTACATGTGTCGAGTACATGCACATGCAAGTGGCTGTGCTTTTTGTGGCTGACTTCTTGTGTGTCTCTCATCCCCAGGTACTTGCGCATGCCGTCTGCTGGTTGCATTGTTGTGGCACTGCTATTCCTCATGGACACGTCATCGTGTGCTGACTCAGCGTTACACGCACGGACAAGTTTGGAAGTCTCCTTAGGGTAAGGGATGCATCAGGGGTGTATTGGGTGTGGCAGTTGTTTACGATGTGTGCACACTGCCCCTGTCGATGTTTGGTTCCTCTGCAGACATGTTGCATCACCATGGGACACATGACATGTAGCTGGGTACACCTGAATAGATGGTCAGACTTGTTGACAGTCATCTGTGATGGGATAGTGGATTGTGATGATGGCATCAATGTGTGTAACACTGCCCTCGGACACATACGGTTTGCATTGGCTTGACATGGTGTGGGACTTCCACATCAGAGGATCAATGGTGTATGGCAGCCTCTCCGTGAGCAGCAGGGGGTGTTTAGCTGTTAGCCGACACTTGTGTGCCAGTTCCATGGCTATCACGCATTTGTGCTGCAGAAGGGGGGTTCCAGTGTTGGACCCACATGTTACTCCACATGACCTGTTTATATGTACTCCGAGTTGCCTCTGCATTCCCGAATACATGAATAATAAAGGTGTCCCTATGCCTCCAAGGTGCCTATTCTCAGTCAATGCTGGTGTGTTGCCACGGTGCATCCGGCATGTCTGGCATGGTTTTCCGTGATAGTGGCTATGTGTCTATGTGTCGAGTAGCAAGATGCAAGCTGTTTGTGTGGGATTAGACTGTGTATTGTGCATGATGTCCATGACTGTGTGGGTATTGTGACATGTGCCATCCCCATGCATCCAACGTTGGCCAGGCCACCATTCTCTGCATCCACCTGACTCAAGCCTGCAGGACATGGTTCTGCCACCTGTCCACACATACCTGGGTGCCCCCAGGACACTCCACATGATCCCTGACCTCTGCGCATGGCTGTCGCTGTACTCAATATGTCTGTCGGCACGGTTGTGCGGCCACCCCCTCTGCTGGTTGGGCCCATCACGGGTGTGTATGGTGCTCCATGTCTGTGTTGCCTAATACATTGTGACCCATGTGTGTCCTGTGCCAGACTCAGGCCCCAGGGTGTGGATGGTTGAAGTCATATGAGAACTCAGGCATGGTTAGACTTAACAAGACACATGTAAGGTAATAATGCAAAATGTAGGCATCATCTCTTTATCGTGTAACTTTTTATTTTTGTTGGGGTACGTGGGGGGGGGGGGTATGACATGAGGGGCTTTCCGGGTGTGTGGAATCCAAAGTTCACTAGGGGAGTTGGTGTCCTTGCCATTGGAAATCCTCAGAGTCCATGCCACAGTCTTTGTCAACATTGGTCAGACAGTGACCAGCAAGTCGATGTGGCAGAGAATGTCTTTTGCTGCTGTGCTGCTGTTGGTCCAGTGGGCCAGGTGCCAGGCCAGGTGTCCTGGGAGATGGTGCTGTTGCGCTGACCCTCACGGTCTTTTCCGTGGACGACCCGCCCTCCTGCGGGGACCCTAAGAAGCAGGCCGTGACGATGTTTGGGATGCTCCGTCGGATGTCTCCTCCTCCTTCTGATCCCTCCCTGTGGGTGGTGATGTTCTACGCCTGGTGGCACAGGGAGGGTTGCCCATGTTGTCGGCTATCCGACGGAGTGTACGGTGAATTCCCATGAACACCGTCACGAGCTCAGCCTGTCTGTCCTCCATCCGCCCTTGGTGTCGCAGTAGACAGTCATGTTGCTCCGCATGTTGCTGTGCCTGCTGGGTCTTGATCTCCTCGAGGATGGACACAACCTGGGCCATGCCCGTGGTGTCCTGCCGGTATGTCTCCAGGATGTTTCTGACATGGGAATATACCGGTTCCGCAGCCAACTGGTCAGGCTCGCGCCTCCGCTGTCCTCCACTCCCACCAACCCTGCCCACTTGCACCTGGCCTGCCCTTGTGGGCACATCGGGTCTCCGGGACCCCTGAGGGGTGGCATTGGCGTTGTCGCCTGCCTCCTCCTGGGTGCCCGGTACACCGTGTCCCTCCTGGCCAGCCTGGCTGCATTGTGGTGGTGGGGCAGGGATTCTGGGAGTCTCCTGGGATGTGGCAGGAGTGGGGGTGGTGGTTGGCCCAGTTGTACCTGACGCAGGTACTGCAGGTGGTTGGACACCAGAGGGGCCAGGTTGGTCGGGGTCGTCCACAGAGTGGTGAGAGCCGTCGCTGCCGGTGGGTCCGTCATCCCGCCAAGCCGGGTCATGTGAGTCTTCCCCCCCAGTGTTGGGGGGTGATCCATGACGTTGACCTGTGTGTGAGAGAGACAATGTTAATTTTGTTCCATGCAACATCCATGTTTCATTCGTTTCTAAGTTGGCACATTTCCTCTGGGAATTTGGATATGTCTTGCATTCCACTCACAGTGCACTTGTGCATGGGTATGTCCCTTGGCCACAGCTTTTGCGACTTTACCTTTGTGTGGCACAGTCTTACTTGCTGCGTCAATTGTGACTGCAGTCAGCAGTGGAGTGGGCAGGTGTGGCGAGCCATGCATTGGCGCCTCCGTGTTGCACTGTACGTGGGCACATGGAGTTGTTCCACACACTTATATAATGCAGGTAGCTGGCGTTGTGCTCGTGCACAGGTTGAGACATGGCCCAGTGTTTAGCCATGGAGAAGAGAGGGGGATTCAGGCACTGGCCACCCTTGTCTACATGCACGCAGTCCACCTGCTGACGAGCAGACATTCCCACACCCCCCAAGGCTGAACTGGTCTCCCTGTGTGTCCCTTTCTCACTCCCTCTCTGTCCCCCTCTCCCTCCCTCTGTTTGTCACCCACTGTCACCTCAGCCCAGCTTCCTAGGCACACACTTTTTGCAGTTCTTTGAATGGCCCTTGGCTTGTTTATGTGAGTTTGTTTCTGATCTCCAGGCACCCATTGGGTGTAGTGTCTGTGTCTGCGCTGCTGCTGTGGTGGTGTGTGCTGCCACTCTTTCACAGTGTTGGCTGTTCATTAGCTGCTGTCATGTGCAAAAACGTGCCGTCACCCCCATGTCTCAATGCAAGGCGTCCGCCATTTGCTGGCAAGTCTTTCCTGTGTGGGGACACACTGTTTGTCTGGCTGTGACCTAGGCCATATGGGCAGAGGGCATTGTTGTCTGCTTCTGAGTTGCACTATGTGATTTTTGGGGCCTACACTCCCGCCATCCGGCTTACCGTGTCTTGTGTTGGTGTTTTCTGTGGCCTGTGACTTTGCATTGTCCAGCTGGGTGCATGGGGCATGGTGGCGCCAGTGGCATGTGCGTGTTCATGGAGTGTGGTTGAGTCATGCGATAGCTTGGGGTGGTTGCGTGCCTGATTGTGAGTTTGGTTGTGGATGACGTTCCCCCATGTGAGGTGAGTTGTTTGTGTACTCACCCGGGTCTCGGAATCCTTCTAATCCGTCCACTGACACCACCGGCAGTATGGCCATCACCCTCTCGTCCCAGGGATGGTATTGTAAGGGTCTGCGGGGCGGCCCTCCTCCAGTGACGTTGGCCTGGTTGTGGTCGTCGGTCATTTTGGCTCGGACCCTCCTCCGCAGATCGTACCACCTGGCTTGGCATTCATGCCTGGTCCTTCTGGTGGACGCAACAGCATTCACAGCATCGACAATCCTCTGCCACATGGCTGTTTTTTCGGACATGCAGGTCTGTCTGACCAATGTTCCAAAGAGGTGAGGCTCGACTCTGAGGATTTCGTCGACAAGGACCTCCAACTCTTGGCTAGTGAACTTTGGATTCTTGTTAGAGGGCATGGTGAGGGGTGTGGGTGTGGATGGTTGTGGGGGGTGTGGGTGTGGATGGTTGTGGGTGTGTGGGTGTGGTTGTGCAGGTGTGTGTGTGAATGTGATGAGGGGGTGTTTGTGAAGGTGGGTGGTGGGCAAGTGTAAGGTGTAGTAAAGGTTCAAATATGGTGCTGTAGGTTGTCTGTGGGGTCTGGCAGCAGTGAGTCTGTTGCAAAGGCTCATGGTTTGTGTCTGTGGGCCCTTTTTATTGGTCCATTGGTGGGTGTGGCTGTGTTTGAACTTTGGGTGGGTGTGTTATAAGGAGTGGTTGTGTTTTGGGCCTCTGTTTGGGATTTTGGCAGTTGCAGGTCAGTGAATGTGTTGTTTTTGTGCTTGTTGGACATGTTTTGTGGCTTTGTGCCATTCGAATGGTGTATTCTTGTGTTGTTTTGCTTTGTCCTGGTTGTGTACGTGCGTTTTTAGCATGTGTGCGGTGTGTACTTCGGGAATTTTGTTGTACAGTGCTGTCCTTGTGTCTGGCTTGGTACGACTCGTACATGCGCGATGTTGGGTGAAGGTGCTGGTGTTGGGGCCTGGGGTGCGCTCCGTACTTAGAATGTTGGGGTGGGGGTACGCTCCATATGTACGCGGGTGAGGGTACGGGTCGTACATACACGGTTGGGGTGGGGATATGCTCCATGCATACGCGGGTCAGGGTACGGGTCGTACATACACGGTTGGGGTGGGGGTACGGTCCGTACATACATGGTTGGGGTGGGGATACGCTCCATACATACGCGGGTGAGGGTACGGGTCGTACATACACGGTTGGGGTGGGGGTACAGGTCGTGCATACACGGTTGGGGTGGGGGTACACTCCATACGAACGCGGGTGAGGGTACGGGTCGTACATACACAGTTGGGGTGGGGGTATGCTCCATGCATATGCGGGTGAGGGTACGGGTCGTACATACACGGTTGGGGTGGGGGCACTGGTCGTACATACACTGTAGGGGTAGGGGTACGCTCCATACGTACGCGGGTGAGGGTACGGGTCGTACATACACAGTTGGGGTGGGGGTACGGGTCGTACATACACAGTTGGGGTGAGGGTATGGGTCGTACATACATGGTTGGGGTGGGGGTACGCTCCATACGTACGCGGGTGAGGGTACGGGTCGTACATACATGGTTGGGGTGGGGGTACTCTCCAGGCATATGCAGGTGAGGGTACGGGTCGTACATACACGGTTGGGGTGGGGGTACGGGTCGTACATACACGGTTGGGGTGGGGGTACGCTCCATACGTACGCGGGTAAGGGTACGGGTCATACATACATGGTTGGGGTGGGGTACGGTCCGTACATACACGGTTGGGGTGGGGGTACGCTCCATACATACGCGGGTGAGGGTACGGGTCGTACATACATGGTTGGGGTGGGGGTACGGGTTGTACATACACGGTTGGGGTGGGGGTACACTCCATACGTACGCGGGTGAGGGTACGGGTCGTACATACACTGTTGGGGTGGGGGTACTCTCCATACATACGGGGTGGGGGTACGGTCCGTACATACACTGTTGGCATGGGGGGTACGCTCCATACGTACGCGGGTGAGGGTACGGGTCATACATACAGGGTTGGGGTGGGGGTACGGGTCGTACATACACGGTTGGGGTGAGGGTACGGGTCGTACATACATGGTTGGGGTGGGGGTACGGGTCGTACATACACGGTTGGGGTGGGGGTATGCTCCATACGTACGCGGGTGAGGGTACGGGTCGTACATACACTGTTGGGGTGGGGGTACGCTCCATACATACGTGGGTGGGGGTACGGGCCGTACGTACGGGGGTGTACATACACGGTGGGGGTACGTCTCGTACATACACGGGTGTACATACACGGGTGGGGATTCGACTCGTACATAGGAGGGCTGGGGGGAGTGTTGGGCGCGTATGCGGGCACATGTCTCCATGGTTGCTATGGGAGTTCGGTGCAGACGGTGTTTTTTCCATACGGTTGTAACATCGGACGCACGGGATGGATCGTACTTGCGCGGTCGGACTTCACTTTTCACATTTGTACGGTAAATCGTCCGAGGATGTGTCGGACACATTTTCCGACCCGAGGACGTGTGGGGAATAATTCCCAATGCGATTCGTATGGACTTTTTCCCATGCGAATCGTACTTGGCTGTTTGTACGGAACTTGTACGATTCGTACGGTAAAAAGACCGGATACGAGTCATACGGGGAATTTTTTTACAGGATCGTAATCGGCACCTCAGTGTTTCCAGACACACTTGCTACACCAGGTTAGCAATTCACATTGTACCACATAAGATTTTATTCAATTACAGATTCAAAAAGACATTGATCTCAGACTCAACAGTAATCATGTATGTGCTCTTTGTTTAACTTGAATAATGTCCAGAAAATACTGCTAACATATTAGGCCTGGGAGGCTGCAGGGCTCAGTAAATGGGCAGCCAGGCCTACCTGTGTTGAACCCCTGGATGAGAGACCACCGCAGCCTGTGAGGCTGATAGTCCAACTGTCCTCATGCAGTGTGGCTGTGGAGAGAGGATGCTGAAGTTATTTAGGGAAAATAGTTACCCCAGACTTTGGGGATGAGTGTTTAATAAGGAAGGGGTAGGCCTATAGCCCTTTTCCTTCAACCTGACCTGTCCCTTCAATATGGCCTGTTCCTACAATCTCAACCGATCACTTCAGAAACAACTCCAGGAATGTTTTCCCCAAATGGCTGTGGACTGCTCATAAGTTTGTGTTGACACTGTGAGCATTTTCCCTTCATACAGGGTGAAGGCATATATGTACCTTATATGGCGGCTTCAATGCTCAGCATAGGAGCTTGGATGATCAGTGAGTAGGATGCACTGCCACAAACCGACCACAGGCTCAAGCTAAAAGCAGACCTCAAATGTTTAGGTCGGGGTTGTGAGCAGTAACCACACGATATCCAGGCACTATGGCAGGCTGGAGACCAATCACACAGCAGTAGAAAGGGGTGGGAGCAAGAACTGTTGCACTCTCACCCTTCGAGTCCCATTGTGTAAGCAAGTGGGGGATTATCTGGCCTGAGTGTCTGAGCCCAACTGACTCAAGGGCAAGGCAGCTCATCAGTGCCCTTCAGGATATATTGGTACACAGTAGCAGCCCTACTTCCAAAAGTTCCCATGTGGCTGGTCTTTAGTGTTCCTTGTTATGCTCTGTTAGTGCACTCTCTGCTGTGTGGCAGCCTGGAGTGCGCCCATTATACACCTGCAGTTACTCTCAGAGTGAGACTATGTTCATCAGGGTCTCAATAGCAACTGACTGCAAAAGGGGCCCACATGCAAGGGTTGGAACCAGTATAAAATTCAAGTCAGGAAAGAGTACAGTGACTGGCAGTGCTTAATTTGAGCGGGTGGTTTCCGGTGCTCAGCACAGGTACTTCATCGTCAACATCCGTGCTTGTGACAGTCTGCCACAAGGTGGCACACTCTGAGATGACCACAACAAAAAAAGTAAATTATTAATTCAATACATATTATAAAATTACTATTACCTGCCTCTCAAGCTATTCATATAGCTCTTGGGGCCTGGAATAGTCAGAACTGTCACACTTGGCGGAGAGTAATGGTTAGTAGCTGTGTTGTTATTATCATTGGCAGCATGGCAGGAGCAAGGTGCGGTGCAAGCTGCAGTGGCCTGCTGGCAAGAGACCTGGCACTCATTCTTTTTACAAATTAAGCACCAGTGAATTGTATTTTGCCCCAATCTGCACCTCTGCAGTCACTGTCTCCAATGAAGGTAGAGTCCCTTGCCTGTCACTTTAGCATAGCACCCGTGCTCCTGCCCACCCATCCAGTAACAAACAGCCTTTAGTGTTTGATGAGGACAGGAGATGAGATGTGGCAAGTGCTGAATAAGTCCCAGCAGACACCAGCTGCAGGAAGGTGACTGACGGTTGGCATCCACTGTTAGTATTATAACGAAACCCACCCATTGCTTGAGAAGAGTACCGCAGTCACTGATTTGGCCCTGCAGCACCTCGGCACCTCCAGGCCAGGCTGCCCTAGCAGAGGTAAGATCCCAAAATATGTTCCCAATAAACTGCAGTGCCTGGTAACCCTAATTATTGTAGTGTTGTGGGCCCTTCCATGGCGAGTCCACTGTCATCCTGATAAAGATCTGAAGAAAGAACAGCTTTAAGGCAGAAAGTGGGCAAGCACCACACCCTCACCAGAGAGCATTTACTAAACTGCATTCTTGAGCTCCTGCTGCAATGCCAGGCACCTGCCACACCACCCACATATCTACCCTAGTTTTAATGGTAGGATGTCGGACCCTTACACTCTGCATGGGCTCAATGGTAGCCGGATTTTTTTTGACAGGAATATTAAGAAGGATGCTTTCCCCAGAAGGGACGAGCACTGTGCCAGGGCCTGACCATTAAGTCTCTGCTGCCCAAAACACTGTATGTTAAGTCCCCGCCACACACCGCCTATAAACTTAGGCCCAGATTTTCTACGATTTCGCTCCAGGTTTGCATCACTTTTTAGGCGCAGTCCGAGGCAAAATCTATTTTAGGTTTTACGAAGACACTCAAAGCCCGAGCTGTGTAGCTTTGTAAAATATAAACGTAGACCAGGGCAGTGCAGTTACCTTGCCCCAGGCATGGATGAGTGGGGTATGGGCGCTCCCATGCATCCACCCATGTGTTTTGATGCAAACCCATATTTACAAAGACTTGTAAATATGGGTTTGCACCAAAATGGTGTGCTTTTCTGAGGCTGGTGTAACGAGAGTATCTTTATTTCTCTGTGTTACTTCCTCTCTGTAAGGGTGCTGCATTCTGCAGCTCACATACATAGAAGAATAAGCCTCAAAGGATAGTTTTTGTGCAGGAAGGTATTCCTTTCTGCATCAGAACTAACCTGACCTTAATGCAGGCACCCTTGCACTATGGCAAGTGTGATTGTATTGGAGCTAGGCAGACCAATGTGAGCCAGGGCAAGGAGAGAGCTGAACTACACTATATGGGGCATATTTTCAAGAATGTGTGTTATTTTCTGCAAATTTAGCTAAACGCAACTTCTCACATCTCGGTCCATCGCTGGAAATTACCACCGTGTTAACTTGGAATTCTCAACCCGGCGGCACCATGCTATAGTACCACCATAACGCGACAAATGACCGCTGTGGCACCAGAGCTGAAAGGTGATGCAGTCTGCGATGAGGCCAGTGCAATGACATTCAATCGGACATGGATGAATCAAGACTGAGTCTCCAATGTGTGACCTACTCGACCCCAGTGTAGGCCCGAGGCAGTGGTCAGCAAGGCACCACAGACGGGTGTCGTTGGCATTCTATGCACAGAGGTGCTGCCACCTGATCGAAGGGAGTACAGTGAAGTAAGGCTGCCTTGTCAATGTGGCATCGGACATCATGTAATCAAGACTCAGTTCCACATGTGTGTCCAACTTGACCGCAGTTGCGGCCGGATGCGGCGGTAGAGTGGTATACGAGAAAGGAGTAGTGGGGGCCTGTGTCGCGGGCCTTGGGCTTGGAGCTTGCGCTGGCACGTGGTGGGCCCGCCTTGACACACGCCGGTGTTGGAGGGTGTTCAGTAAGGCCTGGGTGCACAGGAGCGGGCTAGACGGTTCTGGGGCGCAGCGGCCTGGGGTGCCGCAGGCGCACAGGGCCGCAGGCACAACCGCTCACAGCGTTGGCCTCATGGCGGGGTGAGAGGCGCCACCATGGCAGACACATTGGTAATTCCGGAAGAGAACCACGCCCAGAGCAACGGTCTTTTTATTCACACCCCTACCCTGGCCTGGCGTATGCCGGGCCAACCCACTCCGCTCACGCCTACAGGGGGGAATGTAACAAGCTACTCTTCCACGATCTTCCCCACTGGCTGGGGTGACATGGTTGCATCCACTGTCGAGTACACTCCAAACAGCAGCAGTGTATATCGACATGGTAATGTCCGTAGTCTGCATACTCAGGTCTGTCCATCACAACCACGCCACACTTGGCATTGTGTCTATTCCCATTCATAGGTGACTTGCCCCCTTCGCACATGCCTTGTTCCCACATCTGCACCCATTCTGCATTGATGGCCTGTGTACATGGCTGGCCCAGGTTGACACAGTGAGTTGTGCTATTGTGTCTGGTATGTGGGCATGTTTGCTGTCATGTTGTATGTGATTTTGTAGGGTGTGCATTCCCAGAGTTGTAAGTTGTATGTTGGTGGAGTTGAGGTGTGTTGTATGTTCAGTTGTCACCTACCGACGAGCAGTGCATGTCACTAGGTGCCAGCCTCAGAGCTCTGGTTGATGATGGACTGTCGGAAGATGAAGGACTCATGCACACTGCCAGGGTAGTTGCCGATGACATTGGTGAGGAGTCCCCAGCGGTCAATGATTGCCTGCCCATTGTTGAAATGCATTTGCTTTCTGTTGAGGTGATTGTGTGCAGTGTCGGCAGGGGGTACACATGGGACCTGTTTGCTGTCGATTGCCCCCAACACGTGCGGGAATCCAGCTATGGCGTGTAGTCCTTGCTTGGTCTCCAGCTGTTCCTGCGCATTGTGGGGGACGTGTGGTTTCTGGGGTACCAGGCTGACGCTGGCATACAGGACAGGTGTGTGGGACTTGGATGGGGCTGGCCGTGGCGCTCCTCCGGCTCTGGAGGGTGGTGCTTGTGAGGTGCCAGGGGCCAACAGGGGCAGCACCGCCATCAGCTTTGTCTGAGGTGGTATGTTGGTTGTCAGCTGTGTTGGTGCCGTCAGCCTGTGTGCAATGATGGTCAGGATGCGGAGGATGATTGTCCTATTGGGCCTGTAGTGGGCA
This sequence comes from Triturus cristatus, assembly GCF_964204655.1. Classification (NCBI taxonomy): domain Eukaryota; kingdom Metazoa; phylum Chordata; class Amphibia; order Caudata; family Salamandridae; genus Triturus; species Triturus cristatus. Next base: position 673,108,720 of record NC_140591.1, on the reverse strand, counting down.
ATGACATTGTCTGGTGGTAGGTCTGTGAGGCTGGTGCGTTTCCTGAGGGTCCGCTGTCTTTGTCTGTGCTGCCTCTGTGGGGTCCGGGGGGGCGGTCCTGTGGGTGGTGGCGGTGTGTGTTGTTGCCCTCTTGGGGCTCTGGGCTGCATGTTCAGTTGCTTGGGGGCAAGAGGCAACTTCCTGCTCAAAAACAATCATCCGATGCTTTTTGCTCTATCTATGTATGCAGCAGAATGCAGCACACGCAGACTGAGGAAAGAAAATAAAGAGAAATAACCATATTTCGACTTATTATGCATTCGATGGGAAGGTGTAGCATTTTTAATGAAAAGGTCCACCATTCGCAGTGGCGCCTCCTCGAGGGAGTGCTGCGGGGTGGTGGGGCGGAGCGGGGCGGGGAGGGGTAGGGTGTGGGGTAGTGTGAGACCGGCCTCACGGCGTTGCCCTCCCAATCATCCAGCCAACCTGCAACCACCCTCAAGACACGACATCTCCGACTCCGGCCGCCCCAGCCACCCAGATCCGACTCGACACCCTACCACGCATGTCCGACCGAGGGAGCGGGAACCCTCGAGCCAGACCCAAAGGCGCCAGCCCAGTCACACCTCGGGTCGCCTTCCCCGGGAAGACTCGATCGGCCACCAGGCTCCTGGGGAGCAGGCGCCTCCCCTGCCGAGCGTCTGGGGTCCCTCCCAGACCCACCTGAAAAGACCAAAGAAGTGAGCGGCAGGAAATCCCGCCGAACCCCCTCCGTCACCCCAGTCCCCCCTCTGCGAGGACCCCGGACTTCAAAGAGCAAGCGGAGTATAACAAGGGGTGCCGGAGAAATGAAGGTAGAGAAGACCTGGAACCATCCGAGCCTGCTGACGCTGTCGCGGCTCCTGAACGCTGAAGTCACCTGGGCCTGCTGAGTGACTCGCGGCCTCTTGCTATTGTACCATCTGAGCCCTGCTGACGAGGTCGCGGCTCCCGAGCACTGAACCACCTGGGCCTGCTGAGTGACTCGCGGCCTCTTGCTATTGAACCATCTGAGCCCTGCTGACGAGGTCGCGGCTCCCGAGCACTGAACCACCTGGGCCTGCTGAGTGACTCGCGGCCCCCCAGCTATTGAACCATCTGAGCCTTGCTGACGGAATCGCGGCTCCCGAACTCCGACCACCTGTGCCTGCGGAGAGACTCGCGGCGCTCCCCTTGAGGACGACTCGGTAAGAGATCGCCCAGAGAGTCGACACCCTCCAGCTCGAGGATTGTGAGCTATCCGCAGGGTATTTCGCAGAGACACTATCTTGAAAGACTGTCCCGCTACCCCCATTCCCCACGACCGATGTGTGGTACTTTGTGCCACTGCTGTACTACTTGCATCTTGGATCATAAAGATCCCTTGAAAATCATCGATAAAAGAACCTATCGTCCTACAAAGAATACGTGTGGTGTCACTCTGTTCGTAGTGTATATCAGGGTGTGCGCGCCTAGTTCGGCCTACGTGGGAGAGGTGGGTCAAAGGGGTGGGCAAGACGGGCATCGAACCCCCCTCCGGCGAACGCCTTTCCAACAGGTAGTAAACGCCAGCATACGGCCAAATGGAGTTGAGTGAATAAATAAATAAATCAAACGAATTACATTGCACGCTGCATCGCCGATTTGTCGTTGCAGCGTGCGCAATGTCATTTTCTTTATTTATTAATTTACTCAACTCCGTTTTGGGCGTATGCCGGAGTTTACTACCCCCTACCCTGGCCCTCCCTTGCCGCACCACCCCGCAGCACTACCTCGAGGAGCCACCACTGACCACTCATCAAGGCCGGACTGACTGTACCAGGCATCGGGCATTTCTCAGGGAGGCTGAAAGGGTGGGGGGCCACTTCTGTTTTTTGGGGGCCGGTTTTGTAGCAATGCAGCAGTTTTAAAAGTACTGCAGAGTTCCTTGTATAGCCAACAGTTTTGCAGCAACAATAAATGTGCCAAGATAACTTTGGTGATTAATATACCTCCTGAAGTGAGATCAGAGTTTTGTCTAGTTGCAGTTTTGACTCAGCTCAGGTAGCACAGAAGGTTAACATGCCTGCTGCAAAGAGCATGTACTATGCAGATCACAGAACAGTATTTACTGCACAGAGCTCCGTGGGTTACTGTTTTTGTCACAGAGATCTTTTTGGTACTGTGCAGTTCATAAGTTGAAATTGTGATCGAGGTCAGAAAGTTATATTTTTTCCGCTTTTTCATGATCCTAATTTTGCTACGTTCTTAATCCTGCGGTTGTGCTTCCCCTGACAAAGAACTCTTTAAAAATGCCTACCTGTATGGATGACATTTGAATCCTACACCTTGTCGCCCCCTTTGTTGTAGGTAACATTTTCTATAAACTGATTTACACATGTATACTTTATTATCTCTCACAGGTATGGGAAGCACCACAAAACAAATGAAATACATGTAAATGTGGGGCTATGGAAAGATGAGAGGCACTGTCGGAGGGTGATAGTGAGGGAATTATTACTAATACAATTGAATATATAATGGAAATTGTATTGTAGAATGCACAATTTTCCCCAAAATTTTCTTGAGAGGAGAACCCCTCCTTCCCAGTCCTCTTGTCTGGGTCAGCCTCGCTTGCTGCGCTCACTCACTATGCACCAAATGGGGGCTGGTCAGAAAAACTCTTCCAGTGCTGCCTAGGGGTTGCCAGTCCAGCCCTGCCACTCATGGTAAGGCTGGGAATGCACAAAAATCAAACTCTTTAATCGCACATACAAAGCACCACATAATCTTGTCCCCACATACCTCAACAACCACATAAACTTCCACAAACCTACCAGACAGGTCTGCTCAGCCCGCACACACATGCTGCATAAACAGAACCAGATCTGGTCTCTTGCCTTTTACTACCTTACTCCTAAAGCCTGGACGACCCTGCACAACAGAGTAACTCCTCTGTTCTTGAATTCCACAAGACACCGAAGACCTGGTGCTTCAGCTAGCCCCGACCCCACCTCGGCCCAAATGATTCTGCTCCAGCTCCAGCTCCAGGATACCTTCCTGGGTAAGTAGCGTGCCATACAAATAAGCATTACATGATCGTCAATGTAATCCTGTGTAGTAACTGCTTAGCCATTATTTAGTAATTGGGACCAGTCAAAGGTAGAATGTGAACACCCCAAATTCAGAAACCTCTTAAATTCCAGGTTCTTTTATTCCACCTTCTCAGCCACTTGCAGTAAACCATGAAGATGACCTCTCAATTCTGACTGCCCTTTAGGAAATAATATTAGATACATTGGTGCATATTCACTGGAGGTTCAGTACTAGGAAATATTGCTGCAGGGTTACAAACACTTTGTATCAGGTTTGTGTTACTATTTTAATGTGGAAGCAGTGCAAAGTGGTGGGTTGGTATTTTCAATACAATGTAAATCACGATTTGAGTTGAATTGTAACCCAAAGTAGCACAAGGGAGAGCAATGCACTGCCTTGCATTACTTTGTGTCAAGGAGGCATTTCATTAATGGTTTATGAGTTTTCCTGTGCATCCACCCATGGAGTGTGGCTCAAAGCCATATCTACAAAGACCTGGCACCGTATCTACATTTGTACAAATATTTTGTGCCAAAATTGTGCACTTCCCTGAGGCTGGTGTAACAAGGAGAAATATTTCTATTTCTCATTTTTTTCTCTTTGCATGTGTGCTGCATTCTGCAGCATACATACAAAAAGTAAACTGCCTTTTAACATAGTTTTTGTGCAGGAAGTGACCACAGTGCAGAAACTTTTGGACAATGCTGCAAGGGTGTCTGTGCTGGTGTATGGCAGCAAAAATTGTGCCATCACAGGGAGAGAGCAGAACATCACTTCACCTTTGGATATGTGGGGCTGTTCGGCTCTCTCGTGTTCACGCAACATGGCACAGCAAATCTTTCGCTGCACTGAGATGCGTGAATTATTTGTAAATCTGGTACATAGTTCACAAATTAGTCAGAAATCCCTTGTTGAATTCCCTGAGAATATTGGATGATTTGAAGGTTAGGATTAGATTTGACCCACTACCCATATAAAAAAAATAACCTTTCCAAATCAAAGATTAAAAGGAAGAAAAGTAGTCGGGAAGGATGGACAGTGAATACGAAGATGAAAATGAGTGTGGGTTAAAAATTAAACATCACAGCAAAAACCATGCTGCAATAACACAGTTCTATAGGTTATTTGTCCTGTTTCTTAAATCAGCGTATTTAACCTGCAAGTGCCAGGGTCTATTCCTTGTAATGGAGCTCACTAGATGGCATCAGCTGAGTATATATGTTTGTGTAGACTGTACTTGATCTGTTTCAATCTCAGTAAGTTAGATCAGTGGTTTGAGTGTCTGCTGCAGGAATGCACCTCATCAACGGGTCCTATGTTGTATTGCCCTAAAGACAGTTTATTGGGACCCTATATGTGTTGCAACCATCTGTGAAAAATGTGCAGATTAATATTTTAAATCTTGGCACTGAAAACGTATTCTCCTAAACTTCAAAAGTTATTAAAGCAAGCAAGAAAGAGTTGGGCCTACTGAGGGCTATGTGAGATAGAGTTCAAAAACTCTACTTGTATAAAAATATTCCAACGTGCAGATTACTCATAGATTTTTGGAGTGGGTGTTTATAATGAATGTTTCTAGTTGAATGAGGTAAAACATGTTTTTGCCAACTGAAAATAAGGAATTACGTGTCTTGTCATCTAGTTTCATCGTGGAAATCTTTTTCATCCGCATCTCAAATGAATGTGTGCACGATCAAACGCTGCGGACAGGGACTGCGCGACCACTTGTTTAATAAAAAGTTGAAATGTTTCAACTGCCACAAACCCCTTAACTTGACTTTCTAAAAAGTTTCAGAATTATCGCAAATTAAAAAATGAAAGAGTACGCGGGCAGTTAGAACTTACTGAATTTATGCGTCTGTATCTAATCACAATCTTGTTGCTATTTTCCGTTTACTGCACCTGCTACCCTCAGTACATCACATCATGCACTGCCAGCATGAGGACCACAGAAGCTAAACTTGATTTTAAACGTCAAAAATGTTTCCAAATAATCTACAACAGCATACTTCTTATACTTTTAATTATTTACAATCACAATGTGCTTGAACTGCATGACATAGCGACTTGGACCTCAGTACACTTTGTGGCACATCATAAAAAAAGTTTGCTCTACAAACTAGTAGGGATGAACCTGTTCACATTCCCAGGCCTTGGGAGAAAGAAGGCTGGCTTTAATTTGTCTGTGCATGCCATAGAACCATCACTGAATATGTTCACATTCCTAAGCAGACGTGTTCAATATGGGCAGAGAAAGGGAGCTAGCCTGTTTTGCCATAGATTATTCTAGTCCCCAATGCCACCAGTGAGGCATCATTTCTGTCTTAAAAGATACATATGCAATGTTGTTGTTAGGTCTGCTTGATGAGTCTATGACTAACCAAGCTGTGAGGCAAGGCAGGTATTTGTTGTTTATGGCAACTGCTGTGGCCCGGTTATGCATTGCCTCACTAGGGTCAGAGATATTACTGCAACCAAGTGCTGGTGTGGATTTGTAAAAGAGTGACTAACCATGTCCTCTTTTGCAATCAAGTTATACAGCGGCTGATAATCCTTTACATCATTGCCCTTCACTCAACCATCCAGTGTCTTGCAGAAATATCAATTCAATCCACCAAGGTCTGTGGGAATAGTTTCTGACTGTCCCTGAACTTCTGCCTGTACGTCTCTGGGGTAAAAAGATACTTTCTGATCAGGATTTCCTTCATGGAGGGATACCTCATCCTGTCACTCCCATCTAGTGCCAGTAGGGTGTTCCTCCCCTCAAGAGGCATATGCTTCCACAGACTAGCCCCCAATCCCCCGCAGGGATCTTGTGCATCTGTAAAGCAATCTCCTAAGCTTCAAACCATCTATCTATGCCATCCTTTACTCAGTAGTCAGGAACCAGGCGCTTAGGTAAGTGTACTCTCTTGTAATAGGACACTGAAGAAATGATGCCACCATCTTGGCTGGATTCAGCCCTTCTGCTCTTTCAGGCTCAGCTCATGAGCCAACATTATTTTCCTTTCCTCTATGGCCAGTCTTTTCTACTCCAAAACTGTTTCTTTCTCCAATTTGAGCTTAACCAGCCCAAATTTGACTTTTCTCTCCCCTCTCCTGTACTCCAGCTCCTGACAGGTTTCTGGATGAAACACTGCCTAACCTTGGAACCACTGCTCCTGGTAGGATGTTGCCCCCCTGCCCTACATGCAGTCTAAGATTCTCCAGTGAATCCTGGTCCAGCTCCTCATCATCATCAAGCTCCTCATCCCCCTCTGGGGTTACAGGTACTGTATCACAAGCTTCTTGCCAGGCCCTCAGCGACTTTTGCAGCCCCACCTTCTTGTTGAAGCTCCTTGTAGGATGCCTACTCCCCTTGTAGAAATCCTTGTGCTGGGCCACAGTATACCTCTCAAATATGGCCAGCTCAAATCCATTTTTGCAAATGCAGCTGTTGCTCCTCCTGTCAGAGATATGATTTTGGAAAACAATTAAAAAAGCCAATCAGGGAAAATTGAAAATGCTTCAAACTGGTCTTTAATATGTATAGCAGTGTACACCAATTTCTGTATATCACTGCACAAATACAAGTTCTATCCTCACCACTGATCACCAATGTTAGAATTGGGGTTTCTGGTTGGCAGAAGTATGCACCCTGTCCAAGCAAAACCACAATCATAGTCAGGGTAAGTCAGTAACACACTCTAAATTTACCTGTGCTCACCAATGGTAGTTTGGAACAGAGCGGTCAGACTTAACCTTAGAGGCAATGTGCAAAGTATTTGTAAATGTTTAAAGAATAAACTGTTCTGTGGTGCTTAGAAAGAAATTGATTCAACCGGGGCTATCTGATCGCGCTTCACTGAGTCAAATCCAAAAGTTCAGGCCGGCCGCGATGGTGTGCGGGTCAGATACCGGGACTAGCCTTGGCGATCTGAACAGTACCTTGAATGCATCAACATCAAGGGTGATGATGGGAGCACAGGAGGCAATGTGTCGTCGTTGATGTTGCAGGTTAAAGCGGTGCTTCAGTTCCAAGCTGTGCACCGTCATGGATGCGTAGAGAGTCAAGATGCAAAGAACACAGGGGCGATGCGTCATCGGCAAACTGTTGGGCTATAGGCAATGTTAGCAGTCAGAGATGTGTTGAAACTGGAGACGATGTGTTGAGCAGTCAGCAAGGCAGATTCCATTATCTGTGCAGCAGCGGAGATGCTTTGAGGGAAATGCGCTGGTTCTGATCAACACAATGTCATTAGTGTGTGGGGTTTTAGAGATGAAGCAATTTAAACTGACTTCCAAGGGTCCAGGACTGGATTGGCAACACTTGGCAGAGCAGGACTCACAGCAGGCAGAGTCCAGGTGCTGTTTAAAGGTTGAAGAGAGAAGGCTTTGCTATCCCTGAGACTTCTGAAAACAGGAGGCAAGTCAACAAGCCCTTGGAGATACTTAGGCACTGGAATATAGAGAAGCAGGTCCAGTACTTCTCACTCCCAGGCAAGAGGGAAGAAGGAAGCAGGCCAAACACAACAAAGCAGTTCAGCAAAGTGACAGTCCCTCCAGCAGCACAGCAGTCCTTCTCCATGGTAGAATGTCTTCATTTTCAGAAGAGTTTTGAGTTGATGGTGTCAGAGGTCCAGTACTTATACCCATCTGGGTCTTTGAAGTGGAGAGACTTCAAAGAGATGCCTTTGAAGTGCACAAGTCCTTTTCTTTTCTGCCCTGGCTCCACACTCACTCAGGGGTATACAGCACATTATGTGGGGACAGGGCATATCCCTTTCAGCTTTGTCAGCTTCCACACATCCTGCCCAGGATGACCCATTAGGATGCCTTTTTGTGTGGCTATCTAGAAGGAATGCCCAAAGCCAGCTGTCACCCACCACAGATGTGTATTCCAGAGATAGGCAAAAGGCACCAAATGGTTACTGTAAGAAAATGCCAACTTTCTAAAAGTTCAGAACACAAAACAATGAACCCGGATCTGGCTCATTGTTTAGTGTTCTGAATTTTGAATAGCCCTACCTGGCCCTGGTCCGTTGGGCTTAACCCCTATAGGTTTTTGCAACTTTCTAAAAGTGGCATTTTCAGAATTGCAATTTAAAGTCCAACTTCACCATCAGTTGTGTTTTAAAATTTTGATTCCAGAGACACCAAATTCGGGGGTCTGATCTCTTCCCAATTGAAAATTATACTAATAAAATGTAATAAGGCAATACCAATGTTATTGTATGGGAGAGTTAGGCCTTGCAGTAGTGAAAACAAATGTACGAGTATTACACAACCAACACATGTAAATCTTAGATCTTAGAAGTACATGTCCTATTTTTTAAATACACTGTACCCTTCCCATGGGATGCCCACAACCTACCTTAGGGGTGACCTATATGTAATAAAAATAAAGGGCTGGGCCCCAGGTCAACATTGCTGTTTAAAACTGCACACACAAGCTCTGCCGTTGCAGGCCTGAGACATGTTTTAAGGACTACTCAAGTGGGTGACACTATCAGTGCTGCAGGCCCACTAGTACCATTTAATTTACAGGCCCTGGGCAAATGTAGTGCACTTTACTAGGGACTTATAGGTAAACTAAATATGCCAATTGTGTTTAAGCCAATGATACCATGTTTTAGGAATAGAGCAAACGAACATTAGCACTGGTTAGCAGTGGTAAAGTGCTCAGATTCCTAAAGCCAGCAACAATGAATACAGAAACAACAGTAAAATATGTCTGAAGGCACAATGTCAGGGGAAACCACTCCAAGAATGCCAGGTCTAACACTTACTATTAAAATGCCCGAGGGAGCACCACAAAATTATTCAGCGCCACTAGAGCACCCATGTGAGACTTAGTAAACATAGCCCCTATGTGGGGCAGTCTTATGGCAATCTGAGGTTTTTGGGAACCAATAGTGACACAGTCATTCCTCAGTGCTGTCTTGGGGCCACCATATTATTGGACTCCAAATCAATTTAAAACCTGACTCTCCATGATAATGAGGCAGAGCAGTGCAAGGTTTAATGAAGGACATTGTGACAACTAGAAACTCAGAATATTGTAAGAAATCCAAAATACGTCCTAATAACCAAATAGCCAACCAGTGATTTACTTTAGAAAATAATTAAAAGCGCACAAAACTAAACATTAGCAAGGAAAACAAGCACTGTATAGCCACTTCCTAACCAGAGATTCAATCTTAAATGTTATTAGGTGCCAACCACTTGATTATCTCTCAATGTTAAGTTTACGGCAGGGTCATTCAATTGTTCTCGTGAATAATTGTTCCCTGGTCCTGAAAACAAACTGTGAACCCAAAAGACAAATGTGAATGCAGAAGCTCAGTTCTCACACCTACAATTCAATGGTCACACATTCCAGTCCCTGATCTTTATAGGAAAACTATCAATGGGGCATATTAACAACGAGGCGATACAAAATTATCGCCGCTTTTGCGGCCGTTTTCGGCGAAAAGCGGCGATAATTTGATCGCATTATTTACAAGGACACGCTATCGCGTGTTTCCTTGAATCAGCTCCTGTTTAGTTTACGCCTCACTTTGCATCTCTAATGAGATGCAAAGTAGGCGTTCCCTGCAAAAACTAAAGGAAAAGGATCTCTAACTGCCCTACTCCGTATTTACAATATGGCCCAGGACACCCTTAGCGATGTAAAATACAGCGTTAACCACTGTTATCGCCGGTATTTTACGTCTGCTAATTTTCATGACTACCCTATCTATGACATGGGAGGTGGATTCAGTGGCTGAATCCACATCTCCCTATCATCAAGGTTTCTTCTATCGCTGTGGGAATATCGCTGGTTTACCAGCGATATTCCCGCATAACGCCACTTTTGATGTAAACTTTATCGCTCTGGAGTAACGCGTTGCTAATAACGTGTTATCCAGGCGATAAATTACAGCGATAGGCAGCGATAAATATAAAAGCGCTAAGCGCGCTTTGCGATATTTATCGCCGTCTGTTGCTGATATGCCCCAATGTGTTTTAAAGTCAAATGCACATTTGCAAGCTCATCTTTCACAGATACAGATCAGTGATTACATGCTCTCGTTCCTACCCTCTCAAAGAAAAACTGTATAGCTGTAGTTTAATGAATGGGGGGACCATGCAGAACTGCAATCGTTTGTAAGTTTAAAGGAGACCTCGTACCTAAGCCTGAGTTAAAGAGCGCTGTCCAAATGGCCAGAAAAGCCCACCCTAACATGGCAAATCAGTTCAGCCAATAAAGAAGCAGGAAGGCGTCGTGCACATTACTGTTGCCACATACAGGCATATGTCACAGGAGTCCCCAATGTCGGTTTCTAATGTCGATTCCAGCACCATTCCACTGGAATCACTTCACTTTTGTTGTCGTGCTTTTTAAAATGCTATATCTTCAAATTCCATAATTGACTGTTGTATCTTTCCCATGATGCAGGGTTTCCACAGCTTCCAGGAATGCTTTTTAGAGGTTTTACATCACCAAATAATAAAAACATCAATATTGACCTGCACAAAGCGACTATGTCATTGAAGCAAGCCTACATAGGTAGTTATAGCTTTACTAATCTAACTCAGGACCTGATTCACAAAGGTAAATTTACACTTTTATGTAAGTTTATGATTGTTTTCTATTAACATTAGATTTACGAGTAGTATCTTTATGGTTACAGAGTCTCCGAGTGATTCAATGAAACCATGGAGCAATGGGGTGCATCCTTCACCTGCAAAGACTCAATCACATATGTCTTGGCCTCTTTCCGAGCAGCAGGGGCTCCGCATCCAAATGGCCTGCCCACAAGAATATTCAAATCTGATCCAGGGGACTGGGCAGCCCTGCTAAACTCGCTTTTTATGAACTGCATTTGGGGGAATGAAGTACTGGATAACTGAAGAGGTGCCATACTAACTCCAATCAACAAGAAAGGCACAAGTAATAATCCAGCAAACTTTAGGCTCATCGTCCTCCTCAATGTCGAGGGCAAATGCATTGCAACAATCCTGGACAAGGAGCTAGAGGAATGGTCCAATGCCACGGACCTAAAACCCATTACTCAAGCTGGTTTCAGACAATGCCATGGCAATGAAGACATTTTCACCTCTATGATCAAAGCTGCTAACATACAAAATGCGCCCCTCACTTTATGTTTCATCCACGGCATTTGATACAGACGGAGACTATGGCAGAAGCTGTCCAACTGAGGAACTGCAGCACATTTACTGAGAGCCATCAGAAGCCTATACACTATGACTTGGGTGAAGCTGAAATTCACAGCCAATAGAATCCCAACCCATAAACTTTGGACCTCCACAGGTGTAAAACAGGTCTGTATTTTAGCCCCACTTCTGTTCAATCTTTGCATGGTGGACATAAACAAAGTGCTGGCCTCCGCCTGAACTTTTCCTCCTAAATCCGCTGGCTCACACATTCAGTACCCCAGTATGTAGATGACACACTGCTGTTCGATCACACGGCAGTAGGGCTTCAGCGATCCTTGGAGACCCTTTCATTTTATTGCCAGGAAAACAAACTCAAAGTTAATCAAGCTAAAACCCAAATCATGGTGTGCGGAGGTAGAAACAACTGCTCTGCCAAATTCAAATTTTCTATGACCAACATGACTCTGGAACAAGTGGCGAGTCTTAAATACCTGGGCATTAACTTCAATCAGTGTATTTCCCATGTAACACAGCTCTCCAGCCTAAAGAAATACACCCTTTCCATGACAATGAGTGTGAAAAAATTGGCACTAAAGATGCACTGTCCAGATCTTACTGGTATCCGCAGAGTAATTGATGCCAAATGTATGCCAGCTCTCATGTCTGGCATAATTAAGATCACACTTCCTCATGTCTGGACAAAGCCCAAATAAGATGTTATAGACGTCTGATCAACCTTACCGATGCTGCACCGTCATCATTTGTATGGCCAGAATTCAGGCTTTGTAAACAATTGTACATGTCAAAAGCCCGGTTCTTGGGATATTATGCAAAGCTTAAGGATGCCCCCTCTGAATTCCTCAAAGAAATGAGAAGGCATCCTATGTGAGGAATGCAATTGACTCCCTTGGAGCCCAGAACCTTTTCAATCAAAATTTGACTCCAAATTGCGAAATTATTTGCCAAAACTGCTAAAATAAAATTTGGAGACAAAGACAGGCAAGAGCTTTCATGAATGGCCCATGCCAACTTATGTTGGACTTTGTACCAAGAACAGAGGAGAGCACTATACTTATCCAGTCCCATGAAACTGCACTTCAAGAAAGAACTCATGAGGCTGAGATGCAGGCCAATCCCCTTAAAAGGACATACATTTGGGCATTTAACTGATTCCACGGAACACAACCGCTGCCTGTTTAACTAGAAGGAATCTCTGATGCATGTGGTGTAGGAGAGTAGGGTCTGCAATCCTATGATCACCCAGATTTTTGCTTTTGCTTCATTGGTTTACGACTTTCCCTGGCTGTGGGCCTGCCAATCAGACCCACAGCCTAGCTGTTCTCTCTCGAAATTAACACACATGTACGTTAGGTGCATCCACTAATTGGAACTGGGCCGCCTTGTCAGTCCCTGTCTCAGCATACCACAGGTATCCAGGGCATCGGTGTACCCAGGGCCTACCAGGGGCTGCAGCATGTATTATGCCACCCTTGGATGGCCGTCCAAACCTGACACAACTGGCTGCACGACAGCTGGGGCAAAGTGGTGTAATCACCCATTGCTGTAGGTGTAGTATTCCTACACCTAACCCTAAAATGGGCACATGGATTCCTATCAGTCACTCCTATGGCAGGCCTTATCAATCCTGAAGGCAGAGTGCTGGGAATCATGTGGGACGGTGCTCTGGCGCGAGCTGAGCCCGTCGACGGCTTGCGGAACCAAGTCCTAATAGCCGTTCCATGGTGACGCGGGCCAACTACTTTAACATGCATTATAATCCTTGCGGTTATTTGCTAACTTTGGCATCGCATCACCCACACATGTCGAGTAAGGTGTCATACGAATTGGGATACGGACCCCTCGCCAATTCTGGCGACGAGGTTAGCATTCCCCCCTTTTAGAGGGGCACGACATGGAAGTAACCTTGAACCCCGGTTAGAAGTTGACTCAAGCCTCAGCATCACAAAATGGATGCTGCCACCAGACACAAGTCTGACCTCCTGCTGCTGGGAGACCTTCCAGCGGAGGGAGCTTGGACAAAGGGTTTCCTGTCGAGGGCGGTGTTAGCACCATCCCAGACAGGGTTTGTGTATCCCAGGTAGGCAGGGCTGAAAGGAAGGTGATTGCAAGTGGCACCCCGGTGCTCACCCTGCATAGCCCGGCTCAAACCAGTTTTGGGGGCAACCCTGCCCCTGAACTGGGGCGAAGCCGGACAAAGGATAGGGGTGTAACCACCCCCCTCCTGGCCCCACCCATAGGTAGGACCTAGTCACGGGCCAGCCCCTTTTCTTAGAATAAAGGTAGGAGCGAGTCCCCTTCCCAAATTGGATAATTCTGAATCTTGAACTACTTTCCACGAAAGGAACTCTTGACTATTTCTGAAGACTCTCCCTTGTGGCTAAGGAGTAGCCACCCTGCACCAGCAGGCACCACCTAAGCGCTTGCGGTTTGCTGTACGTCTCTCCTACGGATCAAGACTGCCCAGCTCGACGAGACCCAAGTCCCTGCCATCTCTGACCTCTACCTACATCATCAGCCCAGCTGAGATTCGTAGGTGTGACGAGACCAGCGGGACCGGCCATCATCAGAACCTGCACGACGCTTATCTAGCACGCCCACCGAGGGACCCTCGAGTGAGTGCACCTAGGGTTTGAGAAGCCCTAACCCTGAGCAGCTCCAGCACCGAAGTCTGTCTCCCCAGCATCCACAGGATCTGCGTGGGGGTCCTTCTGCTCCTTACTGCTCACCGCGTTGTCCGACCACCCGCCGACCGGCTTGTGGCCCTCTTCACGACGCACCACGACAGACTTTCATCACTGGTCTGGTTGCTCCAGACTGGCTCTTGCTCCCCTTCAACAGAGAAGTACCCCGGACCCTCCTGGTCCACTCCAGACGTCATCTTGACTCCCCCACGTGGGCTTGCCACTGCCAAGACCTGCTGCCCCATTCCTAGGCCCAGCATCATCGACAGCAGACACCTTCGTGGGACAGCTCGCCCTCCCTCCGGGTCGCCGCCGCGCCTCCTGGTCCAAGGAACAGCCGAGTCCGACGTCATCCACCCACCTGGTCGAGGTGACTTCAGCCGGTACCTTCCTGGTACCCACACGATCGCTGGCTAGCGGTTGAGAACTGAGTCCCCTCTGCTTTCAGGTTTTCCTTCATCCCCGATCCAGGCTTGGATCTCGCTGAACATCGACACTGGTCGCCTGCCAGCAACTTCTTCTTTCAGGCTCCTGAGACTACAACGAGGACTCCCGACATCTTGCCGAACTTCACGCAGCCGCAGCCTCTGGGCTAGGTAACTCGAGCATTTCGGTGCTCCATCGCAGGTTCGCTCAACAAGTGTCCAGTTCCTTTTTCGTTTAGTCCCACTGATCGGATTCCTCCGGAATCAGTAACTTTAAACTATCCAACCTTTCCCATTCCACTTGCAGTGTAAATGGTTTCGTGCCCTTCGAGCCCTTGTGTAAAGAGTTTTGTAGTGTGCTTCGCTCCCTGACTCATAAAGAGCCAGGGTAGTCTTGTTATAAATAAATATCCTTTATTTTCATAACAACTTGTGTGGTGTCCTTTCACTTGGTATTCAAGGGGTATATGTGATGGTAAACAGCTGGCTTAACACGCCCTCTAGAGTTTAGCCTAAAGACTGCTCGTATCCACGCTACTAGGATAGCTGGTCTATAAGGTTGACTTACAACCAATCATCAATAAGGGTCGTTTGGAATGATACACAGTGATCACTAGAATAGTGAGCACTACATATCAGGCCAACTTTTCACATTGGTGAGCAGCGGTTGGGATTTGAGCTTGCTGTTGTTTTACCACACACGTATCCTAAGAATATCGAAGTGAAAGATCACATAAGTACCCAGGTACATATAACTTAACTTAGAATACTCTGAGTTCTACTGAACCAGCTGTTGTAGTGTAACAGGGCTTAGCATACCCTGACTACAACTCTTAGCAAGGGATCAGTAGGTAAACAACTAGTGTAGGTAGGTGCATCACTTACACCTCACTAGAAGCATGTCGGTCCACGGAGAGTCTGCGGAGACTCCCTTAGTGGTCAGTGACCCTCCACAGGTCGTGTCACGATATGCAGCTCTTAGCTTCAAGGAGATGAGACAACTGTGTGCCTCCAGGAAGCTAAACCAGGGTTCTAACCCTACCATCGCATTTCTGATAGGTCTCTTAGAGACGTACGATGCTAGGAGGTCCTCTAACACAGGTCCCCCCAATGCTGATGGGAACATGCCTCCCTTAGAGGGAACCCTTGGTGACCCAGACCTCGACCTCCATACAGAGGAGGAAGACGAGGAGGAGTTATCAGGAGACGAGGCAAACAAAGGTCCAGTGGTAGTCAGCAGGCTTACGAGGACCAACTTAAGCAGGCATGAGAATGGAACCGGGGGAGCCCCGGCCCCACGCTCAAGCAGGCCTAACATTGGGAACGGACGCGCTAGGTCTCTCTCCAGAGGCTCTAACAGATCTGTTCGTACACATGTCTCTCAGGCATCTTCTCAGAGAGGAATGACGTCCCCTCAGAGAAGGGAGCATGAAGCGAAGATGAGGGAAGTCAATCTAAGGATCGAGCGGGAAGATCTTGCCCTCGCCAAAGAAAGACTTGCCTTAGCCCGAGAGCAGAAATTAAGTGGGTTAGATCCCACTGGTGGCAGCATTCTCATTAGAGAGAAAGACAGGGGTATAGATACTAGACACCTGAGTAAAATAGTGCCCCCCTTTAAACAAGGGGACGACATCCACAAGTGGATAACTGCCTTGGAGAGGGCCTGCACTGTCCAGTGCGTCCCCCCAAGTCAGTGGGCAGCTATACTGTGGCTCTCCTTTGAAGGTAAAGGGCGAGACAAGCTCCTCACTACTAGAGCTGAGGATGCGAACAACTACCAAGTCCTGAAGAACACACTGATTGATGGGTTCGGCTTAACCACGGAACAGTACAGGTTGCTGTTCCGGGACACCCAGAAAATTCAGTTTCAGGATTGGACTGACTTTGTCGATTGTGCCACTAAGGCTTTGGAAGGCTGGTTGCTGGGTAGCAAGGTTACTGATTACACAGGATTGTACAATCTTATCATGAGAGAACAGATTTTAAACAACTGTCAGAACCAATTGTTGCATCAGCACCTTGTCGACTCGGATCTGACCTCTCCCCAAGAATTGGGAAAGAAGGCAGACAGATGGGTCAGAACAAGGGTAAAGCAGAATCAGAATCAGAACCAGGGTGGTCAGAAGAAAGCAGACCAAAAGGGTAGTAACAAGAACGAACAAAATGACCAGAAGTCTTCGACAGGTCCCCAACAAACCAAAGAGGGTGGGGGTCAGGCTTCACAGAAGAAGAAGACTCAAGAAGGCCAGTCAAAAAGGTGGTGCCAATACTGTAAAAGTAAGACTCACTGGTTTAGTGAGTGCACCAAGAAAGGAGGGCAAACTCCTGCCACTGCAGCCCCTAAGGCACATGCACCCCCTAGTACAGTCAGCAGTGGTAGTGCGCCTCCCAAGGCATTAGTTGGGTTAACCTTGGGAACCGAGGGGAGTGACGACTTAGTCAGCACGCTCACTCAGGCCGTCCTTGTCTGTACAGGGGATATGGATATGTCCCCTGATGCCAGTCCCAATACTTTGGGCAAATACAGACAGACACCTTTGATCAATGGAAAAGTGGCTCAGGCCTACAGGGACACTTGTGCCAGTGTCACCATGGTGACGCCTAACTTTGTGGACCCTGGACAGATCATGCTAGGTACCGATTACCTAGTGACCAATGCCAGCAACGTCACTACCAATCACAGTATGGCAGTTGTTGATTTCTCCTGGGGAGGGGTAAGTGGCCCGAAAAAGGTTGTGGTTAGTTCAGACCTCCCCGTAGAATGTCTGTTGGGCAATGATTTGGAAACGTCACAATGGTCAGAAGTGGAGCAGAGGACTCACATGGAAATGTTAGGCTTGCCAGCACATGTCCTTGCTGTGACTAGGTCACAGGCCAAAAGATGCCCCACTGAACAGGTGCTGGATCCTGGAAGAACGGACCAGACACCTTCCAAGAAAAGGAGCAGTAAGGGTAAGGCTTCGCCTTCCCCCTTGCCCCAGGTCGTGGATCAAGTCTCTGAGGAGGCTGACCTTAAAGAACTGAGGGAAACTGAGCCGAAAGAGCTTGAACCTGGTCAGGTTGAGTTTCTGGACTCAGGGGGACCCTCCAGGGAAGACCTGGGGAAGGCACAGTTAGACTGCCCCTCACTTGAACCCCTCAGACAGCAGGCTGCTGCTGAGGCTGCAGGGAACGCCACAGGTACCCACAAAGTGTACTGGGACGATGGACTCCTGTACTCCGAGGCAAGAGACCCCAAACCTGGCGCGACCAGGAGGCTGGTCATCCCCTTGTCTCTGAGAGGTTTCCTTCTTACCTTGGCCCACGAGATTCCCCTTGCAGGTCACTTAGGCCAGAATAAGACTTGGGACAGAATTGTTTCACACTTTCACTGGCCCCACATGTCCGAAGATACGAAGGAGTTTTGCCGCTCCTGTGTCACTTGCCAAGCCAGTGGTAAGTCAGGTGGCACGACAAAGGCCCCCCTCATACCACTACCAGGGGTGGGGGTACCCTTTGAACGAGTGGGGATCGACATTGTCGGACCAATGGAACCCCAGACAGCATCAGGGCACAAGTTTATACTGGTGGTGGTGGACCACGCCACCAGGTATCCTGAAGCTATTCCCCTTAGGACCACTACAGCACCTGTGGTGGCTCGGGCCCTAGTTGGGGTGTTCTCCAGAGTGGGCTTCCCTAAGGAGGTCGTCTCAGACAGAGGTGCAAACTTTATGTCGGGATATCTGACTGCAATGTGGAAGGAGTGTGGTGTCAACTACAAGTTCACCACACCCTATTACCCACAATGCAATGGGCTTGTTGAGAGATTCAACAGGACCCTAAAAGGGATGATTCACGGACTACCTGAAAAGCTTCGGCGGAGATGGGATGTCCTGATACCCTGCCTCTTGTTCGCCTACAGAGAAGTCCCGCAGAAAGGGGTTGGCTACAGCCCTTTTGAGCTTCTGTTCGGACATCCTGTAAGGGGACCCCTTTGTTTGGTAAAGGAAGGATGGGAGAGACCTCTCAGAAAGCCGGCATCAAACATTGTGGACTATGTGCTCGGTCTCCGCTCGCGGATGGCGGAGTACATGGAAAAGGCATCTAAAAACCTTGAGGCGAGCCAAGAATTACAAAAAACTTGGCACGACCAAAAGGCTGTCCTGACTGTGTACCAGCCTGGACAGAAGGTGTGGGTGCTGGAGCCAGTGGCCCCAGCAGCACTCAAAGACAAATGGTCTGGGCCCCACACGATCATTGAGCAAAAGGGAGAGGTCACCTACCTGGTAGACCTGGGAACTCCCCGGAGCCCCCACCGGGAGCTCCATGTAAACAGGCTCAAGGCATATGTCGACAGGGAGGGCATGAGCTTGCTCATGGCCACAGATGAAGGACAGGAGGAGGAGGAGAGTGACCCTCTCCCAGACCTGCTCTCTCAGAACCCTGACGATGGGTCAGTAGATGGTGTTGTCTTTTGTGGCAGCCTCTCTGGACATCAACAAAAGGATTGTAAACAGATTCTTCAATCCTTTCGACATATGTTCTCTCTGACACCCAGTCAGACCAATTGGTGTACCCATAAGGTCGACAATGGGGACAGTCTGCCCGTAAAGAGTAAAATCTATCGACAGCCTGATCATGTCAGAGACTGCATCAAGACAGAGGTGCAGAAAATGTTGGAGCTGGGAGTCATTGAACCCTCGGACAGCCCCTGGGCTAGTCCCGTAGTTCTCGTGCCGAAACCTCACACCCAGGGCGGTAAGAAAGAGATGAGGTTTTGCGTGGACTACAGAGGTCTCAATGCAGTCACTAAGACTGACGCCCACCCGATACCAAGAGCAGACGAACTTATCGACCGGTTGGCTTCGGCCAACTACTTAAGTACGTTTGACCTGACAGCTGGGTATTGGCAAATCAGGTTAGCTGAGGAGGCCAAGCCCAAAACAGCATTTTCTACCCCGGGTGGGCATTATCAGTTCGTGGTAATGCCCTTTGGTTTGAAAAATGCACCTGCCACCTTCCAAAGGCTGGTGAATCGAGTTCTCACTGGGTTGGACGACTTCTGTGCGGCGTATCTGGACGATATCGCTGTCTTTAGCGCCACCTGGGAGGATCACCTGGTCCACCTGAGGAAAGTGTTAGAGGCCCTGCAAAAGGCAGGCCTCACTATCAAGGCCACTAAGTGCCAGATAGGGCAGACACAGGTTGTATACCTGGGCCACCTTGTAGGTGGAGGCCAGGTTCAGCCATTGGAGAGCAAAATACAGGCCATCCAGGACTGGGCTCCTCCAACCACCCAGACTCAGGTTCGAGCTTTCTTGGGCCTGACTGGTTATTACCGGAAATTTGTCAGAAATTATGGATCCATTGTGACCCCGCTAAACGACCTGACAAGTAAAAAGATGCCAAAAAAAGTTCAGTGGACAGCAAGCTGTCAGAAGGCATTCGATGACCTAAAGCAGGCCATGTGCACAGCACCTATCCTAAAGAGTCCAGACTACTCCAAACCATTCATTGTCCAAACAGACGCTTCGGAGTTGGGTGTGGGAGCTGTTCTATCTCAACTGAATTTTGATGGTCATGACCAGCCCATAGCTTTTATCAGCAGGAGGCTGACCCCCAGAGAGAAGAATTGGTCAGCTATTGAGAGGGAGGCCTTTGCTGTGGTTTGGGCCCTGAAGAAGTTGAGGCCATACTTGTTTGGCACTCACTTCAAGATTCAGACCGACCATAAGCCCCTCTTGTGGCTAAATCAAATGAAGGGTGAAAACCCCAAACTACTTAGGTGGTCCATTTCCCTACAGGGGATGGACTTCACAGTGGAGCATAGACCTGGCACTGATCATGGCAATGCAGATGGGCTCTCCAGGTATTTCCACTTAGAGCAAGAAGACTCACCTGGTCAAGGTTAGCTTATTGTCCCAAAGTTTGGGGGGGGTCATGTAGGAGAGTAGGGTCTGCAATCCTATGATCACCCAGATTTTTGCTTTTGCTTCATTGGTTTACGACTTTCCCTGGCTGTGGGCCTGCCAATCAGACCCACAGCCTAGCTGTTCTCTCTCGAAATTAACACACATGTACGTTAGGTGCATCCACTAATTGGAACTGGGCCGCCTTGTCAGTCCCTGTCTCAGCATACCACAGGTATCCAGGGCATCGGTGTACCCCGGGCCTACCAGGGGCTGCAGCATGTATTATGCCACCCTTGGATGGCCGTCCAAACCTGACACAACTGGCTGCACGACAGCTGGGGCAAAGTGGTGTAATCACCCGTTGCTGTAGGTGTAGTATTCCTACACCTAACCCTAAAATGGGCACATGGATTCCTATCAGTCACTCCTATGGCAGGCCTTATCAATCCTGAAGGCAGAGTGCTGGGAATCATGTGGGACGGTGCTCTGGCGCGAGCTGAGCCCGTCGACGGCTTGCGGAACCAAGTCCTAATAGCCGTTCCATGGTGACGCGGGCCAACTACTTTAACATGCATTATAATCCTTGCGGTTATTTGCTAACTTTGGCATCGCATCACCCACACATGTCGAGTAAGGTGTCATACGAATTGGGATACGAACCCCTCGCCAATTCTGGCGACGAGGTTAGCATTCCCCCCTTTTAGAGGGGCACGACATGGAAGTAACCTTGAACCCCGGTTAGAAGTTGACTCAAGCCTCAGCATCCCAAAATGGATGCTGCCACCAGACACAAGTCTGACCTCCTGCTGCTGGGAGACCTTCCAGCGGAGGGAGCTTGGACAAAGGGTTTCCTGTCGAGGGCGGTGTTAGCACCATCCCAGACAGGGTTTGTGTATCCCAGGTAGGCAGGGCTGAAAGGAAGGTGATTGCAAGTGGCACCCCGGTGCTCACTGTGCATAGCCCGGCTCAAACCAGTTTCGGGGGCAACCCTGGCCCTGAGCTGGGGCGAAGCCGGACAAAGGATAGGGGTGTAACCACCCCCCTCCTGGCCCCACCCATAGGTAGGACCTAGTCACGGGCCAGCCCCTTTTCTTAGAATAAAGGTAGGAGCGAGTCCCCTTCCCAAATTGGATAATTCTGAATCTTGAACTACTTTCCACGAAAGGAACTCTTGACTATTTCTGAAGACTCTCCCTTGTGGCTAAGGAGTAGCCACCCTGCACCAGCAGGCACCACCTAAGCGCTTGCGGTTTGCTGTACGTCTCTCCTACGGATCAAGACTGCCCAGCTCGACGAGACCCGAGTCCCTGCCATCTCTGACCTCTACCTACATCATCAGCCCAGCTGAGATTCGTAGGTGTGACGAGACCTGCGGGACCGGCCATCTTCAGAACCTGCACGACGCTTATCTAGCACGCCCACCGAGGGACCCTCGAGTGAGTGCACCTAGGGTTTGAGAAGCCCTAACCCTGAGCAGCTCCAGCACCGAAGTCTGTCTCCCCAGCATCCACAGGATCTGCGTGGGGGTCCTTCTGCTCCTTACTGCTCACCGCGTTGTCCGACCACCCGCCGACCGGCTTGTGGCCCTCTTCACGACGCACCATGACAGACTTTCATCACTGGTCTGGTTGCTCCAGACTGGCTCTTGCACCCCTTCAACAGAGGAGTACCCCGGACCCTCCTGGTCCACTCCAGACGTCATCTTGACTCCCCCACGTGGGCTTGCCACTGCCAAGACCTGCTGCTCCCTTCCTGGGCCCAGCATCATCGACAGCAGACACCTTCGTGGGACAGCTCGCCCTCCCTCCGGGTCGCCGCCGCGCCTCCTGGTCCAAGGAACAGCCGAGTCCAACGTCATCCACCCACCTGGTTGAGGTGACTTCAGCCGGTACCTTCCTGGTACCCACACGATCACTGGCTAGTGGTTGAGAACTGAGTCCCCTCTGCTTTCAGGTTTTCCTTCATCCCCGATCCAGGCTTGGATCTCGCTGAACATCGACACTGGTCGCCTGCCAGCAACTTCTTCTTTCAGGCTCCTGAGACTACAACGAGGACTCCCGACATCTTGCCGAACTTCACGCAGCCGCTGCCTCTGGGCTAGGTAACTCGAGCATTTCGGTGCTCCATCGCAGGTTCGCTCAACAAGTGTCCAGTTCCTTTTTCGTTTAGTCCCACTGATCGGATTCCTCCGGAATCAGTAACTTTAAACTATCCAACCTTTCCCATTCCACTTGCAGTGTAAATGGTTTCGTGCCCTTCGGGCCCTTGTGTAAATTGTGCAACCAGAAGTATTTTCATAAGAGTTTTGTAGTGTGCTTAGCTCCCTGACTCATAAAGAGCCAGGGTAGTCTTGTTATAAATAAATATCCTTTATTTTCATAATAACTTGTGTGGTGTCCTTTCACTTGGTATTCAAGGGGTATATGTGACGGTAAACAGCTGGCTTAACACGCCCTCTAGAGTTTAGCCTAAAGACTGCTCGTATCCACGCTACTAGGATAGCTGGTCTATAAGGTTGACTTACAACCAATCATCAATAAGGGTCGTTTGGAATGATACACAGTGATCACTAGAATAGTGAGCACTACATATCAGGCCAACTTCTCACATGTGGTCTGTGTTTG
Source organism: Triturus cristatus (assembly GCF_964204655.1). Lineage (NCBI taxonomy): Eukaryota > Metazoa > Chordata > Amphibia > Caudata > Salamandridae > Triturus > Triturus cristatus. The sequence continues at coordinate 673,085,864 of NC_140591.1, read as the reverse complement.
CCTTGCCATTAAGAGCTTAAGGTGCTACTGGATAAAACCGTTGTTCCGCCACCTGGGAATCACACAATGCAACATGGCCATTTCTGCATGTCTGGGGGGAGCTGACGTTAAGTTATAAGTCAGATGTGTGATATTATTCAGAGACGCACTCAAGCTACTGAACTCGTTCCCTGCGGACTGCTAAAAGTGGAAACTTCTGCCCCTCCATCCTTTTAAGGCAGTGCCATCTATGTAAATCCGATGAGGCAAATCCGGTGTGGCTCATGGTAGAAGGGTCAGGGCTGGCCTAGTTTCTTTGAGTCAAATCACAGCAGACCCTTTTCCATTCCAAAAGAATCGTATTATTAGAATTAGCCAAAATCTATTCACCTTGTTCCGTTGCATTTCCACTTTATTTTACTCAAAATGGAGTCCAGTCCGCATCTTCATAGAGCTTGCTTAAATTATCATGCCAGATGTCATTTGCACTATACAGTTTATCAAACTCATTTTGATTACTCTCTCCAGCTGACACACTGGTCCTTTCAAGTACAAATGATCTATAGTAGCAATCAGCTCAAGAAAAGGCAGCTCCAGGACAATAAGGCTCTGAGTGGGTTGAATCAACGGGTCACAAAACACTGCAACATGCACCTTATTAAACACATTTTGAATGGAGCTGCCATCATGTCCCATGGCCTACAGCCTTATATGTCTGGAGGGGTTACCATTGGTGCCTGCACTCGAAATATTCTCAGGTTGCTGGCTGCCTTCTTGTTTTAGATTCTGATTTTTAAAGACTTAATTAACAGGTGCCTTTATGGTGTATTAAATGGATAGAAGTAGGCATGATGAAGCTAAACAGGACATTTTCATTTTGTGATAGTTTTAAATAACTTGAAACAATAAAATCTATCTATCTATCTATCTATCTATCTATCTATCTATCTATCTATCTATCTATCTATCTATCTATCTATCTATCTATCTATCTATCTATCTATCTATCTATCTATCTATCTATCTATCTATCTATCTATCTATCTATCTACACAGAAAAAGACCTGTATTTTTATGTGTGGACACAGCACATTCGTAAAGATACCACTTGTAAATCTCTGTGTGAATAGCAAACAATCCTAAACTTACACAAATGTACAAGCTTACCTTTGTGATTTAGGCCCTCCATGTTTATTTACTTCGAGGGTATGGTACAAATCAATATTGTGGAGCCTATATATTTTTAAAGTGGACAGTCCTCCTTAGGTTATCTTGGTGTTGAAATAACAGATGTGTGTTGCTTTCGTAACCGTTAAAATGTCAATATCATTGTGCCACACCCTTGATGGAGGGTGAAAACAAGCAACACAACTCCCAGCAAGTTGGTCAAATCTGCTCCAGGCTGTCTTACCGCGATTCCAACTCAAGTATTGACTAATAGAACAGCAGTCAGCAGATTTTGGCCCTGGAAGTCAGCAATTCCTAAACTGAATTCCTAAACTGTACCCTTTCTTCCTTGGCCACTGAGGAATTCTGATACAAAATACCTCTCAAACTGGCCAGTATGCATCTTTAATGCTGACATGTTAGCCCTCAGGAACAGTTTAATTTAAGGGTGGTCTTCCAGTTAAATATTGAGCGGCATATTTATCACAGTTTCCTGCATTGCAGCAAGCCACCTTGCTGCACTGCGCTGCATGAAAGGGGAAAGGGCAGGAATGCACCATATTTAACATCATATTCCATGCTCCGGTGCACTTTTGGCTACCTAGCTCCAACACAGGATATTTTTGTGCAGGAAGGGACGCCTTCTCTAGGACGCCATTTTTGGCTTTCTATGTGTGCTGCAGAATACAGCACATGTAGAGGGAGGAAAAAAAAGAGGAGAAACAAATATTGTTACTCCTCCCCTGGGAAGCATTTTGATGCATTTCCAGGTCTACCACTAATCGAAATTCTGGTAAATTGACAAAATCCATGGGTGGATGCTTGGTAACACCCATGGTCAACCCATGGAATGCCTCCCTGGGGCACATTAATGCAAGGCAGTGATTTGCGTTTCCTTGTGTTACTCCAGATTTATCAAGACATGCAGGGCCATGCAATGTGGCAGTGCGTAAATGTATAAATCTGACTTTATTGTTGCATCTCCCTTGTGCCCCCTTGCAGGGCTCAAAGGCGATGCAACACAATGATAAATATGCCCCCGAAGGGCATTGAATGATCAGCAAATGCTAGGGCCGTAGACTGCTTGAAGTTTTCTAAATCTGGTTCCAACTAGTCCAGGTACAGATTGTAATATGGCCAAGAAAGACACTAGAAGAAATCAAGAGATTCAAGTTTAGAAAGGCATATGGGAGCTAAGAGTGCTGTGATACTGGAACGGCACACAATTACAAATAGAGTAACTTCACTAAAAAACAAAGAAGGCAATTCAAAAATATATGTAGGGACACTGGTGAAAGGAAAGGAAAAGCAAAGGTCAGCAGAGGCCTGAGCGATCTTATGTGTAGGCCCAGATTTAAACATTTCATGGAACGCAGAACAGCACCTAAAGTTGCTGTGATACGTTGCAGAGGGGAAGAGAGCAGGAAAGTGCCATAAATACAGAGATATGGCACTATCCTGCACAATCATGCTGCTTAGAGCCACGCGTGATGTTTATACTTATAGGCAACTTTCCAGCCAAAAAACATGTTCTGTGTTGAAATGTAAATAAAAAAAAATATTTTGTGTATGTCAAGCAAACCTGGCACCAAGTATTTGTAATTCAAGTTCTTCTCCATCACGAATTGGCATTAAGGCACAGGGAAGCCATTTTAGGTTCTCCGCTGCACCCTGGAACACCTGTACCGAGATTCTATACTCCTCCTGCACTATTCCCACATAGTGCATGAACCTTTTTCTCCTGGCTCATGCAGAGCGAAGTACACAGCCAAGGTCCGTGCATGTAACAGCGGTGGGGCGGTGGGGCAGGGTGGGGGGAGGATTTCAAGGTATGATACTGAGGGAAAATTAGATAAAAATACATTTTCCCTCTGCATCATCCCTCAAAATCCCCCCTCAAGCGGCCCCACGCTGTTACCTGCATGGACCGCGGCTGGGAGTAAAAGACTAAAAGTTAGGGTAGATTAGTAGAACGTTTCCCACAGGGTTTGCCAGTAGGCATCTCCCTTAAAGGAGAGAGTTAAAATGACATGTCCTTTCACTCCACATTATGCTGCCACAAACACCAATCACACAAAGCCTGGAGAGGGCATTAACCAGTCTTACATAAAGAGGGCAGTTTGCATCTCACCTATACCCCAGATGATCGCTCTGGGGTCTCAGTCCATGTAACAGGGAGGCCCACAGTAAGCTTGTATGAATTGTGGGTTCACTAAAGAAAGAATTAAATATAAGATCCCTGGCAACAGGGCACATGACATAGCGGAGAATACTCCCCAGAACCGAGAGGGACATCCAAACCAACACAGCTTAAAAAAGTTTTTTGTCTTTTCCGAAGATTTCTGTGACTCAAGCACTTAATAAAGAAAATAGATAATGGTAAATGCTTCAGTAAAAGCACTGCGACAAAATGAATATATTTCTTGAGAATATTCAATTGTTTAAGAATATGGTGGGGTTGGGAAAGAGATTGAAATTGCTCCTCAGCTTGAATATATTTAGACTGTTATATTCTTCTGGGTTTGTAGTAACTGTCAAGCAATGATTCTGCAGATGAATATGGTACTGACATTTATTTTAATGTATTGAATTGATTTGTTGTTTAGCTTAATTTGACAGGTGGAAACAGTTTGTGGATTATATATATATATATATATATATATATATATATATATATATATATATATTACCCACTGGCGGTCGCCAGTAGGTAGTTATAGTTAGGACCAAGTTTCCAGTTTTTTGTTTTACTTATAAGTTTGGTGTCGTGTGATGAATCTTCATGAAATTTTCCAAACTAATTCTTCGTTCATATCAGCTCCTATGTTGAAAGTTTGGGGGTGATTCATCAAGGGGAGGCCAAGAAAAAAGAGAGGGTCCCAAAACGTGTTTTCTCTATCTTAATTTCCATAAGAAACTTTAGACACGGCTACAGGTTGAACGGGTGAATGGAATTACCCCAAATTTGGCAGGGAGAAGGGTCTTGGTCTAGAAAGCACGCTTTTGTTTATTTGGTGTAAATCGGTTCTGTAGTTTTTGAGGAATATCAAAATTTACAGATATCGATATTTGGGAATTCTGCCATCTGATTGGCTGAGGCGTTACGAGCACAAGCTTGCTGCTTATTGGTTGGGAGCACTGCGAGCGGTTGCAACTAGGAAGTGTTGGCTGCCATTTTGTGATTCTGTTGAAGCGAGTAGGGAAAAAAGAGCGAAAAAAGTAGGAAAGGGGAGGGTAGGAGCACTGTAACCTCTGTGGGCTGTTTAGGGTGTGCTATAGAGGGGGTGCAAAGCAAACTACTTATACCTACTGGTCTGAAAGTGCTGGGTACGAAAATTAAGTGAGGTATTGCGTAGAGTATGATGCTGCTAAGGTGAGCTGCTGCAGGAGTCGGGGATGAAAGCGTGAGCCTAAACTGTGTGTCTTGTGGTGTGAAGTCATGTGCCCTGGCCGCTACAGCACACCTGTGGAAGTAGTGTCAGCATGTGTTTATACCTACTTGGACGAACTACTGACTCCTGCTGATCTGAAAGTCCTGGGGTACGGAAAATATGTGAGGTATTGTCAAGAGTCTCATGGTGCTAAGCTGAGGTGCTGCTTGACTCGGGAATGAAAGCGTGAGTCCAAACTGTGTGTCATATGCTGTGAAGTCATGTGCTCTGGCTGCTGTGCCACATCTGTCAAGTAGTGTCAGCATGTAGTTATACCTAATCGGAGGAACTTTTGTTTCGAACATTGTAACTTGTGTATGGTGCTTAGGGGGTGTTATACAGGGAGTGCGAAGGTAAATTTGTGCATATCAAATCAATACGGTATTTGTAAAGTGCAAACTACTCACCCCTATGGGTCTGAAGGCCCTCGAGGCCGGCGTGGAAATTATGTGAGCTATTAAGTGAGGTATTGCCCAGAGCCACATGGTGCAGAGCAGAGGTGTCCAAAGGTGTCCTTCATAACCCAGTCAATGTGCCTAGGTCATTTCCACCACAATGCACAATCATGAGGTCAGGGTGTGGAAGATGCAAAGAGATTTTAACCAAAGGTAGCAATTGGTGCCACTTCAATCCTCTCTGTGCAAACCATTTAATGTCCATATTTTGTAAACCTAGGTCTAAGTCAATACGTCTGTGTTCTGCATACCTCTTGCACCAGAAAATATAGCTATGTCCTACGATCCACACCAGCATTTTGAAGGTATGGCTGGAAGGTATAGAAAGATGTCTGTAGCTCATGCAGTTCCTTGGTAGAATAAGAGATATGTTTAAAGATGGGGAACTACTTTTTTTTGCCATACAAAACGATACGTGATTGGGAGATGAAAAGCATTCTTTTTTAAAAGTAGGGTGCACATTCGTTTTGTGAAAAGTATCTTTGTGATTGGTTAAGAAAAAGAATTTTCAACGTGGAGTACATACCATGGGATAAAGGTTGCTCAACTCAACCACACCTGCTACTTGCATTTGGAAGGCACTGTTCGAACTTAAAACAATAGTGAACTTTTAACCTGCACGTGCCGTTAAATATTCGAGAAAATGTTGCAAAAAAATATCGTTAAGTTTAAAAAAATTGATTAACTTTTAACCTGCACGTGTTGTAAAATGTTCTAGAAAGTGTGTTGATAGAATACTTTGCACTTCTGACTTCTATGTGTTGTTGAATATTAAAAAAACTGTTTATATGGAAAATTAAAAGAAAACAATAGAGAGAAGTTTTGAAACCTAAAAGAATCAAGGAACTATTCTAATTTGTTCTTTACATATATTTATGTGTGGAGCAACAAAATTATAGACACAATAGCACCAGGAAGAGGAAAAAGCAGGGAGCGGGGTGACGGGGGTAGATGGGCAGAATGGCACACATGCACAATTAAGTACAGCACAAGTATAGACAAACAATGGCCAAAATGAAACACATCAACAAGGAGCACAAGTCACACAACCCGCCAACATCACACCACTGAACGAGCATAGAAGTGAAATCCACGCTGCATTCATACAGGATGTGTACAAAAGTCGGTCGTTGGTGTTGTGGGATGTCTGCGACCATGGTCATCATGGATGAGATGCCCAGCACGTGGCACATGGGCAAGTTCACTGTGTGTTACATTGCCAAACAGCTGCTGCTTCCTCCCACGAGCCCCCATACTTTTGTACGTTGCGCTGTTGTATCTCGTGCACTCATACGGCACACCATTGTAATGCCTATTCGCGCATGTCCTGCTGCATTCCAACTACACCATCACAGTGCCATTTAGAGGTGGTGCATGCCACTTTACAACATCGACTGCTGCGGCCCTTGTGGCAGGCCACACCAGAACACAGAGACACACTTACCGCACTTCCTGTACACAGACATGTCCGAGACACCCCGTTCCCCTTGCCGGATAGGCACACCCCTGCGCTGACCTGTGTACCTTGGACCAGCACACGCCAGTTGTGCATGCAGGAGGATGAGTGTGTAGCTACATGTCCAGGCTCACTGCCAACACTGAGGTGACAGCACACTGTGATGTTGCAGGGCTCGTGCCTATCATGCTAACACTATAACCACAGGGACACACTTGCTCAAATGCGGGTTTGGGGAGTTGGTGGTCCTGGAGTTGTTGCAATGAGTCTTTTGGCCCTAATGGGTATCCCTGTATCATGCTCATTGACTCTATGGCACCTGTGGGTGTTCTGGGGTGGCTGTTGGCTGTGTCCCCTTTCATGGTGCAGTTAGTCGTCCTGCTTAACACCAGCAGAAAGCAGGTGTAAAATCGCTGGTGCTAACATGACTTTTCGCCGGAATTTGTTTCGCATTGCAGTTGGTGTGAAAGTTGTGATGTGATTTTTTTCGTGTGCAGAACAATATACGAACTGGGCAGTGTATCATGTCAAGATCCAGCACCTGACGCACTATTCCCTATCAATATAAATACAATGAGATTTCCTCATTGATTTTGTGTGTACACTGTAAGTGCAGCCACTTCTTCAGTGCAATTCAATACAGGATTTTAGTATTTAGAATAAATCGCAAAGGTGCCCCTCGTGTCTTTTTGCATGGGAACGGCTAGTCTGCATTTCATTATCAGCACTTTAATGGAAGTAAAGTTGAGATAAATCTAACACACTATTCAGAAGTTGGTGCAAACTGCAGACATCACAAGTATTCCAGCGATAAGTGCCCCAAAAGTTATCACCATGGTGGATTCCATCAAATAACAGTAATATGAACAAGAAAGAGTCACACAGCAGTTAAGAAAACAACCAAAAACGTTATTAATTTTTTTTCAAACTTTGTTTTTTATAAACATATATATGTAAACGATAAACTATTTTCAAACATTATTTTTTTATTAACATATATATATGAACGATAAACTAATAAACAAAATTTATCAAAAATAATACAAAACAACAAGGCGGAAAACTCCTGTGGGGACCATGGATGTCGACGACAGAGCCTGGAAAATAAAGCACAAAATAAGGACGTGTGCAATGCGCATATCAAAGCAGAGAGACACAGAGAAACAGAGAAGGAAAAAAAAGCCAGAGAGAAAAAGAGAGGGAAGGAAAGAAAGGGAGTGAGAAAGGGAGAAGGAAGAGAGAGAGTTAGAGAGCTAGAAGGAAAAGAAGGAAAGAGAGAGAGAGAGAGAGAGAGAGAGAGAGAGAGACACTGCCGCCCCTGCGCATCCATGAGCAAATAATTACCTGGTGCCACCGGAGTGTGCAGGAGTGGGCACTCCACTTGCCCGTCAAAACTCCGCGCATCCCAGATATGTCGCTGAGTCCTGAGTTATGTATGGCGGAGACCACATCATCTTCTCCATGGCCCGGCAGATCTCACACGTTGCTGAGTCCGGAGTCATCAATGGCGGAGACCACATCAGCTTCTCCGCGGCCCAGCAGATCTCACACATGTTGCTGAGTCCTGAGTCATGAATGGTGGAGACCACATCAGCTTTTGGGGCCACTAAGCCTGTGGAACTCAAGTCTGTGCCACGTGGTGGTAGGCCCCTGATGGCCATATGAGCTTTGGGTGGCACTAACCCTGTGCATCTGAAGTCCGCACCAAGGGGATGGTAGGCCTCTGATGGCTATACAGATCAGGGTGCGACTAACCTTCTGTGCAACTTTTCAAAGACTCTTTATGGTTGAGACACGTGGAGCATCCGCCATCTAGTCAGCACCGGCAATAAAGGATGTGACATTGTCGATCTATTATATTTGCGTGGTCACATGGCCTGTGGCGCATGTGCTGAATGGGTGTGGTGTGTGTGCAAACCTACCCTCAGGGAGTGGCTGTGAGATGTTGAGAACTATACCACTGACCAGCACACCAACAGCAAGTATGCCTGCGACAGGTAGCTATGTGGGGCCAACGTCGGAACGTAATCGGAGTGGCGTGGCGTGGCGTATGACGGAACAGGGCAGGGATAGCTACAATGAGGCGGACGGTTCATAGTACTGCATCTGTGAGTCGAGCGGACGGGCCGCAACTGTCCCTCTGTGAGCCTGGGTGCGAACTGTTCATAACTCACACTACATAAGTATTGAAAAATCATTTTGTGATTCAGTCCGTCAGCTGGCATTTGTCCGAGGCATTTGTGAAAACATATCAGAGTTCTTTCTGTGATAGATACCCCTTTGCCGCTGCCTCTCCCCACATTAGCAGGTAACGCACCGTCTTCCCACATTACCGTCATACCCCCAACAACCTTCTTGGGCCCGGAAGTGTCCCTGTGCGGTTGGACAAAGAAGAATCTCAGTCATGTATAGATTTACATCTAAAAAAAATTTTTTAAAGAAAAGAACAACAAATAAGACTGAAGGAAGTCTGGTGCTGTGGTCGCTGCCACAAAGTTGGGGTGACTGCCATTCAGGACTCAGGACACAGTTACACATGTGGGATCGGCTTGTGTTAAAGAGGGTTAGTGGGACTACGTGTCGCCGGCCTTGCATATCGAAATATGCCTCACTGATGGAAGGGAGTGTGGTGCTGTGGTCGGTGCCACGGACTTGGGGTCACTGCCATTCAGGACTCAGGACACAGTTACACATGTGGAATCGGCTTGTGTTAAAGAGGGTTAGTGGCAGCAGAAGCATTGAGACTGTATGAGCCTGTGATGATGCTTGGTGTAGACGGGCCACACTGGGAGCAATGTGTCTTGGCTACTGGACTGCGTCATGTGGAATCAGGAATCTATCTGAATTGTGAGGCGTGCTGACCGTAGTGTAGGCAAGAGGTAGCGGTGAGCAAGGGCCCACAGCCACATGCACACGTTGGTGGCCACACCGGCCTGCGTAGTGCAGGTTCAGTGGCACCACGTGTTGCCGGACTTCCATATGCAAATACCCCTCACTAATCGAAGGGAATGTGGTGCTGTGGTCAGTGTCACGAAGTTCGGGTCACTGACATTCAGGACTCAGGAAACAGTTACACTTGTGGGATCGGCTTGTGTTGAACAGGGTTAGTGGCACCACGTGCAGCTGACCTTGAATATGGAAATATGCCTCACTGATCAGAGGGAGTCTGGTGCTGTGGTCGCTGCCACAGACTTGGGGTGACTGCCATTCAGGACTCAGGACACAGTTACACATGTGGGATTGGCTTGTGTTAAAAAGGGTTAGTGGGACTACGTGTCACCGGCCTTGCATATGGAAATATGCCTCACTGATCAGAGGGAGTCTGGTGCTGTGGTCGCTGCCACGGACTTGGGGTGACTGCTATTCAGGACTCAGGACACAGTTACACATGTGGGATAGGCTTGTCTTAAAGAGGGTTAGTGATACTACGTGTCGCCGGCCTTGCATACTAAAAGGATATTATGTAGATTTGAGGCCTGTAATAGTTACTTGCCTAGTGGACTCTGTAGTTAATGAATAAATAAATAATTTTCATTGTGAGCCCTACTGAGTGCAGTATAGGCGTATGATGAAAAGATGAAATAAGTATAGAATACACTGACGAAGTGTTGTATTTTCTGAGTACAATCTTGTTGTTAAAAATTAGCATTTAAAATTGGCATTGCAAACTGTACTGCCTGCAGTGTAGACTGCTATTCCATGTTAGTTTGCATTTGAAGATTAATTTGGTCATTGTAGTAAAGCTATAACTGATATAAAAAAAATGTTTTTAAAGCGAGGATACTAAAAGGATAATATGTAGGGTGTAGGACTGTGATAGTTACTTGCCTACTGGAGTCTGTAGTTGCGTATGGAAATACCCCTCACTGATCGAAGGGAGTGTGGTGCTGTGGTCGGTGCCACGGACTTGGGGTCACTGCCATTCAGGACTCAGGACACAGTTACACATGTGGGATCGGCTTGTGTTAAAGAGGGTTAATTGGACAACGCGTCGCTGGCCTTGCATATCGAAATATGCCTCACTGATCGAAGGGAGTGTGGTGCTGTGGTCGGTGCCACGGACTTGGGGTCAGTGCGATTCAGGACTCAGGACACAGTTACACATGTGGGATGGGCTTGTGTTAAAGAGGGTTAGTGATACTACGTGTCGCCAGCCTTGCATACTAAAAGGATATTATGTAGATTTGAGGCCTGTAATAGTTACTTGCCTAGTGGACTCTGTAGTTAATGAATAAATAAATAATTCTCATTGTGAGCCCTACTGAGTGCAGTATAGGCGTATGATGAAAAGATGAAATAAGTATAGAATACACTGACAAAGTGTTGTATTTTCTGAGTACAATCTTGTTGTTAAAAATTAGCATTTAAAATTGGCATTGCAAACTGTACTGCCTGCAGTGTAGACTGCTATTCCATGTTAGTTTGCATTTGAAGATTAATTTGGTCATTGTAGTAAAGCTATAACTGATATAAAAAAAAGTTTTTAAAGCGAGGATACTAAAAGGATAATATGTAGGGTGTAGGACTGTGTTAGTTACTTGCCTACTGGAGTCTGTAGTTGCGTATGGAAATACCCCTCACTGATCGAAGGGAGTGTGGTGCTGTGGTCGGTGCCACGGACTTGGGGTCACTGCCATTCAGGACTCAGGACACAGTTACACATGTGGGATCGGCTTGTGTTAAAGAGGGTTAATTGGACAACGCGTCGCTGGCCTTGCATATCGAAATATGCCTCACTGATCGAAGGGAGTGTGGTGCTGTGGTCGGTGCCACGGACTTGGGGTCATTGCGATTCAGGACTCAGGACATAATTACACATGTGGGATCGGCTTGTGTTAAAGAGAGTTAGTGGCACAACGTGTCGCCGCCGTTGCATATGTAAATATGCCTGACTGATCAGAGGGAGTGTGGTGCTGTGGTCACTGCCACGGACTTGGGGTCACTGCCATTCAGGACTCAGGACACAGTTACTCATGTGGGATCGGCTTATGTTAAAGAGGGTTAGTGGGACTTCATGTTGCCAGCCTTGCATATCGAAATATGTCTCACTGATCAAAGGGAGTGTGGTGCTGTGGTCGCTGCCACGGACTTGGGGTCAGTGCGATTCAGGACTCAGGACACAGTTACACATGTGGGATGGGCTTGTGTTAAAGAGGGTTAGTGATACTACGTGTCGCCAGCCTTGCATACTAAAAGGATATTATGTAGATTTGAGGCCTGTAATAGTTACTTGCCTAGTGGACTCTGTAGTTAATGAATAAATAAATAATTCTCATTGTGAGCCCTACTGAGTGCAGTATAGGCGTATGATGAAAAGATGAAATAAGTATAGAATACACTGACAAAGTGTTGTATTTTCTGAGTACAATCTTGTTGTTAAAAATTAGCATTTAAAATTGGCATTGCAAACTGTACTGCCTGCAGTGTAGACTGCTATTCCATGTTAGTTTGCATTTGAAGATTAATTTGGTCATTGTAGTAAAGCTATAACTGATATAAAAAAAAGTTTTTAAAGCGAGGATACTAAAAGGATAATATGTAGGGTGTAGGACTGTGTTAGTTACTTGCCTACTGGAGTCTGTAGTTGCGTATGGAAATACCCCTCACTGATCGAAGGGAGTGTGGTGCTGTGGTCGGTGCCACGGACTTGGGGTCACTGCCATTCAGGACTCAGGACACAGTTACACATGTGGGATCGGCTTGTGTTAAAGAGGGTTAATTGGACAACGCGTCGCTGGCCTTGCATATCGAAATATGCCTCACTGATCGAAGGGAGTGTGGTGCTGTGGTCGGTGCCACGGACTTGGGGTCATTGCGATTCAGGACTCAGGACATAATTACACATGTGGGATCGGCTTGTGTTAAAGAGAGTTAGTGGCACAACGTGTCGCCGCCGTTGCATATGTAAATATGCCTGACTGATCAGAGGGAGTGTGGTGCTGTGGTCACTGCCACGGACTTGGGGTCACTGCCATTCAGGACTCAGGACACAGTTACTCATGTGGGATCGGCTTATGTTAAAGAGGGTTAGTGGGACTTCATGTTGCCAGCCTTGCATATCGAAATATGTCTCACTGATCAAAGGGAGTGTGGTGCTGTGGTCGCTGCCACGGACTTGGAGTGACTGCCATTCAGGACTCAGGACACAGTTACACATGTGGGATCGGCTTGTGTTGAACAGAGTTATTGGCACCACGTGTCGCCGCATTTGATATGGAAATATGCCTCACTGTTCGAAGGGAGTCTGGTGCTGTGGTTGTCTCACGGAGTTGGGGTCACTGCCATTCAGGACTCAGGACACAGTTCCACATGTGGGATTGGCTTGTCTTGAAGACGGTTAGTGGCACCACTTGTCGCCGGTCTTCCACAGTGTAGGCCAGAGGTAGCGGTGAGCAAGGGCCCACAGCCACGTGCAATACGTTGGTGGCCCCACCGGCCTGCGTAGTGCTGGTTCAGTGGCACCACGTGTCGCCGGCCTTCCATATGCAAATACCCCTCACTGATCCAAGGGAGTCTGGTGCTGCGGACCCTGCCATTCAGGACTCAGGACACAGTTACACATGTGGGATCGGCTTGTGTTGAACAGGGTTAGTTGGCAGCAAGTGTCGCCGGTCTTCCACAGTGTAGGCCGGAAGCAGCGGTCAGCAAAGGCCCACAGGGAGGTGACGTTGACTTGAGCTGCACAGATTGGGAGCATTTGGTCTTCTTAACCCATTAAAGTCTCTTAAACAATTTGCGTCGCTACTAATCTTGAATTGTGAACCGTGTAACCCCAGTGTAGGGCAGAGGCAGCAGTAAGGATGGGCACACAGCCACTTGGCGTTGAGTTGAGCTGCACAGTTAGTGGCACCTGGGTGTGCGCACCCTGCGATGATACTTGGTTCTGGCGGGCCACACTGGGAGCAATGTGTTTTGTCTAATGAATTCTGCCTTGATAGGACCACGTGGCAATGAATTATGGTGCAGTGAGTTAGTAGCACCTGAAGCACACAGCGTGTGCGCACCCTGCGATGATGCGTGGTCTGGGCGGGCCGCACTGTGAGCAAGTTGTCTTGCGAACTGGACTGCGACATCTGCAATCGCCACTGCATCTGAATTGTGAGCCCTGCTGTCCACAGTGTAGATCAAAGGTAGTAGTCGGTACAGACATAAGTCTGTGGTGCTGTGCCGCTGGGTTCGCAAGGGGCCTGTGTTGAGGAGGCCCGCGGTTATGGCAGCAGCCACGTGCCAGGGTGAGGGCTGCCACCCTGACAGACTCGTTGGTCTTCCCACAAGTGAACCACGCCTAGGACCTGGCCTATTTATTCATACTCCTATGCTGGAGTGGCGTACGTTGGAGTGGCCCACTCCGCTTCCGGGGGGGACAACACAGCTACATGACCGAGATCTTCCCCACTGCCTAAGGTAACATGGTTGCGTCCACTGTGCACTACACTACAAGTATCAATAGTATACATAGAGAGGTTTGTGCTTTGCATAGTGCAGCACATCAGGGTTACACTTGGCATTGTGTGCTTTATTATTGATGGGTGACTTGCCTCCTTCATATATAGTTGGTTGCCACATCTCCCAAAATTCAGCTATTATGTGGCTGAGGAGCACGGCGTTTTGGGAAGGTCCGTTGTCCTGTTTTGCGCTGCCTCTGTGGTAGTGGGGGGGTGGTCCGGGGGGAGGTTATGGTGGTGGTGGCGCTGGGTGTTGTGGCCTTGTTGGGTGTCGGATCTGCATGATCAGTAGCTATATCACGTGTTGGTCTTTAGATGTGGCTGTGAGTTGGGTCCAGTTCACGGAGTAGATAGTAGACCTCCTTACACCAGTTAAAGGTTGATGTTAATTTGTTACTGCTAACTCGGCGTATCGCCTGCTTTTTGGATCGCATTGCAGATTTGGCTGGTCGTTGAAAATATGGGGAAGTGGTGTTTTCATGTTTTTTTTGCACGGGAACGCCTACATTTCATTAGCGTTAGTTGTGGCTCTCGTTTGTGGCGATTTTGTTGGCGTAAGGTATCGATGGAAGAGTGGGGAGATTTGCAGTTTTCACCAAGTTGAGAATGGGATGATAATTAAAAAACACAGAAATAATAGAAATTAGCATTTAAAAAACCTTTGAAATTCACTAAAAAAAACATAGGTTTTAGGCACGCTATAGTTAGAAATTAGCATTTAAAATCCTTAGAAATTCACTGAAAAAAACAAAGGTTTCAGGCACGTTATAGTTAGAAATTAGCATTTAAAAAACCTTTGAAATTCACTGTGCTGTGTACAAATTGGGAGGGGGGCCTGGAGTCTGTGATGGCCCTGGGGACCGCCACCCCCCAGGTCCGGATCCTGCAGTGTCCCGGGGTGCCCACCAAAAGGGACACTGCTGTTTGCTATGACAGGGCGGGAGCCACGAAGCCTGTCATAGCAAACACTGGTTTGGATTTTGGAAGAGAGAGCAGGGAACCTGCTCTCTCTTCCAAAATCCAAACCAGATTGCTTTTCCACATGGGGAGCTGCATGTTAGCAGCTCCCCATGTGTAAAAGCAATGCCGGCTCCCGCAGGATGCGGGGAGCCGGCAGGGACCGTGGGGGCATTGGGGCTCCCCCCATGGTTCCCAATGAGTGGCCAGGCTTCAGGGGATGGGGTCCCCAGGGCCAGAAGTGGCCAGGGAGGGGGGCCACATGGCACCCGTCCCCAAAATAAAAATAAATAATAATTTTTAAAAAAAGGCCGGCCCCTGGGGCTAGGGTCCCCGGGGCCAATGGAGGACTCAGGAGGGGAGCCACACAGCCCCCTTCCACATAAAAAAATAAATAAAAATGTGGCTATGTTCCGGGGGATGGGGTCCCCGGGTCCAGAATTGGCCACAGGAGTGGGGCCCACGTGGTCCCCTTCCCGTTCATTTTTTTTAAAAAAAGGGGTCAGGCCCTGTGGGGTGGGATTGGGAAATTAATTCCCTTTCAATACTGGGGGTCCCTGGGGGCCAACTAGCCCACCAGGTACCTCCAGTAAGCGCCACAGGGCTGCGTTGCAGAGAGGTGATCCAGGCCACACCCCTTTTTACACCTCTCTGCAACGCAGCCCTGTGGCATTTACTGGAGGTACCTCGTGGGCTAGTTGGACCCCAGGGACCCCCAGTATTGAAGGGGAATTAATTTCCCAATATAAAACGCGCCAGAGGGCGCGTTTGCAGAGTGTTGCTCGGAGGGGGCGGGGCCGCTGGCACGATCGTGGTCCTTTTTTTTAATAAAAAATAAATAAAAAATTTAGAAGGGGGGCTGTGTGGCCCACTTTCATTTCCCTACTTGTGGGCCCTGGGGACCCCATCCCACAGGGCCTGACCCCTTTTTTAAAAAAAAATGAACGGTGTGAAGGAGAGGGGTAGGGCCTAAGGTGACATGTAGTGCAAACACACCCTCTGGCGTGTTTTAAGTTGGGGAATTAATTCCCCTTCAAACCTGAGGGTTCCTGGGGGCAAACTAGCCCACCAGGTACCTCCAGTAAGCGCCACAGGCCTGCGTTGCAGAGAGGTGATCCAGGCCACGCCCCTTTTTACACCTCTCTGCAACGCAGCTCTGTGGCGCTTACGGGAGGTACCTGGTGGGCTAGTTGGACCCCAGGAACCCTCAGGATTCAAGGGGACTTTATCCGCCAACTTAAAACATGCCACGGGGCGCGTTTGCACAGTGGTGAAGGGAGGGGGCGTGGCCTCAGGTGACATGTGTGCAAACATGCCCTGTGGTGCGTTTTAAGTTGTGGAATTAATTCCCCTTGAATCCTGAGGGCCCCTGGGGGCCAACTAGCCCACCAGGTACCTCCAGTAAGGGCAACAGGCCTGAGTTGCAGAGAGGTGGTCCAGGCCACGCCCCTTTTTACACCTCTCTGCAACGCAGCTCTGTGGCGCTTACTGGAGGTACCTCATGGACTAGTTGGACCCAGGGACTCTCAGGATTCAAGGGGATTTAATCCCCCAACTTAAAACATTACACAGGGCGCCTTTGCACAGTGGTAAAGGGAGGGAGCGGGGCCAGAGGTGACGTGTGCAAACACGTCCTGTGGCACGTTTCAAGTACGGGAATTAAGTCTCCTTTAATCCTGAGGGCCCATGGGGGCCAACTAGGCCACCAAGTACCTCCAGTAAGCGCCACAGGCCTGCGTTGCAGAGAGGTTTCCATCCCATGCCCCTTTTTGCACCTCTGTGCAATGCAGCTCTTTGGCGCTTACTGGAGGTACATAGTGGGCTAGTTGGACCCCAGGGACCCTCAGGATTCAAGGGGACTTAATCTCCCAACTTAAAATGGCCATAGGGCGTGTTTACACAGTGGTGAAGGGAGGGGACAGGGCCTGAGGTGACGTGTGCAAACACACCCTGTGGCGCGTTTTAAGTTGTGGAATTAATTTCCCTTCAATCCTGAGGGCCCCTTGGGGACAACTAGCCCACCAGGTGCTTCCAGTGAGCGCCACTGCATTGTGTTGCAGAGAGGTGGTCCAGGCCATGCCCCTTTTTACACCGCTCTGCAACGCAGCTCTGTGGCGCTTACTGGAGTTACCAAGTGGGCTAATTGGACCCCAGGGACCCTCAGGATTCAAGGGGACTTTATCCCCCAACTTAAAACGCCCCCTAGGGCGTGTTTGCACACATGTCACCTCAGGCCCCCCCACCCTTCACCAGTGTGCAAATGCGCCCCGTGGCGCGTTTTAAGAGGTAGTTTTAATCCCCCTGCACTATTATGTACTAGGGTCTTACAGAAGGTCATGCTAATCACAGGGGTACCTCAACACATAGTGTTCCCTAGTGTGTGTATGTGTTTTCACTGTATTCTAAGTGTCTTTTAGGATAGCAATGGCTCTAGGCCTGGTTAGCCAGAGTCAGTTACCACCAATACCCATCTGAAAAAGTTGTGGGCACAGGATGATTTTGCAACAAGGCCTCTTTCTGCTCCTCTGTTGGTTCTTTCTGCACGTCTTGCTGCAATTTTCTTCGTCTTTGTGGACTTCTTTTTCTTCTTTCTGCATTTCTTTTTTTCTTTTCTATGCGTTGTTTCTTCTTTCCTCACATGTCCTAACTCTGTAGGCATAGTTATAAACTAGCATTTAAAAACCCTTTGAAATTAACTGAAAAAAACATAGGTTTCAGGCACGTTATAGTTAGAAATTAGCATTTAAAAAAACCTTTGAAATTCACTGAAAAAACCATAGGTTTCAGGCACGTTATAGTTAGAAATTAGCATTTAAAAAACCTTAGAAATTCACTGAAAAAACCATAGGTTTCAGGCACGTTATAGTTTGAAATTAGAATTTAAAAAACCTTTGAAATTCACTGACAAAACCATAGGTTTCAGGCACGTTATAGTTAGAAATTAGCATTTAAAAAACCTTAGAAATTCACTGAAAAAACCATAGGTTTTAGGGAAAATTATAGTTAGTTGAACATTTCACTCGTACAAAACCATAGAAATTCCCCCGTTATAGTTAGTTCAGCTAACTATAACTTGCACCCCCGCAATGCACTGCTGATGACGTCACATATTACATCACTCATGACATGGTCAGTGACATCACTGATGACAACACTGATGACATCTCAAATGACATCACTGATGACATCTCAAATGACATCACTGATGACATCACTGATGACATCATCCATGTGATAAATTGATTCATCTTCTCACACCCTAATATAACCTTTGATACACCCACTCTAAATTACAGACGGCCATTCTCAAAACCAATGACACTCCAGCACCAATATCTACATACCCACTCACTGATTCTTAGGTCTACACACACATCCACTCACTCACCCGTAGAATCACTCATACTTATGGTCACTCAGTACAGGACTATCATATGCACTCATACATCTATATAGACACTCACACACCGCCACTCATCCATAGAGGTACTTACACAGCTAGTCAGTCATGGAAATAATTAATCACACTCCCATTTACTCACCTATACAGTTATACACACACCAGATCACTTACTCATATAAATACTAGCACATTCTTACACTCTTATACAATCACTGATACAAGCACACACTCATCCATACAGCTACTCTCATAATCACACACTCTCACTTATAGCCATTTATATACTCAAACACACATATATACTGCCTTTCACATATGTAGTTACTCACACATGTACTACTGAGATATACATTCACTCACTAACACACCCATACACACACTCACCCACCCATACAGTCCATCACAGATGCACTCTTGAAACCATGCACCCGGTGAATCACCCACTCACACATCTATGCACAGAGTCACACACACCCCACCCACACAAACACTCAGGCACCAATACAGATAGTCAGACAACCAATCAATAACTCATATAGACACTCATGTAGCTATTCACAAACCCATGCAGCCGCTTACACACCAACAGACAGACGGATACAGACATTCACACAGTTTAGTCACTAACCCATGCATTCAGTAAGATACGTTTAATCACTCACTTATAGAGTCAGTCACGCACCTACTAAATCAACCATTCAGACACTTATACAGCCACTCATTCTTCAATACGCCTTTCCCTAAATATATTAAACATATTTAAAATTTACAGAAACACACAGGCACTGGATGATGTCATCAGTAATGTCATCGGTGATGTCATTTGAGATGTCATCAGTGATGTCACTGACCATGTCATGAGTGATGTAATATGTGACGTCATCAGCAGTGCATTGCGGGAGCGCAAATTATAGTTAGCTGAACTAACTATAACGGGGGAATTTCTATGGTTTTGTACGAGAGAAATGTCGAACTAACTATAACTTCCCCTAAAACCTATGGTTTTTTCAGTGAATATATATATATATATATATATATATATATATATATATATATATATATATATATATATATATATATATATAGATAGATAGATATATAGATAGATAGATATAGATATAGATATAGATGTATAGATAGATATATAATAGTATAATGTGTTATCGCTTAACTGTTTCCAGGTTACATATAAACAATGCTCTGTGCATCTATCAACTTTACCAACAAAATATAGAATTGAATCTACGCTCTCCATTTCTTGATATATAAAGCAATTTAATTGAATATATTTGAAAATAGGTTGAGAAAATGACAATTTTACCCGATATATGAATAGCTTTTATGATTTCTAACCATGGGCGTAGTTCACGTAGTAGCACTTCGCGAAGCTACGCAAAGTGCAGTTCGCACTACGCGAGCTACGCGTAGCACTTCGCGAACTGCGTAGTACCTTGTTCGCACTGTGCCAGATGTCGTTTTCAATGATTGCACAGTGCGGACAAGCAACCGGCACTGTGCTATCATTAAAAATGGCATCTTGCACAGTGCACGCTGTAGTTTTCTGCTGCTCGAGTAGATTTTTACTCGAGCTGCAGCTTTCTCAACGCGAACTGGTAGTTTCTCATCGCGAGCGGTCGCGAGCATACGCGACCACTCGCAATGAGAAACCTGACCTCCTCGCGTTGGGAATCTCTCCGGGAGGTTTATTTTCCATGCTCGCGATCGCCAACTTGATGTTGCTGATCGCGAACAAGGAAAAAGTCTCGCCAGGATGTCATTTTGCTTGCTCGCGGTCGCCAACTTGACGTTGAGGACCGCGAGCAAGCAAAAAATGACCGCAGCACTACGCAACACTACGCTACGCGTGTTCGCACTGTGCTATGTGCAGTTCGCGTAGTGCGAAGTAGCGCGAACTTCGCAAACTACGCGAGCGTAGCGTAGTGCTTTGCCCAGGCTTAATGATTTCCAATCATTCACTAGAACATCCTTTAATTAATTGATTTTAATTACTCAAGCTCAATAATTGCTCATGGTTGTGCTGTGACCAGATCTCTATTCATACCGTAGTCTACATAGAAGATAATGTCGAATGATTCAGACTTCTCTGCTTGAAAAGTATATTATGTTGTCAATATAGGGTGCCTTTGGAAAGAGGATCTCGAAGACAGAATCTGGTTTTATCTTTTTTCCGACAAATTCAAACAGTGTATCCCACCAACACAGACACCAACTTCCATTCTAGATGTTAAATTCAATTCAGTTCTTCAATAAACTCGCTCAGCATCAACATTACATTAGAGATACGGAAAAACATCTATATTTAACTTGGTTTAAAATTACACTTCTATTGGAAAGATTCCAACTTCCCCATACCTTATCCCAGTCTGAGTCCTTATTAGTGAGCTTGGAGTCAATCTCTAAGTCCACGATTATGAGTTAAATGGTAAAATGTGATCCCTGGTTAAATCGCTTTCTCAAGCAAATTTCCACTGATGAAACCTTCCGAAATATACCCTGTTGTAGGTAGACACAGAATTATGCATGCAACTCCTCATTTTACAGAAGAAAGCCTGAAAAGACTTCTAGGTTTAATTGTTTACCAGTACCCTTGCCCTCACATATTTATTTTATGCATTTTGATATTCACATGGTAATTTTTACCCCTCCGCTATCTACCACTTTCCCTAATGTTGCACTCACTGGAGTTGGAATAGTACATTTAATTATTTGGCTATCCAACACTTTCCCTACTGTTGCACTGATTGTATTGGTAAATGTAAGGTTAAATATGTTTTAAATTATTGTAGAATTTTTTTTATATTTAAAATTATTGATATATATTTTATCTTTATATAATGTTAAAGCGTTAAAATAAATTAAAGATAATAGCTTATTAATTATTTCATAGTAAAAATATATACATGTATAAATGATTGTTTGTGTGTTTATGCTTTTTTGAATTAAGTTTATTTTATGTACTTTGTTAAAATGTATAATATATATATATATATATATATATATATATATATATATATATATATATATATATATATATGACTGAATTGCTGCCTTCCAACTTCCCCACGGGCGATGAAAAGAACCAGCACGAACTCCTCTTAGTTGGAATGACAGGATGTTTATTGCTCACTCAATATGTCATAATATAGGTCATATATATATATTATCTACTGGCGGTCGCCAGTAGATAGTTATAGTTAGGACCGAGTTCCCATAGGAAATCTGAAAATTCTATTTTGAATAACTTTGGCGCCGGTTGACTTATGTCCGTGAAATTTTCAAAACAAATGGGGCACTCCGCTCAGCTCCTACCCTGAAAGTCTCGGGGTGATTCGTCAAGCGGGGGCTGAGAAAAAAGTGGGGTCCCAAAACGCGTTTTCCCCATGCATTTTCCCATAGGACCTTTAGTCGAAGGTACAGCCCGAACGGCTGAACAGAATTACTTGAAATTTGGCAAAGAGGTAGTCCTCAGGTCAGGCATGTGCCTTTTGCATATATGGTGTAAATCCGTTCAGTAGTTCCTGAGAAAATCAAAAGTAAAATCATATACATATCTGGGCGGAGCCTAACCACACATCTCATTGTGAGATCTGATTGGCTCTCAGCACTTCATCCAAGAAGTGTTGGCAGCCATCTTGGGACCAATATACATGATAGCACCTCATTAAAAAGCATTGCAGTTAATAGAAGGTTTTAAGACTTTAGTTACATTATAAATCATTTGTTGATGGTACCATACTCATTTTAGGAATTGTGGTATGTTCTAAGGTGATTTTACCATGTGAAAAAGCCTTCTGCTGGGATATCATGAATCATCTTTGAGAGAAAACTATTTTCACATGCTTTTCCCACAGAGGTTTGGAAGGTGATCTATAAGCTAAACTGAGAGCATATTTTCTGTAAATTCACATTATCTTTCTCAGTCATGTGAGAATGAAGTCTGACATTCTCAGTAAAACATGTACATGCAACAAGGGCAGAGACTGTCAGTTGATTCCTTTGTGTTCTACTGCAGCTTCCCAGAGAGTTCCAAAGAACAGCTAGAGCGCTAACAGTCTTACTTATGACAAAAGTATGGCACACCTGAAGCCATCTTGATTGGAATAAAGTGGTAATATTTAAAACATTTAATTTAAAAAGGAACAAAATGAGAGGGTTCATTTTGCCATAGAATGTATGATTAGTGCTGCAGAAAGAAAAATTAGGGCACATTTTGAGTGACTTCTCAAATCCTCTTCTATTTCATTAAAGAATTCTGACATGCAGACTGAAACATGCACTTTCAATACCAGCAGCAGACTTCCCTGGTGAGCAGTAGCTTTACTACAGTGATCTAATGAGCAACTAGAGTGCTAACATTCTGAATTTATGGCAAATGTGTGACACATCTGAATGCCTTCTTCATTGAATCAAAGTAAAAAACTGACAGTATGCCTACTGAGGAGACTGCAGTAAATGAGGAAATTAGGAAACTTCATAACAAGTCTCCCAAGATGGCCACCAGAGACAAAAGAGCCCAAATGTAGCACAAATATCACCGAGATGTAGCCCAAGTATAGCCCAATGACAGAAATCCCAGAGTGTTTTAAAGAACAACTAGAGCGCTAACAGTCTTACTTATGACAAAGGTATGGCACACCTGAAACCTCCTTGATTGGAATAAAGTGGTAACATTTAAAACATTTAATTTGCAAAGGGACAAAATGAGGGGGTTAATTTTGCCATAGAAATTATGATTAGTGCTGCAGAAAGAAAACTTAGGGCACATTTTGACTTCTCAAATCCTCTTCTATTTCATTAAAAAGTTCTGACATGCAGACTGAAACATGCACTTTGAATACCAGCAGCAGACTTCCCTGGTGAGCAGTAGCTTTGCTACATTGATATAATGAGGAACTAGAGTGCTACCATTCAGAATTTATGGCAAATGTGTCACATCTGAATGCCTTCTTGATGGAACCAAAGTAAACAAGCATTGAAAATGCAATAGGTCTCGCCCTCGTTTAAGTTAAAGCAATTCTGTTTGTAATTAGGTGGCTTTTTAGCTTTGCTTTTATTAGTGTTTTTAAAAATTTCATGTACATAACATGTATATATGTATATGTATGCATGCATTTATATTTGTATTTATATAGATATGCAGATTATATATATATGTTTATATATGTATGTATTATCTACTGGCGGTCGCCAGTAGATAGTTATAGTTACAACCTAGTTTCCATAGGAAATCTCAAAATTCTATTTTGAATAACTTTGGCGCCGGTTGACGAATCCTCGCGAAATATTCAAAACTAATGGGGCGCTCCGTTCAGCTCCTACCCTGAAAGTCTCGGGGTGATTCGTCAAGCGGGCGCAGAGAAAAAGGAGGGGTCCCAAAACGCGTTTTCCCCATACATTTTTCCATAGGACCTTTAGTCGCAGATACAGCCCGAACGGCTGAACAGAATTACGTGGAATTTGGCAGAGAGGTAGCCATAAGGTCAAGGAAGTGCCTTTTGCAGGTCTGGTGTAAATCTGTTCAGTATTTCCTGTGAAAATAGCATTTAAAAGCATATCAATATCTATACGCGTGCACCGTGCGCGCACTGTGCGCGCACCCTGCCGTGCGCGAGCGCAATTCTGATTGGTTGTTAGATGTCGGTAAACATTCGAATCGGTCAAAACCAGGAAGTGTCGGCCGCCATTTTGTCTCTCGCAGTCTGAGGGGGTGAAAAACAAAGGTGGAGAACGAGAAAAGGGGGCAGAGTGGACAGTTCCTGACCCCCTAGCCTTGGTCAGGGGGTCACAGAAGGACCCCCAAGGGAGAAAAAACCACAATTTCGCGCACCCTGCGCGCACTCCTAACCGTGGGCGCTCGGTGCGCAAAGCGCACCGAGTGCCCACAGAGCACGCATGGTGTAAAACCTGAAAAAAAAAAACGGTGCGCGCAGGGTGTAAAACCTGAAGAAAAAAAAATTATAAAAACATAACTTAGCATTTAAAAAACCGTACAAATTCACTGAAAAACCATAGGTTTCACACACGTTATAGTTACGAATTAGCATTTAAAAAACCTTGCAAATTCACTTAAAAAACCATAGGTTTCACACATGTTATAGTTAGCTGGACATTTCACTCGTAAAAAACCAATGAAATTCCCCCGTTATAGATACTGCAGGCAACTATAATTCACGCGACCGCAATCCTCTGCTGATGACGTCAGATATTACATCACTGATGACATATGTGTCTTTATGAAAAATAAATATTTGTAATATATGTATAGCTAAGGATTAATGGAAGAAGACATGGGTAAATAAATGTCTAAATACAGTGATGTAATATCTGACGTCATCAGCAGAGGATTGCGGTTGCGTGAGTTATTGTTGCCTGCAGTAACTATAACGGGGGAATTTCATTGGTTTTTTACAAGTGAAATGTCCAGCTAACTATAACATGTGTGAAATCTATGGTTTTTTAAGTGAATATATATATATATACCGATATTTTTTACATCTATATTTTTTACATCAATAGTTTTGATTCAATATTTTTGTACTTACCTGTGTAGGTATCGGAGTCGATATTTTTGTATTCTATATTTTTTAAAGTATTTTTTACATCAATGTTTTTGGCATCGATATTCTATCAATGAACCAGGCAAAACAACACAAGTTGGAAATGCATAAATTAAAAAAACATATACTCATACATTTTTCAATTTCCCTTATCCAACAGATCTACCAGCAATGGCATCAATCGTCCAGCAACTTTTGTAAAGTTGCATAGAGGAAATAGGCTGTTAAAGTATGGTGCCTATCTCTACTGTAAGGAGAGGTCGACTGAGCCCAGGAGTCATTGGAGGTGCATTCAATAGTTCTCTTCCCATTGCACAGGCAGATTAATTACTCTGGAAAACAACATTGTTAGGACAATGGAGCGAACTACTCTGCCTCTGCAATGGAAATTGAAGTAAGTGAAAATGCACAGCAAATTAAACTACTAGCATTCACCTCCAATGAGCCCTTTGGCTCAGTTTTGAGGGAGGTAGCCCAACACATTCCCATACACATTGTAAGTAGTATACCCACAAAACCCAACCTTAGGAGAATGGTCCAGAAGTAAAAACTGGTAAGTAATCCCCATTGTGTAACCCCCCCAAACTCTGTAGTTTTTAACACCCACCCCCTCAATTAAACTGTGACTTTCTATGAAGAACCTTTCATCCTGCATGACAATAAAAACCCTCAGAAAAGAATCTTAAGGCCTGATTTTGATGTTGGTGGTCCTAGGGCTACCATACCTGTGAATTGCGATCCCAATGCACGTTATTACGTCGAGCCTCCCGCTCGGTTACGAAGATGGCAGTGGGATTGCCTCAAGACTGCTACCAGGATCCATGAACCTGTGGTGGTGTGGAAGGCAGGTTGGAATCGATTCTGACCTGCCTTTCCTCCACTCATTTCATGGCAGGGACCCCACCATGAAAGGCTTGGCAGAAAGGCATGTAAAGGAGCCCCATCAGGGCCCCCAGGCACATCTGCCCTTGGGGGTACCTGTGGGACACATGATGTGCCCCCCAAAAGTGATTGGTCGTGTGTGCCCTGTTTGGCATGTATGGTATGGTGCATGCCACACCGCGCAAGGACATGCTGTAAGCGCTGTCACAGTGACAGGATGCTTTTTAAGCTCTATGGGCAAACATCTCCACCGTGGTGACACCACCACCACTGCACCACCCGCCCATGATTGCTGTTGTAACTGCAGATGCCTTAGCAGTCTTTCTCCGACCGTCACAGCGACAGACCAGAAGGGAAGACCACCAACATAAAAATCAGCACAACCCATAACCTAGTTAACCTGGAGAATACTCAAATTTGGATGATGGCAGGAACATTTGAGTCAACGACCCATCCATTCACCCAAATATACACTATTCATGCCAACATAAATAACACAACTGTTCTGTTAGTGTATAGCTTACTCTCTGACACAAGCAGTCCTCAGCTGACACTGAGTTTTTTACAGTGATTAAATCTAAAACAATGAATAAAAGTCCTAGAAAAGTGATTATTGATTTTGAAGTGACAATAAGTAATAAAGTCATCTAAATTGTACTGTGACACCTAAATTCAAGTATGTTTTTTTCAGTTTTCACAGGAATATTGGTGAAAAACATATCCTTAGTTGAGGATTACATGACAAGCTGTAAAATACAGTATGAGTTAAGAAAATTAAGTACATTGTGCTTTGTACCACCTAACACTCCAATTACTGAATCAGAAGGTTTTGCAAAAAATGAAGACAAATGGGCACCATTACTAACTTACCCTAAGATACATGGATGGCTGTCTAAGCAGGTCAGGTCGCAGGAGGAAGCCAAGGTTTTCCATTGAACGGTGGAACTGCTACATGACCTGTTTAGAGAGTGATGCAAAAACAAACAATGCCGGAGAGGGGTGGCACAATTCCTTCAACAAATCAATTGGGAGGCATCTCTTGAACATATATAATTTCTTGCAAATTTGAAGAAGTAAAAAAGTGGCATATTTATTTACATGGGAATTGCACCACCAAAGCGACACCCTTTAGTGCATTCTGGTGGTGAAATACGCCCTGCTAATATATTTCCGAAGCAGTGTTATGCCACTTTGCGTGACTAAAAACTGCTTTGTAAATATCATCTCATTTCACACAAGTATACGTTTGAAAGGGGTATGAAACTGGTGCTGCTGTGGGCATTCCACTGCAACACCCATTGCTTTTTGATGCTGCTCCAGATTTACATGGACTTGTAAATATGAGGCAGCGACAGACACTGACAGTGGAAAGCAGGTGTTAGATTGGCACAACAAGGAGAAATACTTTTATTTCTCCTCAAATTTGCTCTTTCTATGTGTGATGCATTCTACAGCACACATAGGAGTAAATCAAATGTAATGATTGGTTATGTGTAGGAAGGTGTCTCTTCCTGCACATAAACAATAATCTCTGCAACTCAAGCACCCCTGCACCACAGCGCAAGCGTGTCGGTCTTGGCAGTAGGCAGCTTTTTTTACCACCAGGGCAATGGAAAACAGGGGTGCGCTGTATTCTTGTAAATATGGCGCTTCCCTGCGTTTTTTAAATGACGCAGTGAGAAGCTGCTAAATTGCTTGCAGCGCCATGCTGCACCATTTCCTTATAAATATCCCCCAAAGTTTCCAAGAAATGAGTCTGAACACATGTGTGTCTCAAAAAAGTAAAGAAATGTCTGAAAGGCTATTGGGTACAATGCAACAGTGCAACAATTGTTGTTGATGGTGACTTCGGACTACCTTGACAGTCTTGCATACATATTTAAGTTTCAACCCGTATTAACAACTTACTACATTACTTGCCAGTTTTAAAAACTTACTCCAATTCAACTGATATTTTTGCAGTTTAAAAAAAAATCTAAATTAAAGGAACTTTGAGGTTCCTGCCTGTAGCTGTCTTCTTTTTTTCAACCCTAGGTTACTTCTTAAATCCTCTTCTCACCTAGAGTCTCCTTTAGTCCAATACATCACACAAGAAAATAACCAACCACCCAAAAAAAAAACTGAAAAATAATGATACTCCACTACAGTCATCTTCATAAAGAAATGCAGCATTTTGTGAAACCAGCCGCCATTTAAAAATAAACCTTCATTGCAAAAAAAAAAGAACTATTACAGTCATCTTACACCATTGGATAGTCCGCTTTCCCATAGGAAAAAATTTAAACATAGTTTCCCAAACTGAAAAAACGATAGAGATATCTAATGCTCTGTTCCTCCAAATAATTTTCTCTTGAAAACGGTGAACTACATTCCAATTCTTCCAAGGACCCACGTTGTCTTCCTTTTCTAAATAAAACTGTACGTATTTCGTAACAAAAGTGACACAAAAAATATCAAAATGTTACATGCATTAAAAATAGGTTTAAAAAAGCAGCCTGAGTCCTGTATCGGATTAGCCCACATAAAGTTTATATTATTTATTAAATAGTGATTGTTTAATTTCCAATACAATCTTCTCACTAATTTCTAACAGCGGTGAGTGCAAATGAGTTAATTTACTCTAACGTAATTTTGTGAAATTACAGCAAAATTATGTGAGATTGAGTGGAATTACGGGGCATATTATCAAGCCAGGCGTTAAAATTATCGCCGCTTTATCGGCAGAAAACTGCCGCTAAAACGGCGCTAATGGGCTTGATAATATGCTCTATGGAATTCCAATTGAAGCCCATGTTAGACGTCCTTCACATCTAACATGGGCTTCAATTGGAATTCCATAGAGCATATTATCAAGGCCTTTATCGCCGTTTTAGCAGCAGTTTTCTGCCGCTAAAGCGGCGATAATTTTAACGCCTGGCTTTGATAATATGCCCCCATGTGAGTACTGTAACATTTCTGTTGCGCTATTTTCATAATGATAAATGCATCTTTGCATCCGAAAACGACACAAGAATGCATTTTGTCCAGTGAAAATAGCACTAAATGAAGGACAGCATGAACAGCAGCAGCTGCTTCTGCAGTGTTCCTTTGCTCTTGCACTAAGTATTTTTGCCTAAAATTACTCAGCTATGCAAGCAGGCATAATTGCAAAATTTTCTGTTATTCCAAATCACAAGAGTAATGCATAATTGCAGAAATTGTTATGATTACTCGACATTTTGCCCAGTCTGAATTCCTAATGTGGGGAGTAATTCTGTGCGAAATTGGGTTGCTGGTAGAGGGGTGTAAGCCTTTTTCAAGCAACAGCCAAAATCCTCATCATGGCGAACCACTGAATGAACCTGTGCTTAATCCTCTGGTAGTTTGGCACAAAAGCAGTCAGGCTTAACGTAGAGGCAACGTGTAAAGTAGTTATGCATCACACAAACAGTAATAAAGTAAAAACAAACCTAAGAAAAATCCCACACAAATTTAGAAAACAAGAGTAAAATTAAATAAATAATTTGACACCAAAACGAAAAAAATCCAATCAGTATTACCGGAAATCTGCAATGTAAAAACTATATGGTAAGTATAGCACCTAACAGCACAAAGCGTCACTCGCCATTATGTGGTCATGCAAGACCGGGTGAAAGGCACGAATTCAGGCTGACCATGATGAAGTGTGTGCTGAATACAGGGACCAGGTAAATCCTGCTGTAAGAATTACCTTCTAAATTCCAGCATAGAAAGTCAAGTTTGCGGTGGACAAAGCTGAGCGGAGCAGGAAGAGCATCGTGGATGGTCAATGCTGTGGCATTAATAGTAGGCTGAGCATCGCTGCGGATGTTGATGTAGTGCAAAAATCCTGTTGGGCATCGTGGATGGTCATTGCTGAAGATTTGCATTGCCAGTCAACATTGGCAGTCATTGTAGAGCGAAGAGTCGGGTTCATCAGAGCTTCACATTGGTGGTCAGCTTGTGCAGCAAAATCTTGGCAGGTACGGGACCCTTCATGGTTGCGAAGATCCCAAAACTTTCAGAATTTTTCCTTTTTTCAAGTAGGAGCTCAACTGATGCCACTATAAGGGTTCAGCACCTGAGGGGCACCTCTTCGGGATCAGTAAATCACTCCAACAGAAGCCAGCAGGGCTCAGGAAATTCTAATTTCAGGTTCAGTTGCACTTCCAGGCAGCAGGTCAGCTAGGTAGATGCAGGGAGGCCTCCAGAGCATGATATGTCCTTTTAGCTCAGAAGAGGCGGTCAGTCAAGTGACCCTTGGAGTCTCATCAGCCTGGGATGAAGGGTGGAGGTCCAGTCTTCCTTCTCAGACAGCAAGTTAGGCCTTAAGCAGCAGTGCAGCAGTGCAGTAGTGCAGCAGTGAAGAAGGGAGTCCTTCTTCTGTTATATCCACATTCCAGCAGTGTGCTGAAGAGTGGGTATGAGGGTCCTGTTTTTTGTACCTGGTGCCCACTTTGAAGACGGAAAAGCTTCTGGAGTTTCCTGCTACAGAGATGTCTGGTATTTCCTAACTCCTTGCCCCTGTCTCAGTCTGTCTGGGGGACACAATTGGCTACTGTGAAGTCCTTTGTGGGTGAGCTGGGCAAGTGCCTTTGAAGTGCAAGTGTGGTAAGTGACAGCTCTCCCCCCCCCATTAAGCCATGATGGCCCATCCTTCCAAGACCCAGACGCTCTATTGTGGTTTTGCTAGGGAAGAATACACAAAGGCCACACTACACCTAGTCATGTGACATAGGAACAGGCTGCAGGCACCAAATGGTTAGGAATTTGCAACCTGCTAAAAGTGGCATTTTCATAATTGTGACTTCAATTCTGACTTTACTGCTAAAGATGGTTTTAAATTACAATTCCTCAGATACCAAACATGACATTCTCACCTGCTTCCACATAAAAGTTATGACTTATGAAATGCAACTAGGTAACCGTTTGGGAAAGGTAGGCCTTGCAGAAGTAAAACATGAATTTAGGAGTTTTTCATTACCAGAACATGCAAAACTTATAAGTACATGTCCAACTTTGTTGAATACAATGCACTCTGTCTGTCCTATGGACTGTTTAAGGCCTACCCTAGGGGTGGCATATATACATTAGAATTAAACTTTAGGCCAAGCAAAAGGTTTATTTTTCCAGGACGAAATGGTAGTTTAAAACTGAACACATAGGTTGCAATGGCAACAAGCCTGTGACATTTTGCAAAAGGCTGCTTAAGTGGGTGGCACAATCAGTGCTGTAAGCCCACTAGTAGCATTTAATTTACAGCCCTGGGTATATGTTATACCACTTTACTAGGGACTTAAAAGTAAAGTAAATATGCTAATAGATGTATGCCAATTTACCATGTATTAAGGAGTGAGCAGGAAAAAGAGAAAGAACATAGTAACACTAAGTCAAATATGAAGGAAATCTGTAAACAAATTCTGACCTAATCAACAACTTAGTATGGAAATATCCTGCTATAATACATTATAGTACTAATAACCTACCTAGTAGCTCGAAGAACAATGTAAGGTAGGAATTCTTATTGAAAATAGTCAGAATCACAATTTGTTCTGTGCTGCAGAAATGTGGTAGTCGATAAACATTGGAAGTGATTCAAATTCTGGTACCACTATTAAGAACAAAAGATAGAAAATGTTTTTAAAAATTTGTATCCAAAATCAGTCAGGCAAGGACATCTAGGGTTTATGGACTGCCAGCGTTGTGGGGAAAAAATCCCTGCAGTCAACCCTCGCTCAGTGTGGGTTTGAGTTAGCCATAAGTGACTGCTAAGTGAGGGAACTTCAAGATCAGCGGAACATAAAATAACCAGTGAGCTCTGCGAATAGTTCTTATGTGATGTATAGGGGGAACCCGTAAGTCGTGACCAATAGAACTAAAGTACAATTACTGCTACATGACATTTGGAGACTTCTTACCTACTGAAAATAACATAGACAGCATCCCCAAGTGCAATAGTTGGCAGACGGAGTCCTTAGTAAGCTCCTGTCCAAGCAAGAAAGAGAAGAAGGACACCTATTGCCTCTATAGCAAGAACAAAACACTTAGGGCCTTATTTATGAGAAGTGTTGCATCACTGTGACAAACCAGCAATGAAACACTTCTCAGTGCACCCTCCTTGCGACATCATGGATGTGCTGCATTTACAGTACGGTGCATCATGTCACAAGGAGTTACAGAAACATCAGTATTACTGACGTATCTGTAGGCGCAAAAGTGACGCATTGCTGGGGTGTGTCTGACGCAAATCCAGCAATGTGTACTTTCACATGGGCCAAGTCCCATGTGAAAGGGCCTACGTCACCTTTTTTTACGCAATGACGTCCTAGAAGTGGCTCACTGAAATCTTTCCAATTTCAATGCACCACTGCTACAAGGCTCTGATGCGGGGGAATGCCCACCCTGCATGTATTATCCCTGATGCAGCTATAATGTAGCACAGGGGTTTACGAAGTTATGCATCTGCCTAGATGCATTCACTTCGTAAATGTGGAGCAATGTGGTGCATTAATTATGACACCACAACATCACAAAAAGTGACGCAACATGCCACAGGGCTTCATAAATAAGGCCCATAAATTGCATTTGAAGGAGAAATATTCACTGGATGCACTAAGTAGCCAGACATCTTGATGGATAAATAATACCATTGGCTAGGTATGCCTTCAATATTCTTTGCAACTTCTTTTCCATCATCGGCTTCGCCAAACTCGAACAGGGCACTAGCATCTCCAAAACTCATTGGAGGAAGCAGTTTGAAAGAGAGGATCACACTGAACACATGCACGGGGGAAGCGCCACTAATCCAGACAGTGATCTTCTCAGCTACTCAGACAGACCAGTTGCATAACAAGAATGCAATGAGCCTCAAATCAAGGACTGCGATGGATAACCAGCCTACTGTCAGTAGAGGATCCCCTGTACCATTTATCAGATTAAATGTTGCCGTTAGACCGACACCCGATGAATCAGCACAATCGGTCCGACAAATCCTGAGAGTTCCAAGGACCCGCAAGAGGTAGGGACTGGCCACATGCACCCAACACAGGAGGAGTCAAAGATAATTCTGTTTATTCTGGATTACAAATCAAAAGGGAGAGGGGACACCCTGAACATAGGAAATATTCTGCGACTACTAACCAGCATTAGCAATTTAAAGGGAGTAACCTCAAGCGACTTGGAGTCCGTGGAATGTGTTTGCCAAACACAACTGGCACATCAAGAAATAACCAAAACAACTTGGGCATCACCCGACACAGTAGATAGAATAAAGAGGGAAGAACAACAACTCAATACCTGGGGGATAAGACTGAAGCACCAGAAAGTAATAGGCTACCCAGAACCTCTGCTACAAGAGCTGCAGCCATATGCCGACCATAAGTCTAAGAACTTGGGCGCTACAAGACAAGTTTACTCAGTACTTAAGGACGCTCGCAGCACTGAACCAAACACCAGGAACCCTAGGTTAATGGGTGAAAACAACACGATCGACAACAGCTGGTCCTGGATATCACATACTATTAACTCCCGATCAAGAAACACCTGACAGAGCAGAAATATAGCTAACAACATGCAACAACTAAGGCTCTGCTCATGGAATATCAATGGACTAGGGTCCACAGCCATGGACAAAGATGTTCTACTTTATTTTCAAGAATTTGACCTTATCCTATTGCAAGAGACCTGGTTGGTTGAGCCCCTTCACATTCAAGGGTACAAGTCATATCACCTTCTGGCCTGCAAAGAATCTAAGTTTGGTCACCCAAAGGGTGGCCTTGCAATATTTACCTCCATTAAAACAATATCTACTGCCAGGGAACTATCCAAGACGTTAGCGACAACCAATGGCACACAAGCAATCAAGTTGGAACTAACAGGTCTCACAGACAACCAGCAGCTAATATTAGTTAACACTTACCTTCACCCAAGGGACAAAAAAACCAATGCCAAACAGCTGGTGTCTGTCATATCAAGACTACTCGAGGAAGAAGCTACACCAAACCTCTTAGTTTCAGGCGATTTCAAAATGCTTCTAACAGGGCCCTATGAAAGAGAATAAATTGTTGAAGAGCACTTCTCAGTTTGGTGGATCCCCTATCAGGAAACAAGCAAGTGGGGCAAGCCAACTACCACAGCCCAAAAAACAACTCCTCAGGGAACTGGAAAATTTAAGTTTAGTGGTACTGAATGGTGTTTTCAGGGAGATCGCCTGCCGGCGGCTACATACTACAGCGGCCTAGCAAATATAACTATTGATTACACCTTCACGTCATACTCCTTTTTCAGCAAAATAGCCAACTTCAGGATAGGAATCTCAGATCACAGTGACCACCTCCGTCAAGAGATCACTCTGGATGCTTATGGCACCGCATCTACTGAGCAACCAGCCCGCCTATGCACAGTGTACACAATAAATCTGAGAAGAATCAAATGCAAATCCCTAACCTAGAGAACTTCCTGCTTGAAGCAAAGACTCTCTGGGAGGACAAAAAGAAGGATAACACGAATGTAATTGAATCATGGGGCAACTTCACCGAAACTCTTGGCACATTAAACACAAATGAAGAAGGGAGGGACTCAGCCAGAGCAGCTGCGGTCTGACACAGGCCCCAATCTCCATCTCTGAGCTCGCAAAATCATCTCTTAAGAGGATCACAACTAAAGGATTTAAAGCAATTTAAAAAAGGATTCAACACAACAACACAAGCGCTTTACCGGGCAGGCCCAGATGCTAACCTCTTAGGTAAACTCAGATCACTAAAAAATAGCAAGAAAAAACTCATCTGGGAAGCTAGCTGTGAAAGGACAGAAACAGCATGGGCTAAAATCCACTATGAAGCAAAATCAAAAAACAGCACTAGGTTCTGGCATATCATGAAGAGATTACAGAACCCAAGAACACTTGGAACAAATTCTCACATTACAGAACAGGACTGGTCTAAATACCTTTGGGATCATTTCAACAGCGATAATTCAACTAATACACAAGCACCCCTGAAGAACAGCAGGACCGTCACAGCCTCGTGTGCGCAAGAAACTGAGCCCAAATGGACATTTACATCAAAACAAATCAAGAACAGAATTGCAAAGGGCAGAACCGAGGGAGCGCCTGGCCCAAACAGTATACCACCGATCCTATATAAATGTGACACGGACTACTGGGCATCTGAACTTCTACCACTGTATCTGCACATCATGGAAACAGAGATAATACCAGAATCGTGGAAAGGATCCATCATCTCTCCGATACATCAGAAAGGCAGCAAAAACATTGCTGAGAATTACAGACTAGTTGCATTACTAGATAATGATGCCAAATATTATGCAGGGTTACTGCTGGAAGAAATTACAGAATGGGTATCGGAAACGGCATTTATTCCTATCACCCAATCAGGTTTTCAGAAAAGCATGGGCACATCAACAAACATGCTGGCCTTATCACTTCAAATAGACGATACCAAACTCACCAAGAGACCGCTATATTTGTGCTTTATAGATTACTCTGCAGCCTTTGACAGTATTGACAGGAATAAACTCTGGGCAAAACTGTCTAAAATTAAAATCAGGAGCAAACTCCTAAACCAGCGGATTCTACTACACAGTGGTACTTGGATCCAAATCAATCTAGGGGCTGGAGAAAGCCTATCACAGAGAATTCCGACAACCAATGGTTTGAAGCAGGGGTGCGTGCTGGCGCCCATCCTGT
Organism: Triturus cristatus; assembly: GCF_964204655.1. Taxonomy (NCBI): domain Eukaryota; kingdom Metazoa; phylum Chordata; class Amphibia; order Caudata; family Salamandridae; genus Triturus; species Triturus cristatus. The sequence goes on along the minus strand of NC_140591.1, from coordinate 673,050,408 downwards.
TCAACCTGTTCTTAGCAGATCTCTCGCCTGAACTGGATAAATGCAGCCATCATGCAAATTTTGGTGGCCTCCCTCTATCGAACTTATTATACGCTGATGACCTGGTCCTGATTAGCCGTACTCCAAGTGGCTTACAACATCTGCTTAATACTACAAGCAACTCTTCCATCAGAAATGGTCTACGAATCAACCTGAGTAAAACTAAAATGATGATTATCAACCCGAAAAATAAATCACACCACTTCCAATGGGTTCTGGAAGGGAAGAAACTCGACCCTGTCAGCGAATTTAAATACTTGGGCATAATTCTGGACACTAAAGGCACATTTCTCCCACAAAAAGTATCAATAAACGGCAAAGGAACATTGTTGGCAGTTGCACTAAAAAACATCAAACAATAAATAGGTGGCCCGAGCTTTATCCCTTTGTTACAGGTAATCCGTGCACACCTCCTTCCAACCAACACCTACGGAAGTGAGTGCCTCAGAGGGAGAGACGCTGAGACCCTAGACACGACAGTTTCGAAGGCATTCAGAATCATTTTTAACCTCCCAGGCTATACATCACCAGCTCAAATCACGTTAGAGTTCTGCATTTTGAAACAACAAATCGCACAAAAGGGAGCCTACCTGAAATGCTTGCACAAAATCAAAGGAACAGCACCAGGCTCACTAAATGAATTACGATGGAATGAACTTAACAGAAAAAAAGACTGTGCAGCTATGATTTATTTAAAGGAGTCCCTGGCTAGCTTGGCCTTAGAAGCTCTCTGGGACACAATCGGGGTCCATAAAATCTTTAAGGAACTTGTCAATAAAACAGTAAAAATTATATCTAATCTCGAAGACAAAGCCTCCCTCTCCGAAAGAGCACATGGATGGTTCGTCATTCAGAGCTATAAAAACTGCTCCCCACAAACCTATCTAGGGACTGGATTCACCAGGTCTAAAAAAGAAAAATTTCTAAACTTCAGGCTGGGCGTTCTACCCATATTGCCGCACCTACCGCCTTGGAAACAGCTGCAGTCCAAAACATCCTGCAGACTGTGTGCAAAGACTAAGGAAGACATTTTACACATTGTCTGTACATGCAAATGCTTAGACAGGGAAAGAAGATCTACATTAAAACCCGCTTTTAACAGACTATGTATCAGAACTTGTAGACAGGCAGTCAAGGCTTGCTTTGAAGGAGAGGATATTCGGCTGGTCTGCCGTCTAGTACGCTTCCTCGACGAGGCGGGAAAGAAACTAAAGGCGACAGAGAAGGAACATAACATTTAATCAAATGACAGCAACTCATAACCTCCTGCCTATTTTTATACATATTTTAAAAAGTAGTTTTAACTGGAAAGGGCTAACTATTGATTTAATATTTCAATCTGATGGTTTTAAAGTGTAAAGACCTCTGCATACTGCAAGATGGCCTTAGCATCTTACAGGAATTAAATATTGTTGTGATAACACTGTCTGTTTTATTTAGCTAAGCACACATTCCCTGCATCATTTCATTATGTCATTTCTTTCTCTTTTATGCAATGTTTTATATTAACTAAGCATATAATAAAATATTACCTTACCTTACCATTGGCTAGGTATGCCTTCAATATTCTTTTCAACTTCTTTTCCATCATCAACATCTCAAAACAGTTTGCAATTTTATGAGGTCTATCTGGCAATCAGTCTAGTTGTCATACACTTCATGTGGTGGTACAGATGCATCTAAATGATCCTGATGTGTGGTGGAAATAAAATACACTAATGTTCTAATGATCCCGCTGCCTCGTTGGTGAAAGTTAGCTGGTTTTGCGCTTGTGTATTGCTGCTCTTAGTTAACTAATATAGTGAAGAAAACCTCACTCAACCCTCCTTCATCTTAGTTTTAAGATTGGACGGAGAGGCAATCTACGCCTTCAAATACAACTTTCATATGGATCTCCATATTCAAACTATAATATCCACCTAGACATAGGCAGTTTAAAAAAGTATTTTGCAGTCAACCAACACCCAATGCCTGCAGTAAAATACCATCCTAGCCAACCTGAAGTGAATAAAAGCAACCCCTGACATGTGTTTTGCTGTCAATATAGCTCTTCAGAGAGGTTTCAGTTTGTTCAGATAAAAGGAAGCACCCAGTATAAGTCTAAACAATACCCATTTAGGCAAAGAGTGCCTCATAAATTATGCAAAAAGGGAGAAGAGAACTCTGGGTAGTTCCTAAGTTTAGGTGGAGAGCAATTCCTGTAATGAGTGCCCAAAAACACCAGCACCACTTTGAATTTGCTCATCTCAAATGACTCCTTTTCTATCAAAGTTTTTTAGCACAGGATTAGCACAGTGCCATACATGCCCATGTAGAAAGGGACAAAGTATTTTGTCATTTCTACAGCACAGTCTTTAAGCATAGGGTTAGCACAGTGCCATCTACGTCGAGCTGTAAAATGACAAAAGACTTTTACCACTCCAGGCACAGTATTACAAATTTGGATTGGTAAAATAACATTCAAGCCAACATGAAATGAAAAAAAGCAACCACTGACACATGTTTCGCCATCATTATAGCTCTTCAGAGAGGTTTATCTTTCTCCAGACACAAGGAAGCACCCAGTATAAGTCAAAACAATACCCTTTCATGCATAGAGTAACATAAATGTGCCGATCAGGATCCGGTAAAAAAATAGCCCGTACGACTCGTATCCGGTCTTTTTACCGTACGAATCGTACAAGTGCCGTACAAACTGCCAATTACGATTCGCATGGGAAAAAGACCATACGAATCGCATTGGGAACAATTCCCCACACGTCCTCGGGTCGGAAATTGTGTCCGACACGTCCCCGGACGATTTACCGTACAAATGTGAAAAGTCAAGTCCGACCGCGGAATCACGATCCATCCCATGCGTCCGATGTTACAACCGTATGCAAAAAACACCGTCCGCACCGAACACCCATAGCAACCATGGAGACATGTGCCCGCATACGCGCCGAACACCCCCCCAGCCCCCGTACGTTCCAGTCGTACCCCCCTGTGCATGTACACCTGTGTACGTTCGAGTCGTACCCCCACCCGTGTATGTACACCCGTGTACGAGTCGCCCCCCCCATGCATGTATACCCGTGTACGTTCGAGTCGTACCCCCACCCGTGTATGTACACCCGTGTACGTGGCGTACCCCCTGTGTATGTACACCCGTGTACGTTCGAGTCGTACCCCCACCCGTGTATGTACACCCGTGTACGTTTGAGTCGTACCCCCACCCGTGTATGTACACCCGTGTACGTGCGAGTCGTACCCCCACCCGTGTATGTACACCCGTGTACGAGTCGTACCCCCCGTGCATGTACACCCGTGTATGTTCGAGTCGTACCCCCACCCATGTATGTACACCCGTGTACGTGGCGTACCCCCGTGTATGTACACCCGTGTACGTTCGAGTTGTACCCCCCGTGTATGTACACCCGTGTACGTGTCATACCCCCGTGCATGTACACCCATGTATGTTCGAGTCGTACCCCCGTTTATGTACACCCGTGTACGTGTCGCACCCCCTGTGTATGTACACCAGTGTACGTGTCGCACCCCCGTGTATGTATACCCGTGTACGTGGCATACCCCCGTGTATGTACACCCGTGTACGTGTCGTACCCCCCGTGCATGTACACCCGTGTACGTGTCGTACCCCCCCGTGCATGTACACCCGTGTACGTTCGAGTCGTACCCCCACCCGTGTATGTACACCCGTGTATGTGGCGTACCCTCCCGTGTATGTACACCCGTGTACGTTCGAGTCGTACCCCCACCCGTGTATGTACACCCGTGTACGTGGCGTACCCCCCATGTAGGTACATCCGTGTACGTGTCGCACCCCCGTGTATGTACACCCGTGTACGTGTCACACCCCCGTGTATGTACACCTGTGTATGTGTCGCACCCCCCATGTATGTACACCCGTGTACGTGGCGTACCCCCGTGTATGTACACCCGTGTACGTGTTGTAACCCCCGTGCATGTACACCCGTGTACGTTCGAGTCGTACCCCCACCCGTGTATGTACACCCGTGTACGTGTCGTACCCCCCTGTGTATGTACACCCGTGTACGTTCGAGTCGTACCCCCACCCGTGTATGTACGACCCGTACCCTCACCCGCGTACGTATGGAGGGTACCCCAGGCCCCAACATCACCACCTTCACACAACATCGCGCATGTACGAGTCGTACCAAGCCAGACACAAGAACAGCACTGTACAACAAAATGGCCCATGTACACACCGTACACACGCTAAAACGCACGTACACAACCAGGACAAAGCAAAACAACACAAGAATACACCATTCGAATGGCACAAAGCCACAAAACATGGCCAACAACCACAAAAACAACACATTCGCTGACCTGCAACTGCCAAAATCCAAAGCAGAGGCCCAAAACACAACCACTCCTTATAACACACCCACCCAAAGTTCAAACACAGCCACACCCACCAATGGACCAATAAAAAGGGCCCACACACACAAACCATGAGCCTTTGCAACAGACTCACTGCTGCCAGACCCCACAGACAACCTACAGCACCATACTAGAACCTTAACCACACCTTACACTTGCACACCTTCACACACACCTTCACAAACACCCCCTCATCACATTCACACACACACACCTGCACAACCACACCCACACACCCACAACCATCCACACCCCCCCCCCATCCACACCCACACCCCTCACCATGCCCACTAACAAGAATCCAAAGTTCACTAGCCGAGAGTTGGAGGTCCTTGTCGATGAAATCCTCAGAGTTGAGCCACACCTCTTTGGAACATTGGTCAGACAGACCAGCATTTCAGAAAAAACATCCATGTGGCAGACGATCGTCGATGCTGTGAATGCTGTTGCAGACACCAGAAGGACCAGGCATGAATACCAAGCCAGGTGGTACGATCTGCGGAGGAGGGTCCGAGCCAAAATGATGGACGAACACAACCAGGCCAACGTCACTGGAGGAGGGCCGCCCCGCAGACGCGTAGAATACCATCCCTGGGAGGAGAGGGTGATGGCCATACTGCCGGTGGTGGCAGTGGACGGATTAGACGGACTGCGAGACCCGGGTGAGTACACAAACAACTCACCTCACATGGGGGGAACGTCATCCACAACCAAACTCACAATCAGGCACGCAACCACCCCAAGCTATCGCATGACTCAACCACACTCCATGAACACGCACATGCCACTAGCGCCACCATGCCCCATGCACCCAGCTGGACAATGCCAAGTCACAGGCCACAGAAAACACCAACACAAGACACGGTAAGCCGGATGGCGGGAGTGTGGGCCCCAAAAATCACATAGTGCAACTCAGAAGCAGACAACAATGCCCTCTGCCCATATGGCCTAGGTCACAGCCAGACAAACAGTGTGTCCCCACACAGGAAAGACTTGCCAGCAAATGGCGGATGCCTTGCATTAAGACATGGGGGTGAAGGCACTTTTTGCACATGACAGCAGCTAATGAACAGCCAACACTGTGAAAGAGTGGCAGCACACACCACCACAGCAGCAGCGCAGACACACACACTACACCCAATGGGTGCCTGGAGATCAGAAACAAACTCACATCAACAAGCCAAGGGCCATTCAAAGATCTGCTAAAAGTGTGTGCCTAGTAAGCTGGCCTGAGGTGACAGAGGGTGACACACAGAGGGAGGGAGAGGGGGACAGAGAGGGAGGGAGACACAGGGAGACGGACAGAGGAAGGAGGCTGACACACAGAGGGAGGGAGAGGGGGACAGAGAGGGAGGGAGACACAGGGAGACGGACAGAGGGAGGAGGCTGACACACAGAGGGAGGGAGAGGGGGACAGAGAGGGAGGGAGACACAGGGAGACGGACAGAGGGAGGAGGCTGACACACAGAGGGAGGGAGAGGGGGACAGAGAGGGAGCGAGAAAGGGACACACAGGGAGAGCAAATCAGCCCTGTGGTGTGTGGGAATGTCTGCTCGTCAGCAGGTGGACTGCGTGTATGTAGAAAAGGGTGGCCAGTGCCAGAACCCCCCCTCTTCTCCATGGCAAAACACAGGGCCATGTCACAACCTGTGCACAAGCACAATGACAGCTACCTGCATTATATAAGTGTGTGGATCCACTCCATGTGCACACGTACAGTGCTACACGGAAGGCGCCAATGCATGGCTCGCCACACCTGCCCACTCCACTGCTGACTGCAGTCACAATTGACGCAGCAAGTAAGACTGTGCCACACATAGGTAAAGTCGCAAAAGCTGTGGCCAAGGGACATACCCATGCACAAGTGCACTGTCAGTGGAATGCAAGACATATCCAAATTCCCAGAGGAAATGTGCCAACTTTGAAAACAATGAAACATGGATGTTGCATGGAACAAAATTAACATTGTCTCTCTCACACACAGGTCAACGTCGTGGATCACCCACCAACACTGGGGGGGAAGACTCACAGGACCCGGCTCGGCGGGATGACGGAGCCACCGGCAGCGACGACTCTCACCACTCTGTGGACGAACCCGACCCCGACCAACCTGACCCCTCTGGTGTCCAACGACCTGCAGCACCTGCGTCAGGTACAACTGGGCCAACCACCACCCCCACTCCTGCCGCATCCCAGGAGACACCCAGGATCCCTGCCCCACCATCACAATGCAGCCAGGCTGGCCAGGAGGGACACGGTGTCCCGGGCACCCAGGAGGAGGCAGGCAACAACGCAAATGCCACCCCTCAGGGGTCCCAGAGACCCGATGTGCCCACAAGTGCAGGCCAGGTGCAAGTGGGCAGGGGTGGTGGGAGTGGAGGACGGCGGAGGCGCCAGCCTGACCAGTTGGCTGGGGAACCGGTATATTCCCATGTCCGAAACATCCTGGACACATACCGGAAGGACACCACGGGCATGGCCCAGGTTGTGTCCATCCTCGAGGGGATCAAGACCCAGCAGGCCCAGCAACATGCGGAGCAACATGCCTGTCTACTGCAACACCAACGGCGGATGGAGGACAGACAGGCTGAGCTCGTGACGGTGTTCACGGGAATTCACAGTACACTCCGTCGGATGGCCGACAACATGGGCAACACTCCCTGTGCCACCAGGCGTAGAACATCACCACCCACAGGGAGGGATGAGGAGGAGGAGGAGACATCCGACGGAGCATCCCAAACATCGTCACGGCCTGCTTCTGAGGGTCCCCACAGGAGGGCGGGTCATCCACGGAAAAGACCGTGAGGGTCGGCGCAACAGCACCATCTCCCAGGACACCTGGCCTGGCACCTGGCCCACTGGCCCACTGGAGCAACAGCAGCACAGCAGCAAAAGACATTCTCTGCCACATGGACTTGCTGGTCACTGTCTGACCAATGTTGACAAAGACTGTGGCATGGACTCTGAGGATTTCAAATGGCAAGGACACCAACTCCCCTAGTGAAGTTTGGATTCCACACACCCGGAAAGCCCCTCATGTCAAACCCCCCCCCCCCTACCCCGACCAAAATAAAAAGTCACACCATAAAGAGAAGATGCCTACTGATTGCATTATTACCTTACATGTGTCTTGTAAAGTCTAACTATGCCTGAGTTCTCATTTGACTTCAACCATCCACACCCTGGGGCCTGAGTCTGGCACAGGACACACATGGGTCTCATTGTAGTAGGCAAGACAGACATGGAGCACCATACACACCCGTGATGGGCCCAACCAGCTGAGGGGGAGGCCGCACAACCGTGCCGACAGACATATTGAGTACAGCGACAGCCATGCGCAGAGGTCAGGGATCATGTGGAGTGTCCTGGGGGGCACCCAGGTATGTGTGGACAGGTGGCAGAACCATGTCCTGCAAGCTTGAGTCAGGTGGATGCAGAGAATGGTGGCCTGGCCAACGTTGGATGCATGGGGATGGCACATGTCACAATACTCACACAGTCATGGACTAAATGCACAATACACAGTCTAATCCCACACAAACAGCTTGCATCTTGCTACTCTACACATAGACACATAGCCACTATCACGGAAAACCATGCCAGACATGCCGGATGCACCATGGCAACACACCAGCATTGACTGAGAAGAGGCACCTTGGAGGCATAGGGACACCTTTATTAGTCATGTATTCGTGATTGCAGAGGCAACTCGGAGTACACATGAACGGGTCATGTGGAGTAACATGTGGGTCCAACACTGCCACCCCCCCTTCTGCAGCACAAATGCGTGATAGCTATGGAACTGGCACACAAGTGTCGGCTAACAGCTAAACACCCCCTGCTGCTCATGGAGAGACTGCCATACACCATTGATCCGCTGATGTGGAAGTCCCACACCATGTCAAGCCAATGCAAACCGTATGTGTCCGAGGGCAGTGTAACACACATTGATGCCATCATCACATTCCACAATCCCATCACTGATGACTGTCAACAAGTCTGACCATCTATTCAGGTGTGCCCAGCTGCATGTAATGTGTACCATGGTGATGCGACATGTCTGCAGAGGAACCAAACATCGACAGGGGCAGTGTGCATACATCGTAAACAACTGCCACACCCAATACACCCCATATGCATCCCTTACCCTAAGGAGACTTCCAAACTTGTCCGTGCGGGTAACGCTGAGTCAGCACACGATGACGTGTCCATGAGGAATAGCAGTGCCACAACAATGCAACCAGCAGACGGCATGCGCAAGTACCTGGGGATGAGAGACACACAAGAAGTCAGCCACAAAAAGCACAGCCACTTGCATGTGCATGTACTCGACACATGTAAGGATGACAACATGCCAGGTCACAATTATGACAGGGGAAATACACATCACTGCCACCATCACTCCAGTGACACATCCACACACACCTCTGACTCACGTGCCATAAATGCAGATGGACACACACATGGCAACACATGCCACACGGGGACCAATGCGTGCACACACAGACACTGGTACTCACCACTAAGCAAAGAAGTCGCGTATGAGCCGAGTCCGGATGTCCTATTGCGGAACCACGTCCTCCACATCACTAGCCCCATTGCCAAGCCCTTCGTCCTCCACGGGTGGATGGTCCTGATCATCTTGATCCAGGATGAGTGGCACAGCTTTCTCAACTGCCATGTTGTGCAGCATGCAGCAGACCATGAAGATTTTGCAGACCTTCGCCGGGGCATATGGGAGGGCGCCGCCGGTCTTGTGGAGGCATCGGAATCGGCTCTTCAGGAGGCCAAACGTCCTCTCTATCACTCGCCTTGTCCGGCCATGGGCGGTGTTGTAGCGGAGCTGGGCCGGCGTGATGGGGTTGCGGAGAGGTGTGATCAGCCGTGGCATGTTGGGATAGCCAGCGTCCCCTACATGGAAAGCACATGGACATAAGTAGGACAGGAGAAGCGGTTGTGCTGGAAGTCTACGCAAAATACAGGACAGACAGACTGTACCCACCAACAACACATGCTCGTTCGTTGCACAGCTGCGTCATCATTTCAGGCACCCTGCTACTCCTCATGATGTAGGCATCGTGTGCTGATCCTGGAAAACGAGCACAGACATGTGAAATCACCATGTTGGACAGACACACCACAAGGGCATTGATGGAGTGATAGTGCTTGCGATTCCTGTACGCTACCTCCTGTGCCTGTGGTGGTACCAAAGCCACATGTGTCCCATCTATGGACCCAATGACATGGGGCATCCCTCCTAGGGCATAGAATCCACGCTTGACCCCAGTCAACATTTCAGGGGTTGGGAAATGGATGAACTCATCCAGGTGAAGCAACATGGCCTCTAAGAAATCATGCAGCTCACGGCAGAACATGCTCTGGGACATGCCACCAACATGAGCTATGGTATTTTGAAAGGTACCCGTGGCCAGAAAATGTAGGGCTGCCATTACCTTCAGCTTGGGTGTCAGTGCCGTAGGATACCTGTGCAGCGGTTGCAGGTGTGGTGCCAGTCTCGCCGTCAACTCCAGAATCAACGGTTGGGGGAAGTGGTAGCACTGGATACAGTCATTCTCCCGCATGGCAGCCAAGTCCGGAATTGGTCGGGGAAGAGGCGGCGCTCTGCAGTAATTTGGAAGTGACAAGGAAGAGTGAGTGCACTACAACAACAATTTATATGTACTGAGCACATGTCAATCTGTCAATACACATATGCGACATACGGAGTCAGGTATGTGCCACATGCCCTGGACACGTATGGCTGGCAGGTGACACTCCTACCAAGACCCAGCTACACACGGAGATTGTGAACCTCCACATGCCATGGCATGGGATTAGCTGTGTCCCAGTGTAAGTGAACAGCCAGACGCAACACAGGAGTGACATACATCCACACATCAGCAGAAGTAGGATGTCGATTGCAGAGACTGGTAGCGGAACACTAGAGCCACAGGTCACATGACATTACACTAGGACAGCCCACACACCTTGCCATGAAGGTGTACATGTGATGACTCACCACACATTCCTAGAGAGGATGCAGACATGTCCTTGTTACGCTACTTTGTGTCCCATGCATACATACGCACCTCACATCCGATACCACATGTGGCCTGGTGTGCGTAAGAGTGTGCCATGTCAATCTACACACAGACACATGTTGGTTGCTGCAACAGCTGATGCTTTTGAGGGAGCACCAACATCAACCCAATGTGAACCCCCCCACATACATGACATAGTCACATGGTGAACCGTGGGTAGTGACCTGTCTGGTGTGGTAACCCCTGTAGCGGGCATCAGGGGACACTTGCGTGTGTTGTTGACCGTGCCATGCCAGTGACGCTCATCCCAAGTGTGCAGTACGACATGCACACATGTCAAAGGAGTCAAGGGCATGCCTGGCACACATTGCACCGTCACACATAACATCTGTACACATCTCATCATACATCTGGTGCCTTCTCGACTCAGGAGTAATGTGCCACATCACAGCCTTTCACACCTGTGCCCCACACATGTAGTACTGCCCAGACAATGCCTTGATGTCCATCCATGGACAAGTATGTCAGCCCTATTCCTTCCTGTGTGCTGCCTGTCACCACTGTGATGTGTGAAAGGCACCGTACTTTCGCTAAGAGGGCCTGTGTACGTTCCCTATCACTATGGGAGTGCTGCCGTATGTGTACCCATAGTGATAGTGAGCGTACGCACGCGTGTACGGTCCGTCTCACTATGGGTGTTCTCGCGTATGCGTACTCATAGTGATAGTGAGCGTACAGGCGTGTGTACGGTCCGTACCACTATGAGTACGCATACGCGAGAACACCCATAGTGATAGTGAGCGTACAGGCGTGTGTACGGTCCGTACCACTATGAGTACGCATACGCGAGAACACCCATAGTGGTACGGCCCGTACACACGCCTGTACGCTCACTATCACTATGGGTGTTCTCGCGTATGCGTACTCATAGTGATAGTGAGCGTACACACGCCTGTATGCTCACTATCACTATGAGTATGCATACGCAAGAACACCCATAGTGGTACGGCCCATACACACGCCTGTACGCTCACTATCACTATGGGTGTTCTCGCGTATGCGTACTCATAGTGGTACGGAGTGTACACACGCCTGTACGCTCACTATCACTATGAGTACGCATACGCGAGAACACCCATAGTGATAGTGAGCGTACAGGCGTGTGTACGGGCCGTACCACTATGGGTGTTCTCGCGTATGCGTACTCATGGTGATAGTGAGCGTACAGGCGTGTGTACGCTCCGTACCACTATGAGTACGCATACGCGAGAACACCCATAGTGATAGTGAGCTTACAGGCGTGTGTACGGGCCGTACCACTATGGGTGTTCTCGCGTATGCGTACTCATAGTGATAGTGAGCGTACAGGCGTGTGTACGCTCCGTACCACTATGAGTACGCATACGCGAGAACACCCATAGTGATACGGACCGTACACACGCCTGTACGGGCCGTTGCTATGCATTTGGGGTGCCCTAGGGCCCCGGAACGCACCGTACCTGTGTGTGAAGCTCCAAATTACATAGGGGACACATGAGGGACAAGAATAAAGGCCTACATGCATGCTGGTTGTCATGGAGACCAAGTTTAAAGTTTAAATATTTTGAAGCAGGTGCACAGCAGTAGTCAGTTTGAATTAATCTACTTTGTTGCAATGTGCTTCAGGAGTTGACATCATGCTGAAGAAAAAAACCACAATGAGAACCCACTGACTGTGCTAGGTTTGAAGGGATTGGAGATAACATAGGATGCAAATGTGAGTGACCAATCACTCTGTACTCCTGTGCATGAAACAGGCCAGCAAGGCAGATATAAGGCAGCCAGGTCCCATGAGGGAGCACTTGCCTGCACATCTTTGTATTCCACGACCCAGCTGCTGATACTGATTCTCTGGAACCATGTCAAGGTCTGTGGAGAGGTCACAGCCCTTCACCCTGGAGGAGAACCTGGCTTTGCTGGATGTGAACCTCCCACAGTACCCCATGCTGTATGGGCGACCAGGGTATCAGGTGAGTGCAGAGTCCACCAGCACAGACTGTGTCCCTTTTTTGTGAGTGTGACTTCTGGCATTGTGTCCAGGTGTGGCACACATGCTATGTACTGTAGGGGGGGTCCCGGGGGGGGAATGCCTGATGTCTCCCAGCCAGTGCATGCTGTGGTGCATGTCTGCCGTCCTCACTTGCATTGTGTTTACTGTGACAATCACTGCATGGTGCATGCCACATTCTGCCTGTCTTGTCCTCCTGGGAATGTAGCCTCTGCAGTCCTCATGTGATTATGTGGTCAGCCCAGTGTGACAGGTGACTGTACCCACAGATGTGTGTTAGTTCTGTGTACCTGTGCTGAGAGTGTCCACATGATGTGTTCGTACCATGGACAACGGTGTGTGTGTAAGTCCCCTGTCATGTGGGTGGGTGCATATGTGGAGTGTAGCACCCCAGCTGCATGAGGGATGGATATACCCTGCCCATGTGATGTGAGCAGGGAGCAGTGCTGTGTGTCTGACGTGCAGAGCCAGCCCCACACCTGTGAGCCCCCCCGTCTAGTGGCACATGTGCAGAGTGAGGTTTGTCGCAGCATTTGGCAATGGCAGGTGAATGTCCTGTGCCTGTGTGTGTCTGTGTACTCTGCTGCGGTAGCGTCAGTGGCCTGTGGCATGTGACTGCTTAGAGGTGCTGCACATTATCCTGGTGTAGCTTGTGATGCACAGTGTGAACCTGGATCATTGATTGTGGAGTTGCCCTCATTCCACCTGTGTACTTTCAATGGCACGTACTGCTTTTGCCCTTCCCCAGAGGATCATGTCCCTATGACAAAGGTGCAATGCGTTGGATGCATACTATGCCTTGTTGTAAACAGCACATTTGTTCTAATATGTCTCTCTGTGACATGTGCCTGGTGTATTGATGTAGTGTCACTTGTTCATCCTCACAGGTAGGCGCCTCTGCCAAGAAGCAGATATGGCTGACCGCCGTCAGTGCCGTGAGGGGTGCGGATGGTCGCAAGCGGCGCCTGGCCCAGGTGAGGAAACGCTGGCAGGATATCCGGTGCTGGACGCGGAGGATCGCACGGGTCCTGCTGGGGGACTCACCTGAGACCCATAAGAACCGGGGGCGCCGCCGTCTGACCCACATCCACAAGCGTGTGCTGGTGGTGGTATTTCGAGGCGCTTACAGGAGAAGCAGCAGCAGGAAGGGGGTAGGTACATGTGTGTTTGTTGTGTGTCACCAGCATTTGTAAGTGCACAGTTGCATGGATACACTGCCAGGGTTTAAAGGTGCTGTGCAGATCCAGTTACCCACAATATAGCTGTGCTCTCCTGCCTCCCTTCCCCTCCTTGCAATGTGTTCCCTGGTCTGTGTGTAGTCACTCCTTCACAAGGTCATGTAGGCTGGCGCTGTCTCCACGTGAACTATGCCTGTAGCATCATGTGTGGGGGTGGTGTCTAACAGGTTTGGGGACCTTGCCTGTGCCCTGTCCAGTTCAGTACATGTGGGTTCCATGTCAGTTGGCACTGATGCTGAGTCCAGACATGGGTGTTAGTCTCTCAAGTGTCAGGCCTTACAGCACGCATGTCCTATGTTGTGGCCTGTGACATGATGTGCATGAGTGTGCGATACGCATAGTGCAGGGATGGTGGCGTGAGTTGCAGTCATTCCCATTCAGGACCATGGAGTTGTGTGGCCACTGCTGTCCCCTGGGGCATATGTTCATAGGTGTCATGTGTGTCATCACAAAACGTGGACACTATCAGTGTCTACAGCATAGGTTGTGCTCTGTGCCATTGTCCCCTGGCACCATGTATATTGACGTGAAATGTAGTACAAGTGTCCACTGTACAGCCTGACCTGATTTTCCTTGTTCATAGTCACAGTGGCCAGTGCCTGTGTGTCTTGTTACAATCATCTGATGATGACCATTTGTACATGATTATTTGGACAGGCGCACCTTGGGAATTTGGCGTCCAATCTTGCATTTATGCAGCCCCTGTGCATTTCACCCAGACTAAGAGATGTAAGTGCCACCTGTGTCTCAACAAATTGTCTCATGTAGGGGGTGGTTGGTGCGGGCCAAGCCTACATGTCAAAACCAGAATTCTCCTTGCTAGGTCTGGCCAGTGTGTGATGTTTGTCTGGACATACACTCAAGGTGCAGTGATCCAGTCATGGTGGGCATGTTTTCAGTATTACCTATGCAGCATGTGTCTCAAGTTAATGGATATGGTCCCTCCTCATCCCTATATTCGCCAACGCTGTGTGGTGCAGATGCAGTGCTGGATTGTCCCCAGGGCCTGGCTCCTATGTCAAACTCCATCTCATGTCATTTGCTATTGTGTCATGCTCTCCATGGATTTTCATTGGCATGGTGGGTCAACCAACTGTGTGTTGCATGCCCTACATCTGTACCTTGTTTTGTAGATGTTACTGATCTTTCTTTGCAGGCTATGCACTGTAACCTATGTAGATTGGACTCATGTGACATATGTATACAGGTGTGTGATTAATTGCTGTCTCTTCACCTTGCCCACAGCATCGTCGGGGGACACGGAGGGAGACATGAGCACAGACGGAGCGGAGGGACCGAGCACCAGTGCCAGCGTTGACATCGTGGCTGGCACATTGAGTGGTACTGAGGCGGAGGAGAGTGAGGCTGAGGACCTGTCCACTGGCACGACAGAATATGAAGCTGACGGGTCCGAGGATGATCTCTCCGAGTGGGCGGAGGCTGCACCACCAGCTGACAGCGGCACAACATCGCACCCCGCCCCCTCCATTGCCATCAGCCGCCTCCCACTTGCTTGTGTCCCTTCCCAGCATGCCCGGTCACCACATGTCTCCTTCCTGCCAGGCACTGCACCCCCTGCCCCTGTCTCCACTGCTGCCGCCAATGCCGAGTCTGTGGACATCCAGCGGCAGTTGCAGGTTGGTCAGGCTGCGATCCTTAATGTCCTCCATGGCCACAGCCAAGTGCTGCACAACATGGATGCATACTTGGAGGGCATTTTTTCATCGCAGGCTGACCAACGGCAGTTGCTGAGGTCCATCGACTCGACACTGACTGCAGCAGTGGGTCTCCTGCAGCGCTACGTCCCACCCCCTACCCCTGCCCCATCCACACTTCCCACTCCCCTGGCTGTCCCACGTACACCCAGACGTCAGCATGCACCCACCACAACAGACACAGGCACCACACCAGCAGGGAAGGTCATACGCACTCCTCCTGGCACGCACACACAGGGTGAAGTAGGCACACCCACTGGGTCGGGGGGCAAACGTAAGTCATGCAGCCAGAGTGGGAGTCCGCATCTCACCCAATCCACTCCCTCCAAATCCCCTCCCCTCAGCTCTCCTGGCCACATATCCGGCAAGGACTCCTTCATGGCCGCTCTGTCCCTGAGCCCCACTGTGACACCACCCTGCAAGCGGTCAAGGGAGTCCCCGGTCAGGGTGGTTGAGTCCCCCCCCCTGTCTGCACCCTCCCCCAGTGGCGCTGCGACCCATCCCTCCGCCCCCCCCCTCCTTGGGGCCTGTGGTTCCATCGGGTGCAGGGGAGACACTGGAGGACCTTGCTAAGGTGTGTAGCGAGATCCTGGCCTCTGCCTTTGGCCCTGCCCCACCCCCTGTGGTGGAGTCCTCCATCCCTGCACCCACGACGCCTACCCTTCGCCCTCATGTCCCTGCGGTGCCTGGTCCTTCCCCCCACATGATGCCCTCCCCGCTGTGGAAGACGAAGGAGTCTGAATGTGCAGGCAAGCTAGGGGACACGCGTCCCACTGTGTCCCCCATCCAGCTGTACCTCATGGACTGCCCTATGGGCTTTGTAAATATAGAACTTGATCCACACACACGTTATTTGGAAATGCTGAATAAAGCCTTTTTTTTCCTTAGAACACTACTGCTTTTGTGGTGTTGCTGTTGGTGGGGCTGCTACGTGATTTTGGGTGGTGATCATGTGTTGGGTGTGTGGGAAATGTAGTAGTGTGCTGGTCATAGGGGGGACCCTGGTATCTGTGTGCCATCACAAGGTGTTAGCTAGGTTTCTCTGTTCATACGCTGTTAAGCAGTTACTGCATGGTGAAATTGTCCCAAGGTGTATTCCTTCCTCTGTGTACCCTGACATCTTCCCTGCAGGGTGTTCCCAATTTTGAGCGCTGAGCTGTGTGTACATTAGCTGGGTGTGTGACGGACACCTTCAACTTTGGCCATGCATGCAGAGCGATGTCTCCACCTGCATCATTCGTGGCATCCTTGGTGATCACTGTACTTGTGTATGTAGTCTGTTGACATGACTTCATGTGGACATGTTCCCTTTTAGGCTGTATGCATGTGTGTACTCAAAGCCTCGCACACATGTGTTACATGTACTGCAGGGTCTTTGTGCACCTGACTGACAATTGTGGCAATTGGATCTGTGGGTACTCCACCCTTATTTTTTTCCATGGGCAATGCTGGTGGCCTCTGCACCCACCCCTCCGGTCTCTGGGCACTGCTGGGAGGACTCTGCACACACCCCTCCTGTCTCTGGGCACTGCTGGGAGGAGTCTGCACACACCCCTCCTGTCTCTGGGCACTGCTGGGAGGACTCTGCACACACCCCTCCTGTGTCTGGGCACTGCTGGGAGGACTCTGCACACACCCCTCCTGTGTCTGGGCACTGCTGGGAGTGATAGGCACACACCCCTCCTGTCTCTGGGCACTGCTGGGAGTGATAGACACACACCCCTCCTGTCTCTGGGCACTGCTGGGAGTGATAGGCACACACCCTTCCTGTGTCTGGGCACTGTTGGGAGTGATAGGCACACACCCCTCCTGTCTCTGGGCACTGCTGGGAGGACTCTGCACCCACCCCTCCTATTTCACGATATGTACGCTTAGAACATACACGTGTGTGGGTTCGCTCCATGCATACGAGGTGGGGGTACGTGTCGTACATACACGGTTGGGGTGGGGGTATTCTCCATACATACGCGGGTGAGGGTACGGGTCGTACTTACACTGTTGGGGTGGGGGTACGCTCCATACGTCCGCGGGTGAGGGTACGGGTCGTACTTACACTGTTGGGGTGGGGGTACGCTCCATACGTCCGCGGGTGAGGGTACGGGTCGTACTTACACTGTTGGGATGGGGGTACGCTCCATACGTCCGCGGGTGAGGGTACGGGTCATACTTACACTGTTGGGGTGGGGCTACGCTCCATACGTCCGCGGGTGAGGGTACGGGTCGTACTTACACTGTTGGGGTGGGGTACGCTCCATACGTCCACGGGTGAGGGTACGGGTCGTACTTACACTGTTGGGGTGGGGGTACGCTCCATACATACGCGGGTGAGGGTACGGGTCGTACTTACACTGTTGGGGTGGGGGTACACTCCATACGTCCGCGGGTGAGGGTACGGGTCGTACTTACACTGTTGGGGTGGGGGTACGCTCCATACGTCCGCGGGTGTGGGTACGGGTCGTACTTACACTGTTGGGGTGGGAGTACGCTCCATACGTCCGCAGGTGAGGGTACGGGTCATACTTACACTGTTGGGGTGGGGGTACGCTCCATACGTACGCGGGTGAGGGTACGGTTCGTACTTACACTGTTGGGGTGGGGGTACACTCCATATGTACGCGGGTGAGGGTACGGTTCGTACTTACACTGTTGGGGTGGGGGTACACTCCATACGTCCACGGGTGAGGGTACGGGTCGTACTTACACTGTTGGGGTGGGGGGTACGCTCCATGCATACGGGGGGTGGGGGTATGGTCCGTACATATGCGTCCCCACGCTATGTGATGCTTGTGCGGGCCATACCCAGGCCTTTGCCACGTGGGTACAGCCGTCCCGCCATAGTTGGGAAGACGTAGGTGTGGGCGTGGTACGACTCGTACCCACGCTCTTAAGGCGTGGGTACGGGACGTACCTGTATTGTTGTGTTGCCGGTTCGCGTCGTCAAGCACTTCCGTTGTGGCAGTCGCTGGCTTTGCTGGACACGCCCCCACCCCCTCATAGTGAACAGGGCCTGGGGGTCAGGTATGTCCAGGGCATGTGTGCTGTGTGACTTTGGTGTGGGTTTTGTGTCCTGCCCCCCCCTTTGTCCCTGGGTGTTGTTCTGACCTTCTGCGGCGTCTGCGTCCGAACCTGTAGAGGAGGTCGACTGCTATGAGGGCCGGGATGACACGTAGGTTCGGGTCCATGTCTGTCTGTCGCGTACAGGTACTCCTTGTTCGCGTCGTCCTGATTTCCCGGCAGTTTTTGGTAGCCGGAAAATATTCACCGTGCGGGATGACGTCGGTGCGAATCGTGATTCCTGGTTCGTGAATGGCAGGCTGCGTGCGTCCCGACGTCACGTCGGCGCTTTCCCGGATCGCATTTGTATGTTTATTTTCGTCGGTCGGGGTTTTGTACGATTCGTACGGAAATGGTGTTTCCGTGCGAATCGTAATTCCATGTTTGTATATTTTGACGACCAGGTACGCGTCGGACGGAGAATATGCTCCGTCCGACGGTTCATACCCGGTTTTTACCGGATCGTAATCGGCACCAAAATATGCAAAAAAGAAGCAAAGAACTCTGGGGAGGTCTCAAATTTAGGTGGAGAGCAGCTTCTGTATGGAGCGCCATAAAACAACAGTGACACTCTGAATTTACTCACCTCAAATGTCTGCTTTTCTATCATGGTTTTTAAGCATAGGATTAGCACAGTGCCATCAACACAGAGATAGAAAGGGACAAAGTATTTTGCCATTCCTACAACAAAGTCTTTAGGCATAGGATTACACAGTGCCATCTATGCCAAGCTGTAAAATGACAAAAGCCTTTCACCATTCCAGGCACAGTATTACAGCTTTGGATTGGTAAAATACCATCCAAGCCATCCTGAAGTGAACAGGAGCAACCCCTAACATGTGTTTTGCTATCATTATAGCTCCTCAGAGCGGTTTAGCTTTGTCCCGACACAAAGGAGCACCCAGTATAAGTCAAAACAATACCCTTTCAGGGATTGAGATCCCCTCATATATTAGGCAAAAAAGAAACTGAGGACAATGAGGAGTTCCCAAGTTTAAGTAGAGAGCAGCTCTTCTATAGAACGCCCTAGAACACCAGCAACGTTCAGATTTTTCTCATATAAAATGTCTGCTTTTCTAACAAATGTTTGGAGCATAGGATTACCATACTGCCATCCACGCCGACATAGAAAGTGACAAACAGGCACATGCATCAAAGCTTTTTGCGATTGCAAACAGTGCGAATCGCAAAAATTGGCCGTTTGCGATCGCAAAATTAGCTTTTGTGATGCATGAAACAACTTGCCAATCGCAATTTAAAAAATCGCAATTATTTGCGATTTCTTAAATTGCGATTGCATTTACAGAATCGGAAATTGCGATTCTTTAAATGCAATACAAGATGCCTTTTAAAATAGCGATTTCGCTATTTTGGCCCGCTAATTACTGCGAAATCATACCAGATGGTAAATAGTGGAAACTTTGAAAAATGCACTTAATGAATGGGAAGCCATTACTTATTTGCGACTCGCAATTTGCGACTCGCAAATAAGGAATGTGTAGGAATCGCTCTTTTTATAGCTATTCCTACATGCATAGGCTGTTGCGAGTCCTTAATTGTGATTCCTTAATAATCGCATTGAAGGACTCGCAAAATCCTACCTTGGTGCATGTGCCTGAAAGTCTTTTGCAATTTCTACAGCAGAGTCTTTAAGCATAGGGTTAGCATAGTGCCATCTACCCTGAGCTGTAAAATGACGTAAGCCATTTACCATTCCAGGCACAATATTACATCTTTAGATTTGTAAAATCCCATCCCGAAATTAATAAAAGCAACCCCTGACATGTTTCTCCATCATTATAGCTCTTCAGAGAGATTTAGCTTTGTGTATATAGTTATATATTTATGTCATGCCATTGAAAATAAATGTAGCCCCAAAAACTTTATTTGGAAAACTGTATTGACAAATTCACATTCATCCATTTACTACCACAGTGCAAATGTCATATTCCATCCAGGTGCATGGACACCTAGCCTGCCACTTGCCTGTGGCCTCCAGTTCCTGCCTGTTCCAAACTGATCCAGTAACACCGCCCCTGCTTGGGTTTTCCCACTCACAGTTCTTCCCACCAACAGAGGCCTTGCCCACCCCAGGACCTACTTAATGCAGACTGCAGTGCAACCACATTAATAGGCACTTGGACATCCAGCCTGCCTCTTGCCAGTGGAACCATGTCCTTCTTGTTTCAGACTGATACAGTGACACCGCTCCTGCCCAGTTTCCACCCCCCCTGGGTTTTTCCTGTAGAGTTTTCCGACTCACCATTTTTCCAGAAAACAGGAGTCCCTTAATCCCAAGACCTACTTAATGCAGGCCGTAGCAGCACCGCGCAGTGGATGCATGCAGCTAACACACCATTTGTGCACTAAGGGAATGCCTATGGCAAGCACGATTGCGCCCCTCCGTGCCAAGGCTGAGCCCACCGCCATGACTCCTGATCCTCCTGCACCTAAAATATAAACCATTGCTGAGCTTTACAGCCATGTACGCTGCAAAAAACACTGCCACCGCACCAAACAACACTCCACAGTAGCACCTTTCATGTGCACCCAATGCCAATTTACCTGCCACAGCACACACACACCAGCCCTCCAACCAGTCCCACCCCAAATACACCACAGACACCACATGACCAAAAACACCAATGCGCATGTGACTGTCTCAACACACACTCACTATGCAAACATTCCACCAAATTATGAGACCTCATTGCCACCTTCACATCCGACATTGTCTTCCTCACCGTGATGTGAATCAACCCCACATCCACCCCAAACATTGCCATGGTGATCCCTGATGTGTATAAAGCCACTCACCAGGACTGCACCAACAAACTGTGAGGAGGAACAGCCATCATCCACAAAGAGACCATGCAGTGCACCACCACCGATAACACCAGGACCCCCATGGAATATCTCAACTTGAAGCTCCACACAGGCGACAAAACAACCATCAGAGGCACCCTCACATACCAACCCCCAGCCCCGCACTCCAGGTTCTGCAACACCATTGCAGACTTCATTGCACCCCTAGCCATAGACTCCAAGGACTACATCTTCATCGATGACCTAAATTTCCACATCAATGACTCTAATAACAACAACACCGCACACCTCCCATACGGATTGACTCAGATCATCCACAACCCTACACACTGCAGGCTACATGCTGGACCCCATTTTCACCTCCAGCAACCTTGTCAAATACAGCCACATCATAGAAATTGAATGGACCGATCATTTCTTCATCCACTTCAACATCTCCAGCCCCAGCGTCACCACCCCCAAGACGACCAGTGTGTTCCACCAGAGGTGAAACATAATCTCAGAGACCAGCTGGACAGATGCCCACCACACCTCCAACCCTGTTACCACCACCAACCTCAAAATGGGAGGGAATAACTTCAATGCCTGGTTTTCCAATTATGCCAATCCCATCATCGCCATCAAGAGCAACATCCAGAGAAAAATCTCCAAAAATGGCAACTGGTACACCCAAGAACCCAGCACAGTGAAATGTGACACCAAACAACTTGAGAGGAGATGGTGTGCAAGCAAGGACACTTCCAACAGGGCAGCCTTCAAGATCGGCCTCACCCTCTACCACCGCCTGCTGAGGGCAACAAAGAAGATAGCCCTAGCCACATACATGGAAACCATTGTGAAGAACACCAAGGAACATTTCAGCATTGTTATGGAATTCTGCAACCCAGCTGCCAGCGGAAAAGAAATCACACCATCAAAGGAGCTGTGAGACAACCTAAACGACTTCTTCCATGGTAAGATCACAACCATATACAGAAACCTCAAACCCCAACCCACACCTAAGGACTTCCTCAACAGATACGCTACCGCCACAACTGACATGAACTACAGACTGACCACCTGGTAGCTCCTCTCCACCCAGAACATCACCTCCACCATGCAATCCATCTACTCGGGAGCTCCCACAGACCCATGCTCACACTGCATCTTCAACCTCGGGCATCAAAGGATCTGCTAGGAACTCACTACCCTGCTCAACAACTCTGTCACCATTGCAACATTTCCCGACGCTTGGAAGCATGCCGAATTCAAACCACTACTAAAAAAAAACTCCGCCGACCCCTGCCAACACAAAACTTACCAGCCAATCTCTCTGCTCCCATTCCCAGTGAAAGTAATGGAAAAGATCATCAACAAGCAATTTATAACACACCTGGAGCAGAACCAGCTGCTCAATGCCTCCCAATCCAGCTTCCGCAGCATTCACAGCACCAAAAAAGCCCCGATCACAGCCACCAATGACATACGAACCCTCCAGAGACCAAGAAGAAACAGCAGCTCTTATCCTCCTTGACCTCTCAGCAGCCTTTGACACTGTATCCCACCATATACTGATCAAAATACTCCACCACTCCGGCATCCAAGGAGATGTGTTCAGATGGATCACCTCCTTCCTCATTGAAAGGACCTAGAGGATCCACCTCCCACCTTTCACCTCTGAACCCAAGGAGACCACCAGCGGTATCCCCCAGGGATCATTGTTCAGCTCCATGCTATTTAACATATATATAACCCAGCTGGCCAACATTGTCAGTCCCTACAGTCTCAGCATAATTTCCTATGCAGATGACACCCAGCTCATCCTCTCACTCACTGATGACCGCACCAGAACCAGCTTCCAAAGATGCATGACAAGCATCACCAAATGGATGTAAAACAAATACCCCCAGCTTCACACAGACAAGATGGAAGTGCTGATCTTTGGCAACAGCGGAAACACATGGAAAGACTCCTGGTGTCCATCAGACCTAGTTCCCGCACCAACTCCCTCCAACTGCACCAGAAGCCTTAGAGTCATTGTTAACAACACGCTCACCATGAAATGACAGATCAACGCCATCTCCTCCGCTTGCTTCCTTACTCTGCGCTGCTACATCAAGTGGATACCCATAAACACAAGACACATGGTGGCGCACACTCCTCACCAGCCAACTGGACTCCCTCTATGTAGGAATCGCAACACACCTCTGACCGAGACTTCAGACCATGCAGAACACCATAGCCAGACTTGTCCTTGGCCTTCCCTGACGAACACACATCACACCCTACCCCAGGCTACTCCACTGGCTCCCCCTACAGAAGAGATGCCAATGGGGAGAGGAGTTGGCCTAACGGCTAGGGCGGTTGACCTTGAATCTGGGGAAGTGGGTTTGAATCTCGGCAATGACGCTGAACATCCTGTGATTCTGGGCAAATCACTTAATCTCCCCGTGCCTAACAATAATTTATGTGACACCCAATACTTCGGGTCAAGTTCGCGCTATATAAAACCTCTTTAAAATTAATAAAATAATAAAAAAAATCAAGCTGGTGACCCATGCACTTAAGGCTCTACACAACCTGCCTACATTAATCACCGCCTGAACTTCCACCAACAGTTGAGAAGACTACACTCCGTCTCCCTCTCACTTGCCCATACTCCCTGCATCTACCAAAGCAGAAGTGGACGATGCTCCTTCTCCCACATCACAGCAAAGACCTGGAACAGCCTCCCCACACAACTCTGGATCATCACCTCACTTTCAGAATTCTGAATGTCCTGAATGTCCCTCAAGAATAGGCTGTTCTAGTTAGCCTCCAGTACCTGCAAGCGCATGGATATCCTATTGGGTGATTAGCTATGCTTTATAAATCCTATTTTATTGATCATATTACCACAATAGAGCAGAACTGATATGCAAACAACAGTGTGAACTGCCTCACAAGTTTTGTGTACCACAATGACTTTACATGGGGGACACAACTCTGGAAATACTCACAAGGTATCATCAATGCAATTTTAGCATGACATTCCTTGCATCTTAGTTTTGTTTAAATACCGTTTTCTAAATGGATTACACATCAACACATGCAATTTCCTAAAACATATGCGCAAACCTACGGAGTGTAATATACTATTTATTAACTTTGTTGAGGGAAAGGAGTGATATCTGAACCCACTTGTGGCAATGTTAATAAGTAGCGGATTACACTCTACACACCTGAATAAATCATACATCTTAAGTGAGTGGAGTTACAAAGAACCCACTAGACCCTGCTTAGTTTTGAAGTAAGAGGAAGGAGCACGTTTTGTTCTTACTGAGTGGGGACTGTAAAGATTTACCTCCCATTGTTAAGGGAAGAGCAATTAATATATGCGAGAACACACAGCTCTCTCTGGGGCATATCAGCAAGGCGAGGCGATAAAATTATCGCTGCTTTAACGTCCGTTTTCTGACAAAAAGCGGCAATAATTTAATCGCCCTATCAGCATGGACACACTAATGCATGAATCCATGCCTTAGCGCCTGTTTCCTGAACGCCCAGCTTTGCATCTCTAATGAGATGCAAAGTGGGCGTTCCTTCCCTGAAATAACTGGAGAAATGTCGCTAACCGACATTTCTCCAATTATCAAGGGAATCGCTAACAAGCAAAGCGATAAGAAAAGTAGCGCTAACCACGGTTATCGCTACTTTCCTTACGCTTGCTTGAATTCTGATTTAGCCATGTAATCCAATGGGAGGTGGATTACATGGCTAAGACCACCCTGCCCTATCAGCAAGGTATCGCCGCGATCACAGTGCGATTATCGCTGGATTTTCAGCGATAATCACACTGTTTTCCAGCTAACGCTTGCATTTCTATTGCTTTGGAGATAAGCGTTGCTGATAGCACGCTATCTCGCGATAGAAAGCACCGATAGCTGGCAATAATTATCCTAGCGTTAAGTGCGCTTAGCGATAATTATCGCCGGTCCTTGTTGATATGCCCCTTAGTTCCTAAACAAAGAGGGCATCATTTAGTCGTATGGCTAAATCTGTCCCAATAACATTGTGGCAGTGAAGTCAGCGACAGGGTTAGCATTTATCATTCAAATCCCATTGATGATTGGAAGGGTGACATGACCTCCACAGGTCAGGAGGCTTCAAGTGTATCCTTTGACTGATGCTATCCATGTCTATGTAGGTGAATTATTTGTTGGTTACAGGATCATTAAGGGACATGGATCACTCGGACCTGTCATCGCATAGGATGTCAGGCTGTCATGCCTTATCTGCACTCTGCACAGTCTTTCCACCAGACGAGGCTTCCCAGGAGACCTGCCATGAGCAGCTCACCCAACAAGACTGAATGAGGTGCTTTTATAGGAGTTTACATCTGCCAACAGCATTATTGGCTCACTGGGCTGGCTTAAGTAATAGTAGGGCCCTTGAGCATTCTATTCAAGGACAGATATCCTTAGTAATACAATTTATTAGCTGTTTCACTCGCCTAATCTACTACTAATCTATGTAAATCGTCCTAAGCAGTATATGGAATTACTGCCAATTCAATGCTGCTGTATATGCAGCGTAGACCAGCTCCTCTGTTTGAGTCCGATGTCTTCTCATTTGGGAATGCTGATGTTTGACATTTAATTGATCCACAAGGAACACCGATGTTAGTCAAACAGCAATACACCTATGTATGAGCACATCATCAGTGTGTGCCAATGTCTCACACGTTTCAATCACGCAAACGAGAAAAAAACACAGAGGTAATTTACTAATGTGGAGCTGCTATACTAAAAGAATAATAGATCTCCATTACTTTAGGCAAAGTTCAAAAAGGGGGGTAACAAAGTATTTATTTTTATAAAGCGAGATGAAAAACTAGATGTACAAAGCGCTTTCAGCATCCAAGGTGAGATGAACTGAGAAAATTCCTATTGTTGTTTTTCAGTGTTTACTTCCTCTGTGCTAACGACGGTGTTTAGCAGGAAGGTGAGAGATGGCCAGACATGGAACCAACTTGATTAAGGACAGGTGGAGTAAAGGGGTGGAGACACAGGATGTTAAAAATCACGAGTGAATAGATGGGGAAGGTTAGTTTGGTGGTGAATACGCTGGGAGGACGCTGATGGTTACGGCTTCACAGGTAAGAATCAACAGTTATGATGAAGACCTAAGAATAACAAGTTCGATTTAAGATTAGGTTAAGGGAGAGGGGTTGGTTGACGGGAGAGTAAATCGCACAAGCAGCACGGGTATTCTATGAGGGATAGTCTCTTGACTATGTTTTTAGCGGGAATACGTTGATGTGTTGGGGAAACATGAATTGTTATGATCGCTTGTATAACAATTTTTGAAGATTTATTGTGGGGTGTATCCTAAGTCTTTTTTATGCATTTTAAATTTTCAGAAATTCCCCTGACGGAGGGCCAAGATATAGGCCCGAAATGCATTGGGTTAATGAAACTAACGATTGTGGATAAAGCTTATATACACTGGCATGTTGCAGGATAAGGCCTGGATTGGCATTCTTGCAACATTAAGCATATAGTAATAATGTAAGCGTCTCCCTTGTGACGTGAGGAACAAGATGACGATTTTACAAAATTTGGATTACCGGGAATAAAAATAAGAAAAATATTTAAAAACTGATGAAACCTGAACTATGTAGTATTTGTATATACAACGAAAATAGCTGTGCATCCGGCGGGGCGACATTTCACTCCAGGCTTTCTAGCATTACTGTATTTGCGTGGCTGGGCTTACCACGCTTCCGGGTTGCACGCGATCATCAAGTTGGAAGATAGAAACAAGTAAAACATGGACAAACGCAATGATACCAGGTGTGCACTTTGTCGTTTTTTGAAAGACAGACATGGAACCAGGCATGAATGCAAGACCATAAAACTAGAAGTCCACTCCCTTTTCCTCTAATACATTCAAACTGGCATCCTCTATTTATTGCCAAGGCGGCCAATTAGAGCTTCGGAGGGAGCTAGACAAATTTGCTACAAGACACAAGTTCTACCTCGCGCCTTCAATTCTAAAGTATTTATGTGAGGATAAAAGACTTCATGGCACAGGATGTCCAGTGTGGGGAAACTACATTCCAGTGATGTGTTAGTAATAGTGTGTGGGTTTCTCCTACTTTTGCAGATAGGACCAGCCAGAAATGACCATAAACCAACCCGTAATTAAAAACTGCAGAAATTGCACCGCGCAGACATAATTTCAGCCTGCGATAATTCCCTTTAAGGGAAGATTTCTATCTATCCTATATCTGTAAATCGAGAGTGGGAATTCACCCCCACAAATTCATTGTTTTGTTTACCTCAGCTGACTTTAGGTATGCAACAAGGTGTATGTGTAGGCACCCTGCAGGAGAATCAATCACAGTGAGTTACTGGAACTCAGACAATACAAGACATACATGTATCCAACAAATGTGATCTGAAAATATTTGCCCTTTATTTTAAGTTTCAACACTTTAGCACAGATTGACTAACTTTCCATGAAACACTGAGCTTAATTCCAGTTTGGTGTGCTGCCTGACCTGAAGGGGAGAGGACAGCACAGAGCCATGTATGTGCACTTAAAATGACCGGCTGCTCAGCAGCGAGAGCTGAGGAGCGTCGCCCCTCTGCTGGAGAGCAGGAAACATGAAAAATAAAATGGTAATAAAGCACATTTAATTACATTTTATTTTTCGTCCTGGCAGCAGCCGAGTTGAGGGTGGGTCAGCAGCAGGGAGGAACAGTGTCCCCTTTAGGTTTAGAGTGTGCGTGTCACTTTGTCCGGCTGTCTTGCGAGGGCCAGCCTGACGTGCACTTTAAACACTCCAACCCAAGCTGTCTCAGACAGCTGGGTTGAGAGCAAGCACAGAACCCCAGTGCTTTAAGGAGTGTTGCACCAGTGCACTCCAGCCAATCTCGGTGCTTCTCTCATGCGGCTGAGAGAAGCATCTGGATTGGTAGAGGGGTGTTGCTTGCTGGAGCTCTGGGACCCTGTGCTGCCGCGATGAAGAGAAACACCCAGCATGGGGCAATAGGTAATGAATCTTTTTATTTTTTTAAATATTAAGTTGCTTTAATTCACTGACAGGCACTGAGAGAAACTCATAGGGGCATATTATCAAGACAGGTGATAAAATTATCGCCGCTTTAGCGGCAGAAAACTGCTGCTAAAACGGCGATAATGGGCTTGATAATATGCTCTATGGAATTCCAATTGAAGCTCAGGTTAGATGTCCTTCACATCTAACATGGGCTTCAAGTGGAATTTCATAGAGCATATTACCAAGCCCACTATCGCCGTTTTAGCGGCAGTTTTCTGCCGCTAAAGCGCCGATAATTTTATCGCCTGTCTTGATATTATGCCCCTCATAGTGCCTTCATCTCAACTCCAGAGCTCTCAATCGTGGGCCGATATAAACACAGGGGCAGATTTATAATAACTGACGCATCCCTGCATATCAGCAGGGATGCGCCAGTTATTATGCGCCACAGCTGCGCCACCATGGATGCGCCGCATTTATAATGCGGCGCACCATGGGGCAAAAACGGCACAGATGCGTGACGCATCTGTGCCGTAAAAGTGGCGCATTGCTGGAGTTGCGTCGCAAGCGCGATGCAGCTTCAGCAATGCTCTGGGGGGCCCTATCTTTACAATGCTGCGTCAATCCTTACGCCTGCTTCAAGCAGGCGCAGGGTTTTGACGCAGCATGGGCCTAAAAGTGACTGAGTGAAATCTTGTAGATTTCACTCAGCCACTTTTAGGAGGCGTTCCTGCGCCAGAATGCCCCCACCTGCCCTGGAACGCCTACATGTAGCGGAGGGCTTTACAACGTGACGCATCTCCCAGATGCGTCACGTTGTAAATACCCCGCACCATGGCGCAGGATTTGCGCCGCTGCTGCGTCACAAAAGTGACGCAACGGCGGCGCAAAAGTGGCGCAAGTGCAACATAAATCTGCCCCACAGTTTCCAACGGACCACGATTCAGCGCTTTGGTCCTAAGGACATTGCTGGTTTTTATTAGTGCCCATCAGTGTGCCGGTCGCCCCACCTCTGTAATTGCAGCTGGCTGCCACTGCTGCTGCTGCTATCATGACCTGTACTAGTGAACAAAAAGCCTGCCTTGTGTCATGGCAAGCACAAGGAGATGATGGACGGATGCTGAAACTTTTCAGACACTCACCCCCAGTCAAGATGTGTGATGTCTTGTCTCATGCACAGCCCCACACCATGGTGCGGAGTCAAGAGTGTGCTGCCTGGCATAGGATTTGCATTACAGGCATATCCTTCTAGTAAACAATCCTATGTATGAACTACAGCAAATGGGTTAAACATACTGGATGTGTGCTGTGCACTACAACCAACAGCAATGTGCTTTTATTTTGAGATATTAACACATTTCCCCTTGTTTGCGCCTGCTTCCAGTAGACAGTCTGTTCTTGCTTTCTTAGTAGATCGGACTGTGTGTCAAAACCTATTGGTGCTTGCGCTGACCCACACCCAATAAAGACCTTTGATGCAAAGCAATTCAAAGCGGTGTTGGCGCTGTATAAAGGTAATGCTGCAAAATAGATCGCATGAGTCGCTTCACGTCAACTTGTATCACACGAGTGTTAATGCAAAGCCTTAATAATTCTGGCACGATGTGTTTTTTTGTGTTTATTTTGAAGGGCACCCAGGGTTTGATTTCTGAATCGATTGCGCCTAAACAGGCCTGAATCAAGATGATAGGTGAAGATCAAAAGGTTGTAAGCTTTTTTGTGTATGCACTTAATGTTACATATAAAGAACTTTAATATCAGCTGGTGTGGTGGCGCCATAGACAATTATGTAAATAAACAAAACAAATGAATGATAGCGGCACTAAACATCTCAGTGGATTCCTTTTTAATGGGAGGCATACATTTGTCTGAATAATTTTTGGGATGCTTTAGTTGGTGGGATTTAGCATAAATCTCTTCCAAGCACTAATGAATGCATCATGTTGTACCTTTGTGAATTTATGAAAGCACATTCGTGAACTGGGTACAGCAAGTTCAATCCATATTAGTTACTGAAGTCTTTACCGCCAGTAGATCATTAGTATGAGTTATGCATAGTCAGTCTGGCAAGATCAAAGGTTACTTTAAAAAAGAAACGGAGAGGTGGTCCACACTGAATCATAACAGGGCAACAGAGCCATTTTGCCAAAGACTTATGATAAGTAAAGTTGTTCTTAATACTTGCACAGTCTTCATACAGGAAAAACACTGGGGCAAAATCAGCAACACCCGGCGATAATTATCGCTCAGCGCTCTTAGCGTGAGGATAATTATCGCCGGGTAACGTGGATTTTTATCACTGAGATAGCGTGCTATTAGCAACGCTTATCTCATAGCGATAAAATTCCTCACGCTAACTGGCTA
Organism: Triturus cristatus; assembly: GCF_964204655.1. NCBI lineage: Eukaryota > Metazoa > Chordata > Amphibia > Caudata > Salamandridae > Triturus > Triturus cristatus. Next base: position 673,019,653 of record NC_140591.1, on the reverse strand, counting down.
ACGTGAGATTATCGCTGGAAACCCAGCGATAATCTCACGTTAGCTTGTTGATAGGGACAGGCAAACTTAGCCATGATATCCACCTTCCATAGGATATCATGGCTAAGTAAGTCCTGAAGCAAGCGTAAGGAAAGTAGCGATAACAGGGGTTATCGCTACTTTTCCTGACGCTATGCTTCATAGCGTGGGGCTTGATGATAGGAGAAATGTCGCTTAGCGACATTTCTCCAGTCATGTCAGGTCAGGAACGCCCACTTAAAGCTGGGCGTTAGGAATCCCCACGCTAAAGCAAGGTTTCACGCGTTAGCGTTAACTTGCTAATTAGGCGATAAAATTATCGCCGCTTTTCGGCCGAAAACGGCTGCAAAAGCAGCGATAATTTTTTATCGCCTGCTTGTAAATATGCCCCACGATGGGCAAACAAGCAGCGTATTATAATCAGAGAAACGTTGCATGCCAACAGGAAATAGCCTTAGGAACAAAAAAACATAGCAGTACCAATGCCAGTTCAAGGACTACAGCGAATGACACGTAGTAGTGAGATTACTTTTGGAGCACGACATTGTGTTTTCACATGTACCCATAACACTGAAAAAAAGCAGATTTTTGGGCCATTACAACTCGTAGCTGTGGAAATTGCAGATAATTCTTTACTTTTTTATTTCGGTTGCAGTCAGATGCGAGGAACAGTTTTACAATAAGTTGCATCAGTATATGGACCAAATTTACAAAGGTGATATAAATCCGCAATTTTTTTTTTTTGTTAGATTGACATGCTTTGTGCTGCAAAGTTACCTAAAAGTAACGCAAAGTGCACTGTTTATGGGAGGTACATGGTCAGTCCCAAGCAAACACCCAGGGTTTTTAGCATACAACCCTAACTACTAGCAGTAGTCGACAGGGTTTTGCACCATAAATTATTGTCACTGTGAAGCAGGTGTTAAAGTGGAGAAATTATTTTGTTTCTCCTAACTTTTCCCACTTTGCTAGTGTGCTGCAATGTACAGCACACATCTGAAGAGGGAAACGTTTTGAAGTTAATCTAAGCATAGTATTTGTACTGGAAGAGTGTCCTTCCAGTACAAAGTCTATTCTAGAATCACACAGACACCTATCCACTTTGGTGCAAAGTTGTGGGTATGGCGCTTGCAGGTTGATTGTGCACCAGCACTAGGGGAAGAATAGGATAGAGTTATATTTCTGCAGATGTGGGGGCATATTAACAAGGGCAATATCGCCGCTTTAGCGGCACTTTTTGTCGCTAAAGCGGCGATATTTCTATCTCCCTATTAGCAAGCTGTCGCTAACAGCAGTTAGCGACAGCTTTTAGGCGATAGCGACCGGTTTGGGGCCCGCTTTGCATGTCAGCGATATTTATCGCTAATGACATGCAAAGTGGGCGTACCCAAACTGTTAGCGACTGAAAGCAGTCGCTAACACAGCTATCGCCTATTAGCAAAGCAGGCATAGCGATTAAAAAAATCATGCTAAGCGCGATTATCGCTATAATCAAAACGCCTGCTAAAAACAAGACTTACCTGTTTATCCAATGGGAGGTGGATCTTTAGGTTAAGTCCCCATTGGCGTTAATGCGTGAATATCGCTGGATTTCCAGCAATATTCACACATTTCGCCGCTATCACTGGATATTTTAGCACCATGGAGAAAAACATTGATAATAGGATGTTTTCACCGCTAAAATATCCAGCGATAGGCAGTGATAAAAATGAACGCGCTAAGCGCGTTTTGCGATAAATATCGCAACTTCTTGCTAATAGGCCCCGTGGTGCTTTCCTGCTCCCCCCCTGTTACTCAACATAGTACAGCAATTTTGGTTGCTGAACTTCAATGTATGACAGTTGGTGTATTTACTTTGACCTCCACCCACCTGGTCCTTTGCATCCACTATTCAGTGCGTGTGACAACTGCTTTTCACCGGTGGGTATAAAACACAACCAGAGGGCAAGAAAATGAATACTGTGCAACCTCACGCCATGGTGATTAAAGTCAACTTTTTTGTCTCTTGGAGGAGTGCTGTTCGTTTGCAATTTGCCATACCCACGTTTATGTTATGTTTTTTTATGTAATGGATGTTATGTTGTTTTACAGAATTGCATTGCATGCCCCCCAGCCACCACCTGCCTTCCTGGTCCCACGTCAACGACGACGACACCATCAAAATCATGAGCACCATCCACTCCGGCTCACCATCATACCCCTGTCCGCACCACAACTTCAACAAAGCAAGCGCCACCATCGCACCCCATCTCTGCAAGGTCATCAACAGCTCCTTCGAGACTGTCACCTTCCCAGAGAGCTCGAAGCATGTCGAGATCAACGCCCTACTCAAGAAACCCAAGGCGAACCCCAAGGACCTCAAGAACTTCCGGCCTATATCCCTACTCCCGTTCCCGACGAAAGTCATCGAGAAGATCGTCAACAAACAACTGACCTCCTTCCTCGAAGAGAACAACATCCTGGACCCATCCCAATCCGGATTCCGCAGCAACCACAGCACCGAAATAGCCCTCATCGCCGCCACTAATGACATCAGGGCCATGCTGGACAATGGAGAAACCGCGGCCCTCATCCTCCTGGACCTTTCGGCCGCCTTCGACACCGTCTTCCACCACACCCTTCGCACACGCCTCCACAATGCAGGGATCCATGACAAAGCCCTGGACTGGACCCCCTCCTTCCTCACCGGCAGAGCCCAGAGTTTCCGCCTCCCCACGTTCCGCTCCAAAGACACCAAGATCATCTGTGGCATACCCCAAGGTTCGTCCCTCAGCCCGACACTCTTCAACATCTACATGGCACCGCTCGCCAACATCGTCCGATCACACAACCTCAACATCATCTCATACACCGACGACAACCAGCTGATCCTCTCCCTTACCAAGGCCCCCACCACCGCCAAATCCTAATCCTCCATGAAGGAATGAAGGCCTTCGCCGATCAGATGATGAACAGCCGCCTGAAACTGAGCTAAGACAAGACGGAGGTCCTCATCATCGGAGCCACCCCCTCCGCCTGGGACACCTCATGGTGGCCGGCCGCACTGGGAGCTGCACCGACGCCCACTGACCAAGCACGCAACCTGGGGGTCACCCTGGACTCAGCATTGTCGATGACCCAGCAAGTAAACGCCATCTCCTCCTTCTGCTTCAACACCCTTCGCATGCTCCGCAAGATCTACAGATGTATCCCTACTGGAACCAGAAGAACCGTCACCCAGGCCCTCGTCAGCAGCAGGCTGGACTACGGCAACGCGCTCTATGCAGGAACCTCTGCCAAACTCCAGAAACTACTAAAACGCATACAGAACGTCTCTGCACGCCTCATCCTCGACATCCCCGCCACAGCCACATCACAGCCCGCCTGAAAGACCTGCACCAGCTCCCCGTCAACAAGAGGATCACCTTCAAGCTCCTCACCCACGCTCACAAAGCACTCCACAACACCGGACCAGCGTACCTCAACAAACTACTCACCTTCTACACCCCAAACCACCAGCTTCGCTCCGCTGACCACACCCTCGCCACCGTCCCCCACATCCGACGAACGACCGCCGGCGGCAGATCATTCTCCCACCTCGCCGCTAAGACCTGGAACACCCTCCCCATCCGCATATGACAGACCCTGTACCTGCCGACCTTCGGGAAACTCCTCAAGACCTGGCTGTTCAAGGAGTAGCAGCCCCTCGTCCCTCCCCAGCTCCTTTAGACCCTCACAGGTGAGTTGTGCGCTCTACAAGTGTCTTGATTGATTGATTGAGCATAGATTTTAGTGTTTAAGCATCCCCATTTACTGGTCTTTTTCTTTTTTGTCCTTGTCACCTCATAGCGCATATAGGTCACACGGCCCAGCTAAGCTTGCACCTTTCTATTGCATTTCACGATGAAGGGAATAACACACGGGGTTGAGTCATCTTTTTTCAGAAGTTAATGTGTAATCATTGGACTTTCATTAGGATTTGCATGAGCATCAGTTTGTTATTTATGTGTTCAATTAATTAAAAAAAAAAGATTTAATGCCCAGCTCTGATAAAACGTCCATAACTTAAACTTCTTTTGTTTCACACATTTGGTATCCCTATGGTAGGCGAGGGGAACTGCTCTTGACCAGTCTGGAGACGAGGACTCATCCGGTAAAATCCATTCTCATGCCAAATGAATAGTATCAAATGTAGTAGTAAATGCTTACCAGCTATATCGCTAAGTACCAATGTGTTTGGTTTAGGTTGCCACTTCTAATAGGATAAGTATAAAAAAACATGGCGCCAGGTTGAGGTAGCCTGTAGAGAGACTACGCACGCTTCTGTCTCTGCAATTCCTTTTAAGAAAGTTATCATAGAGCAATCATCATGGATCTAATGGCAAAAGCAGGAGCATATTTTTAAAAGAAATTTACTTTTTGTTCTTTTACTCGTTTCTTGACTTTTAACGCACTCTGGGTGCAGGAGTTCAGAGATGTATTCGGCAGGCCTATGGCCATGCTGCTCCTCAGACAGCAGAGGGAGGCAGCATGTCAGATTGTCTTCCGGGGCGGCACGCGAAGGGTCATCAGGGTACCAGGAGCTGCTGTTGCTGTACACCAAACACAGAACAGCAGCGCTTCCTCTGGAATCAGTTTCAGTATTCATCAAAGGCTCGTATGTGGAGTGAAACAAGGGTCTACCCAGGACATGTAGAGGAACCATTCATTAATGGCAGGAGTACTAGCATCAAGCAAATCTCCTTGAGTATCAAAGTAAGTGACTCAACCCTACCAGGGGGTGGTAAAGCACACACTGCAGGAATGAGGCAACCTAAAGAAAAAGAGGTAGAATTGGTAGGTGGACAGAGGAGTGAACTATATATTTACTTAGGTCCATGAAATTAAGCCAAAGACAGGCAAGTGCATTTAAAGAGCGACGTCAAAAGAATACTAAACAAGTTCTTAAACCTATCAGTAAATCTTCTGAGGTAGTTATCAATAAAGGAGAAGAGAGACTAAAATCAGAAGGAACTATATACCCACTCCCTCCCTGTATTCTTACTTTGAGGTATTAACAGAGGAGGAAGAACTCAAGAAAAAACCACCCGCTCTTGAATAAGTAGAGTAGTGCTATAGGGTGCTAGAAGTGAGTAAAGGTTTGTGTCAGTTATCGGACAGACATCTTAAGAAGATGGGAGAGCCACAAACTCGTAAGACAGCTTCTGAGAAGGTGTCAAAACAGGGTGAAAGTGAGGGATTTAGCCACTCTGTTTTAGTTCTTGAAAGTATTCTACAGACAATGTGAAAACCAGCCAGAGATAAGAAATGTTGGGCAATCTAGCAGATACAGTGAGGCACTCATAAACACGTGATAGCTCACAGGAATTTGGCCGCGGGAGATAAGTCCCTAACAAGCAGTAGCTTACTGTTTTACGGTGGGGAAGGAGGGCTCATCCTTCTGATTAATGACCTAACTATGGAGATTCTGAAGTGTTTCACAAAATCTGAAGAGAACCAAAAAGAGATGCAAGGGACCAGTGCAGCACTGGAGAGAAAACTAGGTGACCTAACCTTGAAAACCCAGTCCCTAAAACAAAATATGATTAAGCTCACCTAAAAACTGGAGAAGTCAAAGTTTATTATTTCAGCTGTCAGCCATACAATAATTGAAACTGCAGATAAAAACACAATGACCGCAACAGAAATTTCTTACAAACATGTTAAAATGCAATCTGTTTGAACACACAATTATAGTTAGGCACATTATTGTATTCTAAAGTAGCAATCATCAACTTCATGAAATGTATAAAAATACAAGTGAAGGGAATAAACCACCTAAGTGATATATACGATCATACAATGAGACAGAACATTAGGCCTGGGCCAAAATTCCGTTCCCTTCGCGGAAATTGCGATAATTTGGCATTTTTCGCGTTCCGCGGAAAGCGCGAAAATTTCAAAATATCCGCATTCCGCAGCTTAGCGATAATTTGTTTCTTGCTCGCACTGTGAAATAATACATTCTCGCGTGCGCGCGATCGCCTTACCTGAATCCCCGCGTTCGCCGACAAGTTTTCCCGATCCGGTCGCATTCTCCACGAGATCTTGGATTGTTGGTAGCCATTTGCGCTGTCTCGCGACAGTTCGTGCCCGCAGTAACGTCATGCGTCGCGCGATCACGTCTTTCTTCTCGCGATCATGCACCGCGAGACAAGTGAAAACAAGATGGCCGCGCCCGCGAGCAACCGCATGAGTAAGTTGGTGAGCCGCGACCACGCAGAAAATACCGCGAACGGGCGGGAAAAAAACTTTCGCATCTTCGCGATATTTCCGCGTGTTTGCGGAGATTTTTTACATTTTCGCGATAATTTGCAAAAGTGAATTTCGCAAATTCCGCCCACCCCTACACAACATTGTTTCCCGACCTACCAGACTTCAAATTCATGAAATATATAAAAGTGCAAGTGCGAGAAATAGAACACTTAGATGATATTTACCCTCCTACTAAAAACAGTCAGCCTTTTCATTGGGGACATAAACAATTAATATAATGTACACTGTAAGAACCAGGGCTAACAGCACATCATATGATGTGCAGAGTCTCTTAGGTTATCAGGCTGAAGTATTCTCTAGCAAGGTGGGCAGTGCTCTCAGACGGTGCCACGCAACCAATAGGAATGACACCACTGAATTAACCACGTACATACCTTCCGGCCTAATACACTTTGCCATTGCCGACTTAACACATCAGCTGCATAAGATTTGAAGAGGGGGAGAAGCCAGCACCATTGGGCAGAATCATATTTACTACAGTAAGGTTGAGTGGAGAGGTCAAAACAAGAAGTTATCAAACTTAAAACCAAGGGCAAAATGTGAGAAGAATGTTAGAGAGGTTAGAAAATCATTCAAGAAGGAATAGCAATAAAATATTATATCGAGTATTCCTGAGGGGAGTGAAGGGGAAGATTTGGAGGCCTAGTTTATAACCCTTGTTAAACAAGGATTATTCAAGGGAGAATGTGTAATAGATCTAAAGCATTAAATACACAGAAAACATTGGGGCATATTATCAAGCCAGGCGATAAAATTATCGCCACTTTAGCGGCAGAAAACTGCCGCTAAAACAGCGATTATGGGCTTGATAATATGCTCTATGGAATTCCAATTGAAGCCCATGTTAAATGTGAAGGACGTCTAAAGCGGCGATAATTGTATCGCCTGGCTTGATGATATGCCCCATAGTTCCGTAGAATAGTGTGCTTGTTTTAGCTCAGTGATGTCCATTTATATAATGTCTCTGAACTGAATTGGATGGGGATGCTGTGTGTGGGGACTCTGTGTCCTATGTTTCTTTGAAACAGCCAGGAAGTGGGGGAATCTACTTGTCGTGCTATGTGGGCGCATTTAGGAGGGCGAGAGCTCCCGCTGCATGGATGCCGTGTCAGGGGACTTCATCCCTCAGGTTGCTGCGAGACCGTCAGGAGGTAGGGGAAGCTACTTGCTGCTCCGTGTGGGCCCATTTAGGAGGCTGAGGGCTTCCACTGGTGGATTCCATGCCAGTGGACTTCATGTCCCATGTTGCTGCGAGACGGCCAGGAAGCAGGGTCACGTCGGGTGGGTGCATTTAGGTGGCTAAAATTGGACCCCTCTGCACCCGCCCAAGCCTGGAGGAGGCCATGTCAGGCCCTCATGGATGTTCTGTGAAGTCGGCCCCAACGTAAGTGACTGTAACCTGTTTGGCCTGTGACTTTGTGGCATTTGTGTCACTTACCTGATGTGTTTGGGGTTCTTGCACCTGGATATTTTGGCTTTTTATCTTCTCCATCATTTATTTCTTTTACATTTTAAATGATGGGTAATCACCAGCTTGAAGGGATGAGATCAGTAGGTGGCAGAAATAACACCGCACTGGATGGCTGTTTGGAGCAAGCAGTGGGGGTCACTGATTAGGAGATCAAGCTGGCTGAGAGACGCTTGTCGCTTACTGTCTATACAGGGATTGCTTCTGATTTCCTGAAAAGCCGTGCCACCATGAGCGCTGAAGCAAGCCCCGAACTTACCATTGCCTGTTTTTAATCTAATTGGGAACCCACTCCCAATGGCCCCGCCCTGTCACCCTCAACACTGGTTTCTGCTGCTAAGCATCCTATTGAGGGAGAGGAGACAAAACCCAGAACCACCATGGCATTGGAAAGAGGAACCCATCTGTTCGATCTTCTACTGTCTCCTTGGATATTTTGGACAATTTTAGGAACTCTTTAATCTCAGACCAGTGTGAGCTGGTCAAGCAGACTGTAGAGAACTGTCTTAGTCCAACAGTAAAATACCTGGAATCTATTGAATATAAACTTGCTTGGCTGGACCACGATTTGGCTGGAGGGATGGCGCGGTTTACTCCTCGTCACTGAGCAGTCCACAATCAGTATAAACACCCCTAATTTTCTGCGACTGTAAAGCCGGAGGATCAAGTGCTTAGATCTGCAGTCACTGCCTAAGGCCAATCAGCCCCTTTGCCCCCAGAAAGTAGTTTCCGCTGTTGGCCATTAAGGATGTGCTTCCCTGGACACTAGTGCTAGCACATCTAGTTGTTCTTCTTACAGTGCTAATAGAAGGGAAGTGAAAGGCCTCAGTTCCCCACCTGCAATTTGCCATCCAACTGCCTCTCTGTATGTGGTAATTTTGACCAACGTTCTGAGCCTGGGCCAACATGACACAGATCTTATTAATAAGGTTACACATTGGTTTCACACCCCATTTATAAGTAAGAATAGGCTGCTTAACCATTTTCTTTTGCTCGTAGAGTGGATTGGGTGGACCCTCAAGCCCAAAAAATGTCTGGGGACTGCATCATTTTCAACTTAAAAAAAGCCTGCAAGTGCGGGGAACATCCTACAGGTTCCACACCTTGACCCTTTAACAGTCTCTGGGATGAGGGTCATGCCACTGGCTTATTTCTATCTGCATTACAGGACTAATCTCTCATTTGAACCAAGTCGACCCATGGCTATGCATCCACCAGTCCCTTGAAGCTGCACCTTACCTACCACTAATAGGTATTCACTGTTGCTTGAATTACCAACCTCTGACTAACTTCAGGAGGACTGGCCCTCTGAGGCAGAGCATCTGCAGGGTCATCATCATTCAAATTCTTGTGCCCCGTCAGACCCTGTGACTTAAGTATTCATTCTGGATCTGCGATTACAAATGAGGCTTTTGATTTGGCCATTCCTGACACCTCAGACAAAGATAAACTATTGATTTCGAGCATATCCGGCATCCAAGCCAAACTAGCCATGGGCAATTGGGTGGAGCTTATTCAGGCATATGGTATTGTTCGTTTGCAGGAAATTTGGGCTGAAACCAATGTTTAAAAAAAATGTTTTTCCTGCTTTTCTGTTTCAGCTACCTCTGTTGCCTCTGGTCTTGCCAAAGCAGGGCGTGATGTTTGCTTTAAGATGAGTCCTCCTTGCAGTATTCACCCCATTCCTCTTGAGTGCAGCCTGGTCCAAGCCTTTCATTTACGCTGGCTGCAAAACTTTAGTGTTTGTATTATACATTTTTATAAAGATGATTTTATCCACACAAACAACCCCATCTATGCTGCATTGTTCACTTTTAGTAATGAACTCATCAGCAAACATGCAGAGTCTGGATTGAGAACTAAGGTCATTTGAGTTGGGGATTTTAATTCCTAACTGGGGAATACTCCTTTGAATGATAGGATTTGTTTGTTAGAGCCCTTTTGGGTCAAAGGGGCATGAGCTTTATTGCTAACGGGCAGCTCTTGACCTTTATGATGCCATGGTGGTGGCTGGCTCACCCCATTACAAAGCTGTTACTCAAACGAGGGGGCACGCCTCTTCTATTGACTATATTTTTATTTTGAGATTTGTTAACAATTAGGTTATAATGAAGGGGGACTTAGGGAGAGCCACAATAAGAGCAGGGTTGTCTGGGGCTTACCCTACACATGATCAGGGGAGAAGAGCAGCCTGTTGCTTAGTTAACATGAACAAAATTATGAAGAAACTGTGCACAGAACACCTGACTTTGATTTTTAGCTGGCTCACTTGTGCTCAGGAGTGGCAGAAAGGTACAAAGGGTTATTTTAGATTGGTTTCCATAATTAAGGAAGCACTTACTAAGCCATCGAGGACCAGGCTGGTAGACAACCTTCTTAGCTTGATGGGACCTGCAGGTCAGTCAATAAACAACTTAGGGAGGCCCTACACTCCATCCCAAAAACTGGGGGTCGGATTGCTGATTGTTGCAGATCTTATAAATGGGGCCTGTGTGAGAGGAATCTAAAGGTGGAGGCCAATATTCGCATAACTTGGTCTCTGCATGTCAAAATAGAAACATTGGTATGTTTCGGTACATTTTTAATAAAAATAATTTGCTGACCAGCAACAAGTGTAAGATATGCATGAATATCAGTTCAAGCCAGTGGGTAAATTATTTTCAAAAGAATATAACCTTACCATCAGCTCCACTGTGACAACTGATGCCCCCACCCCCTTTTTTAGGTCTCGCGAAAGCTGTCTCTTTGAGACATTTTGTAAGTGGGCTTTCAAAAGTGCTACCCACATGGTTTTGCTGGCCTAGGGCTTGAGTGCACGATGGCGTGCACGTGCACAGCTGCTCCTCGGCTCATTGCATTCCCCCCTCCCTTCTCACCCAGCTCTTTGATGCTCTACTCGATTACTTTCACTTTCGCCGCTTTGACCCTTGCATTCCCCCCTCCCTTCTCACCCAGCCCTTTGATGCTCTGCTCGCATCTCCCTCCTCCCTGGGCGTGAAGGGAGACAGAGCCATCCTGCTTGATTAATGGCTTTGCATTCCCATGTGTTCCCGCAGTAAACATGCCCGAGGCGCCAGCTGAGCACAAGGCTCACGGAGACATTCTCTTTACCCTCGTTAGTCCCTGTATCTCTATTTCCTTCAGAAGCTCCTGCTTTTCCTACCTTTCTGCCCAGCGATTTGCTTGTTTTATTGGAAGCATCACCGACCAACTACAGTTTTATTGCACTGTAGGGCTTTGTCAGTTTAGTTTAGGGAATACTTGGGCTTTTTTTTTTATCGCCATGGCGCCTGCTTTATGGGCTGTGGCGATTTAAAAAAACAGATGCTTCCCATATTTTGTGGCATACCAACACATCGCCACGGCGCCGCTTCATGGGCTGTGACGATTTTAATAAAACCAGATTCTTTGAGTTTTGTTGTTTCTGTCAGGGCAGCGCCCGTTTCACTTTAATTTGGGTGTGAAATGTTTTTTTTTTTAAACCTGTGCTTTCACTTTAATGGCGAGTGCACAGCTTTCTTTTTATGTGGCTCCCCGTATTTATCTTTTTTGCTCCCAATCTTAGTTGCACGCCTGATCACGTCTGCAACACCTATTGTACTCCTCGGATATCACTGTGATACAGTGACCGCAGCCCACTGCTCCCCTGTCTAATGCCTATAGAACTACTAATGGCCAGTGTTCCCATTTAGAAAACGTGAGAGCGATCGCATTGCAAGCTCACCGGTGCGGCATGGACCCAGGTGCCAACCAAAGGCAAGTGTCAATGAGGCAGTCTGGGCTGAGTCGCTGTGAGCCCTCAGTGCAGCAATAGAGCAGCTGCTCGCCACTTGCATTTTACCGCAGCGATATTCATCCCGCAACTGGCAGAACCGTGTAGTAAGTATACCGGTGTAGCCTGCGCTTCTATGTTACTCGCGTACTTGTTGGTTCTACCAGTGAAACTTGATCACCCCTGCGGCGAGCCGACGTATTTAATGTCTGTAATGCAACTCGTGCTCATGTAAAGCACCCTGATACCTTTCGGTCCAGTTTGCGCTATATAACATTTTTAGGATGATGTTCTATATGCATTCCGTAGGTGTAACGTAACTCACTATGTAAATAGATTTATTTGAGGTATTGCTTGAAATAAATACGTCTCCATCTGTTAGGGCACTATGCTATGGTATACATTCTTGCTACATTGATGGGCCTGGTACCAAGTCATGACTGACACATCCAGACAGTTTTTGCCATTTTAACCAGGAGGACTGCACCAGTAGTTTCAATCCCTTACTTCTAATGAGAAGAGTGAAAGTACAAGTCCCACCATGCACAGAGTTAGATGTTCCTTGAAATCTATGACTGCTTGAGGATGGCTACGCACGACCTATGCAAAACGGCAACACATAGGGCACTTCGAACTTCTATGACGTAAGCATTTCGATTCAACGCGCAGCAGAGCGCAGGCAGGGTGTTCGTCCAGTTGTGAGTTTCTAAGGTCAGGCTAAAGTAGGTCGAGGATAACCCAGTTCATCCGTTTTTAAAGGACGACAAGCAAAGAACAAGTCCACCCAGTGGCCCAGGGATGTGTTCTGCAATGCCGATGAGAGCCGAGGCAAGCTCCGGCATGCTGGACGAACTCCTTTGACCCTTGGCACTCACTGACTGGAAGCAATCTTACCTGCTTCGAAACCCGATCCCTCTGATGCTTCAGTTATGTAAGAAAGAAAAGGGCATGGTCCATCACAGCGCATCTCCGAGGAGTTAAAAGGAGTGACCAGGCTTGCACCAGGGAGTGCACAAGGGTGTTCTGGGAGTGCTGCACTCGTGAGGTCACAGGTGGACCAGACAGGTGGGGAAGACTGACGCTTTTCAGGTATATATTTACGTTTTGTCTATCAAGGGACGCATGATCAATATATAAAGTGAATGTATGTATGCGTTGTCCTGTTACCAGCGCTCTGAAGCCGCTGTGAGCTACCAATAGCACTGTAAGGAGTTCAAACTATGAAAACTGAATTCTTATTTGATGCGCAATGTTCAGAACGGACGCTGCATGCACCTTAGGGACAGGAACCGTTGTTCTTTTGCCAGAAAGTAGGTGAACAGTTCAGATAAAACTTTAAAAAACTTGGAAACATCGTTCTCAATAGAATTTAGGCACTCCAACCTGTGCTTAACAACATCAGGCATCATTATCAAAAGTCTATTCAGACTTTAAAATCCCACCATTTTCCTCTATACACCTACCATCTTCAGCACGCTAAAGTAAATAATAGCCACTTAAAGCACTTTACAAAACTCCTCAACAAATAAGTAACATTCCATTGCCCAAGGACATTGCCTACATCAAGGAGACGATCTGCTACATTTCTTCATCCTAAGGTGTATCCAAATAAGTTTCACCAGGTATCATTTGCGTGATGGAGGAAAATCCCATTTTCCTTCTTGGGCCTATTTAAGATATAAATTCTGTCTCCCTATATTAACTGTTGTGAGGGCGATTTAACTGTGGAATCACGGGTAGGCATTAATCCGTGCGTGTGCTGCACAGAAAAGGACATGGTACAATTCCTAGAAAAGCTTCTGTTCTATGCGCGCAGTCCGTGCCGAGAATAGGGAGGTGTTTCTCATAAGGGTGCACTGACGTCACTGCCTCTGTGAGCCCTGTCCTCAGGGGTGGCAGTGGCAATGCCAAGGACAAGAGGTGAACAGTGCCCTCAGCCATGAGCACTATTTACTCCCTGCAGTTCCCAAAGCGACAGGGGGCATTAAACGTTTAGTTTTATAAACCAAATAGTTTCAACAGGGAAAGACTATCGTCCAAATACATAAATGAACAAGCATTTGCATTGCAATAGGTCTCGCATTTACACGAGTTTGAGCTATTGATATTGTAACTGACAATGCCTTTTATTTCTGTTTTCGTTTTTAAAACATAAATAAAAGGCATTGTCATTTACAAAGCCAATAGCTTAAACTTGTGTAAATGCGAGACCTATTGCATTGCAAATGCTTGTTCCCATTGACATAATTTTTTCCTTATCTGATACCCATGAAGCTATTTCTATTTTCCCTGCCAACAAGGCCCCAGGCCAGATGATGTCCCCATGGATCTTTGCAAGGTAAACCCAGACATGTGTGCGCCTATATTTGCCAACTATATCAATGCTGTGTGTGTTTCTGGGTTTTCACATTCCTGGCACTTTGCCAATATTCAGGCACATGCATCAACGTAGACTTTTGCGATTCTTTAATTGCGATTATTAAGGAATCGCAATTAAGGAATTGCAAAAGCCTATGCATGTAGGAATCGCTATAAAAATAGCGATTCCTACACATTCCTTAATTGGAGAATGCATGAGCAATTGCAATTTCAAGGGTGCAAGGGTGTCAAAATGACACCCTATTGCACCCCTGAAATTGATCTGTGCACATATGTTGCACACACACATGCTCTAAGGGCATGTGTGTGCGCAACATGAAACTTTGAAAAATGCACAAAAGTGCATTTTTCAAAGTTTTTGCAAATTACCACATGTAATTTGCTCCCCCTATTAGCGAAATCGCTAATTTTTTTACTTTAATGCATTGCATTTAAGGAATCTCAGTTTGGGATTCCTTAAATGCAATCGCAATTTAAGTAATCGCAATTTAGAGATTCCTTAAATTGCGATTTTTGCATTTGGGATGATGCATCCCAAATGCAAAAATACCGGTCGCAAAGGGGCAGATTCTGAGAATCTGCCCGATTGTTCCTAATTTAAAGAAAGGCAATTGTGCCAATCCTAGATGCTACCGGCCAATTTCAGAGTCAGGGCGAGGGCAGGGCTTAACTGCCGTTTTTTATGGATGGACGAACATCAGTTCCTCTCTAGGATGCAGTATGGATTCTGTGAGGGCCTTGGTACAATGGAGCAGCATCATAATCTCCATTTACTGATTAGCAAATACACTGTTGCTAAGCGCGACAAGAGGAGGCCCCTCTATTTGAGCGACAGGGGTGTTGCCCCTCTATTTATGTGCCCCTCCCCCGAGACCCAGTATTAAACTGTAGTGATGAAGTCCACAGCCAGGATGTAGTTTCATGTAGATTTATAGAGTTCAGTTACAGGTAGTTGAGTTGTAGAGATACAGCTCCACCAGAAGCAGTCTGCCTGCTGGTCAGCCGATACTCCAACTGACACACTCAAGCATCCAGGTTCCCAAGCATTCCATTCAAGACTCTCACACCAACATTCAATGCATCACATTCACACTGGCTGAGCAGCTAGGGAGAAAGTAACAAGATAAATACAATACAGGCTACAACATACCTTCCCTTCTTCCACAAAACAAAAATGGAAACCACAAAGAAGAAAAAGGTTCAAACAAGGAGAACCCCAAGAAATAGAAAAATGGAAAAGTGGAGAAAAAGCAAGAAGAAAGTGAACCCAAATGTAAAGGGATCTTAGCAAATATGCCAAGAAAAATCAAGCTTGAACAAGGAAGAAAATAACCTGGAGATATGAAAGAGTAAGTACATGAGAAAATGAAATAGAAGGTTAAGACCAAAGTACAAGAGAAAGAAAAGAGATTACAGAGAAAATATACATGAGATGTACAATAAGTACATGCAATAAAAATAAACAATGTAGAGGAGATGCAAAGATAAATATACATAAAATATATAATACCCACCCTTCATCCTCCAATAATTGTTAAAAAAAGCATTAGAAATGGGTGACGGACACCCGAACTAACTTTCCCCAAAATATAGGTGAATAAATGGACCAGAAACATGGAACATCTACACCAAACATGAACTACAAAAAAGTTAATGGGAAAGAAATGTTGACTGCTAACCTTACAGCTAATTAGGCCTAGGGGCAGTCAACCAAACAAGCGTGCACAAAGCACGCACAAACAATGATACACATGGGACTCAAACCCATTAGAACCTCTAAATGAAGGTTGGAAAAGTGTAAGGAACAATAAAACGCATGGGACTCGTACCCATAAGAACCTCTAAATGAAGGTTAGAAACGTGCACGGTATAGCAGAACACATGGAACTCGTATCCATTAGAACCCCTGTGAGGAGGTTAGAAACGTGCAGGGAACAAAAGAAAACATGGGACTTGAACCCATTAGAACCATGTAGATGGAACTAAAACCCACTACAAACTACGTAGATGGGACTGAAACCCACTACAAAAACATGGGACTTGTGCCCATTAGAACTGCATTAAATGGGACTAACACCCACTACAAAAACATGGGCCTTGTACCCATTAGAAACTACGTAAATGGGACTAACACCCATTACAAACTGCATAGATGGGACTAAAACCCACTGCAAATTACGTAGATGAGACTAAAACCCACTACAAAAAAAAATGGGAAACACCAGGTGAGTACACCATGAACTGTGAAGATACGTTGAACACCAGGTGTCTACACCATGAACCGTGAGGATACGTTGAAAGGGACTTAAACCAAACAACTGTGATAGGGGTGATTTGTAGCAGAAAACTGTAGTATGTATAATACAAGATTGCGTGGACACTAAGCAGGGAAAAACTTGCACAATGAAAGAAGAAAACCCAACGCTGGTGAGGGACCCCTCACCCGAGTAATGCTACTATGCCCACACTCTAGGCTTATTGACAGCAACAAGCATGTAACACAAACTGTCACACATTAACAACAAATTGCAAGCAAAGTTGGTCACACTAGATTTGGAATCAGACCAATTCCAATAACCATGAGGATTAAACAAAAAAAAGTGAATTTTTTAAATGCCTCTACCTCTAAAAGAAAATGTTAGCTGCAAACTGACTAAAAATTTCAATGTCAGGGGACCCCACAGGAATTACATGCAGCGTATTGATACAATTTACAGAGAAGCATGTAAATGTGCAGTAAAAATATATAAACCAATCCAAAGTCAAAATTTAGTAAAAGGGTGACACAGGTGCTTTTCCAAAATGTTCCTTCCTTGAGCAGAGGAGCCATACACAAGGAACATGCCACGTGCCCAGTCTTCATATTCCGGTGCAACCAAGAAAGTACACACGCAGATGTTGAATCCTGAAGAGCTGGAGGCTGGGCAAAGCGAGACACAACCAAAAGGTTCATGATTCCAAAAGGAATAACGGAGCAACAGTGCACCAGGGTCTGACTGCATAGATCGCAGTTGGCAGAAAATGTCCTGAATTAAAATGGACATTGTGGGACAACACGTACTCCAGTACTTGTGGCTAAATCTAACCACAAGATGGAGGCACGCAACCTATGCTGCGCCGGGTGGTTCAAGGCACGTCCTAGCTGGAAAGCGTCACAGAACAGCTTGAGGCAGTGTAGAAGAGCAAACGCCATAGAGATTGCTACAATCCCTCCACGAGACTCATGGACATGGTAAGTTGCACGCGCACTCCTACAAATTTAGGCCGCACTGAACCATATAACTGACCACACTGCATAGACGAACAAAAGTATAATAAGCTCACCAAACTGTTTGCAAACAAAAGTTGACATGTGCCTTGAAGAGTTTGGTCGATTGTCTCCAAATTACCCCTTGTTATTCTGGTACTGGAAACTTGACAGCCAGGATGAGACTGGTTTAAAAAAATATATATTGAAGCGCACAACAGCATGGTGTAAAGGCACACACCTGTGCAAGGTAGACTGATTGAACATGAACAACGCTGTAGTAACTTGCATGCCAGGCACGTGTCCTTGTGTGTAAACAGGCTTCGCAAATGTGAAATAACGCCACTGAAGAAAGCACCCAAAATGAAAGTATAGACATTGATCCACTCAAGTAAATCATGTGTAGCAAATATCCAGAAACTAGTCCATTTAGAAGAGACCGATGATTGTAGAGTGGGGTGAAAACTCCAGGCATAAATTTCATAAATGATCCCATGTTGGGCAGTTGAGCCATTGATCTTGTGTTGAGTTGTTGATCATTGTCCAGTATTCAGTAAAATACGTCCGTGAGCACTCCTCGCGTGTGCTGGTGTGGGCCAGCTTGAGGAAAATCCGGCGTGAGCAAAGAAAGTGGTCAGGATCACACAAGCTGTCATAGTAGCAGGAATCCCAGTCATTGAAACCAATGAAGTACACACAGGCTGGGGCTGTCTGATGTAAGAGACACTGGTGGGACTGGCACGCCTTGTAGTTCAGACTGGAGGTTTATTCTTAGTTTTTGCAGCTTTCCTTTGAAGATTTCTTGTTTCAGTAAAACCTTTTTAAAACACGCGTAGTTTTGTTTCAAGAATCGTCACAAACAATCTGTAGTGTTGAAGTCCACAGCCAGGATGTAGTTTCATGTAGATTTATTGAGTTCAGGTACAGGTAGTTGAGTTGTAGAGATACAGCCCCACCAGGAGCAGTCTGCCTGCTGCTCAGCCCAAACTCCAACTGACACACTCAAGCATCCAGGCACCCAAACATTCCATTCAAGACTCTCACACCAACATTCCTTGCATCACATTGACACTGGCTGAGCAGCTAGGGAGAAAGTAACAAGATAAACACAATAAAGGTTACAACATAAACATATAATAAATATGGAATTACTGTTTTTCTCAGCGACGGGTAGGCTTCCTGCATTATGAGTTAGGAGAGCAGGGCATGCCGGTGGGGCTTTAGAATGATTGGCAGCACACTAAACATTCAGGTTCAACTGGGTCGGCACTCTCTCTTCAAAGTGAGCATGTCGGTTTGGGCGGCTTCCCTTCAATGATCAGCCCGACATACGCACTATTTGCCTCTCCCCATCTGCACAATTAGTGAGCCCGGGCGTTACAGCTGCAGCCCCCCCCCCCCCCGCCCCCCTATGCAGCACTATGCTAACCTGCCCGGGCCAATCCTGGCTCAGGGCACAACTTAGGCCTCTAATCTAGTGGTCGGGTATGGCCAGTCGCTGCATGGCTATCTTATTCTGCCATGCAGTGATTGGCCATTTCTCTCCCTTCCGCTCTGAATTCTTAGTGTGCAGTTAACAGCATTATGCACAACGTTGACGTTCGGAAGCTCCACCTCGCTCCAAGCTGAAGGAGAAAGGCAGACTCAAGATTCAGAGATGTCAGCCATGGTTTATGGTTTAAAGAAACAAAGATTGAGGTAAAAAGATGTGCTCAACTATTTGTTAAAATATTCAAAAATAAGACTCTCATGACGCACTCTTTATTTATTAAACGCTCTGCTCTTGAAATCATTTGAACGCAGCTGGCTGACCCCCTGTGCAACAGCATGCACTAAGTGCTGACACTGGGACCACCTCCTTCTTATTTGTGATAATTGTATTTATAATGTCTATGAATGTTGCTTTCAAGCCCACAGTGCATAAATATTATAGGTAATGATGCTTTGTGACTCATAAGACTAGTCAGACTGCGTGTGATTACTATACCTATAGAATGTGTCTGACTGACAATCTTAATTGTGCGACATCCCTGGAGCTTTTCCAATGCCATGCCAGTGTGTAATCAAATGTACACCAATTACTGTGTCACCAGTAGTTACACGAATTAAATAATGGTGGCACAGCTGGTCTGGCACCCCCTTGTCTCACACAAAGAGGTTTACATTTATTTCTTTTCAGCTGAGCTCAGAAAAAGCTGTTCTCGAAAAAAAAATCCATTTATAAAAAAGAATGCAAAGGAGAGAGGATGTTTCTGATCCTGTCCTGCTTTGATTCACTGCTAGTTAGTGCTCAGCCTAGTTTGCTATTACCATCTTTTCCTCCTATAGCCAGTAGCCACTGACGGGTGTTCTTCCTGTGTTGCATCAAATTGCATGTCCTGGCTGATTGGCAGCAGTTGTCGGAGACAAAGCATAAGAGGTTACAATAATGAGTTGAAGACATTAGTGAAATATTGTTTAACTATGGTTGCGGCCTATGTGAGTGACAAGAGAGTTACTAATACTTTCAGCTCAAAGACCCGTCAAAAATGTTGTTTCCAAATGTCAACGCGAGGGCGTTTCTCTCCTATCCTGTCATAATTCCTTTTCACATATTTACCTACTTATAATTTAACATTTTAGCAACTTTATTTATGAAGAGGAAATTTGAAGATGTGTTAAGTTTTCTATATAGAATGCTAATATATTGTGATCTGCTGAAAAATATGAAAAAAAAATATCTAAATTTCTGCATGGACGTGCACTGCAAAGGCACCATTTGCCCACTCCCTTTTAAAAATAAATTATTTAGTGGAGTCCACCCTGCAAGCCCCATATATGGTTGGGCTTGCTTGTTTCTCTCATTTGCGACAAAGCACTAATCCGCAACTTTTATGCCCACCATTTTCACATTTCACCAGCCACCACTGACTCCATCTACCTGGCCTTCATGAACCTTTCCTGAACCTTTGATTGCATTGTGAGATCCAAACTTTGTGAAATTTTGGAGGGTTTGGGGGTCGAGGAAGGCATTGCCACTTTTTTTACGTATCCTCCACTATGACTTGGAGGCTTTGTCAGACATGGCATTAATGCAAATGCAGAGATCCCTTTAGTATATCTCGGGGAGTGAGACAGGGTTGTGCGCTTGCTCCTGGACTTTTTTTTATTACATTTTAATGGGCTAGAAGCTGCTCTGATTCAGCAGGGTGGAGACATGCCAAAGGTTGAGGAAAAGGCGCTTTGTGTCCTACTGTATACTGATGATGCCTTCCTAATGAGAAGAAACTCCAAAGGGCTTAAAAATTAGTTGGATGCCTTTGTTTCTTTTATGTATAAATTAGAACTTGCATCCAAAATAACCAGGACTTTTGTTATGGCCTGTGGTTCTAAGAACCTCAAGTGCCATAGTTTGGCCCTACGAGGAATACCCATTGAACACACAAATCCACCTACCTGGGTGTCACATTTGATTCTAAAGCCATTTGGGGTCCCTGCATCTCTAAACGGACACTTAGCTTTTCCGATTCTGTTGGGTTTCTATTTAACCTGGCTTCCTCTATAAATAGTAAACTGATAGACCCCCTGCTGGAAATTTACAATAGGTAGTGTCTACCTATTTTAACATATGGATCTGGTGCGACAAGAATGTAAGATCCCTTAAATTGGAAGAAAACAGGGTTTGTAGTCTCTTCTTGCACCTGCCGTCTAGTTGTCTCACTTTCGCTATTCACGAGGAGTTGGGGCTTGCCTGTGTGGAGGATTCTATATACCTTGCCCCATTACTATTATAGTGCTTGATCTGGGGAACCAGCAGGTGGTTCTTAACCCTTTTACCGCAGCGGTAATTCTGCCGCGGTGTGGCGGCTTTGATGAGTGGGCGGGGTCGCGTCGGCCAACGGACGTGCGCAGCACTACGGAGGTAGTGCGCGCAACGGCCATTGGCCGACAGAAGCACGCAACGGGTTAATAGAGAAATCATCGAGGACTGCCAGTCTTGTGATCTTGGGCTCAGAATCCCATTGTTCTCATATATCCAATTAGTTGCTAATAAACCGGGCAGACCCTCAATTGTTTCAAATCTCAGAAGCTTAACTAGCAAAGACAAAAATTGGCTACATGGAGGGAAGAGAGGGAATTCACAGAACTAGCCAGGGGAAAAAACTTAAAGCATCTTATGATCTGCACGGCTATAGGAGGAGAACGATTTTTGGATATGGCTACCAATAGCTGGGACTTTGCAAAATTTAGATTTGGCATTCTTCAATGTTATTTATGTCTTCCCTTGGGTCAGTTTGATCGGTCGTCTATTATGAATTGTCCTTGTGATGAGTCCTGCACTTAAAGCCTATTGCATTTGACTTTTTTTTTGTAAATTTCATGTAGCATACACTAAACGATTTTTAAATCCCATTTTGGGAAGTCTTGCTTTATTACCTGTAGGCCCGCTCTGTTATTTCTCCAGCAGCTCAGCTCACCTCTTGTATGCTTTTCTGTTAGTTCTTTTTTCAAATCTGTTCTTTGTCACAGGAAAAAAGCTGCTGTTATTTTTATTTCACTGATTTGCTAGTATGTATTTTAGTTGAATCATGATTTTCATATTTACTGTCTGTGTTATTCATTCGTGTATGCTTTTTACACTTAAGTTTGTATGCCTTGTTTACTTTTATGATTGTTTTTAAATGATGGAATAAAGCGATCACCTGAATTGGATGTTCGTAGTAGGTGTGTGCTAATCTAATTTGCCGGAATTAGTATTTGATATTTATTGTGGCAAGTACTGTGAATTTGGTGTTACCCATCTTTCTGGAACTTGTTGTTTCAATGTTTTGGATGTTTGGTCAATATTCTGATAAACATTTATTCTGTTGGATGGTCTGTGGTTTTTCCTAGTGAATGATTGTGTGCAGAATGACATCCAAATACTGATCGCATTTGCCACGTATCACACTCCTGTGTGCAGACCAGGCTAGCGTGCTCTGTAGCATCTCATTTATAAAAATGATTGCTCCATTTACAATATTTGAGGTGTGTTAAGTGGTTGTGCAGGGTGCTGTCTAATGTGGCTTGTTGAATGTTTGTGCATTATTACTTGGAGAGGAGTGCTGTGAGTGTGGTATAGCCCAAAATGTTTATATGCGAAAGGGTTGTTTTTGTCTAATATTTACTATTGCAAGTGAGGACTGGATTTATAGATGGCTTTCCCACTAAGATCTGCTGGATTTAAGTCCTGTGGGGCTGGAATTAAAACATAAAGGCATGTACATAGTGCCAACCTAGCCAAAGAGGTTTGTGTGGCAAAGTGAGTAGTGCCACGTGAAAAGTGAAAAAAGTGTTTGTACCTACACACTCGCTAAGGTGTGTGGACCGGGTGTCTGCATACCTATGGACACTGAAGCGAAAAAAGACCTGTAGGAGAGAAGGAGACAGCACACAACATGTATACATATATGACATATAGATAACATAAATGCCGAGAATTTCGGCAACTACAAAATGCAATCTTATGTGCTGCGTTTTTCCAAATGGATCTGCCAAGTGATGGTACCTGTAGATGCAATAAAGACATTTTCGGTGTCCATAAGTACGCAGACACACGGTCCACACACCTTAGCGAGTGTGTAGGTACAAACACTTTTTCACTTTTCACGTGGCACTACTCACTTTGCCACTCACCACTTTCACTGGTCCTGAAGAAAGCCCCATGTAGATTACCTTGTGGGCTGACACATGTAGACCCACCACACATACAACTATAAGATAATTATTTATTTTCTAGTTGCATCACGTACAATGTTTTAACCGTATACTGAGCCGCCAGTAATAAAATTAGAACAGCAAGGATTCTCAGAGGTATTTTTAATCCACATCACATCACACTTTTGCACCACACCAGCTCCGCTGTAATCAGGCGCCGTAGCACAACCGGGGTGCATTCGGCCATCCGGTTGTGACCCCAACGATGAAGCATGACACCAACCAGGTTGGTGTGTGAGGGGTCTTTTAACTAACCCAGTGGGTTCCCAAACACTGCCTTGCAGTGATTGTACCACACATACTTGGGTTCGTCCACCATTGATTAAACATACATCCAATACAGGGGATATGGACGCACCCTCTTCCCTAGCTCTCTCCTTGTTTTTGACGTATTAAAAGATAGCCAATTAATCCATATGGTAACACGTGCAGAGGAGCGATGCTGCCTCACGACTGAAATAACATTGACTGAGTGAAACAAAACATGGGCAACCATCGAATTTGGTGACATGCAGTCTTTTACCAGAAGAGATGTACTGCTGTACAGTTATACTGCATGTGCAAGATAAAAATCCGAAGAGCAATTAAAGGTGGCTACATGCGCAGAAAATACATAGCCATTTGAATGCCCACATTTAATTTACTTCTGCTGGGCTTAAAGAGGTCAAGTTGAGTGAATGGGTTTGTGACCCAAGCCCAGGGACAGACTGGGAACAGCAACCAGCCCTGGCAGATTGCTGCTCGACTGCCCTCGTAGCAGGGGGTGGGAAGTGGAGGGGCTAGTAAAAAGCACCGCTCCTGCTTTTGTTACAGGGGGGCGATATTGCACCACAGTGAAAAAAATGGCACCCATGGCCACAAAACCATCCCCCACCCCTCCAGCCTACCGTGGAAACGCCTGGTTTCAGCTGCTGCCAGTCTGGCCCGCCCATGCACTTCTCGTGGTGGGCAATGCTCCCAAAGGCAAAATATCTGAAGGCAAGAGAGCCACAATAAGGTTCATGCTATACTGAGATCCTGCACATGCAAGGCTGGGATATGAAGCAATTAGTAAGATGTTGCCCTGACAAAACAAGGCTGGTCTGGCTCACTCCAAGTTAACCTGCTGCCTCAACCTCCATTAGTGTCCAATACCATTAGATAGCAGAAACAATTGCTGTTTCTGAATTACATCAGGGAGAATTCTCATATCCATTGACAATTTTTCACAGATGTTTCATCTTTAATGTTTAGTTGCTACTGATATTTTAGTGTAAAAAGAATCACATAGATGACAAGCAATGTTGTGGTAGAATGACATACACCCTGCTTCTATTGGTTTGTCTAAGAGACAGCATGATTGATCTGCCAGGGGTCTTTTGTTGAGCTAGACATAACTCTCAGATTGAGATTAAGACCGGTCAGTCTCAAACCTTACGCTGTATTCTTTTAAAAGTTCGTTCTCTACACAAAAATAAGTATCAGATTGCAGATATGATCGAAAATATCTCCCCAGACCTAATTTTTTTGACCGAGACTTGGACCGACAGCACCTCTGGTCCTGACTGGAATACAGCTCTACCGAGTGGCTATGTGGTTACCACGCAAGACAGAATAGGCAAGAGGGGTGAAGGGATAGCGATTGTTCATCAAGCCCATTTAAAGCTACGAGTTGAAACTTACTTAGACTTACCCGCGGAAGTACTTTATTTCACCATCTACTCAGGGAACTCTTTCAAGTTTTAAGCAATATTAGTCTATCGCCCACCCGGACCTAAGTCTTCTTTTCCACTAACGCTTATGAATCACCTAGAATCCCGGATGGATCCCCATTCTTTTATTCTTCTTGGCGATTTCAATTACTATCTGGAACTTATCAATCATCCAGATTCAGCCATGCTGCTTGAGAATCTGGCAGCTCTAGGCTTTAACCAAGTAGCTAATGGTTCCACCCATAGAATGGGCCATACCTTAGATGGCATTTTTGTCAACAATATGGAGCTTGAGCTGGTCAACATCACTGCTCTTCCCTGGTCTGATCATAGCGCAATCCATTTTAACATCAAATCAGGACTACTAATACCCTCTTTTCGCCCAAAGCCGGCAAAAATAAAGATCAGACAATGGTCTAAGGTTGATGCTGATGGCTAATTATTACACTTGGTCACTCACATCCCACTCTTAGTACGGATAATTCGGAGGCTGCGCAGCTCTTCAATGAATGGCTGGCGACAGCAGTCGACGAAGTAGCACCCGAGAAGCTGCTACCCATTAGGAGATCTAAGCTATCTGCCCCCTGGTATAGTAGGGAACTTAAGGTCCTAAAGACTGCCTGCAGAAGGGCCGAGCGCCTTTGGAGGGTTGACTACAGTGCCGAAAATAAAATTAGGTATAATTGTGCCCTATCAGTATACAGAAATGCAATAATTGCAGCAAAAATTTCATTCTATGCAACAAGGATCAGGGATGCAGGGAATTCGGCCAAAAAGCTCTTTAAAACAATAACTGCACTCTCAAAGCCACCCCAGGACAATACATTTTGGCCTGACCAAGAAATGTGCGAAATATTTGCCTCATTTTTTCAGTACAAGGTCCAGTTTATTTACAAAGACTTTATAAACTCATACCCGGTCCCAGAGAACCATGGGCAGCTACTGACAAATAGAACCACGAGCCACCCCAGTCTTAGGAAATTTCCATCAATTACGAGAGAAGAAACTCGCAGACTGATTACCCTAACTAAATCAGGGTCCCCTAAAGACCCCTGCCCCCCTTCAATCATGCACCTCGCTGCAGATGTGATTGCAGGAGAATTAGCACCTTTAATCAATCAAGCACTTGAGTCCGGCAGCTACCCTTCAAGCTGGAAGATAGCTGCAATCAGACCGCTGTTAAAGAAACCTGCACTGGACCCTCACATACCGAAGAATTACCGCCCTATTGCTGCACTACCTATTGCAGCCAAAATTTGGGAGAGACAGGTTAATAGATCTTTGACGGAATACTTAGACTCCTATAATCTTCTGGACTCCACTCAGCATGGCTTCCGTGCACAACATTCAACAGAGTCAGCACTACTTGTGGCAGCAGAGGAGATTCGTAGCATAGTGGACAGGGGGGGCAAGGCAATCCTTGTGATGTTAACCATACGGTGTTCATACAAAGACTACAGGAGATTGGCATTGAGGGCTCAGCGCTGTCCCTTCTCTCTTCCTTTCTGGAAGGAAGGGAGCAAAGTCTACACTGGGATGGCCTACAGTCTGATAGTTTTCACCTGCCATGTGGGGTCCCGCAAGGGCTCAGCGTTGTCACCTACGCTGTTTAATATCTACGTGACTCCTCTGGCCAGACTCATCAGGAAGCACGGCTTCACCCTAGTCTCATATGCTGATGATTCCCAGATCATAATTTCCACTGTTAAACAATCTGATGACATGGCTCTTAAATTTCACAGCTGCCTGTCTGAAATCATGACCTGGATGCAGGAGATAAACCTGAAGATTAACACTGAGAAGAAAAAGAGCACATCATGTTTGGCCAGGGGAACCCCCTGTGGAACAACTCCTGGTGGCCTTCAAGGGTCGGTGAGTGCCCCTGCCCTGTGCCCAAGGTTAGAAACCTGGGCGTGCTGTTTGACTGCCAGGTAAACTTTTCAGCCCACGTCAATAGCCTTGCATCATCCTGTTTTTTTCTAATAAGGACTCTGCGCAAGATTTTTCTATTTATTACATCAGAGTTGCGCAAGACCGTCGTAGTAGCGCTTGTGCTATCCAAGTTGGATTATTGTAACGCCCTACTGTTAGGGATAAACAAGGCGCAGCTTAAAAGGTTGCAGGCTCTGCAAAATGCCACGGCGAGATTACTTCTGGACATCCCCAGAGACCAATCGGTTTCTGTGGGAATTAAAACCCTACATTGGCTCCCAGTCCAACAACGGATAGATTTTAAGGCCATATGCCTGGTCCATAAGGCTGTTTTTGGAGGTGGAGCCAAGGACATCCAGAAATTACTGATGCCTTACACTCCTGGCCGTGTGCTAAGATCCAGCACTCGGAGCCTCATCCAGATCAGCAGGATTAGGAAAGTTAGATGGGGAGGCAGAGCCTTCTCAGTCCGTGCTGCTGGACTCTGGAAGAGGCTTCCCTGTTCGCTAAAACTAGTAGACAATCACCAACGCTTTAGGAAAGTGTTAAAGACCTGGCTTTTCCAAGAAGGTCGCACTTGAGGACTGTGTTCCCTCTGTACTTAGCAGCGCCAAGACGCTCCGGCATTTGAGCGCTATACAAAACTTTATCCTATCCTATCCTATTGGTTTGTCTAAGAGATAGCATGATTGATATCTGCCAGGGGTCTTTTGTTGAGCCACCTCGTTTACTGGAGACGAGGCTCCTGGGTTGCTTGGTGGGGTATTACTACTAGATGGGTTGTCGTCTGGTGTCCCCCTAGGTGATTTTGTCTGGCCCCCTGAGATCTGTGCAGCAAGATGTGTGAGGGCTCGCTAGTGGTGGTTAAAATACCTGTTTCACCCCCCACGAGTAGTCAGTCGCAGGCCTCAAGATCATACAGGGAGAAAATCGATTAGCTATCTCAAGTCTCGGCCTCGGTCTATAGGGGCTGGGAGGATCCCATAACAGGAAAAAAGGGGGACATGGAGGATTGCTCAGCAGTCTTAAACTGCGAGGGGGTGGACGTAATATGCCACTATAAAATTTCCCCAAAGGAAAAACAGAGATCTGCATAGAAGGCAAAGGGGTGTCTGTGAGGGCTCTCAGCAGGATTTTTACAACGTCCTGGTTATTAAAATTAACAACAACACAGTCTCCATTAATATTTTTGCGAGAAGGGCCCACCCATCCACCCCCTAGTGATTAAAATATGCTTATTCAAGCTAGTGCCATACAGGCCTTGGCTTTTCAGATGGGTATTGAACCAGTATACAGCTTTATTCATTACCTGATCTGTATTTTTCCTTTGACCCCTGTTTAATAGGGGGACATTAGCCAGAACTAAAACATAAGGGAGCACTACGGGGATAGGTCTAGTGTATGTAGGTGGTTGGTACCTGTCAACAGAGCCTCTAAGGGTGGGGCTGCTTCCTGACCCCACCCTTCTCTACCTCCCGTTGTTGGTACATTGGCTTTAGTAACCCAGGTGGAAGTTGTATTTTGAGGGTGTATAATGTTGGTTATGCCTGTATGTGGTGGGAGAGGTAGAGGAGGGGGAATGTGCTGAGGAGTTGTAGATAATATTGTGGTGTCTGAGCAATGGGCCTGGGTTGCCTGCCCTAAGTTTCTATCTCTCCCATCTGAGCTCACTGCTGGATCCTCCAAAAGTCCGGGGCACATTCCGCTATAGTAGGGTGGGTGGGACACATAGGAAGGTCACCTGTGGTGGAAAGAACGTGCCCATCGATAGGAGTTCTATTTTTTCCTCAATATTTTCCAATCTACAATTTAGGGGCTTAAGTAAGGAGTGAACCATCTGTTCCAAAATTCAATATCATATCCTCACATATCCCCGTCATGGAATTTTTCCCTGCAGGTGGCGCTTTTGGTATTAGTGCGTCTTTGGCAGACTTGTTTGCTCGTGTGGTCCCTGCCGTTCTGGGATGCTTATTTCCTGCATTACGCTTCCTCTTGACCACTGGTGTAAGTACCAATGCATTGGACCCAGGGAAATCTGTTTGGGGATGCGCAGTCAAAGTCACAGTTGAGGGCCAATTTGGGGTAGCACTAAGATCAGGCTCATAGGTCAGTGGGATCTAGGGGCAAGTGAGGTAATAAAGGCGGCCCAGACCTTTTCCCTTCCTCCAAGGAGAGCCGGCTCTATGTGAGCACAATTTCGTTTGATAGGGCACTTGCGGTCCTAACAAAGAAAGAGTCAAGAGTGTTTACAATTGCGCCCCCTGTTACTTGGGCTGCAGCTTTGCGCTTACCCATCTTTTGGTATCCCCTGCTCCAATGGCTGCTTGAGGCAGTTCAGAGTCCTTGTTTAAAAATCCCCAGGTAGCAGGAGTTGGAGGGGTGACCCAGCCCAGCCTCTTCCGGGCTCTGATGGGCATGGACGGGCCTGCCCTTGGCCCTGGCTTCACCCGGGCACGTCCCCGCACACGTCCCGTGCCGCGAATACGCGATGCGCTTTTTGAGATGAGGAGGGTGGAAACAGGAAGCAGGAACAGGTGGCCTGGGGAGATGGGAGTTGTAGCCCACTCCCCGGCGGTGCTTCTCGGTGCACGGCTCTTCCCTAAAGCTTCTCTTGGTACAGCAGCAATGCGGGCAATGTTCGGCTCTCACTGCAGTCCCCCTCAGCACAACACAGCAACACACAGACAGGCGAGTACAGGTACTCAGGTGCACAACGCGCTTTTTGATCTGAGGAGGGTGGAAACAGGAAGCAGGAAACGGTGGTTGGGAGATGGGAGTTGTAGTCCACTCCCCGGCGGTGCTTCTCGGTGCACGGCTCTTCCCTACAGCTTCTCTTGGTACAGCGGAAATGCGGGCAATGTTCGGCTCTCACTGCAGTCCCCCTCAGCACAACACAGCAACACACAGACAGGCGAGTACGGGGACTCAGGTGCACAACATGCTTTTTGAGGTGGGGAGGGCGGAAACTGGAAGCAGGAACTGGTGGCAGGGGGAGATGGGAGTTGTAGTCCAATCCCCGGTGGTGCTTCTCGATGCACGGCTCTTCCCCACAGCTTCCCTTGGCACAGCGGCAATGCGGTCAATGTGCGGCTCTCCCCGCGGTCCCCCACCAGCACAGCACAGCAACATACAGCCAGGCGAATCAAATTCAAGAGGTTCCGAATACCTGCAGTAGTTATCGATTCAATGTGGGGTACAGCACTTGCTGCCAGCAGAGGTATACTGCTCATCAACCAACATCTCTCCATCATTGCGGTTACTCATCGCAGTGCTGCCTCGCCCAGTTAGTAGGACGCTGCTGGCCGCGCTGGACTTTCCTCTGTTGACCCCTAATGTACCTTCTTCTTTTTTCAGTTTACTTGGTGTCTTATCCAGTCATTTAACTTATTATGCTCCGTGTGTTTTTTGACGGGTTCGCTTTACTGTGCCCTCTTACTCCATGCTGTCATCGACTCTTCCCCCATGTTCAGCCTCATCAGGTATGTTTCTACAGTCTTCATTGCTTGACGTGCACTGTTTGCCTTTTTATCATCTCTTTTCTCTCCTTCCCTTTTTTCCCTTTGATCTCTCTCTTCTTTCATTTATTTCTGATTTCTTTTTTGATGTCTTATTGTCTGCTGTGTTTTCTGTCTTAAAAGCCCAACTTTGTGTATATATTTCTATTTGTTGTTCCATTCAGAGTTATTTCTTGGAACATAAAAGGAGTACTTAACCCTATAAAGATGCAGAGAATTTAGTCTCAATAGGCTAAATATTCTCCTGACCTTGTTCTGCTCCAAGTAACTCACCTCTCTGAGGCTTTGAAATGCAAAAGAGGTTGGGTGGGTTCTGTTTTTGTCTCTCCTTCCTTAAGTAAATGGCGTTATTCTTCTTTGTTACAAGAATTTAAAATTGGTAACTGTTTCTCAAGAATTTGATTCAGAAGGCAGATGGTGTTTTGTTATGTAAATTGTTAATGACACCCCCTTAACTATGTGCTGATGACGATTGTATGGGGTGGTGACTGTAATCAAGTAATAGACCCCTTTATTGATTTTCAATCCCCAATTAAATATATTCCCTAGAAGATGCACAAACAATTGCATTCCTATATATCTCAAAGTCTTTTGGTGGACTCACAGTGAATCTGCAATCCTTCTAGTAAAGAATGTTTGTTTTTCTCCCCTCCTCATGGTTCTCTATCCAGTTTGGATCAAATCTTTGTCTCTTAATTTCTCTCCCAAAATCTCATCAGTTCTTCTATTGAACCAATTGTGATTTATGATCATGCCCATGTCATTACAGATTTTGATTTACATCCGGTGCATTACAAATACAATAGATGGAGGTTCAATAACTCCCTTTTACTTGACCCTACTTACTCTTCTTCTTTTTTGGCTTTTTGTGAAGAATCTTTGGCAATTCATGCAGACCCTACTATTTTGCTACAATTACTTTTGGATACTTTTAAATCTTCTGCTCGAGGTCATATTATTGATTTCGAATCTTCGAAAATAAATCTCTTGTTAAACAACATCAGTCCCTTTTACTTGATATTAAATGCTTAGAACATCAATTTTACTCTTTATCTTCTACACCTAATTTGCAAGAGCTTATTCATGCAAAACTACAGTTTAATAAGATATCCACAGATAAAGCCTCATAAATTTTACTCCCTATTAGTGCTTGTTATTACGGTGGCCGTAACAAAATGGGTAAGCTTCAATTATTTGAAGATTTGTAAGCAAGGTCACACGTTGGATTCAGTAAAAATTGAAGAGTGCTTCCTGTCTTCAAAGATTCTGATAATTTTCTTGCAGAATTTGTTAAATATTATCAGTCTCTTTAAATGCCTGAATATCCACCCTTGCCTTTTCAGGCAGAGGCTTATTAAAAAAATTCCAGTAATTCCCTTAGCGAACATATCGGCCTCTCATCCTTAGAAGGTATCATTTCCTTATCAGAGATCCGTTGTGCACTTTAATCTCTTACGAAAAAGAAATCCCCTGGTACGGATGGCTTCATGGTTGAATTTTTTCTTCACCTCTCTAATCTCCTTCTTCCTAGACTATTACAACTCTAAGTTTTTCTCTGAGTCTAGTTCCACAGGGGCATTTTCAAAGAGACAACTATTTGTTTTATCTATAAGGATGGTAAAGATCTGGCTCTTTGTAAAAATACAGGCCTATTTCATTAGTCAACATGGGTTATAAAATCTTCGCAAATTACTAGCTTTATGCCTTGAACCCTTCCTTCCTTAATAATTGGAAAACAGCAGTCATGATTTATTAAAGGTGGATTTACCTCTAATAATTCTAGATTATTTTTTAATGTTTTAAATAAGGCTTCTTCTCTTTCATATCCTTTGTCAGCAATCTCTTTCGATGCTGAGCTGGGTTGGGTCCCCATTTCATTTTGTTCCTTTCTTTAATTTGTCAATCCCCCATGGCATCAGTTTTAGTCATTGGGAAGATCTCTAGTTACTTTCCGTTATGTCGTGGTGTTAGTCAGGGTTGTCCTTTATCCCCTCTTTTATTAACGCTTGCTTTGGGACCTTCGCTGTCCAGTATCAGAAATAATGCTGAAATCAATGGATTCAATATGGAGCCGATCATTTCTAAATTTCAGCTGATGCTGATGACATACTACTTTTCAATTCCACTCCTGAGCCGTCTGTTTCAGCTCTTCTTTAGGAAATTGCTACCTTTTTCTGGGTTTCTGGATACAGGATTAATTCTGACAAAACTGATATCATGCCTCTTCCTGAATTTACTTTTCATCATTCTTTCCATTCCACAGGGTTCCACTGGCATGCCTTCAAAATTAAGTACTTGGGCATCTGGTCTGCCCCTTCGATTAATGATTCAGTTTCGGTGAATGTCAATGATTGTCTAGATGAAGTTGACAAACTTCTTTCCTCCTGGAATCCGCTCTTTCTTTCCTGATGGGTTTGTATGGACTCTATGAAAATTATGGTTTCATCCATAATTCTATGCACCCTTTCAATGATCCTAGTTAATATTCCTGCTACAATTTTGAAAAAATTAGACGCTAAACTTTCTTAAATTTCTTTGGATGTATAAAAAATCCAGAATGTTTCCAGCTTCTTTTAGGAAGGCCAAACAGGAAGGTGGTGTCAATTTCCCTGACTTGGCTTCCTTTGTCGTGAATTACCCCTTTTTGGTTGGATATTGAATGCTCTTTTCTAGCTCCTTTACATCCCCGTGAGTTATACCTTTTTCCGATAAGCCTTCCATAATTACTTCTTCTCTTTTTAAACACACTTGCGCTTTCCAAAAACTGATTTATCAATCACAGTTTGACTCGTGTTTCCTTCTGACAGTCTCCTTTCTGGTATAGCAATCTATTTACTATTAACAATAAACCGTTATTTGGCAAAGCCTGGAGGCAAAGAGGTATTATTTGGGTCAAGGATTTATTTTCTAATAATGATCTTATCTCTTCTATTCACAATTCCAACACTTATTTTAGTGCCCTAATTCCTTTTTACCTAGATATACCCTTCTCATAAATATTCTTCTTGATGTTCTTCATTTATTATCAAGTGTTTCCCCTTCTTCCTCATCGCAATCCCCTCTTTGATCAATTATTACATCTGTTCCTAATGCTTCCCATATATATAGACGTCTTCGCTCTTTATTATACGTCAGATCCAAAACTACGTTGGAAGTGCAGTGGGAATTGGATTTGGGATGTACCTGAACTCTTCCATTTTGGAAAAAGATTTGAGATAAACTTTAAAAAACCTTCAGAACAGCTTATAGTTCTTAGCCTTTGTTCTTTCTATGTCATATTCTATATCATACCCTTGACTTTCTTGACAGCTTCTTCATAGGCTCTTCTCCTAAATGTTGGTTCTGTGACCATCAAATTGGTGACCTTATGCATATGCTGTTTCACTTTCCTCCCACAGCTTCTTTTTGGGAAAAGTTCTAGTCACAGTTATCTTTGGTGTTTCATTAGGTTGCCACTAACTCCCCTGATACTCCTTTTGGGTAGTCTTCCTGAGGATATCCACTCACCACATAGTAATTTACGGTTGTTAGATCTCATGTTAGCTATTGCTTTCAGCACATCTCTATCAATTGGAAATGTTCATCAAATATTTCTTATGAAGCCTGGTGGAATAATGTTTGGCATTACCATAGATTAGCTACTGCCTTTTCCTCTTTATTTATTGTGCGTCTGCTGATAGAGTTTTATATTAGTTCCCTTTTACATCCTTTTCAGATGATGTAGCTCATAAATCTCCTATTTGTACATTATCCAAGAATTTTAAACCGCCATAATTTTTCAATTTCTATTTTTCTATTCCTTGTTCGGTTTATTATATTATATCACTATTTTATTTTCAGGTAATGCTCTATGCTGCTGTTAATTTAGTCTTCCTTTATGCATTCCCCCTCCTTTCCTTCGCTCGTTTTCCCCATTATATTTTCAAATTGTTAAACAGCTTCAATTCTTTATGATATTTTTGTCGATTTCATTCCTATAGTCTATACAAGTTCCTATATATTGTTTCTGTCATTTTAATATTTTTCTCAACAAAGCAGCTTTACCCTAAAAAGAATAATCTTAACAAGAGACTATATGTTATCATCCACAGAATGTACGTAGTGACATATCATGTGGCACAGATTGTGGCATTCTCCAAATGACACTCAGGCATATTTATAGGGAAAGTGGTGAAGTGTGTTGTTGAGCCTAGAAGGCTAGTGGCACGCTTTGTCACTTTAGAAACACAGGGTTGAACCATATTTACAAGTTTATAGTGCAGCATTGCTTCAAAGCAGGCCCACTTGCAACAAAAAAGGGTACCTTTGTTGAGGGGAGTGATTGATTATGTGCAGGAAGCTGTTCCTTCCTGCGCATAAACAATCTTTAAATGGCGTTTTGTAACTTCTCTGTGTGCTGCTTAATGCAGCACAAATAGAAGTTGCAAAACGTCATTTTTTTAATGATTGTTGGACAATGGAGGAAGGGACATTTTGCTACACATAAACAATTATTGGCATTTTACTGTTTCCATGTGTGCTGTACAACACAGCACACACGGAAACAGCGAAAACTAGGAGAAATTAAACAATTCTCCTCATTGCACCAGGGTTAGACCAGGTTTTCCCTGGTCTTAATTTTGGTGCAGCCCCATTTATTCACGCCACACTTGTAAATATGGGGCAGCGTCAAATTCAATGGGTGTTGCGGTGGAGCGCCCACAGCAACACCCATTGCCCTCCCCTTTCACGCTAAGTATACGTGAAAGGGTGCCTTATTTACATGGCAGAATTAAGCTTTGTAAATAAGGCGACGCCCATATCGCCAGAGGAACGTCACTAAAAGTAACATTCCTGTGGCATTAGGGTCTTGTAAATATGCCCCTCGGATCTTCCGTTACAGACTGCCTCTCCCATTTCTTAGCAAAGAACTCAGCCACAGACATGCACCGAAACCACTGACATGAGGGCTAGGGTGGCTTTCAACCTTAGAGCTTCATTGTGGGATCAAAGTCCTGGGACACCTCCTGGGTCGCTTGGTGCTGGCTGGCTATAACTCATCACCAAATTTATGTTGTGAAGACAATAACCTGGAGTAGATCGAATAGCAAACGTATTGAGCAAATGACCCAAGCATGGTCCTCCTCTTCCGGCCAAGGAGTAACTGGCCTGCATTAGAATCCCACCACTTAAGCCATCACAAAATAAGAAAATGTCACTTATCAACATTCTATAATCAGCCAAGGTCCTCTTGGTTGTAAAATATAACAGCTCCTCTTGTGCATTATTTGTGGTTTGCAAAAACAACAGTTGATGGACAGAATGCAGAACAATGTCATACATTCACCCCAGTACAGAGATCTGGGCCTAAACCCAGAAACCGGTCCTAGGATGCTTGTTTCCAGTCAAGGGAGGACCTGGCTTGGCAGTTTGGGCTGGACTGTTCCCATGAGGCACAGGGTCAAGACTGATTTGCATATGGCTGGGTTCAAACTGGAACGGCATGGTGAGCAAAAAAATGATGGATTTAGGCCCAGATCTTTGTACTGGGGTGAATGTATGACATTGTTCTGCATTCTGTCCATCAACTGTTGAAACGACAGCTAAGATGGCGGTGGGACAGGAGCTTTGAACCGGAGCTCAAGACACCAGGATCACGAATCTGTGAAAGTCCTCGTCGCCCCCTCCCCAGGAAGAACAGAAACATAAGGAACCACAAACGGAACTTACCGGCCAGCAAGAAGTGTTAAATCCAGAAGTCGGGTTCGACCCGAATGGTGTGTGCACTTCAGGGCAGAAGTGCCCGATGATCCGCACCTCGTCACCCCCAGGTCGCCAAGAGGCATCACGGAGGAACGACCTGCGAATTACACCGCAGCCGGTCCCAAACCAAACCGGACCCCACGGGACCGCCGGAGAGCACCGCACGTCCATGACGAGGTCCGCGATTAGAAGCATGGCAGCCATCCAGACGAACTGATGTATGCCCCCTTCCAGATGGTGCCACTCCCACTGACGGCGAGATAACGGCATAGAGGATCACCGGATCACCGTCTCTCGAAAGATCCCCAAGTTTTTGAGAAGGAGCTGCTGAAGTCCGTGACCCTGCACAGGCAAGCCTCTGGTCTCCACACTGCCACAGCGGTGAGTGCTAGCGAGGCGACTGACACAGGGACACTAGGTTGGTCCCCCAAGGAAGGGTTGAAGCACTCGGTGCGTGGCCGGGGGGGGGGGGGAGAGGGGAGGAGTGTTGATGCCCCGGTGAATCTAAGAGGCTGCCTGACTCTAAAATGGCAACCGATCGGGACACAACAAACCAGCTCCTTATCTATTTTGAATCAAGCCAAATGAGGACTGAGCCACTAAATTAAGAGCCACTACCAGCGCAAGCAGCGGCCACCATAAGCACTTTATCCAGCCAAATAAAGTAACATAAGACCACAACTGGGACACCCGGGAGGCCTGACACCAAAATGGCGGCCACTCGGAGCTAGTTACACCGACAATTTAATCACCCATAGCTCGGATGTGACCAACGCCATCAGTGGTCACCAGACATGAAAACAAAGAATGATTTAAATAAATCCACAATGAAACAAACAGGAAGCCACAACTCCAAGCCCCACAAGCTTTACATCTTAAAAGCCTGACTCCAAAATGGCGTCCATTCGGGACCAATCACACCGGTGACCGCGTCCAGCTGCCACGCAATAAATTGTAACCTGACCCTACAAATGCAAGGAGCGGCTGCATCCGATCCCCAGAACTTCCCAAGAGGCAACAAACCATTCATATATTCCGCTGCCTCTAGCTCCAACTCAATCATCCCAAATCCCTGTCTATAAAATGGCGGCTCCCCAAGTCCAGGCTCACTGATGACAACATACCTTTTCTCTAAAAGGGGCAGCACAGTCAAGCAAACCAACGCAACCTTCGACCAACGCAACCTTCGATCACCTCAGGCTCTATGGCGAAACACTGAGCCGCAAAGAAAATAAAGAAAATAACCATAAGCTAAATTCTATCAAAAAAAAAAACATCTAACACTGCATAACCCTCAAGTAAACTGAAGCATTGCGGTACTGCTAGTAGGCAAGCTCGAAGCACCTATTCTACCAACAAGGCTACAAAGGGCGATTCACCAGGAAGCTGCCTAGAATTAGTCTGCAACCCAACACAGCACACCTTCTAGTTTAATCAAGCTGGGAAACTCAGGGCAGGTGTCAATAAATATCTCCTCAAATCTATCACCTAGCTCAGAAGGCTCCTCCCATCCCTGTTTCCTAGCACCCAGTGAACAATAATGCTCCCGCACAACAGAACAAATAGATCACAGGACAGTCTAACCCCCCTCCGAGCCAACTCAGCACATGGCTTAAAACCCCATGGCCGGAACTCCTTTTCCGTCACTTACCCTCCCAACCTCTCACCTAAAGCGAAAAGAAATTTTAAACACAGGCTGATAAGACAGCACCAAGAAACTTTAATTGCGGACATATACCACTGCTCCTCAAAAGGCCAGCTGAAAATGGATCTTATTTTCCACACCCAGAATACGGTGGGATGGAACTCCATTCTCAGATCCCACCTCCACATCTCTAAAACTATCAGCACCCCTCCCAGCTACAAACTAATGTTCCTAATAACTAACCACCTCACACGCAGTGCCAACACCTTTGCAATTATCTACAGCAATGGCACAATCCTGATCCAAGCCAACAATGACAACCTGGACGCTTTCGACTCACTCTTCCCCACACTATGTCTCGCCCTCACTCATCTATCCCATTCTCACATGAAAGCTACCCTGTCCTCGAGCCAGACGTCCCGGGAAAACTATCAAATCAATCTATCGACTCAATCCCCTGCCTACAACATATCTCCCCCCAGCCCCACCATCCCCTTTAACTCCCCCCCTAACCCACGCAAATCATCCCTCTTAGACAAACCCAACACTAGGCTCATCCAAGAAGACACACTACAGCCCTTCTCCAGTCTCCCCCTCTCCCAATACCCCCAACCAGCAACCAAAGTAACCGACCTACAGACAACAGCCCCAAACTCCCCTCCTGCACTAAACCCAGTGAATTTGCCGCACACTCTCCGTAACAATCTATCACAACCTACCCCCGTAATTTCCCCCATAAACCACTCAGATACTAGAAGCACAGAGAGCCGCTCCCACACAGATAAGCTATCATTCCTAAACACAACCAAGCACCCCCCAGCCATAAATGGCTTGGCTCTGGACACACTGAGACCAAACTCCCCCACCCCTCCCTCCATGAATATATCCCAGAGCCCAAACTCCCCCACCCCTCCCTCCTTGAATACTTCCCAAAGATTATCTCGACTAGAATGCCAGCTAGAAATAGTTATACAGGGTATTAACAAAATCCTATCCAACCGAAACACCTACATCACCCATCGCCCACCCCTCACACCCACTGGCACTCCTAATAATCACAGATACCACCACAAAATCCAACAACTCAGCTGGAAGTCAACCCTCCTTAGAACCCAGCTACATAGACCCAAAAGGACGAGCGCTGCAATATTCATGCAAGAGGCGTGGGATCTCGCTGAATCCTATAAAGCAGCTCCAACGGTCGCCCCCTGCTCTGTGATCCCAGTAATCACTGGATTTGGTAGAGAACCTATTGTTCCAAAAACAGCAAGACCTCCAGCACACCTCACCAATATTCCTATGGCTCCCCCAAATAAGGATCTCAACAACAAGAAGGGTGGCTTGCATGCTCATAAACTGCAGATCTGTGAACAAACACGCAACCGAACTGGCAGAAACCATCCTAACACACGACATAGACATCACGTTCATCACAGAAACATGGTTGAATGAATCCTCACCCCCCATCTTTGATTTGCTCGTACCCCCGGGGTTCTCTATCATCAACAAGGACAGAAAAAACAAGCGAGGTGGGGGGACCGCAATCATAGATAAAGGGAACATCTCTATAACAGAAACTGACTCCTTCAAATACCACACACTGGAATACCTAACCGCCACCTTTAAAACATCAGGCAACAAAATGCTTCATTGCCACCTCATCTACCGCCTACCAGGCAACACTACCGCATTGGGTGAACATCTGGCTCACCTGATCTCGCACTGCTCACTCTCAAACGCAAACAACCTAACTCTAGGGGACCTAAACCTTCACTGGAACGAGACTAACAACCCTCTGATACAAACTTTAAATGAGCTCCTTCACAATGACAATTTGACCCAACACTGCACCGAACAAACCCACAACAAAGGCTCAATCCTGGATGCCATCATAGCTCACAAAGATGCAATCACCATCGACTGTACCCTCCCTGTCGACTGGTCAGACCATCATCTCATTCTCTTCCATATCAACCAAAAGTCACATCGACCGCCTCGCACAAATGATCATTTTCACTGGACGAGAAACCTAAGACAGATCCCCCTCGAAGAACTAGAAGAAAGGCTAAGTACACTCATCCCTTCCAAAGCAGGAGACAGGTCCACAACAGAACTTACCTCACAATACAATGCGGCCCTGACCGACATGCTGGACAAAATAGCTCCCCTGAAACGGAAAAAAACCAAGACCCTCCCATCAAGATCGTGGTTCAACACAGACCTAAATCTGGAAAGAAGACAACTAAGAGCGGCAGAAAGACTTTGGCTCAACAACCCTTCATCAAGCCACCTCGACCTACTCAAAAAGGAATGTAGGAAATTTAAAAAGCATATCGTTCATGAAAAATCCACCTTCTTCTGCGATGCACTTAATAATGTTAAAAACCGCCCCAAAGAACTATTCAAGATCATCAGACAGCAAACATCCAAACCATCCCCTTCTGCAATTCCGGCCTCCAAAGACCTCTGTAACAAATTTGCCAATTTCTTCAATGAAAAAATATTAAAGATTGAGCTCTCACTTAAGGACCACTCCTGTCCCCCAAATGAAGACCTGCTACTCAACAAAGAAGACATGAACCCACCCAGGCAATCCACCAACAACTGGCTATCCTTCGAACCCATCACTGAAACTGAAATTATTGAACTAACCACCAGATCCAAGCCTTCATCACACACTGAGGACCCCATCCCTGACCAACTGGCAAAAAAACTCAAACACTCCCTAGCCCCACTCTGGTCAGAGATCATAAATAGCTCCCTGGAAACAGGTATCATGCCTGACTGCCTCAAAATCGGTCAGGTATCACCATTACTAAAAAAAACAGGTGCTGACCCTAGTGATCTCAACAACTTCAGACCTGTTTCCAATCTCCCATTCCTATCAAAACTAGTAGAAAAATGTGTACTCCGTCAACTCACCCATCACATGGACAACAACAACCTCCTCGACCCTCACCAATCGGGCTTTAGAAAAGGATGTAGCATGGAGACTGACATCTTAAATGTCATTGATGACGTTCACAAATCACTGGACAAAGACTGCTGCTGTCTACTCATACTCCTGGACTTCTTGGCGGCCTTCGACACGGTCGACCACACACTACTCATCAACGTACTCCAAAAAAGGATAGGAGCAGAAGGGGTGGTCTCACAATGGTTCACCTCCTTCTTGCAAAACCGATCTCAAAGAATAAAAATCTGTAACTTCACGTCCGACCTACACCCTATAATCAGAGGCGTTCCCCAAGGTTCAGTTCTCTCACCCGCACTGTTCAACATATACATGGAGCCACTCACCATCATCCTCAAAAAAGCCAAAATTCCCTTCCACCTCTATGCCGATGACACTCAGATCTACCTCGAATCCTCCACCATAGCAGACATGCAAAGACTCAATGACACCCTAATAGAAGTCCAAAAATGGCTTGCTCAAAACCATCTGAAACTCAACCAAGCCAAAACGGAAATCCTCCTCATAGCCAACAAAGAACAGACCCCCCGATTCACGGAGTGGATAAAGTCCATTGATGCTCTCGACTGTACTCTCATCCCAGCAGACTCCTTGAAGTCATTGGGTATCACTCTGGACCCCAACCTGGACATGGTCAAACACATCAAGAACACCGCAAGATGTGCCTTCTTCAACTTGAAACTACTAAACGATATCAAGACCTTCATCCCACCAAATGACCCTAAGCAAGTCACGCAATCACTCGTGCTATCCAGATTAGACTACGGGATGGCCACCCTCACAGACACGGCTAAACTACACCTTGCCCCTCTTAGATCAACACTGAATGCAGCAGCCAGAATGGAGACGGGAGTAAAGAAATACGACCACATCTCCCCCTCTCTAAAAGTGGCTCCCAATTGAAATGCAGGCTAACTTCAGAACTGCTTGTCTCACCCACAAAGCTCTGCACACTGGTAAACCCACCTATCTAGCCGCCAAACTCAACAAAGTGGGACAGACAAGAAATCTCAGAAGCACCAACACTCTGCTTCTCATCCCCCCGAAAACCCCCAAACAAAAGACCTTATCTCGGTCCTTCTCTGGAAATGCAACCAGAATTTGGAACGCCATCCCTATACATATCAGGACTAACCCATCATTCAAAGAATTCAAAAGCCAGCTCAAAGTGCTCTTCCTCAATCGAGCCCTCACGAAGTGACGAAGGACCTACAATAATATTCCGCCACCAATCAGAGGATCCAGTCACTATGAAAAGGACAACTCCTTGCAGCATCTTCCTTCCGACCCTCACAGTACTCCGCCCGACTATTACCACGAACATTACTACTCGGCATCTGAATGCTACATGACTTATACCGACCAATGACCCACCTTTGAACACTGTTTACTGTACCACTATTTGCTTACTTGTCCATCATTGACTAATGTTGTAAAGCACTCTGATACCTTTGGGTCTGACTAGCGCTATATAAAACTCCAAAATAAATAAATAAATAAATAAACTGTTGTTTTTGCATTTATTTGTGGTTTGAGCATTAGTCGTTGAGGGGATCTGGTCTACAATGCAGGCTTTTCCCAACTTTCCTGCCTGTAAAATCGAGTTTGTTGTTTTGCATCAAGCAAATCCACATACAGGAACACTGGACCGCTAATAGGCATTTTAAAAGCAGGCTGTAGGCAGAGATACTACGTCACCAGGTGGCAGGAGAAGCAATGAAAAAACAAACAAAGACTTCTCTATTTACAGGCTACTTTTTGATGCAGCAGCATAACTTATACTCTATGTAATACAATTTTAATATAAAAATGTGCATATTTATAGTGCTTCCCATTGCAGGCTGGGATCTTGTAGCACTATAAATACACATGACATTGTTCACCTACCAGGATTCCGTTTTGTGACTGTCATGTTACACACAATGTCTGCAGTCATCGCAATAACCAATTGACGTCCATAACATGAAAGACTGTGATTTCCATTAATTACTTTAACTTGTAGTTATTTGTCATTTATTGTGTGTGTGTTATAGTTTACATGTATTTACCCAAAGGTAAAAATCCATAACATAGCTGCATGATATTTTGTTTCATTTTAGCTATGTCTCTGACCCCTCCCTCACTGCATTCAGGATCACAGTTCACATACTTTTTTAATGCCTTTCTATCTCTGGATGACATGCAAAATACTTTTGTTCAAGTCTATCATTAAGGACATTCTGCAGCGCAGGCCAGCATGTAACATCTGAATAACCCATGTGTCATGAAAGCTGCAGTAGCCCTGGCTAAAACACATGATGGGAAGATTCAGGATCTCTTAGCCCATTGAGTTTTCTGCCCCTAGTGACTATGTCACTGGCCCCTTAGCACTAATTGTTACATAGTTATTACCCTTATAACTTTGTTTTTGACTCAGTCCTTTCGAACATATTTTACTTATATTTTATCGCCAAAAGTTACAAAAGTTCCAATAAGTCATGAATTGCAGTTTGGCAAAAGTCAGGAACTCCTTTACTTGGCTCATTCTCAGTTGCAATAACTCAAACTGTTTCCCCTTTTGGTCATCTGTTGTGGAGGTCACTCTTCCAACTTCATCTCATTTTCCTAGAACAGTGCGCTCAATACCTTCTTCCCACTTTGCCCTACCTTGTCTCATGCATTATCTGGTGTGCTAGAAATAGCTGCGTGTGTCTCTTATTTCACATTTACTGTGTCAAATCTTCTTTACTGCCTTCATACCACAAAGTCTGGAAATGGAAGGACTTTAGCATTTTCAATACTGAAAGACCCCTTCACTTTGGCAGCTTCCATAATGGTGTCCTATGTTTATATGTTATGTTATGTTAACGTAATTTGTATAGCACGCGATTACCACAAGAGGTGTCCTGGCGCTGTCCACTACTCCATTAGCCTTGCTCCAGAATTATTTGACAAACAGCCAAGTCTTCAATGCTTTCCTAAATTGAAATAAATTTTCCATGCAACGCATGTGAGAAGGCAGACCGTTCCACAACCTTGCCGCACCGTATGAAAAACTGCGGCCACCCCAGTTAACTTTCTTTGTTGGGGGGACCTTGATCAGATTAGCATCAGATGATCGGAGGTGTCGGGCAGGGTTATACCTTCTAAACCTGTTAATCAGGAAGTCTGAGCCTTCTCCGTGTAGGGCCTTAAAGACCAAACAAAGTGACTTGAACTGGACCCTACACTTAATAGGAAGCCAGTGTAGGTCTCGAATGGCCTTAGATATATGAGCAGATTTAGGGAGGCCAGTTAGGAGTCTGGCAGCGGCATTCTGCAGCAGCTGTAGTCTGTGCAGCAGTTTATAGTTGAGGAGACACACTATGATTGCCTTGGACTTTGGCACTCTATGGGCTCCGTCAATCAACAAAAGGCTGGCAAGCAGGCTCTTCAGACAGAGAACTTTTGTAAACAGATCCTTCAAAAACTGCTCCACGCTTTGTTCCTCAGTACTTACCAAAAAGACCACCATTCTAGTACTATAATGCTTTGAATCACATGCCATTTTCCACCTTAAAGACCAGGAATTGAGAGTCTGCCCACAGCTTTGACTCTATGGCCCTAAGAACCTTGGCATCTACGGTGGTATTCTCCGCAAACTTGTCCACCACACCTCCAAATCACAAGATGAAGGCCAAGAAGACCTCTTTATGGCAAACATTAGGATCCTAACCCTCTCACCACAACTTAGTGCTGAACGTGACCACGACATAACGGAGGGCAGAGTGGTACAAGCCAAAAAGTGTATTATAAAACACATGGCTTTCCACCAGAACTCTACAAGACAACTCAAGCTCTAGTGGTACCACTGCTTACAGGATAAGTACTAGTACTTCTCAGTGAAGTGCTTTAATCTGCCTTATTAATGTCAAAGCTCATCTACACCCTGTCCTGCTCTGCCCTCTCATCTAAGTCTAAGTTTAGGTGAGTATGTTGGGGGTACCAAGGTGAGGATGTCATATGCCAGCCATGCTGACCAGCAGCCGTGCTGCTATTCATCATGACTAAAATACATGGGCAATGAAAACGCCAGTAGCTCTCGGATTAGAGAG
Source organism: Triturus cristatus (assembly GCF_964204655.1). NCBI lineage: Eukaryota > Metazoa > Chordata > Amphibia > Caudata > Salamandridae > Triturus > Triturus cristatus. The sequence goes on along the minus strand of NC_140591.1, from coordinate 672,975,167 downwards.
ACCTATTGGCTTTGCTAATGCTTGTTGGAGTAGACGTCATTGTTGCAAGGTGGGACAAACTCTAAGGAGTGCTACAAAAAGTGTGGTGTATAAAGCACTCTCAACATACCATGAAAAGTTGGAAATTGTATTACTCTGACAAATAATTGTATGCAGAAAAAGCGTACCAGTCTCATCCTAAATTCGTACCTGAGTAAGTGCCCTGTGAAATCTATAAAGCCTATTTTTATCTCTAACATCCATTTATTACTTGCTTTAGTCCAATTGAAACTTTCCTCACGTCAAGTGAGTTTTCACTATTGTACTTGAACATCTAATCACTTACATCTGCAGGGAAAATATACATTGTGATACAGTCATCTGAAATGCGACAGGCAGCGTTATGAGTCCACCTGAAACTTAGAAAGTGTTTCACGGAATGTATGATACATTAATAAGTGACAGAAATATATGATGCTCTGTTTTTTGTCCGGCTTGTATAAATACGTGCAATCCCCTTTTCTTCTAAAATGTGTAATGGCCACATTTTCTCTAACATTCTAGATAGGATTTATGAAAGTTATATTTTTACGAAGTCACTGTTGCACTCAACCTTAAAAATATATTATGTAGAAAAGTATAAAGATTAAATGTGTCATAGGCCTCATTAAACACTTTATTGATGCATCCGATGTGTTTAATTCTGTACTTATCATTTTCTGTCTCCCAGGACTTTTCACGCTTTCCCTTTCGCCGTTTTTTGGCAACTCGGTAAAATCTGTTGGTTTAAGAATCTAATATAGAAAGGCACAGGCCGTGTCCTACATTCTCCAATGAATCTCAGCCTATCAGAATAAGTATTTCATGCCAGTGAACCGTTCTGTCATTGCAACAGATTCGTCAGTAGGGCACAATGGTGCCTTGCCATTACGCATCATACCCAGCTGCAGTGCATCAATGGAGATGCCCTTTGTTATTGAAATGCAAACTTTTAACCTGCCTTCCACTCTTTATTTCCTTTAACAACCTGAAAATCAGTTAATTAATTAGTTTGCCCAGTTACTTGTGCGTTACACACCACTGGAAACATCTGCTTGTTCTCATAATCTTTTCATGTTCAAACAACTTAACAAAATTGATCATGTCTGTCTCATTTCATCATATGTGGTTGTAAATGAATTAACTGCTTACATCCACGGAAGCCTACATATGGCGCTGCCTATACAGGCATGCCGTTTTGTGCATTTGTGGAAATACATATTGGAATAATGGCGGTCAGGGGGGGCTATCTTGATGGGCTCCGCTGCCTAAGGGCAGAGGAGAGCGCGTGTTTCTATGCACCTGAGGAAGCAAAGTCAATAAATTAAATCAGATATTTCTCAGTTAGTGCATTATTTCCGCCAGCACTGCTCAGAACCAGAAAGAAGCTGTACTGTCTGAAAATAAAGCCCTACCTCGGGGAAATATCAGGTTAAAATAAAATGAATTGACTTTATCCACTGCAGAGGCATACAAACAGGCGCTAGCCATGTGATGGGGCAGGGGGCGCCCCAGAATGTTATTTAAAAAGGAATTGCATATTCAACACCTAGCACATATGTGGTCTTACGGCTAGAGCGCCAACTTCCACGCTGGAAAACTGGGTTCGAGTCTTGGCAGGGACGCCTAACATCATGTGATTCTGGGCGAATCATTTAATCTCACGGTGCCTAGCAAAACTGAATACATATTTCTGGAACGCAAGTGGTGCTCATGTAAAGCGCTCTGAAACCTTCGGGCTATATAAAACTCAGTACAAATATGATTTGGTTCTCTGTAAATTGTTGTTCGTCTTCACTGTTTTAAATATCCAGCACTCTGAGAGCCTCATGGTTGAGTTTGCGATATAAAAAATAAAAATGCATAATAAAATATATACAATCTCACACTTTTATAACTGTTAGCTCTGGAGAAAAGCATGTAAAAGTCTTGAGGGTAGCCACAGAGAGCCTTCTAGGAAGGTAGAACCACAAAGCACTGTGGGGCAGAGTTACAAGAACTGGCGCATCTCTGCATATTTGCAGAGATGAGCCAATTCATTTGCGTGACGGAAAATTTGCCTTGCGCCACCATGGATGCGCCACATTTACAATGTGGCGCACCGTGGCGCAAGGACAGACAAATGCATGACGCATCTTTTGTCAGAAAGGCAACGCATTGCTGGAGTCGTGTCGTAAGCACGACGCAACTCCAGCAATGGTCTGGAATTCCAATTCCGACCATGCTGGATCACTCCGTACGCCTGGCAGGCGCAAGGTTTTGATGCAGTGGCGTCGTAAAAGTCACTCACTACGTTTTGGGCCCTTGCCTGTCACAGGTACTTGGGCCTCCCACACAAGTGAGGCACCATTTTTACCGGGAGATCCAGGGGAACGCTGGGAGGTGGGAAATTTGAGTGAGCCCGGTAATGCCACAACTTTCCCACACAAAAATGTGTGAAAAAAGTGATTTTTTCAGCTAAAATTGACGTTTGCAGGGGATTCTGGGTAAGGAAACGTTGGGGGATCCATGCAAGCCATACCTCCCTGGAAGCCCCCTGGTGTCTAGTTTTCAGAAATGTATGGGTTTGGTAGGTTTCCCTAGATGGACACCGAACACCGGGCCAAAAACCCAGGTGACCCCCCTTGCAAAACCAGGTGGTTTTGAGAGGCAATTTTGATGTCACCTCACTACGTTTTGGGCCCTTGCTTGTTGCGGGTACTTGGGCCTCCCACACAAGTGAGGCACCATTTTTACCGGGAGACCCAGGGGAACGCTGGGAGGTGGGAAATTTGAGTGAGCCCAGTGATGCCACAACTTTCCCACACAAAAATGTGTGAAAAAAGTGATTTTTTCTGCTAAAATTGAGGTTTGCAGGGGATTCTGGGTAAGGAAACGTTGGGGGATCCAAGCAAGCCATACCTCCCTGGAAGCCTCCGGGTGTCTAGTTTTCAGAAATGTATGGGTTTCGTAGGTTTCCCTAGATGGCCACTGAGCACCGGGCCAAAAATCCAGGTGACCCCCCCTTCCAAAACCAGGTGGTTTTGAGACAGGCAATTTTGATGTCACCTCACTACGTTTTGGGCCCTTGCTTGTTGCGGGTACTTGGGCCTCCCACACAAGTGAGGCACCATTTTTACCGGGAGACCCAGGGGAACGCTGGGAGGTGGGAAATTTGAGTGAGCCCAGTGATGCCACAACTTTCCAACACAAAAATGTGTGAAAAAAGTGATTTTTTTCTGCTAAAATTGAGGTTTGCAGGGGATTCTGGGTAAGGAAACGTTGGGGGATCCACGCAAGCCATACCTCCCTGGAAGCCCCGGGTGTCTAGTTTTCAGAAATGTATGGGTTTGGTAGGTTTCCCTAGATGGCCGCCGAGCAACGTGCCAAAAACCCAGGTGACCCCCTTGCAAAACCAGGTGGTTTTGAGATAGGCAATTTTGATGTCACCTCACTACGTTTTGGGCCCTTGCCTGTCGCGGGTACTTGGGCCTCCCACACAAGTGAGGCACCATTTTTACCGGGAGACCCAGGGGAACGCTGGGAGGTGGGAAATTTGACTGAGCCCGGTGATGCTACAACTTTCCCACACAAAAATGTGTGAAAAAAGTGATTTTTTTCTGCTAAAATTGAGGTTTGCAGGGGATTCTGGGTAAGGAAACGTTGGGGGATCCAAGCAAGCCATACCTCCCTGGAAGCCTCCGGGTGTCTAGTTTTCAGAAATGTATGGGTTTGGTAGGTTTCCCTAGATGGCCACTGAGCACCGGGCCAAAAATCCAGGTGACCCCCCCTTGCATAAACAGGTGGTTTTGAGACAGGCAATTTTGATGTCACCTCACTACGTTTTGGGCCCTTGCCTGTCGCGGGTACTTGGGCCTCCCACACAAGTGAGGCACCATTTTTACCGGGAGACCCAGGGGAACGCTGGGAGGGGGGAAATTTGAGTGAGACCGGTGATGCCACAACTTTCCCACACAAAAATGAGTGAAAAAAGTGATTTTTTCAGCTAAAATTGAGGTTTGCAGGGGATTCTGGGTAAGGAAACGTTGGGGGATCCACGAAAGCCATACCTCCCTGGAAGCCCCTGGGTGTCTAGATTTCAGAAATGTATGGGTTTGGTAGGTTTCCCTAGATGGCCGCCGAGCAACGGACCAAAAACCCAGGTGACCCCCTTGCAAAACCAGGTGGTTTTGAGATAGGCAATTTTGATGTCACCTCACTACGTTTTGGGCCCTTGCCTGTCGCGGGTACTTGGGCCTCCCACACAAGTGAGGCACCATTTTTACCGGGAGACCCAGGGGAACGCTGGGAGGTGGGAAATTTGACTGAGCCCGGTGATGCCACAACTTTCCCACACAAAAATGTGTGAAAAAAGTGATTTTTTTCAGCTAAAATTGAGGTTTGCAGGGGATTCTGGGTAAGGAAACGTTGGGGGATCCACGCAAGCCATACCTCCCTGGAAGCCCCCGGGTGTCTAGTTTTCAGAAGTGTATGGGTTTGGTAGGTTTCCCTAGATGGCCGCCGAGCACTGGGCCAAAAACCCAGGTGACCCCCCTTGCAAAACGAGGTGGTTTTGAGATAGACAATTTTGATGTCACCTCACTACGTTTTGGGCCCTTGCATGTCGCGGGTACTTGGGCCTCCCACACAAGTGAGGCACCATTTTTACCGGAAGACCCAGGGGAACGCTGGGAGGGGGGAAATTTGAGTGAGACTGGTGATGCCACAACTTTCCCACACAAAAATGTGTGAAAAAAGTGATTTTTTCAGCTGAAATTGAGGTTTGCAAGGGATTCTGGGTAAGGAAACGTTTGGGGATCCATGCAAGCCATACCTCCCTGGCAGCCCCCGGGTATCTAGTTTTCAGAAATGTATGGGTTTGGTAGGTTTCCCTAGATGGCCGCCGAGCACCGGGCCAAAAACCCAGGTGACCCCCCTTGCAAAACCAGGTGGTTTTGAGATAGGCAATTTTGATGTCACCTCACTACGTTTTGGGCCCTTGCCTGTCGCGGGTACTTGGGCCTCCCACACAAGTGGCGCACCATTTTTACCGGGAGACCCAGGGGAACGCTGGGAGGTGGGAAATTTGAGTGAGCCCGGTGATGCCACAACTTTCCCATACAAAAATATGTGAAAAAAGTGATTTTTTCAGCTAAAATTGAGGTTTGCAGGGGATTCTGGGTAAGGAAACGTTGGGGGATCCACGCAAGCCATACCTCCCTGGAAGCCCCCTGGTGTCTAGTTTTCAGAAATGTATGGGTTTGGTAGGTTTCCCTAGATGGCCGCCGAGCACCGGGCCAAAAACCCAGGTGACCCCCTTGCAAAACCAGGTGGTTTTGAGATAGGCAATTTTGATGTCACCTCACTACGTTTTGGGCCCTTGCCTGTCCCGGGTACTTGGGCCTCCCACACAAGTGAGGCACCATTTTTACTGGGAGACCAAGGGGAATGCTGGGAGGTGGGAAATTTGAGTGAGCCCGGTGATGCCACAACTTTCCCACACAAAAATGTGTGAAAAAAGTGATTTTTTCAGCTGAAATTGAGGTTTGCAGGGGATTCTGGGTAAGGAAACGTTGGGGGATCCACGCAAGCCATACCTCTCTGGAAGCCCCCGGGTGTCTGGTTTTCAGAAATGTATGGGTTTGGTAGGTTTCCCTAGATGGCCGCTGAGCACCGGGCCAAAAACCCAAGTGACCTCCCTTGCACAACCAGGTGGTTTTGAGATAGGCAATTTTGATGTTACCTCACTACGTTTTGCGCCGTTTCCTGTCGTGGGCACTAGGCCAACCCACACAAGTGAGGTACCATTTTTCTCGTAAGACTTTGGGGAACGCGGGGTGGGTGGAAATTTGTGGATCCACGCAGATTCCGGAACTTTCCACTACAGAAATGTGGGGAAAATGTGTTGTTTTGGACAATTTTTTAGGTTTGCAAGGGATTCTGGGTAACAGACCCTGGTGGGAGGCAGTCAAGTCGCCCCATCCTGGATTCCCCTGGGTGTCTAGTTTTCAAAAATGTATAGGTTTGCTAGGTTTCCCAAGGTGCCCGCAGAGCTAGGGTTAAAAAACTACAGCTAGTCATTTTGCCAAAAAAGGGTCATTTTTCACTGCGAAATTGAGATGTGACCACGTTGCGTTTTGCGCCGTTTCCTGTCGTGGGCACTAGGCTGACCCATACAAGTGAGGTACCATTTTTCTCGTAAGACTTTGGGGAACGCGGGGTGGGTGGAAATTTGTGGATCCACGCAGATTCCGGAACTTTCCACCACAGAAATGTGGGGAAAATGTGTTTTTTTTGACAATTTTTTAGTTTTGCAAGGGATTCTGGGTAACAGACCCTGGTGGGAGGCAGTCAAGTCACCCCATCTTGGATTCCCCTGGGTGTCTAGTTTTCAAAAATGTATAGGTTTGCTAGGTTTCCCAAGGTGCCCGCAGAGCTAGGGTTCAAAAACTACAGCTAGCCATTTTGCCAAAAAAGGGTCATTTTTCACTGCGAAATTGAGGTGTGACCACGTTGCGTCTCGCGCCGTTTCCTGTCGCGGGCACTAGGCTGACCCACACAAGTGAGGTACCGTTTTTCTCGTAAGACTTTGGGGAACGCGGGGTGGGTGGAAATTTGTGGATCCACGCAGATTCCGGAACTTTCCACCACAGAAATGTGGGGAAATGTGTTTTTTTGGACAATTTTTTAGGTTTGCAAGGGATTCTGGGTAACAGACCCTGGTGGGAGGCAGTCAAGTCATCCCATCCTAGATTCCCCTGGGTGTCTAGTTTTAAAAAATGTATAGGTTTTCTAGGTTCCCCAAGGTGCTCACAGAGCTAGGGTTAAAAATCTAGAGCTAGGCACTTTGCCAAAAAAGGGTAAATCTTCACTGCGATATTGAGTTGTGACCACGTTGCGTTTTGTGCCGTTTCCTGTCGCGGGCACTATGCCTACCCACACAAGTGTGGTACCATTTTTATCGGGAGACTTAGGGTAATTCAGATTTGTAAAGAAACTGTTATTATCTATTGACTTTCGATGCATTTCTGCCTTCCAAATGAAAGACATTGTGTAAAAAATAAGTCATTCTAAAAAATGACTGATAATTCTCATGCTAGTATGAGTATTCCCAATTTCAGAAATGTGCAAATATCTACTGTTTCTAAACTCTATATTTTGTTCCCATTTCAGAAATACATAGGTGTCTTTCATACCGATTTTTCCATGTACACGTTTTTACAGAATAATTACTATATACCCGGCACATAATAAAAAACCATTGCAAGTTGCTGCTCAGCTTTTGGCTCTGGGTTCGTCGGGTTCTTGGTGAACCTACAAGTCCTATACATCCCCACAAACAGTAATGTCCAGCGGATGCAACGGTATATTGCTTTCAAAGAGCTGTCATAATTAGAAGAAGTTACAGGTGAAAACGTTGACACAAAAGGCTTTTTCAACTTATTTTCAATTTATCCTATATTTAACTGTTTGTTTCTATAAAAAAACCTTGATGGATCTACACAAATGACCCCTTGCTGAATTCAGAATTTTGTCTTCTTCTCGAAAATGTATAGCTTTCCAGGATCCATTATTGCTTTTGTACCCATTTCTGCCATTAACTGGAAGGAGGTCAAAAGCACAAAAAATAGCAAAAATAGGCTATGTCCCAGAAAATTGCCAAAATTGTGTAAAAAATGTTGGGTTTCTGACAAAAGTCTGGTATCCCCGAAAAGCTGGGAAAATGGTGATTTCAACCCCACACCCCTTTTTTGATAACATTTGCAGGGAAAAACCCAGATGCTTTCATTTGCAGCCTGTTTTTCCAATTTTTCCGAAAAAAACAAAATTTTGCTGTATTTTGGCTCATTTCTGTGACCCCTCCAGGGGAATCCACAAACCCTGAGTACCTTCAGAATCCCCATGATGTTGGAAGAAAAGGACGCAAATTTGCCGTGGATACCTAATGTGGTCAAAAAGTTACAGGGGCCTAAGCGAGCACTACCCCAAATAGCCAAAAAAAGGCTTGACACAGGAGGGGGAAAAGGCCTGGCAGCGAAGGGGTTAAAGCTTCTACACTCATTCATAAATCAGTGAGTGCTTTTGCCTGAAAAGTTAAGGACATGGCTACAGGGCCCAGAAGGGACCAGTTTCAATGTCCATTCCTTATATCCTTACAAAATGTAAGCAGCATGGTTTAAAATGACCACTTCTGTGAACACGGAGGCACGGTACACATTTTGTTTTCCAATCCACCCATCAACCAGGTATTGCAGTACCTCCAAGAATGGTGCACTTCCCCACCCGGGGAAAACAATGTTGTTCTGGCCACTTTGTGACTACTCTGTCTTGCTTTATTTAGTTATTTTTCATATATTAAACCTTTTATTTCTCTTCATCCGGAGGCTACACTTTATAATAGAACGACATTTCAAGTAACAGTGTTTTTCTGTTTTTGGATCCATTTCACAGGGGAACAAATAAACGAAAGGAGAGGAAAAAGAGGGTAAGAAGAGTTTCTAAAAGTCACTGTTTTCAGCAAGTGAGGAGGAGCAAGACAGAAAGAGAGGGAATAAGAATAAGAATGAGAGTGTGGCGGTCCTTTTCCTTCTCTGCCAACCCGCCCGTCCTCGAACGTCCACGAGCGCCAAGCCTGCAGTCCTGGGATGCATTATTCAAAAAAATAGAATGGGAACGGATTCCACTAAATGAAAGAAGTAGGAGCACGCTGTGCCCAGCCGATCCCGCGCACTTTGACCACTGATCGTGGGGCATTGTTTACGACGCCGCTGCGTCACAGAAGTGACGCAACGGCGGCGTAAAGTTGGGGCAAGGGGCTTGTAAATCTGCCCAGCAGAATGTAAAGGTCTCTAGAGCAAGGAAAAACAAGACACGTTCCTTCCGTATGTGCATGAAAGTGCTTCCCACAATCTAGGTTTGCAATCTTTGTATTGTCACATATGGGGGCATATCATCAAGAGGATTATTGCCACTTTAGCGGCCGTTTTCGGCCGTTAAGCGGTGATAATCCTAACGCGGTATTAACAAGGGCACGCTAACCGGCTTTAGCGTGTGTTACCTTGCGTCATCGCACATTTCACTAACGCCTTGCATCTCATCGCTAATGAGATGCAAGGTAGGCGTTCCTGACATTCACTACATGTCAGAACATCGATATCGTCACTTCACGCTATCAACAATGATGCCACATTCCCGTGTTGCGACTATGAAAGTCACGCAAAGACCCAATTAACGCTGGTTTCTAACGCCAGGTTAATTTCTGATTTGCCCATATTGCCCTATGGGGAGTGGATTGTCATGGTGAATCCCCCATGGCTTATCAACAAGGACGATTCTATCGCTGACATGTTATCGCTGGGTTACCAGCGATGTTGCAGCATTTCGGCGCTATCTCTGGATATTTTATCGCTTTGGAGATAGACGTTGATGATAACGTGCTATCTCAGCGATAATATCCAGCGATAGCCGGCGATAACTTCAATCGCGCTAAGCACGATGAGCCATATTTATCGCGGGGCCTTGTATATATGCCCCATGATCTCATAAATGATGTGATTGATTGTGCCTTCGACATCACATCTGATCCACTTCTAACTACAAACAAATCAAACCAGTCCCCCAAAAGCTGAGAACTCAAGGGTGCTAGAACCGAGGACTACCTTGCTGCTGTTAAAGGCTGTTCTATTTTTGCAACCGCATTTTAAAAGACCTGGGTTCCATCGGTAATGAGGAACAATGCATTGCTATTCAGGCGCAAGCAAGCCAGATGGGGCATTATCAAGGCACTGGAACTGTACTCAATTCTTGTGCTGTTCCCAAGAAAGTACATTTAGCAGATGTTCTCAGGTAGCTAATTTACGGCCAGAACGTAATCCACCACATTCTTTTTTTGCAAAAAAACTGCCTCAATGCAACTGCACTATAGGGAATTTTCGTGCTGCTTTAATTGACAAATAACCTGCTGCTTTCTTTTGTAGTTGGCCAATGGGGTAACACTGGCCTGCTGTTTCAATACACTTGCACTTTATCTAATTTATTGGGCTACTTTACATGTGGAATAACTACCTGATATCCCTATGTAGCTGACCAAGGTGGTAACTTTAGCCTTTTCCTTTTAATAGGTGAATACACAGTTTTAATACGCATTAACTCGATTTTTGTTCCAGTCATGGGAATCAGACCCTGTGCTGTCTTAAGTGAGAAATAACCAGTGTAAATCCTTATGCAGCCGATTAATGTGGTAATTGTAGTATGCTTCTTTTAATAGCCAACTCACTGTTTTTATATCAGGGCCGGACTGGCCGTAGCGGGCACTGGGCATTTTCCCATTTAGCAGGAAGGGTGGGGGCCGGTTTTCAAGCTGTGGGGCCAGTTTGTTACTGGGGCGGGTTTTCCAGCAGTACTGCAATATTGGCCCCCTGTAAAAAAACAGCAGCAGTGCTAAAGTGAAAGCAGTGCTGCTTCTTGTTAGCCCCCGAGGGCTGGTCCGGCAGAATTGCCAGGGCTGGTTTGTGTGCCCAGTCTGGCCCTGTTTTAAATGTATGAATTCGACTTCTGCTTAACTCGTATGAATTTGTCCCTGTTTTATCAATTGCATTAGCTGTTTTACATTGTAAAGGTTTTAAATTACCATAAACAATAAAGTATTATTGATCTCATCTTTGCTCTCATCTCTGATACAATTTGCAGTGCCCTGACTAATGTCATCAGTACATTCATGGGAAGCTAAGGGCAAGGTATGACTTACAGATCATGCAACACACTAACCATAGGAAATCGCAGGGGAGGGAACTAGAGGTGCGGGGCACCGTAAGCAAGCTACCCTCCAGCCTAGCATGAACACACAACAGCAGCTGCTCCAAGTATAGTGACCAAAACCTAAGTTTAGAGAGAGCTGGCATCTCACAAAAATTGGACTGTCCTCACACACCACCTCCTGGTGTCATGCTTCACCATTGGCCGTCCTCGCTCTCTAAAACTTGGTTAAGAGAGCGGGCCTACACCTGGAGACAGGAAGGCACTTCTAGAACTCAGTGGGAGCCCATGAGTGAGTTTTAAAAATCTGTATAATCGCCAGAATGCATTTATTCAGATAGGAAATTATATGATATAAAAAAATACAAGAACGGTGAGAAGGGGAGTTTCTGCCCCATCACTGTAGTGGTTAACGATGATGAAACATGACACCAGGTGATGTGTGAGGACAGTTCTTCACTTTTTGTGAGATGCCAGCTCTCTCTAAACTTAACATTTCCTAATTTTCGGTCACTATGCTTGGAACAGCTTCTGTTGTGTGTTCATGACTTACAGCTCACCTTAAATTCCAAATGGTGGGTTTAAGCTTTCAGTGTACTGCAATAATGCCACTCTAACTGCATGTTATTCAATAGAATTGTTGTGCCTTTTATTTGCAATGAGTTAAACATAACCTAATATAACAAAGTTTCATTCAGTGATTTTTGGAGGGGGGTCATTATACTTTAGCTCAATTCTGAAAAAAGGTATCGCTGCACTGATCGTGCACACTGCACCAATAAATACAGCCTTCACTTGTGGCAGTAGGTTTATTGTGCAAGTCTTGGACTTCGGCCCCTAGGTCTAATGAGACCCCTGTGCCTGACCTTTAGTTGTATTTAGTAGATAGTGGGAACAGAGTTTGTCTTCCCTCACTTTCTGCCCGGACTTCCTAAGACACAAAGCAGCAGTGTCCAGCTTTTTGACAGGTGCAACAAGTTTTGATTGCAAAGCCCTGCAATCAATCAAGCAAAATAGATACCCAGGCACATTTACACAGAACCCACTGTACACTTTGGCCGTCCACTCTAGATTCTGAGTAAATAACACAGTGTTCCACCTCACCCCATGACAAATACTCATTGCCAGGGTTTTGAGGAAAAGGCCTAGAGTTCCATCACAATTCAAGACTAATTCTCATATTCCCCAATCAACAATTCTTGATTTTGGATTGTGCACAGGAGACAATGGATGCAAAACCATTCCAAGTGTGAGAACTTGGGGGCATATCATCATGGGCTTTCTCCAAAAACTAACGTCTGCTAAAATCCTGACTAAGCCACCCCTAACATTGGGGGTGGATTATGCTTATACGACCACAGGGTCGTATCAGCAAGGTTATCGCCCTTTTGCAAGGAACATCGCTAGGAAACCAGCGATGTTCCCTGCAAAACGGCGATAACATCGCTATCTCTGGAATTTTTATCGCCCTGGAGCAGCGCGTTGAAGATAACGCGCTACCAGGGCGATAAAAAGCAGAGATAGCCAGCGATAAGAAAATTATCGCTAAGCACGGCAAGCGATAATTATCGCTGGCTGTTGCTGATATGGCCCTTAGTGCCTATCATGCTAGTCTGAATGTAGTGCATAGATGTTATTGGCTGGTGGAAAGCCCAGGCACAGGAATCCATTGCACACAGCAGAAGGTGATACATTGAGCTCTGTGGGGACGAGGGTCAAAGGCCGACAACCTCATCCTGAAATTCATATGCCCCAAGGTTAGATAGAGTGGTCACTGACAGGCCGTTCATATAGCTCCCATATCCACTGAACTATTTTTATATGGCCTTTTTCCATGTACAGTTGCACTCTCGACTTAACCCCTGTTCTCTCCTGTCTGCATAGCCCACTGTGTGTGAATTAAAAAATACAGCAGACACCATACCACCAACATCATATGGGGCATAATTGCTTTCAGCTGGTGTGGTGTGGTGTGAGAGGCTCAGGCTGTATAGCTTGGTTGCCATGGTAGCACAATATCATTCAGAACATAATCGGACATAAAACATTGAGCCATAAATATCGTTTGTAACAATGCTGCCACGTGGTAATTAATAAAACAGAAACCTACTTTAAATGGAAGAATACACCAGTATATGAAATTTAGTGCACAATAGGCATAATTCACAAAGAAGGGAAATTACAGATGAAGATCTTCCCATCTGCTTGGTTGTAATTGTTTGACTTTCAGGAATTCACAATCAGAAGTATGCCTGGAAAGCTGCACCCCCAGCAATGACCTGCTCTCAGAAAGTCCTGCTAGGGCAGCCTGGAAATCCTTTATGAGGTAGCAACAGTGGTTACAAGTGCTGTTACCCACCGTTGCTACGTCATAGCAGCGAATTACTGGATTAAGAATCCAGTCATCACTCTATGAGAGCCATGCTTAACATGAAGAATTTGCTCAAAAATCATGCATATTACACAGCATATATTGTTCAGGTTATCTTTATGAAAATGATACACAAAACAAACCTTGTGGACAAAAATCATGCCAGATACCGACTGAAGACTGGTGTAATTAGAAATTGTCTGGAAACCATGGCACACATCAGTTTCACAATTCCTGCAAGATATATAGGGGCATATTAACAAGGGCTTTATCTCCGCTTTTTTGGCTTTAAAAGCCAAAGAAGCGGAGATAAAAATATCGCCCTATCAACAATAGGGTGCAAACATGCAAAATTGCATGTTAGCACCCTTTTTCACTACGCTTCCCTTTGCATCTCTAATGAGATGCAAAGTGGGCGTTCCAGAGCAAAATAATAGGAGAAATGTTGCTAAGCGACATTTCTCCTATTATCAAGCTTCACGCTAACCCTGTTAGAGACAAAAAAAGCAGTGCTAACCACGGTTAGCGCTGCTTTTTTACGTCTGCTAATTTTCAGACTTAGCCTTGTAATCCAATGGGAGGTGGATTACATGGCTAAATCCACCATGGGATATCAACAAGGATATCCGTATCCTTGTAGTGTTATCGCTGCATTACCAGCGATAATCTCCCAAAATGACTCTATCGCAGGATTTTTTAGCGCCTAGGCGGTTGGCGTTGTTAATAACGCGATAACCAGGCGATATTATCCCGCGAAAGCGGGCGTTAAAAAAATTAACGCTAAGCGCCCTTAGCGTTAATTTTCCCTGCTCCTTGTTAATATGCCCCTTACTTCTCAAAGAATATTCCGTAGAGTGAAAATTATGCATAGAAGTGTAACAAGGAGAAAATACAAAAAGTACGCCCAACTCAAAAATTAGAAATTACATAAAGATTTTGTTTGTCTAAGTAAAATTGTCTACGCCCAATTTCTCTGCATTTTTCATAAAATGGTGATATGGGGAAATAAAAATTAAAACGAGTGAGTGAAATACTGGTTTACGCAATTTGGCTTTCTCTTGTAAAAAGAAGAGCAAACTGGTAATTTCGTAGCTCAGATTGTATTTTAGTAAAACACGTTTTGCTTTAGTAAACAAAATGATCTCCGTGGAAAGGTTAAAGGTATTTGAAAGTACTGACCGTGTGGTACTGCTAACAATGGTCCCTGATGGCCACTTGAACCTTTGACCTTTCTTGAATTGATTGATCTCTATATGAAGGAGAATAGTAAAGCTCAGCACAGTTGTTGGCTCTGTCATCGAAATGCACCGCTTGGAAAATAACGGACATGGGGAGATTAAATTAATATCTGACTGGTTATCCCATTACATAAAGTCACAGTTCACTGATGATTGAATCACGAATTAAGAAAAAATATGTACAGCGATGACAGCATCCATGTGACGTATGACTGTTGAACCACTGTGTTTTGTAGTTTGCTTATGTAACATTTTGCAAGCATTTTCTCGAATCAGTATTTAGTAAGCTTTTTATGCACTAGTTCCTTAGTTAAAAAAAAACCACACACATTGCTTTGCAGTTTGCGGAACGGATAAGACGGTTCTCTGAGCACGCAGCCTTATTTTATCGCTTTAAAACTAAAACTCCCACCTCAAACACTTCAGCTCCACCGTTCAAATAGACTACTAAAAGCTTGCTGACTGTGTTCAGTTTACAATACCCGGTGGAGAGAATGCCTCAGTAAAGAAAAAACATATTTAATGTGTAAGAAGCTGCTCGGGTCACGGAGGTTAGTGGCTGTGGAGTTAGCTTCTTTGGAAGCTTCTAGGAAGCGCGTCCCCCGCCATAAAAGAAGTGTCTCTTTGTTGAATATCTGAAAGTCAGCATGACCTCTAACAGAGTGATAGGCAGGCAGAGCTGCGGCGCACTAGACGTGCCTGGTATCTTTCCACAGCTTAATTTTTTATCCATTCAACAGTTATCCATTTTTCAGGCTATTATTGTCACACATATTTGAAATCTCAGAACAGGATGCAATGAAAACATGCAAGATGCGAGAAACCAATGATATAGACTCCACTATAATCACAACAACATACACAAAACAAAAATGTTATGTTTAAAACTGTCCACATGTAGCTCACTTTTCCGGTAAACGTCATAGGTCGATCATATAATAATTTTGTTTACACTGGTGCTTGGCCATAAGCACTGGGGGCAGATTTACAAGCCCCTTGCGACAATTTTACGCCACCGCTGCGTCACTTTGTGATGAAGCGGCGGCGTAAACATTGCGCCACTATGCGACATATTTACAATGTGACGCATCTAGTGAGATGTGTCACGTTGTAAAGCCCTGGGCTACATTATACCTGCGTCAGGTATAATGTATGCAGGGTGGGCGTCCCATCGCAAGGAAGCCCTGTAAAAGTGACGCAGTGAAATCTGCAAGATTTCACGGAGTCACTTTTACATCCCCACTGCCTCAAATCCTTACGCCTGCTTGAAGCAGGCGTAAGGAGTGACGCAGCATATTAGGTATAGGGCACCCCGAGTAGCGCTGGAGTTGCGTCGCGCTTGCGACACAACTCCATCACTGCGTGTCACCCTTACGCTGACAGATGCGTCACGCATCTGTCTACCCTTGCAACACGATGCACCGCATTGTAAATGCGACGCATCCATGGTGGCGCAAGGGGTGACTTGAGTCACGCAAAATAACTGGCACATCCCTGCTAATATGCAGGGATGCGCCAGTTATTGTAAATCTGCCCCTGGAGTGCGTGTAAACTCATTTAACGCTACGCTCTGTTTTGCTGTGGTATGTTATTATGTTTTTTTGGTGTTATTTTGCTTTGTGTTATTGTTATTCTGTTTTGCTGTAGGATTACTATAGCAATGTCAAGGAATGCTGCCACATTTCCAGCAAAAAGCAGCAGATATATTTAAAGTCCCTTTGAGGAGACGCCATTTACCACTGTCTAAAGTAGAAAAATACAGTTTCACTAGATATTCACCTAATTAAAACACAGTTAGGCCCAACACTGTGGCAGTGACTAGCAACCCCAGTGCTTCACGTACGGCCCCTGTCACTAAATGTTACAACACAACTAATGAAGACACGAGCCAGGACCCATTTGTCACGATTGTTTTATGTGAAGATGTCGATTTTGAGACTGTAGATGAGTTATTGTCATGACAGTTTGAACAAAACCTAAATATTAGCACTTTTTGCACATAATAATGAGATCCGTTTACAACTTTTCCATGGAGAATTACAAAATGAAGGGGCATATCAGCAACAACCGGTGATAATTATCGCTAAGCGCACTTAGCGCTAGGATAATTATCGCCGGCTAGCATGGATTTTTATCGCTGAGATAGCGTGCTATTAGCAACGCTTATCTCAAAAGCGATAAAAACCCTCACGCTAACTGCCTAACGTGAGATTATCGCTGGAAACCCAGCGATAATGTCACGAAATGTGGCGTTAGCTTGTTGATAGGGACTCACAAACTTAGCCATGATATCCTCCTTCCATAGGATATCATGGCTAAGTCAGTCCTTAAGCAGGTGTAAGGAAAGTAGTGATAACAGGGGTTATCGCTACTTTTCTTGCCGCTATGCTTCATTGCGTGGGGCTTGATGATAGGAGAAATGTCGCTTAGCGACATTTCTCCTGTCATGTCAGGTCAGGAACGCCCACTTTGCATCTCATGAGAGATGCAAAGCTGGGCGTTGGGAATTACTACGCTAACGCAAGTTTTCACGCATTAGCGTGAGCTTGCTCATTAGGCGATAAAATTATCGCCTCGGCTTGCTGATATGCCCCTATGTTTTTTTGGTGTTATTTTGCTTTGTGTTATTGTTGTTCTGTTTTGCTGTAGGATTACTATAGCAATGTCAAGGAATGCTGCCACATTTCCAGCAAAAAGCAGCAGATATATTTAAAGTCCCTGTGAGGAGACACCATTTACCACTGTCTAAAGTAGAAAAATACCGTTTCACTATATATTCACCTAATTAAAACACAGTTAGGCCCAACACTGTGGCAGTGACTAGCAACCCCAGTGCTTCACGTACGGCCCCTGTCACTAAATGTTACAACACAACTAATGAAGACAGGACCCATTTGTCACAATTGTTTTATGTGGAGATGGCGATTTTGAGACTGTAGATGAGTTATTGTCATGACAGTTTGAACAAAACCTAAATATTAGCACTTTTTGCACATAATAATGAGATCTGTTTACAACTTTTCCATGGAGAATTACAAAATTAAAATGTGTTTTTTTATTGAGCGCATTACAGTATTCGAATATATTATCTTTCGTATTTCCAAATAACGCAGGCCCAATATAAATCCATGCAATTTAGTATTTGTTAATTTTCCGTTTTTTGTAAGACATTTATATAAACAGGCGAAAATCACAAATGGCAATGTTTGACATCTCACAATATGTAACAGTATTGCGACTGATTAGAGAAGGAACGGTAAATAAACCAGCGATCCTGTCCTGGCCCTGTTCTGAAGAGTATACAGGGTTTTCAATATATTTCAAAGTTTTCATTAGGACATTGCAGTGTCATCAATTCCTGCTAAACCAAACAATATTCATACAACATTATTACACTTTTCCATTAAAATGTAATATAAACACTCGTTTAAAAACAAAGATGATCATCCCTGAATGGATGATGGACAGCAGAGGTGCTGTGTGTCTTGAAGGTAAAGGTCATGTTCTCAGAAGAGTTGCTGCCAGTCTTCTTTACCTCCCACTTACACTTCACTTATCACCTGATGCCCTCTTCACCCTTAGATTATTCTCACTTTTTTTTTAGAAAGTGCAATCCTTTTTTTTTTATTTCAATACTTTTTATTGAGATTTTGTATAATAATACCAGCACATACAAAGCTAAACATTTAGTCACACAAAAACATTGAACATGCACAGAATCCGTGAAAACTATATTCTACGGTACCCCCTATTTCCTTCTATTTCTTTTATAGTCTGCCCTTCCCCTCTGTTCTAGTAAAGAGTCTAGTTTGTGTAGAGAAGAGATAGGGGCCTGAGCTGCGTTAAGTTTATAGGAGCATAGATAGAAAGAGAGAGCTTGGTAGTTTATTCTGACAGCTATTAGGCTGGAGTAGCACCCGCTTTTTTCATGGGGTTCGTATGGGCCTATGTATTTGTCCATAGATGTCCACATCCCTCTGTTGGGTTGTCTCCACGATGAGTCTTGTAGGGACAACGTATTCGCACCTCTAAGATATGTTACCCAGTTGAGCCACCCTTTGAACGGTGCCTTGGATGTGTTCTTCCACTTATTTAGAATCATTTTAATCCCTGCAGTAAGCAAAAGATTGAGTAGATCGCTGTCTCTTTGTGATAGTCCTGAAGACGTTTTGTCTGGAGCAACCTCAGCTTTCGTTACCAGATCCTATTCATTGGGAGTAAGAACCTATATGGCAGAAAAAAAGATACAGTAGGGATGTGAGAATTTCACGTAATTTGCTTTTGTGTAAATACATACATTTCAGAAAAATTACGCTAAATGCTAATCTGGCATTTAGAACTGATAAATGGTGCAAAGAACACAAGTTCGGTGAACAACAGTTCCCGAATCTCTGTTCATTGGCGTTGTTCCTGTATTTCTGAGATAGAATTTTCACCCGAGCAAAAGTAAAGATAAACAGTGTGGCATAATGGCAGGATTCCACGTAACAAGCCTGAGGCGAAATGCTGAAAATTATGTCACAATATACCACTGTAACAAAAATGTCACCCGTACCTAGAAAGGATGAAGATTAAGGTTTTCAGGAAACAAGACAATTTGTTGTGGCAGGTTTTCCATAAAGGACCTCATTGTATAACCGACTGACAAGCCAATGTTGTTCTTCAGCAGAAAACGAAACATTTAGTAATTGACTTTCAAATGCTTAGCATGGGATTTACGTATAGAAGAAGGCCGCTGGTAGAGGAGCATCGCCCCCCTGCCAGCAGCTGCAAAACTCAAAAAATAAAACGACAATAACAAGAGGTTATTATTGTTTTATTTTTAGAACGAGTCTTGCGGATGGGGCCAGACGATGAAAGGCTGGAGGTGGAGTTTTAAGACTGCTGTCAGTACGCATGTCGGTTTGGCCGACTGTCTCAGGCCAGCCAAACTGACAAGAGCACTGCCTGTTGCCAACCCGAGCTGTATTGCCAGGTTGGAGACGTGCAGGCACAGGCTTCCAGTTTCCCTGCGAGTGCAAATCGAGGGTGCTCAGGCCAACTCTGACGCTTCTTTCATGCATGAGAACAGCGTCAGAATTAGCCAAGCTGAGTCCGGGAGCCGATGCAGTGCATCAGAAGAGCACCGAGTACGTGATGCGGCGAGCAGAAGGTGAGTGGTTTTCTTTTCTTTTTTTTTCTCACTGTTGCCCCCACCTTCCCCCCACCTTGCCAACCTGTCCTCGTACCAGCTGCCACCGAAAACATGGTTGATGTGTTGGTGTTTGATTTGGTGAACCTGGCAGGAGTGGTACAGTTGCCATATGGCAATGCGGACAAAGTAAAAACAAAAATGTGTTACAAGTACAAAAAAGTACTAATCAGAAATTGACAAAAAAATGAACATATGGAATAACCAGCACATACCAAATATTCACACAGTACATGTGAGCTAAATTGTAAATGATAATCAATAAACAATAAGCTATAATGCAATGGTTCAATGACACATCCTGGTAAAAAATATAGTAGACAAAAAAATTGTTTCAAAAATATTGTTTACCAGAATATCGTGAGTCTGTACTTTTAACAGTAAGTACCAAAATATTGTTAACACTAATGATCCAAAAATATTTAAAAATATTTATTTTTTAATGTAGAGTTTAAAGTAGTACATATTAAATATTTTAATATATACATTTGATATAATGTAAATTAAATGAATTGCACTAATATTCAATACTATGCGTAAATATATATTTATATCAACACTCACATCCATATATGTTTGTGTTTATATAAATTAATGTGTGTGTGTATATCTATATCTTTATCTATATATATATATTATGTTACACTACATATATATACATATATTTATATATGCAGTGTAACATAGTTAATACAATATTTTAAAAAAATACATACACAATAAAATCACAAAAATATAAATACTTCAATAAGAAAAATAAAATTAGTGTTGTTGACAATAAACACAATATTAGAAATATAAATCTTCTATCAACACATTTACTAAAAATACTCTAAACAATTAAATACATTTTAAAATAAAAACAAATAATATAACATTAAAAAAACAAACAAAATAATGCAATATATATTAATTATGCTATTTCCACATCTAGTTTATGCAACAGTAGGGAAAGTGTTGGTCTTCGGAGGAGTTAGATTGACATTTTCCTACTTTAATCCTTACAGCAGTATGGAAAGCATTGTACTTCGGAGGGGTTACATTTACTATTACCACTCCAGTTTAAGCACAAAGCATTGGACTTCGGAGGGTTGAACTTTAGTAGTAACTCCACATCTCTCGTCCTCAACCCAGTTTATTACCAATGTGGATTGCAACCAATCATAGAAAACAAAAACAGGAAATGCTAACTAATCCCACTCACTCTCCAGCAGGGTTATAAGCACATAGCCGTACCATGGCACTTCCTATTTTAGTTTCCTGTCGACTTTATCAAGGACAGAAACGCATGAGGCATCTGCCATGCTTTTGCCTCCAGCTTTCTTTTATTTGAGAGGACTCTCTTCCCCTGCTAGGTTTGGGAGGAGGTCCTCTTTCAACGTGGGAGCAGTGAAGAATTGGGTGCACTGGCCTCCATCTCACTCTGAGACCTTAGGTGAGGGATCGACCCATTAGAACTGCTCGGATTCATGTTTTTTACCGCTGTATCTCACAAGATTTGGTTGCTGCCTTGTGTGGTGCTGGCCACTTCAATCTTTAATATATCCGGATATTCGATCGGAGTTGAGCAGCAGATACTTCTGCTACTGAGCGCTTTCACTCAGCTTCAGTTTTAGGAGTTTCTTACGCATGCATTAGGGTAAATCTCTGTGATGCATGGTATTTGCTGTTGGGCATGTTGGTCAAGTTTGAAATGTTTTGTTCTGGAGTGCTTCAGTGGTATATATATAAGGAAGCTGTAAAAGCTGGCATTTGTGAGTTGTGTCGCTTTGAGCTTGTTCCTATTATGGGGAAGCATTCCACTAAGAGAAGGTATTGTTCACCTTATTCTTTTACTAGCCATTTGTTTTCTCCCTCGCCCCCTCCTAATAAAAAGCGTTCTGTGGGTGAAGAATCAAGAGTAATACAATTCATTTGGAGACCTTGACTTCTTTGAATAAAAAGAAGAATAACAACTCTCTATAGTATTGATCTACAGAGGCTTTCCTCTGACATTACAGAGTTACATGATTTGGATACTTCAATGCAGGGGGCAAGGGAACATGCAGGAAAATATATTGTTTAAGAAATGTTACCTGAACGTTTGTCCTATGTGAGGGAAAATGAGGGGTTTCCTCAGAGGGAGATTCTTTCATCTTCTAAGGACTCTGTCTTTCCTCAGTTTAAGCAGCCTTCCTGTGCTTCACTGCCCATACATCAGTTTGTTCAGTAGGTGATCCTTAATGAATGGAAAGATCCAGAGATGATTTTGATTCAACTTTTTGTGGCCAAATTATATTCACTGGAAATGATAGAAGAATTTCTGCCTGACTCTGCATGTTGACTTGGTGGTTGCGAGTCTGGTGGGCCATTTATCAATGTCAAAGGACAATATTCTGAAGGATGCTGCTGATAAAAGCATTGATACCCCTTTGAAGAAGGCGTAAACGGGGTCACATCTGGCTTTGATGTCTGGTATACATGGGGTATGTGTGGTTTCAAATATGGAAAAACAAGCAGATTTTATCCAATATTACTTTGACTCTGTGAGAGCTTCAGCTCTATAACCTTATGCTTCTATTATGGCTCGCTGCAATTTGTTTTTGAAAGGGTGGGATACTGATTCACCCGAATGATCTGCCACCCTCAAGATGCTATTCATTGGAATCCGTCTTTTTGGTAAGAAGTTGGGGGATAAAGTACACAAAATTCATAAAGAAAGAAAGCATTCTTTTCTTTACAGAAACAACAACAAACTAAGACTAACATCATTCCTTCCAAATCTTTTAGTCAGCCATCAAGACAGCAGCAGACACACACAGAAGGGAGTCAGAATTTTCAGGGGAAACCCTTTCATTCCAGATATCAAAAAAGCAGAGACAAGACTCCGATCCTTCAAATCAGTGCCACTAAACATGCTGAATTCCAGGAGGGTGATAGAGTACTGCCATGGGTAGGTGGCAGGTTAGCACAGTTTCGGACAGATGAGTCCTAGAAATCATTTGCAATGGGCACCAGATTGAGTTCTCAATGATCCCAGTGCATTCAAGGACAACAATCAACACCCCTCTTCTGAAAGATCTGATCAGAAGGTTGGCATTGAAGGAATGCATTCAATCGTTCTTCTTGAAGAAAGCAATTATCTCAGTACCTTCCGACCAACAGGGGAAGGGAGTGTACGCCATCATTTTTCTCATACAAAAAATGGATGGGGGATTTTGGATTGTAATAAATTTGAAATCCTTGAACAAAAACGTGTGCAAGATCCCATTCAAATGGAGACATTGCAGTGTAATATACCATTCATACAGGCACATTCTGTGATGACAAGATTGGATCTCATGGACGCATATGTACACAAGTACACATGCCCGGGGTCATCCAGGTCTCAACAGTATCGCTGGTTTTGTGAGGAAGGCCATCATTGGCAGTACTGTGTTCTTCATTTTGACCTCAGCTCCTCACCATGAGTGTTTGTCA
Organism: Triturus cristatus; assembly: GCF_964204655.1. Taxonomy (NCBI): domain Eukaryota; kingdom Metazoa; phylum Chordata; class Amphibia; order Caudata; family Salamandridae; genus Triturus; species Triturus cristatus. Next base: position 672,952,156 of record NC_140591.1, on the reverse strand, counting down.
AAGTGGTGGCTCCTTTGGCTGCCCATCTCCATCTTCAAGGCGTCTCCCTGTTTCCATATCTGGACGATTGGTTGATTCAGGCCCCATCGGTCCAGGTCATAGAGCAGCATCTGGATCTGGCCATATCACCGTTAAAAGTTTATGGCTTTCTTCTAATTTTTTTTTAGAAAATTCAGCTTTACCATCAACATTGACTCAATTCATCGGGACCCTTTTTGACTCAATTCAAGGGGAAGTATTTCTTCCTCCAAGCCGGATCCTGAGTTTGCAGTCCCTACTAGGTCTCTTGACGAGTCAGTCATCTGCCAGCCTAGCTCAGGGGTTGGTGGTGCAGGGACATATGGTGGCCATGGTGTTTACGGTACCTTGGGTGAAACTCCACTTACTTCCCTTGCTCTGGCTTCCGCATACGTGTTTTAGTTTTCCCATTCAGAATATTGATATGCAAATCCCTGTGTTGTCAGCAATCATCCAGGAGATGTAGTGGTGACTTCATACTCTCAAACTTCTAAAAGGAATGATCCTGCATTCTTCCTCGTCAATAGTAGTGATGACGGATGCCAGCTCTCTGGGTTGGGGTACACCATTGAATGATATTTCAGTTGAAGCTTGTTGGAGAAACTGGGAAATAAAGCATTTATCCAACTGGAGGGAACTGTCTTCAATGGAGAGAGCCCTTCACTTCTTTCAGCCTCAAGTAAAGGCGTTCAATGTGGTCTTTCGATCAGACAACACTATGACAGTGACTTACATAAATCACCAGGGCAGCATGCACAATCACTCTCTCAACTGGGTTGTGTGCTGAATTAGTCTGTGAGAAGAGACACATCTCCTCTGCCTTTCTGTAATACACATCAGGGGAGAGAAAAATGTAACTGCAGATGTGCTCAACCGCACGTTCCCCTCATCACTGTCTCTTTGTTTTTCCAAAAAGGTTTTTCATTCAATATGCCAGATATTCAGTCTTTCAGCAAAGGGACTGTTTGCATCCAAGGAAGATGCTCCACTCCCACTGTTCTGCTCGAGAACAAATGAAGTGGGTGCCTGGGTAGTGGATGTATTCAGCCTATAATGGCCTCACTACTTCCGTATGCTTTCCCCTCATTTCCACTGATGCAAGGGTTTCTCAGGAAGGTTTAACAAGAGAAGGCACAAGTGGTGGCATTCATTCAATTTTGCCCATGAAAGTTGTGGTTATCTCTATTGAAGAGTTTAGTGGTCCGACCTCCATGGATTTTGCTACGGATTCCTTCTCCAGTGGAGTCACAGGACCTTCCTTTTCTGGTTCTGCTAACCCTAGCGGTCTGGAGGTTGTGCGGCGATCCTTAGAGAGGCAAGGATTTCCTTTGAATGTGATTGCTATGGTCCAGGAAAGGACCTACGTTACTGTCACATTCGAAACACAGGGTGTTGGAAATGGCCCTTTTTGCAGGGTTAGCCCTAAACTTTTTGCTTTTTCCTCCTTTTTTTTCCTGACCTGTATGTGTTGGTTTTAGGACTCTGGGCACTTCAACACTGCTGATCAGTGCTAAAGTGCATATGCTCTCTGTGTAAACTGTGTTTTGATTGGTGTTTCCATGATTGGCTATTTGATTTATGTGTCAGTCCCTAGTAAAGTGCACTGCGAGTGCCAGGGCCTATAAATCAAATGCTGTTGGTGGGCTGCAGCACTGGATTGTGCCACCCACGCAAACAGCCTGTAAAGTGTGTCTAAGGCCTGCCATTGCAGAGCCTGTGTGCAGCCTGGTGCTGCCATGTCGACTTGGCAAGTGCACACACTTGCAAACCCTTAACCTTTCCTTTTCTACATGTTAGTCACCCCTAAGTTAGGCCCAAGGTACCCCTGTGGGCAGGGTGCATTGTATGTGAAAGGTAGGACATGCCCTGGTGTGTGTGGTATGTCCTGATAGTGAATTACAGCCTACTTCGTTTTCACTATTGCAAGGCTACCTGTTCTCCATAGGAAAGAATGGGCAGTTAGATTATTACATCCTTTAATCCTAACTGACCCAGGGAACATGTTAGAAATTCAAGTTTAGTATGCCTGAACTCAGAATGATAAAATACATCTTTTAGTGAAGTTGGTTTTAACATTCTGAGTTTGAAATTCCACATTTAGAAAGTAGGTATTTTCTTGCCTAACAATCCAAACCTGCCTCTGCTAGGTTGTGTATTCCCTGTCTGGAGTTTGAGTGACAGGGCTCGGGAATTCCAGGAGACAGGGTGAGTCCGCCCAGTGGTGAATAGAGAGATCTGCTTCTAGATGGGAGGGAGGAGTTGCACCTGGGACCTGAATAGGGCTGTGCCTGCCCCCCACAGTGCTGGCTCCACCCCCTGTGGTGCGTCTGATGTCTCTGTCCTGCACTGTGAAAGGAGAAAAGGAATCATGTCAAGAGAGTGCTCCAGGGCTGCGCCTTTCCTCCACATTGCTGGCTCCACCTCCTGGGGGGCGTCTGATGTCTCTGCCCTGCACTCTGAAAGGAAAGAAGGAGTCATGTAAACAAAGAGCTCCAGGACGGACCAGAACTGGTTTGGACTAGGCAAAGGGCCCTCTGGCCTCAGAGGACAATGGATTTTGGGGTATTGGGGTATAAGTAATGGGACCCTGATCCCAAGAATTTAGATCTCGCTGGAATCAAGGAACCTGCCAAGACGAAGAGCTGGAAGAGCTGCCAGGAGGAGTACTGCCCCTTTGCTGTGTTGTTGCTTTGTTGGGTTGGCCTGCAGCTTCTGCTTCTGCCTTAGGCAGTGAAAGGACTGGACTGAACTTTCTCTTCTTGTGCGGAGTATCTCCAAGGGCCTGAACGGAGCTGGCCTCCTGTTAAGAAGTCTCAGGGACTGCAAAGACTTCACCAACCTCTGGATACCACTGCTGGAATCGCTGTTTCAGTTGCCACAGAGAAGAGGGAACCGCGACCGACTCTGTCAACCGACTCCGTCGCTGGCCTTGTGTCCTGAAGGCACCACAAGCCGCACCGACTCGCCCTGCACCGTAAGCATTGGTCTCACCGACTCCGTCACCGAGCCACTGCCTGCACCGCATCGAGAGACACCGCAACCTGCATCGCCTCGCTTCACTTCGCTGGCCTGGGCTCACTGCCACGATCGCTGCTGCCGCGACACCCGTGAACGACTCGTCACTCACAGCTGTCTGACTCGGCCAGTGTCACTTCCCGCCAACTGGCTCTGTCGCTCGCATCGCAACTTGCCAGCACCGCATCGAGCACCGCCCCACCCTGCACCGCCCACCTTGGTCTCACGGACGCCGTCTGGACGATCGTCACCGCTCCCCATTTTAAACCATTGGATTGTGTTGATTTGAAATGTATTTCTTTTAAGGTAACTTTCTTGGTTGGCATTACCTCAGCCAGACAATTAGGAGAAAGATCTGCTTTGCACTGCTCTCGTCCTTTTCTTCGTTTTCTGAATTATGCTGTGCTTTTGATGTGGGTTATTGGTTTTTGTCTTAAAACATGTAATTCCTCTCATGAATTGACTCTCCCTTCTTTCTATCCAGCCCTTTCTGAAGTGGAGGATGATTTGTTCCATTTGTTTGATGTTAAGCATGCTTTGTTTATTAACGATGGCAGGTATTCTGCCGTCAGAACATATGATTCATTGTTTGGGACTTTTGGGTTACCTGGCCTTGGGAAAAAGACATCTAAAGTTACTCTGAGCAGGTTGATAAAAGAGACCATTAAGTTAGCTTATCAGAGGTCTGGTATTCCTTTTCCTGTATCTGTTCAAGCAAGGTCCACAAGGGACACTTCTACCTCTTCGACTGAACTTAATGGTTTTCTCTTGGAGGGAATTTGAAGGACGGGCACACAGGCTTATGAATACACATTCATACACCACTACAGACTGAATGTGCACAGTCTGGTGGTACAAACCCAGTCCCACTTAGGAAAATCCTTTAAAAAATGTCCCAGGCTTGCCATTGCAGCCTGTATGCAGTTTTAAACTGCCAACCCAATTTGACAATTTGACCCCCTTGCAAGCCCTTAAACTCTCCTTTTACTGTATATTGGTAAACCCTAAGGTAGTCCCTAGATAGCCCATAGGGCAGAGTGCATTGGAAATAAAAGGCTGGACATGCAATTTTATGTTTTACATATCCTAGTAGTGAAACACTCCTAAATTTGTTTTCACTATTGTGTGGGCAACCTGCCCCATAGGATAACATTGGCTTGCTTTATTATATTTAATAAGTACTACATTTTTATTGGGACCGGGGAGACAGTTCATGTTTGGTTCTTATGAAATTGTATTGAAAAATCTACTTTAATAGTAAAGTCAGATTTTAAATTATAGGTTTGAAAATTTTACTTTTAGAAATTGGGAGCAGTTTTTGCCCCTCATTTAGCAAATATCTGTGCACATCATTGTTAAACCTGGCCCTTTTTGCAGGTCTATACCCACATGTGTTGCCTTTTGCCTCCTATTTTTCTGACTCTGTTTTCATTGGTTATAGGATTATGGGTACTTTACTGCTGCTGATCAGAGCTTAAGTGCATATGCTCTGTGTAAATTCTAAATATGATTGGTTATCCATGATTGGCATATTTGATTTACTGGGAAGTCCCTAGCAAAGTGCACTGAGTGTGCCAGGGCCTGTAAATCAAATGCTACTAGTGGGCCTGCAGCACTGGTTGTGCCACCCACATGAGTAGCCCTGTAATGTGTCTCCGACCTATCACTGTAGTGTCTGAACGAGTAGTTTTGAACTGCCGTGTTGACCTGGCAAGTGCACCCACTTGGTAGGCCCAAACCTTCCCTTTCTTTACATGTAAGGCACCCCTAAGGTAGGCCCAAGGTACCCCCATGGGCCGGTTCAGTGTATGTGAAAGCTAGGACATGTACTGGTGTGTTTGACATGTCCTGATCGTGAAATACTGTGTATTTTGTTTTTTATAATTGAAAGGCTCTCTGTCCTATAGGCTTTCATTGGGGCTGTGCTGTAACATTTTACGTGTAGCTTTCAATATGGATCAGATGGAAAAATATAGTTTAGGCTCTCTGAACTCAGAATTTATTAACGCACCTGTTGGTAGAAGTGGTTTTTAAATTGCGAGTATGAAATGCCACTTTTAGAAAGTGGGCATTTTCTTACTTTACCATTCTGTGTGTCTTTGATTGTTTGTGTAGTCAGCGTCTGGTGTTGGAGTGACAAGAGCTGGGGATGTGAATTTACTCTAAACAATCACAAGGGGGGTTGAGGTGTGCCCTGCCTTGCCTGGATGACTCATTACTGGGCTGAATAGACCTGGTCTGCATTTAGAGTGGTGGGAGGAGTTTTGTTTGTACCTGAATAGGCTGTGTCTTATTTGCACAATGCTTCCTCCACCCCATGTGGTCATGCTGCACCAAGGAGACCAGGACTGGTTTGGACTGGAATCAGATACCCTTGCAACAAAGAGAACAATGGCACAATGGTGTATAAGTATTAGACCATAGACCCCAGGACTTTAGATTACTTTAAGAAACAAGAGGACCCTGCCTAGAAGAGGAGCAGGAGGACTGCGTAGGGAGCGCTAACTTTGCTGTGTGAGGGGTGGGTTGGCCTGCAGTTGCTGCTTCCCTCTGTGGTGGAGGAAAAGGACTGACTCTTTTTTCCCTGCTGTGGTATCCTGCTTCTGAAGAAATCTCCAAGGGCCTGTGTGTTCTGGCTGCCTGTTTTACAAGACTCAGGGACATCAAAGTCTTGGGTGCTTTCACTTGGATTTTCCAAGATCTGGTGCTTCTACTTTAATCTGCCAGGTGCTGAGCTTTTGCTTTAATTTGCCATGTGCTGGTTATTTTACCTCAATCTGACATGTTTTGGTGCTCGTGTGGCCTTTGTTTGCCCACCGCACGTTGTGGAAAGCCTCTCTGCGCTGACTGAGGAGCACTCATACTTCCATCCCCCTTCCACATAAACAAGCAGCGACTGAGGCCTTGCCCTGTCATGAGGTCTTCAACCCCAGGAAACCGATGTGCAGCCAATCCCCTGCTGGGAGAGTGTAGCAGGGCTGCCAAGCGTTGCCTGGTAACCGACTCCAGAAGATCTCCACAGCGGCCGGCAGGGCCGGACTGGCCGTAGCAGGCACCAGGCAATCCCCTGGTGGGCCGCACGGGTGGGGGCCGGTTTTGGGCCCCTTGTGGCCATTTTTGTTACAGGGCCGTTTTTGCAGCATAGCTGCAAAATCGGCCCTGTAACATAATCGGCTGAAAACCGGCCCTGGCAAAGAGATCGGCGGCACCCCCAACCCCCCAAGGGGGTGGCCGAGCACTTTGTCATGGCCGGATTTGGTTCCCAGTCCGGCTCTGGCGGCCGGCACTGCCTGTCCAGGCCTCCAGATGCTCCCGAGCAAGCAGAGGGAGAAGCGGCCTCTGAAGCAGCCCTGCCCATCACCGGAAGGAGCCTCATGGGATTGGGTGAGATGGGGAGATAAGGGAAGGACCAAGGGAGTGTCCTGCTGCCTCTACGCCAGGCTAACGCAGGCCCCCTTTGTTTGTAACCAAGGCCAGCCAGTCAGCCGAGCGGGGAGGAATCTTCGACAGAGGTCCTGTTTGGCCCCATTGCTCAAATGTACCGTTGTGCTCTTCCCCAAACCTGGTCAGCGACCAGCAACCAGAGCAGCAGTAGCACCCAGGGAAGGCGATGGTCAGGAAACAGCACCACCGTGTTAGCTACATGGTGGGGATCAGAGCAGTTTCTCCCCCCACAATTTTGCTGAAAACCTTAGTAAGGTTATTTGATCTGCTTCTACTGACCCTGGTAGAACCTGGTTCTCTGTAGCAGAAGCACATTCTGAATATAGGCGACATAACCAAATATTCTCTACCTTGCCTCACTCTTGTGCACAAGCACTCAATGTTATCAATGTTATTCCCAGTAAGTTAAATTCTCATGGTGGGTTCATTTTTTGATATGTGCAACTGATAAGTATTGATGTAATGCACTACTTGTCATGCCATTGAGATTTGCCCACTCAGCAAACTATCTATGGTTTATGTGATTTTGGGTCTAATGTGCTTTACATATGATACACAGTGAATGTGGTCTTATTATGTTTGCCTATAAGTGATTTCTGATCTATGTGTTGTCATGACATTTTCCTGGTTGACATAGTGATTTATGTGATTGTGGTCTATGTGTTATATACAATATATGAGACATTTTTATAGCACCTTGTGTGGAGTCTCTTTTTGTGGTATATGTTGTGTTTCACTGGTGTGTGTGTGTGTGTGTGTGTTGCGCAATCATTTTACACATTGCCTCTGGGATAACCCTGACTGCTCTGCAAAGCCACCAAGTGGGTGAACAGGGGTTATCTTGGGTGTGTAACCCCTTTAACCTAACTACAGTAGTGGGTTCTGCCTGACTCAGGTGCATATCCTAGCCAACCAGAAACCCAATTTCTAACAATCATATTGAGCAACCACATGTACTTTCAAATCACAATAGATTTTGCTCCAACATTAAATGTTGGGAGCGTTGCTTTGGTGACATTTTTCTAATCTGGCCGGGCCCTGAAAACCTCTTTCAAGCATTTTTGAGGTATCTTAATGAAGTCCAGAAACTCCTGACATTCACATGCACTATACACAAGTCAGAAATTTCCTTCCTTGACCTTACCATCCAACATGAAGAGGATAAACTTTCTACAAGCCTATATAAAAAGCCCACAGAGAGGAACACATCTTAGCCTACGATAGTAGTCACCCTAGGGCACTATGGGATGGTCGACCATTTGGCCAATTCCTGCGAATTGTACCCATAATCATGACTACTTCAGGGAGGCCTACTTCAGGGAGACAAACTGGTGGCAAGAGGTTATCTAAAAAGAATAGTGAAAATCTCCATAACATGTGTGGCATTGTCCAAGAGAGGAACTCCTAACTCCACAACCCCCCCCTCCCTTGAACAAATGGCTTGTGTGACCACTTTCTGCCCAAATACTACTAAGGTCCAAAATTTGATCTAAAAACAACTGGCACCTAATTGAAAGCATTACAAAACCCCATGTTTGCTTTTAAAATACAGAAAAATATCAAAGACTATTTGATCCATTCTTCTAAACAAGGTCCCAATGCCACTAGATCAAGAACTCTTGAAACTATTTGGTGTCTCCCCCAACGGAAAGGTCATTTTCAGTAGGGCAACTGTATTGCATGTACATTTTCCTTTGACACAAAGTATTTTGAACATGGCAGCAGACTTCGTTGTGCAGTACCAAATGCACCCTTGGTGGCACTTTTTACAGAAATGACTCCTACTGTGGAAGATCTTAAAAGGCATGTGATTGACATGGCAGTTTTACCTGAAAGAGATAGGGACATTACCCGCATTCTGCAAAAAATGGAATGCAAATGGATGGAGTATTGCACCTCCATCGATCAAGGATTAACAGTTCAGAAGAAAGGAGAAGCTTGGTCAACACTCTTGCCACTTAATTTTGGCCCTAATTCCTTGAATTCCTGTTTCCTGTTGAAGATAATTGAGGAAACATAGAGATGCACTATCAATGTAAATACTAATATTGGACTTTTATTTTTAATTATCCTTTAATAGTTCATTGGCCAGCACCATAATTTTGATGCACCATTATGTTACAATTCAAAAGTATGACTTTTGTTGTTGGATAGTATTGGGAATATTCCTCTTATTTTCTTTTTCTATCCCACTCTTTTCCCTACACCACTTCTTATTTTATAAACAGAACCCCCACTTGTGTCATGCTATTTTCTGATACAATGCGGTTCATAAGACATACCCATCGCACACTGCTCGGCTTGACATTCCATACCAGAGACGCTCTTGTCTCTCTCCATTTTAGTCTATCACATCCCTGTAGACGGCATGACGTGCATGTTGCTAGCTGGCTGCCATGCCAAGCTACCTAATTGGATGCACTAGGTGCCCTGCACTAGCAGCATTGGCGTTGGGAGTATGACTTTGACAGTCTTCCTCTTTAATTCCTGTGTGGACATGGATTTTCCTTTCCGATCCATCGACTTTGGGAGGCTGACTTCGGCAGTCCTTCAATTTCATTCCTTTGTGGACGAAGACTATCCTTTCCGGTCCTTGTGATACAGTGAGGCTGAACGAGTAAGCCTACTCTCTTCAAATCAGATTCAGGGCTCCACCGCGGACTTAAATGTACGTGCTCTGGTGCCTTTGTGAAAATCATAATAATGCTCACAATGATTCTTGAAGTCTCCGACACACATCCTCTTTGCCTTTTAACAGCGACATACATCTGATGTGACAATAGCCCTTGAGGCCCTTATTGTTCAAGAATCCTCATTCTCTGCGCTGGTTCACTTCTCCTCCCCCGTCACTAGGGTAAGTTTTAACAGCTAACTTAGCCCGCATAATAAACAACCATGTTGAGAATTCAGCGACTTATTTTATATTTTAATTACATTTTTATCTTTATTTTTAATTCCTTTCATTTTTTCAACAAGCACCCGGCTTCTTACGGTGTAAACTTCAATAATTGGGACACATTGCCCATTTAATTATCAGGTACGCATTCCATCCTCTGACTGTCTTCACTACTCAAATTACTTGCGGTCCTTTTTGTTTTTTATCTATATATTTTTTTCTATTGTTTCATTTCAAATGTCCCTCATCTTAAAGTCCTGATGAGACCCCCTATCTATTACGCAGTCGAAACATCGCCGACTAATGTCGTAACAAACCATATCGGCCCCCTTTGATATCCAAAAGTGGCCCCTTTAGAATATTGCTTAGTTGTGAATGGTCATGTTTGTATATTAAGAAACCTTATTAGATACTGTATTATGTTACATTTCATTTTCTTTGGGTTTTTTTCCCGTGGGACAATGAGCACTGCCTAGTTTTCAGTAAGATAATACTGTATAAAACTCAAATATTACTTATATAAAACAAAAATTGTTCTCCTTTTTGTTTGAATATAACAATATCTCCTTTTGACATCCTAATCTCTGGTTGAAATGTGCATTTGTGTAGCTACGTATCATTTACTTGTACATTGTCCACAAGAACCATTGTTGTGTGATACACAACATACACTTTTAGGAAGTTTGCATTTTCCTGCCCTTAGTCCTTTGTGCCAAGAGCCTGTCTTGGGCCACATGACTGGGTGTAACTGAAAGTTAGACTTTGAGGATTCCTCCCAGATAGTCACACAATAGAGGGATTAGGTCTGCCTGAATGTGCATCTGGTAGAAGGATAGGGGGCAGAGCAGAGCACAGCCCCACTTTCAACTGAATAGGCTGTGCTCTGCCTTCACACTAGGGACCTACCACCTCTACATTGTCATTAAAGCCAGCTTGGAGGCAGGGCAGGAGAGTCAAGTAATTTAGTGCACTTCGAAGAACCTTTCTAGAAGCTTTCTCACCTTCCATAAGAAAGGAAACTAAGTAGAAAAATAGGACCCTCAGAACCACTTTTGAGTTCCCTCTTGGACTGTGAAGGACTCTCAGAGGACCTGCTGTGCACTCTGCAAGACTGCTTTGCTGTACCTAGAAGGGCTGCATTACTGTTTGGCGCCTGCCTTGATTCCTCAGAGGCTAGGGTCCCGCTGTTGAGCCCTGCATCTTCACCTGAACCCAGGACAACCAGAGTGACTCCAAGGGCTGGTCGCTGGCCTCCTGTTCAGAGCCACAGGAGCACAAAACGAGACCACCATCGTGAACCTGCACTTAGAATCAGCCTATGGGAGTCCTGAACCCCAAAGGGGTGTCCCACCATTCCTGGACCCTTGATTTTGGTACTAAAAGTGCCAAGATCGCCAAAGCCCAAATCTGAGGACTAAAAATGTTTTGGGCCAAGCACTGCTCTGAGAACCAGGAGGAGAAAGGGACAAACCTGCTCACCTATCAGCCCCAGGTGCATCGCCAGTCAAATTGACTTTGCGGCTTCACCCACTACATTCTTCTCTGCAACAGCAGATCCTGCTCAGCAGTCCTTCGCCAAAGGGGTATCCGAGCTCCTGGAACTGTCTTCGGCTACAGCCCTCTGCCTCACCCCACTGGAGATTTTCGACTTTCAAAACAAAGATAAAGTCCAAATGTAAAAATCTTCACGGCAACATCGACCCAAAGCTTCCCTGCAACGATGCTCCCTGCTCGGACACCTCATGCAGCCTTGCCTTGCAGAACTTTACCTTCTCTGAACACTTCTCAAAATTTCTTCTAAGTTTGAAGGTAAGCCCTGACGGGGTCCAATCCATTTCTTGTATTCGAACCCTGCTCCATCACAGTCGGCCATAATTGTAAACTTTGACCTGTTCTTGCCCGACTAGATGTACATGGGTGACGCTTTGATCTTTTAGGCACTATTTTTTACTAACAATGTTAGCAATTCAGAACTCCGGTTCCTCTGATGGGAGCTTGTTCGTTTGGTGACAAATAATTTTCCAGAATGTACTCTTTTCTTCTAAATTGGTGTGGGATTTCTCTTGTGTTGTGTTTTCATTTCATTACTGTTTGTCTGCTGCATAAATAATTTACACATTACCTCTAGCTTACGCCTTACTGTTTTTTGTGCCAAGCTACCCAGGAGTAAGCACTGGTTAATTTAGAGCCTTTTTGTGGTCCACCTTTCAAGGGATTGTGGTTGTTGCTTGACCAGAGTTCACATGCCAATTAACCATCAACCCAGTTTCTCACAGTCCACTATTTAATTGGATCAACTATTATATTGGTGGTGTGCAGATTTCACACAATCAACATATATATCAGTACCTTAATTTTTAATATTTCATTTTTTCCCACACCCTTAACTCATTGTTGAGCACGCCTTATTTTTTCTTCAATGTACCCCTCTTGCTGAAATTATTTGCCTCTTCCATTTAATTCATTGTACATAATACTTCATAAGATAGAAAGTCTTTCACCATCAGCAACTGAGAAGGAGGTGTATTTTAAATTTATTTTTGCAGATATAAACCCTAAATAGAGTGGGTCCACTGTCACTGCAGCTTGATATCCCAGTAGCAATGCCAGGGAAGTGCAAATTCAGCCACTACACAAAACTCTAAATGGCCCCCACAGTGGTGAGAATGTTTCAGAAGGGCTTGTTGCTGTCCTTCCCTGAAATTCTTCTGGAATTACTTCCTTCGAAACACCTCTTCACCTGGTTGGACTAATGGTAGCAAGAAAAAAAGATAAACCCTGGTGTCAAGATAAAGAGCATTTTTTTGCAGAAGATAAGCAGCCGCAGTATCCTTGGGCAGGATGGGTTGTACATATTTCCTCGTCCTCAAATTTCATTACAACACCGGAGGCTACCATTATGCATTATTCCTTAAATGCAAACTCCACACAGCCCTTTGAAGTAATACATTACAAATAAAATAGTTCTAGAACAGAATACAACAGACCATAATGGGCATGCAATGCAGCTCCACACAGATAAGTATCTCCTTTCTATGCTTGTCTTACCATGTTACTGTTTAATGTTTTATCCATAACTGTTTAACGTTTTGCTAAGCGTTTTATTCCTAATTGTACCAGAGCTGTACGCTGAGCTCATTTAGTCAAGTTCCCTCGCATTGAATAATATTTTCTTACTGCGTTTAAATTTGAGCTGGTTTCCAATTTATGGTTACCATAACCCTTTCTTGTGACTTCTTCTAATGAGCACTCATTGCTCTATTCCCTTTTCTGATAGTGCAGCAAGGTCCGGTAATCTGTAATTACTGAGTCCTTAATACTAAGCAGAGACTGCAGCTAACTACAGAAGCAGCACTCATGCCACCCATCACATTTTGAGGAAGCATACACTTCCGCCTTCCTCACCCTTGGGATTTTCCCTTCTTCAGGCTGCCTTACGAACACCGCATTGGCCTGGCGCTCCCCTCTCCCGGGCCCCATTTTTCCCAATGCACTGAAAGGATGCGATGCATCGGGAGAATCCCATTTAGAGGAAAGTATTGGACAACGGCTCACAAGGGACTCAGCACAAGGCATCATTCAGATGTATAGATCCAGCTGATTGCTGGAGATGCAACAACTGCCAAGGTTCCCTGAGACGTCACTGCATCCTTGGGCAGGATGGGTTGTACATATTTCCTCATCTTCGAATTATGATTTGTTGAAATGATGAAAAAAAGACTTAAAGAGCTTGCTGCTCATCCTAGAAGCTTAAGAAGTTTAGCCAACTTGATGCCCCCTACCCTACAATCTCAGTCTCACAAACTTGATTCTAACAAAGACAGGTCAGTTGTTGGTGATATCTGATGGAAACCCTGCTTAAATTCCCATACTGCACAAAAGACTTGGGCTGTCTCTTTCCTACCAGAGTAGTAAATACCATTTTGAATGCTGAGGTTGGTCGATTCTGGGATTTGTATGTTCCTGAAAAACTATCTTCCTTTGTATGTGCTGTGAGTGAACGGCATGAATCAAGACTGATCATCCCACCAGTTTATTCAGCACACGTCCGCCTTCCACTTTCTAATGTAAGTTTGATTTCACCCTTTATAACTGATATGAATGATATAAATGATAAAGTATGTCATGATTTATGGATGAATACATTATAGAGGCACCTTCTTTCATGCATGATCAGCTTCCCAGCTACAATATACATTAGCAATCGAGCCAAAGAGCAAAGATCACGCTGTGAAAGAATGCACATGTACATTTTGGGCTTTAATTTGGGCTTTAGCTCAGATGTATGAAGAGTCACATTCTCCCTGAGGCAGAACAAACAGGTTGGCTTGATGCATATTTCCTTGGTGTCATTGGCTGCTTTTATTTAAATCTCCCTCACTGTGACACTCTTTAGGTAAAATCATGACTTAGGAGAAGAAGAAAAACAACACGAAGAAGACTATGAAGAACAAGATACATTTGCTGTAGTTCTTGATGTCCCATTTCCATCAAGACTGGTTAAACAAAGCCCATGAGGCAGGTGTTGCCTGAGGATCCTTCATTTTCTTTATTTATCCTTCATTTTCTTTATTTATTTTCTAAGGTTAGCCATAATGAACCCCTGAATGCCGTGAACAAACAGAACAATGTAAATAAGTTCAGAATTATCCTGGTAATGGAAAATGTCTCATCTTGCAAATTAGCAGTCCATCCAGCTCCTTTTCTGATTGCCTAACCAGCACCACAGTCTTAAGTGAGCCTCTGTGACTGCTGTGGGACTTGGTTCTGGCTTTTAATCCATTGTGGGTGAACATAACATTTAATTAGCTTTGGCTACCTATACTCAATTACATCATGGGTAGATAAGACATGTCAGATACTAAGGGGGTTATTAGGATGGCGGGCGGATGAAACCTAGCGGTGCTGGGACAGTCTACCAGACGTGCGGCGGTCCCGCACCACTGATTAGGATGCGACCGCCACCCTGGCGGTCGCATTCCACAATCTTGACATTGCGGCGGGTGCTGCTGTGAGCAGCATCTGCCGCAATGCCAAAATGGCATGTTGTGCATTGCCATGCACAGCGTGGCAGGCACCGCGTGGTGCCTGCCACCTTGTGAATGGCAATGTAGGGGGGTACCGTAGGTACCCCCCAAGTGCAGCTCCCCCACCATCCCAGGGGCCCGTATCGGACCCCCAAAGCTATTCCCCGCCAGCCTTTCCATGGTGGCATTGCCGCCATGGAAGGGCCTTTGCAAACACACATCCTAGTATGGATGGTGGTGCCTGCTAGGCACCGCCACCATATTAAGGCCACAGTCCGCCCGGCCGGCAATCGTGACGATTGCCGACCAGCGGAAAAGTGGCAGACGGACTTTCCGTCCGTCGCGATACAATGCACCATAATAATATGGCAGGGGGGTAACTCAAGTTGGGATGGCGGGCAGATCGGTGGTGGTGTTCTGCCCGCCATCATAATGACCCCCTAAGTGTGAACAGAACATATAAGCTGGAAAGGTGCATGAAACAAACAAGACAGTGGTCCCCTCTGAGGAAGTATAAGCCAATTCTTCCAAGGCGAATTATAGACAGAAAGTACAATGTCTTTGAAAATAAGATCTGTTTGAAAAATGCAAATGGATTTATTTACTGTAACCTTTATCATTGCTATGTCAGACATTGCATTCCAAAAACGTGCTCCAATAAGAACTGCACAGTGAGAAGTGAACAGTGATAAATGTGACAAAAGATGCACTAGTGCTACATACATGCTTATGTACAGTACCAGGGACTGATATATAAATATATTTTTAACATGACTCAAATTGAAAGTACACTGCAAATATCGATATAACCGACATCAGTCCACTAGTATAACTTTCAATGTTTCAACCCCATTGAAACATTTTGAGTAGGGCCATTATCAGGACCAAAAATGGTAGCGACCTAAGTCAAAATTTGCCACATTTAGTAATCAATATTGTAAATGAAACGGCCAAAATCCGGAAAACATAACAGCGATGGAATCTTTTGAGTTTTGCTTGGGAAGTCACCCATTTGTCAAGGCACTAAAAGGGCAAAACCATGCACGTTGTGTTAAAAAACATGGATATAGTGATAAAAACACCATTATGAATAGCCCTTTAAGACTGTACTTTTGGTTTATGCAGTCTTTCCATGAGCAGAGTAAGGCACCACTTAAAAGTGGGAGTCCGCAAGAACTCCCTAGAATGTGGGGCCACTGCGCCTCTATCCTTCCTCAGACACTGTTTGCAAAGAAATTGGTTTTGCTCAAACATGTCCTACAGAAGCACACCGTCCACAAATGAAAGAACTAGTCAACAGGCAATAAAATAAATTACATTCTTGCATTGAAGATCTACAGTATATGGGGGAATTTGCCGCCAAACTCTTTTAGGGCTCTGAGCTCGGAGCAGTACTCCCCTGTACTTCGGTTGGTCTACACTGCCACTGTCTCTCAGCTACACAGACTGTGCTCACGAAGTGATGTCATAAGAGCAATGTCCAGGCTCACTCTCTAATGGACCTCTAATATCTAAAAAAACACTTCCACATTCTTGCATTCTCGCAATGAACACCTGCCTCAGAGAGCACCCCCATTATTATAGTTAGGGCTTGAAGCAGTTGTTTAATGAAATGCCATCTGTGTTAACTAAATATTCTCTTTCGAATTATGTGTGTAGGTAGAATGCAAGGGGTAGTCGTAGAAATGTTGATTCAATGAGATTGATATGTGCAATCTGAGATTAAATTAGAATGTAATGCTATGCAATTCAGAGCCTAGTGCAAAAGTAAAACAAACAGCAAAAACAACTGGCTGAACCAAGAAATAAAGCAGCTTATCTGTCTATAGGTCTTGTTCATTAAATACAGGTCAGAACCCTTACAGGAAAATTATAGAAAAATACTTCAACTTTCAAAACACACAATAAGACAAAAAGGCAATCTAAATTGCATGTATTAATAAAACAGATTGCCATGGTAGTCTGTGACACTTAATTTAAGAAAGTGCTCCTTGAGAAGGGCAGAATGTAATCATTCAACCAACAATTGTGGAATGACTGAAGTGAGGTGACCCAGTTTTCCATGCCCCATGATGCTGTGCTCCCAAAACAAATGTCTGCTGGTTTCCCTTTACCTCGTATGGTTATCACCTCAACATTTGTTTTACCAGCCTGACTTGTATTACTATGCCAAGGCTGGTAAAAATATTGGGAAAAACATTGAAATCTGATACTTTTTCACTTTTATAACATAAACCTAAAACAGCAAGCACATAAATAAATAAATACATTAAAAAGTGTTTTATAGGTGCCTAGATTGTTTCAAAGGGATCATTAAATCAGACAGATATGTGTGTCATGTAACAAAAGAATCCTGACACTGCCAGCGCTTGACTGTACCAGAACAAAAAAACAAAAATAAATGGTCTGTATTTTTGTGACAGTTGGCAACCAACATTCCATAGGGCTACTGCTCACACTCTGCTGTAGGGCCGGATAGGCCGCCAGGGAAGGGAAAATGCCAAAACAATGTTATGTACATGCGCCAGACGGACCGGCTCCTTAAAAAAACATCCCTGGTATCTAGTGCTGATTTCTCCTTGTGGATTGCACTTGAGAGGGGCCCCAATGCAAAGGGGAGACTCTCTTCTTTCTAGTGGTGCCCCATGTTTAGATTACTGCCTAGCGGGTGGCCCACACTCCCTGGGCAGGGGGATCAGCAAACAAAATATCTTCTGTTATTGTTTTTTTTCCTGGGAAGGCTGATTGAGCCCTGCTGTGGTGCCCAATTGTCTGACACTGCCAAGGGAACGTCATTCCTGGGGCTCCCAGTCCCCTAAAAAATGCATTTTTGGTGTCTAGAAGGATTCCTGCTATTGAGTTGTGGTTCATTCCTCAGGCAGGAATCTTTTTTTGAGAAAGGCACAGCTAGAAAAGGAGACCTTCCTCTTTCCAATAGCGGGTCTGTAAAAAAAATAAAGAGGTACATCTTGGGGAGAAATCGCAACCAGATGCTTGATTTTCTACTCCTCGGTGCTCCATCTGGTGGGATCAATGACCAGGGTGCCATAGGGTCTGTTGACATCATTGATGGGGCTATGGTTAGCACAAATGTGATGTCACATCTGTCCACTCCATTATGGAAACTAAGAGAAGCATCGAAAGGGAGCACAGAAGGTTCCCACATGACCCGCTCACTGAGAATGATACATCCAGGTCGTATACATTATGGAGGTAATACAGAGGATGTGACTGTCTTGTCCTCTACAGTTAGGAAATTAAGGGCCTGGTTTTGAGCAGGTGAATGGATGCCTTGTAGAGTGGACTACCACCGACAGTGTTATGAGATCTGCACTGGCCCCTTCGAGATCGCTGTCTTTTCAAACGTACTGCCAACACAGTGCCTCCTCTGAAGGTCACTATGTTTCAAGTAGTCATTCAACAGCCTTTTTTGTTTTACAAAAATAAAACCAGAAAGCAGAACTAATGATTCTGTGTTTCTGGAAGTTTTCTCCTAAGGTGTGGTAGTCACATCTATTCATGACCACTAGGATTTTCCTGGTGGTCCTGCGCTAAGAAAAAAACATCAAGTTGGTTGCTCGAACCAGGACAGACAGTCTGATACTCCTACAATGGCACCCCCAACTTCATCCGTGTAGGGTTTCCAATGACAGAGCCACAGGAGGCTCTACTCTAGGGAATATGGCATTCTGTCCAACATATAATATAGTGGATGGACCAAGATTTTAGTAGACTGGAAAAACTGCCACATTTGTGATGAAGTATTTTTTCTGCCAAAATCTAAATCTAAATCAGGCCTTACACCTTACAGAAAATATTTATTTCCAGTGTTTACAGTCTAGTTGAAGTACTTTAAATAATGTCAAAGACATTACAACATAAAAAAACAATCTGGCACTCAATTGTGAGAACCAGACAAACAAAATAGTAATCTCTACTTAGAAGGTTGCCTACAAAAAACATAATTGACTCTTTTGAGCAGCATGATAAAAAAAACACTTAGGTTTAAACAGAACAAAATTATGTTAAACATAACAATTACTTTAAAAATTCATAGGACCCCTTAATGAGCAGAGAAGTCATAAGTATTAAATTAAGAGACATGAAAACATTTTAGTATTTTAGTTTTTAATAGAAAGCATTTACCGCCAGATGACGCTTGTTAAAACTGGGGGTCTCTAGTTGGTGTAAATGTATATATTACTTTCAGATTTTTTTGTTTATTTTGAGGCAGAGTGACTATTTACGTGGTCATGACGAATGCCCCAGAACCCAGAGTAAGGTCACTAAAGGGCAGAAATATGTTGACCTACTGTAGGAGTATATTTGTTGATAAATTGTAGTCCAGTCTCTCTTTTTAGTCCTGCTCTAGGAGACCATGGAATGAAGGTGATTATGTTTTCTAGAGACAGTTTTACTCTTTATCCTTTTTTGATTGCACTCTGCCCCTCACTCACTTTCTCCTGTGAGTTTCCTTAAAACACCTCAGTTCCTCTTCATTTTTGAAGAGGGGAAGCCAACACAAATGACCTGAGGGGAAGCCAACACCAATGACCTTGTGGCCTTCGTGTGAGGAGGGAACCCAATGATGAAGCATGCTACCTTCAGGTGAGTGAGAGTTCTTGTCCTGAAAGAGGTTTTCTACTGGTCTACAGTTAGAACACTCTGATCAACACCTAGAATGCAACACCGTTGTGGACATTCACTCTGTCTCTTGTATTTTGCCTGATGTGCTTCTGTGAGTTTCACCCACCCCAACCATCCATGCCAAGAACCCTGGGATGAATCATTGACAGCAAACTCAACATGACTAACCAAGTCAATGCCATTCATCCATACCCTGAAAGCACAAAGGAAGATTTTCAACTGAATCACAATTGACAAAGGGGCACAATTCAAACTCCTCATCGCCACTTTGTAAGCACTGAATAACACTGGCCCAGTAGACCTTAACAATCGTATCTGCTTTCACAAACTTTTCAGACACATTCACTCATCCGGACTGCTACTTGCACAAAGCCCAAGCATAGGACTTCCTGACTAACCAAAAAAAACCAGCTACTAAATGAAATAATCTTTACAGCCATGCTACTTTTTTGGGTCATCTTTTCAAGGTGGCTCTTTTCAAAAGATAGTCAGCACAATCTCTACTTTACTAACCCATATATGACTCCATTCTGGGACTGGTTTCAGACAAAGAAGGTGAAAGGGTCATGTTCTGGTTGACATGATTAGGACGGCACCCGCTTTACAGAAACTGGGCTTTATCTCTCTGCATTTGGGAGTCTGTGGGCCTTTAATAATTATTTCCAACATGAGTCCACAGTGTTGTCAAGCGTCTCTATGGCCCTTATTTTATGGACTTTCAATTTGGCGTGTGTGGCTCTCTTGCCTCTGGCTGTACTTCTTTTTCTTCAGCTTGTTTACCACACAATGTCGGGTTACTGATATGGCCTTAATGTTACAGCCGTACATAAGCAGTTTTCTTCTATGTTGTATTACAGAGCTTGGCCTCTATCGATTTCACAGTTTTTCCCATTAACCTCTCCAGTTATGGTTATGATTTTATCATGAGAGCTCCATAATTTCACAAAGGACAATAATATTAATTATTATTATTATATAAGGCGCACAGCTACCCGGAGGTCTCCCGGTGCCATCAGACACAACGCGAAAGAAAAGGAAAACATCTATTGGTTAAATAGCCAAGTTTTTAAGCCTTTACGAAAGTTGTTTTAGCTGGTTTCGTGCCGGAGAGGCGTGGGGAGCGAATTTCATAATAAAGGGGCCAGGTAAGAGAAAGAACAGCCACCCATACACGTCCGTTTGATCCTGGGGAAATTTGGCCCGAGAGGAGGATCGAAGCAGGCGTGTTGGGGGATAGGGATGGGCTAAGGCACTCAAATACTGAGGCGCTGTGCCCAATTTGATCTTATGCATGTAGTATAGGGCCTTAAATTTGGTACGATTCTCTATGTTAAGCCAATGGAGGTCATGGAGAGAACCTGAGATGGAGACCTTTTAGGCACATGGCAGAGCAGTCTGGCTGCGGAGTTCTGTACCACCTCCTTATTGGCTCCTAAGTACAGGACGTTGCCATAGTCCAGCCTGGACGTAATCAAGGCCTGGATCACTGTTCTTTGTGTGGGACTAGGCAACATCCAGAGTATTTTTCTGAGCCATTTTAGGATGGTGAAGCAGGTTGAGGCGACCTTGACTGCTTGCTGCCTCATTAATAGACGGTCATCTATGACTACGCCTAAATTGCGTGCTGATTGCACCGGTTGAGGCAGATCACCCATTTGAGGAGGCCAATGACGAGGACCCCAGAGATCTTTGTTTATCCCAGGAATAAGAACTTTCCACTGTTTAATTTTAACCGATTGGTGTGCATCCAGCTAGCTATCTTTTGCAGCCCTATCTGAAGAGATGACACCATGGATGCCTTATTGGTGGACAAAGAGAAGATTAGCTGGGTATCATCAGCATACGAGAAGATAGACAACCCAGCCTCTTCCACTATATAACCATCGTTATTTAAAGGATTACTGTCTTTTAATATTCTTTTTTCAGTTTTAGGCCCTTATTACCTGATATTGTTTCCTTGTGTGATAGTGCATTCGAAAATGCACGGTTTAAGCCACAAAGAAACAAAATTCTTTGATTAGTGCAGCGCCCGATTTAAGGACACCATGCTTTATTTCGGGCAATGTTTGAGTCCGGGCGCCTTTCAAAATTATTTTCAACATGAGTCCATAACACTCTCAAACCTCTCAATTGCACTTCTTTTACAGATGAGTATATTTGTGCGTGTGTCTGTTATACTTGTGCCCATAGTTATACTTCTGCAGCCTCTATAACATAAAATGTTGGCCTTTGTATAAAATATTCATATTAAATGCTCTATTTCAAAGCCTCACAAAGGCCGTTTGATGCTGCTGCATATTAAAAAGATAGGCCCATATAAAATTACGTTTTCCCCATTAACTTCTGCAAACCACATACATCCACTACACTCCAAACCAAAACAGATGGGTAAGGGAAATTGGGTCAGATGCATCAAACATTTTTCTCCTTGCAAACGGGATGCTTTTGTGAGGCATCAAACACAATTTTGTGATTCGGTAACTTGTTACTGAATCGCAAAATGGGTTTGCGATTCGCTATTTGAAAGGGGCGTGTTTAGGGCGTCTCTTCCAAATAGCAAATCCTAACGGTGTGCATGAATGTTTTGTGGCCGTGAATGGCGTTGCGAAACATTCACATTTTACCACCTACTTCAAGTAGGTGGTCAAGTAGGTGGTAACCCATTCACAAATGGAAAGGGGTCCCCAGGGGACCCCTTCCCTTTTGTGAATGTCTGTAAAAGCATTTTTAAGAGCAGGCAGTGGCCCCACGGACCACTGCCTGCTCTTAAAAAATGAAAAGAAAACTTTTAATTTTTCGTTTTGTAAAGCATCTCGTTTTCCATTAAGGAAAAGGGCTGCTTTACAAAAAAAAAAGATTGCTTTATTTAAAAGCAATCACAGACATGGTGGTCTGCTGATCTCTGCAGGCCACCATTCCTGTGCTTTTTGCGTTTCCTAGGGGGTATTCATATTCATGAGGTAGGTCATTTGAGACCCCTTAGGAATCACAGAAAGGGCACTTTAATGCATGCCGTTAGGAGATTCCCTAATTGCGAATCACAAAGATGCACAATTAGGGAAACGCAAAACATTTTTTGATACATCTGGCCCATTGTCATTTATAACACCAATAGCTCTAACTCTCGCAAATGCTAGACCTATTGCATTGCAAATGCTTGTTTCAATATTGGTGGCTATGGTGGGAGCAGCATGACTCATGTGGCCCCTGCCAGTTCCACACAAGCAACCATACCGGTGGGAGCTGGCAATGTGTTTTGGTAAGTAGGTGCCCCAGTCCTCACATGCAGGCCTCTTCGGGGGCCACAGGGGGATGGTGGGAGCCAACATCACTCTGTTATGCTCCCGCACAGGCAGAAGGAGCTGATTTCACTGCTCACACCTGGGCGGGGGTAAAGATGTGTTATCTGCTTTAATGAGTTTGGGCAACAGTGTTTGATTTGTGCAGGTGTTTTCCGGTGCTTAGCACCGGCACTTATTTCTCAGGGCCAGGTCTACACACACATTAACTCACTAAGTTCACAAGTTCTCCCCCGTGAAGAGCTGATATTGCACGGTAAAGTCATGCCTGCTTGGGTTCAGTGTTGCCTGATTGGGCTGGATTTGTGCGTGAAATATTTAAAGTTGTTTGCTGCGTCTGCCTGCCTTATTATGAGGCACACGAACAGCATACACACACACCACCAGAAACGGCCTGGGTGAGGTCCCTGCCACGTGACTAACTGCGATCAGAGTTGCATTAGTCCAATACGAATGACTGCTTGAAAATAGCCCGCCCCTCCCTCATTGGCATTGTATCATCATTCATCAAGTGTTACCACCCGAGTGAGTCAGACCACTGCATATGAGTGTCCCCATTTTCACCCGCCTCAGCATACTGCGCAGCTTCAGTGCTGTGCTAGTCAATCGACTCAAGATCAAGCAACATGCTGCGCAGCTGCGGGCGTGTATAAAATCAAAAGGCACTGAGGCCATAAGTAAATTATTTCATTTCGGTAGCAATGCATGTGCAAGTGTGAAGCAAATATGCTTACTGTTTAATGGTTATGGTAGGATTGTATGACATAATTTCGAAAGACAGAAAATCGACCTACAAAAATATCGCAACAATAATATCGTGGTCAAGAATATCGACATCCTATCTACAACATGGTAAGTACAAAAATATCGATAATTTAATATCGATCTCAAAAATATCGTAATTAAAAAATATCGTTTTTTTTTACTTTAAAAATATATGTAAAATAAACCAAATAATACTTATAAATAAAAGAAACATAATTAAATATATTTTATAATATCTAAAATTTATATTTAATATATATAATTAAATAAAACTTTAATTAAACATATATATATAATATATAATATATACACTTACTTAATAATTACTTTTAATAATAATTTCTGTAACATATAAATTATTAAATATTTTTTTAAATTACCAATACATCTATACACATAAAACAATAACATTAACAAATATTAAATAATTACATATAGCAAATAATAATCAATATTTTTAATTTGAATAATTTTTATTATAAATTATATATTACAATAGCTAAAATATTACAAAACATATTAAATATCAAACACAATAAAACTACTAGTCCAACTCCAACAAAAACAACAGTAAGGAAAATGTTGGATAGCGTAGGGGTAAAAATAACTATTCCAACTCCCGAGACTGCAACAGTAGGGAAAACATTGGATAGCGTAGGGGTAAAAATTACTATTCCAACTCCAAAAAGTGCAAAAGTAGGGAAAGCGTTGGATAGCGTAGGGGTAAAAATTACTATTCCAACTCCAGAGAGTGCAATAGTAGGGAAAGTGTTGGATAGCGTAAGGGTAAAAATTACGATTCCCACTCCAGAGAGTGCAATAGTAGGGAAAGTGTTGGATAGCGTAAGGGTAAAAATTACTATTCCCACTCCAGACAGTGCAACAGTAGGGAAAACGTGGGATAGCGTAGGGGTAAAAATAACTATTCCAACTCCAAAGAGTGCAACAGTAGGGAAAACGTTGGATAGCGTAGGGATAAAAATTACTATTCCAACTCCAGAGAGTGTAAAAGTAGGGAAAGTGTTGGATAGCGTAAGGGTAAAATTTACTATTCCCACTCCAGAGAGTGCAATAGTATGGAAAGTGTTGGATAGCGTAAGGGTAAAAATTACTATTCCCACTCCAGACAGTGCAACAGTAGAGAAAACGTTGGATAGCGTAGGGGTAAAAATACCTATTCCAACTCCAAAGAGTGCATCAGTAGGGAAAACGTTGGATAGCGTAGGGGTAAAAATTACTATTCCAACTCCAGAGAGTGCAATAGTAGGGAAAGTGTTGGATAGCGTAAGGGTAAAATGTACTATTCCCACTCCAGAGAGTGCAATAGTAGGGAAAGTGTTGGATAGCATAAGGGTAAAAATTAGATAGATGCTCCTAATAAACAAAAGGAAACCTTCAAGTTCCTAAATGAGCTCAGTAAAAAGGTTGACGTAAAATCGGCATTAGCACCCCTTGATGTTAATACACTACAGACTTTCTTCTGGAGATTGGAAAAACCCCCATCACCCTGAGCTCTCAGGAGCTGGCCACACCTCTGCCCCTGTCAGGCCAGTCCCTTACAAATTTACCACCATTGGACCTAGAAACTCTGGTAGCCCTGATAAATAAAACTAAATCAGGCTCACCGGCCGACCCGTGCCCACCAAGGATCTTCCGGATGGCCTTTCCAGCACTGGACTGTCAGATTCTCTCTCTCCTGAATAACTCCTTGGCAACTGGTCAGGTACCCTCCAATTTGAAGGAGGCTAGAGTTACCCCCTACTAAAGAAGTTAGGAGCGGACAAGGACGAGCTGAAGAATTATAGACCTATCTCCCAGCTCCCATTTCTGGCGAAGGTCGTGGAGCAACACGTTTTGAAGACGACCTCTGCATTTTTGAAGAACACGAGTTGCTCCAACTGCGCCAGACTGGTTTCAGAGCCCACCATAGTACGGAGTTAGTTATGCTATCGGTACTCGGCGATCTCAGGATGAAGGCCGATAACAAAGAGTCGAGCGCCCTGATTCTTTTAGATCTCTCTGCGGCGTTCGACACGGTCAGCCACAGAACCCTACTGACTCGGCTGATGGACCTGGGCTTTCGGGGGCCTACCTACAATTGGCTAAAATCATTTTTATCAGGACGTTCGCAGAGGGTCCAACTTGGTGATCAGGTATCGGACAAGGGTAGTATCTCCTGCGGGGTCCCTCAGGGCTCCACATTATCCCCGCTCCTCTTTAACATATACCTGCAGCCCTTGGTGGCCGCGTTAGCCAATATGGAATGCCGAATCTTTAACTACACAGACGATACTCAGCCTATCCTGAGGATCGATAACTAGGCCCGCGCCCAAGAGGCAGTCCAAAACATCCTTAGGTTTACAATAAACTGGATGACTGCAAACTCCTTAAAAATCAACCCGGATAAAACCGAAGTCCTTGCCATTCCAGTAAAAGACAACCCCTGGAGTGGCCTGTTTTGGCCCAAAGAACTAGGGGCCTCTCCTAGCCCATCACCGGTTGTAAAATGTCTGGGAATTAAGATCGACTCCGAACTCTCTATGGTTTACCAAGTCAATTCGGTGGTGGGCACATGCACTGGTCTTTTAAGACAACTGAGGAAACTGGCGCCCCTGCTTTCAGTTTCATCCAGGAAATCCATCGTATCGGCAACTATCATCTCGCGTCTCGACTATGGGAACGCGCCCTATATGGGACTTCCCCAGAAACTTATGAACAGACTACAGGTGGTACAGAATGACGCAGCCAGGTTGATCTTCAGGCTGCCCAGGAGAACCCATGCCTCCCCCTGCTGCGTAAGATGCACTGGCTGCCTATCAAACAACGATCAAAATTCAAGGGATTGTGTATTGCCCATAAAACCCTTTATGGACACGCCACAGGATACATAAGGGAAGGCTTAATTAAATATGTGCCAGGGTGGGCGCTTCGTTCAGCAGAAGCTGCCCAGCTGGTTTGCCCTCGGGGTAACTTTGCTTCCAAAGGAGGACGAGCTGTTTCAGTCATTCTGCCACAACTCTGGAACCAGCCGCCCAACACTCTCCGTAAAGAACTTGGTTTGCTTCCCTTTCGGAAACAGCTAAAAACATTTCTTTTCAGAGACACTTCCTAATACTTCCGACTACCATGGAGACCACCCCTGCCCGGACGCTGCCTTTCTTCTTCCAAGCGCTAAGAGACCTGTCGTTGTAGATGCGCTATACAAAAATAAAATACAAATACTAAAATACTGTGTGGAAGCTACCGCCCTATCTCCTTAGTGAATTGTGACATCAAAACCTGGCCAGTATCCTGGCATCCCACCTTCGCAAAGTCATCCCCTCTCTGGTTCACCACACGCAAGTAGGATTCGTACCTGGCCGCTCCTTTAGAAACCACATGCACACTCTGGCCCACCTGCTCTGGGCCACCAAAACTCTTCGGACAGATGCACTTGTGCTCTCACTCGATGCGGAAAAAGCATTTGATCTCATTGAGTGGAGCTACCTTTTTAAAGTAATGGAGCACTTCGGTCTGGGCGACCATTTCATTGCCAAAGTATGACTGCTATACGACAGACCCAAAGTACAGGTAAACTGCGGGGGCTTTGTATCAGACCCGTTCCCTATCAGCAGGGGGTCATGGCAGGGGTGCCCCCTCTCCTTTTCCTACTGGCCATGGAACCGCTGGCAGCCACCATCTGTAAATCGGCCGATGTCTCAGGCATACCCCTCCCGACGGGTGTCTCCAAAATTTATCTTTACGCAGACGACATCCTGCTTACCCTCACGGACCTGCATCCTTACCATCCCAGCTTCACATTATAAATGATTTCTCATCATTCTCTGGTTACAAAATTAACTGGGACAAAAGCGAGGCGCTACCCATCTCCGACCGCACCATGAAGGCTGCCATACACGGATTCCCCTTCCACTGGAATTATTGCGCCTTAAATACCTGGGGATCCTGGTGAACAAAGGAATGGAGGAGATGGTGGTGGATAACCTAAATCCCCTAAAAGGCACAGATAACATGGGACTTCAAAAAATGGAAGGTGCTAGGCCTTTCAATATGGGGTAAGGTACTGGCCATGCATATGGTGACCTTCCCACGTTTTACTTGCGCCATTGGGATGCTCCCCTTCCAGACAACTCTAGCCATGTTACGCTTAGTAGATTCAAAGACAAAATCCTTTGTGTGGGGATCCTTGAAGCCACGCTTGGCTGCACTGAAATTGAAGGCCTGTCACACCCATGGAGGACTGAGTCTCCTGTCAGTAGAGCTCTTCGCCCTCGCCCTGCATCTCTCCCAGATGGTGTACATGTTACCAGGGCCATCTGATGCACTGCAGTGAGTCCGCATTTAAAAGTGTCTGTTGTCCACAGAGACAGGCCTCTCTGCGATCTACGGTACAGAGGAAAGCCATCAAGACCCCACTAACCCAAACTTAATCGCCATGCACAAGGACTGGCACCAAGCACACCACTTGCTGGGCTCAAACCCACGATTGCATGACAAAGCCCCGAATTTGGGAAATGCGGGTATACGTATAGATGGCCAGACCCTGTCCTGGCCCCTGTGGAAGGCAGCTGGTTTCTATACTCTGGACCAGCTCCTCCGGGGTGGCGACCTCAAATCATTCCCACAGCTACAGGAGGAATTTGGCATCCCCGTGTTGCAGTCTTGGAAATGTATTCAACTACTGCACTGTCTGAGGAAGTGTCTAGGCCCATGCCAATGGTAGCTGTCGGCCTCACCAGTGGGAACATACCTGTGTACATGGGGAAAACATAAAGGGGTGACATCAGTCCTCTATGGGGTATTCACGTCCCACCTATTCTCCCAACCCCTCTCAACAAGCCTCCGCACAAGATGGCAGACCCGACTTTCGATCGACTATGAGGAGGAGGACTGGGCAGAACTCCTAGAGTGCCTGGACCATGGTACCCATGAGGCGTATTGGAAATTCTGCCTATTTAAGATTCTACATGACTGGCACTGGTCACCAATGAAACTGCACAGTGCAGCATTACTCCCACATGCTCAATGCTGGAGATGTACAAACTCACACTGCGACATAACCCGCATTATATGTGAATGCCCATCGGTACAACCCCTATGGTCATACGTGGGCTGGACTTTGAGTACTACCATGCCCCTGCAATTACCGCTAGCCCCCGCCTTCATCCTCTTGCATGACCTGCAGCAAGTTCCAGAGCTCTTGAGACTGCAGCGCTGCCTTCTCCATATGGCAGTGGCCACGGCGAACATATGCATTCTGCGACAATGGAGGTCCCTATTCCCACCATCGCAGGAGACCTGGCTAATGGCCATGATCAACAAGGCCTCCCACAAACGAGTCATCTACAACCTTCAGGACCCATCCGACCTGTTCCTCCAAGTGTGGGAACCTTTTTTGCGCACAAATGTCAGTGACGAGTAGAACCCTAAAAGAGACTGTCTGGCCCCGGCTACAGCAGAGCTACCGTATGCAGATGCACACATGACGACAGTTTCCATCTCCCCCTCTTGCATACAGCCTAGACACATGCAGTTGGACATGGATCCCTACCCCCTACAACAGACCGCCCTGCCCTCCCCTGACGTACGTCCAACCCCATGCACACCCCCCACTCCCTCATCCCCACCACCACCTCTACAACTCCTCTCCCTCGCCCAAACACACTCCCATTCTCCCCCACCCACCCCCTTCCTCCGTTCCACCAACATACCGCTCCCCCTTTTCTCGTATCAATGATCATGAACCTTTCACAATCTCCCCCTGTACCTCCCAATCCCACACCTACCCCACCCCATATGGCCTCCTACTACTACTGCTACTACTACAACTAGCTTTCTACTACTAGCTCTACTAGCCCTCTGCCTCTTTCCCTTCCTATTTGCCTCCTCCTCCCCCCTCCCTGACATGGCAGAGCCACCGAAGACCAGGCACACAGGTTATTAGCTCAGGTCCTAGCAGACCTACATGAATGGAGATGATCACCCCCTGCATATCATACCATCCTCCGATTTCAGAAACTACTATTGCTCCAGAATACTAATTGCACTGGTACTACCCCGGATTACTGATGGTCCAGCCATTGCACCAAATCCATACCCCACCTCCTTATAAACCAAGACCGAGCATGTAGCGCAACATCGATCCCCCCCGCCCATTGCCCCTCAGGGATACAGGCATATATCTACATCCCCCCTTACATGCCACTCATACCCACCCACTCCTGAATCCAAATATGTTTCACGTTTAACATTTATGTGAAGCACACAGCTCATGGGATACCGCTATTTTATTTTTTATGCTAATGCTATGTGTAATCAATGACGCTATGACCACTGTGATGTAACATGTCAAAACTGC
This sequence comes from Triturus cristatus, assembly GCF_964204655.1. Lineage (NCBI taxonomy): Eukaryota > Metazoa > Chordata > Amphibia > Caudata > Salamandridae > Triturus > Triturus cristatus. The sequence continues at coordinate 672,922,687 of NC_140591.1, read as the reverse complement.
TAATAAAGAAATATTGCACACAAAAAAAACAGAAACATGAACTGTTTTGTTTACTTTACCATGATCCCTCTGTAGAAATATGTGATCACGGCAAAACAGTACTTTTCTTTATACTTTAAGCCCGACCTGGGGGTCCAGGCTCCTCCTACAAGTGCTAGGGAGGAAGGGTGTCCCTACCCTGCCTTCTTATATTGTTCATTAGAAACTTTTTTGGAACAGGGGACTGAGTCCCCTAGTCCTATAATGGCAACAGCAACATTAAGTGCTTCTGCTCTGAGAAAGTCCCCTCAGCCAATCAGAAGGCTTACATTTTTTTATTTCAGCCCAACGATCCAGATATGCAAGAATTTGAAACTTTAGTTCCTCACAAACTGAATGGATTTATATCAAATTACAAAAACCACACTAGACCAAGATCTAGCTTTCTGACAAATTTGGTTTCATTCTGTTCTGTTCAACTGTTCTGGCTGTAGCACTTTTTTGAAATCTCTAAAGAAATTAGAAGTGGAAATTTTTGTAGGAGAGTAGGATCTGCTTCACATGGGTACCCCCACTTTTTGCTGGTGTTTCACTGTTTTTCGACCTTAGTCTGGCTGTAGCCCTGCTAATCAGGACCACAGCCTAGCTGCTTCTTCTCTAAAATGGTTTGCATGTACATTAGGAACATATATAATTGGATTCTGGAGTGCCTTATAAGCCCCTCGTATATGGTATACTATGTACCTAGGGCATAGGTACCTCAGAGGCCTACCAGGGGCTGCAGCATATATTATGCCACCCCTGGGAAGCACTCCAAAATGGCACTGCAGGTCTGCTACTGCAGCCTGGGTAAGGGTGTGCTTGCACCCCATACACTGATATAGGCTACCTATATCCACATATCTAAACCTATAAGCTACTCCTATGGCAAGCCTTGACAATCCTGAAGGCAGAGTGCTTGGTTTTATGTGAGAGGGTGCCCAAGCATGAGCTGAGCCCCTCTGCAGCTTTCGGAAATACTTTCTTATGGCTGTTCTGTGATACAGCCATACCATATACTCTTAAGTGCATTATAAACTTGCGGTAAATGCTAACTTTGGAATGGCTGCATCCAAACATGTCGTGTTTGGTGTCAAACGCTTTGGAATACTACCCCCCACCAGTTCTGGTGGCGGCGGTATCATTCCACCCTTCTAGAGGGAGAGACATGTTCACACTGGCTAAACCCTCTAGGACTTTCCGGAGCCCTGGCATCACAAAATGGATGCCTCTGCCACAGACACAGGTCTGGCCTCCTGCTGCTGACCGAAACTCCGGCAGGGGAGGCCTGGACAATAGTTTTACTGTCGAAGGGAGGTGTGACCACCTCCCCAGACAGGCAGATGTGTATTGGGGCTGGGCGGGAGCACTCTCTGGTGCTTTGAAGTCCTGCACTGGGGGCACGTTTGCTGTCCCTGTGCATAGCCCAGTTCAATCCGGTTGCAGGGGCTACCTGCCCCTGCTCTGGCACGAAATTGAACAAAGGAAATGGATGTAACCACCCCTCTTTCCAGGCCCACCCATAGGTGGGGCCTTAGAGTTAGTCAATCCCCTAAATTAACTATAAGTATAGGAATCCAGTCTCTAGGACTATAGATTACCCTGGACAAAACTCTGCAACATAGATCCTGGACCTTCGATGTTCTGTCCTGACTAGAAGACTGAAGAGATCTCCCTTGGGGTCAAGGAGTGATTCCCCTGCTTGGCAGGCACCAAAGAAGCAACTGACCGGTCTGCAATTCTGGAGCTCCCGCCTGACGCTGAAGTCTCTGCATCCCCAGGGGTGGATTTCCAGACTTCCACGAGGCTACCCTGAGCCCACAGCAAAGCTGAGGCCCGTGGCTATCGTGAGTGATGTGGAACCGTGACCCCTGGACACTGTGAACTTTTGCAGCAACACTATCTTCCTGGTCCTCCTCGAAGTTGTGCTTTGGGCTTCGAGTAGCCCCAGTCTTGATCACCTTCTGCACCGAAGATTGTTGGCCTCCACTCCACGAGTGACCCGTGGGCCAGCTTCAAGTGCGACCGCTCGAGGCTCCTTCGCGATCACTAGCCCGTGGGCTAGCAGGTCCCCATGAAGGCAACTCCTTTTCTGATTGGGCTTCCCTGGTTGCTCCAGATGTGCCCTGACTTACCTTTGCTGGGTGAGTCCCCCCGACCTTGCTGGTCTGCACTGCAGTCCTTTCTCTGAATTCCAGTGACTTGCCGTTGCCAAGGCTTGTTGGATCCAATCTGGTCACCGATACTGCAGCACTCGACAGACTTCATGGGACAGCTCGAATCCAGCTTGTGGACTTTGTCGACACCTCCTGGACCTCGTGGCTGAAGAGTGAAGACACCCATCAACTCACCTGAAGCACCCGACATCTGTGGCTAGTGACCCAGAATCTGTCCCCTCTGCTTTCAGGTTCCTTCCATCCTAGATCCAGGCTTGGATCACTTCAGACACTTCTCCTCTTCATGGCAGTAGCAGTTCTTTGCAGGCTCCCATTGAAATCGACGACGCGACCCGACACCAAAAGACTCCTATGCACCCGGCTTCCCTGGGTGAGGTTACTCGAGTACTCTAGTGCTCTCGTGGGTGCTAGCCCTAGAACTTCTTAAGTCCAAAAGGGTTTGGTCCTGACTCGATTAGAAGTGTCCCTAATCTTTAAATTTCCAACCGCGACATTGCCCATAGAAGATAACGGGAACCCGCGGTTGTGTTTACACACTGCATACAGTCCCCGTGGGTCCCCTGTGTCACTACCTTGGGTGGTTCCTTGGGGTCCCAGCGATTCTACAGGCTATAGTCCTAGTGTCTATCCCAGTCGTGGTTCTTATACCACTTTTTTGGTATATGGTTTGGTACGCCCCTAGGGCCCAAACGTGTATTTGTGCTATTACTTATGATTGCTATCTTGTAACTTAAGTACTTCGAACTCCAGTCTCATAAAGAGACTAGAGGGGGGTGTGTTAACCTAAATACATATATTTTAAATATATACCTGGTGTGGTTGTCCTTTCATGTGATCATTCAAGAGATTATAGACTGGTAAAACAAGCAGCTTTACATTCCTTCAAGACTTAGCCTGAAGGCTGCTCTCCATAGCTACCACTAGGATAGCTTTCAATAAAGGTTGTCTTTAACCATTCACCATAAGGGGTTGTTTGGACTGATACAAGGTGCCCACTAGAACTAGTGGACAGTATATATCAGGCCACCTTCTCACAATTTTGTTTTGTGAAGCCCCCCCCCCCACACACACACACACACACACTTTATGGATCACTCCAAACTTTCCAGGATAGAGCTGAGGAAAAAAGAGCACCATTTTGGAAAGTTTTATTAAAATTTGTCAAATGGCCTGATGTCATTTTTGGCAGTCGATTGTCCCTTGATAGTATTACAGTGTACTTTTCTCGGTCGCCCTAGCAGATTTCCTGACAGCCAAATTTAGAAATGTCCATTGGGTCGACAATCATTTCTAGAATTCACACGAACTGTGGTCAAGGCGGTTCCTGTCAATGCATTTTACCTTTGCCATACAGCTCCATCTAACATGAGTTATCTCCCATGGGAAGGGGGGTGTTTTGAAGTTTTTACTGCCCCGTACCTCCAGGGATTGCCTGGTGGTGACAGACAGTAAAAAATGGCTATATGTCCACCCATCTAAATTGGGCATGCAGACATTTAGCCTATTCTCTAATGGCCCCTACTCCATTGGGCCATCTGAGTAGTTTGGCCAGGTCAAAGGAGAAATAGTCTCTGCCGTCATGAAACATTGGTCCACTCCCATTTAAACAGGATGGGCAGACCACAGTGTTGGCAGGAAGGGATATAATAGATTAGGCCCTCAGTGCTGCTGCAATGTCATAAAAGTCACATGTTGATGAACTATAATATATTTTTGTGCTGGAAAGTAGTTCTAAATTAACGCAAACAGCACTCTGTGCTACTCTGCTTTACTTTGTGTTAAAAAAGTGCCCCATGGTTGATACATGGGCATTCCTACGCTACCCATGGTTTTCTATGCCATGCCCTATATGCTAAAATTGGTAGACAGGACTTTGCATCAATAAATTGAGGCAGGCATTAAAATGGAGAAATCTGTTAATTTCTCTCAATTTATCCAACGTATGTGTGGTACTCCGTAGAGAACACACAAAATGCATGAAAGGTTTAACATTTTGTCTAGGCATAGAATTTTATTCTGGAAGGATACTCTTCTAGTACAAATGCTATGCTAGACACCACTCACACTCCTTTGCACCATGATGCGAAAGGTGTACAGCTGATGCTAGGCAGTCTGTTTGTGCGTCAACAGTAGGGGAGAGAGAAGCATCACTATATCTTAGTAGATAAGGCTATGCAAGGTTCCCTCTCCCTAGCACAATCCAGCCAAACATCTTTGGCTGCTATGCTGCAGGGCATTTTTGTAAATGTGCCCATGAGTCTCTGGGTTAAAAAAGTATTATTAGATAGAGTATACATCTTGAGAACTCAAAAAGACCCAGCTAGCTGGTGTTTATTGACAAAAGCCTTTAATTTCTTTATTGGAGATGTAGAAAGTTTTAAGATGAACTGCATACTGCAGCACACATAGAAAGTGCAAAAAGTCATTATTGATTGTTTATGTGGAGGAAGAGACACCTTCCTGCACATAATCAATCATTCCCTGCAACACAGGCACCCTTGCACTACGGTGCAAGGGTATTTGCCTTGGTGCTAGGCAGCTAAATTTAGCGTCAGCACTTGGGAAAACACAGGGGTACGCCGTATTGTAGTATATACGGCACATCCCTGCGTTTTGAAAATGTCTGAGTGCGGCACTGCCAAACATTTTCTAGTACATATGCCCCTATGTTTGTGTAATAATTAGCACACAAGGGAAAATAATACTTTTGTATGGACCATGATAAAATCAAAGATATTTTGAACTCTTTTGCACCTTATTAAACCTAAGCATGCGAAATGTGTTCGTAGCACACGCAGGGCATGAGTCGGAAGTACAAGCGGGTACAGGGCATCCACCCTCTATTTTCACAGGGTGGATGCCGTCCACCCTGCTAAGATGTTGGGCCCCACAGAAATATGTTGAACTTGTCCTAGTGTAATTTTGAGACACCGGGACACGTTCAGCAGCTCATGCACATTGTCTGCTTTCCATTCACAGCACCAACGTGGAGGCAGCGACGGGGCTTTTTTTCATCCTCCAGCTGGGCAAAGATAAAGACAGAAGTTAAGGGGCCATCAGGCTTCCTTTTGATCGAGTATCAGAGTGGATGTGTCCTGGAACTACACAAATGCAAATGCACGGGCCAGGAAACAAAAGCACACAGCTTGTTGTCTCTTAACAGGTGCTTAAGAGATACATGCTTTTTACTTTGTTGAATATATGTGCATGCACTGTAAGAATGTCAGATGGGTTGGTCTGTCCCAGAGTTTACACAAATAACAATTTAAATAGCATCATTTTATTTCTTTTACAGCACTACTTATCCCAATGCAGAGTGTTGGAGCGCTTTACATAAAATACACATTATCCATTCCAAATAAACCATGCAAGTAATTGTAAATCAATGTACAAGTTGTGTTACATGAGACAGTCAGGTTTACAAGGTGTAGGAGTCAAATACCCTTCATAGCTCACTGTGGTCTACTAGAAGGTTTACAATTTATTAACTGCAAGTAACAAAAGGATCTCTGAGCTCAAAGCAGTAATTCACTTACCTATCAACATAAAATAAATATCTGTGATCTGCATGTTACACGATATGCTTTGCAGGAGACAATTTTTGGGGGGAATTTTTTTTATTCCATTATGAGTTGGCACATGTTATAACATACACATATCAGAGCGCTATTGCCTAATTAAGTGGTACATTTATGCTCACAACCTTGTATAAGATGCACACCGTGTGTGTTGCGATATCATGAATAACAAACCAAAAGCAGGTAGCAGAAAATTAGAGGTTCAACAATCCTCAAACGCCCACCCAAGAACAGTGGGTGGTTATGTTTTGCAGGAGACAACTTCTATACTACTTTGATTCAAATTTGGGACTACACAAAACAGAGATCTCTCCAACAAATGCGTTAAGCTCCAAAGTTATCTCACCATTATTCTTGTTCCCTGAGATTTACTGGGCACCTCGGCAGCAGATACCTTAACCCCATAAAATATTTTAAAATGCAGACTTTGCAACCAGTTAAGCAGAACATATCTACTACCATGCTTTTCCTCGTTGCCAATTTCTTTGGGGCAGGGTTTTAAAAACATGTATTCATTGAGGCCCAGATTTTGCACCAGGATTGCGCCTCTTTTTTGGCACAACCCTGACTACATATCTCATTTGTCAAATATCATGATGCACCTTATAATCATAGGTGTGAGAACTTAGTATCTGATGTCACTTCTTGTGATGTCACTTACAGTGAGGTCACTTCCTATGATGCCACTTGGAATGTCACGCGTCGTGACGTGATGTGCTTTGATGGCACGCGTCATGATGTCACTTGAATACTGCCTAACTTGGTCAGCCCCCCCTTCTTTATTTAGGACTTGTGTCCTGAACACACGTTATACAATTAATGGCACACTCCGTTTTTAAGTGAATACCATAAATGTAGGCCCCTAAAATGAGTAATGCTCATGTTATGTATGTTTTAACGTGCACAGAAATGAACGCACATTGGAAATATGTTTAAATTACGCACACGCGTAACTACCATTGGCACATTTCATAAATTAGATTTTTTTTTTTTAGCAGGCCCTTTTTGTTTGGCATTCACGTGGCCAACCTACATATTGACATGAATATTTCATCAGTTTGTTTCATATAGCGGCTCTCTTGGGACACACTGCTGTACTCGTGTCTTTGCCCAGTGCAAACATGATTAAATTGCTAACGCTTTTCACCATAAAAGCAATTGCTTTCAAACACCCGGTAATTGTGATATGCCTGCAGAGCGACACAGCATTTATTCCCGTGACCTGCGCCTGTTGTGTTAATCAGAGAACATGAAAACGTATTATGTATGGCGTGCACTCGAAATGTGAGAGGGTGATCTCTTTTTTTTTTAGAACATTGATATTCAATAATAGGATAGATGTCACCTAGGTATCTCCTTTTGTACAAGGGTGCACCCAAATGTTTCTCGTTGACAGTTTTCCATGCAAACATTATTAAAAATCTAACATTTTTCAAGGCTCCAGATCGGTTCAATTATTTTTCATTTTACTTCCCCATAATGGCGTCTGCAGGCTGAAGCTTCCTTTAGAATTTTCTTTCTCCCCATTGTGTAAGATGTATTACTTTATTATTTCAGACATGCTTTCAAATGCGCTTCCTTATCTCGACAAGGCTGCTGAGGACGTCGTGACTCATCGTTTCGACCTCTAGAAGCCGGCTGATCGCTGTGGTGACCTGCCGCCATCTTGGAGAACGAGCCAGCAAATTAAAAATGGCCCGGAACACAACACTCTAGCCTCGCTAATATCCTCCACCCAGGGCGTCATGTAGCATGTTTACCATCCGATGATTTATTGGGAAATGGGATTTTACGTGCGGCTATTTATATCGTGAAATATTTCATCGCTTGCCGCGTCTGTTCCTTCTCATTATTGTTCACCTTCCAGCAAAACAGACGCTCAGGACTCATGTATCATTTTACCTCATGTGATTAAATTAAATGTTTTGGGACGGCAGGCTTCATGGCACGACTAAAAAGGAATGTTCGGGGCTAACACCAGTCAGGCATATCTGACGAGGCAGATATCTGTTGACAACGGGAACTCATATGGATCAATCAAGTTTTCCACAGCAGAAGTTTTTAAAGTTTTACTACAAAAGGTAATATTTTGAGAGATTAATTATCTACGCAGTGTTCTTATCCAGCCAGAAGGACATAAGTGTTGCAATAATACTAATGGTTTCACAACCAATAATTCATGAAGAGGATGATGTCACACTTGTGATTTATTTTCCGGAGTTCGCTCGAATCCCCTAATTCCAGCAAATAATGGATTTCAACCTATATGATGATTTATTTTCTCAGTTAATAATACAAATATATAATGAGTAAACATCCAAGCAGTATTCTCGTCGCGTCAAAAGGGTAGCAATTGAACTACGACGCAGACGAATGCACATATTTGTTTTTACTACAAGGTTATTCGATTGGGTTGTCTTGATTGTTGTAATGTTGGGCACTAGGCCCTCATGCTGGGTGCAAGGACTCACGCAAGACACATGGTTGGTGGTAGTGGGAATGGCCACGAGCACGTGCGCTCGGCCCCTTTTATTAACCTCGTCACCTGACCCAGTGACGTCGGTGGTGGGTGGGTGTATAGTGTGTTACATAGGAGTTAGAACACTAGAACGTGTCCATGCACGGACACTACATCATTCCCAATTTTTAATGACGAAAACCCAAAGTCAAAATTCAACCTGTGGGAGAAAGAAAGATATACACAGATGTGATACAGTGACCAAACTCTGCAGAGTCTCTTACGGCTCAGCTGCTTGGAGTCACAGACGACGTTCTTCCTGCCGCGGAGACCAACAGTTCACTGTGGCACCAGCCATGGGTGCTCGATGGATCCTGTCTGTTGACCGCTCTGCCTTGAAGTTGTCCTCACAGTCTTTTCTTCACTTTACTTCCATGGCGACAAATGCAGTTGGAGTTCTTGCGGTTCATCTTTCAGTCCTGTCCTTTTCTTCATCGGTAGCGTGTGTTCTGTTTGGCAAAAGACGGATTGTGTGCAAGACACCCCTCTCACCATGATGCCCCTCTCGCAGGTGTTCCCCTGCCACGGGATATCCCTGAGGCCCTCTTCATCAGATTTGTCCTGGGCTGAGTGTCCTGTATCGTGTTACTCCCACGCCGATTAGTGCGGGTGCGGAGGAGACGACAAGTCTCACCTCAGATTCCGCAGTCAGATCTGGAGGGTAGCTGTTGGCTCCTGTCTTCGTGCGCGATGTCTTCATCCTCCTGGGACCTTTGCTGAAGGGCGGCTGATGACGCTCTCTCACTGGCATCCCTGAGGCCTCTGCCCCTGAGTCACCACGGCTGGCGTTGTCCAGTGTCCGTGTGACCCCAGAGGTGGATGTTCCGAATGATCCAGCCTGCTCACCTCTGCAGATCCCAGGTGTGCTGAAAGCATCGTCAAGCAGATGGTCTTCTCTCCGTGCCACGGGTGTTCTCAGGACTTACACACAGTGTTCTGACACTTGTCGCCTTCCTTATCTTCGGGGTGTGAGTAGTCTAGCCACACTCTTCCCTCTTTCCTCGATTCTTTTCTCCATGAGGGTGTCGTGTCACTCTGACTTCTTCTCCTCTTTTCTTGTAGTGGCGAACGTGCCACTCAGATCTCTTCATCCCTTCACTTCACGAACTACTCTGGACCGTTTCTGTTCTCCTTTGGTCTGGCCAGGCTTCTCCATGCAGCGCGCGCACTCTGCACGTGTTTCCCTGGTCTTGTCCTCGTCCGAGGACACTCTCTCCATCTTCCTCAGCATCCCGAGTTAGGGTCGTGACCTTCTCTTCGTCTTCTCCTTTCACCAGCTACTTTGGTTGTTGAAGTTCGTGGGGCCATACTCTTGGTCCTCTTCGTTCTTGAACTTCTTGGACCACTTGACGGTCCACTCTGCCGATCTCTGGCAGGATACCTTCGGTCTTTTCGTCAGACCTTTTGTTTCGTCGTAGTTTCACTGACCCATGCGTCGGTCACATCCTTTTGCAACCCTTGGCGGGTTGGCTTCTGTTTTGACCACCTGGCTGGTTACCGGTTGGTGTGTTATTCACTCTGACCCGTGCGTCGGTCACCTCCTTTCGCAACCCCTGGTGGGTTGGCTTTGTGGTGCGACCATTTGGCTGGTAGGCTTCACGAGGTGCGTCACGTCGCGTGACTACCTGTGTTCACGAGGTGCGTCACGTCGTGTGACTACCTGTGTTTGCTGCCTTGTCAGGCGCTGGTGTGTGCTAATCTTCATACCGTCGTGGTACATCTTCAGTGTAGCATTGCTCCTTGTACCGTGTGATCTCTTGTTGTGGTGGCTTCTTGGCGCCACTGGGTGTGCCTCTGCATCCTTTCCCTTGAGTGTCGTTGGATACCTGCTGCGCGCATCTTCGTCAGTGAGTTCCTCTCTTGTAGGCGCTGCTGTGTACCTTCCGCGTCCGGGGTACATCTGCGCTGAGTCCTTTAGCTCTCTCTCGAGGGTTCGCTCCACTTGATGCGGCGACAGCACAATTCTCGCTGGGGGGGATGTGGCTTGACCCTTTTTCCTTTTCTCCTTGTCGCTGTGGGATGGTGCTGCATCCCTCTGGCACACTGTCGTCTGCCTCCATAGCTTCCCCTTGTTTGATGACTTTGAACATGCTGCTTACGTTGCTTCCAGTGCAGTTGCTGGAACCGGCCACTAGATGGCAGTGTTGCTTTCCCTTTCCATCCACAGCAACCTTCTTTGCTGCTAGAACTTTCTGTCTTGTTTCCCTTCACTCTTCCAGGCTTCACCCGGCCGGAGCCAGCAGAACACCGGGAGCAGGACACCGCCAGACAGCAGGTAAGTCTTCTGCACATGTGTGTTTGGGGGCAGGAGGGTGCAGGCATTGTCAGTGGGCTGCCCGGAGGATGAGGCATCACTTGTGAACTGGGGCGTAGTTTATTCCTCGTGTGGATGGCGGCTGGGGCTTGGTGTGCACTACATGTGCTTCATTTATTGCAGGAGGGTGTGGGTTCAGTAGCTCATTCCAGGGCGGCGCGGGCACCATCCTGTTGTCTCCACACTTCCCGCCCCCTTGCTGCAGGCCTTCTAACTTCGCAGGCCACGCGCGGGGGGGGGTGCTGTTGCAGCTCTCCTCGGCCGCCTGGGTGTCCCTCGCACTCTTCGCGCTCTTTTATTCATGCCCCTGCTCGTGTGCATTTTTGCTCTCCCCGCCCCCCTGCCGCGGCAGGCCTTCGCTCTTCCCGAGCCACATGGGGGAAGGGGTGCTAGTCTCGCACTTCTCCAGCCGCGGGCCGGGCGCTCCCTTTTCTTTTGCACACCCCGCCGCAGCAGCCTCTCGCTCCATACGCTGCGTGGCGGGGAGGGGGTCCTACTGCCGTTGCCTGACTACGGGTGGGCTCCGCTTTGTTACCTCACACCGCCGCCAGCTCTCTGCTCTTCGTGGGGGCAGGTACAACGGGCACCGCTTGTCTTCGTCGTGGGGTGGGCTCCCGCTGCAACAGCATCACTGATCGCTGCAGCTCCTTTCTTTACGGCCCCGTCTCGGCCGGCGGGTCGGATCCTCGGCGCGGGTGGGCTCCGCTGCTGCGGGGTGGGCACCCGCTTGGCTACCCTCCCTTTGGCGCGGCTCCTCCCTTCCGGCGGGCCCGTTCATCCACGCGGGTGGGCTCCGCGTGGTTCGCTCGATGTGCGGGGGTCGTGGCTATCGCGGGTGGGCTCCGCTCGGACCACTCTGCACACCGGGCATGGCGACAGGCTCAACTGGGTCGGGGTGGGCACCCGACCTCCTCTTGCAGGGTCACGGCGTCGCGGCCGATGCGGGTGGGCTCCGCTGCAATGACCGCCGTTCACTCAACGGCGCTGCTGGCTGTGTAGGTGCGGGGTGGGCTCCCGGTCACCACAGGACATGCCGCGGGCTCTGCCTCGCCCGCAGGCTTCTTGGCGCGTCATGCCTTCATACAGAGAGGGGGTGCCCTAGCTCTCACTCTCTCTCACCCTCATTTTTCTGTCCTTGCGCAGATCGGAGGCTGCACACGCGGGGTGGAGTACCTGCCTCGTCTCCAGTGTAATGTTGGGCACTAGGCCGATGTTATGTTATGTTATTTTGTATTTATAAAGCGCACAGATGCCCCAGCCAAGCGGCGTCCCGGCGCTGTAAAGGACAAGCAACACAACAACTGATAACACGAACCAGTCATGACCACTAAGCCTCGGGAAACAAAAATGTTTTCACGGCTTTCCTGAAGAGAAGGAGATTTGACATAGACCGAATACTGACAGGCAGTGTATTCCAGAGGCCAGCCGCCAGAACACCAAACGAGCGGCCGCCCATTCTGGCTCTTTTAAAGCGAGGAACCTCAGCTAGAAATTGACCCGCTGAGCGAAGTGCTCTAGCAGGGGTGTATGGGGAGATGGTCTGGGCTAGAATGGGAGGGGAGGCAAACTTCAGAATCTTAAAAGTCAGGCACAGCACTTTGAATTTTATTCTCTGCCTGACGGGCAACCAATGTAGATCGGAAATAGAACGCCTAGCCGAGCAAAACTTAGGCAAACCAATCAGCATACGGGCGGCCGCATTCTGCACATGCTGAAGGCGTGTGAGCTCTGCTTGGTTAGTGCCCAATAGAAGGCCACTGGCATAATCCAATCTGGAAAGAATCATTGCCTGCATTATAAGTTGCCTAGTGGGGGCATCGAAGAATTTAAAAATAGGCCTAAAGCTTTGAAGAACGCCATAGCAGGTGCCCGCCACTTTCTTTGTATGGGGTATGAATGAAAGATTGGCGTCGAGCAAGACCCCAAGATTTTTCACCTGAGTTGCTGGCGTAGGAGTAGGACCTAGCTCCGATGGCCACCAGTCGTCTCCCCAGAGATGAGGTTCTTTGCCCAACACCAGGACTTCAGTTTTAGTGGCATTAAGTTGGAGACGGTTATCGGTCATCCAACCTGCCACCTCCCTAAGGGCGCTTTGAAAATTGGAGGCGTCCAGTGTAGTGTTCCCGTTTAGAGTGACCGCTAATTGCGTGTCATCAGCATATGACACTATGGTTAAACCCCATTTATTGGCCACCTCCATCAATGGTCTCATGTACAGATTAAACAGGGTCGGGCTAAGTGCTGAACCCTGTGGAACTCCTTGACAAATGGAGCGGGGAGAAGACTCATATGGGGGAGTACGCACTTTAAAAGTACGCTCAGTCAGGAATGAGCGAAACCAGTCCAGCGCCGTGCCCTCTACTCCGGCTTCTCTGAGTCTCTGAAGCAGAATAGGATGTGAAACAGTGTCAAAGGCGGCACTGAGATCCAAAAGGATCAGTGCCGCCGTCTGACCTGAGTCTAGGAGTCTTCGAAGTTGCTCGACCATAGCCACCAGAGCTGTCTCAGTGCTATGGCCTGCTCTGAAGCCATTCTGGGAAGGATGGAGGGTACCTGTTTGTTGAAGGTGGGCAGATAGAATATTGTTAACGTGAGCCTCAGTAATTTTAGAGGCCCACGGAAGCAAGGAGATGGGCCGATAATGTTCCGGCTTTGCTGGATCTAGTGTAGCCTTTTTCAGGATTGGCATATGTTAGACCTGGCACCTTGGCGTGAGTTTCCCTTCCACTTTTTTATGGTGTGCCTCGACTGTTTTGCTGGTGTTGTCCGCTCAGGGCACTGCGCCACGGCTAATCCGTGCCGCGGTGCAAGTGCTCCCTAAGTAAAATGTACCTGTAATTGATGTTTCTGATTGGTTTATTGGATTCACTGTCAGTCCCCAGTAAAGTGCACCAGGGGTGCCAGGGCTTGTGAATGCCAATGCTGCTGGTGGGCTTGCAGCGCCGGTTGCGCCACCCACGGAAGCGGCCTTGTAAAGTGTGTCTAGGGTCTGCCACCGCAGACCCTGTGCGCGGTCCGGGACCGTCGCGCTGACTGCGCAAGTGCCCCCACTTGCCAGTCCCTAAACCTTCCCTTACCTACATATTAGCCACCCCTCTGGTAGGCCCAAGGGCAGGGTGCATTGTAGGCATAAGGTAAGACATGCCCTGGTGTGTGTGGCATGTCTTAGTAGTGAATTACAGCCCTTGTCGTTTTTCACTATTGAAGGCTACCTGCTCTCCATAGGCCAGAATGGGCTGCCGGGATCACGCCAACGCTGTGACCCCAGTGGACTCAGAGAGCATGGTAGAGTGTCCAGTTTGGTATGCCTGAACTCAGGATGATAAAATACTTCTTGTAGTCAAGTTTATTTTAATATCCTGGGTTTGTAAATACTACTTTTAGAAAGTTAGTATTTACTGACCTGACCATCTCAGTCCGCCTCTGCTGTGTGTATGTGTTCTGCCTGGCAACAGTAAGGAGCAGGGTGGGGGGATCCCCAGAGACAGGTTGGCTGCCAGGTGGTGGGTAGAGAGATTACACCTGGATGGGTGGGAGGAGTACACCTTGACTCTTGAATAGACCTGTGCTCTGCCACCACAAAGCCGGCGCCACCCCCTGTGGGGCGGCTGATGTCTCTGCCCTGCTGCTGAAAGGAAAGAGCAGAGTCACCATAACAAAGTGCTCCAGAACTGGACTGAGCCAGGCCTAGGCCCCCTGGCGCTAAAGAACAAAAGAATTGGTGTATAAAAGTAGGAGCCTGGCTCCTAAGAAATCAGAATCCTGTTTACCACAAAGAACCTCTGCCCGACTAGAAGGAGAAGAAGACGCCGGAGGAGCTGGCCTGCTGCTTGCCTTGCTGAGAGAGGAGAGGAAGAGACTTACTGAAAAGACTTTGCTACTTTGTGCTTGAACATTCTCCAAGGGCTTGATCTGAGCTTGCCCCCTGAACTGAACCCCAGGAACAGTGGGTTCTTTGTGCTTCTTGCTCGTCCTCCAATTCGAGCCGTGTGTGCATCCCGCTGGAAAAGAGACTGCGCCCCTCATCGCCCCTCCTAGGGCCGTGACACTCAGGAGCTCGCCTGCCGCAATCCCGTGAGAGCCCCGCTCCGTCCGGAGCCGCTCTCTGTCCCCGGGCCAGGCCGCCTGCACCCCTGTCACCGCCTGCCACTGGAGCGCGCTGAACGTGCTATCACCCCTCCTGCCGGAAGCCGTCCGACGACTGTGATCTACGCCGGGTCACCCAGCTGCACTGACCGTGCCCTGTGGCCCCGCTTCGCTATCCTCGGACATCTCAGGCCGCGCCGCCCCCGCTGTGGAGACCCTCCTGCACCGCCGTGCTAAAGGGTCGCGGGCCGCGCCTGCCTACTTGCCCACACCTGCTGATTGAGGACCCAAGAACACTTCCCAAGCTGAGAGTCGCACCGACCTGTGCCGACTCTCCACATCACGAAAGAAGTTCCAGTATCGGGCTCGGGGCCCGCAACGCCTTATTTCCCCGTTCGCAGGAACCGATCTCTGTGAGTACTGGAACTACGAGTAAAGAGACTACGAACTATCCATTTGAAACTACGAACCAAGAACATTTGCCTGCAGTATAACCTGGTGGCCTAGCGAAAACGTTATTGGTCTTGTGATAAGTCTGTTGAGATATATATACCTTATTTTTACATAAAGAAACGTATTTTTATATATATCCAAGTCTGGTGTCCGTTTCTGGGGGGATTGATGTATTTACTGTGTGTACGATTGTAAGTGCTTAACCAACAACGCCTGAGGAATCGCCTTGGCTGCTCACGCCACGCACCTAGAGGGTGAGCAAGGGTCATTCGCGAGGGGTTATCCTGCGCCCTGACGTGGAGGAGAGGGTCCCTGCTTGACACAAGGGCAACCTTGCGCCAACCAGAGATCCCCGACTCTAACATTGGTGGCAGCGGTGGGATTTCGGATTTGCACTTGTAATTTGCATACAGTGAGTTATTAATCACCAGATAGTGAGAGCAGACCAAGTAACGCAGCCACAGGTTTTCATTTTCTGAACTTTGTTGAGACGTCTGCCATTACTGCGACCATGCCTGGCTCACACTCCGCTGGGAGAGCACTCTCTGTGATTTCTGGAATCGATGAGGTGGATTGGGAGAGACTGGAAGGCTACACGATGGAGCAATTGAAAGGCTACAGTGTACAATTCAGAGTCCCCCATGCTGGATGCAAGAGGAAGCACCAGTACACCAAGGCGTTGAGAGCCTGGAAGGAGTCACGAGACCTACGGAATGCGGGGGACATCGTTCCACCCGACAACCTTGAGGAGCCCAGCAGAGTCCGGTCGCCAGAGGAGCTGGCAGACAGGGCAGCAGACAGGGCGCATGCAATGGAGATGGCAAAGTTGGCAGGACAAATGGAAATGGAAAAGCAGAAGTTGGCCCTGGAGGCACAACAACGCCAAATGGATCATGATATCAGATTGAAGGAGTTGGAGCTGAAGGCGAAAAGTTTGGACACCGCTCCTTCTGGTGGCAGCACTCCACCAGCGCAGGTAGAGTCCAAGGTGTACATCCCCAAAGATGTAGTAAAGGAGTATTTCAGAAAGGATGACATAGGGCAGTGGTTTAGGGCCTACGAGGTGGCCATGTCCTCACACCGGGTCCCTGAGAAAGACTGGGGAGCGGGGTTGTGGGGAAGGTTCCTTGCTGAAGGGCGGGACACACTGTTAGATTTGCCCTTAGAAGTCCAAACCTCATACCCCCATATGAAGGAAGCTTTAATGACCAGGTATGGGTTAACTCCGGAGCTATATCGACAAAGGTTCAGGGAGACCAAGAAGATCCCTGAGAGTACGTATGTGGAATATGTGACCTTTTTCTGCAGAGCGCTGGATGGTTGGGTGAAGGGTAGCAAAGTGAATGATTATCAAGGGCTGCTTGATTTAATTGCATGGGAGCACTTGTCCAGTCAATGTTTTCCTGAGCTACGCCAGCACCTGATTGATAGCAAGCTGTCCAACCCGAGGAAGCTTGCTGAGGAGGCGGACCGCTGGCTCAGCACCAGGGTCCACAAGGGTCAAGTGGGAGACTCCGCCAAAGGTGGGCAGGGTCCCCAGCAGAAGAGTGGGGGGGACAAGGGTAAACAGAAGGGGTTCCAAAAAGGCCCCCAAAGTAATTCCCAAGGGAACCAGCAGAAGGGTTCTCAGCCTCCCCCAACCCCGCAGCAGAACGGGGCCCCGACAGGTAGACCTGTTCCAAAGGGGCCCTTCAATTGTTATAAGTGTGGCGATCCGGGTCACATTGCCTCTGATCCTAAGTGTCGCCTGTTTGGTAAGACCGCACCCACTGGTGCTCCACCCCGGCAAGTAGCTAGTGTTAACTTTGGGGAGGAAGTAGCAGTCCAGGAGGGTGGGGGTCCCGGGCAGATGACCCTAGTCTCGCTAGGAGACAGCGAGATGGTCCCCGTAACCTACCTGCCCTCTAACACTAAGAAATATGGGCAGGTAGTGACCATCAATGGAAAGAAGGTTGAGGCTCTTAGAGATACAGGAGCCAGCGTGACCTCGGTGAGGCAACACCTGGTGTCTCAAGAGCAGATTGTACCCAATGCCTACTGTAGGGTTGTCAATGCTGACAACGTAGAGAGTCGTTGTCCAATGGCTCAAGTTCCCTTTGAGTGGGGGGAGGTCTCTGGTACTCTACAAGTCGCTGTGAGAACTGACATGCCTGTAGATTGTCTGCTAGGGAACGACCTGGAGAGTTCCCCTTGGGAAAAGGTGGAGAAGACCACGCATCTGAGGATGGTGGGTCTACCCGACTGGGCGTGCGTGACCACCCGGTCCATGGCAGCCAGTAGGGGTGTTGAGAGGGTCCTGGAGCCTGAGGGAGAGGTCCAGGAACCGGCCTTAGGGAGAAGGCGCAGGAGGCGCGGGAAACCGGCCCCCGAAGTTCCCACGGCCCAGGAGGAAGTAGACCCTGAGGGGGATGCTCTGGAGCCTACCGGGGAACAGATTGCCGAACTGGGAGACTTGCCTGAGCTGACCCATTGGCAGCAAGAAGGAGGTCCCTCCAGGGAGGAATTCTGCAGGGAGCAGAAAGAATGCCCTTCTCTCGTGGGTATGCGGCAACAGGCTGCAGACCAGGCCAATGGTGTTCAGGCCAAAACACACTACGTGTACTGGGAGAGTGACCTCCTGTATTCCGAGCCTAAGGCTGCTGAACCTGGGTCAGCCCGTGTGCTGGTGGTACCCCAGAAGTTCAGAACCTTCCTACTGGGGCTGGCTCATGATGTGCCGTTAGCAGGACATTTGGGGATGGACAAGACCTATGACAGGCTTGTCACCCACTTTTACTGGCCCCAAATGCATAAGAATTCCGATTCCTACTGCAGAACCTGTCAGACTTGCCAGGCAAGTGGTAAGAGCGGAGGGAAGCACAAGGCTCCCCTGCAACCTTTCCCTGTGGTCGGTACGCCATTCCAACGAGTGGGTATTGATATTGTGGGGCCTCTGGATCCCAAGACAGCCCTGGGCAACAGGTTTATCCTGGTCTTGGTGGACCATGCCACCCGGTACCCTGAAGCCATCCCTCTGAGGACAGTGACGGCCCCCGTGGTGGGACGGGCACTGATGGGAATTTTCTCCCGAGTGGGATTCCCTCTAGAGGTGGTGAGCGACAGGGGGACCAATTTCATATCCACATATATGAAATCCCTGTGGAAGGAGTGTGGGGTAACTTACAAGTTCACCACTCCTTACCATCCCCAAGGAAATGGGTTGGTTGAGAGATTCAACCGAACCCTCAAAGGCATGATCATGGGCCTGGACGGTCCAATGAGGCGTAAGTGGGACGTCCTCTTGCCATGCCTGCTCTTCGCTTACCGAGAGGTGCCACAGAAGTCTCTAGGATTCAGCCCCTTTGAGCTTCTGTATGGTCACCCGGTAAGAGGACCTCTGAGTTTGGTAAAGGAAGGCTGGGAGCAATCTCCCAGGAAACCTCCCCAGAATGTATATAGTTACATGCTGGCCTTCCGAAACCAGACTCGGCGTTTCAGGCAACTTGCTGAGGCAAATCTGGAAGCCAGCCAGGAGGAGATGAAGCGGTGGTACGACCGGAATGCCACTCTGGTAGAGCTTCAACCTGGACAAAAGGTATGGGTCTTGGCCCCAGTGGAGCCGTGTGCACTTCAGGATAAGTGGACAGGTCCATTTGAGGTTGTGGAGCGCAAAAGTCCTATCACCTACTTGGTGGACATGCAGACTCCCAGGAACCCTTTGAGGGTCCTACATGTTAACCGCCTTAAGCCCCACTTAGAGAGGACCGAAGTGGGCATGCTGCTGGCCACTGATGATGGAATGGAAGAGGAGACCGAGCCTCTTCCTGACCTCTTAGTGGCCTCTGAGAAAGATGGGTCAGTGGATGGAGTTAACCTCTCACCCACCCTGACGCCCGAACAACAGGAAGACTGCCGCCACTTGCTGGGACAGTTTTCCGACCGATTCTCCCTGGTTCCTGGTGTCACAGATTGGTGCGTCCATGATGTGGACACAGGAGACAGCTTACCTGTGAAGCACAAGGCTTACAGGGTAACTGACAGGGTCAGAGCTTGCATTAAGGAGGAGGTCTCCAAAATGCTTGCGCTAGGGGTGATTGAGTCCTCCAGCAGTCCTTGGTCCAGCCCCGTGGTCTTGGTCCCCAAAGCTGCTGCGCCGGGAGCCACACCTGAACTCCGGTTCTGTGTGGACTACAGAGGACTCAATTCAGTCACGAAGACTGACGCGCACCCCATCCCCAGAGCTGATGAGCTCATTGATCGGCTGGGGGCTGCCCGGTTCCTCAGTACGTTTGATTTAACGTCTGGGTACTGGCAGATCGCCTTGACCGATGGGGCCAAAGAGAGGTCAGCATTCTCTACACCAGATGGGCACTTCCAGTTCCGAGTCATGCCATTTGGGATGAAGAATGCCCCTGCCACCTTTCAGAGGTTGGTCAACCAGGTACTGGTTGGGCTGGATGCGTTCAGTGCCGCCTACCTGGATGACATCGCAGTGTTCAGTGCCACCTGGCCTGAACACCTGCGCCACCTCTGGGAAGTGTTGATGGCGCTGCGCCGAGCAGGCCTCACGATCAAGGCAAGCAAGTGCCAGATCGGGCAGGGTTCCGTGGTATACTTGGGACACCAAGTGGGGAGTGGCAAGGTGGCACCCTTGCAACCCAAAATTGAGACCATCCTGGCTTGGGAACCCCCCAAGACGCAGACCGCAGTGAGGGCCTTCCTGGGGCTCACTGGGTACTACAGGAGGTTTGTCAAGGGCTATGGAACGATCGTTGCCCCCTTGACAGAGCTGACTTCGAAGAAGCAGCCCAGGAACGTGATTTGGACTGACACCTGTCAGAAAGCTTTCGACACCCTGAAGACTGCCATGTGCACGGCGCCCGTGCTCTTGGCCCCTGACTTCTCCAAGGAATTCCTAGTCCAGACAGACGCTTCAGAGCATGGTGTGGGGGCTGTTCTTTCACAAATGACTGAGGAGGGCTGGGACCAACCCGTAGCCTTCATCAGTAGGAGGTTACTTCCACGGGAAAGTAGGTGGAGTGCAATTGAGCGAGAAGCGTTTGCTGTGGTCTGGGCGCTGAAGAAGCTAAGACCCTACTTGTTTGGGTCTCACTTCCGGGTTCAGACGGACCACAGGCCCCTCAGATGGTTGATGCAAATGAGGGGTGAAAACCCGAAGCTGTTGAGGTGGTCCATCTCCCTACAGGGTATGGACTTTACGGTGGAACACCGTCCTGGTACAGATCACGCCAACGCCGACGGTCTGTCCAGGTATTTCCGCCTTAGTGACGAGGAACCCCCTGGGCAAGGGTAGTTCTCCCCACATTTCAGCTGGAGGGGACACGTGTTAGACCTGGCACCTTGGCGTGAGTTTCCCTTCCACTTTTTTATGGTGTGCCTCGACTGTTTTGCTGGTGTTGTCCGCTCAGGGCACTGCGCCACGGCTAATCCGTGCCGCGGTGCAAGTGCTCCCTAAGTAAAATGTACCTGTAATTGATGTTTCTGATTGGTTTATTGGATTCACTGTCAGTCCCCAGTAAAGTGCACCAGGGGTGCCAGGGCTTGTGAATGCCAATGCTGCTGGTGGGCTTGCAGCGCCGGTTGCGCCACCCACGGAAGCGGCCTTGTAAAGTGTGTCTAGGGTCTGCCACCGCAGACCCTGTGCGCGGTCCGGGACCGTCGCGCTGACTGCGCAAGTGCCCCCACTTGCCAGTCCCTAAACCTTCCCTTACCTACATATTAGCCACCCCTCTGGTAGGCCCAAGGGCAGGGTGCATTGTAGGCATAAGGTAAGACATGCCCTGGTGTGTGTGGCATGTCTTAGTAGTGAATTACAGCCCTTGTCGTTTTTCACTATTGAAGGCTACCTGCTCTCCATAGGCCAGAATGGGCTGCCGGGATCACGCCAACGCTGTGACCCCAGTGGACTCAGAGAGCATGGTAGAGTGTCCAGTTTGGTATGCCTGAACTCAGGATGATAAAATACTTCTTGTAGTCAAGTTTATTTTAATATCCTGGGTTTGTAAATACTACTTTTAGAAAGTTAGTATTTACTGACCTGACCATCTCAGTCCGCCTCTGCTGTGTGTATGTGTTCTGCCTGGCAACAGTAAGGAGCAGGGTGGGGGGATCCCCAGAGACAGGTTGGCTGCCAGGTGGTGGGTAGAGAGATTACACCTGGATGGGTGGGAGGAGTACACCTTGACTCTTGAATAGACCTGTGCTCTGCCACCACAAAGCCGGCGCCACCCCCTGTGGGGCGGCTGATGTCTCTGCCCTGCTGCTGAAAGGAAAGAGCAGAGTCACCATAACAAAGTGCTCCAGAACTGGACTGAGCCAGGCCTAGGCCCCCTGGCGCTAAAGAACAAAAGAATTGGTGTATAAAAGTAGGAGCCTGGCTCCTAAGAAATCAGAATCCTGTTTACCACAAAGAACCTCTGCCCGACTAGAAGGAGAAGAAGACGCCGGAGGAGCTGGCCTGCTGCTTGCCTTGCTGAGAGAGGAGAGGAAGAGACTTACTGAAAAGACTTTGCTACTTTGTGCTTGAACATTCTCCAAGGGCTTGATCTGAGCTTGCCCCCTGAACTGAACCCCAGGAACAGTGGGTTCTTTGTGCTTCTTGCTCGTCCTCCAATTCGAGCCGTGTGTGCATCC
Organism: Triturus cristatus; assembly: GCF_964204655.1. Classification (NCBI taxonomy): domain Eukaryota; kingdom Metazoa; phylum Chordata; class Amphibia; order Caudata; family Salamandridae; genus Triturus; species Triturus cristatus. The sequence goes on along the minus strand of NC_140591.1, from coordinate 672,900,910 downwards.
CGCTGGAAAAGAGACTGCGCCCCTCATCGCCCCTCCTAGGGCCGTGACACTCAGGAGCTCGCCTGCCGCAATCCCGTGAGAGCCCCGCTCCGTCCGGAGCCGCTCTCTGTCCCCGGGCCAGGCCGCCTGCACCCCTGTCACCGCCTGCCACTGGAGCGCGCTGAACGTGCTATCACCCCTCCTGCCGGAAGCCGTCCGACGACTGTGATCTACGCCGGGTCACCCAGCTGCACTGACCGTGCCCTGTGGCCCCGCTTCGCTATCCTCGGACATCTCAGGCCGCGCCGCCCCCGCTGTGGAGACCCTCCTGCACCGCCGTGCTAAAGGGTCGCGGGCCGCGCCTGCCTACTTGCCCACACCTGCTGATTGAGGACCCAAGAACACTTCCCAAGCTGAGAGTCGCACCGACCTGTGCCGACTCTCCACATCACGAAAGAAGTTCCAGTATCGGGCTCGGGGCCCGCAACGCCTTATTTCCCCGTTCGCAGGAACCGATCTCTGTGAGTACTGGAACTACGAGTAAAGAGACTACGAACTATCCATTTGAAACTACGAACCAAGAACATTTGCCTGCAGTATAACCTGGTGGCCTAGCGAAAACGTTATTGGTCTTGTGATAAGTCTGTTGAGATATATATACCTTATTTTTACATAAAGAAACGTATTTTTATATATATCCAAGTCTGGTGTCCGTTTCTGGGGGGATTGATGTATTTACTGTGTGTACGATTGTAAGTGCTTAACCAACAACGCCTGAGGAATCGCCTTGGCTGCTCACGCCACGCACCTAGAGGGTGAGCAAGGGTCATTCGCGAGGGGTTATCCTGCGCCCTGACGTGGAGGAGAGGGTCCCTGCTTGACACAAGGGCAACCTTGCGCCAACCAGAGATCCCCGACTCTAACAGCATAACTATAGCTTGCTTCCATAGAATAGGCACCGTCCCAGTACTCAGAGATAGCTTAATTAAATTGTGGAGAAACGGAAGACAGAGCTCAGCAGATTCCCTGAATTGTGCTGGTCTCAGAGGGTCCATAGGAGAACCCGATTTGACCCTCACCACCAGAGAATTAAATTCTTCCTGAGATGGAGCAGGAAGCACTGCCAGTGGGTTGGTGATGACATTCATAGCTTCAACATTGTCAGTGGGAGTAGTGAGGGGAGGAAAGGATCTGTAGATAGTATCCACTTTATCCACAAAAAAGGAAGCCAGCTCTTCACAAAGGGCCTGAGAGCCATTCCCCGGTGCAGTGGTTTTCCTAGTGTTTAGACCCTTAAGAACCTTAAAGATTAGTTTGGTGGGGTTAGAACTGTTCCTAAATTCCGAGGAGTAGAAGGAGGCACGTGCTTTGCAAATGGCCCGATGGTATAACTTAATGCTGGCCAAATACCCCTGTTTTAAAATAGGGTCATAGGCCTTGCGCCAGGCTCTTTCTGCCCTTTTACAGGTGACCTTAAGGAGCCTAAGAGATTCATCATACCATGGGCTAGAATGGCCAGGCCTGGTCTTACTCCAGCCTGCTGGTATTAAAATGTCTAAGGCCTGGGTCAGCCAATTGCAAAAGGAATCATACCCGGATGAAACCTCAGTGGAGAGCTCTGGTGGATGTTGTGATAGGAGCTGATGAAAATCCTCCAGGTTCAAATTCCTCCAAGGTCGTTTAAAAACAAGAGGTGCAACATTTCTAAAGGGGGGAGCTGTCAAGTTGATCCGAATGTCAATCAGATGGTGATCTGTCCAACTGATCGGTTTAGGTGAAAGTGCTTTAGTGTTGTCCAGATTCGTCAGGAAGGGGTCCAAAGTATGACCCCCTACATGGGTGGGACCACAAATTAACTGATGTAGTCCTAATGCCGATCACAAACTCCAGCACCCCACGCTGCCTAACGATGTTGTGCTCTGGAATCTTACTTCTATCTCGATCAGCCAATGAAAGATTATTTCTAAGAATATTGTAAGTGTCCACGATTTCATTGTCATTGCCCTCAAACTGGATGAAGAAAAACAACATTCACAAGCCTGTCGTAAAAATGCAAGAATATTTCTCTCTTCCCCAGTGTACAAAAATGTAATTATTTAATGAGGCATTCATATTACTTAAATCGCATTTTTGGCTACAAGAACACCCGAACAGTCAATGCAAGTATTAGTCATTTTCAGTCTAACACATTAATTATTGCACCACGTCGTTAAAAATATCCACAAAATGTGATGGTGGATTTCGCAAAATACTGTTTCAGAGTAATAGATGCCCAAAAGATGAGTATAGGATATTCAAGAAATAAGCAGCGTTATCAACAATGTTGCTGCTGTCATTGGATACCAGAGGCGTTCTGCAGGATTCATCGCAATTAAAAATAATGTGTTTGTCAGGACAAAGTGCCAAAGTCAAAAACCTGCCTTGGCTGGTATCAATATTAAATGGCAATATCAAGTGGCCATTATTGTGAACATACTGCCTACATCATGGGTACTCACAAACTTTCTCTCTTGAGCCAAATTTACAGTGTGGCTTATGGCCGAGGGCTGCACCTGTGGAGGCGGGGGCAGTAGGGTGAGGGGGCGGGGCTAGAGCAACACAAAAAACTATGCCCATGAGGTTGAACACAGGCCCCTGCAGCGGACGCCTTTGTCCACTGAGCCACCAGACCCGACATACACACATCTCTCTCTCTATTTCTCTCTCTCTCTCTCTCTCACTCTGTCTCCCTCCCTCTCTCTATCTCTCTCTCCTACTCTCTATCTCTCCCTCCCTCCCTCTCTTTCTCTCTCTCCGTCTCCCTCCCTCTCTCTATCACTCTCTCTCTCCCTCTCTCCCTCCCTCCCTATCTCTCTTTGTCTCCCTCTGTCTCACTCACTCTGCTGGTCTCCCCCTCTCTCTCTCTGTCTCCCTCCCTCTATCTCCCTCCCTCTGTCTGTCTCTGTCTCCCTCCCTATGTCTCCCTCTGTCTGTCTCCCTCCCTCTGTCTCCCTCTGTCTCACTCACTCTGCTTGTCTCTCTCTCTCTCTCTCTGTCTCCCTCCCTCTCTCTCTCTCCTTCCATCTCTCTCCCTCTGTCTCCCTCCCTCTGTCTCCTTCTGTCTGTCTCTGTCTCCCTCCCTCTGTCTCCCTCTGTCTGTCTCTGCCTCCCTCCCTCTGTCTCCCTCTGTCTGTCTCCCTCCCTCTGTCTCCCTCTATCTGTCTCCCTCCCTCCCTCTGTCTGTCACCCTCCTCCCTCTGTCTCCCGCTGTCTGTCTGTCTCCCTCCCTCTGTCTGTCTCCCTCTCTCTGTCTCCCTTCCTCTCTTTCCCTCAGTCTCCCTTCCTCTGTCTGTTACCCTCGTCCCTCTCTCTATATCTCTCTCCCTCTCTCTATCTCTCCCTCCCTCTCTCTCCGTCTCCCTCCCTCTCTATATCACTCTCTTTCTCCCTCTCTCTCTCCCTCTCTCCCTGTCTCCCTCTGTCTCCCTCTGTCTCACTCACTCTGTTTGTCTCCCTCTCTCTGTCTGTCTCCCTCTCTCTCTCTCTCTCTTTCTTCCTCTCTCTGTCTCCCCCTCTCCCTCCCTCTTTCTCTCTTTCTGTCTCCCTCCCTCTCTCTCTCTGTCTCCCTCTCACAGTCTCCCCCCTCTCTCTCCCTCTGTCTCCCTCCCTCTGTCTCCCTCCCTCTATCTCCCTCCCTCTATCTCCCTCTGTCTGTCTCTGTCTGTCTCCCTCCCTCTGTCTCCCTCCGTCTGTCTCCCTCTGTCTGTCTCCCTCCGTCTCCCTCTATCTGTCTCCCTCCCTCTGCTGTCGCCCTCCTTCCTCTGTCACCCTCCCTCTGTCAGTCTCCCGCTGTCCGTCCCCCTCTGTCTCCCTCTGTCCATCCCCCTATGTTAATCTACAATAAACATCTTCTTTCAACCTTCTTGGATTCCCTTGGATTAATATTCTTACATTTGGCGATGATTGGGGATAGACTTCACCCACACCCACGCTGAGGATTTATTTATTTACTTCATTCTCGTCAAGATTTGGTGGCTCACCGCCCATCTGGAATCCAGTCGCCTTCGACGCCCCGTTCTTCGGTGTCCTCGTTTGATTCCTGATATTGCCGTACATCAAATGGTTTGACACGGAAGAGGTATTTGAGAACATTTTTGTCTTTACGGAGATCCCATTGGCCCGCACACTACCCGTATCACAAGCGCCTGTTCATGTTACATGAGGCACTTCCTAATTGGACAGTATCGCTCGAAGTGACATTTGCATTTAACGCTGTGACTGGGTAGCGCAAGCACATTTAATCCAATCACGGCAAGTTTTCTTTCTTAAAGTTTACACGCGCTAGCTGGTATCAGATACATTGTATCCAGTTGAGCCTCTAAGTATTTTGTCAGGACGTCTGATTTGTTTTCCAGCGACACGCACGCTTTTAAGCTTCTCTTCTAATTAGAGGAAAATTTTCAGCGCGTCAGCAAGTATAACAGCGATGCGCACGCTACAAATGCCATGTTTTATGTTTCAACAAATGGTTTACAGCACGCCATTGGAATTGGAAGCCAGTGAAAGTCTGAAGGATTTGACCAGCGTGCCTGATTTGTTTTCAGCGACACACACGCTTTCCAACCTCTTTTCATATTAAAGGAACATTTTAGCGCGTCAGCAGATGTAACAGCGACGAGCACGCTTTAAGTGCATGTTTTAATTCTTCATCAGATTGTCTACAGCGCACTATGATTTAAAGCATACAGTGTACCAAGATTTTAACAGCGGCACACACGCTAATTATATTACAAGATTAGTTGTATGTTCTTTTCCCAAGATCCTCTCTACTCAACAATAGTGTGTAAAATCTTCACCAGCGACACACACGCTTTATAAACAAGTTATCAGAGATTTATCCAGGATCAGTCAAATTTATTTTAAACATACATCTGTGACACTCACTTATTTAAGTATACTACTGGTGTGTCTTTGTACTTTAATATTTTGTCTCTATACATTGTATTTACAAGTGTGTTTCATTACAAAGCATTGTGATGGCTAATGTTCAACAAATTACCCAACCTCATCCTTTTTTCAGGAAACCTGGTAGCCCAGAAATCATTTGGTCAGAATGGTTTAGACTTTTTGAAAATCATCTGGTTGCTATCAACGCTGTTGGGTACTCTCCAGCTCATAAGTTCGCCTTACTATTCGGATGTCTTGGTCAGGCTGCACAAAAGATCTTTGACAGTACTGTTCCTATTCCACCACCTGCATCTCACACTGGTGATGGCCAATGGAATGTTTATCTGGAAGCAATGGCTCGCCTAAATAAACAATTCTCAGATGAAGCTAACATCATGCTAGAAGGACATAATTTCTATAGCAGAAAGCAAAAAGAAGAGAAAGTGGAAGAGTATATATCTGCACTCAGAGTTTTGTCAACCACATGCGATTTCGGACCACTGTCTGATAATTATATCAGAGATCAGTTTGTTTTTAACTGTGCCTCACGTAAAATTAAAGAGAGAATCCTAGGTTGCAAAAACCCATCTCTAACCGAAGTAATTGACCTGGCCTTAAGCATTGAACATTCCACCCGCTCCAGTAAAGTAATAGATGGCTCTAAAAGCGGAGTTAACCTCATTTCTCCATCAGAACGGACAAAGACAATGCCTTATGCTCAATAAACATTAAGAATAAACCTTCTAAGTTTATTCAAAAGAAACATCCTGTGTTTTGCTACAGATGCAAATCTAAAAATCACATTGGCAATTCCCCAAATTGCCCGGCTATCAACAAACGATGTGTTATTTGCAAAAAAATGGGACATTTTCAGGGAGTATGTAGAAATGTTAGAAGATCTCTTAATGTAAACTGTGTTGATCCTGATGTTGATGCTTGTGGTAGTTCACTTAACAACATATTCATAACATTAGACTGTGTTGATGAAAAGAATCCCATAAAAGGTCCATTGTGTTCGGCTCTAATTGATAATGTTCCGTTACAGGTAATGGCAGACTCGGGGTCTCTGATTACAATTCTGAGAGATTCCACTTTTTATGATTTATGGAATGAAAAGGTTGATCTTCTTCCATCTGATGTAAACCCAAAAGCATTTGGAGAGAAAGATATTAACATGTTTGGGTATTTCTCAGGTCTAGTACAATGTCCTGGTAGAGAAACCATGACAAAAATGTATGTCGCTGAGAAAGGTAAGAATATTATTGGATGGAAAGATCTTGCTCGCATGGGCCTGTATTTAGTTCCAGGTGATGAGAACCCAGTCAAGGTAGGGGAGCTTCCAGTTTGTAATATTGAATGTGACACTCCTAGTACAGAATCTAGCCCACTAAAGGAGATTATTTCAGAGTTCAAACCTGTATTTACCAACACAGTGGGTGTGGTCATGGGTTTTGAACACCGCATCAGATTAATACCTGGGGCACAACCTATATCACACAAAGTACGCTCTGTCCCTTTAAGTGTAAGGAATGAATTAAAAGAAACTTTAAAGAATGTGTGCGACCAAGGGATTATAGAACCCACTGATTCTTCTCAATGGGTCGCACCCATCGTGGTCGCACGCAAAAAGTCCGGTGAGATCAGACTATGTGCGGACTTGCGCGCTTTAAATAAAAATATTATCATAGACTGCCACCCCCTCCCTAGAATCCATGAGTTATTAGCAAATCTAGGGGGCACAAAATGGTTTCACTTATAGACTTGAGATCGGCTTACCACCAAGTTTCTTTATCAATCTCAAGAACTTACAACTTTCGTTACCCCCTTCGGGGCTTACATATTTTTACGCCTCCCATTCGGTCTAGCATCGGCTGGGAGCGTTTTTCAAAAACTCATGGATACTCTGTTTAATGGAATCAATGGTGTACAGGCTTACTTAGATGATATTTTGATATTTGAAAAATCATTTAAGGAACATAATACGATTTTAAAAAGGGTTCTGTCAATTCTATTGTCGAAAAACATGACTGTGCGCTCGGACAAATGCAAGTTCGCAGTCCAAGAACTGGAGTATTTGGGGCACACAGTTTCTGAACATGGGATCAAACCTAAATTTTCAGTCATTAGGGCCATTGAGGATGCCAAACACCCCACTGATAAAGACTCCTTATGGTCATTCTTAGGTTTAGCCGAGTATTATGCTAGGTTTGTCCCCTCGTATGCCCAATTAGTCGAGCCTTTACACATGCTTCTAAGGAAAGGTGTTAGTTTTAACTGGTCAGCTGACCTAGAAAAAGTTTTCAGCGAGGTCAAAAAGATGATTGTGTCGGCACAGGCCTTACATGTTTTTAGGGATGATTGTACATCTATCATAACCGTTGATGCTTGCATCTCTGGTCGTGGGGCAGTACTTACACAAAGGGTAAATGGTCATGAACAACTGTAGCCTTTGCATCTAGGTCTCTCAAGTAATTTGAACAACAGTACAGTACAATCGAAAGAGAAGCACTGGCATGCATGTGGGCAGTACAGAAATTAAAAATGTACATTTGGGGTCAGAAATTCGAACTGGTAACGGACCACAAACCACTGATTTACATTTTTGACAAAGTAAATTCTTCTTCCATGTTTGCCCGACTAATGAGTTTAGTGTCCAGATTACAAGAATTTCATTTTATTATTAAACATATCCAAGGGGGAAAGAATTTCCGAGCTGACTGCCTCTCTAGGTTGTCAATGAACAAAGATGACGGTAATTATATTTTACCTGAGGACATCGAGTGCGTCACAGTAGTAGACGCAGTGTCCGAATTTGGTTCTGTTTTGTCAGAAAATGATTGGAATTCAGCCTGCGAGAAGGATGTAGTCCTTCAGAAAGTTATTGAGTTTTCCACTCAGTGTTGGCCCGAGTCTAGGGGCCTCATGTACGTAGCCGAATACCGGCCGGTAACGGCCGATTTTCGGTAATTTTACCGTTACCGACCGGTATTGAGGCTTGTGACATGTAGGGGGCTCATTTCTGTATTCGGTAATTTACCGACTCGGTAAAATTACCGAATCGGTAATTTTACCGATTCGGTAAATTCCGAATACAGAAATGAGATGTAGGGGGAGTGTGTGGGTGTTGTTTGGAGTCGGTATTTACCACCAACTAATAGTTGGTGGTAAATAATGTATGGCTGTGTAAACGCATGTTATAGCGCTTAGAAGTGTGCAATGTGGCAGACATACATGCCCTTAGGGCATGTATGTGTGCCACATGTGCACACATGTCCGAATCAGGGGTGCAACAGGGTGTCAATGTGACACCCTGCCACCCTTGCATGTGCTCCCCCATTACCGAATCGGTATTTACCGATTCGGTAATGAGGCATACCTTCCCATCAATGGGAAGGTATGCCTCATTACCGAATCGGTAAATACCGATTCGGTAATTACTGACTCACTCCGATTCGGTAACATTTACCGAATTTTTACCTACATACACTTTACCGATTCTTAAATACCGAATTGGTATGATTCGGTATTTTAGAATCGGTAAAGTGTATGCCACCTACATGAGGCCCTAGGTGTTTAGAAGGTGATTTACGTGTATTAGCTCAAGTGTCTGGAGAACTTTCTGTTGAGAATGGTATTGTTCGAAGGGGGGGACAAGTTTGTTCCCCCATCTAGTTTACACTCCTTAATTGTGAACAAAGCCCATCAAGGTCATTTAGGGGTCACTAAGACCATTATGAAAATAAAACAACACTACTGGTGGCCTTCCTTAGATACCCAAGTGAGAAAGACAATCGACGATTGTCTTGAGTGTCTTTTATCGGACAAACACTGGCAGACCCTCAAAGTCCCTTTACACCCCACTGAATTCCCACGTTCTTCTTGGGAAAAGGTAGGTCTCGATTTCTCTGGACCTTGTTCCATTTTAAATCAAGAAAAAAAAAATCATTTTATTAGTCGACTATTTTTCAAAGTGGATGTACTATGATTTTCTAAACACTCCTGATACAGACACAACAATTTCATTTTTAAATAAGATTTTTCTTTTAGAGGGTTCTCCCAAAATCATCGTTACTGATAACGGTACCCATTTTGTGTCTGAAAAGATGTGCACATTTTTTAAAGATTTAGACATTAAACAACTGAAAGTCGCTTTGTATTCCCCTTCATCGAACGGGCTGGTGGAGGGAGGAATAAAGTAATTAAAGAAGGGATACCGACAGCTTTGTCTTCTAACCTTAATGTTGAGGATTTCATCAGCCAGAAAGTTTGGAGTTATAAAACTTCTCCTCACTGCACCACTGGTATCTCACCTTTTAATATGTGAAGAGGCAGGGAGGCTCATTCTGTTCTATTCCCAACATGGTTACAAAATATTGCTGGTGAGAAAAATTTTAATCTGGAGGGAGTTTATAAGAGAGTGAATGTGAAACAAAACCAAATGAAAGTCAATTTTGATAAAAAAAAAATAGTTCACCCAATGTGGAGGATGTCTTAGTAGGTGACTGGGTTTTAATTAAGAAACCAAACAGAGTGAGGAAAGGAGAATCACTTTTCTTTGATCCAGTCCAAGTACTGAAAGTTAGCAAGGGGGCTGCTTTTATTGATAGGAGAGGGTGGTGGAACAAGAGACATCTCATAAAAGTATTCCCTTAGCCAGGTGGAGATTATGCAAGACAGGCGTAGGGGTGGTGAAAGTGACCTTGATTGGAGTTACTGGTTAGATTCGTCAAGTAAGATCGATATAGCAATACAGTCCTCTACATCTTCTGTTCCTCCCTCTACCCGCCAAAATTCACAGAATATTTATGCATGTTCTTCCCGGGGTCGTACAATTAAGGTCCCAAGAAGATTTGATGGATATGTTAGATATTAAACAATATGCTTATGTTTTTCATTTCTGTTTATTTTTCTTTATAAGGTGGAAGGTGATGTAGTGGTAAATGTGCATTGCGCTACTCGCACAATGCTTTATTGTATTTTAAATGTATTGTGCTATACGTACTTCGCGCGGGTAGCGCGTGATGCCTTTGTGGTATTCCATTTGTTCTCGCGCATCACACGATGCTTTGTTATGTACCTTGGTTTACCTTTGAATATGTGGCTCACGCATGGAGGGTCCATTTGTAGAGGTTCGAACGATTCTCCTGAGTTTCCGTTTGTGCTTTCTATTGAAGGGATGCTCTGTGTGCTAGGTGGAGTTAATCTATAATAAACATCTTCTTTCAACCTTCTTGGATTCCCTTGGGTTAATATTCTTACACCCTCCCTCTCTGTCCCCCCCTCTCTCTTTCTCCCTCCCTCTGTCTGTCACTGTCTCCCTCCCTCCATCTCCCTCTATCTGTTCCCATCTGTCTCCCTCTGTCTGTCTCCCTCTGTCACCTCACCCGCTGCTCTCACTCTCTGCTGCCCACCGTCAACTCACCCGCTGCTCTCACACCCTGCTGTCCTCGTCACCCTCTGTCACCTCACCCCGCGTGTGTCACCCTGGGCTGAGACTGCTTCCCGGGCACACACCCAGCCGCACCGAGTACTTCACAGGTCCTTAAAAGACCATTCACTTGTTAATGCGGCTCTGTTGTATTTCACCTCTTCTTAGCGCCCCTGCATCTCCACTCAATCAGAGAGTGAATGGTCTTTAAAAGAATCGCCCTGCCCCCATAGTTCCGCGCTGCTGCAACCGGCGGTGTTTGCTGACAAGCACAGGTACAATGTCTGCAAGGTCCGCGGGCCGCCAAGGAAGTCTTGCCGGGCCGCTGGCGGCCCGCGGGCCGTACTATGAGTACCCGTGGCCTACATGATAGGGTAAAGTGGACGTTGCCTTGCTTCTTAGAGTGAGAACTGTTAAATATCATTTAGTCATCAGTCACTTCACTTGATTGATTGTGACCCCCAAAGGGAGCATCATTGACACACACTGATATACAGTGATGGAGTATAATATATAGTGACAGGGATTATAAAGCCTCAGTTATAATCATATCATCTCAAATGCAATCATGGAAGTGTAATTCAAAGGGGGAAGAATACACAAGTAGGGTTAGGCCCCACCTGCTTTTGTGTCACAACCATTGTACTCCTTTCTGATGACATCTTCAAGCCACTAAGCTTATCCCCAGTGATGGGAGCCCTATATGAGGAAGTGACTGGATGGTAAAGATTATTATGTACGGAGTCTGCAAGTTTCCTTTAATCATCAACACATGCAAAATCATCTATTAATACAGAGAGGAGAGGCACAGATTGTTGACATGCCCTTGGTTATCCTCTGGGTAGCTTGGCCAAGCTTAAGACTTATCTCTGTAAGAGACAACTGGACAATAAGAATCACCTTACAAAATTCAAAACAGTTGAGATCTAAAAGATATATTGTTCAGGTAATGGAAATTGTGAAAATAATCGTAATATTTTAATATTTAAATTGTTTACATTTTTATGTTCTCTAACTGAATATTGTCAGGAAGTACAATTTAAGATCCGGATCCTGTTTGTTCGGAATACATGTTTTGGAACAAACATATATGTTTTGGCTATGCAGAATCTAATTGTACATTGTGATTGAGAAAAAGCTTATATTTACCCTTGTATATAAGTAACTATCATCCATAGGCGAGCATATTGTTTGTCTGATATTAAAAGGCATGAAACGTTTAGGAAATGTCAACCTCTAAAAACATCCAGAGTTTAAAGACAGGTACTGCTGCTCACCGCAGTATTCAGCAATGAAAATAATGTTGCACAACCACGACCTTTCTAGTCGGTGAGAACTTCTTAAGGGCATCAGAATTTGCAATGTAGCCGTTGACTGCACTTTCAACCTTTGAGAAGGCCAGGTCGCCGTTAGCATAATCAGTGGCACGGAGAGTCATCGAAGCAGAATGGCGGCCAAGTGAGTCGGCTGTAGGTGGCTCCCAAGGTGACGGTATTTTCTTTAAAAATCCGGAGATGAAGGGCTAGAATGACGAGTCCCCAAGTGGCAAACAGATGTGCTGAGCCCGGTTGGGCCTTACCTGGACTGCAGTGCTGGGTCGCTGTGTTGGTGGAGCTGGCCGAGCAGCTGATTGCCAGCTGCAGAGGCTTTGAACGGGAGCTGAGCCTCACCTCAAAGCGGAGCGGTGTGGATGGATCCCTGATTGGCTCCTCGATCATCATGGGGCCAAGGACAGGCGCGCGAGGCAGAGGCACTACACTTCACTCTAGCCCCTAGGAATCCCACCAGAGAAGCGCGGTAGAGCTCCTCAGTACAGGGAGTGGAACAGCGGAGTGAGCGGACAGAGACTCTGGATCAAGCAAGTGGTCAGAGTACTTTACAGGATGGTAAGTCACTAATGGGTCAAGGGGAGCTGGGGGGGCCTTTGGAGGACGAGACATTTAGTGTGCACAGTGCAGGGTTGCTGGAATCCGGGTCCCAGGAGTATCTCATAGATAAGCAAACACATTGTGAAGGGGGAGAAGGGGAAGAAGACCGAGCCCAGGAATCAGTGCTGGCAACACCTAATGAAGAGGTCCTGGATAAGCCAGATAACAGTGGCAAAAGGCTAGATACAGAGACATCCGGGCACACTAAGCCATGCCAGGTGGGAACAAGCCAACTGGATCACCAACTAGAAAAAAATGACCTAACCAAGAAGGGGAAGAACTTTGGGGCACAAAAGTGTCCCAATAAGGGATTGAATGGCCTACCTGGGGTAGCTGAGTGGAATCCTCCTACACAGGAGCTACGAGGAAAGCAAAAACTTGGGGGAATCTCCAGAAATCGCAGGGTCTCTCGTGCTCGTAGTGAAAGGAAAATGGATTCTGAGGCTAATTACTTTTTCTCACTGTCAGATGCCACCTGGTCAGAAGCAGGGTCAGACACTGGGTCCAACTCAGAATCAAGTGAGGCGGATAGTGTGCCTGGCACTAGCGGCAAGGATTCTATCGCCACAACATGGAAGACGCACACCAGAGTGGGCAGAATTGACAACCAGAGGCAAAGGGATCTGAAGTGGGATTATTCCCTCGGAGACCAATTGGTCGGATACATCAACAAGATCCCCAGCGAGGAACCACCCTCAATACCCCCCAACACTGGAATGCATTCTGCAGTGTGTAGTAGCTCGTCGGGATGGAGCCCATCTGGAAAGTAGACGCTCACAGACTGCCGCAGGCAAACTTCAAGGAGTGGTAAGGAAAGTCGCAAAAACTTGCAATACTATTAGCAACTGAATGACGGATCTAGAGACAAAACTCAGAAAAGCAGATTACTGTTGTAACTTAAGGAGGGAGGCAGGAGTTAGCATGATTCAATGGTACAATAACCAAACCGGGTACCAAGAAAGCTTTAGAGATGGGTAGACTGACTATTTGCTCTGTAAATATTGGGGGCTTGAATGATATGAGTAAGAGAGGTAGGGTAGGTGAGGTATTATGATCACTGGGCGATGACATCATATGCCAACAAGAAACCATATCCCTTGGCAAAAGAAAGGGCTCAATATTATACCGGGGTATACTAAGGTAATCTGCTCATCCCAGTCTACCACGACCAGAGGTGTTGCAATCCATGTTTCTAATCGGATGCCACCCCTTAAGCGTACATTATCTGATAAATGGGGTAGGGGGGCAATCACCTCAATACCAAATGGCGTGACACTATGTACGATTTATGGGTCAAATTTAGATGATCCAGGCTTGTTAGAAGAAATAGAACTTGAACTGGCCACCGCCCCTCATTATCTGTGGTGACTTTAATATCCACCTGGATGCAAATGGTCTCTCTAAGGAGGTGTACCGGGGGAGGAAGCCACAGGTCTTTAAGGCATTAGAAGCTCTGTTGGACAGTCATGGGCTAGTTGATATGTGGCCCCAGGGGACCCAGGCAATACAAATTTCTCTTGTCCACATAGAAAATACGTATGGCTCGACTTTTTTTACGCCTCCGTCTCTCTTATAGAGGGGGCCAACATCAGGAAACTGCCTAAGGTTCTGTCGGATCATAACCCTCTGATGCTGGAAATCATGGTACAGGGTCATGATCGACCACTTACAAAATGGACCTTTGATAGGAAACGTTTGGTCACTGAAGGATTCATAGAACACATCAGGGGGTGGACCCGGCAGTTCTTTGATATAAATAGGTTTAGCACCTCCAGAGAAATTGTTTGGGATGCGTTTAATGCGGGGCTAAGGGGGGAGATAGTCAGCTTTGTTGGGTGTCATAGGAAGAAACAGAGAGAGGAAATATATCAACTAACGGAGGAGCTATCCAAGTATGAGGAAGAACATATAGCAGCTGTAGTTCAAAAGCAGGTGGAGCGACAAACCCAGCTAGAACTTGAAGTCATAAGAACTAAGGCTAAAATTAACAGGTTTTATAGTAAAACAGTGGCGGAAACATTCCAAACCCGTGTCAGAGATAATTATGAATATGGAGAGACTGCAGGGAAACACTTGGCACTCGGCCTAAAACAAAGGACAGCGGCAAATAATATTCCAAGATTAAAAGGAAAGGATGGGAAAATGGCTACTGAACTCCAAGATATACTAAAAATATTTGTAGCTTTCTATGGAGATCCGTATAGGTCCAGGGACAAAACGCCAATGACAGCATGTACGGGAATTGATGCAATTTCCCCTATTATTCAGGAGCTAGAGGAAGACATCTCAATTAATGAGGTTATCGAGGCACTTCAGGCGATGGCCGCTGGTAAGGCAGAGGGTCCTGACAGGATTCCGATGGAAGTCTACAAGGCTCTACAGACAGAGCTAGCCCCTCTTCTATTAGACTTGTTTTTGGCTGTGCAGCAGAAGGGGATCCCACATCAATCTTGGCAGGAGACTAATATAGTTATCTTCCTGAAGAAGGGAAAGGCAGCAGAGGATCCAGTTTACAGAACCATCTCTCTGATAAACGCAGACAAGAAATAATAATCTAAGATCATTGGGCTCAGATTAGCAAGAATTATCGCCTCCCTGGTGAGCCCATGGCAACATGGCCTCATCCCAGGGAGAGGGACTATAAATCATGTCTGACGGGTAATATCATTATTTGATATAGCGGAAGCTTCATAAGAACAGATGTCCCTAATTCTTCTTGATGCACAAAAAGCCTTGACCAGGTTGAATGGGCATACCTGTGGAGTAATTTAAGAACTAACAGATGTGGACCACGAATATTAACTGCCTTAAGAGCAATGTATGTACAATCTTATGCAAGAATGCAATTGATGGGTAGGGAGTCTGAAAGGATCCGGATCGCTCGTGGTACAAGACAGGGCTGTCCCTGCTCTCCAATCCTTTTTGCACTTTATATAGATCCACTAATTAAATCAATGTTACACGATCAGACAATTAAACCGATAGTGGTCAGGGGATTTAACACCAAAGTGCTAGCTTATGCTGACGATATTGCAGTTGTCACCCCTGACCCATTGGGAGCCATAGAAATGATTGAAGCCCTGGCCCTGGAATTTGGTAGGCATTCGGGGTACGGCTTAAATACCGATAAAAGTAAGATTTTCTGTTCTAAAACCACTCCATGTCAGGACCCACGTAAGACGGAGGCTGCCACATACTTAGGGATAAATATATCGGCGGATGTTGGACCTATATGGGATATTAACTCAGATCCTCTCATAGAGAAGATAAGTGGAGATCTAAAAAGAATGGATAATTTACATCTGTCTATTATAGGAAGAGGCAATGTGCTTAAGATGACAATGTTTCCTAAAATATGTTATCTATTTCTATGTATCCCGGTGGAACTATCAAATGCTTTCTTTAAGAAATTAGACGGGATTTTCTCACAATTTATATGGGGCTATAAGAAGATCAGGAGATCGATGAAATTAATGACTTTACCACAAGATCGAGGGGGGGCTGGCCGTTCCCAACCTTTTATAATATTACTGGGGTATAACGCTGCAGCAAATGACCATATTGTTTAAACCTAAAATATTGGCAGAAACAACTCCGGGAGGTCAAGAAAGGGAAATCCCTCCTTCTATTTGTGAGCTAGCCATAGGTGGTGCAGCACCAGGGGTACTACTGAGTCAGCTGGAGGGTAGTTACTATAAGAAAACTCGTTTCAAACCCCTTAGAGCAGCCTGGAAAGTTTGGCATAAGGTGTGTAAGATCCTAGAAATTCCCAAGTTCCCGAGATACCTAATATTATTGCGATCACCAGTCTTTCCAGACCCATTTTATGAAAAAACAGGTAAAACCTGGAAACAGGCTGGAATTAATAATTTAGGAGATATTATCGACTTGAATGGAGTTATGTCATTTGGAGAACTTCAGTAACGATACAGTGTGGACTCCAGATCACTCTTTAAATATGTTCAACTTAGGGAGACAATTAAACCTGTTTTATTGCACTCCACTAATATGGCTTGAATCCCGTTGTTAGAGTGTATTCTGTATAAGCAGCCTCGAATCAAGGATTTGTATTCCATGTTGATAAGTGCTAATTCAGATGACATAGTCAGGACTGAAAGTGTTTGGGCAGACAAGCTGGAGAATCAGGATGTTGACTTAAGTAGATCCTTAATGCTGTCTTAAAAGATGTTTTTATCCACCAACCTAAAAGCCCCAAATTTTAAAACAGTATTTAGACAATATTTTACACCGATAAAATTGTTTGCATGGGGGAAAAGGGAAAATGATCATTGCCCAAGGTGTGGACAGGGTCCTGCAAATATGGTCCATATGTTTTCCGATTGAAGCAAACTGGATGCATTGAAACAGGAGATCAAAACCTTTTGGAACCAAACTTTAAGGCGGGCTGTCCATCTAACCCTAACCATGATGCTACTTGGCTGTGATGAGACCTTACAGCTAGAACTGACTCAAGAACGTTTTTGTTTCATGGTAATAGCAATATCTCGTATAATGATTGCATCAAAATGGAAAGATGTAGACCTTCCAACATACCAGGTGTGGTATTCCAGACTCTTTCATGTGTTTAATTTGGGGATGGCATTGTATAAATGTAAAGGTCGGAGAGCGAAGAGAAGGGGTCATCAATTGTGGGGTCCACTGATGGATCTCTCTTTCATCTGCTTATTTTATTTTCTATCCCTCCTTTATAAGATCTAGGTAGGGTACATTTTGTAAGGTACCACTTGGTCGGAATGATATATGTATTATGTAGAGAAACAAATATGTTTCTTTCTTTGGATTAATTGAAATTACTGCTTTTCTGAAACAAAAAAAAAGAATTTGCAATGTAGCCACTTCCCGTTTCTCATTAAATCTCCACTTGATGATTTCCTCCCTACCTACATCTTCCCACCATGGCAAGTTAAGCCAAGAAGGTCCGCAGTATGTTTTTTTGCAGGGCTAGAGGACAACAAATGGGGCATTCATCAGGGAGGTGTTGGAAGCAGCAAGACTCAGGGAAGAGAAGAGAGGGGTCTAGGGATGTAACTGAACCATCAGTACAGTTTCTCTGGAGTCAGGTGATGGGGGCAGGAACAGCAAAATCTGGCAGCATAACTTGGTGGAGCATGTCGTTAGCCTCCTGGGCTTGACAACACGTTCCGCCATATTTACAAGAATGTGGTGCAGTCTTGCGTTTCTCCCTGCGATGGCGCTAAGTTTAACAACTTAGCCCCAACGCAGGCACCCTTGCACCAGAGTGCAAGGGTGTCTGTGTGCAGGGAGGATTGGTTATGTGTAGGAAGGTGTCCCTTCCTGCACATAAACAATCTTAAAATGCCATTTTGTAACTTTCATGTGTGCTGCTTCATGCAGCACACATGAAAGTTACAAAATTTAATTTTTTAAAAGGTTTGTTTATGTACAGGAAGAGACACCTTCCTGTACATAAACAAACCATGGCATTTTGCTTTTTCCATGTGTGCTGCACAAGGCAGCACACATGGAAAAAGCAAAAACGGGGAGAAATAATGCATTTCTCCTCATTTCGCCAACTTAAGACCAGGGTTTTCCTGGTCTTAATTTTGGTGCTGCCTCCTATATACGCCACCCCTGTACAGAGGGGGCAGCATCAAATACTGGGGGTTGTAGCATGGGGGTTGTAGGTGGAACGCCCACCACAACACCCACTGCACGCCCCTTTCATGCTAAACATAGTGTGAAAGGGTGCCTTATGTACAAGTCAGAGTTAAGCCACGTTAAGTGGCTTAATGCTGCCTTGTGCATAAGGCAAGGCCCCTATCGCCGCGGGAACGTCAGAAAAAGTGATGTTCTTGTGGCGATAGAGGCTTGCACATATGCCCTCAAATGTAATGTGATGAATGTGTTAGCAAACCTACTACGTTTCAGAGGAGATACTTCTAAGCTTTGTTGAGAGTACCAGCATTACACAAGAGGTGGAATTGATGGTATTGGAGTTTACAACTTAGAATTTGGACAATTTTATGGTGTACCAGAATAGTACAGAGATACATTTTTGAGACTGTCTATAACATGTGCCGTGGTAAGTCTTACACAAAAGTATGCTCAAGGTTTTAGTCTGGTCCTTAACTGTATTTCAATGTGCATAAAAATGATAGGTTTTTAGTTTCTGGTGAAAATCAAGGTGATAAGACCACTGTCCTCAACCAGCAAGTCATTCTAAATAGATGCTTCCTGAACTATCAATGATCTGTTCCCTACTTTTAGGTTTTTGTCTGTAACTATGAAAAGTGCCCATCAAAAGTCATTTATACTGACAGCTGTGATGATGGGTGTGGGAATGTTGATAAGGGGCAAATATTTACCTTACAGGTACTGGACCCTTAAAAGGAATTGCCCTTTTAAGGTATGTATACTATTTCAATAATTGGAAGTGAAACAACCAAATGTATGCCCATTATTTACACATTACAGTAAGTAGGCAGCTGCACTGTGTAGTTATTACAGACATTGCAGTAGGGGTTTTTATGTCTTAGGAACCAGGCTGGATTCTAGGAAGAGCATGCACTGAGGGAGCTTCTGAGGGAAGGGGATAAGTGACCACATTATTCACAGGAGTTTTGCATGAAAGAAAACAGTCTCAGAGATAATGTTCATCTGCTGTATCAATGTGGAGGACACAACTATAATTACACTTGTAATCATAACTTTGTGGACCTGGGTGGCTAGGGATCCAAGGAGTCACTGCACTAGATGTTGTTAGCCCAGGAATAGGAAGCAGCTACTAAAACCTCTGATATGAGTTGCCTGGAGTGGTCTCCAGGTGAATTCTGCTCCTAGCAAATCTGGTGATCTAATGTCTCCGGACCTGAAATTTCCTGTTCCCGAAACACAAGACCAGTTTTACTGGGCATGAATACACTCCTGGAAAAACTACGGCAAAGGCTGTAGGACAGCGGCACATTGCTGGCCCTGCCCTCCGCCCCAAGCACCACAATGGGAGCTGGCAGCACTCTTTCCAGAGAGCTTAGTGCCTCCAGAATCCCCAGGTACCCTCCCTGACATGTGCCCCACACCACTCATACCTTCACTGCCACCCCAAATATATTTATCTCCTGCTCAGAACAAATGCTAAATTTATATTGTTAGGAATGGGATTTCTGGTTGGCTAGGGCATGCGCCTAAGCCAGGCAGAAACCACCACTCTAGTCAGGGCAAGGGAGTTACACGCTGAAGATAACCCCTGCTCACCCCCTTGGTAACTTGGCACGAGCAGTCAGGCTTATCCCAGAGGCAATGTATAAAGCGTTTGCACAACACACTCACACACTAGCGACACACTAGGTATACCACAAAAGAAACTCCACACAAGGTTATGTAAAAATAGCCTTTGTATTATGCATAAAACACATTAGAACATAATCACGGATGTATGACGTTACAACGCATACTTTTACAATGCATGCATTTACAACGCAATTTTTACATTGAAACATCCACTACAACGCATTCCATTACATCGCATGACACTACAACGCATTTTTAAAAACTACCTTTACAACGCATTCCATTACATCGCATACTACCTTTACAACGCATACCATTACAACGCATAATGTTAAATTGCATTTAAGGTAAGTATTGGATAGTATAGGGGTAAAAATGACTATTCTTACTCCAGGGGGTGCAACAGTAGGGTAAGTGTTGGATAGTATAGGGGTTAAAATTACTATTCTAACTCCAGGGGGTGCAACAGTAGGGTAAGTGTTGGATGGTATAGGGGTAAAAATCACTATTCTAACTCCAGGGGGTGCAACAGTAGGGTAAGTGTTGGATAGTATAGGGGTAAAAATTACTATTCTAACTCCAGGGGGTGCAACAGTAGGGTAAGTGTTGGATAGTATAGGGGTAAAAATTACTATTCTAACTCCAGGGGGTGCAACAGTGGGGTAAGTGTTGGATAGTATAGGGGTAAAAATTACTATTCAAACTCCAGGGGGTGCAACAGTAGGGTAAGTGTTGGATAGTGTAGGGGTAAAAAATTACTATTCTAACTCCAGGGGGTGCAACAGTAGGGTAAGTGTTGGATAGTGTAGGGGTAAAAATCACTATTCTAACTCCAGGGGGTGCAACAGTAGGGTAACTGTTGGATAGTATAGGGGTAAGCATTTAAAATCATAAATCACAAACTTTCTACCATTATTATACCTTTGTGGACTTCATATTACAAGAGTGTAATCTTGTGTAGACCCCGATTGTTGGACTACCCACAGCTTGTGCAATGTGCTGTGTACATTTTTCTAGTTTAGGCCATATGACCCTATGGCTTTCTTTCCAGAGAGAGGTGGCTCTAGTATAAATGTCTTGCGGGAACTGCAAAAGCAAATGTGCTGTATGACTGTAAAAGCAAACATGTGCTGTATGAGTTGCACTAGCAACACTCACACTGTGATTTGCATAACCTGCACAATGGACAGTTATCAAAGAGAGGTATACAAGATCATATATGTTGACAAGCAGATGTTGAACACAGGAATCTTGTGTTGAGAAACCCTGCAAAACTTTATATTACTCCAGAAATATTATTTGCAAAATAGGAAATCTACAACCAATGGGATGACATTTTTGTATACAATAGTTGGGGCAATATTTATCCTCTATTATGTTCTTTAAACTACATTCTGACACACCACCTGCCCAGTGAAGAAGAATTAAACAATATCAACTCATTGTTTGAGTGAATTCAGGTTACTGTAACACATGTAGGGCATGATTCACAAAATATTTGCTGTGATTTAATGTTGTAGTACTCCTGAAATTCATGAATAAGCCTTGGGTACAGCAAGAGAAAATCACACTCATTCATACCCAATCTTTGTCAATTGGTCCCATATTTTCAGAGGCGTACGTTCGGGAGAGGAAAGTTGGGGTGGTACACCCCCCTAATAAGTATCTTTTGTGATAACCAGTTGAGTACAGGTGCTTTCAGTCCGGTATGATGAGGTGTTTGTCATATTTCACCAATAATTTCTACACACACAGACAAATACTCCCTCTCTCCCTCTCTCGGTTTTGAAGACTTTATGTTGGGGGCATATTTGCAACAGGCAGCGATAATTATCGCTGACCTTGTATACCGCATTTTTATCTATCGCTGGAATATTTTGCCAGGCTAGCTTTGTATTAACAACGCTTAGTGCCATGGCGATGTATATTCCAGCGATAGCGCGCTTTTCCATGGAACATCGCTGGTTTTCCAGTTATGTTCCATGTAAAATGGCAATATGCTTGATGATACGACCCTGTGGTTGTATTACATGAATCCACCTCCCATGTTAGGTATGCCTTAGAGTTAAGGCATACTTAGCGCGATTAAAATAATCGCTTCCCCGCATTGTAAATATCGTGAAGCTGCCTTCCCGATATTTACCCATGTTGTTTCCACAGACACGCCTACTTTGCATCTCATTAGCGATGCGAAGTTAGGCGTGCTGGAAACAGGAGCAAAATCAGCAAAACACGCGATAGCGTGTCTTTGCTGATAAGGCAATAAAATTATCGCGGCTTTTCATCCGAAAACGGCTGCAAAAGCGGCGATAATGTTTTATCGCTGCATTGTTAATATGCCCCGTAGTCCGTTAAGTTCAAAGGCTAGTCCATGAAGATCACATGCTAAGACAAAAATATGGAAGCTTACTGTTGAATTAGTTTGGGATTTAGAGTTAGTTAGGAAAATAGCAACTTTCTTAAATTGATACTAAATGATTATATTAATAAAAATAATAAATAAATAAATAATCCAAAAGTCATTCCTTTGCCAAATCACTATATTCGAGAAACCGCTTTAATATAAAAATGCACTTTACATATAAATAAATTTAAGATTTTCAATCAGAGGGACACTTGCAACCAACTTTGATGCGGCCCCCAATATTCCCTCACACCAACTCAATATGAACAAATAAACACACATAAATAAATGAGTTATTTATGTCATACCTGCAAACAGTAGCAGATCTTATTCTTTCCTGACTCCTTGCTATGATATATGACTTTCAAACATGTTGATCACTAGTCCTTAGATGGCACAAACAGCCATGTGTTGTTGTAGAGACAGATATTTTGATCAGGTTTTTTATTTTTGTCACTCATAATGGTAACATTTTAAGAATTACTGTAACTTTGAGTGTTTTGGAGCAAGGTTTTGGTTTTCCCATATTATTTAACTTCTGTGAATATATCATCTTCCGGCAGACTTTATTGGGTTTAGTGCTTCCCCAGTAGGGCAAATGGGTACAAGGACCTCATTTCATGAAGAGTATTCTCTTTTACCAGAACAATATATTCCATGCTTTCAGTATGTCCCTTCACTTTTCCATGACCTACATTTACTGAACATGTGATGGATTTGTGAGGTTGGAATGGATTAAAAATTTAAATAGAAAGAGGGGTGTTTGTGGATGGAAAAGTGGTTCCATATCAAGCAAATAAAATGCGTGGAAAGAGGTGGAAGTATTTCAATATAACCTGATACAATGGCCCCAGTTTACAAAGAGCTTGCTGTGTGACCTATGCTTGTATAGTTTCTGGCTTACCCCTAAATTCAAGAAGGAAGTCAGGAGCAATTTAGGAGTACTCCATGCTTACTCCTGTAATATATAGATAAGTCAGGAGTACTACAAGAGTAAGACCTACTAATATGAGAAATATTTGTGAATCAGGCAATGAGAGTTGAGCTGTTCTTATATTATAGGAACACTATAAAGTTGCTGTAAATCGTATGAACGTGGCAATGTTCTGGAAAATGACCACATTTATGTTTACAACATTATAAAATACTTTCCATTATTTGCCCATTCTGAACAGAATAGTGATAGCGAAGTTATACAAACTTAGAGCTGATTTACAAGCCCCATGCACCGTCAAAGCATCACTATTTGTGATGGTTCGGTGGCACAGATTACAAAATCATATCTATGAGGTCACACAAAAAGTCAATATGTGTGGCTTTGGATGGCCTCATAGATATGGAGTAAGGCAAGGCAGCGCAAATTGCTGTGTTGCCTTACTCTGTGCTCAGGAGGCATTCCATGGGCATTGCAGTGGGTTTTACCACGCAATACCCTTGGATTTTGACGCTGCCCCAGATTTATACGATCATGTAACCTGTGGAAGAGCCAAATCCTTACACCTCCTGAGGTGAGGTGTAACAATGATTAATGTCTTTATTTCTCCTTGTTATTTCCTCTATGTGGGCAGCATCCTGGAACAAACATAGAAAGAGGATAACACCTCGTATGATTGTTTCTGTGCACAAAAACAACCCTGCCAACAACACAGCAGTGCAAGGGTGATGGTGCAAGTGTGCCTGCCCTGACGCTAGACAGCTGAAATGGCACCAGCGCTGGGAGAAAGGACAGGAATGCACCGTATTTTATAAATACGGTGCTGTCCTGCCCTTTCACTTTGGCGTAGGGCAGCACAGCAAGATTACTTGCTGTGCTGCTCTATGCTAAAGCCCCATAAATAAGGGCCTTAGTATGAACCCTGACTCAATTGTTGGATATATTTACTTGTTTTCTCATGCAAAGTTGGAAAAAGGTGAATCCTCGTACATGGGCAGAACTGGCTACTAGGATTTTCAATTGACTGGCAGGGTGGGGGATGGTTTTGCTGCAGTTGTGGCAGTTTTTTTTTGCTGGGGCCTACGGCCACATCCCTACCTGCGGCACATCTAAATAAAGAATGTAAAAACAAATGGTTTTAACGTATGCCTTAAGCACCTTTTTAAAATAGTTTGCTTTTGCATTGTTTATCTAGAAGCACTGCAAGTAGGAACATGGCAGCAGATCCCTAGCAACCCGTCCCCACCCTGCCAGCCCACTGAAACGCCTGTAGCCAGTCAAGTCCTACTTGTAATCAAAGACTTCAGAGCAGTGATCCCTGGCTTGAACTTGAAGTCCCTGGGACTGGCCTTCTGTTCTTTTCCTGATGAGGAATGAGGCAGAGAGAGGTACAGAGAAGGAACAGATAGTACAGATAATAAACAAGGCAACAAGAGCTGTGTTTACTTTCTGTAATTTCCATTACTTGCTCTTACTGTAGACCTCTGTAACAAACAGGAGATTGTTAGGGTGCTAGCGGTGGGCTGTTGAGTCATTGGGTTTAAAAAAGTGCATAATTTCACTTTTGTTACCTTTGCCCTTTGGGTTTATTGATATCTAACATCATACCCAGAAGTAAGGATTTATGGTATCAACAAGTTGAGCGCTGGTATGTTATGTTATTTGTATTTGTATAGCACACAACTCACCCAGGAGAGTATCCTGGCATTGAAGCAGGAGCTCTATGAGCGGATCCAGGGTCAGGGCTAGTGAAGAGCCAGGTGATTAGTTTCTTGTGGGATTCAAGAACTGAGGAGGCAGCTCTGATGTGCAGGGGCAGGTGGTAACAGGTTTAGGAGTAAGGCAGGTGACACAACCGCCACTGTGTGAGGTGTTCTTCAAAAAATATTCCTATTGTAACGACTAAGTGCTCTCATACATGTGGAACACTAGTGGGACTTTTTTGCATCTTAGCTTATGTTGAAAAGCCTAAATTTTCAGGAAAATAATAATTTTATGAAAATAGATCATATTTTGACTATGTTCACCGGGCAAAAAAGGCTAAAATCAGGAATCCCAGATACTAATGCAAAAACCAACTTGTGAGAAAAAAAGGCAGCACATTTCTTTCTGGATGTCCTATAAATAGAAGTGATGACTGCTCAAATGCAAACATTCCAAATGTTAAAAAAGGATGGTACACTGCATTTCGGATATTTATTGACAGCAAAATGAGTTAACAACAGGACGTGATAGTCCTTGGCACCCTACAGTTTGGACATTGTGCCCACAGCACAATGCCACAATAGCTACTGCTATTTAAACACTTCAATAGATTGATGAATCTCCTTGCAGAAGTAGCAGGAGTCTATTTGCATGAAATACAGTTCAACAGTTCAACTCAGGCAGTTAGCCGACATTAAGGGATTTACGCAAAACAGCATAAAGAATGTGTTATGAACCACTTAAAGGATGTTTATGCGCTGGATATTGGTTTAATTTATTTCCACAGTGCGGATTCAAATGTTTTTTTACAGATATATGCACTCATGTGTTTATTGAATGAATCAAGTTTACTTACCAACACAGTTGCACAATCTATACAATAAAAAGGCAATATGTATGCTTACAAAAGCGGGTGGCAGGACCAACAGCTGAGTGAGACGTGGCCTGGGCGAGCTCCCTGTGAGGCCCCTACATCCAATCTCATCCTGTTGCTGATATTTGCCCCCGGGGAATTGTGACCAATGCTTCCGCTGCTGGGGATGTTGGGGGACCCTTTCTGACTTTGTATATCATGAAAGAAGGCCTTTTTAAAAGGCCAGCCATGCTCTTACTGGCTGGGCCATGCAATGCTGTATATAAAATGGTAGCTCCCTGCACGCCCACATTGATGCTGGTCGACTCTCTCTGCTAACCTGCCCATTGGGGGTACCTCTGATGCTTGCAGCCCGCACGACTTCAAGGAGATTAGAACATGGGCTGAGCGGGATCCAGGACAGCTTCCTGCTGGTCATTCACTGGCCGACTTCTGTGGACAGTGTAGAATCCTCCTGGACTCCTGAGAGGCCACTTGGACCCAGCGAGAAGCGGGTCGTAACCTACCTGCTCCTTGGGGCCCCCACATTGTGGGCAGACCGCGCTCTGTCTGCGCTGATGGCTTGCCGCCATTACTATTGCTTCTCCGACCCCACTGTAGTATTCCTGAGAGCCGTGAGGGCTGTCTGTCCAGCCCCTTTTAACAGTTGTTTCTGTTGTGCCCTGTGAGTGGCTCACAACACACTTTGATCCCCTGCTGGACTACAGAGTAGCTGGGCAGTGATCTTTATGAGGCCCTGGGGTGTCCGGAGCCTGCTGTCTGCTTAGCGGCCTGAACTTCCTGCTCCTTAACTCTCACAGCTGGCCTGTGAGACCTCTGGTGCGGTCCTCGGAGTGCTGGTGGCCTCCCCATTCTGCTATGGCCTAGGGCAGAGCTGAGCGGACTCTGCGAGGCAGTTGTGGCCTCCAGCACCTTGGAGCGCTCTTTGTGACATGCTGCACAGCCTTAGGGAGAAACTCCATGCACCCGCCTTCCACCTTTTGCTGGTGGGCCCTGGGGCCTTTCAACCTGTCAGGTGGATCCCTCCTGGTTCTCTGCTCAGCCTGATGTCTGACGCCATACAGGGGTGAAGCAGCCCCCATTTATGACACCTGTTACATTCCTGTGAGTTGGGCGGACCTGGAGGATCTTTGGCATAGTGATCTGCACTACCATACTTCCCAGCTGTGTTCCTTTCCCAGCCCCTCTGTCTGCAAGCCGTGACCTTGCCCCGATGGTAACTGAGGGACCCTTTTGGGGTTATCTGAGTGTCCTTAGCCTGGATACGGTGAAGGTGCCCGTTTGACTGCTCCTTTATTGCCACATGTACACACTGTCTGCTGCCTGTGAGCCCTCTCAGACTCATGCACCCTGCTGGAAATTTGCTTTCTGTATAAGCTTTCCCCAGTACAGCCTTTGCCAGAGCCCTGCCAGACAGCTGTGCTGCTGAGGCTGTGATGCTATAACATTGAGGATCAATGTTTCTGGGAGTTTTGTCGGTCACTGCCTGCGTTTCACCACTTTTGTTAGTGACCACAATCCTGTGTGCAATTATTATAGCAAGTTCCCTTAACTGGTGATACCCATCCTGCTCCCGCCAACTGAAGGCTCTTTCTGATGCAGTGCTAGGTGGGAGGATGAGGTGTGGGTACATGACTGCACTCTCTATTTCTGATGGTTGCTACTTGTCCCATGTACTCCTAGTGGCGCGTATTTATTCCCTGCATGTTTGCCTCCACTGCTCCTCTAACGACATTCCGTGCCCTGGTCACGGGAAGGAGGCCCAAGGGTTCGGACCTGAAAAATCTCCTGTGACTAGTGAAGGGATCTGCGCACCCCCAGATGCAGTGCAGATCCCACAGGGACAAGTTGGACTTTATCCTTTTGGCTATTATGGACTCAAAAGACACTCTTGAACACAAAATTGATACAGTGGTGGTGGATCACGGACTCCTGCGGGCTTACCACCATAAGCTGGAGGAACTCATTGCTGCTACTGAACTTACCTTGAAGGAACTGGTCCCCATGACTCAGGATCCGACAACCTGATTGGAGGAGGTGGTGGGCCAAGTCTGTGTTCTTGAGGCCTATGCGGAGGACTCAGAGGGTTGTGCCTGCAGGAATAATATTTGCCTGGTGGGTATGCCTGAGAGATCGGAGGGTACAGACATGGTGGCCTTTCATGAAATGTGGCAATGAGAGAAAGCAGCATTAGAGAAGTTGTCCCCCTTCTTTGACCTGGAAAGAGCCTATAGGGTGCCCCCCCACCCACTGCCTCCTGTTGGGTGCCTCGACCCTTAGTACCTCACCTTCTACATTTCAGGAAGAACAGAAACCATATCCTTATATGCGCCAGAAATGAAGGGAAGTTGCAGGTTGATAACAGTCGAGTGATGCTCTTTCCAGATATCACACTTGGATCCTGAGGCAGTGGGCCTCGTTCCTAGAAGCCAAATACAAACTCCAGGACCTGGGTATCCAATAGGCTATGCTTTACCTCACTCGCGTGTGGGTAGTCACTGATCAGGGTACAACATTTTTCCTGGAGCCCATCAAGGTATTGCACTTGCTCAAATTGAGTCCGCAATCATGGAGGCATAGTAGATACCCTTGGAATCAGCCCAGGAACAGAAGGGGAAAAAGTGGGTCCATACGTCGGACTAGGTGCGCAAAGGTTATCAGAGTACTTTTGAGACAGTGGCTAAACTCACGACTTCCAGTCCTCAGTGGCACTCATCTGAGACAGGGCAGTGTCTAGTGGCCCAGACTCGGGCTCAGAGTCTGACTCTGCCCTGCACTCCACCTGGAGCTGGGACCCGCCTGAGGTCACACCGCAAGACGCAGATGTGGTGCATTGATAGAATGTCTTTTTGATGATGTTTCTTTGTGGTCTGTGCATTTCGCTCTTTTGTCCTTTACCCCCCTTTTTCCTTGGTGTGTCTATGGTAGTGGGCCATTGCTCTCCCTGTTGAATTCCAGGGGGTTCCCCCCAATGAGCCCTGAGGGTTCCTTTTGTTTTGTTCCTGGTCGTTGGCAGGGGTACCTTGTAGGTGGTCCCTTTACCGTTCAAGGGGACTGTGCCTCACTATCACCATCCCTTTGCATAGACTAAGGGTGTATTTCTAAGCTACAGCACCGTTTAGATTTATTTATTAGTTTAGATGAGGCGTTGCTGCCTTGCTGTCCTAGGAAAGGGGTGTTGGTTTCTTCTATTGTTTGATTGGGTTTCCTGGGGTAGTGCTTTGCCCAGGGTTAATAGATTTATCACAAGACCATAAACAACAAAAATCCACAATACTGTTACTTTAAAATGGTAGAATTTAGCTTAGTTCTCTTAAGATGGTAAATGCGACACTCGGAGTTCAATGTACCTTAAATGCGACACGTAGAGCAAGAAAAGTGTTGCAGGGAAGGTGAAGCGGTAGTCCCTTACATGCAAGGACGGTGATGTGTTGAAGATCTGGAGCAAATAAACAAAGATGGCGCTTCTTGATGCGACACGCTTCCCGGTGATGCGGCGGCGTCTGCTGCGACATCGATCCTCTTCTCCGGCGATGCAAGATGCTTTACACGATGCTAGCCGCGACAGGCTCTGCGACACGCTTCCCAATGATGCGGCGGCGTCTGCTGCGACGTCGATCCTCTCCCCTGGCGATGCGAGTTGCTTCCACAATGATGCGAGCCGTGACAGGCCCTGCGACACTCTTCCCGGTGATGCGGCGGCATCTGCTGCGACGTTGATCCTCGTCTTCGGTGATGAGCCGCAACAGGCCCTGCGACACGCTTCTCGGAGATGTGGCAGCTTCTGATGCAACGTCGATCCTCGTCTCCTGCGATGAGCTGCGTCTGGCCCTGTGACACGCTACCCTGTGATGCGGCGGCATCTGCTTCGACGTCGATCCTCTTCTCCTGGTGATGCGAGGCGCTTCGGTGGACCTGCGATGACTCATCGATTCTTCTGCGACACGCTTCCCGGTGATGCGGCGGCGTTTGATGCGATGTCAATCCTCTTCTCCAGCGATGCGAGGCGCTTCGTGTTATGAAGCGGCAGCGGCAGCGGCACTTCGGCAACATGCTTCCTGTTCTTGAGTCGCGCTTCCAGCTCCTTGCGACATGCAAGTCCTCAAAAAGTCCAACACAGCTGCAGGCAATTCAAGAGAACTCTTGGGGAGCTGGTGGGTGAAGTCTGTTGGCCCTGAGACTTCAGCAGGAGGTAAGCTCTTTTCCAAGCCCTTGGAGATCCTTCACAAGTTGAATAAAACTGCACACAAAGTCCATTCTCCTTTCTTTGGCAGTCAGGCAACCACTGCAGGCCAATCCCCCAAGCAGCACTTCAGCTTAGGGATAGTCTCTACTAAGTTTTTTCTGGTTCCACTCCTCAGCAAAGGTTCTTCTTGTTTCCCAAAAGTGATCTAAAGTTCTGAGTTCTAGGTCCCCCCTTTTATACTCATATTCTCTTTGTTCTCTGAAGGCAGAGAGGCCTTTGCCTAGTCCAAACCATTTCTGGTCAGTCCTGGAGACTTTGTTGACGTGACTCCTTCTTTCCTTTCACAGTGCAGGGCAGAGACTTCAGACGCACCACAGGAGGTAGAGCCAGTATTGTGGAGGGATAGCACTGCCCTATTCAGGTCTCAGGTGCAACTCCTCCCACCCATCTACATGGAGATCTCTCTATTAAGCCCTGTGCTGACTCACCCTGTCTCTGGGTATTCCCCAGCCCCTGTCACTCAAACTCCAGACAAGGAATACACAACCTAGCAGAGGCAGGCCTGGATGGTTAGACATGAAAATACCTACTTTCTAAAAGTGGTATTTTCAAACACAGAATGTTAAAATCAACTTCACTAAAAGATGTATTTTATCATTCTGACTTCAGGCATACTAAACTCGAATTTCTACCATGTTCCCTGAGTCAGTTAGGATTATAAGATGTAATAATCAAACTGCCCATTCTGGCCTATGGGGAACCGGTAGCCTTGCAATAGTGAAAAACGAAAATGGCTGTAATTCACTATTAGGACCTTCCACACACATCAGGGCTTGTCCTACCTTGCACTTACAATGCACCCTGCCCTTGGGCCTACCATAGGGGTGTCTGATATGAAGAAAAGGGAAGATTTAGGGACTGGCAAGTGGGTGCACTTGCCCAGTCAGCATGGCAATACCAGACTGCACACAGGCTCTGCAACGGCAGACCTGAGACACACTTTTACAGGCTGCTTCTGTGGGTGCCACAACCAGTGCTGCAAGCCCACTAGCAGCATTTGGATTACCAGCCCTGGGCACTCCTGGTGCACTGTACTAGGGTCTGACAGGTAAACCAAACCAGCCAATCATGGAATCACTAATCCATCAATTTACAATAGGGAGAGCATATGCACTTTAGCACTGATCAGCAGTGGTAATATGCCCATAAATCAGCCAACAACAAGTCAGAAGAAATATAGGAGGAAGGCAAAAAGTTCAGGGATGACCCTGCAAAAAGGCCCAAGTCCAACAGCATTGCTACAAGAAACTCTCCTGAATGCTAAAGAGAACGCTGCCCTTTGCAAGAGATGACTGGTTAAGGGAATATACACTACTTACTCAGCCTTTGCCCAAGGTACCTTAGTATGGGTGAAACCAGGGGTCCCATTTCAACTTACTAGCAGCAAGACTTATACAGAGGAGCAGTTAGAAGGTCAAGATAGTATTTTTGTTAATGTATATGCCCCTAATAATGCTCAATCTTTGTTTTTGGATGGGGTACCCCAGGTGTTGACTCCGCTGGTGCCTCAGATGCTTATCCTTGGTTTGCAGTTTAATTTTTAAGCTATCCTGATATACCAGGGACCTTTTCATTCATTGAATACCTCATCCACACCATATCGGACCATAATCCCCTGTTTATGATGCTGAAATGGAGGGGGCACACTCCTGTATTCCGAGCTAAAGTGGTAAGCCTGGAAGACCCTGGGCCCGATTCACAGAACTAACTTAAGACAAAATCCTAAACTTACTACCATTTTGGTATTCACAGAAGGCACTTACTCATTTTGGTATTCACAGAAGGCACTTACTCATTTCGGTATTCACAGAAGTTAGGAGTCCTAACTTTAGGACTCCTAAATGCCTTCTGTGAATACCGAAAGTCTTAAAATTAGGATTTTTCGCAGTTTAGTAGTAGTATAGTTAGGACTCCTAACTTTAGGACTCCTATATGCCTTCTGTGAATACCGAAATTCTTAAAATTAGGATTTTTCTCAATTTAGTAGGCCTAAGTCTAAATTTAGGACTACTAAATTGTGAAAAATCCTAATTTTAAGAATTTTGGTATTCACAGAAGGCATTTAGGAGTCCTAAAGTTAGGAGTCCTAACTATACTACTACTAAACTGAGAAAAATCCTAATTTTAAGGCTTTCGGTAGTCACAGAAGGCATTTAGGAGTCCTAAACTTAGGAGTCCTAAACTTAGGACTACTAAATTGAGAAAAATCCTAATTTTAAGAATTTCGGTATTCACAGAAGGCATTTAGGAGTCCTAAAGTTGGGAGTCCTAACTATACTACTACTAAACTGCGAAAAATCCTAATTTTAAGACTTTCGGTATTCACAGAAGGCATTTAGGAGTCCTAAAGTTAGGACTCCTAACTTCTGTGAATACCGAAATGAGTAAGTGCCTTCTGTGAATACCAAAATGAGTAAGTGCCTTCTGTGAATACCAAAATGGTAGTAAGTTTAGGATTTTGTCTTAAGTTAGTTCTGTGAATCGGGCCCCCTGTGTTTTGCAAGACAGTGCGGGAGGGTACTCAGCATTACTTTGATGAGAACACTGACTCTGCTTCCTCTCCACTTGTGGAGTGAGAAGCTTTTAATGTGGGGGCACTGCTTTTTGGATTCTGTGCGGGCCAGAAGATCCTACTGTGGGAAATTGTTGCTCACAAGCAGGCCCTCAGTGATTGGAAGTCCCAACCCCCGGAAACACCGGACCTGAAGCAGGAGCTCTTGAATGCCACGAAAAAATAGAGGAACATGTGAAGCGTCTCTGCTGTTTCGATTACAATATAGTCATGGATCGTGTTGAAGGGAATCAATTTGGTCCCTTATTGGCTTGATTAGCTATCCTTCTTGCTGTGGTTCAAAGATTTCGTAGTTAGTAACTCAGAATGGTACCCGCCAATACACCCAAGGGGAGATAAACCACTCTTTTGCAGACTATTATTCCCTCTTGTATGTGACCCGGGTGGCGCAACGGGACTGCATCATTAATGACTGGTTGATGACTTTTCCACCTAGTGAGCTGACCCACAAAGTAGTGGATGTCTTGGGGGAGTATGTCACAGAGGAAGAGATCGGGGCTGAGGTCCGACGTATGGCCCGTGGAAAGGTCCCACGGACAGATGGCCTCCCGGTGGAGTTTTATGCTGTGTATCTTAACATCCTGGCCACCCCGTTTATGGACCTTATTCCTGCATGCCCTTAGCACCAGGACATTGCCCCCCACTCTGTGACAGGCCCTTATTGTCCCTCTGCTGAAGCCGGGAAAGCCTGTCACAGATGTGACTGCCTATTGTCCCCTGTCAATGTTGAACATTGACTATAAGATTCTTAGTGGTGTGCTGGCATGATGGTGCACCGTTTAGTTCCCCTAATACCTGGATTAATTCACACTTACAAATCTGGGTATATACCAGGCCATTGAAGGGCTTTTAATGTCAGGCACCTGCTGGTGATCTTGGGAGAGGGTTTGTGACTGCCTGACTGGGCTGGACATGGAGGCCTGTTCATATGCGTCGAGAAGGCATTCGGTAGCCTAGATAGGTGCTTTCTCCATGCTGTCATGCTTCATATGGGATAGGGTTCCCGGTTCTTGGGCCTTCTTATTATAAGCAGATGTGGTTGCCCGTTTCTGGGCTGGTTGTGCATTTTGGGGCAACATGCTGTGCGGCATGGCACCTGCCAGCCTTTTGCCATTGCAGTTGCACCATTGGCATGGAGGGCGTTTAGTGACCTGTCTTTTGCTGTCATTCAGACCTGCGGGTTATATAATTTTATTTCCCTCTATACGGATGATAGGGTAAATTAGCTCTAAGACCTGTTCACGGAGGATGTCATGCAATACCTTGGTGTTTGAATTTATCGGACTCTCCTTGACCTTCTAAGGGGGTAATATAGTTATGGCAGTGACGGCACTGCATGCGAGCATGTGCTTTTGTAAGACATTACCCCTCTCCATGGTGGGCCACATTGCATGGCTAAAATGGTAGCGCTGCCTGGCCTTTTATGCTTCTTCGCTGTACTCTCGCTGGTGATACTGTGTGCTGCCTTCCAGGATCTCGACTCCATCCTTATTGATCTCATATGGAATAAGGAATGATAGTGTGTCACTTTGGCTAAATTGCAGTGAGCAACAACGGATGGTGGGATAAATGCCCCAGACTTTTATTCATATTATTTGGCAGTACAGCTTCAGTGGTGTATAGGCTAGTTTCTCAGGAGGAAGGCCCTGTGGTTAACATGTTTACCAATTCACGGCAACTTTGGACCCTTGTACTCAATCTTAAACCAGCAGTGCCTATGGGTCACCATGAATTTGTAGTCCTTAGGGCGTGTTAGTTGAGTGTTCTTGGCCGGGCAAAGTTACAGTCATCACACTCTCCGTATATTCCTCTACTGGCTCTCATGACTCATCTGCATTGGGTGGAAGAGAGAGGATTACTAAACAGGGAAGCAGCAGGTTTGAATACAGTGGGTGCCCTGTATGCCAATGGTGTTTTGCGGCTGATTACTGAGCTATGCACAGAGGTTGACATCCCGGTAGGTTAGTTCCTGCTCTGTGGTACTCTGACTGCAACTGTGCACAGGCTCTGGGGTAGGCGCGGTGTGGAGCCTAAGCTGGGAGCCTCCTGTGCAAAGATTACATTTGTAAAAAGTGGTCACAATAGGTAGGTTCACATGCCTAATTAACAGATCCAGTAATGTACATCCCTTCAAACAGGACATAAATAATCAAAAACCCCTTAGTTGGGTGTTAATCTGCATTGCAGAAGCCAAGCTTTGGAATATGCTGTGCCCATATCTTGGAAACTAACCGATTTTGGTAAATTTCAAAACAACTTTGGAGAACAAGATTCTGGTTCCTACGAATCAAGTAGGACTGTGTATCTGAACAACATAATCGTCAGAATAATGGGACTGAGTCCACACATGTCATCAGAGCATGTTGGCCAAATTCCTAGTTAGCTCACAGTGCGCCATCTGAACCCTTTACCTTCTAGGATACCAGATGGTTTCTGCAACCTCAGAACATGACCACTCTAATTCCCTAAGGAAATCGTAGAAACAGATCTACCCTTTTGTTGTTACTCAGACATGCCCAAGGGAGGCCCAAGATTGATACAAATTGGCTTTTCAAACAAATATTGAAACAATTGTATTCTTGTGTAAAAAGTGTGATCTGCAATTATGTAGGATGAAACAAAGCATTGTAACAAGCATTACAAGAATGGTGAAAAATATAAACAGTTTAACCATTATAGCGTTATAGTGCGATTATGATTATATATATTCTTATACTCCTTTCTAATACTACCTACACTATCGAGAATATAGTGGGAGTCCCCTCTGCCAGATCTCTTGGGATAACCCAATTCCCCATACCTATGTATGATGTATCAGGAAGCCTATCTGGTTTAAGGCAGGCTACTGTCCCTTGCAGTTTAAAAGGTTAGCATCAGCAGGGCTGCATCTTAGTCACAGGCACAGCATTCCATGATAATCTGCAGATGTGCTCCGCTGCCGAATTCGGTTCAAATATGGTTTATATAATAAAAAACACTGTTCCAATCTCAGTGTGTCGGAGGTCTAGTGTTGATATGATTGTTTGTCTTGTGACTCAGAGCTGTCTCCAACCGGGCAACCAATGGCAAGGGCATTGCTTTCAGTGCCCCTTAGCCTTGGACATAGTGTTCTAACTACATGATAAAATTCTTACCAAGAAAAGTGCTACAAGCAAAATAATTTCTAAGTATGTTATTGTGTAAGTGCAAGGCATGTAAAAGTTTCTTGTGTGACACCTCCAATACCCGCTGCCTGGTGTCAGTGCAATATGGGAGGATATCTGTTCTCTTTCTTGCGGTGCTGCATGATCGTTGGGAGGTGAACCCGGGGACCTCTTGACATACGGGACTGATCTAAAATGTGGGAGGTGGTGCCTAAGATTTACCTGAATGCTTGTTTTAGACTAATACATTTTTATGTTCTTTACCGGGCTTACCTTACATTCCTGAAGCCTAGTGTTTATTTTCCACTGACCCCCTCCTGATTGCCCGCACTGCTCTGTCCCTGCAGGAGATCCCCTCCACATGCCCTGGGGGTGTCCGCAGTTTTCCTTTTGATGGACTGAAGTTGTGAGTCTTTCAGCAGAGGCTACAGATCGTACCCTTATTCCTATGCCCTGGATTTGCCTCCTGGGTCTCTATCCACGCCCTGCCAAATATAGGTTCACCTCCTGGTTCATTGACCTAGCTTTGGTGTTGGTGAGTGTAGAATTACTATTCTTTGGAAGCATGCTGATGGTCCCCGTTTGGAGGACTGGAGAGCATACATATTATGCTGGTTTACCTGGGAAGGAATTACTTTGCTTCGCGAGGTGTGCCAAGGTAGGAGACCCATGGATTTTGTGGATTCTTATTGCCTCCCTAGATCGCTGCTGCCTATGTCTCACATTTGGATTCTAAGTCCCTTGCACTGTTATTGTCCTCAAGCTCTGACTGAGACTTACAGCACCCTAATGGAGAGCTGCCTTTATATTGCATTCATCTAAG
The DNA here is from genome assembly GCF_964204655.1 of Triturus cristatus. Taxonomy (NCBI): domain Eukaryota; kingdom Metazoa; phylum Chordata; class Amphibia; order Caudata; family Salamandridae; genus Triturus; species Triturus cristatus. The sequence continues at coordinate 672,864,680 of NC_140591.1, read as the reverse complement.
GTATTTTTTTTGGGGGGTGGAGGCCACAGGATGGGCGTGGATAAGCGGTTGTTTTGTTTGCTGCTTGTTCGGTTTAATTCAACTTCTTGTATTCAGTATACTTGGTTCCTGCTGCAGACTGTCTACATTGTTGGATATGTTCTGTGTTGAATTTTCCCTGTCACATTGCCTTATATCCTTTTCTTTGTCTTCAAGACGTGAAACCTCTATAATGACTGCTATGCTATTACTGGCTTTCATTTTATATGGATTGCAACTCTTTCTGAATGAACGAACAACAGTGCTACTGCTCTATGTTTCTCTCAATAAAAATCTGTTAAAAAAAATATATGCTTGCAAAATATCAATTTACTCACGATATTCATTAACAATATGTCTTTTAATATTACTTATGATAATGTGTGCACTATGTGACTTTGCTTTGCATTTTATTATTATCAGTCATCCAGATATATTAGTCTGAACTAGATGAACAGGATCGCCAATATAACCCTTTTCCCAAGATTAAATCACACCACTGGGAGAAAATGGAGAAGACTAACATTAAATGGAGTAGAGATTCATAAATATGAGGGCCTCATTTCCTAAAATATGACACAGCGTGGCACAGCAAATCAATATTTTGCTGTGCCGAGCTGCATACTTTTAAAATCAAAGATATGCGTTGTATTAACAACAATATGACACATCTGTGTGCTTTCCCCTACACTGGCACACATTTGGCTGCCATGCGCCTGTGCAGGCACCAGTGAATCATGTTGCAAGGGTGCCTGCATTGCAGGGATGATTATTTTTGCGCAAGAAGGGACAACTTCCTGTACAAACACAATCATTGATGCCAAAACAAGACGAGATTAAAGTATATCTCCTCTTTGCACCACTCCCACGCCTAACCTTGGGATGCGTAGGATTCTGACGCATTCCCAGCTTTACAAAACTTTTTAAATCTGGGAATGCCTCAGGTTTCATGGATGTTGCATGGGAACACCCACAGCAACACCCATAGAACGCCCCTTTCAGGCAGAGTAATGCATGAAAGGGGCCCATATTTACAAGGCCATGAAAAGTCACGCAGGGTGACTTTAGGTGGCCTTGTAAATATGGGCAGGGACACTGGCCGCCGGTGTGTCAAAAAAAGTGATGAAACAGCAGCGGCATAGCATTGACAATGAGGCCCTCAATGCAGAATAACATGACTACACTCAGACTGGTCTGACTGGTTGTATGACCCGTACCAAAAATTGATAATATTAACCAACAAAATATTGCATTCACAACATCACCCTCTGAGGCTTTGCTGAGATAACTATGGGGCATATCAACAACAACCGGCGATAATTATCGCTCAGCGCTCTTAGCGTGAGGATAATTATCGCCGGCTAGCGTGAATTTTTATCGCTGAGATAGCGTGCTATTAGCAACGCTTATCTCAATAGCGATAAAAATCTACACGCTAACAGGCTAACGTGAGATTATCGCTGGAAACCCAGCGATAATCTCACGTTACCTTGTTGATAGGGACAGGCAAACTTAGCCATGATATCCTCCTTCCATAGGATATCATGGCTAAGTCTGAAAATTAGCAGACGTAAAAAAGCAGCGTTAACCGCGGTTAGCGCTGCTTTTTTTGTCTCTAACAGGGTTAGCGTCATTCTTGATAATAGGAGAAATGTCGCTTAGCGACATTTCTCCTATTATTTTACTCTGGAACGCCCCCTTTGCATCTCATTAGAGATGCAAGGGGAAGCTTAGAGTAAAAGGGTGCTAACATGCAAATTTGCGTGTTAGCACCCTGTTGTTGATAGGGCGCTAGTTTTATCTCTGCTTTTTTGGCTTTTAAAGCCAAAAAAGCAGAGATAAAGCCCTTGTTGATATGCCCCCAAATGTTTAATATTGTTAAATCAACATCTACTCTTTTAGCCTTACTTTGTTATTTAACGGTTTAGATGAAGTAGGGTGTCTCTTATTTTGATGATGTGAAATCCAGCATGCGATGTCATGACGGGATTCTGTGTGATGTCTCTCGCCTAATTTCCAGTTAGGGTACAAATGTGTAACTGCCCCAACCTTATTACCCCACATTGTTACATTTTGTATTGTAATTATATCTGATACGCCCGTTAAGACAAAACGTTTTCTTGATTTGAAAAATAATGTATAATACTCTTAAATGTTCACTTTTTTAAAGACTTCCAAAACACTGTTGGCCATTTTTCAGAAAGTCATAACGACAGCCTTATCCACATTGAGGTAATGAAACATGATAGCCCCCCCCTACAGAATGTTATGTGGGGCCCCTGAGACTCTCATATCTCATATCACCCCCCCTCCCCCCACACACCCACGAGGGCTGCTGGGGCCCATGTTAAGCCCCTGTTTATCAATAGATAAAGCTTCAAATATTTTAAACAGAATAGTATTCTCAGAAGCAGTTATGCTCACTAATTTCCTTTATCAGTGAGGCATTACAGGCCACCAGAATTCGAGCTCGGTTTAAGTAAACATTTAACATAGTTTTTGACATTATAGATGAAGTAGTCTGCACAAATATGTTGATCTTATTACTCCTGTGAAAACAACCGCCTCTGCTTTTCAAGCTCCTAAACCACTTCTAGGCGTATAGCTGGGCATGAGGAGTTTTGCCATAGACTATTATGCACAGCAAACCGTGGATTCAAGCTTGTCCTGGGGTAATGCATAGGAAATCACATCTGAATGGCTACAGCTTCAATGCTGTGACAATATAATGTGATTGAGCTTACTTATTGCTCCCTGGTATTCTATCCTTCCTGTCCCTTTATTCCATTCTTGCAGGTCGTTTTTTATCTCTTCTTTTTCCCTTTGGAGCTGTTTTTCCATCACTCTCTTCCTACTTTTTTCACCTTTTCTGCATTTCTCTCTTGCTCTGGGTCAGAATCTGAAGATTAAAAATAAGTTGCGGTCCCCCAAAATGTGTGCTGGTGAGTGTCACCTCCAAACAATGGCTCACATTAAGCACTGTTCTGGTAAAATGTATGAGCCAAAACGCAGAGGTTGTTCCATAAAAGTAGCAAACGCTTAGGAGGGTATACCATTGAACTCTTTAGTAATCAAAACTGTAAAGGTTATCCCTTGATCAACTAACATCCCCAACAATATCCAGAAAAATGTAAACTATTGTAAAACTTTCATTTTGGTAATGCAAATAATGAAAAACATTTCATAGGTCATGCCCAAATGTTATTAACGATTTTTTTTCTAGATTAACAGGCACTCAACTAGTGCTTGCATAAACCTACATAGCCTGAATCCAGGGCCACTGAAATGATGCAGCAGGAGATGGCCAAATTATGCAGCAGGGCTGAGTAAATTATGCAGCAAGAAAATGCAAATTATGTGGCCAGGGCCGGACTGGGAACCAAAACCGGCCCTGGAAAAGTCCCTAAGATCCACTAGTGGAATCTGTCCCATGTCATTCAGTGGCCCGTATAACCATGCCACTTGATGCCCCAACTAGCCAGGGGAGAGTAGTACCTGAAGTATAGAGTGTTGCGGGGGATCCTCTCATCTCAAAGCCCATAAGCCTGTGCACGACCGCACCAATGCCTGATACGTTGGTAATTGACCACTGGGAAGTGAATGTTGCTCAAATAGCTCCTCCAGTGGGCTAAGGGCACCCATCTTGAAGCAATCCCCTTCTGTTGTCACACCAGCTGAAGTCCAGGCCCAAAGCTGGGTCACGGTGAAGCAACAGACCGGGTCCCATGGGGCAGCCTCACCAACAGTATGGCCTGTGCGCACAATGGCACCCTGCAGGTCCCCACAGTACCAGAGAACCAGCTATGTAGGGCTGCCTGCAACAAAATGCTTGGCTGGGGTATCGGCTCATTACTGCTTAATAACTTAAGTAGTAAGAGTTCCTGCTGCGGCGCCAGACCTACAATGTCAAAGGTGCTTTGGCGAGTGCCATTGAACCATTTGGCCACCCATTTCAGCTATGCTGCTATATAGTACAGTTAGAAGTCCGGAACCCCAAGGCCACCCTGTGTAGGGGGGTACCTCAACACTTCAAGTCAAATTCTTTGGTGGCCTCCGTCCGACACCAGCTCTTGGAGCAGGACGTCTAGCTGTTGGAACCATGCCCCAGAGATCTAAACTGGGAGATTGGCAACGAAATACAACAACCTCCGGAGCATCACCATCTAGGAGATTGACACATGAGTCATAACTGGTAAGCGCAGAGATCTGCAGAAGGTGACACAGGTCCATAGAGACCGCATTGCTTTGTCCTGGTTCCCCTCACTCATATCATCTAGCTGATGATACACCCGAACACCCAGGTATTTGAAGGTCACCGGAGACCAAGTAAGACCCGCTGGGAGACCACTTGGTGTGGGAGCACCTCGATTACAGGGGAACAGGCATGTTTTTGATCTATTGACTTTCAGCCCAGATATTACCCCAAAGCTGTCCAGGTGTCGGATTGCCTCTCTGGCCCCCCCACATAGCCTCTGGACGGGCAAAGGAGGAGGTTGTCCACATATAGAGAGATAACATGGTACTGGCTGTCCTCCAGAATACTACTAGCTCTCGCCTCCGTAAAAAAAAAATTCCACCAGCAGCTCAACGGCCAGGGCAAAGAGCAGGGGTGACAGTGGACAGTCCTGTCTTTTGCCTCGGGTGACAGCATGGGAAGACGAAATGGTAGTGCCAGTTTTAACCTGTGCAGTCAGTCCCATATATGGCTGGGAGACCTACTTGATCCAGGCCTCACCCATACCCATTTTGCACATAACCCCCTTCAAGTAATCCCATTTCACAAAGTCGAAGACTTTTTCGAGATCTATCAATATAAGCATTGTCTCCAGTAGGGTTTGGCCCTCAGGGTGGTAGAGGATGTGGTAGTGTCTTCTGAGATTAAAGGATGTGCTACGGAGTGGGATGAAGCCATTTTGGTCCCCATCAACCAAGACCAGGACCAGCATATGGGGGAGCAGTCTAGTGGCTAGGGTCTTACTCAGGATTTTGAAGTCCATGTGGAGCATGAACAGTGGGTTAAAAGTGGAGGCCCAGGTAATTATGTTTTTGGGGAGGGGGATTACAGTTGTGCCTCATGTAGTATTGTGGTAGGCAGCCTTCCCTCAAGGACTTAGCATATAGCGCCTCCAACCAAGGGGCCAGCAGGCCCGTGTAAGTAGTGTAGAATTCCGCTGATAATCCATTAGGGCAGGAGTCTTGCAGTGGCCATTTCCTTAATGGCACGTCTAACATCATGGACAGTCACTGCGCCTTCTGTGCTTTCTCGCATCTCAGATATCAATGTTGCAAGAGGGAGTCGGTTAAACAAACAGAGCTTACAATTTGTCTAAAAGAGCTTCTGGGCTGCCATACAGGGTCTCATAGTATTGTCAGAATTCATCATTTATACCGCCTGGGGAATAATTGTGTGTGCCTATGTCTGATGTCAGGTGTATGATGGGTGCGCCTCACGATTCAGGACAAATAAGTCACACTAAAAGCCTCCCTTATTTTCCTTCCTCGTTAAATGTTTTCTCGACGTAGGTTTTTTTAGTCATGGCTTCTCAGTCTTTCTAAAAGGGTGTAATAGCGTTCATTTTTTTCAGCTAAAAGCTAGTGGTTGGTGGGGTCTGGCCCCCAGGTGTTGTCATTTGTTTGGATTGGGGTGTCTAGTGTACATAGTTCTGCATTAAGTTCTTTGCTGACACTTACAGATTGCCCCATGCAATGGCCTTGGACTACAACTTAAAGGCTTAACATTCCAAGAGGGTAGATGATGCTGTACCCTGATTTTAATCAAAATACTCTACAATGGCTATTTGTAATGTTTTCCTACAGGATCGGTCCTCTAGGGCTGTTGGTTGAAGGCACCATGTCAGGATCAATGTGGTCAGATAGGGTGCGTCCTAGGTGGCGGTGGTGTTGTGGCACAATCTCCTTGAGCAGAGGAACCCATCCAGTCATGTGTGTATGGAAATATAAGTGGAAATAGAAATAGTAATCTCACTTTCTGCCATGTTGAGAATGCCAGACATTTGCCAGTTCCCAATGCTGGAGCCACTCCTGGAAGCCAGTCACTATCCTATGGGCAGCTGTCCCTGGCAGAGTGGCTGTAGAGCAGTCTAGATGCAAAAACCAAAGGAAATGATGGACGGAGTGTTGAACATTGCAAGCACTCACCCCAAGTCAACTGATCTGGGTTTAATCCATCACCGTTCTTTAGCCCACTCTGCCACCCCAGTTCAGACATGGCCATATGCAAAGCAGTCTGACCCTGTGCCTCATGGGAACAGTCCAGCCCGAACTGCCAAATCATGTCTTCCCTGGACCGGAAACAAGCTTCCTAGGACCGGTTTCTGGCATTTCAGCCGTCTTCTGCCAGGCTTGCTTGAATCCAGTGGCAAAGTGAGCAAGGGACTCACGTCTGAGCATACCCTGCCAACTTATGGCGAACAAAGCAAAAACCAAAGGAAATGATGGACGGAGTGTTGAACATTGCAAGCACTCACCCCCAGTCAACTGATCTGGGTTTAATCCATCACCGTTCTTTAGCCCACTCTGCCACCCCAGTTCAGACATGGCCATATGCAAATCAGTCTGACCCTGTGCCTCATGGGAACAGTCCAGCCCGAACTGCCAAATCATGTCTTCCCTGGACCGGAAACAAGCTTCCTGGGACCGGTTTCTGGCATTTCAGCCGTCTTCAGCCAGCAGCCTGGCTGAAGACGGCTGAAATGCCAGAAACCTGCCACTCTCCTGCCACCCTAAAGAGAGGAATCATACCTAATCGAAAGCAAGGTTTTTGGGAATTTACCCTGCAGCAAACCTGGAATGAACCAAGATTTACCAGCATTAATGAAACATTTTTACCCTACGAATGCAGTCACAGTGTTGAGCCGTTCCTTTATAGGATTTAGAAAAAACCCTTTATATAAAGTTCAGACATGGCACCCTCCCCTTGGAATCTTTGAAGAGTAAGTGGAGAAGAGACCATTCTTGTCTTCAAACTGCTTGTTTTGCTCGATACACAGCAGATCACTTTTTTAAATTCTGTCCAGCATATAAATCTCCTCAACAAAAATGGATCATTCCAGTATACAAGCTTATGGGTACCCCCAATACCAGGTAGCAAGCAGAATACTTAGATTTGATACAAAAGAGTGCCTCGTATTTGCAGTTTCCAAATTCTTATGGTGGATGTGGATAATTCACTCAAGCAAATTGGAAGGGAGAGGATAAGGTACACCTTACTTTGATTCAGAGGTCTCTTTGACACTACTTGCTATATAATAACGTTCCTCCTATATTTTTATCTCTCTTTGCTACTATGAGGAAGATCTGAGAAATATTCGTGTTTTTATATCCCTTTTTGTGCTGTATTACATACATGTATTTGCTGATTTTATTGTACTATTGTTTTATTATTTGTTCTCTATACTTGTATGGTTTTAAAATAAGCTGAGCTAAACTAGGATTATGATGATGATGAATCGTAACCTAAAGTATCGTCAATAAAGATCGCATAGAGACTCATGATGACCATGATGGACCCTTGTATGAGGCTTTTGCTGACTGAAATGAGTTATATGTTGCATATTTGCCTGTCCATGAATACCATTGTCATATTGGAAATGTATTTTTCTTGGTGAAATTCTATGCAATTTTATTGTATGATTAACCAAAATAAAGTATTAAACTGTAAAAACAAATACACGACCAACAACAAACTACCCATTCCCGGGGCTGCTCAGCAATGACCGGCTGCCCAATGTATGGTAACCAAGAAACAGAGTCATAAGCTAGGCTCCACTAAACTTCTATGAGGTATCAAGTGGGAGGGTGCTGGAGAGGGTGAGCCAAAGTTCGTGGATCCGCTCCAGCTGAGATGTGGCAGGCCACCAGGGGTCTGTCCAGACCCTTATCCAAGGAGGCTGCGGAGCAGCAGCACAGTTTGTCTGCAGGGTCAAACCCCACCATTCGCCACCTCAGTCATTTAGGACATCAAAAGAAAGAGGTGGCCCTTCCTAGGTGTGCGTTTATGTACCACAGTAGAGGTTCACCAGCTCTCAAAAGCACCAACCATGAGCTGTGCCCTCAGTGTCAGACAAGGTCCTCAAATGATTGCGGTGTCACCCCCTGCAAATTCCTGCTTGCCAGAACCAATCCCTCTGACTTGGAATCCATCAACCGTTTTTCTGATGAGGAGTCTGGTTCCGACTTGGACTCCGTCCATGTCATGATTTCCGCTGCTGTCTGAAAGGCAGCCACTCACTCTCGTTTTGCCTCCTTTCTTGTCGGTTGTTTAGTGAGGCTCTTGCTCCTGGCTTTCCAAGGTCTCTTCCTGGGTCTATGGTTGTTCTCTCTTGCCTCACTTCGAGAGGCTGCTGGGGCCGATCCTTTCTTATAATTATCCAGCCAATCCCATGCTGCCCACGGGTCCTCACAGAAATGGGTCTTGCCATCAAGGATGATCTTCAATTTTGCCAGAAACATCAGGGAGTATTGGATCCCCTCCTCCCCGAGTGCTCTTTTCACTTCCATATAAGAGGCCCTTTTAGCCTGGACAGTGGCTGTGTATTCTGGGAATAATGCCATTTTATTGCTACCAATAGTGTATGGGCCATCATCTTGCCCCCTCTGATGGAGGGTATGACTGTCCCTGTAGGAGCTTTTCCACTAGCGGGCAAGGTGGTTGGCCATGGGCTGGTGGCCGGGCAGGCACTCTATTCACGTGTTTAAGGGTGAAGAACTGTGTCAGGTGATTTGGGGCAAACTCCGTCTGAAGCCATTGCTCAAGATAGGCCACCATGTCATTGCCTTTGGTGCCCTCCAGTATGCCCACTACATGGGCATTGTTCTGCTGATTGTGGCCCTCTGCATCTTCTGCCCTATATTCCAGGATGCGCACTCTGTCTGTCAATGCTGCAATCTGATGTGCTAAGTCTACGTGCGTTGGGCACACTTCCTTGAGCCCCACCTGCACATCCTTCACCCTGTCTGTGAGTTTATGATGTTCTGCTCTCAGAAGACTGAACCCCACCAAAACAGTTCCAATGTCCTGCTGGAGTGTGGCCTTCATGTCAGCAATTGCAACGAGAATCCTGTCAAATTGCAGTAGCAGTGGAGGGGCCACACCCTCAAGGCCTTCAGGCTCAGCCTGTGCGATGTGATGCCCCCACAATGATGCCCATACGTTTGACCTGGGGTTTCTCCATATCCTTCTAGCGGGACGCCAACCAGGGGTAGGGCCTCCAGCTACACCAGCTGGTGAGATCAAGCAATCAGGGAGGCAGGCTTGGTATTGTTCACAAAGAGCGTTTCATGCATAGTTAGGTCAGGGCCAGGCACTCTGCTGGAGGACAGGTAGCCCTTCTAGGGTCCCCACATGCCAGCTGTTCACTGTCCTTTTCCAGGTGATTATGAAGGGCACAGCTTCTTTTCGCTGGACATTCTGTAATTTTTGCTGGACATTCTGTAAATTCCAGCCCCCAAGGTTTCTCTGGGTTCACAGACCTCTCAAGTAGAGGTGTTTCCACTGTCCTTGCTCACCAAGCCCTAGCCAGGCCAGCCCACATCACTCCCGATCCAGGTCATGGAGCTCCTGCTCCTGCTCCCACTCCCAGGACCCCTCAAAATATGTGATGCCAGGTTACGTCCACAGGTGGTCCCCTAGCCCTCACTGCCAAGAGCAGTCTTGCATCTTCCCACCTTGGGTAACAGGGTCCATATTTTGAAACAGAGGAAAGGGTTAATATTGCCCCAGGCGCAAGGTTGGGGGCATTGCCAGTGACTTTCAGGGCAGCTGAACAGCAGGTCTCCCTACCATGGTGTGGAAACTGCACTTCTGGCAACAGCATCAAACAGCAGGGAGGGGGATCACTCGCAATATCTTCTTCCTCCCCGTATGGCCCCAGTTGTCAGGTGCCACACCTGCACACACACAGCTGGATTTGCCAGAGCAGCCCACAGCAACACTTTATGCCCACAGCCACAGGGCTTCTTCCTGGGTCCTAGCAGCCCAGGGACAGACTTTCTGTCGAATCATCGCACTGCAGAGCAGTGCGAGGATTAGTCTGAACAGGCAGGAAAGACACCCTGCTCAGACCACAGAGTCTGTGGACTTTCTTCAGCCTGGCTGCTCTCAGGGGAATTAGGAAGGCCAGAGCAGCGTGTTGCAGTTACACATCCGCCATGTTGGCTGGCTAGTCACACACCCATCCTTGGTGGTAAGTTAAGGCAGAGCTTTGTGCAAACACCTTTACCACCATATTCTGAAAATAGGTTTCTGGAAGGTGGTTATGTATGGCATAACTGTTTGTTTACATTTGTTGCATTGTATTTTGGTGTGGGACTTCAGTTTTGTTTTGCTTTTTGTGGTGCTGTGTTTTTTATGCTTCATCATTGTACAGTCATGTTGTTGTGATGCAGAGTTGTTCTCTTGCTTTCTGCTTTGTAAGTTTTCTTGTGTAGTGATTTTGGAATGAGAACTATAATGTGCCTACAATGTTCGATAACATTACTGAGTTTCTGTAGTAACCTACCAAAAATGTAATCCAAGATGTCAACTACCACTTTATTGGCAACGTAAGAGGTATCAATTTGCTAGTCTTAAAAACTCACCAATGTAGCTTGATGATAAACAGGTAGTTAATGTATGTAGATGTGGATTAAATGTGCAGTGCCCGATTTTTAAAAATAGACATTCACTTCAGTAGGATTATGCAGAGCTTTGGAGTAAGTAACTGACTCTTTTGGAATTTGTAGAGATTTACTCTTGGAAAATTGTGAAATGACTGGTTTCCAGGGCTAGATCAGCAATTCTTTGTAATCTCCAATTCAGTCACGTCAAAGCTTTTTACATATATAAATGCAGCAAGTGTGTATTTGTGCATTTCGAAATGTGCTGCTCAAGTGCAATTATGCTTGCTAACCTTTTTATTTTTACATGTTTTCCCCTTGTGAAAAATCATTTGCACTATGAAGAAATTTCTTCCATGGTACCACTTTTATTCTCATACTGGATAGAGATAGTTCTCATGTCCTTGACATGAATACGTCTCTGACCTACGCCAGGGTAGAAATATCCCTGTTGAGAGATTATAAATAGTTTGGCAGTGTTTTCTTACTAAGCAGCAATCTCACCTTGGAATCTGCATAACATGTGCATTTGGAAAAAAATGACCAAATGAAAATTTCACCCTACCTATGTAATATACATTTGAATAAATACATTTACGAGTGTAAGGTTATGATTTGTAAATGAAAAAAAGGAGTTCAAAGTCATGAATAGAAGTTGCACAAATACCATTGGGAAAGTTATCCAGAGATTAGGAGAGCACTAAAGTGAAGGGGCTGTAGTTTGTACAGAACTAGTCCTTTGTTTCTTAGTGCTAATAGCCACTTGATGGTAGATTCATTGCAAATTGAAGCATTTACTCTGTATATAATTTTTTATCTAATGGAGCTTGAAGTAACTAGTATTTTTTTCCGATGGATAGTATATCAATCCTTCTGCATTGTCATTCTCATTAAAGAGATAATTTGTTTATTTGAAAGGTTTTATATAGGACTGGCTAGACTCGAAGGTATCAGAGCGCTTTACATGAGTATCGGACCATAGTTGCAGGTTATATCATTACAAAGTTACACAGTTTCAGAGCATAGTTACATAATTACATGTTAGGTCGAGAAAAACAATAAGGACATATACGTAAGGGAAAGAGCAGGCATGGGGGAGATTCAGGGGAGAGGGGTAGGAGCAGGGGAAGTAGACAAAGAATGAAGGAGGGAAAGAGGTGGGGGAGGGTGAGAGACAGAGTATGAAAGAGGAGGAGGAGGGTGATGGGGGCACAAACTGGTAAAAGCTGCGTCCAAAGTCCGGTAAGCTGTGATTCCAGGGGAAGTGGAATCATTCCTACATCTCCATTGCGTGAGGGTCCCTTGACGCAGTGACGCAGTGGACTCTCTCAGAGGGGTCTCTGAGACTCCAAGGCCTAACTGCTGGATCCTTCCCCAACAAGGGGAGAGGGAGTGGTTTGGCAAGGGGGGTCATACCATAACCTCAACTGTGAGTGGCTCCCTTGACGCTGTGGACTCTCTCAGAGGGGTAACTGAGACTCCAGAGTATGAATAATGGATCTTTCCCCAACAAGGGGAGAAGGAGTGCATAGACAAAGGGCACAAGGGACAGGGGGCAAGGCGGCATAGATACATGTTATGTCGAGAAAAAAAATGACATTTACGTAAGGAAAAAAGGCAGGCAAGGGGAGAGATTCAGGGGAGAGGGGCTAGGAGCAGGGGAAGTGGACAAAGAATGAAAGAGGGAAAGAGGTAGGGGAGGGTGAGAGACAAAGCATGAAAGAGGAGGGGGAGGGTGGAGGGGGCACAAACCGGTAGACAAGTAAAAGCCACGTCCAAGGTCCGGTTAGCTGAGATCCCAGGTGAAGTGGTATCAATCCCACATCTCCATTGCGATAGGCTCCCTTTACGCAGTTGACTCCTCAGCGGGGTCTCTGAGACTCCAAGGCCTACCTACTGGATCCTTCCTCAACAAGGGGAGAGGGAGTGCTTTGGCAAGGGGTGCCATACCATATCTCAACTGTGAGTGGCTCCCTTGGCGCTGTGGACTCTCTCAGAGGGGGCATTAGACTCCAGGATATGAATATTGGATCTTTCCCCAACAAGGGGAGAAGGAGTGATTAGTCAAAGGGCACAAGGGACAGGGGGTTAGGAGGAGGGTCAGAACTGGCAGGTCAACAGAGGGGTAACATAAGGCAGAAAAGGACAGGGTCCTCGAAAGGCAAGGGTCAGGGAGAACCGGGAGACAAAGGGAGGGAGTCAGCGAGTTGTAGAGTCCCACAAAAAAGAGATACAGATAGAAGAAAAGAAAATGTATAAGTTGTGGAGTCACTCAGGGGAGAAATGCAGACGGGTAAGCTCAAAATCGCAAAATAGGGATAGTAAGTACAACAAACTTCTACACATACTGGGGGTTAGAGTTGTGTCTCTGCAAATCGAAAATTCACGCAGGATTCCATTATCGCAATGATTAGGCTAAAAATTATTATATAATACTTATCTACAGAGTTAACGGAGAAACAAGACATCCAAGGAATAGAGAGAGGGAGGGAGGGGGAGAGGAGATAGGTGATAGGAGAGATGGTATCTACAGAGTGAACGGAGAAACAAGACATCCAAGGAATAGAGAGAGGGAGGGAGGGGGAGAGGAGATAGGTGATAGGAGAGACGGGGGCCTGGGGGGGGGAGGCAGAGATAAGGCAGTCCAGCCGAGGAGCAATGTCTGAGGGTCAGCAGGATGAGGTCCAACGGACCGAGGGAGAGGAAAAGAAACAACAAAATGGTGGCTCCGTGCCGTGGAATTATTGTTAGTTAAAATGTTGGCATCCTTGAGGCAGCCACTTCTTAGCTCTGATGAATGTGTTAAGGTCCCATAAGAAGGGCCGAAACTATGGAAATAGTGGCATAAACTTTCTAAGTGCATATTACAGTTGGCCACGGATTCTAAAGGATATAGCCTAAACTTCCAGATACAGGGAAGATATTAGTGTCTTTTACTGCGCAATTGCAAAGCAGCGTAACATAAAGTTTTAATGTATCTTTTTGTGTGGCTTTTACAGATTGGTAGAAAATGCTGTGGATGGAATGCTTTACTTAATTTCCACTGCTGAAAAGTACTCTAGGCTACATTCCATTCTTTTGTTTTTTTATTCCGCTGAACCATAAAGACAGGTACAAACCAAGTGCACAACTATCTGGGCCCTTCGACGAAAGGTACTGGTTTACCTGAAGTGATAGGCCACATCTCTTCTGATCTGGCCCATAGGCAACCCAAGAATGGCCCCACTTAAGGGAGGACCTCAAGACCTGGCTCTTCGGTTGACCCCAGCACTCAGCTGAGTCCCCCACCACAGCCCTCCAGCGGGTAAGTAGTTGTACTTTACCAACCCTGATTTATTGATTGATATTAGTGAGGTGCAGTTTAATTCCTATGACGCAGCGAGTGCAGAACCTATGTCAGGACATACCTCTACCACCTCGGTAGACTCATTTAGAAAATAGCAAATGGTAATAGAGGGAATGCTTGACGTCATCTCAGCCACCGGCAGTTGTGCTGAGCCAATAATTTGTGCCATAACACACTGAGGGCCCGATTCACAAAGAGTCTTGACAGTTGTGGTGAAGGCTCAGCAGTAGTGGCGGAATTTCCACATTGAGAATTCTTTTTTGGGGAGATACTATGCCATGACTGGGGAACCTCTGCCATGACTGCATAGGCTCTTTGGGAATCAGGTCTTGAGACTAACCATTTACTACGTATACAATGTCTGATTTAGCATGGGGGACACCCCATGAACTATTCTGGGAGTCCACCACTCAATGTAATCATTCAATTACATATTTAGAAAGCAGCCAGAATTCACATTATTCAATTCAAGATGGCTGACAGGTGACTGTGAAAATGATAAGTGTAAATGACCATGTTGGTAGACTAAGAGCACTGCACCGTCTGCACTTTTTATACAATGTCATACTGACTATTGCATATATTTAGGATAATACATACTAGCAACATAAACCATCTCCCTCTTTTTTTTTCTTTACATATAATTCAAGTAAGAGTTTATTACTGGATTCTTGAATGAAAACATTGAGTGATGGACTCTCTGAACAGTTTATGTGGTTTCCCACTTGCTAAATGAGATGCACAGTACATTGTATAAATAGTAAATTCTCACCCTGGTCCCCATGGGTGTAAAGGCTTGTCCTTGTGATATACTACACATTGAGACTAACCATGTCATTGACTGTGAAATAAGTTTCCCTTTTTCAAGATTTGCATTTGAAAGATTTAGCACAGCTGATATCACACTTCTGCTTACAGTGGCAAAGGTAAGGTGATGATACCCAGCTTCGTATTCATGTGGGTAGTCCAAATGAACTGTAATAAATCATGACCACCTGCCTGAAACAAGTTTATTACTTCATGAACAAGAATTACCTCTGCTCCAATGGGTCAAAGATGAAAATTCTTACAGTGAAAAATGTATTTCATGTCAATCCACTCTATTCCTTGCCAGAGAAACTGGGAGCCTCCTGGGAAAAGATAATATTTGCGAAAAGGGGTCACAATAGGTAAGTTCACATAATACCAAATTGTAGGGTGTTGCAGAAAAACCTGCCTAATTAACATTCATAAGGACAGGTTGTAGTTCGCGACCCCATGTGATTAACTGCCAGTGGAAGAATGGAGGACTGAAATGGACAGCAGATCTCTGACCATGCATTTGCATTTCCAAATGGGACCTCTTAAAAAAAATAAAAAGAGCAGGTTCCATTAAAGGTACTGATGCTGCTTTAAAAAAAGAAATGTTTCCTGTTCAAAAGACAAAGGGGAGAGTAGACAGTTGCCCTAAGAATGACTG
The DNA here is from genome assembly GCF_964204655.1 of Triturus cristatus. NCBI lineage: Eukaryota > Metazoa > Chordata > Amphibia > Caudata > Salamandridae > Triturus > Triturus cristatus. The sequence continues at coordinate 672,849,240 of NC_140591.1, read as the reverse complement.
CATGGTCCCCCCAAGGCACCTGTCATGATTTTCAAGGGGGATGGTTTCCCAAGAGACAACTTTACCTTTCCTTTGAAAATTATGTACCAGCCCTCTTGAGGTGTCAGTATCTGATTAAGGGTTTGTGAATGCAATTGCAGTCACAAAAATACATACATTAATGTCCAAAGATTTGGCCAGGGTCACATAAGCTCTTTAATAAAGAGAAACATTTTTCCAACTCAAAGAAAGGCTTTTACACATCAAGATAACAAATGTTGTGGTTGCAAACCCTGTGATGTTGCTAATTGCAAGGTTTGCAATTGTGAAATAGCTTTGTACATGAGGCTACAGGTGCATTATAATTCTTATCAAAGCAGTATTAAACCTAGTAGTATGTTTCAACCATCATTATCTTGAGAAACATCTTCTAGCTGCTCAAACTTTCACTTCATACTGCACTGACCAGAGACTTAGCGTTAGCAAATACTGATTGTTATAATGTTGTGGATGCCTTGAGGTTCTGGACTTTTAAGAGTCCAGAGGTGTCAGGGAAACAACACCCAAAGACCCCTGAGTTCCTCCTGTCTCGGTGCACAAATAAACAGAGACACGGGCTTCTCGATGGTGGCGTCAAAGACCAAGGTTTATTTACTGCAGGGACACAGAAGTCATAGGAACCACACAGAGGCAGAATCTACGAGACTGTTCAAATTGCATTAAGTGGGTTGTTCTTTAAATACACGCAAAATGTCTTTAGGCAACATTACACGAATATTTCTCATGCCCAACCCGGTATCCCAAACAAACAGTAAATAGACATCAAATAATAATTAGTCGTAGGATTTCGGTATTCGATCAGATTCCCTTGACAGTTTTCCATTCTTTGCCCGATCCTCCCCATCATAAAAATCGTAACCTCCCCATTGTAAGAGCCCAGAAGGAGAGGAGCAGAGCCAGGTGCGAAGGATTGAAAAGTAGGATAAGAGGTTTATGGATCATAAACGGGCATGGCTACCGTCTTCGGCCTTTCAGTCAGAACAACGGACACGAGAACCAGTATAGCAGGACTGGCCTCAGGCAAGGGAGGCAGCTTGATTCTGCCTAGTCATGCAGCGTCAGCCTTTCTCGGGGCTTGAGCTTACGTGTCCTTAACAAGGTGACTCTGCCGGGGTCATCGCCCGTTCATTGACTATGTGAGGGCAAGAAACAAAATGGATGCCGTAACTAAAATGGATGCCATGACTTTACAACAGAATGCCCTATTTCTCAGTGAATTCATGCTAGTTGCGTAGCGAAAACACTGTCATGTATGTAATGGATCATTTGCGGTTCCTTGGTACCAAAATCGTGTCAGTACTACGATACCGAATTCACGGGTTCGGATCGCTACTGAACCTCAGACCGTCCTTTTGCCCTTACATAGGCAATAACTCACTCTATGTCAGAATCCATTTCTATGTTCATCAGGTCACTGATATGTTGTTGGAGCATTACTCTATCCCGTGGCGTATCTCTAAAAACAGGTGGTCTTCTTACGCATGTTGAAATACAGAGGTTACATAAGGCAGGACCACACTGAACAATGAGACAGCACGAAAATAAAAATACCAACGCAACACCAGTGACTATCAGAACCCTCCATCCCCACGCAGACAACAGGCTCCAGAACCATCCCATTAATGACCAGTCACCTTCCTCTACATGTATAGAGTCAGAGATCTTATGTAACTTAGAGATGGCCTTGTACACCGTTGGCGCATTATCTGGGATAAAAACACAGCAACTCGATTGGATCATCTTACACACTCCACCTCGATCTGCAAGTAACACATCAAGAACCATACGGTTCTGTAACGTCATGAGGCGATCCGCTTGAAGCTCAGCTGTCAGGTTACTAAGGGCACCCGCAGTTTCTCGGTGATGGTGGATTCAACTGCCCGTGTTAGTTGACGTAAGTTTCTACTGTTGGCCATAGGCCCCCAGAACGGAAGGAAACCTTTGAAGAAGTCTCCTGCTTCTTGGCCAGCAGTATCTTCCTTACTAAAAACACCTCTCACAACTCTAGTTTTGTGATAGTCCGGTGCAGCAGTGTATGTCGGAGGTAGCAGTTGAGCGATATAACATGAGCCTGAGAAGTCAGCAGGCAACCATGTGTATGCTCTGTCTTGGCAAACAAAATAGGTACCCTAAGCAGCTAAGAATGCAGGGGAAGACTGTGACGGGAAAACATATGTTTCGATACAGTCACTCTTCCCTAGTCGAGCTTTCGGATTCCTCCCATTTCCTTGCAAACAGACCTGACCTTGGTGGGGTACGACCCAGATCGGAGTCGAGCTTTTACGTTTGTTCTCACCCAGAGTAATGCCATATTCCGTAATATTCCAACCCATGTAAACTCGCAATTCATCCTTGGGAATGAACGGAGTGTTATTGACATCTCTAACCATGTCAGTGATTCCTTTTACCAAGGCTCTATTAGCAGAGTTATACCGAGTGGAAAGCGGAGGTCGTGGAGGATAGGTCTCTAGGGCATAAGCGAACATGGTCTGAAATGCCCAGAATGATCCATTATAACTAAAGGGCAGGACCAGATAAGGGATGCCCTTGTCCATGGTATGTGGTATCAAGCCACACACCCAGCAGTTTGTTGTGTTAACCACTAGTTGATGTTGGTGCAAGAGCTGAATGAAAGTGTTATTTATAAACTCAGAGCGTCGAGCTTGCTCGTGGGCAGGAAAAGGATGGAAAGAATGGAGAGAAACAACAGTCGGAGAAACAGGAACATGGGGAGATACTGTAGATGTACCAGGTGTAAAGATCAACTGAATACCAAAAATAATTCCGCCTACCAAAGTTATCAAAACAATTAGAAGTGTCAGAGTACATTGCATTAGAAAACATTTACTATGTAATATGTCATATAGCTTTGTCTTGTGCACATTTATGACATTAACCCGTCGCAGTTCAGGAAGCTCCATCTTCTACAACCGTTCGCAACGGATGGTTTGTACCTGTTAAAAACTTGCCTCTGTTTACCCTGGGAGTTCCCAAGATAGACAGAAGAAACCGACCTTATGTCTGATTCCCTGCAAATTAAAACAAGGCACACGTTACGACCCTACGGTAACCCAGATGGCAAGGTGAGAGAAACAATAAAAACAAAAAGATAAAAATTTTGAGCAAACTTCCTGACTGAATGGAATGCAGTAAGATCAAAACAGTTTTTCAAACAGAAAGGTAATTATGCAATGTCATTAGTTCATAACATGAGAACGTAGATTATATCTGTACTTTCCGGGTCTTGTCTGATCTTGAAATAGCTGGTCTACAGGTGCGGAAATGTTCGACTCCACAGGTGGCAAATGTTCACTTTGTATAATACTCGGTCCAGGATTCAAAGGAGCGGTTCCTGCTGAGGTGTCAAAGCTCTGTGTTTCAGTTCGTGGGTGGTCCGTTATGTACTCTGCATCACTGAAAGGGATGTGCCTAGGAATAGGTTCTGTCTCGGATACACCAAATCCCTGTCTAACCCAATTGTCATAGGGGAGTGGGAGAGGGACACGCTTCGTATGGCTAGCGTGCACCCAATTTTTCCTTCCAGCTAGGCGTACAGCAGTTCTTGTTGTGAGGAGTACCTGGAACGGACCCACGAATCTTGGCTGGAGGTTCCGAGTTCGTTCGAAATTCCGAACTACAACTTGGTCGCCTGGTTTCAACGTGTGGCCTGGACTCTCTGGCAGTTTAGGCAAGGATTCGAATACCTGTTGATGAATAAGGCTTAATTTAGCAGTCAGATCATAAAGATAATTATTCAACATTGGGTATTCAATCTGTTTGAATTCCTTTCGCCTAGGGACTCCCCAAACATTAGCAGGACGACCGAACACAATCTCATATGGGCTAAGCCCTACTCGAGAGTGTACAGTCGCTCTGGTGGACAGTAGAGCTAAAGGCAGTGCGTCTGGCCAAGAGAGACCAGTGGAAGCTTGAATTTTAGCAAGTTTCAGCTTCAGGGTGCCATTGTACCCTTCAACCAAACCCGCTGACTGTGGGTGATTCGCACTGTGGAATTTCTGGGTAATACCCAGACCCGCACACACACTCTTCATAACTTTCCCTACAAACTCACTTCCATTGTCCGACCAAACAATCCGTGGCATACCATACCTGGGGAAGTATTCTTTGAGGAGGATTTTGGCAGTGGACATAGCAGTGTTATCCTTCAACGGATATGCCTCAATCCATCTTGAAAAGGCACAGACTACCACTAGGACGTATTTAAGATTGTTACACCTATCCATGTGGATATAATCCAACTGAATCACTTCAAAGGGACAAGAAGGGGGAGCAAAATGACCAGTTGGGGTTGGGGTTCCCTTGCCAGGATTATGCATCAGGCATATCATGCAATTTTTCACCACTCTTTCCGCACACTTAGTGATTCCATCGTTCTTCCATACTGGAGCTAACATTTTACAGATCCCTTTCGAACTGATGTGCGCCGCTCCATGCGCCATCGTGACTACCGCAAGTACATACGCATCAGGTAACATCCAACGTTGCTGCTCAGACAAATCAACCCAACATCCACTTGAATCCATTTTACCCGTTTTCTCCTTCCATTCATTCTTCTCATTTTCAGTTGCTTCATTCTGGATTGCCTTCACACTTTCAATCGTATTCTCACACATCCCTGATTCAGCAATCCATCTTGCAGACGTTGCAACATACATTCGGCTCGTCATGTTCTTGGCCGTCTCTTTGGCGACCTCATCAGCAAACGCATTCCCACGGCCAACATCATCCGTAATCTTCCGATGTGCACTGCACTTTACAATCGCAACTTCATTCGGTAGGGTCAGGGATTCCAATAGATCACTGACTAACTGTCCATGTTGGATCTTAGTCCCATGGGACGTGAGAAAACCTCTTTCTCTCCAGAGACGTCCAAAGTTATGTGATACGCCGAAGGCGTATTGGCTATCAGTAAACACATTCACTCTCTTTCCCTCAGCTAAAACACACGCTCTTGTTAGTGCAATTAATTTTGCAGCTTGGGCAGAATTCTGACTTACTCTTGCGGTCTCAACAATCGTACTCAAAGTCGTAACTGCATACGCGGCCGTCACATCACCATTCTGTAATTTAAAACACGACCCATCGACATATAAAGTGCTGTCTGGATCTAGTAACGGAGTATCTTTCAAATCAATCCTACCTTTTGTCTCTTCCTCAGTTCTGAAACAACAGTCATGGGGCTCTGAATCACTCGACTCCTGAGTAGTCAGCAACAGCGTTGCTGGATTCAATATGTTGCATCGCTTGATCTGAATGTGACTTGCCAAAAGTGTCAGCTCGTAGCCTGATAGTCTAGCACTGGTGAGGTGCTGAGTTTTTGTTCGATTCATGAGTGTATCCACAGCATGTGGAACCATGACTACTAACATGTTGTTCATGACCAATCCAGCAGACTGTCGAATAGACACTGCAGCTGCTGCTGTAGCTCTCAAACAACTTGGCAATGCTCTGGCTACCGGGTCTAATGTAGATGAGAAATATGCACAAGGCCGCTGTTTGTCACCAAATTGTTGCGTTAATACACTCAACGCACAACCTTCTCTTTCATGGACATATAGTGTAAACGGCTTGCTGTAGTCAGGAGTACCCAACACAGGAGCTGAACACAGCGCATCACGTAAGTCAGATAAGCTCTGTTGACATTCATCAGACCATGGCAAAGGGCTCGGAACACCTTTTCCAGTCAGGGCTACCAGTGGTTTTGCCATGAGAGAAAAATTTGGGATCCTTTGCCTGCAGTATGACGTAATACCCAAAAACGCACGCACTTCTCTCTGTGTGCTTGGTACAGTCATCTGTGAGATTGCTTTGATTCTCTCTGGGGTCAACCTTCTTCCCTCCTTTGACAAAAGATGACCTAAGTAGGTCACTTCTTGGCAACAATATTGCAGTTTAGAAGGTGACACCTTGTGATGTAAGTCTGACAAATGACGTAATAGAGAAATTGTAGCTGCTTTGCAAATTTCCTTGTCATCAGCAGCCAGTAAAAGATCGTCTACGTATTGGATCAGAGCAACACCAGGAGGAAGTACAAGAGCATCTAATTGACTCTTCAATGCTTGACTGTAAATTGAAGGGCTCTCACAATAACCTTGTGGAGCGCGCTTGAATCTGAAACTGCGACCTCCTAAGGAGAAACCAAAAATGTCTCTACTTTCCTCGGCATTGGGAATGCTGAAAAAGGCATTTTTCAAGTCGATAACTGTAAACCATGAGGCTGAGGCAGGAATCAACGTCAATAATGCAGTGATATCTGGGACCACAGGAAACTGCGGAATCACGATTTTGTTTACTTCTCTGAGGTCAATCACAAATCTGTAGATCGGAGGTTTGGAAGGGTCAGTACGTTTCAAAATCGGCAGAACAGGACTATTGCAGACATTTCCTCTAGTTTCCTCAATCACATCTTTCTGTATTAAGTCTTTCACAATCAGTAAGAGTGCACGTTCACCTTCATTCGAAATCCGATACTGTGGGATTCGTGGGAATTTAACATTCGCTTTCAGACTTACCACATAAGGGGGAATTTCCAAGAGGCCTACATCGTTAGGACCAGTTGCCCAAAGAGTATCAGGGAGAGAACGCAGCTCCGGTGGGAGCTTATCCATCGACATATACATTGGAGAGATGACTCTTTTGCCTAATGTGAGCTGTACTCCCGAAGGAGAACAGTACAGTGTCGCATGTAGGCGTTTCAACAGATCAAAACCAAGCAGATTCTCATTACAACCGGTTGTTAGAATAAGTGGTGCTTCTAGTTCGCATGGCCCAACAGATATTGGCAAAGGACTAGAAACAGGATTGTGAACAGGGGCGCCTGAAAAACCTACTGAAGTGTTCGTTAAGCCAGACAAAGGTGCGCCAGGGAGTTTTGCATGCATAATTGAACTTTTTGCCGCACCAGTATCCAACAGAAACGGTTCGACCACGCCTGAGGTAACTACTGCGACATAAGGTCCACTCTGATCAACTGGAACTGATACTACTCCCTCTCTTTGCCTGTGGCTGTCCTAGTGCTCGCTTCTCTGAATCTCCTCATTATGATCATAATAATCTTCAACATGATACTGTGGAGATCTACCTGCTTGCGTAGATTGTGCATTTCGCTGATCGAAATAATTCGATTGGCGATCGGCCTGTGGTGTCATTGTACCACGTCCTCTACCTCTAGGAGTTTGCATAAACCCAACAGTACCTCTCTGAGCTGGGACACCACTAGTCTGTGCGTGCAGTACCGGACACTCATTCTTATAACGGCCCTCCTTTTTACAATAGGCACACTGATTCCATGCTAACTGTTGTCGAGAAAAACCATAATTAAATCTTTGGGACGTCCCTTGCTGGAATTGTGGCTGCTGTTAAAACTGGGGTCGCTGCTGTGAATCTGACTGATTCGAGCGAGGCGGATACGCCTGTTGCAAAAGAACTTTAGTCTTTAAATCTTTTGGGTTTTTTTCTGACGTTTCCTTCTCTTCTTTCTCTCTATTCTCGTAATACTGAGCAGTTGCGAGTATCTGTGCTGTTGTCGACACTGCCCATGCACTTTCAGAATCCTTTAACTTGTTACTAAGTTCAGGTAGTAAATTAAACACGAACTTGTCGACAAACAATCTCTGGCCTCCTTCAGTACTCATATCTTGCCCACTGTGGTCTACGAATGTCTCTTCAAATCTAGTGAAAAAGTCAGAGACGCTTTCGTCCTTCTTTTGCTTGCATGCCGATAGTTTATCCCAATTAACTCGTAATGCTGGCATCAGCGTTTACATCAGATTAATTATTCTGCCAGGTAGGGCAGCAATCAGAGGTTCAGGTTTAGCACCGCCAACTTGTTGCGCATCTGCTGCTACAATAGCTGGCCAATCACCTCCTAAGGCGACTGGGTGGTTTTCTTGCCGAATCTTGGCCCATATAGGCTGTGGCACTACATTACCAAATAACATTTCAATGTCTGCCAAATTCATGATGCACGCTTGAACTGTCTGCGTTAACTCTTTGTAATAACCAGCAGGATTTTTACGTGGGTCTGGTAACGCTTGTTTTACTGCTAATACTTCGGCCCGTTTCCAAGGGATGTGTATCCACACTCTCTGGAAATGTGCCGGGGCAGCTACAATATTATTAGCCCCATCAGCTTGAACTGCATCACGCCATATCGGCGGAACTTCCCTCATCGGATATTGACCTCGTTTTTTCCTAGTAGTAATCGGTGAACCATCAGGGTCTCTTGTCGCTCGAAGAGGGGAATCATCCCTATGAGCTAAAATCAGTTCTATTGCTCCTCTTACTTCTGAACCTATCACCATTCCGGTGGCGAATTTCTGTTGAATATTTATCAAATCAGAGGGGACAGAATCCAAGTCATCATCTTCCCATTCTTCACGCACAAGAGAACACATCACGTCAAAAACATAACGTTGAGTTGGTTCATTCCATTGCATAAAAGTATCTAACACTCTTTGTGCATCATACTTCACAGCTTTCGACATCCACCTAAGAGCTGTCGAGTCTAACATGTCTCGTTCCTGAGGACCAGGAAGCTGGCTACGTCTCTGTATAGAGTCAGAAACGGGGGTCCCAATTAAAGACCTGTAGAGAGGAGTTAAGATATTAGTTACAGAGTCGGTTATTTTCCGACGAACGGAAAGCGGAGTCAGAATGTTCACAGGGTTCGGGGACAGGGCAGCTGGAGCAGATGAAATAGTAAGGGTGGGAGTAGCAGGTAAAGCAGTTTGCGAAACGACAGGCAAAGGCGGAGCAGGCGACCCAGGAAGAGGGGGTGCCGAAGGAACATTAACCATGGGAAGGACAGGAGCTGGAATCAAAGGAAGTGGAGCAACTATTCCAGGCTGACCAGCAGCTGGCTGTACAACAGGTAGTAACTGTGGTACTGTAATACCCTGTGCATACGGTGGAGGTGAATTCAACAGGTAAGACAACAGAGGATCCTTCTCATGATCCTCCATCGGCTTAGTAGGACAGGATGGCAATACAGGGTAACATTTATCAATTGCCAAATTATTTTTTCTATTCGCCATCTCCATTGCTTTCTCAGTCTCGTTGACATGCAGCTGCCTAGCAGACTCCATTAAAGTCAACCCTTTCTCTTTCTGTTCTTTCTTCGTCTTCCTAATTTCTCTCTGTTTGGCTTCTTTGCGCCATACGCGAAAAGAATCAAACATTGCCGGCCGGGATTTTCTCTTAAACAACTTCATTTCTAGATTGTCTAGAATTTCGGTTTCGAAGCTACCATGCGGTGGCCAACTAAGGACACCATCTTTTCTGGTATAACGGACCCATACTTCATTATACGTAATAGGACCAACACCATGTTTACAATAGAGCTCATATGTAGGAGTTCCAATCGGAGGAACCGAACACGAATCCTCCAATCGGGAATCCCCGTTGCAACGTAACCAGGACAGGAAACAATTACTACTGGTAGTCATGACAAACAAAGACATATTCCAACCAAAATGCGCAAAGAACTTAGGCCTACCAAAATGAACTAATACCAAAACAAAGATTATCTAAACAAGAGCAACCAATGATAATCTACGAATTAAACCAGCGCAACAAGGAACAACCAAACTGAGCGTAACCCACTTAATACTTAACTGAAATGTGGAAGACGTCACCAAGGAGAACCCGTCTGCGTCTCGCCGTACTAAGGTCTGCACCTCGGGTCCAAGACAGGGCGACAGTCAGGGCAGCGGTCCTCTGTAGCCGTCTGGGAACGGGAACCCTCGTGGAAGAGATCGTCGGGCCACTTTTACGACATGCAGGGATCGATGAAGCGGGGTACCTCCCTCCGGAATCTTCACACGAAACTTCTTGAACTTTTCAGGCTTTGGACCGGTACCGGATGACGTCGCCCCACATTGGGCGCCAATTTGAGGTTCTGGACTTTTAAGAGTCCAGAGGTGTCAGGGAAACAACACCCAAAGACCCCTGAGTTCCTCCTGTCTCGGTGCACAAATAAACAGAGACACGGGCTTCTCGATGGTGGCGTCAAAGACCAAGGTTTATTTACTGCAGGGACACAGAAGTCATAGGAACCACACAGAGGCAGAATCTACGAGACTGTTCAAATTGCATTAAGTGGGTTGTTCTTTAAATACACGCAAAATGTCTTTAGGCAACATTACACGAATATTTCTCATGCCCAACCCGGTATCCTAAACAAACAGTAAATAGACATCAAATAATAATTAGTCGTAGGATTTCGGTATTCGATCAGATTCCCTTGACAGTTTTCCATTCTTTGCCCGATCCTCCCCATCATAAAAATCGTAACCTCCCCATTGTAAGAGCCCAGAAGGAGAGGAGCAGAGCCAGGTGCGAAGGATTGAAAAGTAGGATAAGAGGTTTATGGATCATAAACGGGCATGGCTACCGTCTTCGGCCTTTCAGTCAGAACAACGGACACGAGAACCAGTATAGCAGGACTGGCCTCAGGCAAGGGAGGCAGCTTGATTCTGCCTAGTCATGCAGCGTCAGCCTTTCTCGGGGCTTGAGCTTACGTGTCCTTAACAAGGTGACTCTGCCGGGGTCATCGCCCGTTCATTGACTATGTGAGGGCAAGAAACAAAATGGATGCCGTAACTAAAATGGATGCCATGACTTTACAACAGAATGCCCTATTTCTCAGTGAATTCATGCTAGTTGCGTAGCGAAAACACTGTCATGTATGTAATGGATCATTTGCGGTTCATTGGTACCAAAATCGTGTCAGTACTACAATACCGAATTCACGGGTTCGGATCGCTACTGAACCTCAGCCTGAGCCCTAAATATTAAAACGTTAATAAATCTCAATAGATTGATAAATCAAGCAGCAAGACTCTGTTTCTATTTGAAGATTATCTCACAAATTATAGGTGCCATTAAAGAACCGCATTGGCTGCAAATATCACACAGAAGAAAGTTGGAATATTTATGTTCTTTCTTCAAAGCTTTCTTCAGAATTTGTCAAAATATATCTAGTCACTATTAGTCACTGATCGTGACCTGCAGGCCCAGTCTCGCTATGACATCCAGTAGTGCATACCCATTTAAACAGGCAAGAATTAATCAAAAATCCCTTAGCGTTGTGGTAATCTACATAGCAGAACCCAAGATCTGGAATGAATGAATGAGAAATTTTCTATAGCGTACGGCTACTCATAGTAGTGTCTAGGCACTTTTGAGGTATCTGAACGGACAATATATTGAGAATCGTCCACTCCATCCATTAATAACATCTGTTTTCAGTACTTTTTTAAATATAGCTTCCTCGGAGATAAATCTCAAGTATTCAGGCAGTTTATTCCACATACTTACCACTTTAGGTGTAAAGGAAGATCCTCCTCTCTGTTGTTCCTGAAAATGGGGAATCACAATAAGACCCACAGAACTAGAATGTAAACGCCTCCCAGGGCTGTATGCCACAATAAGTTCACTCAGGTACATAGTTACCCTTTTATGGGAGCTTCATGGGTTAGGGTCAGTGTGTTATAACTAAGGCGTTACCAGACTGGCAGCCAGTGAAATCTTTCCCGAAATGGAGACATCGAGGTACATTTTGACATTTAAAAAAGTAATGGACAGCCATATTCTGTATGACTAGTAACCGTTGGATTAGGAATTCAGGTAGACCAAGGTACAGGACATTAGCATAGTCCAGCCTAGATGGAATCAATGCCCTGACCACAATAACTTGGGCCCTATGAGGAAGCAAATGAAGAAACATCTTCAATATGTGCGAAATCCAAAAACAGGTTTTAACCACTGCTGACACCTGTGCCTGAATGTGAGCTGGACATCAAACATCACTCCCAGATCTCAAGCCACTGCCGTTGGAGAGGGTGGAGAGGGAACACTGTCAGGCCAGGCACCAACCCATCCTGGAAGTTGGTACCACCCAAACAATAACTCCTCCATCTTATCAGGGTTACACTGCAATCTATTGGCCTTTAGCCAGTCAAGCAGGGCCACCATGCAGCTGGCAAAAGCAACTCTCACCCTTGCAGGATCCCCATTATACGCAAGCAAGAGTTGAGTATCATCTGGTATAAGATGATCTTGATGTTATAGGATTCCACCAAAGATACCAAAGGATACATGGAAATGTTGAAGCGAGTGGGACTAAGAGAGGAGCCTTGTGGCGCCCCCCACTTCAACATTTTTACTTCTGAGACATAATAATTCATCTATACCCCTGGTCATCTCCTTCCAGGAAGGAGACCAGCCACTCAGCACTGATTCCGTTATTCCCAGATGCTCTAACCTGTGCAGCAAGATGTTATGATCAACAGTAGTGAAATTAGCTGACAGGTCCAACAACCCCAGAGCCACATTGAGGCTTGTGTCCAAACAAAAGGACTCTGAGACCTCTAATAATGTGATCTTGTGGCTGTGACAAGCCCTATAACCTGATTGTGAAGGGTGAAGCTGGTTATTCTCTGTCACAAAGGTGGTGAGTTGATTATTTACCAACTTCTCCAGCACTTTTGAAGCAAATGGAAGAAGTGAAACTGGCCTAAAGTTAACAAAAGCTTCAGGATTAGAATTAGTCCTATTTAACAAAGAAATAACTTTAGCTCCTTTCCAACCATCAGGTAATTTTAAATTCACCAAGCATAGTGAAGTTGGCATAGGAGATACAATTTGGGGCTAGTACTTGATGAAGGGATGACAAAAAATCTCCTGCATATAACAAAGAGGGCGATAGGCCAATAACCCAGATTGGTATTGTTGCCTGTCAAATGATAGGCTAAAGCCCAAGGTTTCAGCTCTTATGGTTTGAAGCTCTTACAACTATATGTCCTTTTGCAAACTATTGCCACCCCACCTTCTCTTCTTCCCAACCTATGTAAATGGCCAGATACAAAAGACTCAGGGATAGCAAAATGCAATGCAGGACAAGAGTTCTCATTCAATCACGTTTCAGTGATAAAAAAGTATGTCCAAAGTCTCCTCCTTTAAAAGATCATATATGTGTAAAGCGTGCTTGTGCAGAGAACGGACATTAATCAATACTGCCTTCAGGAAAGAGTCCATGCTTACAGTTGCCACATGAAACAGAGCAAGTTGCTTCCAATAAAATAACACTACCCCTGTCAAAAGTACCCCATTCATACCTACAAGTTTCTTCAATGTATAGGACCAACCGGACCGACACTCTGATGCACAGTCAGCATAATTACTGGTGCTGTCCGAGGTTGAGATGTGGACGGGTGCAGACGGGCACGTCCGCGCTGCATCGATGTAGTTATAGAAAGAGCACCTCCTACTCGACTTTGGAACACTAGAGGCTGCCCAACACAAAACAGCTTAACTCCATGTCCCAAAAATCCTCCTCCCAGCAGCCCTATCTGTCCTGCAGACCACCGGCATGGTAAGAAGCCATTTACAGCATATTTCCACACTCTGTTTTAAACATCTAGCATCAAATATCAGGTCCTATTCCAAATTCAGAGCAAAAATAGTGCCAATATGAAAATAAAATTACATTAAAAAACAGCACATATCTAAAAACAGAACACCCCAAAATTGGTGCATCAGTGTTGCGGCCATGTATTTATAGAAAAAGCATCATTGTACTTGATTATGAAGCATTAAAGCACGTCCAAGACATAATTTCTTTTCTCCGTGTCCCAAAAATCCTCCACAAGACCACCATCGGAAGGCCATTCCCCGCACGCCATATTACAATGGCTGGCGGTTCCATGGAAACTTCGACAGCCATGCATCCAACGGGTTCATTGAGCCTGCTGGTGCAGCGGGGGACCTCCCAATCCCTGCATTGGTGGTAGTGCCTACCAGGAACTGCAGTAGGGATTAGGATGCCCCTTCCCCCCCAGCCTTTCCAAAGGCGGTTCATCCGCCATGAAAAGGCTGGCGGGGATCAACATTGGGGGCCCGTAACTGGTCCCCCCTTTCCCCCTGGTACATTTCTTTGTGTGTTGGCCCCCTACATATCCCTAAGCCAAGTGACAGGCACCGCGTGGTGCCTGTCACGTAGAACGGAATATGTAAAACATCCCTGTTTGACATTGCGGCAGGTGCTGCAGCCAGCAGCACCTGCCGCAATGGAAAAGGTGGCCAATGCAACTGCCACGGTGGCAGTCGCATCATAATTTGGCCATTGGGACTGCCCCCTTTTAGGCAGGTGGTTACAAATACAATGCGATGGAGGAAGGACTGAGGGCCATCGTAATGACCCTCTCAGTTTCAAGAATCTAGCATCAAATATCAGGCTCTATTTCAAATTCAGTGCAAATTCAAGGCCAATCGAAACTAAAACCACATTTAAAAACAGCCCGAATCTTAAAACAGAACACTCCCCCCAGCAAAACCCTTTTGAAATACCTAATATACTAACATAATCTGCTCTGTGCTCTGTTCACATTTTAGAAATTAACCTATTTTGGCAATTTTCAAAAAAAGTTTGGAGAACAAGACTCTTCTGTCAGACGGTTCCTACAAATCAAGAAGTACTGTGTATCTAGATAACATAACGGTCAGAATATGGGCACTGAGACCACACAAATCATCAGAGTATGTTGGCCGAATTCCTAGCAAGCTCACTGTGTGCCATCTGAATCCCTAACCTTCCAGGGCACCAGATGGTATCTGCAACCTCAAAACATGATCACTGAAATTCCCCAAGTGAATCGTGGAAACAGACTTACCCTTTCGTTGTTATTCTGGCATGCTGAAGGTAGACACAAGAATGATACAAATTGGCTTTTCAAACAGTTATTGAAACAATTGTATTCTTGTGTTCAAAGCATGAGCTGCAGTTATTAGTAGGATGAAACAGAGCATTGTAAACAGCATTACAAGAATGGTGAAAAACAGTTCAACCATTATAGCGTTACAGTGTGATTATGATTATAATTATACTTATACCCCTACCTAATACTAAATACACTATTGAGAGTGAAGTAGGAGTACCCTCTTGCAGAAATCTTGGGGCAACTCAACCCCCATACCTGTGTATGAAGTATCAGGAAGATGATTTGGTGTAGAGCAGGCTACCGACCTTTGCAGGATAAAAGGTTTGCATCAGCAGGACTGCCTCTCAGTCACAGGCACATAATTCCAAGATAATTCACAGAACTACTCCTCTGCCGAATTTGTCTCAGAGGTGGTTTATATAATAAATACACTCTTCCAATCACACTGTGTCATAGGTGCGCAGCGTATGTGATTGTTTGTCTTGAGAGTCAGAGCTGTCTCCAACCAAAAAGCCAAATGCAAGGGCATTGCTTTCAGTTTTCCTTAACCTTGGATAGAGTGTACAAACTACATGATAAAATGGTGAAGGTGGTGCCGTGCAGCCAGATGGGTGCTGGAGTCAAATGAGGCCCTGTTGTAGGTGGATCCTGGCTGTGCACCTTTCCTGCACCCAACTCTTTTGAAGATAAGACTTCTAACACTGGAGGTCAGCCAGCCCTACTGAGTATCACTAACCCCAAGTTACCTACAACGGCTACGGTCCAGGCCCTGTGTAGTTTCCAGTGAATAACTTGAGGACACTTGTTTGGCATTCCTTTGCCATGGACTATCATATGAATACGCACATAAATGGCTCTGGAAGGAGAGTCACTGGATGGGGACTATCTGGTGGTTCAAACACTGAGTAAGGAGCACTAATAAAATGAGAGTGAAATGAAATGAGGGCGGGATTGCCCTTGGGGTTCTATCTGCATCAACAAAGGAACTTGTGCTGAGCATGGACAGAGAACCCGGACTTTGCAGCAAATCACGACCTAGAGATGGCACCAATTCTGCGTGGCATCTCACACAGACCTCGCACCATGGTGAAAGGCAGTGCGTTGCCTGCCTACTCCCAGGGGAAGACAGACCAGTTCATACAGAGAGTGCAAAGATCCCCACTAGGATGGAGAGAGATGCCAACCTCAGGGCAGCCCTGCCCAATGAATTGTCCACCCAGACTCTAATAAAATCATGATCTTCCTAAACTTCACATTGAGAGTTGGACATACATGGACATCAAGGCTGAACTCCAAACTATGCATATCAAATACACGGTCCTTTATCCCACCAGATTAAAGGTGATTTACCAAGAGAAGACATACTTCTTTGAGTACCCAGAAGATGCTTGTTGCTGGGTTAAACCCACAGGGGTCAGCATGAGATGTGAACACCTGGAAAGTGATTCCTCCACATCAACCTAGGTGCCAAAGATTCAGTGGCTGAACCAAATTGAGGAAACACTCATATGGCGTCAGAACTCCACATGTTAACTGACATAACTCCTTTGAATCAGCAGTTTAGAAAATCCTGGCCCCAGAGGGAGATATGTGCATCTTGGGGACCTTCTTGATAATATGGAGGCTCATCTCCGGGCCCCCGGGGGACACACATTGAGGCTGTCAATTGCTACTCTGTTGAATGGAGAGTAGGGAAGGTGGAATTAGGCCACTGACCTGTTTATGTTATATTGTGGGCAGTAGCGGTTTGGGGTGACAGATACTTCACTTTTAGGAGTGGGGACAGGGAGAGGAATTAGGATGGGGGATGCTGTGTGCACCCCTTAGTTTGGGTTGTTCATATTTAAAGTGATTGCACAGGTATGTCCTGAGGGAGGAGGATTGGGAGCCTTGAGGAAAGCCATGTCATGGAATGGTAATAACCTGCTCAGTAAGCTTAAACAAGGGGTGGTCACACAGTAACTTAACAGACAAGCCCCAGATATGGTATTGTTGTGGGAAATGCATCTGTCAGGAAATTGTGTTATTTGTCTTAATAAGGGGCAATACACTGTACTGGCCCACTCTGGGTGCACCAGGGGATCGGGGTGGCGAGTTTGGCCAGAAAGAACGCCTCATTCCGAATAGACAAAACATAGCTTGGGGAATTCAGAAGATTTGTAAGAGTACTGGTGTTCAGAGGTAGGGAATTTCTAGTCATGAGGAGTCGTTATGCCCTCCTGAAGCTACGACAACCAGTGCTAAACACCTCGGGCACTATACTCTTGGAAGTATGAGCTGACAAACATATTATAAATGGTGATTTTAATGGAATGATGGGCAGCAAGAATGACAGATCGATGGCAGCCACTGCTCCACCCAGCCTGACACCACGCTTGGTGCAATTTGCCCTTTAGCTGGCTTCTTAGAGAAAAGCACCACACAGAAAGGCAGCACTATTTTTTCTAGAGGGCCCACAGTTCATTATTGTGGCTTGACTATGTGTTCGTGCCAACGTATGAGTGCCCTGTCACTTTCATGGTAGAATACCTGCTGAGGGAAATATTGGAACATTTCTCTCTTAGGGAGCCATTAGGGCATAGTGGGAGGGTGGTGTCTTAGTGGCTGGGAGGTCCAAGACAAAGTAGTGATAGCCAAGCTTCGCAATGAATCCAAGCTCTACTTTGAGAAAAATCGGGACATGGTCCCTTCAGCAGTAACTCTCTGGGAAGTGTACAAGATGGTTCTTCATGAGAAGGTCTATAATGTGGTAGCAAAAAAGGAAACAATCACAGGAAAGTGTAGTTAAAATACAAAGGCAGAATGCAGCCTGTGAAATGTGCTGTCTTGCGACAAGAGAACAAATTGTCCTTTACCCTCCTGAAGGCATACTCTTACCCTCGACTTTGCCAAAAAACTACTACTTTGCAACAATGAGGAAATTATATGAGATTGGTGCTAAAGCAGGCATAGACGAAGGCACCAGATTGGTGGGGTAGATCCAGGGCTAAGTTGGGCTCCAGCACACTACAGACAGGAACGTAGCATATGATTTTGTGCACTAATACTAAGACCTATAAATGAAGAGGTGTTCCATCCCTGAAGCAGATATAGCAGGCTTCGTTGGGGAACTGCCCATCCCAAGGTTGGAAACTGACTATAAGTTGGATCGGGACCTCTCGATCACTGAACTGGCAGAAGCAGTATACCAGAATCAACCTGGGAAAATCCCAGGTGCCAATGGGATCCCTGAAGAATTCTATAAGCAAACCCTCTCAATTATTGGACCACAACTTATGGTTATGTTTATGAGGCATGGAGGAGCAGCAAACTGCCATCCGACCTACAACTGGTGGCAATCGTGGTTATCTACAATCTGTGAAGACCGGGAAGTGCATGTGCCTTGTACAGACTGATCTCTCTGTTAAATACTGATGTCAAGATCTTGGCCAAAATTATTGCAAATCACCTGGTCTGTGTTATCTTTCCTCTAGTCAGAAGGGATCAAATTGGATTTATACCCAACTGTGCTACTAGACAGAACCTCCGTTGACTCCTTGCATGACCACCAAAGGAAAACCCAGGAGCCCCGGGCCTACTTGCCTTAATCACTGAGAATGCATTTAACTCCAAAGAGTGGACATATTTATGCCAAGAGCTAAAGAGATTCAGGGTTGGTCTGTTTTTTTGCTGTTGGATGGTGTTGCTATATAGGGTGCAGATGACGAGGATGGAGGTGAATGGCACACTTTCTGGGACCTCCTCTCTAGGAAGGCAAACCCAGCCGGGCTGCCCACTGTCTCCCCTACTGTTTGCTCTATGTAAGGAGCCATTGGGGACCTGGGTCCGAACCAAGGATGACATAGTGGTATTTTCAGATGTGGGGACTGAATCTGAGAAGGTGTCCTTATACTTTTGGTAATATCTTATAATACCTGTCTAAACTGGAGACATGCCTACCGATGGTTTTATAGACCTTGCATTACTTTGAAAGATATGCAAGTTATAAAAGTAACTTGGACAAGTCCACACTCTTTATGCTGGGGGACAGGAGGGTGACGCTCGCAGTCTACATTACAATGGTGACTCCGGGTTTCTGCTACTTGGGCATAGAGAAGAGGCGGAGTCAAATGAGATTGAGAATTTACCTATCGGAAGGGTTACTTTTGATAACATGAGTAAAAAAGGACGTCAGGCCCTTAGAGAATTAAGCACGAGACCAGATATTGTTATAAAACCAGCAGACAAAGGTGGAGCTACGGTGATACAGAGCACCACAGCCTACAGAACAGCCTGCATCAACTTGCTGTCAGACACCAAATACTACAAACCTATCTCTAGAGACCCTACTTCTCGTCTTAGAAAAACTATAAACATTCTGACCATAGAAGCACTGGACCAGGGATGGATAAATAAAAAGGAACATGAGTTCTTGAATTGTGAAGACCCGAGGACGCCGGTCTTCTACACAATACCTAAAATTCATAAAGGAAAAGTTCCACCACCAGGGAGGCCTATTGTATCTGGGATTGGTTCCCTTCTGGAACCCTTATCGAAATACACTGACTGGTTCCTCCGTCCCTTGGTTACTCGCATCAGGTCTAACATACAAGACACCAAACATCTATTGAATGCCCTACAGGTTGTTACATACGATCCAAGACACAATGTCTTTGTATGTTTGGATGTAGAAGCATTATACACCAGCATTCCGCAGGACGAAAGCATTAGAGTAATCGAAACACTCTTAAACCGGGAGGAATGGACCTGGGATGCTCCAGTCAGTTGGGTTGTTACACTAATGAGCCTAGCATTAAAAGAGAACTTCTTCAGGTTCGAGGATCAGTCGTACCTACAGGTACACGGTACATCGATGGGCAGCACATTCGCACCAAGCATAGCGTGTTTGTATGTGAGGCAACTAGAAGAAGAACATGTTTGGACCACGAATCCTTATACTGACAACATCAAGGGATGGTGGCGCTACATAGATGACATCCTGGTGATTTGGGAGCGTGACACAGCCACTTTGACCAACTTTCATACGTGGATTAACCAACTCAACCCACACCTGAAGTTCACTATGACATTTAACCAGGAACAGGTGTCATTTCTAGATGTCAAACTGAGTGCAAAGAACGGAGGGGTTACCAGTTCCCTTTTTTCTAAACCAACAGACAAAAATAGCTTATTACATTTTAATAGTGCTCATCCCCGTGCTGTTAGAGAGAACCTCCCGGTGGGCCAATTCTTTCGAATCCGAAGAAATTGTGCGGACCTCAAAGAATACAAAGTGGAGGCAGAAAATCTGGCAAAGAAACTAGAAGAAAGATCTTATCCTAAGAAGATCATTGATAAAGCTAAGAAACGGTCCCGCAATACACCTAGAGAGGCCCTACTGGAAACACATCAGAAAGAGGAGCAGGACACACTTATATGTGTAACAACTTTTAATGCATCATCGAATGCAATTAAGAAAATCATTAACAAAAATCAATTGAAATTTGAGAAACCAATGTTCTCTTTCAAACGAAACCGGAGTCTTAAGGACTCCCAAATACACACTGATTTCAGGAAGACTAAAATGCAAACTACACACCAATTGACACTATGGAACCTACCAGGGGTCACTGGTCACTACCCATGTGGCTCATGTGTGGTTTGCCCCCTAACTGAACACACCAAAGAAATAGACCTAGGCATGCAGTATGCATGGGAAAAACGTTCACACACAAACTGTAACACCGATAAGGTGATTTACCTCATTAAATGCCCCTGCCAACTCATGTATGTGGGGATGACAGGGAGAAAAGTTAAAGTGCGTATTAGTGAGCTTAGAAGCACAATCAGAAGGGCTATTACATCAACTAAACTCACCGCTCACTATATAGAGAAAAAACACACGGACACAGACTTGTGGTGGACAATTATCGAGAAGGTGAAGGGTGATGGTGACATGTCCAAAACCCTACTCGAACGTGAACAGCGATGGGTGTATAGACTTAAAACCCACATTGTTGGACTGAATGATTCGATACCGTGGAATCAACTCAATAAAAGGTAATTGACTGTATATCTACATCTCTTGATAGAGAGGTGGTACCTTTATCAATTCAGGGAATCGCGACCCTTAAGTATCCCTCTCCCAACAACACATATATCTAAGGCGAATCAATAATGTAATGTTTCCAAAATCACGTGAACGAAGTTAGCTAATTGTGTCACTACTGAGGCTGTGAATGTGTAATTGATAATTACAAATCTTAAGCACAATGCATTTCATTACAACCCATTCCACAATGATCACCCTATCTCCCACGCCCCTGAGATCATGGTAGGTCACAGGCAGGATCGATTAATCAGATACTAAGACCGTGATGCAATTATATACAAGTCCAGCCCCTTCACTATGAATACTGAGGCGAACATTGAAAAACATCTAAATGTTCATTATGGCTGAATTTTCGTCATTAGTGTATTGATAATGCAAAATCGTATAATATGATTGGGTATCTCCAGCCCTACAGTCTCAATAAGTTGAGTATTCACACATCTAATAGAACGAGAAAACAAAATGATATCTTTATAACCCGATATACCGCTGGGAGTGGCTCAAACTCCTATTCCACATTACAAACATAACTTTTATAATTTCCATTGAATATTCATAGCGCAATCGGAGCGGTCCTATTTTAGAACCGTAACACCCATGATTAATTCTAGTGTCATGTTGACATACGTTTCACGACCATGAATAGGCAGGACACTACCAGCATTACTTTGTTGATTCCACATTAAAAACGGAGCTGTTCAAGTGTAGAACTACAATACCCATAATTCCTGCTAGAGTCACTGTGACGTCCATTACGCAACCCGGAAATGGGCGTGACACCATCCAATAGACATCGATACATTTATAGCGGGAGATGGACGTAACTCAGAACCCCAAGCAGTGGAACCACCTCCAAATAGGACGGGACGAGGGGCAGGACCCTTGATGGTGTGAGTAAATATGAAGCCAAGTCACGAACATAAGGTATGAGAAGAGAGCTGGCTCCCTCAGGGTCCAGCCTCCAGCACAGTTCTCATGGATATTGTCCTTTGTTTTGTTTTGTTTTGTGTCCCCCATCACAACTGTGGGCCGACGGTTCGGGTGACTCGAAAATTGATTTATCTCTTAAACTTGGTGATTGTGCTCCTGTAAACACACAGTGTTTGACTACAGGGCTACCCCGAAGAGCGTTGGTTCTCCACTAGGAGTTGAAACCCCTTCCAAAACGGGGTAAGGATGAATGAGAGAGAGAGTGAAAGGTATATATACGAATGAGCATGAAGGGAGAGCATGCGAATACGTTATTACACTTCCGAAAGATATGGCGATTTTTAAAGCTACAAGTTTGATCATGCGGGAATGACACGGGTGTTGGATCAATATCAACAATGCACACCTAAGAGTGAAAGGTGATAGGATGCAGCATAATGCCGCCACCACAATGGGCATAATACAAACACGAGCGTTTGATAAACGAAGTGTGTTTTCACTCGCCACCTCCGCGTGTGTGGTGGGAAAACTGTTCACTACAGTTCAGTGAACACGAACGCATGTAGATATGAACAATCTAGAACTCTATATACAACAATGTGTGGTATATTTTTTCTTTTCTTTTCTTTTTCTCTTCCTAGATGGAGTGATTACGTGAGACTAATTTGTCTTAAAAAATCAATAAGGAGCGCTAGCTGCCCTTATAACAAGTAGTATAGGGAAATTCTCTTTATTACTCATACCAGGGGGCACATTACTCCGCCCTGAAGAAAGTCCAGCACCCTTTATGGGGCTTACAAGGACTGAAACATGTTGGCTATAGGGTCTTAGGACCATAATATCCCTACTGACCCTTACTTTGTATTTTATTATCACCCCCAGCAGATGCAAGAATAAAGGGAAACCGGGATCTGTTGGTGGGCTTTTAATCTTATCCCCCTGGCCAAAAATATCTTCCTAAGAGCTCCCTGAAAGACGGTTGGGCCCACCCTGACTTCTAGGCCTCGGGGTGTCCCTATGATGAAGCATGACACCACTAGGCTGTGTGAGGGAATATAAAACAAAAGGATTTGCCTCCTTCCCCACTCAATAGTGGTGTCCTATAGTGACTTCACGTAGGGATCTCCACACTATCAGAATTCCAGGATTGTTCAAATGGATCCAACCACTCATTAGCGAGTCGGTAGTGGGGAGTACTTTGTGGTAAAGCATAGAGATAACACTCCATAAGTATCAGTTTCTTGAGAAAAATCTGTTCTCATCAGCCTGGGAATTCCAGGCTGATGAGGACAGATGGAGATTCTTGCCACTTTCTTTATGTGCAGGACCTTCTTCTTTAAGAGGAATTCCCTTACTAAATTCCTTTAGATGCTTCCAAACACCCCTTATACTATGCCTGATGCATTCTTTGACAAGCTAAATAGTACCCTGCTCATATTGCTCTGAGACGGGGGTTGCCCTCAGATAGCTTTACACATGTTGCAGAGGAATATTCAAAATGAGGATATCTCTCTTCCAGGCCTTAGACTGGATTTCCCAATTGTAAGAAATTAATGAGTGGGGATTTGCCCCTTGAGACCATGCAGCAGCAAGACTAGAAAGGTCCCTGATGGTGATGAGCACACATATACACTGCATATATATCTAGGCATACAGAGATGTACTCTCAGGGCCAACTAAGACATCACTAGAAGTGCAGAACAATGCTATACTATAATAGGTGGAATGACACTATATGTACACTGGAGTGACCCCTCACTAAGTGGGAAACTGTATGCATTTCAACATTGGGCAATCTGACAGGAAAAGGCAAGAAAAAGTCCTTTCAAGAACTACAGGGAGAATACGAATTGGATCCCTCAAATTCAACATGCCCTGAAGGCAAAATCTATAGATTGGGTGACTCTGGAAAGTAGCAATCCCATGGATAATGACAGAAGAACTGTCCAGGAAGGTGGTCTCCCAAACCTATTGTATGCTCATTAATAATAGACCAGACAACCAGCTATGACTTAGGGCCCGGTGGGAGCTAGGTGTAGGCCAGAGGGAAGACATAGACTGGGAGAGTGACTTTGTGCACCCTTATGAGACTGTGACTAAAATAAGTGTGAGGCTCATTCAACTAAACATACTACACAAATTGATTTATGATCACAGCTGAGTGCTTAAATTTTAGGAAGGCACCTTCTTGCCATTGCCTGAGATGTGATAGCATAGATGGCTCCTTTTTTCGCATGCTCTGGGAACGTCCCCTCATTGGACAATAATGGCAGGGGATTACTGGGGAACTCACAATGATCATGAGTCATGACCACTATTTGTAATCCTGACAATCCCGGATGACGTGGATCTGCCACGAAAGCAAATTTTCTTTTGCACACTGGGGTTCACGCTTGCAAAAAGTGATTTAGCCAAATGATTGGCAGACTCCATGTGCCCACTAAACAACTGTAGATAAAGGGCATGACACAATGCCTGGAGGCAGAGCAGGCGGTTTATGGATCCATGGGATGCCCTAGGAAGTTTGGAAAGGTGTAGGGTGGCTGGATATCCTGCTATGGGTTTGCATGGTATTGAGAAGCAACTCTAAGATCACCCAACAGAGACATTGATGAACAATCTGCGTGTCTATGGCCTACAGTGTAAAATCTAATAATGATGATGGGCAGTTGTGTGCTGTTAACCAAAAAGCCAATAAAAACAGTTTAACAAACACCAGGAATAATATTCATTTATTTATCAGCAGTTTGATGCAGCCTAGTCAAGACTCCAGTGAGTCATAGTGATTTACATTTATTAGGTAAACATAGTACATCAATAGGCAAAGTAAAGCAATACATGAGGGAGTCATTGACAATTGTAAGTAGTGCTGAGAGAACTTTCCAGAGAGTGAGCTTTCATAAGGGACACAGGCAAGAGTTGGCATGGTGGGAGAGGAGTTCTTTAATTAAGTTACTGATTTAGATGCATTTGAAGTATCTAAAGCTTTGGTCTTCTCTTCTAGGTAGACCTCGATTTGTTGGGAGGCTGCCGAGAAGGGAGATAGGCATGGCAAGGTAGTCAGTCCAGTTCAGGGATATGGATGATTTGTACTGGAGTGTTGGTGATGTTGAAAATATGAGATTGAGACTATCGAATTTGGATTCTGTTGGCTTGGTAACTAACTGTACTAAACTGAGTATGTCTTTCAGTTTAAAGAGGATGTTTTTTGTCTTTGTTTGTGTTTCCTCTGGGTTTGAAGTCACCCAAGTGGGTGTGTTGTGTGTTTGATGGATGGGGTGGTGATGGTGAGGAGATCCAAAAATTCATTTATGAAGCCCTCTTACTGCCTGAGATGACTGTAGATGAAATGGAAAATGGTGGTTGGAGTTGCAGAAACTGGGATACACGATGTCTGTAGCTCTATAGCGTTGAGTTTCACTTACTTGCCTAGGGTGCAGAGCCAGGAGGATTTATGGATGATATTGAGGCCCCCCTTCCTTGTTTTGGCACAGTCAATATGATGGATATTGTAACCTGTTGGAATAAGTAAGTGGAGGATGCATGAGGAGTTTGGGAGTGAATCATGAGTGCGAATGTAGATTTGTCTAATGGCTGGTGTAGCAGAAATGAGATCCTACTCCTTTGTACTCATAATGTCATCATAGGGTTGACCGCTTATTCCATAATTTGCCACAGTGCTGCGTTCCATCATCACACACTGACATCACAGATCTTTGGGTGAAACTCACACACTTCTTACACTATGGCTGGACTCAAGTCAGTGACACTGTCAAATAAACAGGACATTATTGAGTAGCAGTCTGCACCTAGAATATATATGTGTGTGTGCATATTCTTTGGCCTACACATGCATTCAGGGGATATCCATTGATCCGGTCTCTAAAAGTGTGGCTGTAAGATCGCAGTAAAACACTCACTAGCCTCCTTTTTGGCTGCTGAAGATATAGTGGAAACACAAGTGAGGTGTTGGGCCCATATGTACTAACACATTTTACCACTGACACATAATGAGAAAATGCTTTTGCACATCAGGCCCTTGGTGCCCTGTTCACTTTCTCTTCTTGGTGCTGGTTTCATCATCCCTAAGATTAAGAATACCAAGGCTGCTGCCAGAAAACCGATTTGACTCCCCAGGAGTAACAGCTGCCTCTCCTAGCTATCCCTAATTGCTGTCCATGCCTCATTTTAAAAGATCTTAACCATGCAGCTTGATTCAGCACAAAGAATATTCATGAATGTTTTAACTATGGCAATTGAAATTGCCCTGCAGTGACTGCTCTGAACAGTGAAGCATAATTTCCATTCTTCAACAATGTATTATACAAGTATATAATGGCAAAGACTGTTCTGGTGAAAGCTCTAAAAAGTAATTTGAGGTCAGACATTGTCAATTCTAGAAGAAATTATTCAAAGGCAATTAAGTCTAGCGAGATGAAGTGGGAAGCTAAGACGTGGAAGAAGTTGCTGGAAGCAGCAAGAGGCAAAGATATTAGATTGTTCTGGCATCTGGTAAACCACAAGGACAATAGGGACCATACTTGCTCAAAATTTCATGTTTCTTTTAGGGGAGTGGGTTAAGCACTTCTCAGCCCATGACACTAAGCCAAAACTTGAGGGAGTCAGACCTATCACTTTCTATTTCACAAAAGGAATAGGTGCGAACCTGTGAATTTCACACTAGAAGAAACCCTAAAAGCACTTTCTGCACAGAAACCGGGAAAAGCCCCTGGTCTTGATAGAGTTCCCATTGATATGATCAACTCACAACCTCTTATCTGGGGCCCATATATTAATTTTGTATCCAACGCGACAGCAGTTGGTGCCCTTATACTCAACAGAAGCAGAAATTATACCTATTTTTAAAAAGTGAGCTATACGAGATCCAGGTAATTACCCCCCTGTAAGTCTCATTGATAACATCCAAAAGTTTTGTAGCAAACAACTTCAAATAGAGCTTGGGATTGGATATGGACAAATAATTAATTGTCTCACTTCCAAGCAGGCTTTAAAATGAATATGAGCACAGTGGACCAGGTCCTATGGCTTCTTACCATAAAGTGGAAAACAGTTAACCTCAAATGGGGATCATTATTTGCTGCATTTGTATATCTACATGCTACTTTCGGTATCATTCCCCGGGCCAAATTGTGGGAGGTCCCTGGAAAAGCTGGAGTGTATACTGGTATATGCGTGTGATCCAGAAACTATATGCAGGACATTTTGCTAGGGTTAGATGGGGCCCGGCTGAAGAACGATTGGAGACTTCCCACTCATAAGAGGTGTCCTCCAGGAATGTGGCCTGGTGCCCACTATATTTCTGTTATTTATTAATGGGTGTATTGCCTATCTCTTGGATTGCCAGAACGACTCCCCTATAATGGCTGGGTCCAAGATACCGGGTCTGCTCTTTGCAGATGACACACGTTTACTTTCTAAAACATTGCAGGGCTTAATTACCCTCCTGAGGAAGTTCAGCTTTTTCTGTAAGGTCCATGGCCTAAAAATAAACAACATGAAAACAAATTTCTTGAGGGGTTATTTACAAGCCCCTTGCGCCACTTTTGTGCCATTTTTAACATGGGAAAAGTGGCGTACGGATGGCGCCAGGGGCTTGTAAATCTGGCCCTTGGTATTCAGCTATCGGAAAAAAATCAAGAGGAAAATAATACTAGAGGGAAATAGCCTTGATTGGTTCCATGAATTTCATCATCTTGGTGTGAGACTCAGCAACTCCCACAATTGAATGACCCAGATTGGAAAAAACACTTTGACTCTCAAATGTTATGCCTGGATCCATAGTAAGGTTTCGAAATAGGGCAGATTTATAACCAATCTCTCCAGTATCAGAAATATATAAGGTGCAAGCGCGTGGGGCAGCTCTATATGTGGCTGACTTGTGGGGCTACTGCAACTTAAGATTCGTTTGTTAGAACTGAAAATGCCTTCATTAAATCCCTGCTGAGGCTATCAAAAAGTGGCCCATTATTACCACTGAGGTTTGAGTTAAATCTTAGGCAAATCTCAGATATAGCCTCCCGAAAACCTAGAATTATCCTGGATTAGGCAATGGAATACAGAGAATTTTGCCTCATATAAAGACCATTTGTGGAGATAGTGGTCAATCGCATGGCAGTTATGATTTCCTGGGTTTCCCATGTAAAAACCTGGTTGACCAAGTTAGGGTTAACTGAGTAATTGGCTTAATCCCATTTTTATACCTAAAGCTGCTCGAGATTTGGTTAAAGAGTGCAATTGCAACACTGTTCTACGTAACAGAAGATCGACTGTACCCTCTGGCAGCCTGACTGACTTACACTTGTCCCACAAAAGCAGACCTCAATTCGAGGAACTCATGGACTATGTGAAACCTCCACATACAACAACACTGTTTATTAAATTTAGGCCAGGTATCTTGCCAATCACATTGTTTACCTGCTCTGAAATAAGGATATTCTCAGTAACGTATGACCAATGGTCTACCAAACTCTGGAAAATGAAGAATATGTTTTATTCTTTTGTCCTGCATATGCCAAACGCGCGCTCGCTGGATTGTTCCTCTTTGTCGGCCTCTCCAGCTTGACAGTAAACACACAGCCTTATGAATCTGTGGGGCATATGTACAAGCCTCAGGATTTTCACTTTTTGTGACGTTCCCATGGCAATAGGGGCTTCGCCTTATTTACAAGGCAGCATTAATGTGGCTCAACACTGCCTTGCTATGCTTAGCTTGAAAGGGGAGGGCAACAGGTGTTGCTGTGGACATTCCACCGCAACACTAAATGATTCTGACGCTGCTTCCTAGTTACAAGGGAGGCGTAAATAGGACACAGTGCCAGAATTAAGACCAGGGAAAACCTGGTCTTACCCTGACGCACCGAGGAGAAATGCTTCATTTCTCCTCATTTTTGATGTTTTCATGTGTGTTGCCTTGTTCCCCTTACTGCACATAAACAATCATTTTTAAAAAAAATCCGTTTTGCAACTTCTGTGTGTGCTGCATTAAGCAGCACACATAGAGGGTACAAATCGTCATTTAAAGACTTTTTTGAGCAGGGAGGGGGACCTTCCTGTACATGAACAATCTTCCCCTGCACACAGACACCCTTGCACTATGGTGCAAGGGTGCCTGTGTTGGCGCTTGGCTGCTAAGTGTAGCACCAGCACAGGGGAAAACGGAGGGCTGCACCATATTCTTGTAAATACGACACAGCCCTGCGTTTCTGAAGTGGCGGAGAGCAGCGTTTAGCCAGGAAGGCTAACGCCTCTCTCCACCACTTCCCTTGCACATATGCCCCTGTAAGTCAGATAATAGGTGCAAAGTTGTTTATTCACTCTCCAATCTTTTACATCCAATTTGGAACATTAGACTGAAGGTTGGAACAAACATTTCATTTTAAAGATGATTTTTAACGTCCTAATGCTTTATTGATTTTAGAGCTCACTTAATGTTTGTACTATGCATTTTATGTTTACTTACATTAGGTAGTGCCTGAATATCTCCAAAATAGTACTTACTGCTGGACATCACGGTTGGCAGAGCGAAGTCTCTTAGAGCTTATCTTTAAGCTCTTTTTGAGGTTTTTTGCCATTCTGGAATTTTTTTATAGCAAGGAGACACTGTAATGTGCACTATCATAAACAGACGCACCTTGTTTTTAAACTATCTTACATTCATTGCCTATAATCAGTTGTGTATTTGTCTTCCTGGAAAGTGTCACAGAGCATCAGGCTCTCGGTGCCCTGCTTGCTTTCTCTTCTTGTGCTGGATCCTGGTCCCTGAAGTTAAGAGTACCAAGGCTGCTGCCAGAGATCCCATAGGACTCGTCAGGAGGAACAGCTGCCTCTCCTAGCTAGCCCTAATTGATGCCCAGGTCTAATATGTTAAAAAAAATAGGAATCACACAGCTTGAACCAGCAAAAAGAATAGTCACAAATGTTTTAATCCTGGCAATTGAAATTGCGCAGCTGTGACTACTCCGAACAGTGAAACATAATTTCCATTCTTCAATAATGTATAACAAGTGAACAAAACTGTAGTTTAACTTTCAACCTAGAAAAGTGAATCAATCAACCTCTGCCTTAAATTATTTTGCTTTCCACAACTAGTGAGCTTACAGATCTTACATTTGGCTTACAAATAAACATGTTTCTTCTTGGAACCTTATTTCCATGCCCACTTCGCTAAGATGAGCATGTTGCAAACGTTAAAGCCCATCTTTCCAACTGAATCGTATTTTTTATTTCTAAATTAGTAGCATTTTTTGGCTGTTCTTCAACCTAAGCAATAGTCAATGGGCAGACTCTGGAATGTTCAGAAGCGAATACCTTCGAGAAGCACAGAGAAGAAAAAAAGCAACTAAAACAATGTCCAGCCACATGGATTATTTTGAACGTATTCATTTTAATAATGTTGTTCTATTTGTATCAAGACAAATACTTCTACAAACAATGATCCCTCTTCCTACGTTTGAGTTGAATGCCAACAGATGGGCTCTTGTATAGTTGTCAGACGCAGACGCTTCACTGAGGCATGCCCTACATTTGTCTGGTAGGTCCATTGAACATCGCTGTTGTTTATAAAGAACAACGCTGGATGAGAATTAGTCTCTGAAAAAGAAATTTCTCTTGAAGACAAATAAGAATAGATTTTTCATTAAAAGGGATGCAGCTGCTCACTGAGGGAGGGTTATGAAGGACTGGGATGTGGGTCTGGTGGTTCAGTGGACTGATGAAAGCACTCCAGGAGTCTGTGTTTAACATCATAGTTCTGGTTTCTCAGTCTTGTTTTTGCCTTTGTCTTTATCTATCAGGACACTACACTATAGTGTCTGCCTCTACCAGCACACAATGTCATTAACCCATGACTCGAATAGGGTGAGTTTACCAGAGAATGCCAACTGGTGTTATTCTACAATTACATGTGTCACATTTTTTCTGCTGCCTTTTTAACGTGTTTTTAATGTGTTTTAAATAATATAAGACACAGATCACAGATGATGCATGTCACAGATCCCCTGTCTTCTGCACGTGTGCTTTGCACCATGTGTTTTTAAGGGTGCACGTCACATATAGTTACTAGACAGATATGATATCTAATTACTGTCATATTGTGTTTTCTATTGCAGGTTGAGGTATAGATCTGCCAGTACCACTTTTTAGGGTGTTGTACGGGTGGTCATGTATGTACTTCATTGAGGTCCTGACCATCACTAAAAAGTGTGGGCAGATCCATTTCTGGTCCTGAGGAATTGCCATCAATAGATAACAGGCAAGAAACATGTCGACCTATTACACCTGCACATATTCCCACATACCTTAGAGTGGGAGTGTGCGTTTTTCTAGTTTTAACCAGGGTAGTGACCACAATTCATTAAAATTATTTTGAGTGGATCACTAATCCCTGTTTTAATTCACACTCATACACAGTATCACCACCTACACTCTTATCATACACTAGGGCCCTCACATGCACTGCACCCAACGGCTTAAGGAATAAAGATCTCCACTAAGTAGGCCCTGTCACGGGAGCCTGATCGGGTATTGCAGCGCTGACCCGAGTAGGAGCAGACCCAATGATAAAGCAAGACACCTGCTTGTTGGGTGTGTGAGGGTCTCTTTCTGAAAGGAGGAATCCCTTCTCTTGCCCATGTGAATATCCACACTCTAGGGTTCACTTGTGAGATCAATTACCTCCGCCTACATCACTAATTAGGAGCTGCATACCTCTTTTGTTTATATTTAACATCATAGTCACAGGTTTGAATGGTTCAGGTCCACTCAGTCTTGCATCGCTCTAAGTTTAATGACATGAGTACATTTGATTTGGGTAGTAATAAAACACTTGGGGGCCGATTCACAGAACTAACTTAAGACAAAATCCTAAACTTACTACTTTTGGTATTTACAGAAGGCATTTAGTAGTAGTAGTAAAGTTAGGATTTTGTCTTACGTTTGACTTAAGACAAACGTAAGACAGACTTAAGACAGACTTAAGACAGACTTTAGACAGACTTTAGACAGACTTAAAACAAAATCCTAACTTAAGTCTGTCTTAAATTTGTCTTAGGTTTGTCTTAAGTTTGTCTTAAGTCTGTCTTAAGTCAAACTTAAGACAAAATCCTAACTTTACTACTACTAAATGCCTTCTGTGAATACCAAAAGTAGTGAGTTTAGGATTTTGTTAGTTCTGTGAATTGGGCCCTTGGTGCCCAATTCACAAATGTGAACGTAGACCTGAAGTCTTCTAAGGGCCCAATTCACAAAGGTACACTGTTGAACTCAAAGGGCCCAAGTCACAAAGGGAAACATTTTACCTCAGGTTTAAGTTCACCTTTGAGAACTGGACCCTATGTGTTCAGTGCTAAGATGACCCAAGGAGGGAACTCACCCTTTACAAATGTGTGTTATGTTGTCAATCTACTGAAAAGGAGTATGTGTGTTTTTGCTTAGTATAGCACTATCGATTTTTTTCAGTACAATAAAAGCAATAGAACTAGAATTCAAGTATTTGACCATTACAGTTCTAGCTAAGGGTGGGCGTAGTGGGCGTAGTGGGGCTACGTGAAGCAGCACGTAGTGTGCCCAAATCTACGCACACTACGCGCTTCGCGTAGCCCCACTACGCGCCACCCACCCACCCTACTTTTAAAAGATTAAATTAATTTGTAATAAAGCAAATTAAAGCCGCACTTACCTGACGCGCGGCGTCTCCCGGGGCTCCCTCTTCCTGTTTTTCAATTTTCCTGACAAATGCGCATGCGCGGACGCCCGCGCATGCGCATTTCTTGCGAGAAATGCGCATGCGCGGGCGTCCGCGCATGCGCATTAGTCAGGAAAATTGAAAAACAGGAAGAGGGAGCCCCGGGAGACGCCGCGCGTCAGGTAAGTGCCTAATTTCCTTTATTACAAATTAATTTTTTCTTTTAAAAGTACGGCGGGCGGGAGGCGGGTGGTGGGCGGCAGGCAGCTACGCTTCGCCCACGTAGTGTGCGTAGGCGCTGCCTGCTTCGCCTACTTCGAAAACTGCGAAGCAGGCAGCGCTACGTACACTACGTGGGCGAAGCGTAGTGTCGCGCCCAGGGTTAGTTCTAGCACCACCTTCATGATTGAAGAGTGATTAGGGCTGATTCACAAAGGTAAACTTACACTTTTGTGTAAGTTTATGATTTTTTGCAATTCATAACATATCGAGAGTAGTATTTTTATGGATCTGTAGTCTCCGATCTCGTGGCAGAAGTTCCACACATAAAAAGACAGGCACTCATAAAGACACTATTAGTAAAATTGGTTTGTGAATTTCAAAAAATTGTAAACTTTCACAAAAGTGTAGTGTCCCTGAGCTCCTTACATTTAAAAGTACCTGTAAATAGTTTTTCATGTTTCGTTGATGATACATGTGCTTTCCTTTGTACTTAAAGGGATTACTTTTATTTATATGACACTTAGTGGCTCATTACGATGTCGGGCAGAAAGCCTCTGCCCGAGACCGTCTCGGATTCGGAACTGACCGATTGACTTGCAGCCGGCAGTTCGGACCGCCGGATTACAATGTGACCGAACACTGTTTGGTTGGATGCTCATTGTTTCCCATGGGAGCTAATGTTACGCCCGAGAACCGGCTGTAACATGGCTCCTATAAGGAAACGGGGCATGTGTGGAAAACCCTACACCCTGTCAGAGGCACCCGATGTAGCCTGCCACACAGAGCAGGGTTTTACAGGGGGTACATTGGGTGTTGTTGGAATGTGTGCGGGAGCTCACACCTGAACAAATTCCAGCAGAGGAATACAACCCAGTGTAATGCGTTTTAAACCAACAGACACAATGTGTTTTGGCTCACTTGAACAGCAAGCACCCATTTTAAAGTGCTCTCATACAAAATAAAAGGTCTGCCATTAACCTGGATCCACCATTGAAAAGGAGGAAATCATAATCTCATTGAATGCTCCTCATCTCATTCAAATGTTATGGTACATGTGTAATTATTTCAATCAATTGATTAATGCTTTTATATGATTCCATGTCTGTTAAAAATGGGGGTCTCTAGTTGGCAATTGTTTGCATTTTTGTCCAAATAGGGACCTTGCTTCTAGTCAGGTTAAGGAGGATACACTCCTAGATAACCCCTGCTCACCCCCTTGGTAGCTTGGCACGAGCAGATAGGCTTATCTCAGAGGCAGTGTGTAAAGCCATCGTGAACACATACAGTAATACAGTGAAAACACTACAAATGGACACCACACCAGCTTAGAAAAATAAATAATATTGATCTATTCTTAAACAAGACCAATTCAACAAAAATCCACAATACGGTTATCAAAGTAACCTTAAAAAATAGGTCATTCACTTAAATCAAGCTTCTAGCAACAAATAACTCCATTTGGAGTAATAACAACATCGTGGTCGGTGGAAATACCAAAGCACGGCGCCGAACGCGAGGTGCGGGCGTGGGGCCCAGAGTCAAACAGGCCGACTAAGAACAGTACCTTAGAATTTATAAAAACAAAGATAGTTCACGGCGTCGGGGAGGTGTGGCTTCGTAGGTGCTGCGCGGCATCGGTTACTTACGACCCCAGGGGAGGTGCAGCCTCTGTTCCTTACTGCAGCGCAGGGGAGGCAAGACGACGGTTCTTTACTGCGTCAGGGAGGTGATGTCACGATGGCGCCAAAACCACTGTTCCTTACGATGGCGCGATGGCGATGGATTCGCGATCACCCACGTCGAGGATTGGCTCCGCGATGATGAAGTCGGCTTCGGAGTCGAGGTGGAACGGCAGCGGGTCGTTGTGCCTACGTCGCAGGGCGGCAAAAGACACACAATTGATGGACGGAATACAGAACCCATCAATACCTTCACCCCCAGTCAAGAGATCTGGGTTAAATCATCCCATACTTTAAAATCATATATTTCTTACACTGGTAGTAATCAACTATAATATTTGTGGACTAAGTATTCCTTACCTTAAAATATTGAAGATCTCCAAATTAAAAAATGTCCCATGCAAATTGTGAATACTTTCATAAGTCCAAAAGCCTTTTATGCTTCCAACATCAATATTGATGTAATTATAGAACAATATGTAACACCACAAGCTGGCCATATTAGGTCCAAATAAGAACAAGTCAATGCTAGGTCCTATCGTGATTTACGATTTACGATGGTAATGAAACCCGTCCTCTATGGGATAACGCGGCAAAGATAAGCCACGGTAGGTTTTAGTAGTGTCTTGATTTATCTTATTTTGATGTAACAAAGTTAGCGTGTGACTTTATAGATGGTTGTTGAATATGGCAGAGATGGAATCACGATAGGACCTAGCATTGACTTGTTCTTATCTGGATCTAATATGGCCAGCTTGTGGTGTTACATATTGTTTTTAATTTGGAGAACTTCAATATTTTAAGGTAAGGAATATTTATTCCACAAATATTATAGTTGATTGACACCAGTGTAAGAAATATATGATTTTAAAGTATGGGATGATTGAAATACGATACGTTAACTTCTAGGATTGGGATACTTTTCGCAACAAATTGTTGACTATGATTTCATGAAGAGATAGAGATTCAAATTTGGAGGATTGCCTTTATAGAGGTAAGAATCATTGACCAGAAATATGGCATTTTGAGATCTTAACAGATGCATTGAAAGACCGTTGCCTCACATTACTAAATAATAATTTTAATCTTGGCTTCACAGAATCACATTGAAAGAAGCCATAAGGTACTTATATCAGCAAAGACATTTTAGATTTAAATCATGGGTTATGTACATATAAAAATCACACCATGGTTGAAGTGAGATCCTTATCTTACCTTTCACGACATCACAAAATCAAAGGGAACTGGATGTTGATATGCATGAAAGAGGATGTTATAATTATGCAAATGAAGGATAATGTTTTATGATGGTTTTAAAACATCCAATACTGGACATTATGAGATATTTCATGTTTGAAATATGTATAATATTTAGTGTAAATTTACTTGCAACATGCCAAAAAGTCTGTTGTTTTGTATTCACGTTGCTCACCACTTATTGTATTGACTGTTATATAGAGAGATAAACCTCGGCACTCTGACCTGTTCAATAATTTATTTGTGGAGAGTTATCCTATTCTATGATACTCAATTTAAACAAGGAGCAATAAATAGTTTGCAGGTCAATTTAATGTATATGGGATATATAAACTCAATAATTTTCTCAATACATTTGGTTCAAAAGCAAGAATTGCAATGATACAGTCTTACAAAGATGGAGGGCGTAATACAGTAAACCTCCTGTAGAGCGGTGGATCGGCAGCTGACACGTGTTTCGTTACATAGTAACTTTTCAAAGGCTTAAAAGAAGCAATCCAAAAAGCAAGCTTGAATCTCATAGACACCAGGAGTCTTCTTGTTGGATTGACACGGTCCTATTCAGTCACTGCGTCAATGTCATACAAAGCGATACCCGCACCACGCAAATTCAGTGGGTCGAATATTTGTCAATCCAATATAAGGGTCTAGCGGCCCTTGCGACTCGATTGACTTGTTTTTGTAAAGAATGGCCCAGTATTGCCTCTAAAAGTGGTAAATCTTATCACCTCACGGACCACAGTAGGTCCATAGAATTTTGTGGGACCAGAGGGCTGTGATATGCCCCTTTGGCTGTACGCTTCGCCGTATGTAGAAGCCGTCCCGAAAAAGCTCATCCAATTGAGTAACATAAAATAGGATAACTCTCCACGAATAAATTATTGAACAGGTCAGAGTGCCGAGGTTCATCTCTGTATATAACATGTACACTGGGTTCAGTCGAACCACAGTGGATTGACACCTCAGGGTGTTTGTTCTTAACATCGAGGGGCACCAATACTACATTCCAATTTCCATTATACATAAAGAGTGATGTGCTACCATTGAAACCACCACTGCCGTTTGTTGATTGTTGTAAAACT
This sequence comes from Triturus cristatus, assembly GCF_964204655.1. Lineage (NCBI taxonomy): Eukaryota > Metazoa > Chordata > Amphibia > Caudata > Salamandridae > Triturus > Triturus cristatus. The sequence continues at coordinate 672,812,497 of NC_140591.1, read as the reverse complement.
TATGGTATTGACTAGCTCTTTGCACTGGGTTGTAACTGTTTCGGCTTCATGGGATAACTTGAATATATATGTTATCGACATTACAACCTCGCACTTTGTATTACTTCCAGCCCTGATGAAGTCGTAGGGTTACCCCCTATATAACGATGAAACACATTGGTATAAGGGATTGGAGGATCTGTTGACATTAAAAAGAAGAAAACAAGAGCCCAATCAATTATTCTTTGCTCTGTTGTGTGATCACTGTATTATTTACTATATTAGACACGAGTGATCCGAAAATAGTGAATAGTTTTGTTCAATCTTTGATTTAATTTTGGGGAGGTAGGGTGTTCTCCTCCCTTTTTGGATGCACTGTATATTGTTGTGTCTCACTAAACATCAGTGTGATTACTATATGAGCGCCTGTATACCCAATTTAGTGAATTTGCACAAAGCATCTAGACCAACAAAAACAGATGAGGCAACAGCAAAAAGTGGAAGGGAGAGTCACGCCAATGGTGCCAAGTCTAACACATGTCTCCTCCAGCTGAAATGTGGGGAGAACTACCCACCCTTTGGGGGTTCTCTTCACTAAGGCGGAAAATCTGGAAAGACCATCAGCATTGGCATGTTCTGTACCAGGGAGGTGTTCCACCGTGAAATCCATCCCCTGTAGGGAAATGGACCACCTCAATAGCTTTGGATTCTCACACCTCATATGCATCAACCATCTGAGGGGCCTGTGGTCTGTCAGAACCCGGAAGTGAGTACCAAACAAGTATGGCCTCAACTTCTCCAGTGCCCAGATCACAGCAAAGGCCTCACGCTCAATTGCACTGAACCTCTGTTCCAGTGGAAGTAACCTCCTACTAATGAAGGCTGCAGGTTGGTCTAGGGCCTCCTCATTCATCTGTGAAAACACAGCCCCCATGCCATGCACTGAAGCATCTGTCTGCACAATGAATTCCTTTGAGAAGTTGGGCACCTGAAGCACGGGCGCCATGCACATGGCAAATTTCAGGGCATCAAAAGCTTTCTGGCAGGCATCAGTCCAGTTCACTTTCTTGGGCTGCTTCCTGAAAGTCAGCTCTGTCAAGGGTGCAACAATGTTGCCATACCCCTTGACAAACCTCCTGTAATACCCTGTGAGTCCTAAAAAGGCTCTCACCTCTGTCTGGGTCTTGGGGGTTCCAAAGTCAGAATGGTATCAATCTTGGGCTGTAGGGACGCCACCCAGCCGCTCCCAACCTGGTGTACACCATGGAACCCTGCCCGATCTGGCACTTACTTGCCTTGATCATGAGGCCTGCTTTCTGCAGAGCCATCAACACTTCCCAGAGGTGGCGCAGATGTTCTTCCCAACTGGCCCTGAACACTGCAATGTCATCCGTAGGCGGCACTGAAATCCTCCAGCCCAGTCAACACCTGGTTGACCAACCTCTGAAAGGTAGCAGGGGCATTCTTCATCCCAGAGGACATAACCCGGAATTGGTAGTGCCCATCTGGGGTGGAGAATGCTGACCTCTCTTTTGCCCCATCAGTTAAGTCGATCTGCTAGTACCCAGATGTCAAATCAAACGTACTAAGGTACCATGGAGCCCCCAACCGATCAATGAGCGCATCAGCTCTGGGGATGGGGTGCGCGTCAGTCCTGGTGACAGAATTGAGCCCTCGGTATTTCACACAGAACCGGAGTTCTGGTGTGGCACCCGGTGTGGAAGCCTTTGGGACCAAGACCACTGGGCTGGCCAAAGGAATGTTTGAGGACTCAATCACCCCTAAGGCAAACATCTTAGAGACCTCCTCCTTGATGCAAGCTCTCACCTTGTCAGTCACTCCGTAAGTTTTGTGCTTTACAGGAGGACAGTCCCCAGTGTCCACATCATGGACATACCACGGAGTGACACCAGGGGTCAGGGAGAACAAATCAGAAAACTGCCCCAACAGCTGCTGGCAGTCATCTGTTGCTCAGGGGTCAGGGGGGTAGAGAAGTTGACTCCGTCCACTGACCCATCTTGCTCCTGGGAAGACAAGAGGTCAGGAAGAGGCTCATTCTCCTCTTCCATCCCCGCATCTGTTGCTAGGAGCATGCTCACTTCGGACCACTCCAAGTGGGGCTTCAGGCGGTTAACATTCAGGACCCGCAAAGAGTTCCTAGGAGACCGCAAGTCCAGCAGGTAGGTGACATTACTCTTGCGCTCCACCGCCTCAAATGGTCCGGTCCACTTATCCTGGAGTGCACCAGGATCCACTGGGGCCATGACCCAAACCTTTTGTCCAAGCTGAAATTCGATCAGAGTGGCATTCTGATCATACCACCGTTTCATCTTTTCCTGGCTGGCTTCCAGATTTGCCCGAGCAAGTAGTTGAAAACACCTAGTCTGGTTTCTGAAGGCCAGCATGTAGCCATATACATCCTGGGGAGGTTTACTGGGAGCTTTCTCCCAGCCTTCTTTCACCAAAGTCAGAGGTCCTTTTACAGGGTGACCATACAGCAGTTCAAAGGGATTGAACCCTAAGGACTTCTGTGGCACCTCTCTGTATGCAAACAGAAGGCATGGCAAGAGGATGTCCCACTTATGCCTCATGGTTTTCTCAAGACCCATAAGTACACATTTTATAATCAATTGGTAATCATAAAACACAAATTACTATACATATTTTAACAGAGTTCCGTGTTTTCAATATGGCACATGTTAATTTCCCCACAAATGTGATCACAAAGCTAGGCCTGGGCGGTAAATTCCGTTCCGCTTGCGGAATTTGCGGAATTTGGGTAATTTCGTGTTCCGTGGAGAACGCGAAATTGCCCAAAATTCTGCTTTCCGCGACTTTGCAAAATTTTTTGCTTGTTCGCGTTCTCAAAATGCGTGTTCGCAAGATATTTCTCCCCGAGCACGCAAACAGCGATTGTGAACAGGAAAAAAGCATCGCGAACAAGCAATTCCGCGTGTTCGCGGAATTTCTGCGTGTTCGCGGAGATTTTTTACCGTTTCGCGGAGATTTGCGTAACGCGATTACGCAAATTCCGCCCACCCCTATAAAGCATTCCCGTTTAGCACTGTTAACCCAATCGGCCAATTATTCCCCCGATTATAGTCCAACCTTTACGCTGAGCAATCTAAATACATTTCTCTTCATTCCCCATTACCATCCTCTGTAACTTTCTCTATCACCTCAACCCACTTTTTCCTGATAATTAAGTTCAGCTGTATGCGAAAACTTTATGAACCCTACAGGCTGTTGTCATGGTAAACATTGTATTAGTAAAAAACCTTATACACCTTTCAAGTTTTTAGCATTCAAAACTCCTTATTTTCCATTAATACTTCCTGTATACCCATTAATTCTTCGTTAACTCAAATTCCCCCTGTTTTATCTGACTCTCATTACACAAAGCGTTCTATGTCTTCGTGTACCTGCTGTGAAAATTAAAAGCCTCTCGTCCTCACCAACATTCCCAACTGTAATGTTCACCCCTTCACCTTCCCACTTATCAACCAACAAACCCATCCTACTTGCTCCCTATTGGCCCAGTGCTTCCTTACTCCCAATTGGCCCAGTGCATACTTTTGCAGCCATCACATCTCTATGCTAAAAGAATGAACTCTATTCCCCACAATGCAATTTCCCGGTAACCCCGCATCTCCAATGTGCATAGTGTACTACATATCCATGGTAATAGTTAAAAATAACCCCTCTGAATACATGAAATCTTCATTTTCTTGGCACTGCAGTTCCCATGCCAGTTTTGAACCTCGATGTTTCATCAGCAAATGTGGATTCGTCAAACGCTCTCCAGTTCTCTGAATTATCAATTTTTTGTCATATTTTTACCAAGCGGGTGCTATCCCTGCATAGGGCAATTTATGAAAGTTCATTTCTAGATATGGGATGCACACCAAGTATTCAAAGCTTTTGCCAATTTTATCGCAGTAATCATAGAATGCGTGCAGAGTGGTGTAGTGGCATGCCCAAATACCACTGAGTTCAACTATACTTGTATGAGGTGGGACATATGCTTGCCCCAACCAAACGCACAGCTCTATTCTGCAATTGGGGCGTTCAAATATATTTTCAATTTTAATCCTCGTTTTCATTCTTAAACATTCAACTTTGTTCCACTTTTAACCTTTCTTCCTTTTCTATTATTCAAATCCACGTGCGGAATATGTTGCTTTTTTCAGGTTTCCTGTATTTAAACTGTGCCCGTCCGGACCTCTTGTATAAATACGACAAATGCAAAGTTCATCACTAGCAGTGTTTATTCAGTAAAAACCCAATGCATTTTGGGCTGCAAAGCGCCATTCTTCAGGGGTCACTAAAAACAATAAAACATTTACCAATTATTAATCTGATCACAAGTACACATTGTATAATCAATTGGTAATCATAACACACAAATTACTATACGTATTACAGAGTTCCGTGTTTTCAATGTGGCACATGTTAATTCCCCCACAAATGTGATCACGAAGCATTCCCGTTTAGCACTGTTAAACTAATCGGCCAATCATTCCCCCGATTATAGTCCAACCTTTACGCTGAACAATCTAAAAACATTTCTCTTCATTCCCCATTACCATCCTCTGTAACTTTCTCTATCACCTCAGCCCACTTTTTCCTGACGATTAAGTTCAGCTGTATGCGAAAACATTTTGAACCCTACGGGCTGTTGTCATGGTAAACATTGTATTAGTAAAAAACCTTATATACCTTTCAAGTTTTTAACATTCAAAACTCATTATTTTCCATTAATACTTCCTTATAGGTTACACCACACTCTTGCCACAGGCACTTCATATACTTAGATATGAAGTTGGTATCACGGTCTAACACCACCTCTCTGGGGAACCCCACATGGGAGAAAATCCCTATCAATGCACGACCCACCACGGGGGCCCTCACACTCCGGAGAGGGATGGCTTCCAGGTACCGGGTGGCATTGTTCACTAAGATCAGAATGAACCTGCTGCCCATTGCTGTCTTGGGAACCAGAGACTCAAAACTGTCAATACCAGCCCTCTCAAAGGCAATGCTGACCATAGGGAAAGTTGGAGAGGAACCTTGTGCTTCCTCTCACTCTTACCACTTGCCTGGCAAGTCTGACAGGTCCTGCAATGAGTATCTGAACTCTTGTGCATTTGGGGCCAGTGAATGAAGGTCTTGTCTTGCCCCAAATGTTCTGCTAAAGGCACATCATGAGCCAGACCCAGTAGGAAGGCTCTGAAGCGCTGGGGTACCACCAGCACACGGGCTGACCCAGGCTTAGCAACCTTAGTCTCACTATACAGGAGACCAGTCTCCCAGTTGATCCAATGTGATCCGGACTGATCACCTGCTGCCTGGTTTGTGGCCCGTTGCCGCAAACCCACAAGAGAAGTAGACGTATTCTGCTCCTCGCAGAACTCTTCCCTGGAGGGTCCTCCTTCTTGCTGCCAATGGGTCATCTCAGGCAGGTCCCCTAGTTTAGCTGCCTCAAGGTCTGCCTCCTCCTGGACCGTGGGAACTTCGGGGGTGGTTTCCTGCATCCCCTGCCTCTTCTCTTTAAGGCCGTCACCTGGGCCACTCTTTCAGGCTCCAGGTCCTCTTGAACACCCTTACTGGCTGCCATTGGCCGAGTGGTCACACATGCCGACTCAGGCAGACCCAACATCTCCAAATGAGACCTCCGCTCCACCTTCGCCCAAGGGGAGCTCTCCAAATCATTGCCTAGCAGACAGTCAACAGGCATGGCTGGCCTTTCAGCTACTTGAAAGGTTTTTGAGACACCCCCAACTCAAAGGGAACCTGAGCCACCTGGCAGTGGCTCTCTGTATTGTTAGCGGCAACCACTGGGTAGAATGCATTGGAGACCACCTGCTCTTCAGACACCAGCCAACAACTGACAGCTGTCACACTGGCTCCGGTGTCTCTCAGAGCCTCCACCCTATGGTCATTGATGGTCAACCACTGCCTGTATTTCTTAGTGTTATCAGGCAGTTGAGTCCTAGGGACCATCTCACTGTCTCATAAAGAGACTAGGGACATCTCTGCAGGAGCCCACCCACCTTTGGCACCCAACTCCTCCCCCAGGGCTACACTAGCCACCTGCCGGGGTGATGCACCAGTGGGTTCAGTGGTAACTGTTTTGGTACTCAAAGGATCTCCCCTGAACTGACCCTCCTGACCTCAGCTAAAACAGATTTTGGGACCCTTCTGTGCAGTCTTACCTGGAGGGACCCATGGCCGTTTCTCAGTTGGAGGCTGTGAACCTTTCCCTTGGATCCCTTGGGGATTACTTTGGGGCCCTTTCTGGAGCTCCTTCTGTTTACCCTTGTAACCCCACTCTTCTGCTGGGGACCCTGCCGACCCTTAGCGGAGTCTCCCACATGTCCCTTATGGACCCTGGTACTGACCCAGCGGTCTGCCCCCTCAGCAAGCTTCCTGGGCTCAGTCAGCTTACTGTCAATCAAGTGGTGGCGTAGCTCTGGAAAACAATTACTGGACAAGTGCTCCCATGCAATCAAATCATAGAGCGCTTTAAAATCATTTACTTTGCTACCCTTCCCCCAACCATCCAGGGCTCTGCAAAAGAAAGTCACATACTCCACCCAGGTACTAGACTCCAGCTTCCTGCAGTTTCTAAATCTCTGCCTATAAAGCTCTGGGGTCAACCCAGATGCCCTCCTGGTCATCAAGGCTTCCTTCATGGGGGCATAGGACTTCTGATCCTCCTTGGGCAGGTCTAACAAGGTGTCCCTCCCTTCACTGACAAAGCGGCTCCACAAACCGATCCCCAGTCTTTCTCAAGGACTCTATGGGCCATCATGGCCACTTCATAAGCCTTAAGCCACTGCCCAATTTCCTCATGTTTCATGAACTCCTTAATGACATCCTTGGGAATATATACTCTACTTTCCACAGGCACTGATGGTGTGCTACCACCGGAGGGACTGATCTCTAAACTTTTTGCTTTTAGATCCAACTCCTTCAACCCTCTTTCATGCTCTAAAAGCCTCTTTTTCTCCTCTAGGGCTAATTTCTGTCTATGAAATGCCAACTCCTTATCCTTCTTCCCCAGCTTGAGCTTCGTGAGCTCCAATTCATGCATTTTGGTTCTCTCCCTGTCCTCCAGCTCTTCTGGGGACAGGCCTTTAGTAGAAACACTGCTGACTGCCCTGGAAGGTGTTTTTCCCCCAGCCAGGCCCAATGGCCACTCCAGCTGCCCATCCACATTCTCTCTCTCCATTATAGGCTCTTCAGGATTCTCACTGGCGTTCCTTGATTCCAACCAGGCCCTCAGCGCCTTTTAATATTCCTCTTTCTTGGTGCGGCCTCTCAGATTTTGAATTGCCTAAAAACAGCTTTGAGGTGTGGCACAGTGTAGGTATCAATCCTCTCCTCTTCAAAGTCTAAATCCATAGATACATTCGATGCTGGCTTACTGATTGTAAGTATTGGCAGTTCTCAAAAAGTAGTCCCAGACAAATTCTACCAAATGTATGTGGTCGCCTTATGGTCTGCACTCACTAGTAGAGTGCACCAATCACTGTATATGAGTCACAAATACAAGTCCAAATCCTCACCGCTGACCACCAATGTTAGAAATGGGGGTCTCTAGTTGGCAATGATTTGCACCTTTGTCCAAATAGAGACCCTTGCTTTTAGTCAGGATAAGAGGTATACACTCCTAGAAAACCCCTGCTCACCCCCTTGGTAGCTTGGCACGAGCAGATAGGCTTATCTCAGAGGCAGTGTGTAAAGCCATTGTGAACACATACAGTAATACAGTGAAAACACTACAAATGGACACCACACCAGTTTAGAAAAAAAATAATCTTTATCTATTCTTAAACAAGACCAATACGACAAAAATCCACAATACAGTTATCAAAGTATCCTTAAAAAATAAGTCATTCACTTAAACCAAGCTTCTAGCAACAAATAACTCCACTTGGAGTTATAACGACGTCGTGGTCGGTGGAAATCCCAAAGCATGGCGCCGACCACGAGGTGCGCGGTGTCGGGCCCGGAGTCAAACAGGCCCACAAAGAACAGCACCTTGGAATTGATGAAAACAAAGATAGTTCACTGCGTCGGGGAGGTACGGCTTTCTTGGCACTTTGCAGCGTCTGTTCCTTACAACCCCAGGGGAGGTGCAGCCTCTGTTCCTTACTGAGTGAGACGATGGTTCCTCACTGCATCGGGGAGAAACCATCACAATGGCGCCGATACCACTGTTCCTTACGATGGCGCGATGTCGATGGATTCGCGATCACCCATGTCGAGGATCAGCTCCGCGATGATGAAGTCAGCTTCGGAGTAGATGCGGCATGGCAGCGGGTCGTTGTGTCTACGTCACAAGACGGAGCATCGCTCTTGGCTTCGGTGCAGGTTACGGCGTCGCTCGCCGGCGTTGGTGGTGTAATTTCCATCTGTAGCAGCTAAAACAGCAGTTCTAGATGCAGGCAGACAGAAGGGGTGAAGTCTTTGTGTTACTGAGACTCCAGAACAGGAGGCAAGCTTAGTTTCAAGCCCTTGGAGATCTTTTCTTCAAGCAGGTGACAAAGCAAAACAGAAAAGTCCTTTTTCTCCTTTCCATGGAAGCAAGCAACCACTGCAGGCCAACCCCAGACAGCAAACGGCACTGGGGCAGTATTCCTCCTCAGCTTATCCAGCTCTACTCCTTGACAAAGGTTTCCTCTTGATTTCCCAGAAGTGATCTAAAATTCTGGGGTCTGGGTCCCCCTTTTTATACACAAAAATCCTTTGTCTCTGAAGGCAGAGAGTGTCTGTACCTATTCCAAACCAGTGCAGGCCTCCTGGGTGTAGCTGGTGGAGGTGGAGACAGCATTGTCTGAGAGCAGACCTGGTCCAGGTAGCTAAAAGGAAATATCCTCCCCTACTCTCTATTCTATGAGGGCTCAGGTCAGTGAAAGGAAATCTCCGCCCCCCACTCTCTATTCAATGCAGGTCCTATTCAGCCCAGCCCTGACACACCAGACTGCTGGAGCCAAGGCCCTCTCCAGCCTCCTGTAACTCACTAACCAGACAGGGAATACACAAACCTAGCTGAGGCATGCTGGATGGTTAGGCAAGAAAATACCTACTTTCGAAAAGTTGTATTTTCAAACGCAGAATATAAAAATCACCCTCACTAAAAGATGTATTTTAACATTCTGAGTTCAGGCATACTAAACTCGAATTTCTACCTTGTTCCCTGGGTCGGTTAGAATTATAAGATGTTATAATCAAACTGCCCATTCTGGCCTATGGGAACAGGTAGCCTTGCAATAGTGAAAAATGAAATTGGGTGTAATTCACTATCAGGACATGCCACACACATCAGAGCATGTCCTTCCTTTTACATACAATGCACCCTGCCCTTGGGCCTACCTTAGGGGTGACTAATATGTATAAAAGGGAAGGTTTAGGGACTGGCAAGTGGGTGCACTTGCCAAGTCGACATACTGCACACAGGCTCTGCAATGGAAGGCCTGATCCATATTTTACAAGCTGCTTCTGTGGGTAGCACAATCAGTGCTGCTAGCCCACCAGCAGCATTTGATTTACAGGTCCTGGGCACTCATGCTGCACTGGACTAGGGTCTGACAAGTAAATCAAATGACCAATCATGGAATCACTAATCCATTAAATCATTTTATAATAGGGAGCACTTGTACTTTGGCACTGATCAGCAGTGGCAAAGTGCCCAAATCGTCTAGACCAACAAAAACAGATGAGGCAACAGCAAAAAGTGGAAGGGAGACTCACGCCAATGGTGCCAAGTCTAACAATGTCCTATTTCAAAAGGATGATACAAGAACACCCATACACGTTTTCTGGACTCAAATATCCTCTGTCATAATATCATATTATTTTACAGACAACTGAAATAAAGGGCAATGCTGTTCATTGACCCCAATAAAAATGATTGCATCTCCATAGGATTTCATTTCATCTAGTCAGAGGAATTAATTTGATCATGTGTTAAAAATACACATATACATGCTTCATGTACCATGATTATATGGCCCTAGTGGGCATCTATCCGAAGTATATTGCTTATGTTAACTGTCAGCTCAGCATCAACATTAGGTTCTGTAGCATTTTAGTCTGTAAGTCCAGAATGTATTTTGACTAAAGAACCCCTTGCATTGCCACTCTGTCACACCCTAGCTTATTCAGTAACACTCTAACAATGGCACAAAATGTAGCTAATTTAGCTAATTTCTATTGTATCCATTTACTAAAGTGTCTGACCACTAGGTAAGTCATATCATTGTTACCTATAATGTGAAAATGTTCCAAAATCCTTTTCTTGATTGGGTGTGTCACGCTTTTCACTTATTGTTTTTCATATGGGCATACCAAATTCTATACCCAGTGTTCTGAATTGCTGGTAATCAATGTATCTATTTTGTTATTTGTGTTACATGTTGGGGTTTAAAATTCAAACACATTAATACTATTTTTACACACTTTCTAATTTTCACATGTCACAAAGCCTTTCAGAGCAGTTTTGTCCAACTTCTTCATTTCTTCTTTGAAATGACTGTGTAGCAGATGGTCACTAAGAAAGGTGGTCTTTCTAAAGGTTGCCAAAGGATGAGCGGGGGTAACCTCTCTAAGATAGGGTAAATGTTCACTAATTTCCAATTCTCATCTAAAATATGCCTGATCTTTGGGTCATCAGAACATAACTCAGTCATAAAGTGTGGAGATTCACTCTCTTTAAGAGTCAAAGTCCTGGCTTCCCTTTTTATTTGAGTATCACTCTGTTTAAACTCCTAGACTCTTTCCACAGCTATGTTTAGGACATACTTGGGAAATCCCAACATCTTTTAACTGGACCTTCCAGTAAAAGGCTTTATGTCCAACCAAACCAGGGCTTCCAAATCCAAACAATATGGAAGACCCAACGGAGGCCTTGCGGTCTACATATCACTCTGCCTAAATATCATCATGGAAGAACCACCTCATGTAGACCCTGTCCTTCAAATCACCAAAGTCACCAAGTAAACACAGGACAATAGACCTCCTAGTCTATTGTTCAACATCTACATCCACCCTAATGCACCTGAGAAGAAAGCCTTAATAGGAAAAATAACATCTACAATATCCAGTTACATGGAAGCTCAGCCTACATGGGCTATGATAATGACAGTTGACTTTAACTCAAACCTAATGCACCAACATAGAGGATGATGAAATACTTAACATTGATGACACATTTTGGAATGTCCCGGCCCAGGCTAGCTTGGAAGACAAGAGAACCTGACCTAAATAATAAAAAGCTAGTCATGACACTGGAATTCCTCAGAATTAGGGTCTTAAATTGAAGATCCCCAGATGACACTTCACCAAACTAGACACATCATGGCCCCAACTCACGATTGAACATCGACTACACAAATTCTTCTCTGCCCTTAATTCCGCTGGTTAAGAACTTCGCAATAAAATACCATGTAGTGAAAACTCGTGCCAGCCCGTGTCGATAGTGATAACCCCAATGTACACAGATACGGGCCCAAGTAGATATTGGCGTGACCCCTCCCCCATGAATCTAAAGCGATTGCAATGGTCAACAGAAACCATAGCAGACCTCGCATCACTGGCCAAAGAACTAATGATTGACAGCTTAGGCACCACAGAACATCGACTTAATGTTTAGTCACACTTTGAAAACACCTTATTAATGCAATTTCCAACACCTACACTACTAAAGTCCTCAGGTCTACAAGACAGGAATAGAACGAAAATCCATCTCTCGAAACACTGAACTAAGCTGAAAAAGGAACAAAACTAACACAACACACAACCAACAGCACATCCCTCAAACACCCCTTTCTGTGCACATTTGAGAGGTCTACAGAAAGCCTACAAAAAGCAGCTATTGGAAGACAAGAAATCAGTGAAGAAAGCCTTTTGGGCAAAAATAATATACAACACCAGGCAGAGTAAGCCAAGGCAATTCCATAAATAACCTCAATTCAAAAGGAAGAAACATAAACAACTCAAATATCTCAGATTTAACATAGGTGGCCAAACTTGTCACTACTTTTTCTATAAGCAATAAAACCACTAATGTTGAGCACTCCACATGCAACCAATCAGAACTGCACTCAGCAAGCAAAAGTCCAGATCCAATTGGAAACACAATCACATACACCTCAACACAAAACAAAAGCACGAACACATATATAGTGTGTGACGTGTATACAATAATATTTAGTACATTGCACACAATGATTTCACAAGTTTTCATGTATTTGCCCAAGCAGCAGCCATACAGGGAGCCACCGTTAGACGCAGAAATACAACTCTGCGCGAAAGTGCATTGCTGAGCGTATACGTGACGCTCCTCCACCCTGACACTATGCAACTACACATGGATGTCGGACTTTGGATCTCGCTTCAGGACATGAGGATAAGAGATTTGGGGGCATATTCTCAAGCCTCTATCGCCACGGGAACGTCACTTTTTTGCAGTGGGTGTTGTGGAGGGCGTACCACCATAACACTCATTGAATTCGACGCTGCCACCTATTATCAAGGGCTGCGATAATAGGTGGCAGCGCCAAACTTAAGACCAGACAAATCCTAGTCTTAAGGTGGCGAAACAAGGAGAAATGCTTAATTTCTCCTCGTTTTTGCTATTTCCATGTGTACTGCCTTGTGCAGCACACATGGAAATAGCAAATGCCATGGTTAGTTTATGTAAAGGAAGGTGTTCCTTCCTGTACATAAACAAACCTTTAAAAAAATGCTGTTTTGTAACTTACATGTGTGCTGCATGAAGCACTACACATGTAAGTTACTAAACAGCATTTTAGGTTTGTTTATGTGCAGGAAGGGACACCTTCCTGTACATAAACAAACCTCCCTGCTCGGACACACCCTTGCACTCTGGTGCAAGGGTGCCTGTGTTAGCGTTAAGTCGTGAGTCTTAGCGCCTTCTCAGGGAGAAACAGCAGGCTGCACCACATTCTTGAGAATAGGGTGCAGCCTGACATTTCCGAAGTCGCAGTGAAAGGCGTTAAGCCAAGGAGACTAACGCCTCTCCCCGCCACTTCCTCATGAAGATGGCCCTTGGACTTTTACCTGCCTTCTTGGCCGGGACGGGAGTATAACCGGTTCAGAGGCTTACAGACCGCTCCGCTTCGACCAAGCTCTGATGAAGTCATGGGTTAATCCCGGACTACGAAACACGTGTTAGCTGGATCAACCATTGACTCAATCATTGTTTATGTATTTTTCTTTCTGTGTTTATCTTTCTGGGATTTTGTTCCATAATAATGTAGTTATGAGCACTGAGCTAATTAGTTGTGTCATTAGTGATGTCTTCAATGAAGCTTCCACGTGTGTTTTCTTCAATGACTTTCACAGTTCCAAATTGTAATATTAACATACACATTTGAATTATTTTGTTATTTGTCTTAATGTAGTAATGCACAATTATCATAACACCCCTTATCCTATGCTATTTACCTAAGTACTTTCTTCTTTTAGAAATCTTCATTTTATTTTCTACTATCCTACTAATAGGAAGATTAGCAAGTAATTAGTACTGTTCTTAATGTAGCATTATATGCTTCATTGATTTTGGTTATAGTACAAGTGGATGCATCATTACTGAAACCTTTGTAGGATGAAAAATAATCTCTTTGCTATAAATGAAAACCTCCTATCAAAGAAGCCTTTTATAGTTCGCATTATTATACTGCTGGATAGATACAATTTATATGCAATTTGAAAAGATTACAATTACAATACATGCACACTAATGACAGTTATCACACCTTGGTTTGAAACTTTCCATTCTAGGTTATTCTGTTTTCTTCAACCTAACTAAAGTATAACCTACACTTTAAGTTCCAAATAAATAGTTTTTATTGCCATTCTTATATAACCACACAGTAATTTTTGGGTGTTTGTATGGGTTATTTACCTATTTTACAGTATCTTTAAATGTTTATTGCAGACTGTTTGTATAGTAGGAATATGAATTCCAACACTGGAAAGTATGCATTTTCAAATTTCTGGGTAAGCATTCTTTGACCATGTTTTTTGTTGTTGCATTGGTGTCAGCCAAGAGTGCTCGTCAGGTAAATAGTATAGTGACATGAAGTGAAGTTGAAATCTTTTGTGGAATATGATCGGAACCACTGTGTATGTTTTGGCCTCTAGAGATATCTGCTTGTAATTAAAGCCATTTATTTCAGCACAGTTTTTAGTTCCATTTGTGTTCTATCTCTGCCACATTAAGATGAGGTATCTGTCAACCTTTCTAATCTATATGTTTGCCTGCATGTGCCCAGTGCAGTTTTCATATGTAATATTGTGAACTGTGTTTTTTGTCAGACTTTCAAACTGCATTTCACTTTCCTATGGAGCATTGATATAAACAACCTTTACAAAGCCAATTGTTATTTGTTGTATATGATCACAGTTAGAACGCTAGTTTTCCCAAGCATACGTATTGGTAAAATATTTCCATGGTCATGCCTTCATTCTCTAACTGATTGGAAAAATTCATCATACGCTTCTGGACCTCTTAATGCTCCTTACTCATATTGATCATTCTTGCACGTTCTTTGTACTGCTTCTTTAAATCTCATTGAATAATGATCCCACTATTCCTGTCATTGTTAATGTCTGTGGCCATTTTCTTCAGTACTGAAGTTAACAGTCCTTGGCTGATTTCATTCAGTGATTTTCCTACTTAGTAAGTAAAACTAGTGTAATAAGTCCTGATATAATCCATACAGAATGAGCAACATACATACATATAACACCATTTAAGCCTATCAAAAATCACCATATTTCAATAAAAAGCATATAACACATCAGGGCCAATGAATAAAGTGCATTGTGCAATATATATATATATATATATATATATATATATATATATATATATATATATATATATATATATATATAATATATATATATTCTGCTCCTTGTTTCACCATAAGGCCACAGCTGCACTCTTCAGGGCGGGTGCACAGGTACACGGTGGTGAGTCCATGTTAATAAATTACGCTCCTATCTCCCAAAGGAAATTCCGTGCACTCTCGGGGTATCATGATGTCTTTATTCAGCGAGGACGCCTTTCGGCATTTAGCCTTCTTCCAGCTCATATTGCGTTTGAAACATCACCAACATTGCACTTTTAAACTACAAAACTTCACCTCATTGGATGAGGGAATTGTTGGAAACAGAGAGAGGACTGCAGTTTTGTTGTTTCCAGACCAATGTCCAGTTCCCTTAGTTCTGATGTATACGGATTTCAATGTTACCAGAATGGGTAAGTTATAAGCAGTTCTCCCTTGTATTCAAAAAGTGCGTTGTCGCTCCTTACATGTCCCAAATCAACACCCCTCGCCAAACCACAGCAGTTTCTAAGCACATACCGCAGGAGTCAGTCGTATGGCGCTGCTCCAGCAATTTGCATAATTGCCGATCCCTATCGACGATAGTGCTCTCTATCTGCTATGGCGGTGCAAACAGCCTGTTATACATTCTGCTCCTTGTTTCACCATATATATATATATCAAACCGGAAAGTCTTCCAATATAAAGACGAAGAGCCACACTGATCCAGTGCTTCAAAATAATCCTTTATTCACGGGCACAAAAAAGACACGTTTTGAGCTATCCAGCTCTTGGTCACATCTAAATATTTTTTTATGGAATAAAAAAGAGAAAACAAACAAAATTCCAAAGGGTTGAACAGGACTACCGGACCGGAAGAATTTTAAGCTTTGCTCGTAAGTTTGATGTAACTAGAAAAAGACTGGCTCAAGGAACCCCTAACACTAACAACAGAGATACAGCTGAGTCAGAAGCAGAAATCTCAGAGGGAGAACAATCCACGAGCACAGAACAAGGAGGAAGAGGTAATATACCTCCTCCTTTTTTCGACGAATATCAGGTTCTGAAAGAGGCATGCCAACAACCACCCCAACGAACGCATCCCCCGAAGTCAGATCAAGCCCAAAAAAGAAACGCAAAACGAGGAGGGGCAGGAGGGGGAGACGCAATAGCACCTACACCTATGGTAACACGCAGCAAAGGTGGGAGGAATCGATGGTAAAAGAAGACAGCACAGTCATAAATCTTTCGGACAGAACCTTGACATAGGATGAACTGAAGGTAATACAGAAAGGTTTGACATTCTGTCCAACAGCGAAATTTGATTTGGTCCAAACGAGAATAGACCTGTTCAAATATGTAAGGAAATTAAAATTCCAAAACATCTTTTCACTATGTCCAAAGAATGAGAACAACATGGGGCAACAGATTAATGTGAACAATGAGGAATTATTGGACAATGATTTTGAAACTTTAATGACCATGCAATCTTTAGTGCAGTTAGACGACATTCCTAATTCCATCGAAGGTCTAGAAATGGCAGGGGTGCCGCAACAGAGAGATCCGAGTAACCTCAAGAGGAAATCAAAATCATGAAGCTGTCCTTTTGGATATACAGAAATTGGCACAAACACCAAGAGAACAAGACATAATAAAAAACTCTAACATCACGAGAAAAGAGTGGGAAGCTATTAAATCCCTCAAATGTGATTCTAAAATCGAAATAAAATCCTCAGACAAAGGAGGAAATGTGGTGGTGTTTAATAAGGAGCAATATGAACAAGAAGCGCTGAGACAATTAACAGATGGGACTGCTATGAGACAATATCAAAAATGGAATATGCAAAGTGTACCTTGGAATACCAAAAACTTTTGGAAGGGTGGAGAGATGAAGGGATATAAAGATGAATTTGAATTCTTGCAATGTGAGGCACCCGTCATCCCTACTTTTTACCATCTCCCTAAAATACATAAAGATCTAAAAAATCCCCCTGGGAGACCTATAGTTTCATGAATAGGCAGTCTCTTGGAAAATACTTCTAGATTTATTGACACCTATTTGGCACCACTGGTTAAAGATTTGTCATCATATGTGAGGGATACTCAGGATTTTCTAAGATTGATTGATAACATAACATGGGAACCAGACATGCTTCTAATAACATTAGATGTTACAAATTTATACACGTGCATAAGCCATAGGGACGGCATATTAGCCGTCAACTTGTTCCTGAACAGAAAATCAATGAACTTCCATCAACACAATCAAATCCTCATGAAAATCATTGAATTCTGCCTTGAAAATAATATCTTTCTGTTTGCAGGCAAACTTTATAGACAAATACGCGGTTCGGCTATGGGCACGTGCTTTGCCCCCAGCTACGCAAATCTTTTCATGGGCTGGTGGGAGAAGCACGTGGCCTGAAGCGGGGCCAATGAATGTTGAATGGACAAAATCATGTTATGGGCAAGGTATATTGATGATCTCTTTGTGGTTTGGCGTGGTGACCGGGCCTCTGCTGAGGGATATGTCGCCACGCTAAACGACAATGGATTCAATTTAAGATTCACCAGCATTATAAGTGAGACCTCGGTGAATTACTTGGATTTGGAGGTTTATGTAGTAGACAATGTCCTACAGACACAGCTCTATAGGAAGCCGACAGCAGGAAAGGGTGCAAAATTATGCCATAGTAAGATTCCAGGCGAGAGGATATCCGAATAAGACTCTAAATGAGGCTGCGGAAAGGGCGCGAGGAATAGACAGGAAAGATCTACTGGTGGATAATGTAAAACGAAAAACAGAAGGCCCCTTACATATGATCACAAATTTTAATGTAAGATCAGGGGAACTGGTGCATGTGTTCAATAAAAACTGGCACATTCTAAAAACAGATATAACTCTAAGAAAACACCTTCCTGAACACCCTTCAATAGCCTACAGACGCTGTCAGTCACTGGGTGATCATCTTGTTCATAGTCATTTTGAAAAACCGTCTAAAATTCCAGCCATGAAAAATGTAAAGGGTTTTTATCCATGTCTCTGTTGTAAGGCCTGCAAAAATAGTAAAAAGAAATTGAACTATAGAGGAAAATCAGATGACCTACGCCCCACAAGAGAAATAACAAAATTCCTCAACTGCAATTCAGACTTCACGGTGTATTGTTTGGAGTGTCTGTGCTCCAAGCGATACATCGGAAGTACAATCCATCAAAAGAAAAAACGGGTCCTAGAACACATGCGCGCAATAACAAATCGAGATAAAACATATCCCGTGGCGCGCCACTTTGAAACACACCATAACAGTGATAGGGACCTTTTGACCATCTTTCGTTTGGATAGAGTGGAGAGGAAAGAAAGAGGAGGGGACCGAGTAAAAGCTCTGAGAGTGCTGGAATCAAAATATATCATAGACCTCCAGACAAAGGTCCCCATGGGACTCAACAATGATGAAGAACTTTGGGTTCACTTATAGTGAAGTTTTCTTAAGGGAATGATTAGTAAACATATGAAATGAATATATGGGAGAATCAATAGAGTTGGTTCACTTTGTTCCCTTAGTGTCCGTAAGACCGCATTATGGTACTCCATGAATTTTTAGAAATTAAATCTTCATTTGATTTGGTCAACACATGACAAAGCCCATACAGGGCAGGATACATAATAAGGGTATAGATAATATTATATATGACGTGTATATGTTTAAAAATTTACAGTTGAAACAACGATGAAATCAGCTATGTTTGCAGTATTGAATGTAATTAGAACTGTCCATAGGATGAGGTTACTGCAAATATTATCCCCAAAAAAGATGCCATATATTTATACATTATGTGCAATTTCTTTACAGGAAGGGTCCCAGTTGTAAAGTAAAATAGAGCCCATTGATACAGCTAGGCGATATATCCATGAAAACGGGTGAAAATATGTAAATATAAGCAGTCACCGGCTAAACGAGATAGAAAAATTGAAAAAGAAAAATTAGTCTGAAAAAATAAATTGAAATATGAAGGAAGATCAAAAGGAGAAAAACACTGGCCCCTTTAAAACGGGTTGATTTAAGTACTGGTATCAGAAAATGAGCTGTTCATATTAGTAATCCGTTAGAAATAATCCCATTCTAAGATGGCGCTCATAGTTACAACATGGTGACGCTACCGTTTTCCCGCGAAAGTTTAAAAACAGAGGCGGATGCCGGACAAGTTCAACCGGTGGAGACAAGAAGCTCCGTGAGGCCCTGTGTGGTAAGAATGAATGATTGCAAAGGAGGTTTTTGCGTGCTAACATCATTGGTATTGCCTAAAAGCCCGTTTTTTGAGTATGGGTACTATACGAGAATTGTCCGTCATGGGTGAATGGGAAGTGAGCTTGTTCCATTACCCGGTGACTATGACCCTGATGGTAGTGCGGTGAGCGGAAAGAAGTGTGTTCTAGCTCCCGGATATCGTGACTCCGATATCTAGTGCATGGAGTGATGCATGGAGTACTATTTGTTTTTTATTGCATGGGAATAGGTGGAGAAAAACACACCTGGTCATCGAGAATGCTTTGGAGAAGTTCCTGTAAAAAAGAAGGGGAACAACTATAAGCATGTGAAAAAATGGCAGAGAGCAATGGGTGAATTGCGATAAATAATCAAGGCTATGTGTGAAGTTCCCAGTTAGCTCAGTCAGAACTATGTTCGGCGAGTGTTAGATATAAGATTGAATAGGGGTGCAGGGCCTAATGAGATACTCCGTTATTTCTAGATTTGCATTACAGCTGAATGCGAATCCATTGCGAGGACTCACATATGGAGCCCGTGTTGTGACCTGTAGAAATGAGCTGGTGCGAGGAAGTGTGGCTCAATAATGGTAAACAATATGTTTATGTGAGAGATTCAAAGAAAATGATCATTTATCTAAAATTGGTTATTTAGTAAGAATTGTGTGTGTTGTGTCTTTTACTTTTGGCAGTCCCCGGACTAAATGTTAAGAAGTGTCCCCGACTGGTGCCAAGCGACTGTGTTTGCCCAAAAGAAATCGCCACAAACTTTTCATGGCGATGAAACATGTCGAAATAATATGGTATGCATATTAAGCAACCTTTTTAAAAATTTGAATTAGGTGCACATATAAGGAATAATAAAATTGGTTCTGTAAAAAGTGCATCTTTTTCAATTTTACTTTCACATTTTAGTCGCATCTTGGTATGTGATTGTTTCACCACTTATTATCACAATTTGGGTTTAATTGTGTGGACACTTTATATATATTTTGTAAGCAAGATGACAACCAATGATGATAAAAGTGGGCATAGCTGGTGAGTACCAATCAGCAGGCTCAATTGGTGTTGCGCACGTGAGGTGTCATCTTGTCTTTTCACATTTTTTTCAAACATTTTGTTTCAAAAATTCAAAACACTTGGTGTATTTGATTTGGGACTTGATATTCTCTTGTTGTATCTTTACTGAGAGAATTATAAGTGGGGATTGCCATAAGTAAAACATTTTGTAGGTTTTTAAAAAAAACTGAAGGTGAAAGGCTGTTGGTGACTACCTCAAGCTAAGAAAAGAGGGGAGTTCAAAATACCAAAAGATATAGGCATTTGGACCGCAGCTTATTTTGATACATGGTGGTGATACGTTCGTAGACCCAGAATATTGTGTATGATTATTGCTAAAAGAAGTAGACAGTCGATGTTTGATAAACTCCAGGTGTGGCAGAAGGAAGGGAAGCAGCGACGAATGAGAGCAGAGAAGGAGGCCTGAAGGGGCAAGTTGCATACAGTGACGCAGAAAGCCGTGGGAGAGAGAACAGAGAAGGGTATAGAATGTGCAGATGGGAAGTTTTGCTTACAGAATTATAAATGGAAGAGCTATTAGATACCCGCCCCTACACTTTCTATCGCTGGTCTTCCTTCCTCTGGCTCAACTGCTCAGGCCTTGGCTCTGCCTGCTTCCTCTCTGTCTCTGTCAGCTGCAGTTGCAGGGTCCGCAAGTTCTCCTGTTCGGCCTGATGGCCCTACACCTGTTGTCTCCCCTTCTCGCACCCCCCCTTTTCGCAACTGTTGCTAACGTTGATCCCTGTTTCTTCATCTGCTCTTTCCCCTCAAATGTTTTGTCTCTGGTGCTGCTGAGTGCTGCGACGCCTGTGCGTGGAGAGGTTGAAGCAAATTGGACATCAGCGCAAGAATCAATGGGGAGAGCATTGATGAGAACTGATGTGGGAAATGAGGAGAAAAGAATGGTGGCTGACCAGGCTGCGCAGTGGGCCCGGAATCCGATTTACAGCGTGGAAGATGTGTGGAGTGTAATGAAAGATTATGAGCCATTTGTGCAGCAGCATGCTCTTAAGCACATGTCGGCTACACTAAGAGGATGGCGGGAACAGTGTTTCAATGGTGTTGCACCACAGATCATATATGACATCCGGGATCGTGTGTATGTTACTGATTTGGACCCTAATGACATTTTTAGTACAGGTTGCGACATTAGTTGCGACATTAGTTGGTTACCGTAGTAGATTACATCAGAAGACCCCAACAATGGCTACACAGTTCCCTATGAGGGAGGTACATCCCATTTACCATCCCATAATGCAGCGAACGTTGTTATTCAGCAAAGGGTAGAGGCTCATTTCCAGGAACAGTGGGAAGAGGAGTGAGGTACTATCCCTTACAGGTCAGTTGCCAGACCCTAGGAAGAATCCAACTGCATACTATAAGAAATTGACAGAGGCAGCTTCCTCTACGGTAATGACACTAGCTGATATCGAGCTGTTTTTTGGATTATTGGTACCGGTGGATATATGGGGGCAGGTGCATACGGAGGACCATGCGGTGGAGTTAGGGGGGACATGGAACGAGATAAGGGCATGGGATAAGGACCGGAAGCCTGGAGAGAAGCCCAGGGCACAAATATAAGCTTTACCGGGTCGCATCATTACTTATAAGCATTCCCTTATTCCACCTAGATGAGTAGATTGGGACAAGTTAGCAGCATGTTGTCAGAAGAAGGATGAAAGTGTGTCTGATTTCTTCGCCAGGTTGGAAGGTCTGTTATCTTGGATTTTAGTGGCCAAGGTTTATCGGTGGAGGGTGGTGAATGATTGTTTGTTAATAGATTGGTTACGAACCTGCTTCCCAAGATCCCGACTCGGTTGCAAGCTTCGGACAGTACTTGGAATACCACCTCCCCATCAGTGATATTGAGTATGGCACAGTAATCTGAGCACAGAGAGAATGAGAAGAAGGAGAAAGTGGAGAAAAAGAATAAGGACTTAAAGATGAAGGTGTTAATGCAGCAAGTGACAAGGGGAAATGGAAGAGGGAGAGGGGGCTCAGGGTTGGCCCAGCAGTTGATTCGGACCACCAGGAACAGCACCACAGGTGCACCAGTTGGACCGTACCAATGTGAGTTTTGTAAAAAGGAGGGACATTGGCGGAGTGAGTGTCCGGAGCTGTTACACAAAGTTGCGGCTCCACAGGGTCGAGGTTTTAGAGGACGTGGTCATGATGGAGGTGGCCGTGATGAGATGCAGAAATAGGATTTGTCACTTGGTCGTCAGAATAAGAACTATTTTGATGATACTCGAGGAGGACAGTATTATCATGATGATTATGATATGGATGAGGTGACAGGAATGTCCTACAGCTAGGATTGCCAGGGACAGGGTGCGGGACCAGTTTCGGTGCCTTATGTCACTGAGGACATTCCTGATTGATACGGGTGCTATGAATAGCTCTGTTTCTCACTCGCTGGTCCCAGGGGCATCTCTGTCTGGCCTAAATAATGTTTTGGTAGGTTTCTTAGGCATGCAGGTTGTGAGCCTCATTTCCAAGCCTCTTGCTTTGACTATTGGCCTTTTCACGGTTGATTCACCATTTGTACTGACAACAAATTGTGGGGAGAATTTGATGGGATTAGATTTGTTGAAGAAGCTACATGCGACCATATTCTGTTCACCGAATGGCGTTGACATGACCATTGGCCCGAAGGTGGTTAGTACAAAACAATGTTTTGCTAAAGATAGCCCCCTCCCTGCAGAGTTCAAGGATGTGCCACGTACTCTATAGGCTACAGGAGATACGGACGTGGGCTTGTTATAGATCCCACCGGTTTCTATCACGATCACAGATAATGCTGTATTACTGCATATTCCCCAGTATAAGATACCACAGGCAGGATAGAAAGCCCTTTTGCAAATAATTAAGGACTTAATAAGGACAGGGGTGGTTGAGGAAACTGTAGCAAGTGTTTGCAATAGCCCTATCCTTCCCATTCTTAAAACGGCAACCTCCACCGCCTCTGATGCTCACCCTGATGTGTATTGTTTTGTTATTGATCTGTGTGCGATAAACAAAATTGTGATTCCTCAATATCCTGTGGTTCCTGACATCACTAAATTGTTAACAATGATCCCTCCCTCGGCAAAATTCTTCTCCGTGATTGATTTAAAAAATACTTTCTTTAGCATGCCAATCCTTCCAGATAGTAGATATCTGTTTGGGTTTTCCATAACTGGCAGGAGCTTCTAATTCTGTTGTGCTCTTCAGGGCTATACTGAAAGTCCTAGTATCTATAGTCAAGTTCTGAAAGGACAATTGGATTCTTTGACACTCCCCTCTGGTAATGTCTTATTGCAGTACGTCGACGTCTTAGTGGCCTCGGATACTGAGGACGGCTGGAAAGACGCAACTGTTAAATTATTGTTACATTTGGCACACCACGGACATAAAGTGTCCCGTTCCAAATTTCAGTATTGTCGACAGGAGGTTACATATATAGGTCACCTACTGTTGAAGGAGGGTCGTAGATAATGCCTGAGCTCATTGCTGCTATAAATAACATGCCTGTCCCTAAAACCCAACGTGATGTGTGTGTGTTTATTGGCATTACTTGGTACTGCAGTCATTGGATCCCTAATTATTCCCTATTAACAAAACCCCTACTCCAACTAACCATCAAATATGTGCACAAACACCTGCCTTGGACACCTGCATGCCAGCAAGCTTTTGAGCAATCAAATGTTGCGCTTTGCTCTGTTCCTGTGCTTGGTACACCTGATTACCAGAAGCTGTTTATGCTCTATGTACATGCGACGGCTGGCTGCGCGCTCTCTGTCTTAACACAGGCCTTTGAAGGTAAGAAAAGGCCTAGCGCTCACTTTTTTGCTATCCTGGATAACATTGCCAGAACCCTCCCGAGCTGTCTAAGAGTTGCTGCGGCTGTGGTTGTCTCTATCAGGCAATCGGCGGGGCTCGTTCTTGATACTAATCTCACAGTTATGGTACCTCATGCTCTGGATACACTTCTAAACAAAACAAAGACACAACACCTTAGTAGTGCACGTTTGACTGGCTATGAACTAGCGTTATTTGCACCGCACATTACCATCAAAGGATGTGCCACTCTCAATCCAGCCACGTTACTACCGATCCCTTCGGTGAACGGGGATACAGATGTACACAATTGTGTATATCGTACTGAGAAGGAGACTAAGGGACGGGTAGACTTGACTGATGTTCCTCTATCTGACCTACAAGGGGAACTATATGTTGATGGCTCTTGTTTTAAGTTACCGGATGGTATCGCTACTACAGCGTATGCAATAATAACACTGGGTACTGTTGTTGAAACATCACGTGTTTCGTATCAGTCGGCCCAAGCTGCAGAGCTTATTGCCCTTCTTCGGGCTTGTGAGTTAAGTGAAGGACTGGTTGTCAATATTTATACTGACAGCCAGTACGCCTTCAGGGTCGCTCATAACTTTGGGCACCTCTGGGCAGAGAGAGGGTTTCTGACCTTACATGGTTTATGAATACAGAATGACCCACTGATATAAAGACTCTTGTCGGCTCTGATACTTCCAAAATGGGAAGCAATAGTGAAGTGCAGTGCACACAAGGCGATTACTGATGATGTTGGGGGAGGAAATGCATTTGCAGATATCAGACAGCGAAAGAGACAGTTTGATGAAAGATGAAAAAGTTGTTTGTGGCAGGCCCAGCTAGATGGGTGCCTGAAAATGGGATGTTTGAGGACACTCTACACAATGTTAAGGAGATACAGAGTGAGGTGACAATGTATGAATTGGCAATATGGCAGGAGAGTACGGGGTGTCTAGATGAGGATGGGTGTTGGATAGGGGTGGGCGACAATTTCCGTTCCGCTCCCGGAAATTGCGACAATTCGACATTTCCGCGTTCCGACCGGAACGCGGAAATGCCGAATTGTCGCAATTTCCGGGAGGGAACGGAAATTGTTGCCTGCCAACCACAACAGGAAGCACTTACAGATATAAATAAAGCAGGGGCCCGAGTGGAAGCTCAAATTCAGTAACGTGGCGACTCCTTACCTGATGTGCAGCCATGACTTTCTCGAGCGCAATCCCCGTGTAGTTCCTGACACCAGGAGGTTCTGTCTCCTCGTCTGCTGCTCTGATCGGTCTCTGGCCCGCGGCATGTGAACTGCATGGAAGCCCCGCCCCACACACCAGCGGTGGGCAACGTCTTCCGCCCTTTCCCCCACTACGATGGACAGCTGACTCGAGGGACCCCAGGGACGTCGGCGCCGTGGCAAGTACGCACACAAACTGTAGCGGGCGGCAGCGGCAGGCCAGAAGCACCAATTTCCGGGATCACGGAAATATCGCGTGATCGCGGAAATTGCGTGCATTCTCGCGAGAATTGGCGGAAGTGCCTTCCGCCAATTCCGCCCACCCCTAGTGTTGGACTGATCTGTCTAGGAAACAAAGATGGATGTTGCCTAATGCATATGTGCTCCCTGTTGTCACTATGGCACATGGCCCAGCCCACATTAACGCAAAGGAAATATGTGCTGTGCTATATCCTGTATGGCAGAATGACAATATCAACAAGGTAGCCGCTCATCTGGTAAAACACTGTATGATCTGTATGACAAACAATCCTGGGAAGGGCGCCCCCACACCCACCGGCAAATTTGCACCACGTTCTTTCCCTTTCTAGGTTCTCAAAATGTATTTCATCAATATGGAACGAGTGAACAATTTGAAATATGTATTGGTGGTGGTTTGTGTATTCAGTAAATGGATCGAAGCCTACTCCACTAAAGAGAATACAGCATTGGCGACGGCGAAGGCACTCGTGACAGAGTTCTTCTCGTGTTTTGGTTTGCCACGCTTGATCTGGAGTGACAATGGAAGTCACTTCAATTCAAAGGTTATCCAACTGGTGTGCGATGGCCTACAAATTGAACAGAAGTTCTATGCAGAAAACCTCCCTCAGTCAGCAGGTTTGGTTGAGAACTACAATGGTACTCTTAAGCTGAAGTTAGCAAAGATAAAGGAAAGCACAGGATTGCAGTGGCTAGATGCACTACCCTTAGCTTTGCTATCCACCAGGGCGTTCCATGCCCCGGCATTCTTCCGAGATAGTATACCCCTTGCTTATGGATTATCTCCATGAGTTGACTAAAGATTTGCCTTCTATTTAACAACAGATTCAGGAGATGCTACGACCAGTAACGGAGGGGCCTGGGCATCAGCTACAGCCTGGTGACTTTGTGTTGATCCACAACTGCCAGAGGAAGAGTTGTCTGGAGCCTCGCTGGAAGGGACCCTTCCAGGTCGTCCGGACTACAGTTAACGTAGACGGACGGAAGCATTGGGTCAATGCCATGCACTGCCGCAGGATTCCTCTCCCGATTCCCTACGATCGCTGGGTGCGTGGAGGTATCGATGACCACGAGACCGACAGAGTGCCTCAATTCGTTCCCTTCATCTGATGCCCGAGTAAGTTGGGCGCAGACAGAGGAGGAGAGCGACGCTGTTTTGCAGAAAGCAATACCTCCAGAGATCAGGGCTTCCCAAGAGCCATCCCCGTTTAACCCACCAGCAATTGAGTCTCAGTCTCCTTCCACTCCTGAGTTTGAGGTTCTTTTTACTGACAACACTGTGTCTGGAGTAGCTCAATACAATTTGCGTCCCCAACGGAAGGACAGTGCACCGGAGGAAAAGTCAGAAAAATAGGGATGGACTTCATGGATGAAGAATAGGGTGCAGGTACCCTGTCTAAAGTACCGGTGATAGCAATAGGGTCAAAGAAGAGTGTAGCACTGCCCTGGACACTGGACAGGATCAGTTGAGGGTGTTTCCCCAGGAGGGAAGGTGCCCTATCCTGAAAGAAGAGGACTCATCATCCAGTAAGGGCTGCGATCGTGTATTTCCACTTATGAGTGCACACCATAGATGAACAATAGGAGTCTACCAGCGAGGCTCTGATGGACGCAGGGTGGCTTGTGCCCCTTTTAGCTTATTATACCATTGTTGACTCCCGTATACAGATTTCCTCTGACAATTGCGAATTACTCATCATCCCGAAAAAATGTACCCATTTTGTCGCCCCTCTATGGAAGAAGAGCAGCCCTTAGCAGCCCCCTAGTAGAGCAGGTTAGTCCTGGTTGGTCTAGTTGGTCCCCTAAAAGTAGGATAGTGGCAGTGGTTTTTGTTTTTGTAGTATTGATAACAGTATTTGGGGTAGTGTGGTATTTAGAAGAAAAGCATTCTGTGCTTGCTCTGCTGGGAACAACTCCTGTTCCTCCTGAATATATTTTTTTTTACCTTGGCCCGCACAAAGAGAGACACAGACAGACGTATGTGGTTATGTCTTCCTTCAGATGCTCCATCAAGCACATCAGACGTCCAATGTAACTGATTGCTGGGTGGGTGAGTTACTCTCTTCTGTCATGCATAAAAATGATTTATTGGTGTAATTAAAGATGTGATATTTGAGTAGCTGCGAGTCATGGTTCCAGTTGCTTTCAATGGTGTATATCCATTACAATGCCGATGCTATGAATATCACTCAGTCTGACTACGAGACCGTGTTAGAATATATCGTAGAACATTAGGGATTTACTCCGGGAAAAGGCGGTGAATAGGGTACTTTATGTTCAGGTGCTTGCATGAATGTCTATGAATACATGAAAAATGTCGCATGGCTCCAGAATGAGATTATGGATTTCCAGGGATTTAATGTCACTGAGTACTTTAAATATTTCCATTCACGTAATCTTATCCAAGACAGAGCAATACCTGTACCAGTAGCAAACATTACAGCCAGTTTTTGTGTTCATGGTTTCGGAAGTGTCCCATTAGGGAAAAGTAATTGCAACTACACATATCACTTGAATACAACTAGTAGTCCGCCCTTACTCTCACCCCATAATGGTATTTTGTTTGTGGATCTCAGGCTTATATTTGGCTCCCTAGGGGCTAGTCCAGCATATGTTACATCTCCTTCCTGCTGCCACCCGTATATATATTGCACCATCTAGTTATCACAAAGACCATTGTACACACCTGCCCCAGGCGAAAAGGGTCATTGATGCTGAGGATATAGATCAAACAGACACTACCCTGCAGCAATGTACTGATGCTATGAAGGGTATCATGCCCTTCTGGGGTGCTATGTACAATAGTCTTAGTATTTGTCACCTCATCAGGGTAGTGGAAGGGGTTATTAATACCACTGCAGGAATCCTGACCAATACTACAGCCGAGCTTCAGGCTACCGGACTTGTTGCTCTCCAAAACCGATGGTGTTAGATGTCATGCTTGCTGATAGGAGAGGAGCCTGTGGCGTCATCGGCAGTAGTTGCTGCGTGTAAATACCGAACCATGTCCGAATGTTTATGCAGCCATACAGAAGTTGCACAGGCTTGCTTCTGATATTCACCAAGAGAATGGGAACTGATCCTTATCTGGGTTGTTCTGGGATTTGATGACTAAGTGGGGTTGGAAAATACTTATTTTCCTAGTGGTCATCGCAGGTGTCATTTTTACGTGTTGCCTGTGTATTAATTGTCTTCCAGCCTGTTGCTCCTACTGTGTTAGTAAGATGACACCTACACCCAAAATAGCGGGACCTGATGCTAAAGCCACAATTATGATGATGTAGGATGTACAGGATATGATGAATATTGATAAGGGCATTTTTGAATACTGAACATGTTTCATAATTACATGATTATTTAGCTCTATTAGTAAATGGAAAAATGCTAATTGTGATTATTCTTTCTTGCTTATAATTGTAAAGTCCCTTACCTGATAGCGCTAATAAAGTTAGCCTTCTATATGCTAAAAGGAGGGTCTGTTGGAATTTGGCAATTTATGTACTTTCATTGACTTGTTTTGCGTTATGAAATGTTAGCATTTTGAAGCCTATGATTAGTAGCAGCCGCCACGCCTAAATGTACCCCACTGAGTCATCCTTATAATACAAGCTTAAGTTAGCATTTGCTTTTCCATTTTGTAGTTCGTAGCCATGTTATGTGGTGACAGATTCAAGCTCCAATTATCCATATTTCTTGCCTCAGGGGAAGACTGTGTTCATCTATATTTTTCCTCTTGTGTTCAAGGTAGGATTCTGACTCACTAATGAATAGGCCATTCTGCCTCTGCATGCCTATCCCTCTTCGTAGCCCTGCTCCCACATTAGGAGGAGCCCAAGCCCGGCAAGGCAACCTTGCGACAATGATTGTGTGTCCCCCTTAAGGAAGGTGGTAGCCCATCTTTATGTGCCTTCTTTTTTCCATCACCGCTCAAGTTAGTTACTTTCCACTGGGGGCATGGTTGGGGATTGTCAGAAGAATGATTATGCATTACCAAGTGTTGGGGAGCCAGTCCCCTCGGCAGCCATCTCTGGGTGCTGGTGAGATTGGACTCTGCTGCATTGTATTTTACTAATAAATGATTGTTTGTATTATCTGCTGTCTGACCAACACTTCACTTGTTTGGAAGGCTATGAGGTGGTCGAAAGTGACCCGGGTGGCCCTAATCGGGTCACTACCTTCATCCCGAAGGCCACTGACTACTCTTAAATAAATAAAAAGTAAATGTTTCATTTCCTTTTTGAGACACACCCCTTTAAGGAAAATTAGATGCATTAATAAAAATTGCTTTATTAAAAGATTTGACAGACATTGCAAATTACGACCTACCTCACTAATATTCATGAGGTAGGTCGATTTGTGTCCCACTAGCAAACGCTATCTATAAAAATAAATCTGTAATTCATTCAAAATTGTGATTTTCAAATCGCGATTTGGTAGGAATCGCAATTTGGAAATCGCAACTCCTAATGCTTTTTAAAATCTGTCTCATAGTGTGTGAAACCTGCAGAAAACGATGGAGTTTAGACAGACTATAGACAGACAGACTACAGAAACCTTGTGAATAGCTTCTTTTCAGGAAGACAAATCCAAACCCTTTTCAGTCAATCAATTTTGACGAAATTTCCAAAGCGATTGACAGAATTCACAATTTTCTGAATTAAATCAATATTTGAAATCTTTATATCTCAAACACAACTGAACAGATTTACACCAAACTAATGAAAGCACACTTTATGTGTAAACCTCTACTGTCATGTCAAGTGTGCTGTAAATCCATCCACCGGTATTGGCTATAGATGCAAACAAAACTTCTGATGGAGGATAAGATGGGAAAGAACTACTTTTTCACCTATTAACTTTACCTTTTTTTTACCCTGTATGAAACAGTGACATTTTCATACTGGATTTTAGCTGACTACACCAAGTGATTGCAAAATTTGGCGAAAATGTGTTCATGGAGGTATTTTGCACTAACAACTTTGGCCTTCTTGAAAGTGCCCTTGTTCAACAGTGAAAAGCCCTGCAGAATATT
The DNA here is from genome assembly GCF_964204655.1 of Triturus cristatus. Taxonomy (NCBI): domain Eukaryota; kingdom Metazoa; phylum Chordata; class Amphibia; order Caudata; family Salamandridae; genus Triturus; species Triturus cristatus. Next base: position 672,781,985 of record NC_140591.1, on the reverse strand, counting down.
AGTGTCTTTTACAGAACAACAGTCTACCTGTTACATGTATCTATTTGGAAATCACACGTGCACCTTATTTACCTTAGTTGTGCAGAACACACTGTGGGTGGAGGATTTCTGCTAATTGTGGCCTTTAGCTGTGCAAAGCAGGGGTTTGTTTGAGAGTCTGACCCAGGTTCCTCCCATATTTACTACTAAAACATATACCTCCATGTGTGGATCTCTCTGCAAGTGGGCACAACCCACCACATAGAAAAAGAATAGGAAAGGCAGAGGTTTCCACACATAGGTTGGTGTATAACATTTTGTAGTACGTGAGTACTACTATTGTACTACTACTAAAAATGCTACAAATCAGGGATTCTGAAAAGGTACTTAGTATCCATTATTTCCTACCTACTACTTACTTAAATTATTTTATTGCCAGTGTTTAAAATGTAATAGTTTGCAGACTGTGAGCACTATGCTATCTATTGTAAGTTATTTTCCAAATTAAAGTTTGCACAAAAAACTTTAATTGTTTTATTTTACTAGTTTAATGTTTTTGTTTTTAAATATTTTGGTTATAATAAACTTGGGAAATGACCACTCGAACATGTAAAAATAAGAAAAATAAGAAATAAGTGAATTATGTATAAGTTCCATAAATGGCTTTTCTTTTACTCAGAGATTTTGCTCCTTGTACCACAGATACAGTGTCATTCGACCCATTTCTAGATTTACCTTGAGCTTCATATGTTTCTAGTCTCTTCTTCCCCAATGGGTAATATCATGCCTGGACCATAAATTGCAGAACATAATCATTTACTGAAAGTAGTACCATCCTGCTTTTCCCCTGCAGAGTTCTTGCTCATTTGCTTTATTTTTGCAAGCATTTAGTTATTTTTCCAGTGGATGTGTTAAGTATTTCCATGCCCATGACTCCTTTATGCTGTGTCCTTCATCGTCCCAGCTCTCATTGGTGATAGCATGACCAGAAGTTGTATAAGTTGCTTGTGGAACTGCAGATTGTTATGTGTGGTCTGGGCAGAGATTCCTGACGTTTTTGTCTGGGAAGACATTTTCTCATCCCTTCCAGTTGGACCTGTGGTCCAGTAAATGTAGTATGATATACTGCAGCCACTCGTCAAGACATAAGAATTAAATAATTATTTTAGAACTAGGGTCCAGATGTACATAGGTAAATGTTTCTGATTTCCAAATAGCTATTGGGAATGGCAAGCAGTAATGTACAAATGTGTGCTTAACACATTTTGTGATTCCCAGTGAGTCACAAATAGACCTACCTCTTTAAAATTCATGAGGTAGTTGTTGGTTTATGAGCTATTGGGAATCGCTAAAATCACAGGGATGGTGGCCTGCTGGGGTCATCAGACCATCATGCCTGTGATTGCTTTTCAATAAAGTAATTTTTTTAGATGCAGCCCATTTTCCCTTAAAGGAAAACGGCATGTGTTTCAAAAAGAAAAAAGAAAGGTTCCTGTTTGCGAATTGGCTACCACCAACTTGAAGTTGGCGGTAAAATGTGAATGTTTTGCAACCTGATTTCGTTTGCAGAACATTCATACATTCCCTTGCGATTTAGTTTTAGGCAGGGATGCCTTAAACATGCCGCTTCCTAATACCAAATCACAAACCCAATTTGTGAATCGGTAATAAGTTACCTAATCACAAATAGAACTTAGAATATTGAAAAAAGATTTTTTACGGTTGCAAACAGCGGATTCTTCAAATCGGGCCATTTGTGACGTAAAAAAAACTTTAAACATCTGCCCCAAAAGCTTTTCCTTTCTTCAAGTGAATTTTTTTGATGTGGTGGAATGGTAAATGAAGTTTGAGTCAATGAGAACCTCAACATGCTCCTCAAAATAGCAAAACCCCCACTGATTCTGTGACAAGTATGTGGACTGTAGATGAAGTGCTGCACTTCTGCTGTGATGGCTGGGACTGCAGATTCAGGTTCAAACCCTTTATCGCAATTAAAAACAAAAAAGATTCTTTTCATGAACTTAACTAACCTCAATAGCACCAATTTGTAAAAAAATATGATGTCTTTTTATATTTTAATTGGCATCCAAATCAGTCTATAGTCTGCTGTCCTGGGGCCAGGTTTATCAAGATTTGAGGTAGCCGCAAAATCTCGAAACATGATACAAAGCACCACACAGATGTGATAAACTATTTACTTTCCAGCAGAAAACGTTTTTGCACTGGAAGGTTGCCCTTAAATTAACATAAACAGTTATTTGTACTGCTTTGTGCTACTTTGTGTCAAGGAGGTGTTCCATTATTTGGGCATTCCAACACTGCCTCTATGGATTTTGACACCAAGCCAGATCTACAAAGATTTTCAGACCTGGCTTAACTTTATAAAATAATGCCTCTTTGATGCAGATGGTAAGTAGGAATTTTTATTTTGTTTTTCCATTGATTTCACTTATTGCTAGTACACTGCACTGTACAACAAACATGTGAAATGTAAACAAAAGTGTGTTAACATAGTATTAGAAAGGTATGTTTCTATTAAACATTATATGCAAGACATCATGTACACACCATGAAATGTGCTTGGTGTAAGATAACGTTTTTGTACGCCATGCAGGGGAAGAGTGCAGAAGCAGGCTATTTTATGGCTCTCTGCTCATTTCTCTCCCTACCACTAAGCAGTGCAGCAAATTTGGGGCCTCATTTATGAGGTTTTGGCGCAGGGCAGTGCTGCAAGGAATCTTGCTGCACTGCCCTACATAAAAAAAAAGAGCAGTAAATCGCCGTATCTATATGATAAGGCGCATTCCTGTCCTTTTCCCCTGCGCAAAACGGGCTGGCATGGGCCAATGCAGGTACCCTTGCACCATGGTGCAAGTGTGTCAGTGTTGCAGGGCTGATTGATTTTGTGCAGAAAGGTACTGCTTGCTGCACAAAATCAATCACAAGAGGCAATTTCCTTTTTCTGCAGCACACATAGAAAAAGGAAAGCACGAGGAGATATGTTTTTATTGCGCCTCCCTAACTCCACTCCTGGTGTTCTGACCTATTCCCAGGTTTACGATTTCTCGTAAATCTGGGAATCTGTCACTTTCCATGGGTGTTGTGCGGGAACACCCACAGCAACAACTATGGAATGCCCCTTTCACACAGTTTTTCTGTGTGAAAGGGGCACATATTTATAAGGTCATGAAAAGCCATGTACAGTGGCTTTACATGGCCTTATAAATATGCTGTAGCACATTTCACCACTGGAGCTTCACAAAATTGACTTTCTGGCGGCACAAAATGTGCCTCTGTTGCAATACTCTTTTGCGCAATAATTTAGTAAATGTGCCGCTTTGAATCTAGTTACAGACTAGAAAAACTCAAACGGGAAATAGGGTCACTGAACTTTGAACTGAATCTGTGAACTCTAGCATTTGACACCAAATATGTACATGAGTTTTGTAGTTCACGAACCTGGTACAAAGTTCCCAAACAATGACAAAGGGACATACGTTTGAAAATTTGTGAACTGATGATACAGTTTTAGGTGTATGACATTGTTTTGTACTGCACTTATATTACACGTATGTTCTGTTGTACTGTTGTGTATGTTGACATATTGATGTTTTGATGTTTTGCTCCATTGTTTTGTCATTTTACTGCATCTTTATAATATTTTATGGTGCATTGCTGTGTTGTAACATTGATGTTGTCCTTTTGCTGCTCTAGTGTGTTTTTATTTTTTTTGTAAACAGATTTTGATTCCCTTTTATATGTTATAAGTCATATCTACTTTCAAGATGTCAATGTACAAAACAGAAGAGCACGACCAGACGGATGCATCAGTTGTTGTCCCTACTTGGCCCCATCTGCAAACGTTTGGCTGTTATGGTCACACCGCTATCCAATGCATACGAGAAAATTCCTCTCTCCCCTCCTCCCCAACAAGTAACTATGCCTACCCCTCCCCCTCCCTCCCGCACTGCTGCCTTCCCTCTACCACTATTGCGCTCAGTTAGTAGACTCTCTTGCGCTCGAGGTGTGTGTAATGGTGTTGCGCCGGAACCTTCCCTCGCAACTCCATCCACTCCTGTGTGTGTTGATGCCATGTAATGCTCCCATCCTTCCAGCTCTACTGTGTTGTTTCGTCCAATTCTGTTTCCTGGGGGTTGTCTACGTGTGGGGGTCTCTCTGGGGTGGAAGTGTCCGATGTCCCGCCATCTCTTGTTAAGTCCGCCATCAGCCCCTCCCATGCCTAAGCTCGTTCTGGCTTGCCCACTCCGCGCTGTGCATTCCTAAGCAGGACCCTGCCCCTCTAGTGTGTTTTTATGTTGCTATATTTTGTATTAAGTGGTGCAATTGTGATGTTACTTTGTGACCTGCTGTGGTTGTTTTGTTGTGATGTATTTGAATGCTGTGGTGAATTTTTTGTTGTTGTTGCTATCGTGATTTGTTATTTTGTACATTGTTTCTCAGTTTTTTAAATTAAGTTGTGGTTGCTTATTTGTTCTGTTTTTCTATTGCCGTGTTTGTGTTGTTTTAGTTTTGTTTTGTCATTCAGTGTTAGGTTTTGTCTTGTTAGTGCTAAGGTTTTGTGGTGTACTGCTGGTTTTAACTGGTGCTTTTTTATGCTGTTAGATTGTGTTGTAGTTTATTTTCCTTTGTATTGTTGCTGTGTTGTGTGTCTCTTCACGATGAGTTGCTCTTTTCTGTATTCTTGATGTTTTGCTCTGTCCTACTATGCCATTTTTCTGTATTTTTGTTTCATTGTATTTTCTAATTTTGTTCTGTTCTTACGTGTCTCATTTATTTTCCAGTCTTTAACGTTTGCTAACTTTCCAGCCAAAAGGAGCCTTTTCCTTAAATTTCTAGACGAAAATAACTATTTACCATTTCCAAAGGTGGCAACATACTACTGTTCGGGCTCTTCGGAATCTCACCGCCCCAGTCAACTCAGAACCGTGCCCTAAACCTTGCATTAAATAAGGGCTTTCCATGCCCATGCCAGGACAGCAGAATCAAGTGAATAAGTAAAACTACTAATCATGAAGCGAATACCTATTCTTTTCCTTTTGTGCACATTATTTAATGAAGAACTACAAAGATTGAAACTGTGATATGTAGGAAAAACTGGATAAAGCTATATGTATAAAAAGACTGGGAGACAATGGATACCTTATACCATCTGGCTCAATATTTGTAAAAAATGTCAATCAAATCAGTAATTTATTGCATTGCTAATTTGCACTTTGCAAAAGGGACTTAGCACATCATGAAAACATTTGCATCCGTACTAGGGCTGATAGGAGTGGCATTTACATATTCACACACTGCTTGTTCAGTGCTCTATTTGCATACATTTCTTTAAAGATGGCAATTAGAAGCATTCTAAAAAAAATCTCTTGCCCAGGTTAGTAAAAATATTTTTTCTTCTAGGTGTATTGTGAAAGCCCAATGAAGGGAAGAAATGAAGAGAAGATGTTAGATGTGTATTATTTTTGTGAGAGACGTTTAGGAACAATTCAATGCAAATAAAGTTAGCCGGAGAACAAAGCATTTGTAGAGTCAAAACAATTAGAGAGGGCACACAAAAATCTTGCGACCAGAGATGTGGGCTATTTTGTCGATATTCACATCACTTATTCTTCTGCATTAGTGCAAACCCAATACAATCAAAATTATGGCATGGGGCATAGAAATTGGATTCTCGATGGAAGCTCAGGAGATTTTCATATTTCTATTATAATATGTTCCTTTGCCTACTCTAAAATTCACTGAAATGGTTCTCTGTGCTACTGGCTATACAGATTTATGATTTAGAAAAAATCTGTTTGGCAGGCTATAATATTTGTTTATCGGAAGAGAAAACGTCAGTTAAATGCTTTATTTTCAAAATATTTTCACTGCGCTATAAAGAACCACTGCACTGCTGGCACACGCTTTATTTAATAGCCATGGCCTGAATGTTTAAACTATGTTAGACTCTGTGCCTTTCAATCTTAAATGAAAGGCTAATTTAAGGAATAATAAGCAGTGCTCATTGTTTTTCAAGGTCAAATGGTTCTTTTTTTAATCCATGGGTTGATACAGGAGACATCATTTACAACGAATGCGCTACAACGCATTCCATTATAACGCAGTTGTTACAACGACCGCGTTGTTACAGCACGAACCATGGTATTGCAAGTGGTTACAACAACTTGCTGTAGGGGGCAGAAGTTGTTGGCTTACAATCCAACACCTACCCTGCTGTTGCACAAACTGGAGTAGGAATAGTAAATTATAATGTTCCTAACTCCAGGGTGCCCCCTACAGCAAGTCGTTGTAATGACTTGCAATGTAATGGTTAGCGTTGTAACAAAGCGGTAGTTGTAATAACCACATTGTAATGGAATGTGTTGTAGCACATTCGTTGTAAAAAGATATATTCACGTGATACATTGTTTGCTATCACAATTCTGAAGTTGCATACCCTTTTATAATACAAATATTTTACTTGATCCACAAAGAGTAGGCATGTCTTACTCCTTTGCGACACTACTTTTTCTCCTACAATTCAACAAAACGAAAGGCAGAAGTACTATAAGAGTAAGTCACACATATTCACAGAAAAATCTGAGTGTATCATGTCCATTCTTCTTACCAATTTTAAAGGTACATCTGTTATGACCAAGAAGGAATGGGGGCTGACATGTCCATTGATCAGAGAAGCAGAACGTGCAGTGTAGAGAGATGCTTATTGTGAGAAGCTTACCCTGTATATGATGTAAACTTATGTAAGTGGACACCTTTCACCAGTTCAGACAACCCTCACGGTGATTTAAGAGGTCTTAGACAACCATAGAAAGCTCTCTAAGTGGTAGCTGTGGAGAGCAGCCTTCAGACTTAGTCCAGAAGGAGTGTAAAGCATCTTGTTTTACCAGAATGCAATCTTATAGTATAGACTAAGGAAAAAGAACCACACAAAGTATTTATTAAAGTATGTATTTATTATGTAATACACACTAACATGTTAAAATATCTCCTACCCGGAGATATGCACAATGCACACAATAATTTAGCAAAGAAACACGGTAAATAGCTCGAAATACACAGTGACCGAGGGGAGGGGGACCAAACCATACACTAAGAAAGTGATATAAGAACCACGACTCGGGTCAAGACAATGTCGAGAGGGAGTAGAAGTGCAGGGACCCCAAGAAACCACCCAAGGTGAGTAGATAGGGACCCCATGGAGAATGTGTGCAGTGTGGGAACACAACCGCATGCTTCGTACAACTCTACGTGGAAGTCGCAGTCGGATTTTTAAAGATTAAGGACTCTTCCCAGTGAACCCTGAAGAAACCCTGTGGAAGACAGAAGGTTGGAGAGCCACCCCACCCGTGGATACCCCAGTACCCAAGTTACCTATACCAGGGAAGTTGGGTCCCTACTTGTGAAGTGTTATTCAAACCCGCAGTTGAGCCCAATGAAGGACTTCAGGAAAGTGCCACTGTTGCAGAAGGAGAAAGTGTCTGGTGGAATCCAAAGGTGGATTCTAGATGAGAGGTTCTTTCAAGCAGAGGGGACAGAGTCTATGTCACTCAGGAGTGACCAGGAAACTTGGAAGACAAATGCCCTCAGATGTCGGGTGTTGCAGGATGGGTGATGAGGACCGTCACTCTGAATCTGTGAGGACCAGGAGATGCTGAGGAGGACCAAGAGCCATGCACGAGCTTTCCCACGAAGGATGTCAAGTGCTGTGGGGTTGGCAGGACCACCAACAAGCTTTGGCAAATGCAACCAACTCAGGCATCAAAGAAGGAGCAACGTCAGACCAGCAAGGTCCCAGGGACTCACGAAGAGCAGGGGAGTCAGGGCAGGCCCCGAATAATCAGGGGAGCCCAAAAGAAAAACGGTAACCCTCAAGTGGAACCACAGGCTAGAGGCACTGGAGTCGTGAGAGGACGTCAAGCAGCTCACCAAGAGATGCAGGCCACAATGCACACAATGTGGTGTAGCTGAAGATTCTGGTCACTGGAGGTGCTCGAGGTTGGGGCTACTAGGAGCCTGAATATATTCTGGGAAAGAAGTCAACAAGCCTTTGCAACTGTAAGTGGATGCATTGCACAGGGGTTCGGTTATTGCAACCCCCACGAGGGACACTGGCCTCAAACTTGGTGAGAAGGCAGGACAGGCCTCTGGAGCTGTGGAAAACCATCACCTGTTTTGCAGAGCCTTTGGAGTCAGGTGGAGCTCAGGATCAGCAGACCGGTCTACTGAGTTGCGGTGCCTGCGAATGCAGGGAAGTGACTCCTTCACTCCAAGGGACACTTCAAGTGTCTTTGATGCTTAACAGGCCTCAGAAGGTTCCTGTATGATGCACATGCACAGACGATGCAGTGGACTGGAAGGGAGATGAAGTCAGGCCCAAACATAGTTGTGTGAAGTCCAGAGTGCCCAAACTGTAGAAGAGCAGTGGAGTCTGATCTGAATCTTATCCAACAACAAATCTAGAGACATACAACGAGGTAAGCCCTTAAGTACCCTTGGGGAAAGGCTTGGGAAGATGCAGGGTGCTTTCGCAGGGGACGGTCTGGACACGGGGGAGGTTACTCCAATGTCCTTTGTCCAGTTTCGCACCAGAGGGTGAGCCAATGGCTCCCAGGACTGGTTTGAACTGGACTATGCACAGGGACACCAAATATGCCCCTCATGCAGACTCGGTGGCACTGGCAAGTGCACCCACCCCAATACCTAAATCCTGTCTGGGAGGTGTTCACACCTCCCTGTGACAGGATGCCTATTGTTCTGCCTTCCCCTGCTCAAGCTTGGCTAAGCAGCAGGAGGTAAGAATCGTGTCTCTGGTTCGCAGCCACCATTTTGTGCTGTCCCGGTCAAGAAGGCTGGTACCGGGAAAACTGAGAGCCTAACAAAGAGCTCTCCCAGTGCTTGGAATCATACCTCCCACAATGTTTACGGTGTGGGGGTATGATTTCAAAATGTTTGATACCAAACATGATAGGATTCATTGCAGCCATTTTCGAGATGGTCATTGCATAATTACGCGGTGCCCCTCTATATCGTATATGGCTGCTTCACTGACAACCAGGGAGAATGGACTCAGTAGGCTGCAGGGGTGTCCTGCTCATGCAGGGGCACCCTCTCACTTAGAACCAAGCACCCTTACTTCAGGATTGAAAAGGCCTGTTATAGTGGTGACCTATAGTTTTTAAGTGCAGTGACCCTAGATACAGGAAACCAATAGCTTTAGTAAGTGGTGCTAGTACCAGCTTACACATGCAACAATGGCAGGCCTGCGGATCCATTTTGAATGGTCTCTCCTGGGTGGCATAATACATGCTTCAGCCCATGGGAGACCTCTGGGGTACCTATTCTTTGGGTACCTTAGCACCATATACTGGGACTTATAAGGGTACCCCAGTATCAATTGTTGGATGTACCTAAGTCCTGAACACAACAGTTAGGGAGAAAGCAGATAGACTGGGGTCTTTATTAGCAGGAGCCCAGTCAGACTAGTCAAATACAGCTTAGAATCAGGCAAAAAGTGGGGGTAACCATAGATCCTACTTTCCTACACTTATCTTCTCTTGTCAGGAGTGTGTTGATTTTGTCCTCATGATGACTGCAAGTTTATTTTAAAAAAGTGGTAATTCATGTGTAGGTCAGTAATCATTGACCAACATCGTGGTGTGTCACTTCTTTTAAATGAAACCCATGCTGGAGGCCTGTGACTGCCTGCTGGTTGAAACACAAGATTGGCGTTAAGGAACCTGAATAATCGAATGCCTGGCTCTAGTGCTTTAAGGGGATGGAAAAACTGAGGGGCGTGTTCAATGCAATTAAGGGTGTGGTTTAATAACACGTGACCTAAGAATCTGTGCTGAGCATCGTGGGCCGCCCAACTGGTAATTTGCTGCTTCTGTCATTGCATCAAGATATATAATACAACAAGTAACATTACACCTAGAACAAGCCAGGTCTATTGGCTCTGTCAATGGTTGTTAGTTGCATAAGAAATAAGCAACAACTTAGCTATAGAATATAGAAAATGCATCAGTTCTGAAATTATAACTCTAAAGAACTATAGAGACTCTATTTGAAGTTACACCAAAGGCAGTGAAGGGTGGCACTACTGCAGAGTTAAGAATTTTTATTTGCAGCAGTTTAGGGCCCCGCCTCAGTACCTACTTTTTAGAACTGCTGGCAAGTCCTGGCCCACTTAAAACCCTGCCTGACTCTCAAATTGATGCTTATGTGCTGCTTCCTGTCTCACACTCCCGCCACATAATTGTCTCCAATACCTCCCAACACAGTGTATCTGCCACAACCACCAGCCATCAGACCGACTACTTTTCCTGGCTCCATTGATTGGCAAACCATGAGCAGCAACCTTCAAGATTGTGCCACCTGCTCCTAGCAAGTTGCCTGGAGTAGCATAATTAACAACAAGCATTTGCAATGCAATCGGTCTCGCCTTTGGGACCTTATAAATGTTTAGCCAGAGCTATTGGCTCTGCTAATGCACAAGTGTGGTCACAGAAAAGTTGTGTTTCAACAACAAACAAGCATTTACAATGCAATAGGTCTCGCATTTACTAGAGTTTGAGCTATTGGCATTGGAAATGACAATGCCTTTTATTTGTATGTTTCAAAAACCAACACATGCAACAGTTGGTGTTGTTGCACCAAGGATATTGTGCTGCATAACTAAATATTTCTAAGGTCCCAAATGCGAGACCTATTGGCTATGCTTGTCCACCTGTGTCATAACATGTATATTTCCACAACGGCCGTGTTTTTATTTTAGGGACGAGCAGGAGATTAGCAATTCCAGATCCCATCGCCCTGGCTGGTCTGTACCTTTGAACTCAGGTCTTGGGACACTGTAGCAAGGGTCCTTTTGCCGTACTGCCTTTAAGTTATACAGAGCACTACGAATTGGATAACTGAATCAGTGTAAAGCCTTAAGAACAGCCTGAGTGTATTACTTGGGCATGAATGTGAGATGTGCTATCATCTATGGCCACGAAAGCTGTGCTGTCTGTTAGGGCAGACTCCTATAAGCCTTATGCAGAATATGTGCCACACAGAAGCATGCAAAAAAGGGAAATGTGGGTCTGATGTGTGGAGGGGCATATGCAAGGTCTACCTCACCTCCCCACCCCGGCACAACTCATGTTAATGCAATTTATACAGCGCGAATACCCAAGGGTGTCTTGGTGCTAGCTGAAACCGGAGCTTAAAACTAGAACACTCTAATTATTGATAAAAATCCTAGTTGTTAAAAAGCCATGTTTTAAGTTCTTTCCTGGACTGGAGCAGGGAGGGGATGTTCCTGGTATGAGGCAAGAGACTGTTCTATAGTACCAGTAACAAATACCAGTTTGACTTCCTACTTCTGGGGATTGTATTTGATCCTACAGAGCGCAGGGGTCTGTTGGGACAATACCACTGAAAGATGTGACTCAGAAGTTCAGGACCTGTATTGTGCAGATATCAGTCAACCATCTTTGTACACCTCTAGGCCAACTAACCTAGGTGAAAGTTCTGTGCCCCTCACCGATTTGTGCAAAAGGGTGGTCATAATTTGAAGTTATATCACAGGTGTTTGTAGTACAGTGGGGGCCCGTCTATGTCAGGTTATATATTTGATAAGAATAATTGTACTAGCAATGTATTGATCGTTAGGCGAGTCTTCCTGCAGGGATGCCTACAATACAAGATGCCCACGAGTCAAGAACACACAAAACGAAAAGTGAGCCGAAACATCAGGCCTTCATCTCCCAAAGCTTCACACAGCCTTCTGCATACCCAGCACACTGCCTGTTTGCCATTTATCAGATCCCGCACCTCATGCTTCGATAGAATCCCTGCATCTTTAATGATATTGGTGCAAAGTGCAGAGGGGAGTGGAGAAGGGTGACAGGGAGGCGAGTCAAGGGATACACTGGAGGGCTGAGGGGAAACAGGAGCGGAGGAGAGCATGGGACGAGGCGGAGAGAGGTAGAGCGGAGGAGAGCAGAGGACGAGGCGGAGAGAGGAAGACGGAAACTAGGGATTGGGTGGGGGTGGGGGCGGGAGGGTTTAAAACCGAAAGAAGTGAAATAAACGTAACAGATTTAAAAAGCAAAGACAAGAGGATAGCTGTAAAGACCAGGGTGTATTGAGAATCGAGGGAAAATGCAAGCAAGATAGGGACAGAAAGAGAGACAGGATAAATAAAAACAGACTTTAGAAAGTAAAGAGAAGAAAGGGACACATTAGAGGAGGCCCTGAAAAAAATATGATTTCCGCTGCCAGAGTGCGCTGTTCATTGACGATGAACCCCATGGGGTGACTGGGAGCAGAATCGCCGACAGGCTGCGGGAGGAGGGAGCGGGCGGGCAGCGTTGACTGTTAAACGCAGGGATATTATTGGAGAAGCGGTGCCTGAAAGACGAAGTAATGGTGGGAAGCGACCATAAAGAACGCCTATGGCTGACGGTCGCTGTAGATTGACAATTTAATCTAACATGCATCAAGGGGATACATCTGTGCAGGGACCGACAAATCCCACCGTATTGATGTGAAAAACGCGTTGCACAAGCATATTTGTAAGTACATTAAAACAGGACACGTAGAGCTACTGATTGAGCAAAAAAAGAAGAGACTGGAGCAGACCAAATATTGAAGGAGGAGGAGATAAAAGTAAAATAAACGTACAGAAATAAAGGTATACAATCTAGAGAAAGCAAGGAGCGCGGATAAGAGAGGCAAAAGACACAGGGCGGGACAATTAATGGAAGAGCAATTGCGAACTGGAGAGGACGACATGGTGGGCCCGGCACAATCGGTGACCTGAAAGGCAACTGTGTAAATGAGCGGTTTCGGATAATAGCCTGCCGTGGCTCAAGGGTACACTGAACTTTCCACCAAACTCTGGAAAGAATCCAGCCGAGCTATCGAAGAACTAGGTGATAGTGGCGTAAACATGCAAAACATTGCGAGGTGCACACAAAGTTACCGGGTGTTTTCTAATTGTGCCAAGACGCTAGGTGACGCTACGCGCTTGGGATTTAAACTTGCAAATACAGCAAGGTACTCGCAATCTTACCGGATTGCTTTCTCGTGTTTCCTAACTCGAGACTGATCGTCGGTGAAACGCACCCATTTAAACATTTTACTGATGCATTAAAGAGTAATGTTCTAAGACTTTGTGCAATAAAGTTACAATTGAAAACAAGCCCGTCGGAGCGTGGCGCGCGCGCTTGTGGGCGGGGGAGTGGACCCTTTGAAGTGCTCCCAAAAGGCGGATTGCATGGCGGCACGATGCGCATGATTGTGCGCGTGCTAGCCATGCAATCCGCTTTTTGGGAGCACTTTTCAAACCCCCTTACAATAGTCTCACTATGCGATCGCTTACGCGATAGCAAGGTCGAGACCTAAAAAGGCATGGACTAGGAGACTGGCACTGCATTCCATTTTTGTTAGATTCAGTTAATCTAACTCTTTAATGAATGCAGCATTTTCCTACCAATCCCTGTTCCTGGAAAGGCTTTTAGGGCTCTTTCCACTTTTCACTACCAACGACCCCTGGATTCAGTCATTTTCAAAAAATTCATCTAGGTGCTCCTAACACACACCAAAAATCTTGAGAACATTTAGTAAAAGGACTGCAAGCCACATGCTCCCATAGAATGTTAAAATTATGAAAATGTCTCATATAAGCAATCTGAAACCTTAGCGACTATGAGTGTACTGACGTTCAGTTGTACTAGAGAAAAAAGATCTGCCCTGCACCTGATATAGTAAGCATAGTAGGTATTGGGTATAGAGCACTGTGCAGCCTAAAACACGCTGCAGTGAAGAGTATTAGTCACACAAAGCAAGCATGCTGCAGTGTAATGCATTAGGCGCTATAAAAAATTAAATGTGTGTCAGAGAGGGGTTATGGAGACATGAAAGGCACTGTCGGAGAGTGGTAAAGTGGGAATTCAGGGAGGAGGTCGTCATGGCTTGGGCGCTAAAAAAGAGAGACGCACCAGGTGCCCCCAGCACTAAATACAGCCCATCTATAAACGACAGCATACTACCACATCATGTTTTGCTAATATAGTTGTGACCGTGTGCTCCAAAATGCACTCCCTTACTGCTCTCCTGCTGAATGAGCATACCGCTGGGCTGCACTGGAGACACAACAGTGAGAAGAAATAAAGGACACACTAAATCTCAGTTACAACCCTTCTGTGACAAAGTTTAATTCAACATATTCTTGTCTATATATTCCCCAGCAACTAAAGAAAGAAAACGTCCAAAAACAGTGGAAGCCTATTAGGCCAAATCAGTAGCTGCCACAATAAACCAATGTATACAACTATTGCACAGCGATGATGATTGGTGTTAAAACCATGATGTTGAAGGAGCTTAGGCCAATCAGAGACCAGGAGACTACTTTAGGAAGCAACGTTTGGTTACATGGATGTAAATCTATTTCTAGAATATAACTGTTATATTTTACCTGTTGCCTGCCAGTACTGTGTAAGGTCCCGCGGTCCCGCGATCCTGTGAGGAGGGAACCTCAACCCCCAGCATTCCACGTGGCACTCTCACCACCAACGCCATTCCAACGTGCCAGGAGGCGCTTACATCGCGACCCGGGCTCCCACAGTGCGGGAGCTCAACTTTACCTGTTGCCTGCCAGCACTCTGTTCGGTCCCGCGGTCCTGCGATCCTGTGAGGAGGGAACCTCAACCCTCAGCATTTCACATGGTGCACTCGCCGCCAATGCCATTCCAACGCCCCAGGAGGCGCTTAAATTGCAGCCAGGGCTCATGCAGCGCGGCCCACGTACGGGCCTGCCTGGCCCAAGGTCAGGCCCGTCTGCGCCCGTCAGAGCCCGGATGAGGCTTGGCTGGGCCACCCCTCCTTTAAGTGTCATCCACCAAGTTTGCTGAGGTGAACTGAATTTAATCAATTTAATCAATAACATTAAGTGCTGATATATATACATATATATACATTATGTGGAACCGCACTGATATACTAAGTTCCCGACTCTCCACTAGCATAGACAGTATATTAGAAAGGGCAGTCAACATTGTTGCTAAAGAGATTGAGCTAACTGAGAGGCGTCTGTCCCTGGGAATGGTGGTACCACAGTCTGGATTTTTGGCAGGGGTGGCCCAAGGCAATTATGTTGGTTCCTCTTTGATGCCTAGTACACAGACCTGCGTTATGAGCGACCCATCTTTCTTAAAGAAGTAGTCACAATAACGAGGACAATGAGGAATCATCTATTGTAGTCTGCAATGGTGAAAGTGCACTTAACACGGACGCACCCACGATCCCTGTAACTTTAGGGGCAAATAGGAAAAGAAAAGTGGCTAAACCTATCAGCCCTAAGAGGAAACAACCCCCTCATGTTAACCAACCTTGTACTGCCCTGAGTTCATAGATACAGGGCCCCCCACCTTCTCAGAATGTAGAGATTGTTGAGCCGACTGACAATTGTATAACAGCTGAGACATCAAATCGTTCTATCTGTACCCAGACTGACACCACAGTAGCTTCTTCTATCTGCAGCAGACTTGGTGACACCTCAACTGACATCATTGTGGACACGGTATGTGAGTGTATCAAAGAACTTGTGGATAAGAACTTTACCACACTTTGGAAGCGTTTAGATAGTTTGGAGACTTTGTCAAATAGATTAAGCACACACATTAACACTCCCAACATGGGGTGAACTCTAGCCTGCAGGCCATCAGCACACCTAATACTAGTCAGCAGTCACAGGCACTGGCACCAACGTCAAACCCCTCTATTTTGTGCCTGTGATAGTTGCAGTAAAGTCAAGTAATGTTTTTTATTTAAACCCATTGCTGCCCAGAATAATTCATCCAATACTGGACCTACTAGTAGTCTACCCATTATATCCCACATACGCCTTCAGCTTCATGTGCCGTTTCTGTGAGCACCTCAAAAAGAGCTAACCCAGGGGGCAGCGGGCAAGGCGAGGGTGCCTCAAATCCCGTGAGTATGGTAACCACCGTGGCTAGCGGGGAAGTTCTTAGTCGACCTCTGGCAGCATGTCCCTATGTTTTAGTCTTAGCAGGCGTACCTCCTCTGAGAAAAAAACAGGTAGAGACTTGGGACCAATTGTGAAATAAAAGCGTTGACTGGCTTGTAAAACACAAAGGGTTTTGGTTGCCAAATACTAGTGACATCATAATGCTACGTAGGGTAGGGTGGGTTGGTATCTCCCCAAAGAATATCGAGGGAGATTGCATAGTCATTAACTTTCGACACCCGTCGCTGGTAAAATCTTTATTGATGGCACAGGAGTTTAACACTACCAACCCAACCCTCATCTGGTCACTGCCTTTGGGCTATTTCTATAAGCCAACCCTGGGGCTAAAAACAAATGACGCTTCCTCCCAAATTGCGTATAATTGGTTTTCTACTTTGTCTGGCTTAGATAGCCAGGATTGACTGGCACCTTCTTTAACACCAGATGAGACTATTTCTACTCCAATCACGCCCATGCCTTTAGGTCATGATATTTTTGTTACCCCTGATATCATCCCAAATTTGATCATACTAAGCTGGAATGTCACCGGCTTAGCATCTAAAATAAATTATGAAGATTGGATAAACATAGTCCAAAAACATGATATCCTTATGTTGCAAGAAACTTGGGCAACACAGGATTTACACTTAGAAGGGTTTGAATGTTTTAATGCCATTGTTCCTGTTCCCAAGGTTGGCCGTCCATTTGGCAGACTTTCAATATGGATCAATATCTCCGCAGGTGGCAGTGCTAAGGCTCTCGTCACAGACAACGACAATTTTCAGGCTCTGATTTACACACGGGGGCTTCCGTTTGTTTTATCAATTTTTATAATAACGATTTCCATGCTTCCCCAAATATGAATTTCATCAAACTGTTTAATTTTATTTCTAGCTTACAAAGCCAAAAGGCATACTATAATTTAGCTGGCATCTGCCTAGCTGGGGATTTTAATGCTAGGATTTCTAGGGAAAATGAATTAGTCATGGACTCTTTGGTCAATATGCCCTCATGTAACAGGGGTATAGAATTTCTGGATTATCTGTCTAACCATAACTTAACAAATGTAATGGAAATCGCGGCTGTACCTCATAAAGATAAGCATACTGTGCCAACATACAGAGGTTGAGGTTGCGCTTCTACCATTGATTATGTTATTATATCCGCCTCCTTAAAAGATTGTTTATTAAAGGCTGAGGTCATACCAACTGTTCAGGGCGACCACAACCCCATTGTAACAACGATAAGAATCGCCACTAGGCTGGAATTTGCCAAAGAGTGTGGAGCTATTAATTTAGCATCCTCTACTGACAGTTTAAGATTGATTTGGCGAGGTGTTGATAACAATGACCAATTTTTTAGAATGATAAAAGCACACCCACTACTTATGGACATCTGTTTATCATCAATTGATTAGAAACCTGAGACAATTAATGCCTTCAATATTCTCTGTTAGGGTATCAAACAAATGATTTCTAGGCCTACAGTGGAATCAAACCAGGGACCAAGATGGTTTAATAGCGCCTTCTCCCGAGAAAATAGAGAGCTTCCTAAGGCACTGACAATGAAACCAAGGGATGCAACCCTTGTTAAATCTTTGAGCCACCAATATAAACACATATCAAGGCAACGAAAAGATGAGATTTTAAAAGAGCGATGGGACAATCTTGCATGTGCTGCCAGATTCAAAAATGGGAATGGCTTTTGGGCAGCAGTCAAAGACATGAGATCTATGGGCCACACACTAACCCCCATAAGTTGTAATATAACTAGCGAAGTTTCGAGGATTCAGATATCCGTGTCAGAAGTAGAGGATGCCATCCACCAAAGTCTGGGCAATAAGGCTCCTGGTCCCGATGGGCTTCTCATCGATCTCATCAAACATAAACCAGAGTTTTGAGTGCCCCTTTTACTAAATGTTTTTAATAATTTATCTAACGCTTCAATTCTGAGCACATGGTCTACCAGCATT
This sequence comes from Triturus cristatus, assembly GCF_964204655.1. NCBI lineage: Eukaryota > Metazoa > Chordata > Amphibia > Caudata > Salamandridae > Triturus > Triturus cristatus. Next base: position 672,763,998 of record NC_140591.1, on the reverse strand, counting down.
ATCGTTCCTATTTTTAAAAAGGTGACTGATCCAAGCCCAGCTGCTATAGACCGATCTGCCTGATTGATAATACATTGAAAATTCTTGGGAGGATCCTTTTTAATAAGATCAGATCTTGGGCTGAGGAGGAACATATTTTAAATTTGTGCTAGTTAGGTTTTAGAAGAAAAATGGGCACAGTGGAACAGTGCCTAAACCTTAACTTGATTACGGGCAAATACTCTATAGCCCGGAAATCTCCCATATATTTGGCTTTTATAGATCTCACCTCAGCCTTTGATTTTGTTAATAGGTCATGCCTATGGTCGATTCTTTTAAAATATGGGTTGGACGAGGTTTTAGTTCTCTTTCTAGCTCATTTGCACAGGGACCTGAAAGCCCGTGTGAGGATCAGTAAGGCTGGGGAGTTCTCACAGGACATCAATATTGGTAAAGGGGTCAGGCAGGGGTGTGTACTGGCCCCTCTCCTATTTATTTTATATATCAATGACCTACATAATTCATTGATCAAACTTACTCATGATGTTCCTAGAATCAATTGCAATACACTCACCGCCCTACTGTACGCAGATGACGCGGTGCTAATGGGCCGCAATTTAGTCTGGGGTTTTGTATATTTTATGGCTGGCCTAGATCTCTGTACTAATTTAAAAAATCTTTTTAATGGCTTGTGGCCCAAAAAGCACCTTATTAACACAATCTCCATGGGCTCCGAATGTTTACATTGCACTTGCACTTTCCCCTACCTGGGGTTGGTATTCGCAGCTAACGGTTCTTGGGCCGATCATGTGGCACATAGCAGGAGTACGTTTTTAAAAGCCACCAACTCAATTCTGTGCCTCCCACAACCAAAAAAAGCCGAGATGGTTTTATCTATTATTAAAATTTATAAATCACAGTGTATCCCCACGGCAACATACGGCGCAGAAGTTTGGGGCTTTACAAAGTGCAGTAGCATCCAAGGCGAGGAAAACAGATTTTGCCGGAAACTTTTGTGGGTCCAGATTTCTTCCTCGCAGTATGTCTGCCACACGGAATTAAAATTGCCATACATCGAAGATTATATTAGGGCTCGTCCAGCCATATTCTGGTTTAAAATTTGGCAAAATCTGGCAGCGACCCTTACTAGAGATATAATAGTTGATTTCCTTAAATGCGAAAAGGCCAGAGACATACCATGGCTTGCCGCTGTAAGGGAGAGCCTGAACAGTGTGAACCTTGAACATATCTTTTTAAACCCAAATGATATGGAGGGTATAAACAAAACATTTCTCCAAGAGGCTCTATATGAACAGTACAACAATGAAAGATATGAAAAAGAGCTTTCTAAATCCTCTGTTGCAAGGTATATGTCCCTAGCGGACGCATTTTATTCATCACCATACCTGCCATCTAGCAATCTTTTAAATAATATAGGTAGTTGGGAAAGAGGTTTGCTTTTTCGCCTAAAGGCAGGCACTTTGAAATGTTTGCTTTGCTTTCTCCTGGGGTTCAGTGCAAACCTTGATCAAATGCCTTGCCCCTGTGACAACCGCAGTAACCAGTCAATGTTACACTTTCTATTCTTTTTTAACTTTTATCAAAAATATACAACATTTTTGATTCCTTTTTTTAATGTAACTTCCATGACTAATTATAAAGTAGCCGACATGGAAAGTCTCAAATTGGTGGATGACTTGGTTTTTCATGTGGGATCCTTTTTGAAAGTGGCAGTTCACTCATGTGCTTCAATGAGCACCCACTGATAGCTGTTTTCCACTATTTAAATTTACTAACTCTGACGATCAGTAAAATAGCTGGATTTTTGTGTTTATTTAACTATTTACTTTTGTATTTGTTCTGACAGCTTTCATGTTTATCCTATATGTGTTTCTTTTTTATTTATTTTAGATTTTTGTATTGCCATTTACTTGATTACACTTTACAGATTGTTGTATCATTATGCTGCTTTTTGAAATGTGCTAACAGGTCCTTATTTGGATATTGTTTTTTATGATGTTGCTGCTTTTTATATTTGTGCATCTTTTATAGTTTTATGTATTTTATAGCTGGTTTTGGTCTGTGCTTTTATGGATATATTTGTATCCGAATAAAGATTAATTGAATAGAATTAAATATAATTTTTAAAGCTGAATTCCCAAAGAGTTTTGAGGACAGTAAAAGGGTTACTTTTATGCTTCACTGTGTCCTCCATCAAGTCCCATTCGTGCTTCAGTAGATATAAACACCTTGCACTGCATGATAAATTTACAGTTAGTTTTAAAAATGTAGATTCTTTGGTCTCAAATATAGATCTTGGTGAATTAGGACAAATATCTACCCATATGTTCATCCTTGTGACAGAAGCCACAACAAAAGCCCAGCTAGCCACACTCCTCTGTTTGGCTGAGGCTAACCCCAGAGAACCACCAAAGCCAATGGAAAGAAAACAAAATTAACTCATCACTGTGCGAATTCGCTCAGTTGTCCAAGGTGGATGATTGCTTTTCTGGTATATACAACAAGTACATACACACGGATGTGACATCATATGAAAATACCGTGTTGCAAACAGTATTGCAAACCGGTGAGATGGTCAATATGCTATCTATTCTTAAGAACTGTATGTTATGCATCATTTCTTTTCTACTGATTAGTAAAAAAAATAAACAAGGTAGGTAACATCATCTTTGCTGCTGGCGCAAATAATTTTCATGGATGTCATTGTTGTACCTAATTTCATCACCTCGGACCATGCGAATATTGCTTTGCCTACTATGAACAGACATTTTGCATGTGCTTAGAAGGTTTGTTTTTCATCACTCTACAGTCGGAAAGAAAACATGTTATCCATATTTACTAATTTTGGCGCATTTGTTTTTTTTTTATACTAAAAGGGAGTCAACCGTGAGTGATCCATATTGTTCAGGCATGCGCCTAGATCATATGCCTACAACAACAAAGTCTAAATCGCTGGTCTTCTGTTTTGATGTAGACGCCGGGCTCCACATTCTACTTCACCACATCAGGTCTCACAAATTTCAAAGAAAACATTTACCTCTCGCAAATCTCTTTCCCAGCCAGAGATTTGAAACAAAGAGCGGCAGGAGAACGCTTCCAAATGAAACGTGAACTCTGAGTGTACTCTGGCACCCATCCAGGATTCAGGGAGGACTTCCAGCAAGAGCAATGGCCAACAAACAGAGAGAGGGTAAACAGAAGAAGCGCACAGTTGCGAGGTGGACAGAATCAAATTTTCCACTGATCCGAGCAGGGCACTAGCACAAGAAGCTTTTATCTGCTCTAGCGCACCTTTAAAGCAACCTGTGTCCAGAAAGCTTCTTCAGTACAAAATGCCATGACGGTAAAAAAGGTACAAATTCGCCATGCGCTGCCTGACCAACGTCCCTCATTGCTTAAGGAAACCCGGAAGAGCGACAGGTAAACGCCTTGCCGAGCTGCTGCAAGCCTGCGTGCAGAATGAGAACCAGACGTGCCCCGACAAGTCATGGGAGAAGAGGTGGAGGACATGACACCACACTTTAATCGCATATGTTGATGTTACGAAAGCGGGAGCCCTACTGTGAGAGGAGGAATAATATTGAGCATGACAGGCCTCCATTGTTGAAACCAAAGCACGGCATGCCCACCGCTTTTAAAAATATTTGAAATACAATTGGTCTCGCATTTAAATGCGAGACCCTATGGCATTGGATTCAAAGTGGCCGCCATTGTCACGGCTGCTTCAAAAGAGTAAGCGCGCATGGCACGCTGAATGTAAGCAAAGCAAGTGGTCGTGCTTGCAGTAGGAGAAACTCATTAATGAAAATAGAACACGTACAGTGTAACAATCAAGGAAAGGGGCCAGTAGCCATGGGACGTCACCAATGACTACAAGGCGGTACTAAAGAGGGACTAACAAGCTAATTACAAAATCAGAAGCCAGCATTTATGAAGGACAAAGACACAAACCAATGAAAAAAATGGGCAGGGAAGTGGGCGGGGCTTCTCTCCCTTACTGAACTACAACAGATGATCGCCAGAGCAGCCTTGAGCGCTGGCTCAGGCTCAACCTAAAAACATTGTTGTTATTCATTTATCTTCAACAGCTAACAACCATTGACAAAGCCAATAGTCCTGGCTGTGTTTTAGGTGTAAGCCAGTTGTTGGGCTATAAATATGGATTCAATACCAGAAAGCTTAAAAAAGAACCAAAATTCTGGTCAGGTGGCACAGCAGCCGCGGTCGGTAGAAGGAGTGACTGCAGGGCGGTGACGTGGGGAGGGGGAGGTGCAGGGTGGGGTGTAGTAAACTATGGATTACGGAGGTTTACAGGTAAGTTAACATATACATTTTTTAAACGAATTTTGTTGCGTGCACTGCATCCCCAAATGCGATGCTGTGCACGCAACGAAATTTGTTTTATTAATGTATATGTAAACTTACCTGTAAACCTCCGTAATCCATAGTTTACTACCCCACACCCTGCCCCTCCCCCTCCCCACGTCACCGCCCTGCACATACTCCTACTACCGACCGCGGCTGTGGCACAGTATGGGAATCACAGAAAACTAGTTTATGTGTTAAAGTTGTGCCCTTGATTACATAGGCCATGGTCCTTTGGAAGACCCCCACCCTCTTTTTCCAACCCTCTTAAAGCTTAAAGCCCTGACTGTCAGACGCTGCTTTTCTTAAGTCCACCTCCTTTCTGCTGCCACAATTTGACCTCCAATTTATAGCATCTCTAAAAAAAAAAAAATTCTAGCACTTGGAATGTGTGAGTTTTCTGTACTACTGTGTTTGTGTGCAACACTTGTAACTTCCACTCTGTGGGATGAGCTGTTGTGCTCCATACTGCTGTCTTGTAGTTTTTAGACAACACTCCTTGGGAAGGTAGCAGAAGGAGCAGAAGGAGGAGAAGGCACAGTTTAAATTGTACCACAAAGAGGACTCTTTTTACAGTTACAGACAGGGATTTAGGAAGGACGGATCTCTCTTGGTTTATGACTGGTAGTAATTAAAAACAGACATTGAAAGGAGTCCCTATCGGGCCCTGTCTGTTTTTAAGTCACCAGTTGTTCAAACAGACAAATTGTTAATTAAAGTAGTGCCCACCATACTTTCCTTTGATATGATCTCAGTTCCAGCCCGATTGCCTCAAGCTGGAATACATGAGTGTCTCACCTTAAAAACTATCCCTCAATGAATATAACACTCCTTCCTGCTCCATCTCTCAGGTGAGCAAGTTTACAAAATGCTTCCTGTTCCTTGCTGGTAAAATGGAGGAGAGATGCGGCGCGACAATGGAGAGATGTGGCATAGAGGCAAGTTTAATTTTTCTTTTATTTACAACCCTCCCTCACACCCAATCTGTGTCGGCAGCCACTGCAATGCTCTCTCCCGCTTAAATGTTGTCAGAGGGCCTGACTGCCTAATAAGTATGTTTATTAATTTATAATCTGCTACCCATTCAACAAAATTCTAAAAGCCTATAAACACCATCAATCAATTTTAAAAGCAAAAGAGAAAAAAACGCTTGGTCCCAATTCACAATGATTGTTGAGTTTGCTGTGTGAATAATCTTGACTTACTTTGGTATATGCATGAATGCCTGATGTAAGCCAAGAGTACTCTTGGCTTACCTCTAACTTATTCCTGGGATTCAGGAGACTAGAGGTGCAAGGGCTCATTATGAATTTGACAGTGTAGGAGCGGGAACTCACGCTCGAATACTGCCAAATGACCACTGGTGGGCGGTTTTTGTCAGTCCCACAGCAGTGCCTATAAAAAAGGCACCACAATAGGAACACCAACACAAGTTTCTGAAGGGCATGGACTGTCAAATCCATGCCCTGCAGGAACTGAGGGTGCATGCAGACAGGGGGGCACACCATGTGCCTTCCTGCATGTAACCCCTGGTGCAGAGGCAACAGGTGGTCCTGTATGGCACAGCAGCCCTGCCAAGCATATTGCGGCCTCAGGACTGCTGCAACACCACCAGGGATTGTGGATACCTGGTGGCAACAGCAGTCCCATGGTGGTCCGACTGCCCTACTTGTTATAGTATTGGATTGCCAAACTCATACTAAGGCCCTAAGTCTTTGTGAATTGGACCCAATATCCACAGTATGTTCCCCACAATGTCACTTTGTTCAAATAACTAAAAGGGGTGATTCACAAATTGCATTTTTCAGTTTCTAGATTAGTATTACAGTAGTACAATTTATTCACAGCAAAATGCAATTCATAAACCTATGAGATTACATCATCACCTCCACCTCTCCTACCTTTACAATGAAGAGATCCTCACACATGTAAGTTTCCAATTAAGGGGCCGATTACAGTGTCAATCGGAAAGCCTTCAGCTGCTAGTCAGAAGCTTTCCAACCGTGGTCGAATGCTTTCTGACTGACAAGGTTGGTTAGCAGTCTGACCACCAAATTCTAGTGTTGGTGGTTGGAGCGTGAACCTGTCAGTCATTCCGACTCTGTCCTGATCGGTTCTTGGATTCTTCCGGCTGGTCAGAACTGTACCATAATCCCCTATGGACGGCGTTTCTGCCGTCGGGTTTAGAATGTTGGTTTCCCATAGCCTTTCCATGCTGGCCTTTCCAACAGGGAAAGGCTGTGGGGGCCCCTAGCAGGGCCCCCTTGCCTCCGTGGACTACGGTTGATGGACAAGAGGGTACCTAGGATGCCCCCCTCTAAATCCATGCCCCTTGGGGTGCCTGCCACAGGATGCAGGCTTAAACACACACACCCATTTCTTTATGGGAGCCTGTGTTACGGCTGGTTCAGGGCGTAATCCGTCAGGCGGTTGGAACTGCCTACCGGAGATCAGTCAGTCCTGGAACGGAGAAGGTTGTCGGTCAGAGGCAACTCTGATCGACACCGTAATAAGTCCCTTTGTAGTGAATATTCGAATTACAAGGGAGAGTGGTTGGAAAAAAAACATGCTAGCTACTAAATAGGAGTGGTTTAGTGAGAAGTAAGAAGGGGTTTAGGGAGGACTAAGGAGTGATTTATGGGGTGTCCCCAATTATCAAGTGAAAATGATCCTGGAACAAGACAATGGGTACAATAATATTGTGATGTCAAGAATAAAATCAATTTTTATGGTGTTTACTAAAATGTTTGGTAATAATATTGTTTAAATTTTCATTGTATATATTATTGTTGCTTTATACTATATTAAGGGTAACATATTTTTATTATATTTTCTTAAAATAGTCCAATTGTTTAGAAGCCAGATGTGTGGTATGCAGGTTAATAGAGTAGGGTATAATGTTTTTTCTAACTGTGTTTTAAAAAATTAAGTAGTTTGTGTTTGATTTAGTTTTCAGTTTTTATTTATTATTTATTTTATTTTTTGCGATATATAAATTTGTATGTATGTTCCATTTTTGGTATATTGTTTTTTAATTTTGAAATGGTTTGGGAGTGTGTTGTATTTGTTTGCAGAATCAGGAGGGTTTTTTTAATATTACATGTTTTTCAATATATCTTTATTTTTTAATGTTTTAACTTTTGGAAATGAAAGTCATATTTTTAAAACATTTTCTATTTTTGTATAGGCAATTATTTGTGTTTGTCTAATTAATTTTCTTTAAAATTTTATAATGATATTTATAGTTAGATTTCTGTACAGTATTTGTAATTCCTTTTAGGCAACAATACATTGTTTAATTAGGTTTATTTTGTTATTGTAATTCAATTTAAATGTATTTTTATTTTGTAAAATGATTAAGTAAATATGATTTAATAATTTTACATTATTTTTTTTAAATGTGTTCATAAGATGTCCATTTAAAGTTTTTTTTATTTGATTTCCTAATCTAACAAAGTAATTACAAGTTAGCTGTCATTATTCTTTAGTAAGATTAATTTGCCTTTTTCAATGTTTTTCTATTTAATTTGTTTTTATTAAGTTAAATGTTATATATCTTCTCAGTAGGTATTTTCTGACATTTTAACACAATTATTTACATTTATTTTAAAATTCATTACATTTTTCAATTAAGTTTCTATTAGTTATGAATTTTACATGTATTTGTAATAAATTGTATTAGTATTTTAATTTACATATATACTTTAATTTTGGTTTTATTTTGAGTGGGTTATTGCAAGATGTTAATTTATTTATGTCTGTTTATTTTATTTCTTAATTTAATGAAGCAATTCATAGATAGTTGATTTTTTTTAAAGTAAAATTGAGTTTATCTTTTTAAACATGTTATATTTATTTTATCTTTACTACATTTAATGCAGATTTTTTTGTTGTTGATTTTGTTTTTTTATGCTGGTTTAGGATTTTTCTACTTATATGTTATAAAGCTTTGTTATTTTAAAGATATGGTTTAGATTATAGTGGGAGTTGTGAATCTACCTTTCTCAAATTCCAATCTGTTATAACGTACTTGTTGCCATTCCTGTTCCCTAGCTACGTCTTCAATTCTGCTCAGCCAGAATGAGTGCTGGAATGTGTGATGATGTCATGGATTGCATGGATTGCATGGGTGCTTGGTTATGTGTGGAAGTGTCAGTTGGTGGGTGCAGGCTGAGCAGCAGGGAGGCTGCTCCTGGTGGGGCTATACTTCCATCTACCTATCTTCTTCTACTAAACTTACCCTGGAACTAAGCTTTATTAAACCTATCCTGTGTTATACACCTGGCTAATGAACTTTCTATTTACGACACACTCCTTTTCCAATTTGGTTAATATTGGAGTGGTAATAGTAAATTTACCCCCCTCAAAGACAACCACTTTCCACAATGTGGGTTCGATTGGACTAGGAATAGTAAATCTACCAATCCCAAAATCCAACTCTTTCCCCATTGTGGGTCATATTGGAGTGGGAATGGTAACTCCACCCCCTCAACGTTCAAGGAGAGTGGTTAGATTTCAGGCCAACCAAGATAGAGTGTGGGTCGTATACAAGGACCAGGTTCATCCTAGTGGAAAAGTTGCCTTTTTGACGTCGACGGACTTCTGAGAAAGTAGACAGTAGGCTGGTGCTAACAGAAGTGGGTTTGACAATGAAAGAATCCAGCGTTGAGATGGGGACTCTGCAAATACATTGTTAGGCCGGCAAAGCTCCATAGGGAGGAGTTCAAGTTCAAAGCAATCTACAGTGTGAATACTGTAGATAGCATTTGATTCTCATGTAATATGCCTTTGGGTAAGAATGGAAAAATGTTTTTCCATGAAGTGTTATCTACAGAAAAAAGAGTTTGAGTAGTAGGGACTTTTTGACTTCATATAATTTTGGAGTACTAAAACACTGCTTAGTAACTCACTGAGACAGTGATTAGCATCATCTTAGATAAATCACTAGATTAATTAGAATCATTGATAACTATCAAGCAGGTTCTAAAATATGTTTATTCCAAATTTACTAATAACCATTACAATTAAACTTTAAATATACTTTAAAAGATTTTTTTGCGCTCTCAGATCATGCCCCCACACTGAGTGGATTCTCATATTATTATTATTATGTTTCTTATATAGCGCCTGAATCGACCCCCGAAGGGGTATCTCCGCGCTTGCCTTGGGAACCCGTCCTGGCTTTTCCCTGTCAGATTGCCCCTACAGGGCATCCCCAAGGTGAAAGCCAGGCATCCCGCCGCAGGGGGGCCGTTGTGGAGATTAAGCAAGCTTAATGCCCAGAGTTGCAGAGTGTGAACCCATGATTAGGTCAGGCACCGAAGCGAGAATTATCGAGTCCATGGACATTTTGAGCTCAAGACCCTGCCGCGTCGGGAATTGAACCCTGGTCCCGGGTCTGACCTCTGCTTCAGGGTCTTCCTGCTCTAACCAGTGAGCCACACTTCTCCACGGATAACAAACTAGACATGACTAACAGTGGCAACTTTTTAAAGAAATCTTTGTCATCCTTGAACTATAGGAAAAATAATCATGTTGATGTTGAAAAAGGACATTATTACTGTGCATGTCATACTATAAATTACAAATCATATCATTTTCCCTCACTATTCCTTGAAACTGTAATTTACAAAAAGTGACACGATAATGGAAGCATAACTCCATTAAAAAAGGCAAAGCCAAAAGTGGTTGTCATCCTTGCTGGGCCTCATGATGGCATATATTCAGAACATATGCAATATGATTCTTTGAACACCTATCTCTAACACTGACAACACTTAATTTTCTAGAATTGTGGTTCAAGAAAAATGAGATAGGAGTTTGGTAGCTTCCAAGGAAATCGCTGATTGAATGTGTAATCTCTGTCTATTCAAACCTATTTTTCCAATAGACTGTGTAGTGACATGTCCTAATACTCTCTCCATCATAGAAAATGGTGGAATCTACAATATATGTTTTACCTGAAAGTGAAATCTGTCTTTTGATTTTAATGCCATCTGCTCTACATGTTTGTAGCACTAGGATTACATATGTATTGCTGCAATCCTCAATTAAAGTTGATAGAACGTCTACTCTTCAGTCTAGACATACATTATTTTGCACAGCTTTCTTTATTAATTGTCAAATGGCAATCATTTGCAATCTGTATGGTTCAATACAAAAATCACACTGAGTGAAGGTGAGTTGCTGGGTATGTTAACATTTCTGATATTCGTGTTGCCATGAGTGGCATATTCCAGACAAATCATTTATTGGCAAAATAGTCATTTTCTAGAATTCTTATAGCCATAATTAGTGAGCATCTTCTTGAGAATTTATAGTTAACGGTGTGACACCAGTACAAACATCAACACTATCATGCACGCCCATTGCAGAGTGACCAGCCTTTTTCTTGGCTCCCACAGTCCTCAGGAGAGTCGACAGTGCTCTACATAATGGTCGGTCTTGGTTTGCGTCAATTCTCTGAGTCACTGGAAGTAGCATTAACAACTCTAGTTCAATAACAGTTCACTCCAGTTGCATTGGCCAGCTGATATCCTACAATTTCTCGCGACATCTTCTGCTGTTGTCTTTTTGAATATGTTTTGTTTTGCATTGTCTACTTTCTGGCCTTCTCTTTCCTAACACACTTTCCTAATCTTACATTTGGGACAGATGGTATGTTTTTCGTAGATTTGGTATTGACCCTGGTGAGGGGCATACATACTTCTCAATTAATGATGCTCTATTATACAAGTGCTGTCTGCATTAACTTTGTGTGCATCAAAATCTACAAGGTACAACCCTGAAAGTGACATAAGTGACAGTGAAACATAAGATACCTGTTGGACTTGGCCCTTTTAGCAGGGTCAGCCCTGAACTTTTTGCCTTCCTCGCCTCTGACCCCGGTTCAACTGGAGGGTTTAGACCCTAGGTTTGAGGGCCAGGTCCGGGGTGTCCCCTCTGAGCTGGAAGCCCAGTTGCAGGATAGAACCCCTGAACTGGTGGGCGAATTGTGCAGGACACCTGCTACAGGCACCCTGAAATTTCTGGAAGGAGGTACCACTCTAAGTGGGATGGTACAGAGCCTCAAGGAGGAGGAGGACGAGGTGTGGGAAAGCCCACTCCAGTCTCCTGTCCAGCTGCCGGGTACAGGCCCGGGGCTGGTGGGTCAGTGTCAGGATGTCATACCTGACCTGACAGGAGGGAGAGCGGACAAAGGGTGCCAAGCACCTGGGGCTACTGCCCCCTGCTCTCTGATGCCACAGAGGTTTGAGAGCCCTGAGAGGCATAAGGCCTGGGTCTCATCACTGACTACTGTCAGTAGCCACTGTTGCTTGCTGTCTGTCTGTTGGGACACACCTGTGAGCAAGCTAAGGTTAGGTGCTGCACAGATGGTGTCCACAGGTGAGGAGAAGGGTTCCCCATGGGTTAGCATGATGGGCCCTGAGAGAATGGACAGAGGAACTGAAATGGGTTCAGATTAAGGTAGAACTGAAATATGCCCCTGTTGTTGTGGGCCAGGGTCCATGTTCTATCGACCAAAGCAGAGAAGCCCATCAGGGTAGTGATTGGTCTCCTTGGCGTTTTGGCTAGAAGGGGGTTGTGTTGGACTTGGCCCTTTTTGCAGGGTCATCCCTGACCTTTTGCCATCCTCCTGTCTTTTTTCTGACCAGTTTTTTTGGTTTTATGACTCTGGACACTTTACCACTGCTGAACAGTGCTAAAGTGCATATGCTCTCCTATTATAAATTGATGTATGGATTAGTGACTCCAAGATTGGCTTATTTGGTTTACCTGTCAGACCCTAGTACAATGCACTGATTGTGACCAGGGCTTGCAAATCAAATGCTGCTGGTGGGCTTGCAGCACTGCTTATGCCACCCACCGAAGCAGCTTGTAAAATGTGTCTCAGGCCTGCCATTGCAGAGCCTGTGTGCAGTCTGGTACTGCCATGTTAACTGGCCAAGTGCACCCACTTGCCAGCCCCTAAACCTTCCCTTTTCTTCATATCAGACACTCTATGGTAGGCCTAAGGGCAGGGTGCATTGTAAGTAAAAGGTAGGACATGCCCTGAGGTGTGTGGCATGTCCTGATAATGAATTACAACCATTTTCGTTTTTCACTATTACAAGGCTACCTGTTCCCCATAGGCCAGAATGGGCAGTTTGATTATAACATCGTATAATCCTAACTGATTCAGGGAACTAGGTAGAAATTTGAGTTTAGTATGCCTGAACTCAGAATGATAAAATACATCTTTTAGTGAAGTTGGTTTTAACATTCTGTGTTTGAAAATACCACTTTTAGAAAGTAGGTATTTTCTTGCCTAACTATCCAAGCCTGCCTCTGCTAGGTTGTGTATTCCATGTCTGGAGCTTGAGTGACATGGGCTAGGGGATTCCATGAGACAGGGTGAGTCAGCACAAGGCTGAATAGAGAGATTTACATGGAGAGTGGTGGGAAGAGTTGCACCTGGGTCTGAATAGGCTTGTGCCTTCCCTCCACAATGCTGGCTCCACCTCCTGTGGTGCGTCTTATGTCCCTGGCCCACACTGTCAAAGGAAAGAAGGAGTCATGTAAACAAAGTGCTCCAGAACTGGTCTGCCTTCAGAGAACAAAGAGAATATGAGTATAAAAGGGGGGACCTAGAACTCAGAACCTTAGATCACTTTTGGGAAACAAGAATAACCTTTGCTGAGGAGAGGAACCAGAGAGAAACTTAAGGGAGAGACTATCTCTAGCTGAGTGCTGTTTGGGGTATTGGCATGCAGTTGTTGCCTGACTGCCAAAGAAAGGAGAAAGGAACTTTGTGCTACTTTCATCAACTTGTAAAAGATCTCCAAGGGCTTGAAGATAGATCTTGCCTCCTGCTCAAGTCTCAGGGACAACAGACTTCACCAACCAGCTCCCCTGAATTCCCTTGCTGGGAACTTGAAGTGCCTGCTGTAGTTCTGGGCCTTCTGAGAGACTGCATGTCGCTGGGAGCTGGAAGTGTGACTCACGAAGAAGAAGCATGCCGCCGCTGCAGCCGCTGTCGTCGCATCAATGAAGAAGAGTGTCGCCGTTGTCGCTGTCGCATTGCATCGCTGAAGCGCCTCGCCGGAGAAGAGTGTTACCATCGCAGCAGATGCCGTCGCATCACCGGAGCAGCGTGTCACAACTGCAGCCGCTGTCGTCACATCACTGTAGAAGGGTGTCGCTGCTGCCGCTGTCGCATCGCATCACCGAAGTGCCCCACATCACTGGAGAAGAGTGTTGCCGTCGCAGCAGATGCCGTCGCACCACCGGAGAGGCGTGTCGCAGGGCCTGTTGCAACTCAGAAGATTAATTGAGTCGCCCCACGGCCGTCAGGCGTGCACGCATCGTTTTCGCATCAAGAAGAAGACACCATTTTGTTTCATTGCACCGGATCTTCATCACATCATGGCGCTGCTGGTCGCATCGGCACGGAAGCGCAGTAAGAAACCGACACATCCCCTCCCCACACCGAGAAGAACCGACACATCATCCTCCCCTACGCCGCAGTAGGGAACCAACGTATCACCGTTCTTGCATGTAAGGAACCGACGCATCACCTTTCCTGCAACACTTTTGTTGTATAGCGTTACGCATCCAAAGGCACATTGAACACAAGTGTCGCTTTCACCATCTTAAGAGAACTAAGCTATTTCTACCATATTTGAGTACAGTATTGTGGATTTTTGTCGTTTGTGGTCCTGTGATAAGTCTATATAAATAATTCTTATTTTTATACTACAACCTGTGTGGTGTCCTTTGTAGTGTTGTCACTATATTACTGTATGTGCTCACAAATGCTTTACACACTGCCTCTGAGATAAGCCTGTCTGCTCGTGCCAAGCTACCAAGGGGGTGAGCAGGGGTTATTTTAGGAGTGTACTCCCTTACCCTGACTAGAAGAAAGGGTCCCTATTTGGTCAAAGGCACCTACCTCTGCAAACTAGAGACCCCCAAATCTAACATTGGTGGTCAACGGTGAGGATTCTGGACTTGCATTTGTGACTGATATACAGTGATTGGTGAACACTACTAGTGAGTGCAAAACAAAACGCAACCACATACTTTTGTTAGATTGTTTTTCCCGGGATTTTCTATTTTTGCCAAGAACTGCCAAGTTTAGTCACCATGAGTAAAGCAGCATCCATCGCATCTGTTGATTTTGATTAGGAAGAGGAGAAACTAGAAAGCTACAATGTGAAACAGCTGAAGCACTTCTGCAGGAGATTTTAAGTTGCTATGACCGGTCTCTCCAAGAAGGATGAGTTCCAAAAGGTGCTGAGGGCCTGGGTGGAAGCAAGAAGCACCCCTGAGCATGTGGAGGGGGCTGAAGATGCAGAAGGGCAGCTGGAAGGGCCATTGGGTCCAGGGGGAGGAGAGCACCTTCCCCAGTAGGTAGCAGTGTTTCTGCCAAGGGCCTGTCCCCAGGAGAGCTGGAGGACAGAGAGAAGAGTAGGATACATGAGATGGAACTGACCAAGCTCACATTGAGTGGGCAGTTAGAATTGGAGTTACAAACTAGGAAATTGGCCCTAGAGGAAAAGAGGATGCAGATGGAGCATGAGTTGAGAATGAGGGAGCTTGATTTGGAGCTTGAGAGGCTTGAGGCCATGAGTGTCTCAGCCCAGCAACAAGGAATGTGTGTAGCTCAGAGTGTGAGTTTTGCTGAGTTGGAGGTGGAATCCAGCTCAGATGGTGGCAGCAATATTGAGTTATCTAGTGCTGAGGGAGTAGTGCACACACCCAAAGATGTGGCGCCTGACTTGGGGGGGGGGGTTGATATACACCAGGAGGTTCAAGGAAGTGAGGTAGATTCGGTGGTGCACAGTGTCCCTGAGATAGATTGGGGAACTGGCCCAGGGGGTCATGGCCCTAGTGGCAGGAGGGAAACTCTACTGACTTTAGATGAGAAGTCCAGGGAGAGGGGTTGCCCCATGGTTGAAGTCCTGGTGTGTGAGTGTGAAGATCGCCCAGAAGAGTGTAGGTTGAGTGACAGAGACAGTCAGATACTGTCTTGCCAATCTCAGGAGAGTGGTGTGGAGTACGTGTGCGAGGGACTGGATGGTGAGGTGAAGGATTGTTTGGTTACCCCTTGCAAGGGGCTGTGTGATCCAATTGTGGGATAGAATATTGTATGTCCCTGTTTTCCAGAGCTATGCCAACACCTGGGGGAGAGTGAGTTCTCTGACCCCAGGGAACTCACATTGGAGGCAGACCTTTTGGTGGATTAAAGAGGGTCTGAAGAGGCATTGGGGAGTGATCCTAAGAGGAGTGGTTCAGGTATCTTTTAACCCCGAGGGGTGGAAATGGTTCAGAGTAGCCCAGCTAGGTCCCGATGAAGTGGGAGGGGTGTAGGGACTCACGTCCTGCCTCAGTGGAGAAAGAGTGAGTGTGGGCTGCGTGTCCCATGGTGCCCGAAACCAAGTCTCAAGGCCTGGTTGGTTCCTTACGAGAACACCAGGTGGGGAGCCTAGTCTGTCCTGATGGGCCAACCGTTGAGGAGGTTCCCCTAGTGTCTAGTGAATTGGGAGTGTCTGTAAACAGGCCTCCATCAGTTCTGGTGTCTGGAAGTGCCACTCCTAAGTGGAGGGTGTAGAAGTCCAAAGTGATGGGTGAGAGGGGAGAAAGTCCCCAGTGGAAGAACCAGTGGGTCAGGGGCCAGCCAGAAGGGCTGAGTCACCGATGAATGACCATGGTGACATCACTTCTGTCCTGGGGGATCTACACGCACTGTCAGATGGACAGGGGTCGGGAGATCTGCGCCAGGCAGACTGTCACACGACACATGAGTTGTGTGTCACGCTGGGGGGAGCATATGTGCTCCCAATGAAGTCCTGGTGTGCCGGGCAAGTGTTCAACTGCAGGGGTTGATCCCTGGGTTGGGAAGCCAGGTTCAGGTGTTGTCTGACCTGGAGGGTGAGACAACTGTAAACAGTGTCCTGACCGGTTTGTCTTCTGGGGGTACCGCTCCTGATGGAAGGGTGCAGTACTCTGGAAGAGGGTGCAGAGGGAGGGAGTCCTCGCCTCCGACCCCGGTTCAACTGGAGGGGTTAGACCCTAGGTTTGAGGGCCAGGTTCAGGGTGTCCCCTCTGACCTGGAAACCCAGTTGCAGGATAGAACCACTGAATTGGTGGGTGAATTGTGCAGGACACCTGCTACAGGCGCCCTGACATTTCTGGAAGGGGGTACCACTCCAGGTGGGAGGCGTACAGAGCCTCAAGGAGGAGGAGGACCAGGTGTGGGAAAGCCCACTCCAGTCTCCTGTCCAGCTGCTGGGTACAGGCCAGGGGCTGGTGGGTCAGTGTCAGGATGTCATACCTGACCTGACAGGAGGGAGTGTGGACAAAGGGTGCCAAGCACCTGGGGCTACTGATCCCCGCTCTCTGATACCACAGAGGTTTGAGAGCTCTGAGAGGCATAAGGCCTGGGTCTCATCACTGACTACTGTCAGTAGCCACTGTGGCTTGCTGTCTGTCTGTTGGGACACACCTGTGAGCAAGCTAAGGTTAGGTGCTGCACAGATGGTATCCACAGGTGAGGAGAAGGGTTCCCCATGGGTTAGCATGGTGGGCCCTGAGAGTATGGAGAGAGGAACTGAAATGGGTTCAGATTGGGGTAGAACTGGAATATGCCCCTGTTGTTGCGGGCCAGGGTCCATGTTCTATCGTCCAAAGCAGAGAAACCCATCAGGGTAGTGATTGGTCTCCTCTGCGTTTTGGCTGGAAGGGTGTTGTGTTGGACTTGGCTCCTTTTACAGGGTCATCCCTGAAATTTTTGCCTTCCTCCTGTCTTTTCTCTGACCTGTTTTTCTTGGTTTTATGACTCTGGACACTTTACCACTGCTGATCAGTGCTAAAGTGCATATGCTGTCCCTATTATAAATTGGTGTATGGATTAGTGACTCCATGATTGGCTTATTTGGTTTACCTGTCAGACCCTAGTACAGTGCACTGAGTGTGCAGAGGGCTTGTAAATCAAATGCTGCTGGTGGGCTTGCAGCACTGCTTGTCTGGTACTGCCATGTTGACTGGCCAAGTGCACCCACTTGCCAGCCCCTAAACCTTCCCTTTTCTTCATATCAGACACCCTATGGTAGGCCTAAGGGCAGGGTGCATTGTAAGTAAAAGGTAGGACATGCCCTGATGTGTGTGGCATGTCCTGATAGTGAATTACAGCCATTTTCGTTTTTCACTATTGCAAGGCTACCTGTTCCCCATAGGCCAGAATAGGCAGTTTGATTATAACCTTTTATAATCCTAGCTGATTCAGGGAACTAGGTAGACATTTGAGTTTAGTATGCCTGGCATAACTTTCTCTGTTCACTTTGGGAGCTGAATAAAGGGTGCACTACCTCCCTTGTAGGTTCTATTTTCTTCTGCAGATATGTATTCAGTACAGTATTTGAAAGTAGGGAAGTTTATGAAGTGTATTCTAGGTCCACGATAAAGGATGTTTAGCCTGACCTAACTCCCATGTGAAGAAGTTATTGTTGTCTAACCACTCCCCTTCTTTCTCAAAATTAAATGTTTTCAGTCTTTTTGCTTATTTCTTCCAGTGCTGCCAGGCATAAACATTGAAGAACACTGTCTGCATTGATGTTTAGAGTCTTTAACCATCAGAATAGCTGCTCTGTTTGTGCTTAAAAATGTCTAGCATGTTACACTTTACCAACTTAGAAGGCAGGAGGCTCTGGGTAAGGGTAAGGGAAGTTCCCAGGTCTCATTCTGGCTATGAGAAACCTATCAGATGTCTTAGATTTATTGAACGTATAGTACCTATCATTGGTTACTAAAAAAGCTGCAAAGTATGAAGCCTTCTTATCCAGGAGAGCTAAACCTCCTTCTTTGCCTGTCAAATTCAGTTATTTTGAGTTGATTCTAGGCTAACGCTTGTTCCAAATAAAATTATTAATAAACGAACTAAGATTCTGGAAAAATACAATGGTTAATGAAAGTTAGATTGATGTAAAAAAGAAAATTAAAAAGGGGCAATATCTGCATTCCTACCATTGAAGTTCTTCCAATAATACAAGTTGGCAGCTTACCCACCTTCCTAGCATACTTTGAATGTTAGCAATTTGGTAGGATTAGTTCAGCATATACATATCCTTGCAGTTCTCCAATACTTTAATTCCTAGATACCTTACCAGGTCATATGATTTGATTCCTGTAGATATTGAGGCAATGAGTTGACATTGGTATTACAAAGTAATATTTGTGTTTTAGAAATATTAACCTGGTATTCTTACAGTGTTAAGAAGTGTGAAAATATGGTAAACAAGTTATCAGAAATGGTCCTTTCCAGTGGAAGGAAAAGCACCAGGTCATCAGTGTATAGTTTCACTTTTAGTGCCTCGAAAATCATTGCCTACACTTCCTTGCTCTTCCCCTTAAATAAGCTTGAGGCTCTATTACAAAAACACAGATAGAGGAGAAAGGGGGCCAGGTACCTCTGGTGATCTTCATTGGTAACAAGACTCTACCAATCAAGGCTACTGATGCTGTAGACCCCTCATAAATCAGGACTTTTGACCTCATGAGCTGATGCAGAAACCACATTGCTTCCAACAATTTAAGTAAGACGTTCCAGCTCACAAGGTCAAAAGCCTTTTCTTCAACTATGAACAGGATCATAGTGGTGGCCCCGCTAGCAGAAAAATAAAAATCATAGTTATCTCTACCACTCTCACCACTATAATCTTCCAGGGGCGGCTGGTGACATTTGAAAGTGGTGGGGCGTAAAATTATTGTCCTAATGCAGTGCAACGAGTGAGCGTAATGAGCGAGCCGGAACAACCTACGCAGAAAAAAGAGTGGACAAATGGTGCATTTTCAAGCAAATTTGAGAAAGCAGGAAGGTTAATAAAGCAATTGTGAAGGCGTTCAAAACATCATCTATAGCAACTCAGCCAATTGTCAACTGAAGTGTGTGGAATAATTACGCAACACAAGGGTGGGCAAAAATCAGATGCACAAAATACCTCGTCACCCAACCCCCTTTGAAATGTGCTTTGCTTCTTTGCCTTGCTCCACCTCCCTCCCTTCCTGCGCCTGAGAGACGCGCCTGTGAGTCAAATTACATATCTCTCATATCTCCTCCCTGGACTCATGCTCCCACCAGCCAAGGCACCGGCGTGTTTCCCAGACCTCTTGGTGACACTTCCTGGCTGTCGCCTTGAATTACACTGCGGAAGCCCCTGGTGATGCCTTCCAATGAGAGCAGCCAATGGCAACAGATGTCTGAGGAAGTTCATGCAGCGTGTGCGTGTTTTCTATGTTTGGTGAAATGCGGAGCTGCCTTCTTCCCGAAGCCGGCATCACCTATTAGGGAAGTGTGGCCGCGAGAACCGCAACGAGCTCCTTCCCGGTCTGTACTCAGTGAAGCGTTGTCAGCCTGTTACTTCATAAAGTGCGAAGAAATAAAATGACATTTGAAACTGTTTTTTTTACTTTATCAAGTTCTCATATGAAGATTTATGCAAGTGCTTTAGAAATGTCTCTATATGTGTGTCATTATTTTAATAATAACCATATATGTAGAACACAATAACTTCTCTATACGCCTCTTCTGTAATAACGCGTGCACCTTTTGTCTAATTTAATGGTATTCAATTTTTTTCCCTGGGGAAGTTTGAAGGCTCAGATTGGCACTCGTGAGCTATAAGGTACGGAAGGTTCAATCGGCAAGTGTTCAACTCACTGAGTCATTCATTGTACCAGTGCACACTGAATTGGTTTTTGGCACTTTATAATAAGGATTGATACTTGTCAAAAATAACCACTTTAACCAACCTTAAAATAATACAAGTTTCAGTTGCCTTTCAGGTTTTGCAGTGGGTGAATACCTCATACAGCTACTTTAACACTTTTGTAACGCGTGATCTGCCGGTTATACATGCATCTCTGAACACATGCAACAACTCACTTAGCAATCTTACCGATAAAATAAACCGGTAAAATAAATCTATACAATGACCTAACTGTGATAGCAAGCAGACAGCTCTGGGCATGTCTATAGTACTGATGCGGTATCTACAGAGGCAAGGAGGATTTGCAGCACCTCGAATGATTGCACAAAGCAGACGAGAGATACGGGTTACCAACATTTAACACAAGTTACACAGCAAGGCAAATTGATGTATCCGTTCTTTAGTCTAGCAAAGCAACATCAAACTGTCACAGTGCGCCAAGTGGGCCTATAAAATGTGCAACATCTTATGACAGCCATGCCCTTTTAGCCACAGGAATCTTGCATTCTGGGACTTGTATTTTCACGTTTATCATCAAAGGTATGGGCTACAAAATCCAGCATGCAAACTGAAGTGGTATAACAAGCCAGGATGGGATGGAGGTCTCATGCATGGTGTGAGACCCCCTCGCAGGCACGTGTAAGGTTGCTCTTGCATCAGTCCATTTTGTTTACTGTTTCCATGGCCCCGCCGAAGAGGTCTAGGGTCCGAACAGTTGTGGCTCGCGGGGTGTGGGGTGTCGTGGGGGGGTGTATCGCGGAGGTGGGGGGGGAGTTTTGAAATAAAATTAAAAAATCCTACCTGAGCAGGTCCGCTGCCTCGGGTCCGTTGGCGCATTGGCGCCTAGCCGCCTACACTCGGGAACAGCCACGCACACATCACTGACTGCTTGCAAGTGGGCGTACAAAGCCCTCTCAGCCAATCCTGGCGCTGCTGGCAGCACCATGATTGGCTGGGGGCACGTTTTACACTCCGCCCGCCTGCCCATTAGGAGACCGAGGTTTGAGCCTTTGCTCAACCCTCGCTCTCCTAATGGGCATGCGCCAGAACTGCAAACACAAGTGCGCATGACTGGGCACGGTGTGAAAATTCGCCCTCCGTCCCCACTCATGCGCACTTGTGCATTGTGCTGCTCCATGCCCCTGGTGACGGTCTGACTGCATGTCAGTCAACATGACGCCGGACCGCCCACCGGTGGTCTGACGTCATGCTGACTGACATAATAGTCAGTTGTTCTCCCTCGCCGTCTCTGAATTTAAGTAAACTGAGAGTTTACTTAAATTCAGACGCCAAGGGAGCTGCGGGCGGCTGCCGGCGGGGGGGCTACGCCCCAATGGACGCACCGCCGCTGTAATCTTCTAAAGATAGTATAGTCTGTATATAGCAGCTTAATCGGGTGAAGGAGTCACTGGGGGGTTTATTTTTTGGGAGGAAAGTAAGTAAGTACCCCTTTATGAAAAGATGAAGGAGTGACACCCCCCACAAGATTTGTTTGAACATGTTTAGAAAGAAGAGTTTCAATTCCTAGAGTAGAAGTTGATACCATTTCAGTGGAAACCCTTCTTAGGTAGCTGCTTTACTTTTGGGGAAAGCTTTAACCTCTGTTTCAAGTTCCTGCATTTCTATAGCACAAGGTAGGTTTTGAGCAATCTCAGCTGCTAGTGTTGGAATTCTAATCTGTGTCAGGAAATTTCCAATTTCATTATCTGCAGCGTAAAACTCCTCCTTGCAATTTTTTTTAAAGTGATGGAAAAAAAGTTTTGGGTTTGTTGACTTTCGATAAGCAGGTAACTATTGGAGGGATCTCTAATTGTTCAAGACTCGATTTTTAGACTGCAGGACTCTAAACCTCCAAGTCAGCAGTCACCCACTGACTTCACCATCTTCCTATAGCCGCTGCCTGAATGTTCAGGCTCTAAGTACTTGTTTCTCTAGCAGAAAGATCTGTAACTCCTGTTTAGCCGTCTCCCTAGCTAAATAATCCTGCTTGGGAAAGCTTGAGTTCCGCAAACAAAAAAAGAGTCACTAGATAGGTGAACTTATTTTTTTGAGTCTATTAAAAATGGACTGAGAGGCAATTATCTTCCCCCTATAGTTGATTTATATACTTTCCAGATGTTCACTGTAAAGGAGCAGTTATTGTTCTCTTCAAAAAAACAGCTTTGTTCTAACTTTCTTCTTCTCCACAAAGGTTTGATTGTATAGACATAGAATTCATAGGTAATTGTTTGTTTAGTACAGTATAGACATATCATTTATGTATTGTCTCATGTTTATAACTGTAAAGTAATATTTTGTATTTTTTCTTGTTTTGGAATGAATAGTGTATCATCAAGTCTCAGACATGATTACGTTGTTTAAAAAGATTTCTCAAAAAAGGTCAATCATGGCGAAATGATTAAGTCAAGGTCCAAGGATTATAAACATTGGCCCTTAGTCTGCTAAATTAATAAAGCAGCTTGACAAAAACGGTAGCCAGGTTCTTTTATTATAAATACCACAAAGGAGCCTTGCGCAAGTACAGCTCTATTGAAGGACCAGCTGAAAGTAGAAAAACAAGAGGATGGATGAAAAACATTCAGATAAATAGCTGCATGGTCAGTCAAAGAGTATGAGATAATTGAGGCTAGGATATTTGATGTTTCAAGTTAAAGTAAGCAGAGATCAATTCTGATAGCTGATTGGTACAGAGAGGAAAATAATGTGCACCTCCTGCAGAGTGGATTAGCAGTTTTCCAAGGAACAATAAAACCATGCTCCTCCTAATGTTTAGCTATTGCTCTAGCTGTTCTGAGCTTATGTTATAAGCTTAATTGTTTCCTTAATTCTAGTCCGATAGGCTGGATAAAATTAAAGTCCCCTCCAATTATTATATTTTTTTTAGTAGCCCGCTAGCTAAACCATTAATTCATTTACTACCTGAAGACTATAAAGATTGTGCCAAAAAATAAGACTAACAAAAAAATTAAAGTGATTGATCTGAATTTTTAATAATGCCCATCTTACTGACTGATCAGAGACACATATGACCATGTTGCCCAATACTTTCTTCTGACCAAATTTAACACCCAAATTTAACACCCCCGCCTAAGGGCTGCCGATATAGAGGAGTTCCCAACTAACTGAGAAGCCCCCGAGTTGATCAAGTTCAGCTTTGATTTCTAAATATGTGTCTTGTGCAGCAATACAAGAGCCACCTCTTGTTCAGCAAGCCAGGCTATGACTGCTCTCTGCTTTTTTGATTTGTTTGCCCCATTAATACTGAAATAAATCCTCATATTGTTTGTAGACATGTGTTTGGAATTAGGAAGAGCTGGTCCTGGGGGTTGGCCAGTTTATAACCCCCAATATCAGTGATGCATTTTATGCCCCCCCACAATCCTAAATAATCATTAATACATTGTCTCATTCCTACAGGTCACCACTTTTCTTTTTTGCACTTGCTGTATAGTCCCTTAATAGGTCGCACTCCTCTCAAACCGATTCCCTCCCAATCACCCATACACCCTGAAGCCCTTCCACCGTTTGCATCCCAACTCTGCTCCACTGCTTCATCTCTGACTGACAAGGTCTTAAGTATACTATAACACACTGGGATTCTGTGCTATAGAATCCCATTGTGGACTGGCCTACTCCTCCTCTGCCCCCTTTGTAAAGTGAAGATTGTCCACATCATCCTATTTTTCACACCTGCCAGTACCCTTCCTTAAGATGTTGCCTTACACACACACCTGCATGCTAATACCCCTAATTGCCTATATGACTGTATGAATGGCTTTCATCATTGTGCCAAAAAATAAAGCAAATGAAACCAATCTATCTGCCAATGTGCTAACTCCCAGGACAGGTCAATGCTTAGACACACATTATTCATCCATAAGGAGAGACTGGAATAAACAAAGAAACAAAAATACCAAATGACAGTCCTACAGAAGGGAACAAATACATTATTAATATATTGGTAAAGAATACATTTCAGAGCAGATCAGTACATAAAGTGCATAAGGTCTAGATGGGCAATACACAGCCTGTCACCCCAATCACTACTAAACTAAAATGTTTGCTGTGCCACGATTCATCAAGATCTCCAAGTTCACAGCCTTATGTATTTGTCTGTGTTTCTTCTCACTGCCCCTTTTGCTCAATTTCTCTCAAATAATTCTGAGCATCTGCAGTTTTATTGAACATCTTTATAGTTATTTTCGAAGAAACTTCAGTCTGGCTGACTGCAAGGTCATAGCCTGTTCACGGGTATATTGAAAAGACTAAATCACCAGCTGGAGCTCTTATTGCCTCTTATAAGTCTCAAAGGTCATATCTGGGAATACCTGGAAGCTAAATACATCCAAACAATAATACATTTTTGCCTGATAGCTTGTGAGAGGACCTTTTTACTCACTCTAAAATCGCCAAAATTAACAAGCATTGACTGTAATCATGTGCTGTTAGGATACACTTAAAAAGGAATCTGATGTGCATGTGCAATAGTTAAATTCTCGGTGTCCCCCTGAAATATGTGACTGCGAACCAGGTTTTCCATAAATTTCACAGGAGTTAAGATTGGCTCCTCCCTTTGAGGAATCCCAACAAACCTGAAACTGGAGCGCCTTAAACACTTTTTGATCCTTTATTTGCTGCTTGATGTTGCAGAGCTCCATTTTTAGCATTAAGTTTGTTTTCACCAAGTCACTTTGTGCGTTTTCAAGGACTGGGACCCTAGATTTGACACCCTCAGGTTGTGCTGTATAGGAATCAAGCTTGTTTTCATTATTAGACCTTCGCCATGTGTATTTCTGCCAATATCATAGTCAAAAGAGATTACATTTTCACTCCGGGAGCTTGCTAAGAGAGAGAGGTAGCAGCATGATATCACCAGTCAGTAAGTTACTGCTGAAGCTTGACTCTAGAATCATTTGGCCTGTATCCCAGTTCAGTTGCTGGATTATAGAACAGACACTCATCTGCCCCGGCTACTCTTCCTTTCAACTCAACTTAGACTGAGAACTGCCTACACCTTCTCTGATATGTTTGCATTCATCCAGTTGCATTTGTTTTAGATGCTGCTTTATTTCTTTTAATAAAAAAATGGATAGATTTGTTTTGTGGCCAGTCCACCCTGATTGCAGAAGCCAAATGGCATCATAGCAAGTACCACCTGCTCAGTGATCCGATTTAATGCAGTTGACTTTGAGGCTTCACTGCTAGCTCAGCTGATAGTGCCTCTCAACAGGAATCAGGTTTATCTAATTCAACAGCATCAGGTCCCATAGAGAATCCTTTGTTTTCCACCCCTCTTCTGACTTCACTAATTGATATCAGATGGCTTCTCTTTTATATTATGATATGTCAATTTGTATAGCATCCTAATCACCCATGAGGTTATCCAGGTGCTTGAGCAGGTGTTTTAGGCATGTAGTGCCCTATAGTTATTCTAAGAGCCAGTTCTTCAGTTTCTTGTGGAACTCTAGAAGTGAAAAGAAGGCTCCAATGTGTTGTATTGGAGTCATGTCATGTATTGGGTGAGATGCAGAATAATGAGCGACCTCCTGCTCTTCTTTTGTGAATCCAGGGGATGGGAGTGAGTGAGAGTGAGGTCAAATGTAGGAGTCTAGCAGAATGGTGAAAGTTTATATGGCTGTTCAGGTATGCTGGCCCAGTGTTATACAAGCCTTTGTATGTGTGTGTGAAGAGTTTGAATTGGCTGTGTTTGTGAATGTAGAGCCAGTGTCTCAGGTGAAATTACCACAGCCTCCAAGCCGAGCTTAATAATAATAATAATAATACAAAAGGTTATAAAGCGCGACAGCTACCCCAAACAGGGGCGTCCCGGCGCTAAAACATCAGGCACTAGCAACAAACAGAGAGGGAAGAAGAGCCACCTCAAGTGGGATTAGTCTGCCTTGAACAGCCAGGTCTTCAATGCCTTCCGGAAGCCAAGTTCTGTGTCACCCTGACGAAGGAGGCCTGGCAGGGAGTTCCACAGTGTGGCTGCTCTAGCCGTGAAAGTTTTGCCCCCCAGTCGCGATTTCCTAAAGTGGCAGGAATGTAGCAGGTTTTGGGAGTTTGAGCGCAGCGCGCGGGTCTGTTCGTAGGGGCGTAGTCTATATTCCAGATAGCTCGGACATCTTCCACTTAGAGCCCTGTAGGCCAGGGTCATCACCTTTGATAGAGATCAGGGTATCTAAAATATGCCCACTACCACGGATAGAGTAATCACACAGTTACACGCACATACATTCATCATACGCTAGGGCCCATTTCACTAACACACGCTCAAATACTCTACCAGCAATAAACCTGTGGAAAGAAAACACCTAAACACCCTGCATCTATATCAGGTCGATAAGATCTGGTTTTGAGATTGTCCTTAATCAATAAACATAATCTATACAACATATACAATAATGATCAAAAATATAAACCCAATAATTGACAAGAAAGAATATCCAACACCATGTTTAAAATTATATTGCTTTATCTAAAATTAGTCAAAGAAAATCAATCAGAGTAAATCATTTTTTTCTCATAGTTACCTATTCTAGCTAAATGTCAGAACGGGTCAGGACAAGTCTCTCGGTAAAAGTCTCTCGGTAAAAGTCTCTCAAGACGAAGTCCTTTTCAGCATCGATCCTCAGCAACGCAGATTCTGTTCGCGGCAAAGGAAAATGGCAAGTGGCAAAAGCCCTCCCTAAGCTAACATTTTTTATAGTAAAACGTACAATGGAAAGACACATTAAAGTTTGCAATATCCGCTGAATCACTGAGCAGAGCGAGAAGGAAGGGATGTAACATCGCTACATTTGAAAATCTCCGCTCAGGAAAAGTCACAAAACGAAGACTACGGAACAGGAACCAAGAAACCATTAAAGTATCTAATTTGTTCAACTTCCCTCAGCAACCGAGCCATAGTTCATAGACTCCTTTGTTTCCCAAGGCTGCCAAGGACGTTCCATTTCTTTTGGAGATCCTCCAAAACTGCTGCTGTCCTCATGGAAAGTTTTCAGGCGAGGACTATGGTCAGTTGACTTCAGGACCATTTCCAGCAGGGGTCTCCCTCGTCACATCTTTCATATTACAAATCACGGGCAGGCTCATAATCTAGCCAACTCGGCTTAGGCCACCATAGGCCATAATTGACCATCTTAATTAAAAAACAAAAACAATCGTTACCACAGCATAGTGATTAAACAGTGTTAACCCCACTAATACCCTTATGTGTATGTATTTATCTAGCTCTTGCAACATAAAAAAGCATTAATTCGGAAAGCGTTTTGTGCTCAAAAATAAACAGCACACAGCAACGTTTAAACATGAAAACACGCACATTATTTTTAAAACAGAAACAGCACAATTATGCTGGCCCTCGTGTAACTCTTCTCTTATGTTAGGACAAACGGATTGATTAATATAAACACACTTGCACAAGACAAATAATTAATTGTTATTTATTAATAATTAATAAAACGCATAGACATGCTAGAGCTTCAAAACCCTCTGAATTTTCAAAATGAAAACTCTGCTCCAGCAATCCCCCCTTTGGTGATTTTATCACCAAATAAACCCAAAAAAAAAATTTGTGAAAATTTAATCCCATTTTAGGAGAAATCAGAAATGTCTTTTCTCCTTATACAACATTACACACCAGTCACTCTTTCATCATCCTTCTTTGTCTCTAAATAAACACTCTCCCTCAATTCCTCTAATTCAATCTCTTGTGGTTCTCTTTTCGACCTCTTGTTTTTCTTCTCCTTATTCAATTTCTTTTTCCCTCTCCTGTTTTTACAACACACACACACTAATCTTAGTATCAGTAGAGCAATAATTATACAAGTTAAAGGAAACAATATTCTACCTATAATAGTACTACCTATTTTTGCAATAAAATTCTTAACAGCTATCATCTTATTAGCTATTTTAGCCCACAACCCTTCAGCTTCAAGTGGTACTAATTCTTCATGCAAATCAGTAATATTTCTGATATAGACCTTCAGGTCTTTACTTTCGTCAGGAATGTAAGTGCAACAATGTTGAACTTTCAATATTCCACAGACTCCACCCTCCTTGGCCAATAGAATATCAAGGGCAAGCCGATTTTGCATAGACATGGCACGTACGGCACTTAATTCCGTATTCACCAAAAGAAACCCTCCTGCGGTATTTGTCGATAAGCGATCAACCACTGTGGACAGTTTCCGAATTCCATAAGCATTTAAAGAAATTCCCACTGCTGGAATCAAAACCCCAAAAATATCACCCACAATTTCAGACCAAGTTTCTCTCTTAAAACGTGTTAATAAGTTAATATCTTCTACATCTCTTATTTTATCTGTATGAAAAATCTTAGGAAAAACCAGGCCCACATAACATGTGCCATACCAATGGTCAGGCAACTTGTAATAAGCCTTGTTCCCACAAACATAGTACACTCCTGGAAAAATTGTATCTTCTCCACCTCTGAAACCCCAACCTGTCGCAACGAAGTATGTATCATGGCACTCACTAGTCCCCACAAAATATGTATCATATTGGGATTTCCTTCTGGTAATGCATAGTTTACCCTTCTGCGGTGCATCTAGAGCTAAAGTTGGACTAGCCCCATTTTTCAACTCTTTTCCCATCTCAATGTCCCAAATTGTCTCACTCACTTCATATTTTCTCGCTTTCTCATGCATGTTCACTCTCCTTTCCTCTACCATATCCAGGAAAGCTTTCTCCTCTTCTTTCAGACTGCAAGTTAAATTATTCTTAAAAATGTAATCTAATGTTAATCCTTTTTCTTCAATAAAAATCTCACCAAAAGTGGTAGCTTCTTTAGCTGGATTCAGCTCTTTGTTCATTGGCAAGTGTCCAAAAATACTATCTCTGTTAGACATCTTATAATCTATTTTCCCTAACAAATAAAAAACACTACTTAAAATACTACAGGAAATACCATATGTAGCTGGTAAATGGTGATAAGTAACACCCTCTGAAACGGATGCAGGTAATTGCATACACACGTAGCAATCCCTCACTTCCATTGTTTTCACATATTCATATAACAGTTTAGAAAAAACATTACTAGAAAAATTATTAATTGACCTATCTTTGTGTATGTAACTACTACTTCTAATTGGAACTACTTTTTGTGAATTCTTCTCTATATTTGTCACATTTTCTGTATTCATCCCAAATTCAACCTTAAAAGTCACTAATAAAACTAAAATACCCCATAGAAGCATTAATAATCCAGTACAGCAGCAGCACATCCTACACCACCTTTTAAAGAAGGCACATCTATTTTGATTATCCTCTATGTTAGCCATTTTACTACCTTGACTTAACCACTACTCCACCACTGAAATTTGAAACTTTAAAAATCTTCAGCAATTCTTTTCAACTTCTTTTCTTTCCAGTTCCTTCAAATGATCTTTTCCGTTCACTTAATCCAAGTGAATCCTCCTTTTATTCAGTTTGGATACTTGTCATTCTTCACTTCACTTTCTTCAACATCAAATTGTATTAGATCTCCAACACTCAAATCCAAATCCTCAGTATCTGACTCTTCTCCAATGTCAGTCAAGAGTACTTTCAGGATTTCACCAGTATCTTCCTCAACCACTCCTCGTACGGTCTCCTCTGGATTTCCTTGACTTTCCACCTCTTCACTTTCAGGCAGTGTCACATACATCCATTCCGGCGACCTATACTTTTGGTTAGGTTTTCTCACTCTTTTGACTTCTTCTGGTTCTTTCAATTCTTTTGATTCTTTTCCTTCAGCCTTTGAACTTTGACTCGATATTTCATTCACTTGTTCAGATTTTGATGAATTTGCTCTTATTACTCTGTATCTCACCCTTTTAACTCTGTTGTTAGGCCAACGATCTCCTTTCACAACCATTTTCGGCCTTAATTCTTTATCATTCCTTTCTCCAATCCAAGTTCTCTTTCTCAGAACTCGACCCTCTGTTTGTTCATTTTCATCATCCGATTCTGTTTCAAGTGCCTTCTGTTTTCGTTTTCTAGCAGTTTTCTTCTCTTCCACAGATTCTTTCACCACTATTTGAGACTTCCCTACTTCTATCCCTCCTCGGGTCTCCGACACGCAATCTTCTTGCTGTCTACTTGTCCCTTCACCTAGCTCGTCATGAATGTTCCCTACACCTCCTCGGGGGTCTTCCGCAATCTGTCCCTCTCTATCTTCTTCTGACCCTGCTTCTTCAAGTATAATCTCAAGTGGTTCTTCAATCTCCTCCTCTTCTGATTCAGGAGTAGTCTCTGTGTTATTTCTTTTTTCTTTTCTTTTTCCTTCACTGCTTTTTGAAACTTCAGGCTCTCTCACAGAATCCGATCACTTCTCTGATACTCGCAGTGGTTCACTTGAAGCTTTTTCTGCTTCTTTTCTCACTGATTCTGTATCTTCATCATCACTGGAATCTGACTCTTCAAAATACTCTTTACCAGTCCCCTCTTTTGGGTTTGGAACTCTCAGAGTATGACTTGCATGTACCCAGTGTTTCACTCCAGCACACTTTACTGCAGTCGTTGTAGTCAGAATAACTTGTCTCGGCCTTCCCCACCTTGGAATCAAGCAATTTCTTCTTCTGTGCACCTTAATCCTCACCCAGTCTCCTGGACTCAGATCATGGGCTTGCTTCTTCTCAAGTGTGGTAGCTTCTTCTCCAACCTGGTGAAACACAGAATGAACTGCGTCAGCCAGGCCTTTACAGTAATCCAAAATCATGTCATCAGTTATTGTCACCAACTTATTTACAGGCACGAATGCATGGCGCATTGCACGTCCCATAATTATCTCATGCGGGCTCAAACCTGTAGTTCTATCTGGAGTAGATCTCATAGTTATCAGAACTAGAGGTAACACATCTGGCCATTTCATGCCAGTGGCTAAACACATCTTTCCAATCCTATTTTTGATTGTGCCATTTATCTGTTCAACCACACCAGAAGCCTCTGGTCGGTATGCACAATGTAGCTTCTGCTGTATTTTCAATGCTTCACAAATCAAACCTATGAGTTCATTTTGAAAGTGTCTACCTCTATCAGACTCAACTGTAACTGGAAACCCGTACCTAGGAATCAACTCCCTCAACAGTAATTTTGCCACTGTTAATCCAGCATTTCTTCTAGTCGGGTAAGCTTCCACCCACCTTGAAAACAAACAGACTACCACTAGAACATACCTCAGTCTGTTCACTTGGGGCATTTCAATGAAATCAATTTGCATTCTTGTAAAAGGACCTCCTTCTCTGCCAATTGTTCCCAGACTCACCACTGTCTTTTTCCCAGTGTTAAATTGCTGGCAAACTAAACACCTTTGACAGATGCTTTCTGCAATTGTCCTGAACTTTGCATTGTACCAGGTCTGCTTGAACGACCGGACCATTGCGTCCCTCCCCAAATGTCCCTGGCCATGATACATCCTTGCCATTGACGACAAGATTGAGTTGGGCATTACTGGTCTGCCATCTCTGTAGACCCAAACATGGTCTGTTTCTCTTGGAGCACATCCTGCCTTAATCCAATCTTTTTTCTCTTCCTCTCCTGCCTCATCCTGTAACTGCTTCACTTCAACCCATGTTTCTAAAACATTAGTAAACATCACAGAGAGAAAAGACATTTCCCCCTCTCGGTCCCGATTAATGGACTGATTTGTTTTTGCACAATATTGTGCAACATCATTTGCGTATCTGTTTCCAACCGTTATGAAATCTTCCCCCTGTCCATGGGCAGCACATTTTACAACTGCTAACTCCTTAGGCAGCTGTATCGCCTCAAGCAATTTACCAATCATTTCAGCATTCTTTATTGGAGTTCCACCTGACGTCAAGAAACCTCTTTGTAGCCAAAGTTGGCCAAAATCATGCACCACTCCAAATCCATACTGACTATCAGTCATCACAGTTGTCCTCAAATCTTTCCCAATCTCACAAGCTTTCGTCAATGCCACCAATTCAGCAACTTGCGCAGATTTCACTCCTTTCAATGGTGATGCTTCCATGACCTCTGAAACTTTGCACACCGCATATGCTGCACATAGCACACCATTATCATTTCTCAGGCATGATCCATCCACAAACAACACATGGTCATTCTCAGGTAAAGGAAGATCCTTTATGTCTGGTCTCGGTTTTGTACAGTACTCAAGCACATCCAAACAATCATGATCATCTTCCATCTTCACACCCACATTTTCAATATCCGGCAAGAGTGTCGCTGGATTCACATTCACACATCTCTCAAGAGTCACATTTGATGCTCCCAGAATCACCTTTTCATACTTAGTCAACCGACTATGTGACATGTACTGAGTTCTGCTTCTTGTCAAAAGAATTGCCACATTGTGAGGTACGAATACCCTTACAGGATACCCCATTATGATTCCCTCACTCTGTTCCAGGCTTCTGCATGTTGCAGCCACAGATTTTAGACAACCTGGTAAACCCACAGCTACAGGATCAAGTGTCGATGAGAAGTACGCAATAGGTCTTCTCAATTGTCCATGTTTTTGGATTAACACTGAAAGTGCACATCCATTTCTCTCACTGCAGCACAGCTCAAATTCTTTCTCATAGTCAGGCATACCCAAAGCTGGAGCCTCACACATTTTATTTTTGAGCTCTTCAAATGCTGCCAATTGTTCTGCATCCAGATCCAATGGATCTGTCATTTCGCTTTTTGTC
Organism: Triturus cristatus; assembly: GCF_964204655.1. Lineage (NCBI taxonomy): Eukaryota > Metazoa > Chordata > Amphibia > Caudata > Salamandridae > Triturus > Triturus cristatus. The sequence goes on along the minus strand of NC_140591.1, from coordinate 672,731,207 downwards.
AATTTAATCAGTGGCTTTGCTATCAGCGAAAAATTAATTATCCACTGACGACAATATCCCACCATACCCAGGAACATTCTCACTTCTCTCTGGGTTTTTGGAGCTTTCATTTCTCTGATTATTCTGATCCTGTCATTAGTCACTTTTCTCAGACCTTTTTCAATATTGTGTCCAAGATAATGCACCTCTTTCTTGCAAAATTGCAATTTGGCTGGAGATACCTTTAACCCTCCATCTGCCAGATGATTCAGTAAAGCTATGGTATCTACTTCACAAGCTTCACGTGTCTTTGATGCCACAAGTAGATCATCAATATACTGCACTAGCACTGAACTCTCGGGCATGATCAGACTTTCCAACGATCTTTTCAATAACTGATTGAATATCGAAGGACTCTCCGTATACCCCTGTGGGATACGACACCATGCTAAAATACGCTGGCCAAACCTAAATGCAAAAATCGGCTGGCTGTCATGATGCAATGGAATTGAAAAAACGCATGACACAAATCAATCACTGTATACCATTCAGCATCATGTGGAACTTGATACAGAATCACTGATGGATTTGGCACCATAGGACAACATGCCACCACAATTTGATTAACTTTTCTCAGATCTTGCACGATCCTAAATTTCCCATTAGGCTTTTTCAGTCCCATTATCGGTGAATTACACGGACTACTCAGTAGTTCTCTCAGGACTCCTTGCTGAATCATTTTCTCAATTATAGGAGTTATCCCTTCAATTATTTCTGGCGTCATTTTGTACTGAGGAATGTTAGGATATGTAATTCCCTCTTTTACTGCAATTTTCACTGGATCTACATTATTCATCAATCCCACATCCTCTCCAGTAAAATCCCAAACTGCCCTTTTCACTGTGTCCCTCAGCTCTCGAGGCAAATCCTCCGGATTAAACACATCAAATGCACCAATTAACTCACTTTCCCTATTTTCTAGAGTCATTCGGTACAATACATCGTCATCTGGTGTCTCAAAAGCTATTCCATCTGGTGTACAAAAAATTGTGCAGTTCATCTTGCACAACAAGTCCCTACCTAACAGGTTCACTGGACTCGTGTCACAGACAATAAATCTGTGCATGTCTGAAAATTTCCCTATCTGTACTCTTACTGGTTCAGTAAGACGAGTTCTGATTTGTGTATTGGCTACACCAACTACTTGGATTGCTTCATCCGAGAGAGGAAGATTTCTAACATCTGTTGACCTGACAGTTGATCTTGTCGCACCTGTGTCTACCAAAAAAGTAACACTCTCCTCATTTATTTTCCCATCCACAAATGGTCCTGCCTGGTCTATTTCTAGAGTTGCACCAAGTATGCACTCTTCTTCCTCTCTTCGGCACCGTCAATAATCACCCTCAGACTCACTCCCTTCACTCTTTAACAAGTACTGTTGTATCTTGTTAGAACGTCTTGGTTTGTTTACCTGTTTATCATTGTAGAATCCTGAATCCTGATTATACTTTTGTACCCCTCTATTCTGCGGCAAGGGCGGTTTTGGCTCTTGACTCTGCTGTCTCACAACTTTCTGTTGTTGTTGCTGTTGGTTATTTCCTTCGTTCTGCACCTGTTGATTTAAGGATTTACCCTCATTATTCACTAATGGTGGATTAGGACATTCAGATCTCCAATGTCCCAGTTGGCCACAGTTGTGACACGGGAACTTTTTCTTTGCTTCCTCAAGACTTCCCTTTCCTTTTCCTGCATACCTAGGTCTATTCCCCGCATTATTTCCTGGATTATTTGCCTGTTCCACCAACTGTGCTTCCTGTCTTTCTGCAACTTTCACTTGTGCCCACATTGCTTTCTCTTTCAGCTTTCTTTGTTTTGCTTCAATTTCATCACTGAAGTATTTTGCATGTCTCAGAATCTCATCTACTTTCTTACTCTGCCAATCCACTGTGTGCTCACGAATTCTCTCACCAATTTCAGGTCTAAGGCCATATACAAATCTGTATACAAAATGACTCAAATCTTTGTCACCCAGGTGTTCATCTCCACTGAATTGTTTGAAAGCCAGTATCAGCCTCTCGTAAAAAGCATGAACTGATTCTTTTGCTTCCTGTTGTGTCCGATCTATTTTAACCCAGTCTGTCTCTTTTGGAGGAACTTTACTCTTCAGGTATACCATCACCTGATCATACTTTCTCATTACTTCTGGATCTGGTGCCCCTGTTCTTGGATCTCTTGGATACTCCTCAGTAGGCCAACTCACAACTATTTTACACTCAGTCCACAAGTCTGCTGGAACAATTATATCAAACAGACTATTCAGGTCAACCCACAGCACTTTTGACAATTTCACAAACCTGTCTACCTGCCTATACCACTCGACGGGCTTTTCTCTCAATCGAGGGAAATCATTCGTAAATGATAAAATATCCTGTCTGGTCCATGGAACATGTACATATCCTCCTCCAGGTATTTCTCTCATGGGATAATTATCCACTGGTTTCTCCTTTTCTCTCACTGGAAATGCTGAATAAGTTGTTCTATCCTCAGATTCATCTCTTTTCTTATACCACCTATCCTTCCACTTTTCTACATCACCCCATCTTCGCAATAATGCTACCATTTCTTTGATCTGTCCTGTTCTACCAGTAGCATTCAAATTCTCTATATCCTTCTCTGTAAAATCCATCCTGTAGGTTTTTTGTAAAGCCTTCACTTTATCAATGTCAATTCCCTGCTCGTTTGCTATCGCTCTTAGTCTATCATGTGTATTTCTTGCTCTCCAGGTGATACTTTTACACATAAACATTAACTCACCATCATGATGACTCTTCAGAATTTCTGTTGGAACTGTTCCTGTGACAAGCTCTTCTAATTCTATCCGTAACCTAGCCACATCAATTACTTGTGAATCTTTATCTTTTTTCTGAAGAACTTTCATCCAATCATTTAAATCATCAACTGTTATTTCAGCAGTTTTTCTCACTGGAACCACTCTTTTCTGCGGTTCTAAAATTGGCATCCCTGAACAACTAGGTTCACTAGCATCCAATATTTCACTACATGTGTCATGTCTGGTTTGTCTCAGGTCACTTCTCCCTGTTCTTTTCCCTGAATCTCCTGAAGGACCAACTGAATTTGTCAAATCATTCGCAACATATGGAACTACCAGTCCATTTTCACCTGCTCTCTGTCTGTCAAACATAGGAATAACCGGACCTATAGTTACAGGCACCGTAACAGCTTCCAAGTTCTTCATTAACTCCCTAATTTTCTCAGTCAGTTCTGTTGTGGTTCTGGCTAATTGTCTGGCATTTTCGTCACCACCTCGATTCTCTCTCTCCCTACTACCTCTTGATTCAGGAGTCACTTTTTCTGTTTCAATACTACAAACTGTATCTCTTATCGGAGAAACAACTGGTGTACTCTCATCTGGTTCTGGTCTATATGGAGGTGGTCTCTTGTAAATCATGTCATTCAAGACCTCATCCTCATACTCTCCATATCTTCTCATTTCTGACTCAGGAACCCTTTCTGCTCCTTCTTCAACTGTTCTCATTGGATATAATCCCTCTGACATACTAGCATCTCGCCATCTTTTCATTCGATCATGATGAGTCTCACGATCATGTCTCCTCCCAAACATGTATCTGTAATAACCTCCAGATCTCTGTTTTTCTCGCTCATGAACTTCCTCTTCCCATTCCACTAAAGCCTCAAACTGCGTAGGTCTTGGCTTCGGGTCTAAGCATAACATCTTTTCCTGTAAATTTCTCAACACGGCCAGATTAAATGAACCATGTTCTGGAAATGCTAGAACACCATCTTCTTTCGTATACCTAACCCAGTTCTCCAACCATATACAGGTATGATACCCATATTTCGCAGCCATGAAGGATGCAGGTGTTTTCGCTGGAGGTAGCAACTCACCCTCTCTTGTCTTAACCTCTTTATCCTTGCTAAACCACTGTTTCATTTTCTCAAAGAATGTTTTCTTCTTTTTCTCTTCTTGGTAATACATCTTAGCGCTTACCAAAACTCTCTACTCTTTCCGTATTATAAATATACAATACGAGCTTTTCAACCAATAACAGCGCAACTCACACTAACGCACCAATCCTGGAGCGTCTACGTCACTAAACAGCTCTTCCAATCCCTGCGCGACTCACACTAACACACCAATCCTAGCGCGAACCCTATTCTGATCCACTATCCAATCAGAGCGCGGACTTTCTGACGTCAACAGTCACTGCAGTCGCTTGTCTCCTGTCTTCTGTCACTCGTCTACCCCTCCTTTACAAAATTTCTCAGTAGACTTCGTGTCAAAATTTCTACAAAATCTATTAGTTACAACATAAAAACATCTCCATTGTCTGCTTCGCTAACCACAGAATAGTAAAAGAGAGTCTATTTCTCAAGAGTCAACAAACTTTCATACATCTCATAACTGTTTCCTCTAGGACTTATCCAAAGAGTCTTACAATCAATAAATGTATATGCATCCACGCACATTCATACAAGAAAAATATAGTACATGCACACAGAATCCTGCTTCCCGAGAACAGCGCACAATCTGTCCCACTACAGAATTATAACATACATTAACTAAGCAACTTTGCCCAGTTCCTCAAACAAGCTCAGAGAATACCTATTACTCCTCCCGCAATAAGCTTTAACGGAAATCCTTACGGATCCCTGGGACTTAAAACCAGAGTTTCACAGATAACCTTCACTACGATACACACTCCTTATATACCAGAAATATATTCTAATAGTAACATACAATAATGTCACTGATTCCGAACCCAGACAATGTGACGTGCAACTTCAATTGTCACACGTTATTCCTTACAATCCCGTCTTTCCCGAGAGCAGCATATACCTTCCTCTGCCCTACTACGGAACTGCTACCAGCTTCCAAATTCCAGAAGCACTACACATAACTCAACATGACAACTCCAACATATAGTATTAGTACATATACCAATATCAACCAAATAAAATCAACAATCAATAAGCTAATGTACAAGCAATCTTATCAGATCAAGACAACCATCAAAACCATCCTACTTCTGCTACCAGGAAATTGATAGAGATCAGGGTATCTAAAATATGCCCACTACCACGGATAGAGTAATCACACAGTTACACGCACATACATTCATCATACGCTAGGGCCCATTTCACTAACACACGCTCAAATACTCTACCAGCAATAAACCTGTGGAAAGAAAACACCTAAACACCCTGCATCTATATCAGGTCGATAAGATCTGGTTTTGAGATTGTCCTTAATCAATAAACATAATCTATACAACATATACAATAATGATCAAAAATATAAACCCAATAATTGACAAGAAAGAATATCCAACACCATGTTTAAAATTATATTGCTTTATCTAAAATTAGTCAAAGAAAATCAATCAGAGTAAATCATTTTTTTCTCATAGTTACCTATTCTAGCTAAATGTCAGAACGGGTCAGGACAAGTCTCTCGGTAAAAGTCTCTCAAGACGAAGTCCTTTTCAGCATCGATCCTCAGCAACGCAGATTCTGTTCGCGGCAAAGGAAAATGGCAAGTGGCAAAAGCCCTCCCTAAGCTAACATTTTTTATAGTAAAACGTACAATGGAAAGACACATTAAAGTTTGCAATATCCGCTGAATCACTGAGCAGAGCGAGAAGGAAGGGATGTAACATCGCTACATTTGAAAATCTCCGCTCAGGAAAAGTCACAAAACGAAGACTACGGAACAGGAACCAAGAAACCATTAAAGTATCTAATTTGTTCAACTTCCCTCAGCAACCGAGCCATAGTTCATAGACTCCTTTGTTTCCCAAGGCTGCCAAGGATGTTCCATTTCTTTTGGAGATCCTCCAAAACTGCTGCTGTCCTCATGGAAAGTTTTCAGGCGAGGACTATGGTCAGTTGACTTCAGGACCATTTCCAGCAGGGGTCTCCCTCGTCACATCTTTCATATTACAAATCACGGGCAGGCTCATAATCTAGCCAACTCGGCTTAGGCCACCATAGGCCATAATTGACCATCTTAATTAAAAAACAAAAACAATCGTTACCACAGCATAGTGATTAAACAGTGTTAACCCCACTAATACCCTTATGTGTATGTATTTATCTACCTCTTGCAACATAAAAAAGCATTAATTCGGAAAGCGTTTTGTGCTCAAAAATAAACAGCACTCAGCAACGTTTAAACATGAAAACACGCACATTATTTTTAAAACAGAAACAGCACAATTATGCTGGCCCTTGTGTAACTCTTCTCTTATGTTAGGACAAACGGATTGATTAATATAAACACACTTGCACAAGACAAATAATTAATTGTTATTTATTAATAATTAATAAAACGCATAGACATGCTAGAGCTTCAAAACCCTCTGAATTTTCAAAATGAAAACTCTGCTCCAGCACTTTAAATACGATTCTCTTCTCTACTGGAAGCCAGTGGCGTTTCAGAAGGTGCGGAGAGACGTGGTCTCGAAAAGGCAAGCGACAGACCAGTCTCGCAGCCGCATTCTGTACCATCTGGAGTCGATGAATCGCGTATTTGGGAAGACCAAGGTACAGGGCATTCGCGTTGTCCAGCCTCGAGGTGACTGTTGCATGGACTACTGTTTTACGACAGTCTTCAGGTAAGCAGTGCAAAACTTTTCGTAGGTTTTTTAGTTTGCTGAAGCAAGTTGCTGAGACTTGCTGTATTCGAGCTAAGAAGGAGAGATCAGACTCCCATTTCACCCCTAAGTTCCGAATGCATTTGGCGAGGGCGGGAGGTGAACCCATTTCTTCCAGCCACCACAGCTCTGCATCAGGGACAACGCCCTGAACGAAGAACAATACCTCGGTCTTCTCCGCATTCAGTTTTAATTTGTTTGAATTCATCCATACCACAATGTCACGTAGGCAGCCCCTAAAATTCTTAAAGGCCTCTGCCATTTGCTCTTTAAAAGAGAAAAACAGCTGTGTGTCGTCAGCATAAGAGATCGCTTTAACACCCCAATTGGCGATCAAAGAAAAGAGCGGAGCAAGGTAAAGATTAAAGAGTAGGGGGCTAAGGGCCGATCCCTGTGGGACGCCACACCATAGCGGTTTCGGAGCTGACTCATATGGCATAAGGTCGACCCTTTGAGTGCGGCCACTCAAATAAGATGACAGCCAAGACAGAACCTTACCCCCAAGGCATGCGGCCTGTAACCTCTGGATCAGTATGGAATGGTCCACGGTATCAAACGCCGCAGACAGATCCAGAAGCACCAGCATTGCCGAATCGCCTGAATCCAGTGCCCATCTGACTGACTCTGCAACCTCGAGGAGTGCGGTCTCTGTGCTAAAGCCTGCCCTGAAGCCTGATTGTGTGTCATGCAGGGCCCCTCTAAGCTCGATGAAAGAGGTCAACTGATGTTGCACCAATTTCTCCAACATTTTGCCTGGGGCGGAGAGCAGGGAAATGGGTCGGAGATTGCTGAGGTCGTCCGGGTCACCATTTGGTTTCTTTCTTAATGGCAGAAGAGTTGCATGTTTCCAGGAATCCGGAAAGACGCCCGTCTCTAGCGAAGAGTTCCATAACTGCAATAAAGAATCCGCCAGGGGGGCAGATAATATTTTCCAAAGTCTGGGTGGGCAAGGATCGTCAGGAGCGCCTGAGCGGCATCTCTGGATGACAGTTAAAGCCTCCAGAGATTGTATCGGCGTGAAATTGATAAGCACAGGGGCCCCTAGAGCGATTGGGGATTTGTCTGACGCCGTAGTGGGTACCGAAGGTACAAAGGAGTCGTAAACCTTTAAAATTTTGTTATCAAAATGATTTGCTATTTTGCCACATAAAGCTGGGGTGGGAGTTACTTTGGTCTCCAATGCCTTGGGGTTAAAAAAGGATTGGGGTTAAAAAAGGATTGAACTACTTTAAAAACCTCGCGGCCTGAGTGGTCTGCATTCTGGATGCGGTTGATAAAGTGATCTCTCATGGCAGTTTTAAAGGGGGGTTGGCAGCTTAATCAATCACAAGTATTTTTATTTCTTTAACAGTTGCTGCTACTACAGGAGATGAACTACAAGGGTCACATTACTATCTTTATTTTCTTTTAGTAACAGCTGTGGCCCCTTCGCCCTCTAAGTCTGCCTTTTTATCCATCCTTAAATTTTGAGCTACAAAAAACATTTTGGCTTTAGTTGCGATATAGAGAGTTCCTTTCTTAGCTAGTATTTTTTGAGTTTTTTCCTTTCATGGGGAAGCCAGGACTTTTACTTAGAAAGTTCCGGCTAGGTTTATTTTTAGGCTTATTTTTTTAAGCATCAGTAATTTGTCTACCCCCTGCCGTGCAGCACGGCTTGTTAGATTGAGAGGGAGTCTCCGCGGGAGATTTTAGCAACATGTGGCTACTGGATAATACCAAGCACCACACACATCTGATATGTATAACTGTTTTGTAGCATACACAACCATATCACAACACTAGCCATCATGCCACACACATGGCCCCTACAGACACTGCATGTACCAATATGTACTGCACAGATGCAAAAGGGACATGTTAAAATATTTTCTCACTTCTCTCCTCACGTGGTGCTGGATATGCACTCTCCCCTCATCTCACACCATACAGACGTGCAGCCACAGTACCTCAGCGTGGGTTCAATAAAGTACACATACGTACTCAAGCCATCATTGAGAGCACTTTTGGTCTACTGAAGATGTGATTCAGATGTCTTGACTGTACACAGGGAGTGCTGCTGTACTCACCAGAAGTTGTGTGCAATATTGTAGTAGTCTGTTGTGTCTTGCACTACATAGCTTTAAGTCATGGCTTGCACAAACCGGTGGACCCTCAGCTAGGTCTGAATCCAGGCAACTGGTCCATTGACACTTTTTTCTCCTGAGCAACCTTTTGTGTTATGGCTTACATATGGTTTGCAGTCCGTTGTCAATTGAGACTACTTTGTAAGCCATACATAATGTCTGTAAACAACAGCTGTTGACAAGAGTCTAAAGATTGGCCATACAATACGCTAAGTGCACAATGTCAGTAAATAGTCAGGACAATTTCAGTAAAGACTCCATTGTATCAGGGGATTAAATGTCTGTGCATGTGTGAGACCTCCCTTGACAGTTTGAGAATGGGGGCCTGATTCATAAAGGGCCTCTGATTTAGAGGTGCCACAGTAGTAGGGGATTGTCCGTACTCAGGGCGTAATTGCTACATTGTGTCATCTCATTGCAGAGACCCAGGCCCAAGTACAGACAATCCTCCACAACTGGGGAGCCTCCGTCATGAGGACAGAGGCCCATTTAGTATCATTCCACTTGTATGTGTGAGTGCTGCAACTCATGTGGCAGTGTGGCCCTATATCGTTCATATGTGCCCCATAGTTCAAGTGTACCTGTGTGATGACATGGATAGTCCATGCTCATAGCTGCCATGTTTGGCAGCTCCATGCGTGAAGTGCCACTCCAGGTCTGTAGATAAAATATGTGAAAACTGGAACTTGTGTACCTGTTTCACTATGGAATGAAAAATACAATGGGGCTCATTTACGAGCCCTGTGCATCACTTTTTGTGACGTTCCGGTGGTGCACAGGACTTAACCATATTTACAAGGCTACGTAAAAGCCTCCCAGCATGGCTTTTCATGGCGTTCTAGATATGCAGTGAGGCAACGCAGCGTAAGTTGCCTCACACTACGATGGGGAGGTGTGCCATGGGCAGTACAGTGGGTGTTCCCATGTAACACCCATGGCATATGGCACATTTCCAGATTTACTACAAGTTGTAAACATGGAAATGTGTCAAAAGCCTATGCCACCCCAGGGGAGGCATAGTGGAGGCTCAACGAGGAGAAATAACATTATTTTCCTAGTCTTTCCCTCTTTCTATGTGGGTTCCATTCAGAAGCACACATAGAAAGAGGAAATCAACTCCATTGATTGTTTTTGTGCAGGAAGGTGTGCCTTCCTGCATAAAAGCAATCATCCCTGTTAGAGATGGGGGTCTCTAATTGGCAATGGTGTGCACATTTGTCCAAGTAGGCACACTTGCTTCTTGTCAGGTAAAGAGAGTTATGCACTCGGGCAACCCCTGCTGACCCTTGGCATGAGCAGACTTATCTCAGAGGCAGTGTGTAAAACATTGTGCACACATACAGTAACACAGTGAAAACACTACAAACGGACACCACACCAGTTTAGAAAAATAAGTAATCTTTACCTAAACCAACCAAGACCAAATGACAAAAATCCACCATACATATTTCAAGATATCATCAAAAATAGTTTATTCAGAAAATAAAGCTTGTAGCGACCAATAGCTCCACCTGGGGCTATTATGACAGTGTGGCCACTGAAAATCCCAAAGTACAGTGCCAACCGCGAGGTACGCGGCATCGCGCCTAGAGTGACATGGACCCTAAGGAACAGTACCTTGATAAACAATGAAAACAAAGACGGTACATGCTGTTGGAGAGGTGATGCTCAGTTGGTGTCGGGCGACATCAGTTCCTTACCTCCACAGGAGAGGTGAGGCCTCGGTTCCTAACTGCGATGCAGGGAAGGTGAGGCGTTGGTTCCTTACTGTTGCAGGGGAGGTGATTTCACAGTTGCGTCGAGGCATCAGTCCCTTATGATGATGCGGGGGTCGGTGGATTCGGGAGGTCGCCCAAATCAGGTATCGGCTCTCCGATAATGAAGCACAGGCGTTGGTGAGGGCGGGGCTGCTTTGCGAATCAGGGTGGTGTGTCATGAGCGTCATGAGCAGTGCCCTTGACTCCAGTGCAGGCAGCGGCCTTGATGACAGGATCAGAGTTGGTACAGTGTGGCAGCAGCAAGCATCGGGCTGCACGGTAAATCACGGCGATGCATTGCGCACTTCACGAGTGGTGTCCATGGCTTCATTGCAGGTCACAGCAGCCACGGACCGTATAGGACGTGCCACCGGGCGGTGATGTGGGGCGGGGGAGGGGCAGGGTGGGGGTTGTAAAATGCAGCATACGGACGATTTCAGGTAAGTAACGGAAAAAAAACACATTTTGTTGCGCTCTGTATCGCATTTGGCGATGCAGTGTGCGCAACAAAATAGTTTTTTTTGTTTTTTTCGTTACTTACCTGAAATCGTCCGTATGCCGCATTTTACAACCCCTCACCCTGCCCCTCCCCCGCCCCATGTCACCGCCCGGTGGCACGCCCTATACGGGCCGTGGCTGGGTCACAGCGCCGGTCTCCTGCATCGGTGTTGCTATTTCCCTCTTTGGCAGTTGAAACAGCAGTTCCAGGGCAGGAGGACAGAGGAAATTAAGGCTTTGTGTCTTTGAGACTTCAGAAAAGGAGGCAACCTATACACCAAGACCTTGGAGATCTTCTTCAAGCAGGATACACAGCACACAGCAAAGTCTTGGGCCTCTACTTGGCATAAACGGTCACTGCAGGCCAACCTCACATAGCATATAGCAAAGGGGCAGGACTTGTCCTTCAGTTTTCCTAGCTTTTCTCTTTTGCAGAGGTTCCTCTTGAGAACAGAAGTTATCTAAAGTTCTGGTGTGTGGGCCCCAATATTTATACTCAATTCCGCTTATTTCTTTTGTGGCAGAGAGGCTCTGTGCTCAGACCAAGCCAGTTCTGTCCTCTCAGGCCCAGCTTCCTGGCAGTAGGTGAGATGGCATTGTGTAAGGTGGCCTAGGCCTATTAAGGTGCAAGGAAATCTCCTCCCACTACTCCAAATGCAGCACGGGTCTATTCAGCACAACCCTGACTCATTCAGGAAAGGCTGGACACATCTCAACCCCCTAGTGGCTGTCTGAGAGAATGCACATCACCAGCCCCTGTCACTCCAAACCCAGACAGTCAATCCACAAACCAACGGAGGCACAGGGGATGGCTAAGCAAGAAAATATCCACTTTCTAAAAGTGGTGTTTTCAAACACACAATATAAAAATTATCCTTACTAAAAGATGCATGTTTATATTCAGAGTCCAGGAACACTAAACTCCCTCTTCCTACCTGGTTCCAATGGGAAGTAATACTGATAAGATGTTATGAATAAACACCCATTCTATCCTATGGGACAGATAGCCTTTCCATAGTGAAAAACAAAATACACTGTATTTCACTATCAAGACATGTCAAAGACACCAGTAAATGTCCTACCTTTCACATACACTGTACCCTGCCCACAGGGGTACCTTGGGCCTACCTTAGGCGGGTCTTACCTGTAAAAAAAGGGAAGGTTAGGGCCTGGCAAGTTGGTGCACTTGCTAGGTTAGCAGTTGAAACTGTACGCAGACACTGCAGTGGCAGGTCTGAGACTCGTTTAAAAGGCTGCCTGCATGGGTGTCACAATCAGTGCAGCAGGCTCACTAGCAGCATTTGACTTACAGGCTCTGGACACACGCAGTTCACTGTACTAGGGGCTTAGAAGTAAGTCAAATAAGCCAATTATGGAAACACCAATCCATAAACACAATTTATATGGAAAACATATGCACTTTAGCACTGGTCAACAGTGGTAATGTGCCCAGAGTCATAAAACCAACACAAACAGCCTCGAAGCAGGAGGCCAAAAAGCTAAAATTCTGGGGATAAAGCCTACTGAAAAAGCCAGGTCTAATAATCCCTACAATGAAGACGCCCTCGCACCATGGTGCAAGGTGCCTGCGTTGGTGCATGGCAGCGAGTTGAGTGCCAGCACAGGGAAAGAGTACAAGAATGCACCGTATCTGAGAGATATTGCACAATCCTGCACTTTTATTTTGCTGCAGGGATCCACCGCAGGAAGGTTTGCGGTGCTGCCCTATGGCAAAATGTTGAAAATGTGTCCCTAAATTTTACAAAATTAAATGAGAGCACCTGGATCCGCACATCATCACTGGACCTTGCAGAGCTGTTTGTTTAGTAACCGTCTCCCTCATGAATTCGACTAATACCTACTGGCTCTGTTCAAAAATGGTTCAGAATTTTGAATCGTGTGTATAGCAGAGTATATCACACATGCTCTGCAAATGTACCCCATTGATGAAATGTCACTGACTCATGTTAACAACATACATGTCCATTGCGAGATACATGGCAAGGATTTGCTGCTACAGGGTGAGCTTACAATGTTGTATTAACACACACACACCCTATTCTTATGGCACATCTAGGCTCATAGCAGGTAAAAATACACACTACCCTACAGAATGCTGCGAATTAACTCCACATCTCGTTGTGTGGTACACCGCTCATCTGTTCCTCTGGCCCCACATAATTCAGAGGGTACCTATCATATACCCCCTCAGTTAGTATGTTCATATCAGTACCACACAATGTAAGGGTGTCTTCTCTTTCAGTACATCAGCCATGTTAGTGGAGGTGGGTACAACATTGTAGTAGGATGGCAGAGGATCTTTCTTGAAGGTGAGGACAACTAAGAATTAATATAAAATGGCTACCTGTACTTCCAAGTATTGAAGGGAATTAGGAATGCTGATCTCTGCTGATGAAGGATGAAATCCAGAAACACATGTATGGGCCTAATTTACAAAGGGCCCGCACACCTAGAATACTCATACTGGTGATTCTGGCCTGAGTGCATGACACCCCCACTACTAAGGGGCCTCCACCACAAGTGCAGAGGCCCTTTATGATTCAGGCCCAGTGTCTAGGGATACACAGCACTACAAGCTCCAAATGTGGTGAAATACTGCAGTCAACTTAGACAGAAGCACACTTGGTGAACTACATGCACCATGATGCAAAGGGGCAGACTGTGCTTGGATGTGATGTAGTGTGTTCCCAAAACCACTTCTCTTCTCAAAATGAAGTATCTGAACTTTCTAAACAATCTCATTGCCCTTTCTGGGTATAACCCTTTGGTTGTAGTCTGTTTTTGAAGGTTCCGCCATGAGTGCCAACACCCCGCATATGGAGCGGAGACTCCGCATATGGAGGGGGGACTCCGAAGTCAGGTCGGAACCCTGCAAAATTATACAATATATGACAACCAGTAAATAAACAGCAGGAAGTCCATGACAGGAATCAGATGACCCCCGATTTGCAGTCAATCAGAACCCTCCTAATCTGCTAACAAGATCCTCTGCCATCTTGCTGCTCTGTGCACAGCATCTGTCCCCAGCATGACTGAGGGACTAGATGACAAGGTACCCCCTTTCACCAAGTCTGAATTAAACATCTAAGCTAAGGGGGTGCTTGATAAGTACCCTCAGATTTATGGGGACCCAGAACAACAGCTGAGCAATGCAGCATGCCAGCGAATATGTCAAGGCAATGCAGCTTGCTGCAGTACCACGGGTGATTACCGCTGGCGGGTCAATATGTGTAAGAAGAACCTGCAACACTGGGTCCGGATTAAGGCCCATGAACTACTGGGCGTGTCCTCCCAGCCAACATATTTAGGAGGACATAGCCACATCTCCAATGCAGTTGCTCTTATCTCATTCAGAATTACTAGGTCAAAGTCCTAACTATGCATATGTGGTTACCAGTAGGGGAGGGTGGCAGGCTCCGCTCCGCAGGTGGAGTTCTCAGAGTTTTTGACACTTTTGGCTCCCCTTTGAGTGCGGAGTTGACAGGGCTCTGCCAGCCAGCGGCAGAGCCGTGTTTCCGGCATGCATGCTGTGCTCACCCTTAATTTAGACCTACTCCGCACATCTGTGTCTAATAAGCAGTGCTAGAGCTCCACTGAGAGCTGTGTGGGTGACACAGTCAGACGCAGAGAACAGTAAGTCTCTCTTCAGCCCACAAGTCAATAGTGTGCATGTCTGCACTCTTCGTGCCTACTCCAGCTCAACGTTAGAAAGATATCAATAGCAGACATGTAAATAAGCCGAGAGAAGGTGTCAGGGGAGGATTTGAATAACAGCAATTTCTTGGGCAGAGACACCCTACATTTAGTGTGCAGCCGACTGTTGCATGCTGAGGCCATACACATATTTGCTTATCCCATTGAACCAACACTAGTCCGCTCACCTTTCCACAGTGTGTCATTTAAGTGCTTGAACTGAACAACACAATGAATACTACTATTTGATCACACCCTCCTATGGTGTCAGAACCAGATGTTACACTCCCCTCTTGCACAACGTCAATCCACCAGCCAACCGGAAACAGCCCTCTGTAGTTGCCACCTTGAGTCCTCCTGACTCCTCCTTAACCTGCCGAAGCTGCTTGTCACCCAGAGTCTGACAGGGTGTGAGAAAGTGCTATCTTTCTTGCATGGTATGCCCCCACTTTTTGCTAAATTGCTGAATGAACTTCGATTGAGTGTACCCTGGGTTCCTGCCAATCAGGTGCCCAGGGCCTATGTTCCTTCCTTAAACCACACAAACTCCAAATTGGCAAACCCTAGCCACATGTCAGCCCCTAGTAAATGGTACCCTGGTACCCAGGGCCTTGTGGCCAGGGAAGGCCTCTAAGGGCTGCAGCACTCATTGTGCCACCCTCAGAGGCCCTGTACCCTTACACACACACTGCCCTTGCAGGCTGAGTGTCTGGGTGCAGGACAAAACAAAGAGTCGACATGGCACACATCACTGTGTACCATGCCCATCATCTACACTGCCAAGGCATATGTCAGCCACCCCTCTAGCTGGGTGCATTACGCCTATGGTGTGGGCACAGGAGCAGGAGCCCTGTGCCCCTACAGTACCCGGGTCCATTCCTGGGCACTGTAAGTGCAGTGCTGTCATTTAAGAGTACATGGTGCTGAGAGCTTGTCAAACACGAGCTCCACAGCACCATAGTGGCACCACTGAAGCCTGGGATCAAACTTCTCAGCACATTGAACCCACACTGATGCCAGTGTAGGATTTAATGTACTAAGCACCCCAGAGGGCATCTTAGAGATGCCCCCTTACAGCTAACTTACAATCCACGTCTGCTCTGAGGCTGCCCAGGCTGCCACACAGCAGACACGTTGCTGGACCCCTGGGTGGGAGAGCCCCTGCTCTCCCGGGCCTGCAACAATGCACATCCTGGGTGAGGTGAGAAATCTCCACCCCCAGGATGAGCAAAGGGAAGCTTCAAAGGCAGGCCGCCATTTGGAGTTTCCCCAGGCCACTGCAACCCCCCACTCTGGCGGGAAGCTTGGCCGGAAACCCCATACAAGGACAGGGGATGTGCCAGCCTGCCCACCCCACCCCTCAGGTGGGGGAGGCGAGGTGAAGCACATCTCCGGGCTCTCGCCATCTTGAAGATGGGAGGCCCTACCCTATCAGGATTAGGCTACTGCCCCCCTCCCACAGGAGAGAGGCAGGATAGGGGGTGTACCCACCCCAGGACAAGTACCCATTGGTCCCTGGCCTTCACCTACCTGTAACGCCCCTAAATCTAGTATTTAGGGGCACCCTGAACCTTCCTTCCTTAGATTCCAGATAGAAAATTACAAGAAGAGCAAGAAGAACAAAGACCTGCCCTGCAGCTGCTAAAAAGAGAAGAAGACACCAACTGCTTAGGCCCCAGCCCTACCGGCCTGTCGACTCTCGAACCTGCACCAGTGCGGCATCTCTCGTGGCCAGGAACCTCACCAACCCCGGAGGACCTGGCTACCTTTTGGCTCTAAGCCCCTGGGACTCCCATGAGTAGAGGCTCTACTCAAGAAACCTATTTTTAACCCCTGGCAGCAGCCCGGGACCGCGGACCCAACACACTCTGCACCAGCCAAGCCTGGCCAGTGCCGGAGTGGACAAAGACCCTGAGGACGACCCCACGGCGACTGTGACCCCGAGTCCGGCACCCAAGGACCCCCCTCGACATCCCGGAAGAAGCCTGCAGCCTCAGAACCAAGTGCCACCCCAACCGCGATCAACCAGAGGGTAAGATTCCCGACGTCAAAAGGCACCCCTGCACCCGGCGCCCTGCGGCCCCCTGTGCCCAATCCCGGGGTACCCACCTAACCTACAACTACCCAACTTACCTCTCAAAGTGGTGGTGGCACCTGAAACATCCTCGTCCCCGAGCCTGCAGCCTTTTTCCAAACCGGAACATTCCCATTGATTTCCATTGAGCGCCCGAAGGCTCAAAAGCACCCTGCACCCAGCCGCCCGAGTGGCCCTGGCAGTGCCCTCTCTACACTAACCTACTTCCCCACTTGCCCTGAGTAAGTGACCAGGAGCCCAGCTCCCACAGCCGCGTGGCTTGCCAGACAGCAGCCACCAACCAAGGCCCCCCTATCCCTCATAGGATAACATTGGGCCTAACTCTCTCTGCACCTGGCCGTCCTGAAACCGCTGAGGGTGAACCAACTGTACCTACCTGACACTGGGGGACCCCTGAGTCCATGCCCGGAATTTCAACTCTGCCAGTTGAGTACTTACCCTTAAAACCGCTAACTTCATTTTCCTCATAGGGTAACATTGACTGGCTTTTTCTTAAAAAATCTTCTAAGTGTGAACTTTTTAAAACTGCAAAAATTCACCAAAAATCAGCCAAGTGACAAAAACGAATTTACTCACCTGCTCCTAGGTGAGCTCCCAGTGCTGGATCTTGGTGCCCAGCCCTGACCCTGAAAAGTGTTCACAAGTATACTTACCTCTAACTCATTTTTCTCCCATAGGAAACCATTGTCTGCTTTTCTGTGAAATTTCTTCTAAGTGTCTATTTTTGCAAATTTGAAATATTCTTTTAAAATCGTACCATTTCTGCAAACGAAATTACTTACCTGCTTTTGATAAGGACCCCAGTCCTGGGTCTAGGCACCCAGTCCTGGATTACTAAAGTAACGATAAAGTACTCTACCTGCAATGTGAATTTCTTGCCATAGAGATCCATTGAATGTTTTCTTTGAAATATTTTCTAAGTGCTAACTTTTGAAATAGCTAAATATTATTTAAAAATCATTACAGTTATTAAGTCGACTTTCAGCACTTGATTCTGAATACTGACCCAAGGCTGGTTCTAGGAGCCAGACCTGGAATTCCAAAAGTAATCTGAAAAGTAATTTATTACAAATAACCTGAATTTACCATTGAGCTCAATGCATTGTTATGTTTAGGAAATAGGATTGTTTATTGCAACCAACTGTGACTGTTTACACAAATTTATTGCTTAAGACAAAAGTATTTATATTCAACCTCTCATTCTGAGAAAGTATATTTTTACCCCCTTTGTGGTTCTAAAAATAAAACAAGCATATATTTTATATATATAAACCATTGGCCTAGAGTTCAGTTATTGAGTGTGTGAAACCATTTGCTGACTGAGTGTGTACAATAAATGCTTTACACTGTCCTCTGGTACTGCCTTACTGCTCGACCAAGCTACCACTTTTGAGAGTAAGGTCATACCTAACTTTGACCTCTATCAGCCTCTGGGGGACTGTGGACTCTGTACACCCTGTACCTATTAGGGAACAGTATATCCAGAGCCACTTTCTCACACAGGGTGTGTATACTATGCTCAGAAGCCATGATGATGACCATCTGACTGGACTAGGGTGGGAGGACAAGGAGCAAGTGTCCCATTCACATGCAGGCAAAGCAGAAGGAATGGCATGGGGGATACACTGCCTTCGCAGAGCTTTACGACGGGTCACACACTTTTTCTTTTTGTGTGACCCTGCTGCCTGTTTGTGACACTGTAGGCTGAAGGACTCACTCAGCCCCCTTAAGGTAATTTTTGGCTGTTCCCTAGTGAGTAGTGAGCCCAAACTACCCTCAAAAGCTCCATGAGGGGTCAAAGGAAATCCAGCTCCCAAATTGGACAGTAGCCCTGCCACACTAATGCCGGGAGCAGTAGCCGAACAACACTCCGTCAGCTCGTGGAGCTTCGCTGAATCAGCTGAGTTTTCGTTCAACTCTGCGGAATTCCACGAGCCCCTAGATCCACCCACCCCTAGTTACCAGTATGCAGCATAGCCAAAGTTGTCTTGATCTGAAAATGAGGCACTTGCCACATACACTGCCAATGTTCTCTAGGGATATTACAATATTTACACTACAGTGACAGAGTAGTAAAACATG
The DNA here is from genome assembly GCF_964204655.1 of Triturus cristatus. Taxonomy (NCBI): domain Eukaryota; kingdom Metazoa; phylum Chordata; class Amphibia; order Caudata; family Salamandridae; genus Triturus; species Triturus cristatus. The sequence goes on along the minus strand of NC_140591.1, from coordinate 672,712,264 downwards.
TTCTAGGGCAACATCTTTGACAAGGTCATATCCAAGGCCTTGTGCATATATGTACACCCTATTTTGCAGTTATGTAGTGCTTCTGTATGCTACACAGCAGATGACCTTTGATAGTAAGGGTATGACATTTTAGATTGAACATTACAGGACAATCCAATTGTAGGTGTGGATATGTCTATCCTGAATGTGTCCTATCCCCAAATGGGAAGTTCTACATTGGAAAATAACCGTGTTTCAATTTTTATTTCAAGAACTTCACATCACACCAATAAAGAAGGTGAGGGTCAGTATAAAATGAAGAGGATACAGAGCGGACTTTAGACAGATGTCAGTGTGTCTGTCATATCAGGACAATATAGTGAAAATACTCTTGGGTTACTAAATCAGCACATTGCCCAGTGAGATCAAAGGAGGATTACAATGTCAGCACTTGCTAAATTTTGTAGTGAGTTACTTAATGATTACTGCACCAACTACATAAAACGCAAGACCAGGGGCAGACGATTAGGACCAGAGCTCCTAGGCGGGTACTGCATCTTGATACCACCAGCGAGGAAGAGGAGGGAGATGAAGATAAAGGCAGGGTAAGTGAACCCACCCAGACCAAAGCTACAGCAACAACACCATCAAATCACGTGGATGCTGCGGACATAGAATGGGGACATTGAGAGGGAGTCCACCAGCTGGGTGGGGGAGATATTGGATCTTCCACTGGCCTAAAAGACCTGGAATTGGATGTGGTGTCCCCAGGGAAGCCACAGTCACCATCTGTGCCTGCCTCTGACTACTCCCTAACTCCTGAGGCCCCCCTTTCATCGGTGCCTCCAGCTGCACCACCTGCCACTACTCCCCCTCCATGTGCCTGCCCAGAAGAGCTGAGGGAAGCACCAGTTCCCGAAACTACACATCTCTGTTGTTCGACCCAGACCCCTCCATGTACTGTCATTCCTCTAGCTGCATCCAAGGAACTGGTCATGGTATCTGAGGTTGAGGGGAATGTTTCCTCTCTGATCTTACAGGAGATTCAAGATGAAATCCATATGTTCCAAGAGTCACAGTCCTCTCAGAGCTTACAGTAGATCTGAGATGAACTCAGTATGCTCCAAGAGGAACAATCCAGAGATATGCCTCATCTCAGTTCCTCCATCACTTCATTGAGGGCAGCCCTATTGTCTGTGTTGTGTCTTCCTGTGCATCTACCCTCTCTGTTTCCCCTGCTATCCCTCAGGTTGCCCACTCCTGTAGGGTGTCTTGTCCTGCACTGGCCAGCGAAGAGGAGTTCACAGCTGCAGAGTACTTAGAAATTGTAGTCATGGACAATGAGGATGGCCAGTAAATTAACATTGTTTTGACCAGATACTTTTGTCCCCACCCCTTGTACATAGACTGGTTCCCCTGAAACTTTCTGACCTGTTTTATTATGTTGCCCACCCCTTACAAGTCCCCTTGCCTAATCTGACTTAAGATCCTATTTGATTTCCTTTCTCCCTTTCCATTTTATTTCTGAATTTTCTCACATAAAATGTAAACAATCTACATCTCTGTGTTGTGTGTTTCATTAAATTTGCTGATGTCAACGGTTGACGTTACATCAGTAAGTGTTTATCTATGCTCTCAACATGACACACAGATGATTCTAATAATATATGTGTAACATACATTTAGGAAAACAAATGTAACCTACCACCAGATTAACCAATTGACCATCATCAACTAGTACTCAACTCAATTGAAATGTGAAAGATATCTTTTATTTATAAAGTTGCTTGAAAAGATATAGTACAGTGATCTTGGAGGATCTCTCTTGCGACTTCGCAATTGTGGTGATGAGGATCTCAGTGAGTAAGTGCATTTACTTTGTGGGTGCTGATGTGAGAGTGGGTGTGTTGCATCTTCCTGGACAGGTGGGGGAGGTGCCTGGACAGAGGCTGATGGGCCTTTTTTTTGTGTCTGCATTCTGCCAGCTGTCTTGCTGGGATTCCTCTTTTCCCTCTAAAACCAAGGGGGAAACCAAAAGAGTAGGAGAGTAGTATCCCACAAGAATACTGCTGTTTCCATTTCATCTCCTGCATATAAGAGGGCCATGGAGGAATACTGGAGAGGCCAGGACCAAAAGAATATTTGGCGTAATCATTGGACATACTTGCCTTCTCTCTCCAATCTACCAATAGTGTCCAGATCTTATCCTTACTCCTTGGATCGCAGGCCATGTCAATACTCACTTGTATAGATGATACTCTAAAGAAACTCAGTAAAATATGGAGGGCTTTCAGATTTCCATAGCCTACAGATCTCCTGCCTTGCCAACACTATCACATAAAACGTAAACTTGGAACTAACTGTGTTAATCTGATCTTCTTCTTGAGTAAGTCCAAAAAATATAAGGCGAGGGCTAAGTATTTGCCCAAGAAAATCACAAACCAAAGTTCAATAGGACAACATTTTTGGACACTCCATAAACAAGTGCAGGTCAGCCACCACTGTGAGCATACACCTTGGGCAGTTGTAGGTATTGCCTGTTGTAGGAGAGTAGGATCTGCTTCACATGGGTATCCCCACTTTTTGCTGGTGTTTCACTGTTTTTCGACCTTAGTCTGGCTGACCTGTAACCTTTGACAACTTCCCTGGAGACCAATAGACTCTGTGGGTAGTAAATAAATGGTTACGCTTAAGCGATGCAGGTGTTACCGCTGTACATAACATACAAAATTAATCAAGCCACATTTGCTTCAAAACTTCATCGCCGAACTCTTTACCCCATAAGTTTGTAATTTCAGTTTCAATCTTATCATCTGTCTCAAGGAAGGCTCAATACCAGAAGGAGATTTCCTTTTTCCAATGATCCGTCCTCATCACCTGATCAAGCTTCGAATCCTCCTCCTCTTGTGTCCAATCTTGTGTTGCCCACCAGGAACACAATTGATAGTAATTACACCTTGTCAGTCGTCCCATGGTGCAATTACTTAACGCTTCCCAGCTCACTAGGCTAGGGCCAATTTTAAGATCTGCCCAATGACATATACCCCCCAGTTTTAAAGGCTGACTAAGTTGGTCCCTCAGACATCCTGGGGTTCCCAGGGACTCCCAAATCGGTGCCCGTGACGAATAATATGGTACATCCAGGTTCTTAAAGCGGACCTCAAAATCTTCAGCCTCACCCTTTCAAAAACTTTTGGGTCACCATATTTAAAAAGAAAAAGGTGCTGATCTTGGCAGACATCAACTAGCATAGCCGCAAACAATAAGCCCATCAATGACCTATCAGTCTTGTTTACAAGCATACAAATATTCTTAAAATGGAAAGCATGGCAATAAACAAGTAAGTCTGGCAAAACCAAACATCCGGCCTCTAACCTCCTTCTCAACTTTTTCCAGGCTATCCTGGGACCATTTGACGCCCAGGCAAAACCACCTATTTTCCCCTGGAGCTTGGCAATATCCTCCTTCCTAAAGTTAAAGGGATGGATTTGAAAAGAAAAGTGATTTTTGGGAGAATTATCATTTTTATGAGATTTACCCGACCATAGATGTTTAAAGGTAGGATCGCCCATTTTACCAGCAAACTCATTATCTCCTGACTAACTTTCTTCCAGGAGATCTTAGAGATATCCTCCAGTTTCTGAGTGATAAATACCCCGAGATAACACATTTTGGTTTCAGCCCCCTGACTCTTCAAACTCTGATTCCATTCCATTATTTTGTTTTTTTCCGTATTAACCTTATACCCCGAGATTAAACCGAAACTCTACGCCTTCCTCATTCAATTGGGAATTACATCTTGAGGATTGCTAGTATAAAGGAACAGGTCATCTGCATACAGAGCCAATTTTGCTTCGAACCCAAATGATTTGAATGGGAGAATTGTAGGATCCACAGTAATCAAATTGGCGAAAGGTTCTATATACAGATTGAAGAGAAGCAGGGACAGGGGGCAGCCTTGTCTTGTGCCTCTTGTGATATTAAACCAATTTGATAGTTCTCCGTTTACCAGCACCTTTGCGCTGGGGCTATGATACACATTTTGCACCGCCTTCACCATATTTTGCGGGAAGCCAAAGCTTCTTAAGGTCTCCCACAAATATGCTCAGTGCACTTGGTCGAAGGCTTTAGCTGCAGCTACTATAGTTAGAGGTAAATTCCGGGCCTCCGCCATGTGTATGACCCCCATCATCTGAAATGTTAATTGATGAAGCAGCCTCCCTAGTATAAAACGTCTTTGATCAGTGTGGATAACCCGTTTTATAATCCTAGCTACCCGTGATACTACAATTCCTGTTTTTTTTTATTGTCTATGTTTAAAAGGGATATAGGTCTATAAGAATCCACTTTCTGCGGATCTTTATTCGGTTTTCGAATTAAAGTAACCGTGGCCTCTGACCAAAAGCTGGGGACGGTTTCCCCGTCTATATATATTTCATTGAATAACACTTTTAAAACTGGAGCCACTTTGTCTATAATGCAGGAGTAAGCCTCAACTAGAAGACCATCTGGTCCAGCTGCCTTTCCCCTTGCCATTTTTCTACACTGCGCCCTGACATCTTCTGCTGTGATCTCCACCTCCAAGACTGTCTTCTGTTCATTTGTTAATTGTTGAAGTGTAGTCATTTTTAACCAATCCTCTATACACGCCCGGCCAGGTTATCCTCGCTACAGAGATCACTGCTAAAGCTTCAGGCTTCTCTGCATATATCTACATTGGCATACAGCACTTCTCCTGACTCCCTACTGATTAAGCCTCGTATTGAATTTGTGGCCCTATCTGCTTTTGCCTTTATGTCCAGCAGTGAACTACATTTCTCTCCGTAAGCAAAATGTTGAAGCTTACTCAATCTCCATCTATCAAGTAGCTTTTTTTCTTACTGCGCCTGAAATTCCACCTGCAACCTTTCCAATTCTTTACTAAGTACAGGCACATTATCTAAGCCATCCATCAAAGCTTTCTGTAGATTTCCTTCTTTTACCTTGATCTCTCTAATTCTGATCGCATCTTCCTGCTTTGCCACCCGCCTTTTTCCCACCATTATACCCATTAGGATCCCCCTTAGATACACTTTAAATGCATCCCAGTCTATTTGTGCTTTTGTAGAGCCTTTACTAAACTGGAAATAGTCAGCGGTTCTTACCCCCAGGTCACGTACCCTTTCCTCATCCAATAATATGGTCCTATCCACCGTCCACCGTCTCTGCCCCTCTTTTTGATGGAATCTCAGGGACATAGCCACTGCGGAGGGATCTGATAAGATCGCTGGAATATGGGTTACCGCCTCCGTATCAGCATACAATTCCTGATCTAGCAGAAAGTAGTCTATAGGGGAGTGATGCCTATCTGTTTTGCTATAGAAGGTGAAGTCCCTAGCTTCCCCCATCTTGCTATGCCAGATATACATCAAATTGAATTCGCTCATCATACTCTTCATGAAAGTAAAAGCATGCGTACTAAAAGTTACTGCGAACTAATAAATGCGGAGTAAAAGTAAAACATAGAAATGCCTGCGAAGTAATGGTAGATTACCTACTCTCCAGTCTGGCAAGTGTTTTTGGAGGAGCAATATATTTGACTCGTTATGTTTGGTCTAATTCCTTATTCAGGACTAAATTGAAATCCCCTCCCAATACTATTGGGGCCGTTGTCTCCAATAAACAGGATTTGAGCTTTGTTAGGGCCTTTGGGTTATCAACATTTGGCCCATAATAAACTGTACACACCAATGGCCTACCCTGAATTAATAAGGTGGCCACCAACCATCTGCCCGAGAGGTAAGACTCATATTTAACTACCCTTACTGGGGAAACATGGGGGCAGGCTGACGCCAGGTGCTGGAGTTCCCGGATCAAAGAGAGTATGCAGACTGTATACAATCAGAAATGCAGCCTAATAAAAGCCTAAATAATGGAGTAATGGAGTAAGATGCCTGTGAACCCCTATAAAAGTAAATTAAACTCACCCGTGGCTGAAATTCATGGGTTTTGACATGGACACGGAGGTGCAGCGAGGGTTCTGGCTGTGTGCTGCGGACCTCTGGCAGAAGACTCAAGCGGCTTCGGTGCTGGTTGGTTTCTGGGTCGAAAGAGGCAGAGACAGCACAGGATGGTGTCCACTAGAGGGGAGATGCGGCGCAAGTGGCGGTGTTGAGGAGGTGCAGACCAACTGTTGGAACACGCAAGTTGGGGACCCTGAAGTGGTGGAAAAGAGTTGGAGGTTGAGGGAAAATAGACCACAGGTACGGGGGCTTCCACAGGGGGCACTGAGGGTGATGGAAAAAGTTCCTCCCTCCAAGCTATCGCATCCCTCTAACGATCAGTGGAAGGTGGGGGAGAGAGTGCCATTGAGGGCACAGGAGTAAGTACCAACTTACAGAGTGTCCCAAACATATCGAATAAGGAGGGGCAGTACTTTAGTCAGTATATCTGCAACAAAGGAGGCGCAAATCAGGAGCCGATATCAATTACTTCCACTCCCTGAGGTAAAAGGTAGAGGCAAATCGTGGGAAAAGCAGGGAGCAGGCTGTACGGGAGATTGTTCCGGTCTTCTCCAATCTGGAGGGAGGCCTAAATGCTGTGGTCCTAAGGAGGTACGTGCACCCACTAAGCCCTCACCATCCCGCAGCTCATACTTTAAAATAATGGAACAGATCGCCACATGTCAGGGGGAGGGGAGTAATGCTACCCCACAGATGCAGTCAGCTTCACTCCTTTTGGAAAACCGCTTCTCCCCGCTGGCAACGGGCTTTGAAGATAAAGATGGGCACAGCGAAAGTCTGAGTTTGGAGGTAAACTCCTGTCTCACCCCAGCCCCAAGCACAAGGTCGCCTCAAGGTAATGGCAGAACCTTTGTAACTGAAGCAAAGAGATGACAACTTGCAAGCCGCTGGAGGAGTGGAAAATCAGGTGGAAAAGATGATTATGAGCCTAAGGCAAGATATCTTTACGAAATTTGAGATATCCAAGACAAATCAGAAAGGAATCCAAGATAAATGTGGGATATTGGAGGAAAAACTGGATGACATAGCACAACGAACTGTAATTTTGGAAGGAGAGGTGAAGGTCCTGTCAGAGGCAGTGTCGGGGAATGCTAAGGATATAGAGATGCTAAAATTACAGAATAGAACCCTGCAGGACGATATGGAGAGGCTTGAAACACAGTCTAGACGCAACAACTTGAGAGTCCTTACATTTTCGGAAGGGTCTGAGAAGGGGGATATCAAGGCCTTCATATGTAATCTACTGAGAGAAGGAATCTTGATGGACAGACCAGATATCGAGTTAGAGAAGGAGATTCAGAGGGTGCACAGGGACTCATTCAAGCTGAATCCGGCTACTAAGATGCCTAGAAAAATCTTGATAAACTTCCTTACGTATGCTGTGAAGGAGTTGGTGCTGGGGCGTGCTTTGAAGGAAGGTTCTCTAAAGCATGATGATTTCAGCTATCAATAAGATCAGATTTAGGCAAAAGGACGGCTCGGAGGCAGTGGGAGTTGGGTACCAGAATGAATGAACTACGGAGCAAGGGAGCCCAATTTCAGATGAAGTTCCCAGCAATGTTAAAGATAATGTGGTGAAAGTAACCCTGAGGAAGTTGACACCTTCTTAGCACAGATGGAGGGATGAGTTTCTAGATTATGTTTTAAGTGTAGGGGTCGTTATTGGATGTATAGGTACAAGACATAAATTTCCTATGAAGCGTTAGGCTGTTTTTCCCTTGTGAATTCCCATGTATTTCTCTCTCTTTGGCAAGGGGGGTCACAAAGGGTGTATTGTATCACCCAGGGAGTAGAAAGGGGGGGCCCGATTCACAGAACTAACTTAAGACAAAATCCTAAACTTACTACTTTTGGTATTCACAGAAGTTAGGATTTTGTCTTAAGTTTGTCGTAAGACAAACTTAAGACAAACTTAAGACAAACTTAAGACAGACTTAAGACAGACTTAAGACAGACTTAAGACAAACTTAAGACAGACTTAAGATAGACTTAAGACAGACTTAAGTTAGGATTTTGTCTTAAGTTTGTCTTAAGTTTGTCTTAAGTTTGTCTTAAGTCTGTCTTAAGTCTGTCTTAAGTCTGTCTTAAGTCTGTCTTAAGTTTGTCTTAAGTTTGTCTTAAGTTTGTCTTAAGTCTGTCTTAAGTTTGTCTTAAGTCAAACTTAGGACAAAATCCTAACTTCTGTGAATACCATAAGTAGTAAGTTTAGGATTTTGTCTTAAGTTAGTTCTGTGAATCGGGCCCAAGGTTTCTCGGGGGTGGGGTGGGGGAATAATGGCACTGGTTGTGGGGCGCATAGGGAAAAAAGAAAAAGATTTGGTCCTCATGATGTTATCTTCTGTAGGGGTGAAGGGTATGTTTGGGTCAATAGGGTTGAGAAGTGTAATTTAGGTCCTAAAGGAGATGAAGCGTTGCAACAGAAATAGAGTTTAGGAAATTGAATATGGATAGGTCAAAAGTGGTTAACCTCTTAACATGGAATGTGATAGTGTTGAGAATTAGGAAGAAGGTATCCCGGGTAATAGAGTTTTTAAAAGATAGTGAGGCACAAATCAAACTGTTGCAAGAGACCCATCTGAATAAGTACGAGTGTAGACAATGTTTCAGTAAGTTACGATGGGTCCAGGAGGTTGTGTGTTCAGATCAGAGAGGGAGCACTAGAGGAGTGGCCCTTATTATCAGACAGAGTCTGATGGTGACTGTACAGGTAGAGGAGGTGCCTGGACGGGGGGTGATGGTGGCTGTACAAGTGGGGGAGGTGCCTGGACAGGGGGAGATGGTGACCGTGCAGTTGAGGGCATGTGCAAAGATGGTGGTGACTGTAAAGATTGGCAGGTGTCTGTGCCAGGTTGTGGTACATATGTTCTTCAGGAAGATGTGTTGGGGTCTCTCCATGTGTTGACCTTGACGGGCAACTTTGGACCAGTTTCAGCATGCCCGCATTTTTTTCATGGTCAAGGCATGGTGTCTTGGAGTCTTTTCCCTATAGATGGATATGATGTCATTAACCTTCTTTGACATGCCTTGCCAAGATCTATCCATCCTGTTCAACACCTGGGACAGTCTGTCAACCACCTTAGCAATTAGACGCATGTCCTGCAATGTGTCTGACACATCTGATAGAGTAGCCCCTATGGCACTAATGTCCTACCTCATGTCAGCCTGCTGTTGGAAGAAATCCTCCTCCCACTGGCCACCATGACCATCTGCTAGCCACCACCACATGGGAAGTCCTTAAATTACGGGCGTCAGGTCCAACAGTGGGTCTGGCAGGTGGCAGGCTGTAGGGAGGAGATTGGTGCCCAGGGGATACCTGCACCTCATCGTATATGATAGGTCCCTTAGATGGTGGAGAGAATGTCTGGGATGCACTGTCATGGGAGGAGTGTGGAGGAGAACGAACATATCTGACCTGGTTATGAAGGAGTGACGGCTTTGTTGGTGTAGGTGAAAGCTGTGGCTGGAAGCCCAAGGGATTGAGATAGGCAATCGTCAGGGTTGGAGTGGGAGGAACTTTCCTGTCCCAAGCAGGAGTGGGATTAGATGCATTGCACAGTAGGCCAACAATGGTGTCCAGGGAATCAGTCTTCTCATCCTCTGTATAATGTGCCAGAGCATCTTTATCCGCCACCACTTCCTCCTCATCTTCTTCTACCTCCTCCTCTTGTGCATTACTGACAGCTGACATGGCGGCTTGCTCGCAAGAGAAGTGGGTTCTCCCCTGTGATTGCCTGTCACTCACCATAGGTCCATTTTCCTCATCGTCCTCAGCACCTGAGAAACAGAAGTTGCAACAGGATAGGTATTTACTTTAGTGTAGCCTATTGTGCAACACAAGGGTTGAGTTAAAGGATATTTGCATCAACGGATGTTCCACCTATGACCTGGTTTCTGTACACATACATGTGACAGCTCACACCATAGCACTGAGTTGTTGAATGCAGATTTGCAATGCAAAAACAAACCCATCAGCTCCAGCCACAGCTCTGTGTTGTTTGGCAATCCCTGCTATGTCAGCTGCTGAACCTGGCTCCTCGTATGTGTAGCAGAAGATGAGGACCTCAATACAGCAGCTTGAGAGGGAAGTGACAGCACACTTAATGATATGCATGAATTATATGCAAACATGCACACTTGACACACACATCACTGATTGATTATGTAGGGAACATTTTAAACACCGACCATAGATTTTATGCCAAAGGAGCTAAAACTGCTAATGTCCTTCCCCAAGGATTTTGTTATTGTGGATGAACTAGGAATCCATAGTGTACACCACTATATGGCACACTTACCTGACCGAAAGATGCTAGTGTGCTTGACTGCTGCAGCCAAGATGTCTACTAAACTCCAGGACTGTGTTGTCTGCTGCACTGAGGTAATCCTGCCATATGCATATTACGTCCAGGGAGCTGCATGTGTCCCTCCTGATCTTTACAATAGGGGTGGGCAGAGCTTGTGGAGTTGCACTACATGGAATTCAGTGGAGTTGCATAAAAACTCAGTGGAATTCTGCATAGTTCATCTCTGGCTAACATGTCACCAGAAGTCCAGAACAATGCTTAGACTACAAGTCCCAGAGTGCACTGCAATGCACAAGGCTCCCAGGACTTTACGCTATTGGTTTACACACCCCTTACCATCACACCAAATATAACCTGGGAGAGTCACAGAGCCCTTGGGTTCCATTCACAGGTCATCACCAGCGAAGTCTCACCTTCACCTTGATGCTGAGTCAGTGCTACAGGAAGGGGGTGTCAGGAACCAGGCCCTGGCCCGAGGGGTGCCCTTGTGTCCCCCGTGGCCCACGATGAGCTTGGCAGGCTGGTGCTCCACCTGGGCCCAGCAGGCCCACTTGGGCAGGCAAGGTTTTCCCAGGGCACCGGGCAGGGCCAGAGCCAGCTCCAGGCTGATGGAGCCCACCAGCCCCCACAGGTAGCCCAGCATGGTAGCCCACTGGCCCCCATACACCCAGTCACCTCAAACTTTTTAAGAGGCACATAGTATCCTGGTGTGGCGGCCATGTCAGGGTCAGCTCCAGGGTTCATTTGTCATTTAACTTGTGTTCAATGAGCACCTGCAGGTGATGTGTAACTGGATTAAGGGCTGTTTTGTAATATTTCAAGGTGAGCTTGAACAAAATGTGCACACATTACGGTTGACTATAATGAGCATACAATATTCTTTTCGCCAAAATTCATAGATATCAGCTAATAAAAAAGTGATCATTACAATGCAATTCCAATTCTACAGAGAGCAGTTAAGTTAATAGAATGGTTCTTGCCAGTTTAGAGATGGAGCCTACTTTGTTTCAAGTTAATTTCCTGGAAGTCAGTATCAGCTCATGGAGCATGAATTATAGGGGAGGGCAAACTCTGCCACATGGCAGAATCAGAGTTTTTTGCTGAACTCCGTGCTCCCAGCGAAGCGCGGAGTTGGGAAAACTCCACAAACTCCGCTGGAGGAGCCGAGTTCACCACCCACCCTTACTTTACATGCACCCCCCTGGTCACCAGCAGCAGTGGGCAGCTGTTAACTCAACAAAGCAATGACATCAAACAGATATCACATTAACAGGCAAAAGTGTATTAGAAGGTTACCGATAGTTGAAGGAAGGAGGTCACTAGGAATCCTAACTTTACTACTACTACTAAATGCCTTTTGTGAATACAGAAAGTCCTAAAGTTAGGATTTTGTCTCAGTTTAGTAGTAGTAAAGTTTGGTGTTCTAACCTTACTACTACTAAATGCCTACTAAATGCCTTCTGTGAATTCCAAAAGCAGTAAGTTTAGGATTTTATCTCAGGTTAATTCTATGAATCGGCCCCAATATTTATTTCTTCCTCCTCAGTGGTAGCATTATTAGGGCAAGGCATAAAGCAAGCAGACAAATACTTTTTGTGGCCAAACCAGGGCCTTGATTGTGTGCTGCTTTAATTTATTTTGTATGTGCATATCTTGCAAGTGGTGATGATTGTCTGCAGGTGTATGCAGGTGCATGAGATTACACTTTTTCCACTCTGAGTAGGGAGGTTCCGTCACAGGTACAGATGTAAAGATACTACTCATAAACACCCTTTGTGAATACCAAAAGTTGTAAACTTAGAGAACCATCCTGCTCCAACCAACTGAAGGCTGTTTCTGGGGCAGTGCTAGACAGTGAGACGAGGTGTGGGTATGTGACTGTACTCTCTACTACCTATGTTTGCCACCTGCCCTGGAGACTCCTTGTGGCTGGTATTCATTCCCTGCTTGTTTACCTCCCTATGTCCTCTTACAACATGCCATACCCTGGTCACAGGAAGGAGGCCCAAGGGTCGAGACCTAAGAAATCTCCTGAAACTAGTGAAGGGACTTGCACACACCCGGATGCAGTCCCTCAAGACAAGTTGGACTTTATCATTTTGCCTATGAAGGACTAAAAAGACACCCTTGCACAGAAAATTGATACATTGGTGGTGAATCTCGGACTCCTGCAGGCTCACTACCGTAAGCTGGGAGAATTCATTGCTGCTACTGAACTTACCTTGCATGAACTGGTCTCCATGACTCAGGATCTGACAACCTAATTGGAGGATGTGGTGGGCCGAGTTCGTGTTCTTGAGGCCTGTTTGGAGGACTCTGAGGGTTGTGCAGAAATAATATTCATGAGGTGGGTATGCCTGAGAGATCAGAGGGTGCAGACATAGCACCCTCTGATCTGATCTGATCTAAAATGTGGCTATGGGAGAAAGCGGCACCAGAGGAGTTGTCCCCCTTCTTCACCTTGCAAAGAGCCCAAAGGGGGACCCTCCCACCCACCACCTACTGGTGGGCACCTCGGCTCTTAGTAGCACACCTTCTACATTTCAAGGACAGAAACCATATCCTTAAGTGCGCCAGTGATGAAGGGAAGTTGCCCGTTGATAACATTCAAGTGATGCTGTTCTTGGATTTCACAATTGAGATCTTTGTGAATCATGCCATAGTTCCTAATAGTGAAGAGATGATCTTTTCAAGTTTGGAGTGTCTGGAATCAGTGGTGAAGTTGGATTTTAAATTGCAATTCTGAAAAATGCACTTTTAGAACGTTGGCACTTTCTTGCTTTAGACATTCAGTGCCTGCTGCCTAGCCCTGATCACATGACTAGGGTGGATGACAATTAGGCTTTGTGTATACCCCCTAGACAACCATGCAGAATGGGAGCTCAGTTGTGACTTGATGGGCTATCCTGGCAGGAGGGGAGGGAGGAGCTGGACTCAGCCTCATTTACCCTAACCCTGAATAGATTGTGTCCTGTCCCCCCTGTAGCGAATTTAAACCAGGGCAGGAAGGAAGGACCTCTATGCTCTTCAGCATGTCTTTGAAGTCTCCCCCTCTTCAAAGGCACAACTGGGTGTAAGTGCTGGACCCCAGAAACCACCACTTCAGTACGCCTCTGGACCTGTGGATACTGTGCTGGGAAGAAGGACTGCTGTGCTGCTAAAAGGACTGTCACTCTGCTGGATTGCCACTCTGAAGGAGCTGCTGTCTTACTGTGCTGACCTGCTACCTGCTGCCTTCTTACCTGGGGAGGAAGAACTGGACCTGGAACCCATCTTGAACCTACGACCCCCAGAGGGACTCAAAGGACTGGCCTCCTGATCTGTGCCTCAGAGGCATAGCAGGCTCCCCACAGCTCCTAGACCTGTCTTCAATGAGTTTCTGGCCCCCAAGTGGTGCCTCTGAGGTCCCTGGGCCCTTGGTGTGCTTCCTGATCTCCTAAAATGAAACTTTTGGGCTCTTTGAGAACTGGCTTACTTGCATCAGAACCGCACCGAATGTACAAAGAATCAGCTAGAGACGCCACAAGTTCATCTCTTTGCAGATCCAACATCATCTATTGGTGTGCATCACCACCGTGAGGCTCCATCCCGCCCATCTTCAGCGACCCGCCTGCTCTTCGCACCCCACTGACCATCACCAGCTATGCTCTCCTTGCTCCCAATGAACTTCTCCCCCACAAACTGGACTCTTGCCACAAAACTTGAGAAGGTAAAACAGCTGCGGAATTAATCTGGTGTTGTACTGACCCACGCTCCTTTTTGGTCTGCTTGAACTTTTAGATCTGACCCGGTCTACCATGACCAGATGTCCCTGGTTGGTGCTTTATGCTTTCAGGCACCAGTTTACATTTTATTGTCTAAAAATGCATAAGTCTGGTTGCACTGATTGAATTTTTGTCATTTTGGTCTTGTTTTATTTATCAAATATATACTTTATTTTTCTAACCTAGTGTGATATCTTTTTGTCTGGTGTTGTCACTGTTTTACTGTTTGAAGTGTTGCACAAATACTTTGCACATTGCCTCTAAAGTTAAGTCTGACTGGTATGTGCCAAGCTACCAGAGGGTGAGCACAGGTGACTTTAGGGTTTGCCTGTTTCTTACCCTGACTAGGATTGTGGCTGCTGCTTGATTAGGGCTCATACCCCAGTCAACTACCAGCCTAATTTCTAACAATAACCTATTGGTTTAAAAGTAACTTTCTTCATTAAAATAATACTCAGCACTGGAAGTGTGTTTCCACTCTTCCTCAAACATGTTGCAAAGTTATGACTTGCTGCTTTTGACAATACTTGTTTATTAGAGATGACCCTAACCTCTCTAAAGTTCTGATTCAGTTATGGAAAGAATAAACAACTTCCTTTTGAGAAGAAAATTATGTTATACAATATTGTGAACAAATTCTTCTGTTGAATTCTAGCTATTTTTCTCCTTACCTGCTTCATTGATCTTATAATATTCTGTGCTACCCTGGTGCGAAATAACTTCTGTTGAAGTTCTTTGAATGTCTTATTCCTTTCAGAAGAATGATCATGTTTCATTTTCTAAATATTTTGATGTCTCACTTTGGCCTCCTATCAATCTGGGAGTTCTGCCACTCTTCCGTACACCTTTGCCAGTAACACTGGTTATTTTTAAAAAAATGCTAAGAAATATTTGAGTACTCCTACCAATATTCTTTTTTTTCTTTTCAATAATATCTTTTTTGAGTAGGTCTGCCCTGTCTTTTATGTGTGGAGTTCTCTGCTCCAACTGCAGAGTCTTTCAGTGGTAAACTTACAATTAATTTGCAGTTTGTGAATACCCAAAAAAACTAAACTTACACAAAACTGAACATTTACCTTTGTGAATCAGCCCCAATATGCAGTAGTTAATTGGACATTTAATTGGACTTTACTATGGTAATGAACTGACCTCTCAGTGAAGAACTTAGTCCAGAGAGAACCTGCATGTAGAAGGAGATTGACCAACTTATAGGGGTAGAAAGATTGTAGTGAAGAACTGCCCTCTTCTTAAAGAGATTGGTGAAGGTATAACTTTACTGAGAGACTAGTTTGGTTTCCTACAACTCTGCATAGAGTGAGTACCGTCTCTGAGTTCTACCCTTGCCTGAGGTGCCCCCTCTAGTCCTGGGCCTCAGAAGTGGGTTCTGCAGCTGTTTTCTGCGGAAACTGACACATTGCCTCTACTGTGTGAGAATTTCCTCTGTGTTTCTCATTCAATCCACAGCCTGCTCGGCTCGATGACTATGCAGAGGCGGCTCGATGACAAAGCATTGCATTCACCGCAGTTTGAATGCCCTGAGACTGAGCTTG
This sequence comes from Triturus cristatus, assembly GCF_964204655.1. NCBI lineage: Eukaryota > Metazoa > Chordata > Amphibia > Caudata > Salamandridae > Triturus > Triturus cristatus. Next base: position 672,696,665 of record NC_140591.1, on the reverse strand, counting down.
CAATGTAATGGAATAGGGTTGTGATGCTGTTGGTTCTGCTATTTCTACTATTTTCCACGCGTTTTTAATTATAATTTTAATTTTCCGGCTCAGTTTGATGCTTTGGTGCTGGATGGATGGGTGCAAAAATGCAGGAAGACTACCAGAGCCAGGGCCATTCACAGCCGAGGGGTAAAAAAGCGTGAAAGGGGAGGGAAGCAAGGAGGAGAGGGAAGCAGAGAGGGAAGCAGAGAGGGGAGCGGGGAAGAAAGTCTAACCCCGCTCGACCCAACCCTACCAGTTTTTATGCTGTTGCTCCACTCTGCTCTGCGACTCTTACTCGACTCTCTGTGCCTCCGGCCGCCAGTTCCTCGCCAGATCCCCACCTCAGGTTGTTCAGATTGTTCAGGTGGTTCAGGGCTGCTAGCTTGCTACGAGCGGTGAGAAGAACCTCCACTGGGTGGATCGCGCACGACAGTGCAAACAACAGGGGGGATTGTAGAGCAGTCCTTTTGGTATGCACAGAGGAGTGGACGACGAGTGAGCCGCTCTTAGCTTTGATCCCGCCTTGCAAAGGGTTGCAGAGGATTGCGCCCGCTCATACCCCTTACTACTTCGCGTTCACTTCACTTCAGATGGGAGGCGGGGGAGCGAGACGCAGTCCACAGCTCACAATTCACGGTTTTGTCAGCCCCCCCAGACCCCTGGATTGTCGCCTGAACTCTTGTACTCCTGTTGAGACTGGGGCTGGGGGCTGAAGCTGCTTCGGGTCCCTCAGCTTCGCGCTCTCCTCGCTAATCCTGCTGCCGCTGCGGTATGCCGCAAGACACGGAAAACTGGAATCCTCGTGTCAGCAAAGGAGAGGAGTTCGAGGTATGCAGATTGAGGAGATTCCACTCCTCTCAAATGGAATCTCAAATGGGCTAGATGTTATGGGTTCAGGGCTAGTGGTTGTGAAGGTGTATATTAAGGAAATATTTATAAAGGTCAAAGCAATTTAATGCCAGACAATTTAGATAAGCAAATTGGAAATTGGGAGAGGAGGCTACTGGTAATCAGTGAGACATTGCACAGATTTCCAGTCACAACTAGGGGTCAGATGGCAAAGATGGCGCAGGGCCATACCCTTGCGCCCCCACCCAAGAAAAGGAAAGGGCATGGTAGTTATAAATCAGCTAAGTCAACGCCGAACACACAGGTCGGAAACCCTGCCAATCCAATAGTGTGCAGACCCAAGAGAAAATATCGGCTCTAAATGAGGGGGCCAGTGGGGAAGCCTCACATAATCCAATAAAAGAGGATCTTTTATGTAAGCTGGAACTAATGTTATCCGTTCTTTTAGATCCCGTAGTCCAAAAACTCACCCACATCGAAGCCAGGTTAGCTAGCCTCGAAAAAACTATATCGACTCCCTCGCAACTACCATTGGAGAACCCTGGGAGGAAGAGTGAGGATACCTCACTTAGCAATCAACCAGGGTGTAGTGGATTCAATAAGGGTCAACCAATTTCTAATCTATGCTTCTTTCTCAGGTCCTTTGGGCCCAATATTCCCGTTACAGGTCTTAGTAACATGGAGAATGGAAGTGCAGTGTCCTCTTCGTCCATGGGCGGTGCACCACAGGGACATGTCCTATCCTCACAGAAACCACCTAGCGATAATGTAAGCAGGGATAATTGCACTCAATCTGGGAGTGGCCCGCTCTTAAATCCGACGAGGGGAAAGTCTCCTGCTCGTGCGGTCACCCAGAATCCAAATTTACATCTACCCCCAGAAGTTACCCCGTATGCCGTGGTGATGGCAAATGTTCCTATGTTGCCTGCCAGTAATAACGAGCACTGGTCAACTCTGCAGAATAAATCTCTCCATTTTCTTAGTGCTAGGACTGGAATCAATATCAATTCTTTATTCTCAGAATATAAGATGGCACGCAGAATTGGCTGGGTGGGACAATCCAGGAAGTCACTTGAAGGGGATTGTATTGTCTTATCCTTTAGGTCCCCGGACTTCGTCCACTTAATATTGGACAGGGTGGGTAAAGGGCCAGTTAGATCAGATGATCTAGCCATATTACCCCTGGGGTATTTTTATCCTCCTTCCACTTATCCATGGCATGTCTCTAGGGAGAAGGGGTATACCCATGGTAGCCAGTCAAGATATATAGTCCCAATTAGTAACCATTGTGATATCTTTAACACGCTGGACGATATTGACTGATTACCCCATGAGAGAAATTATCGAAGATCTATTGATGGGCAAGTTGGGCAGCAGGGAGATAGGGTGTTAGCGCAAGTAAATAGACCTCAAACACTAGCAGAGGAGTCAAATCCTATATTCTCCAGGGAATGCAAAGTGGATGAAGCCCAGCATAATAGGTTTTTTCCCTGGGCTCAGACCCCATCCTTGGATTCTTTAATTGCGCATACTACCGGGGATGAGGCCAAACTCATTGGCTCCACTTCTCGGGTTCAGACATTACCACAAGTATCACCTAATTTATGGTTTAAAGCACGGCAGTGGACAAGTCATGAAGCTAGCAATTTCCCTAATTTGAGGATAGCCAGTTTCTCCTCTAGTAACGCGAATACTGGGTGTAACCTCGTATCTTGGAACATATCAGGTTTATGAACCAAGATTAGCAATCCCCAATGGTTTGAATATATACTAACATATGAAATTATTTGTCTTCAGGAAACATGGCTGAAGGACTCAGTTCATATGAATGGCTATAGAACATTTAACACCCAAGCGATAGGGGATTCTCATGGCAGAGCCAAGGGTGGGCTTTGTATATATGTATCTAATAAGTTAGATTTTGTTAAGACTGAGTCTCACCTTGAGTCTCCCTATTATCAATTGCTAACTCTGTATTTAACTATCTCTCATTCTGTGATTTTGGTCAATTTTTATAATAATATTCCACCTGATAGTGCCTCTAAGGTGGTGAAAATACTGTATAATGAATTAAGAATTATGTGTAATGTAAATGGCACTAAGAAAATGCTTATTATGTGTGGGGATTTTAATTGTGCCCTATGTCTCCATGAGGATGACAGGAGGATATGTGGTTTTAATGTGGAAGAAGGTACAAGTAATACTCATTTATGCCACTCAAGCACAGGGGAACTCTTCAATGAACTTGTGTTTAACTTAGATCTAGGTTTTGCCAATGATTTATGCACTAGACCTGTTTTGATGATGCAGACTTTTAATGGCAAAGGCCTTTGTTCCTGAATAGATTATATTTTGTTATCAAACATGTTTGCTTCTAGACTGCTCACCTTTTCAGTCGATACGAACTCAGTGGGTGATCATTTTCCTCTATGTATTACGGTTACACTCCCTGTGAGTAGACAGGGAAGAGACGAACAGGTGGTAGACGAGGCCTTAGCCGATTTTAAACTTGCCGAAGTCAATGAGTATACCCTTCGTTGGAACATGATGGATCCCGATGCAGTAAATAAACAACTAATTACAAGGTATAGATCAGCTTTTGACCCTTGTCCGAATGAATTAGCATCCCCTGAGAGTATTTTATCCTCATTCCAAGATGTAGTAGTCGCGGTATGGGAGGTAATGTTTAAAGAAGATGGAAAAAAGTTTGTGCCCCAGCGGTGGTTTGATTTAAATTGCACTCGTGCTCATTCCTCCCTGAAACATGAGTTGCTCAATACCGCAAGGAATATCACTAAAATCAGACAGGCTAGAAAGAACTACAAATTGGCCCTTTCAGAAAGGAACAATGCCCTCAGAATAGAAGCCTGGGAGCTGCTTCCAACAGCCTCACAAACTAAAGACTTCTGGAAAGCGGTTAAAACACCATTTCTGTCTTCGGGTGGGGGTCCAACTATCGAAGTAGCCATTACAGAGGGTCAATGGATCGAACATTTTTCCAGGATATATAATGGTCAATGTACCATTAATGGCCTTGATAGCAACAACCCCGAATTTATTAATCATCTGCTAGATTTACACTTTAGTATTGATGAAGTAAGCAGAGCACTCTCCCTAAGTGCAGACTGGGAAGCCTTGGGTCCTGATGAAATTCCCGTGGACTTATATAAGTCCAATGTCACCTTGTGGGTACCCATAATTATACAAATAATCAATGCAAGTTGTGAGGTTGCTTTCCCACTAACATGGGTGGAATCCACTAATGTCCCCATCTTTAAAAAGGGGGACCGTCAGGACCCTACCTGGTACAGGCCCATTTCCTAATTAGATTCCATGGCCAAGGTTGTGAGATGCATCACTTAGGAATGCCTACAGCTTTGGGCAGAGGAAAACCAAATGTTATCTGACATCCAAAACATTTTTCGGGAAGGATTAGGGACTGTGGAGCAGAGCCTAAATCTAGCGATTTTCATGGGGAAGTATATTAGGGCCAAAAAGGGAAATTTGTATCTAGTCTTTGTTGATCTCAAGGCTGCTTTTGATTGTGTGAGGCACTCAAAGCTTTGGGAGATTTTAGAATCACTGGGGGTCGATGAAAATATTATTCATTTTATCCGCCGCCTCTATAATGGAGCAAAATCACGAGTGCGATTTGGCTTGGGAGGAGAGTGCACTGCCTCTTTCCCTATTAGGAGAAGGATTAGGCAAGGTTGTATCCTGGACTCCTGGCCCCCTTCTTTTTTAACCTTTATATTAATGCATTAGGAGAGGCACTCCTCAAAGATGCCCAAGATTTCCCGCAAATAGGTAATCGCCCCATCCCAGCGCTGCTCTATGCGGACGACACTGTGATTATGTCTTGTACCCAGATAGGCCTACAAAAGACCCTAAGATTTTTATTTTATTTTATGAAGGATCTGGATCTCAGAATTAATATCTCAAAAACCTACATAATGAGATGTGGTCGTGGGAACCAGAGGTGCAGGGATATTTATGTGGAGGGAATCCAATACCACCGACTAACAGATTCTCATATTTAGGCATATTATTAGCCATAACGACACCTGGGCTCAAGCGGTTGCAGCTAAAAAGCAGGCACTAATTAGAACAACGACTGCTCTTGTTAGCTTTGCAAAAAAAACTGGGACGTAAACTACCATTGGAACTTCTGAAAATTTACAAAGCAAAATGTGTCCCAACTGTTATTTATGGGGCTGGGATTTGGGGTTTTGCCGACACAAATTCAATTCAATTAGTTGAGAATTCTTTTTTAAAATATATTTTGTCAGCATCCTCTAGTACCTCCACCTATGTCTGTCATGCCGAGGTGGGCCTCCCATATATATCCGACCTCATACATTTTGAGCCAATTCTCCTTTGGCACAAGATTTGGTCATGGGATCAGACTAAATTTAACAGGGACCTATTACAGGATAGTCTCAGGCTGGATGGTGCGCAAAAAATACCATGGGTTAAGTTTATCCAAGATTTTCCAAAAGACATGGGCAAACCGGAATATTTTACTAACCCTAGCACTATCACCCTGGTTTCCAGGAAAAACCTAAGAAAAGAGGCCCTCTCTTTCCTGGATAGCCTAAGATTATCGGGGGAAATCACTAAGCCTAGCGTCTTGCAGCACGAGATGGTTCTCACAACTTTTAGCTTGCAGCCATATTTAATATTTGTACCTGGTGGTTTTATTATTTATTAATAAGATTTAGATTGGGGACTATATACAGACTTGTCTCTTTCCCCAACATTAAGGACTTGGCAAGTGAACTACAATCATGTCCATGTGATAACTCGTCAACTCAATCCTCATTACACTTAGTTTTATTTTGTAAATTTTATACAGAGCTAAGAAAGATCTGGATAGTTTCGATTTTACAGAAATTGGGGCTGAGACAATGCCGCCCTGCTTTTATTAAGCTCCAGTTCTTAGAAAACGAACATGCAGTTTGAAGGAAATCAATGTTTTTAAAACAAATTCTTCATCAGAGAAAGAGCATTGTTATCTAGGACTGAGGAGGTGGCCCATATTAGACACCTTCTTTATTAATTATTACCAGTTTAAACATTTTTAAATATACATGAAATATATTTTAACACAAAATATTTTTTATTGTATCTACATATTTTGATGAAAATTCTTGTATTAATCATGTATTTTATCTGTGCTTTTTATGATTGTTATATCACAATCTAAATAAAGCTTTGTTCTGATTCTGATTCTGACTCTGCTTTTAAGACCTCGATCCCCTGATTCGCTGCATACACACTCCTATGTCCCCCTAGCGTGCAGAAATTCTCACTTTGCTCCACCCGAGGGAAACAAATAGCCCTCGCGCTAAACGCTGCGCTTCAAGTCATTCTGGCAGCCTGGAGCACAGATAGAATTACAGACCACAAACAAAGGCCGCACCAATTATGGTCTCTGCTCAGAAAGGAGCGTCTGTCTATGGTGGTCTCACCTGAGAGCGCTGCTTACACCAAAATCTGGGTCCCGTTCATGTCAATTCTCTCCATAGAATTTAGAGAACTGACTAGCTCGACATATTTGCGCGTTTTGCGGCTACACCCAGCTCCCGCAGGGACACCATATCGACAGGGATCGCCGGACTCCCGATAGTTGGAATCCGGAGGACTGTCCATGTAGAGTTTACCTACACCCCTAGGCTGCTCTTGCTTGGAAGAAATGGGGCGGGAGGGAGAGGGTGGGTGTTCCCTGTTTAATATTGTTGTCCCTGTGGGTTCTAGATATTTGAAAACTGGTTCTTCAAGTCTGATTACAGCTATGTGCTGTTATCTTAGATGGGAATGACAAGAAGGCAAACGCCCAGAAGAGATTATGGACACTTAAGTCGTTTTTCCTACCTAGGTAGTTCGCTCCTGATGTTGAACATGCAGCAGGCCCCTGGAGGGTTGCAGGCGAGAAGCTGTGTATACCACTTCTCCGCGCGCATTGATACAATGTACAGTGCAGAACAACACGGCCTGCCCACCCAGGGTTGTAGGCGGCATCCTGTGTAAATTACAACTGCGCTTGATACTAATAAAACAGATTTGATTCTAATTAACTGTGTGCCCAGACATTATCGCCTCTGCAACCAAGGACCTCCCCAATGGCTTTGAGGCCAAAACATACAAGGAGAGTCAACCACTGGTACTGGCTTACCATGCAATAATGCCAATAATTACTGAGAGGTGAGGGTACCTGCCTGAACCTCCTATCGCTGCTGGGGGACCGTGAAGGGTACATGATTACTGCTATAATGCTGAACAGTGCTTTAAATGACAGATAACATGATCACAACAGCAATGCTGAGCAGTGCTTCAACTCACAGATAACACATGACCATATCTAAAAGACCGAGGGGCTGTATCATGTTATAGAATAGTTTAGCAATACTCGGCCAGTGTGCTGCCTGAACATTTAGCAAGATACAAGCCTGAGTGGATATATGGTTGTCTCCCACTCAGGGCTATTGTTTGGAAAGTCAAAAAGGGGACTCACACCTAATACACTTTGTTGGCAGAGAGTTCCCATAAGTAAAGGTCATGTTTAGATGGTTGGGGGCTACAGTTGTAGTGGGATAGACTGTAGAAGAGCAGAGACCACCGCCCCTAATCAGAACACCAGGGGGATGTGGCACCATAAACACTTGTAAGAGGCCACAGCAATTTGACAACCCCTGTAACTAATCCCCACTACTCTTTTTACTATTATGTTTTATTGTGTTATGAAAACAACTGTGATGTACAGTAGCTCATTGTGCCTGTTGGTTTATTATTGAGTTTTGAGTTCTTGCCCTGGAGAGAATCACCCTGGCTGTAGCCCAACAACCCATTTATTCATAATTGCAGCCTTCTCCAATTTGATTCCTTTTGGGCTTAGGTGAATATTTTTCCTTGTACACAGAAGTGGAATAATTAAACTGTCAATTTCTCTCACTTTCAGTTTCCATTGATTTTTATAAAGCACTTCATAACTGATTTATGTACTCTCATCATTAGCACATTTGTTTTTACTGGATCAGTTGGTTGGCAATTATCATTCTTATTACATTTAGGTTACTGAAAATTGTTCAGTGTTAGCTGCACCAATTTAATGAGCAAAAGACACAAAATTGGATAACAGGAACCAGAGATATGATACTTCTAGTTTTAAGACAAAGAGGTGAAAAAATGCTGATATAAAGAATGGAGCTGTCAACCTATGTGTATTACCTAAAAATTGCCACCAAGGCCTAAGCTTACAATGGAAGAGAAAGCAAAAAAAAACAATACGTAACTGCAAAATGTTCCACTTTCTGGAAGCAAGAAGGTCAGGGAAGAGTCAATAATGTTCCCTTCCGGTACCCTCCAATGCATTCAGCGTTCAACCTGGTGCTCTTCAGGGTGATGTTGTTCGCAGATCTATGGGTCAGAAATGTCTGTATTTCTCTGCTTTCCAAAGTCACTCCTAGTCTCTCTGCTATCCATCAGGTCCACAGGCAAATCTTCTAGATCAGCTCTCTGTCTCTATCCACGACTTTCTCAAGGTGCATTTTCAAGTGGTCAGGTGGGTATTCATCAGAGCAGGAAGCCCTTCTGCCTTTTGCAACAGTGGGAGGCCAACCACTTGATCTTGGATAGGAGTTCCTGGGTATCAGCAAGAGTAAGGAACTTTTCAGTTTACTTTCCCCTGCATTCTGTCAAATCACCTTTGATTCCTCAGAGCTTTCTCGATGATTAGAAATGTTCACCTCCAGGCACTACCACAGTCTGTATGCCATTATAGGGCAGACTAATGGAGTGGCTAGGTTAGGGAAAGGGTGTGCGGGGGAGGAACTGTGGGGAAGGAGACTTGTAAAAATAACAATATGGATTTGTGACTGTCGTTTAAAAACCCGCCCCATCTCCCTTGTTACAAAATGACTTCATAACACCTGCAACTCGTGTCTGGGGATCCCTGAGCTGTTGATATGTTGCCAAAACAATGTAGTTGTGTTTAAGACTAAAAGATCACAAATGATAAGCACACCTCGCATTTCACAGCAGCACATTAAGGTGCCGATTCCGATCCGGTAAAAAAAAATACCGTACGACTCGTATCCGTATTTTTTTACGTACGAGTCGTCCAAGTACCGTACAAACGGGCAAGTACGATCCGTACGCGAAAAATATCTACGTATAGCTTCGGGAAAAGTCTACGAGAGTGCGCCGGAAATGTTTTACGTCCGAATATCGTCGGGAAAAGTGTACGCGAGTGAGCCGGACATTTGTACGTGCAAATTGTAAAACACAAGTCCTAGCGCGCAAGTACAATCCCGACCGTCCGTCCGAATACACAATCGCACGGAAAAAGGCCCATATGGAGCTAATGCAGTAGCACACATGTACACGGGTAAACCTATGCCCGTGTACGAGCCGTACAGCCCCCCCACCCCCAATTCTGTCAGCACCGTACACCACCCTGTCTGCACTGTACCCCAGCCCTGCAACTGTACGCGCCGTCCACCCAATGTATGCGCATCACCCCCGCATGTACGCGCCGTACCTCAGCATGAACGCACCGTACCCCCTGCCCCCACCGCATGTACGCACCGGACCCGAGCACCACCTGTACACACCGTACCCCTTGCCTCCCCACCGCATGTATGCACCGTACCCCCTGCCCCTCACCGCATGTATGCACCGTACCCCAGCACTGCATGTACGCACCGTACCCCTGCACCGCATGTATGGACCGTACACCAGCACCGCATGTACGCACCGAACCCCCTGCCCCCCACCGCATGTACACACCGTACCCCCTGCCCCTCACCGCATGTACGCACGGTACCCCAGCACCGCATGTACGCACCGTACCCCTGCACCGCATGTACAGACCACACACCAGCACCGCATGTATGCACCAAACCCCCTGCCCCCCACCGCATGTACGCGCCGTACCCCCTGCCCCTCACCGCATGTACGCACCATACCCCAGCACCGCATGTACGGACCGTACACCAGCACCGCATGTACGCACCCAACCCCCTGCCCCCCACCGCATGTACGCACTGTACCCCCTGCCCCTCACCGCATGTACGCGCGGTACCCCCACCGCATGTACGCACCGCACTCCAACACTGTACCCCAGCACCCACACCCAGCATCGCGTATGTACGGATCGCACCTACGCGAAAAAGACTCATACAGAACCAGGTCACTGTAAAACAGCACAAGGAGGGTCAATTCGACTCGCACAACACCACCAAACACATCCACACGACAAAATACATCTCAATGACTGACCTGGCACATCCAAACAGCCAAACAGAGGCCCCAAATCACAACCACCTCTGATAACACACCCACCAAAATTCAAACACAGCCACACCCAAAAATGGACCAATAAAAAGGGCCCACACACACAACCCATGAGCCTTTGCAACAGACCCACTGCTGCCAGACCCCACACACAAACAACTCCACATTACTCATACCTTCACTACACCTTCACTCACACACCTTGACACAACCTCCACCACAAACATCCCCCTCTTCACATTCACACACACACACACTCACATACACACCCACACACCCACAACCATCCAAACCCACACCCACACCCCACACCATGCCCACAGACAAGAATCCAAAGTTCACTACGGCAGAGCTGGACCTCCTTGTCAACGAAGTCATCAGAGTCGAGCCACAGCTGTTTTGAACATTGGTCAGACAGACCAGCATATCTGCAAAATCTGCCATGTGTCAGAGGATTGTTGACAAGGTTAATGCTGTTGCACCCGTCCGAAGGACCAGGCATGAATGCCAAGCCAGGTGGTACGATCTGCGCCGGGCGGTCAAGAGGAAAATAAATTAAAAATATGCCCAGACTAACATCACTGGAGGTGGGCCGCCCCGCAGACCCGTACACTACCATCCCTGGGAGGAGAAGCGGATAGCCCTGCTACCGCCGGTGGGAGTACACGGAGTTGAAGGAGTCGCAGAGCCTGGTGAGTACACAAACAACTTACGTAACATGGGGGCAATGGGGTCCACACAACATATACACCAAATGCAAACAACTTCCCCCAAGCACTCACCGCACACAACCACACTCACAAACCACGCTCATGCCACTAACGTCTCCATGCACCCTTCACAAATCAAGGCAAGGCCATGTCCAAGGCTACAACAACCACAAACACAAGACTGGATGTCCGGGAGGCTGGGAGGGTTGTGGAAATGAGACGCAGACAACAATGCCTTCAGCCCATATGGCATATGTACATACCCATGCACAATGCACAGGGACTGGCAAACTACTGACAAGGTAGCTGACACTGGGCCCTGCTGTATGCAGCACAAGGCCCTCCTGGGACCACTGTACACTCAAACAACAACTCCACAAGCACAGGTATCTAGCACAGGAACTCACACTCACTGTCATGCCAGCATGCACCATGAGGGGACAGACACATCACCTGGGAGACCCAATGACAACTCACACTACACACGACAACACGCCCGGTCACACACCCCCCTAACACAAGCACACACCCCCGGGGCATGCAACGGATTTACATACTCCCACAATGGACATGTGACACAACTACACCAATCCAGAGCCAAATAAGCATCAGAGCCACTAATCTACAGGTCAAACACTCAGGAGAACATCCCGATATGTCCCCCGCAACATACCCATACCCAAGTGGGCATTGAGAGGAATGCTAGGGACAACCAACTACCTGGAGGAACTGTGTCAACTTGAATATGTATGAAACATAGATGTGGCATGAAACACCATTGACATTGTCTCTCTCTCACACACAGGGCAATGTCATTGATCTCCCCCCAACACTGGGGGGGAAGAATCACTGTCCCAGGCTCCGCTTGAAGACGATCCCAAAGGCAGCGACGACTCTCACCACTCCGTGTATGACCCCGACCTACCTGGCCCCTCTGGTGCCCAAGCACCTGCAGCACCTGCGTCAGGTACATCTGTGCCAACCACCACCCCCATTCCTGCCACATCCCAGGACACACCCAGGAGCCCTGCTCGCACTGAACAACAGAGCCAGTCTGAACAGGAGGGACAAGGTTCTCCGGGCACCCAGGAGGAGGCAGGCAACCCTGCAAATGCCATCCCTCAGGGGTCCCGTAGACCCGATGTGCCCACAAAGGCAGGCCAGACTCAAGTGGGCAGGGGTGGTGGGAGTGGAGGCAGGCGGAGGCGCGAACCTGACCAGCCAGCTCAGGACACCGGTATGTCACACATACGCAACATCCTGGACTCATACCGGCGTGACACCAGAGGCATCGACCAGGTCGTGTCCAGACTTTCCGGGATGCAGGGGACCCTCGATGAGATTAAGAACCTGCAGGTCGAGCATCATGCCAGTCATCAACAACACCAAGGACGGATGGAGGCAAGACTGGCTGAGCTCCTGGCGGTGCACAGGGACATGAGCCAATCACTCTGTCAGATCGCCCAAAGCCTGGCAAACCCTCCCTGTACCACCAGGCGTAGACCGGCACCAGACACAGGGAGGGCCGAGGAGGAGGAGGATTCGTCTGACGGAGCATCCCTAACATCGTCACAGCCTGCATCTGAGGGTCCCCGGAGGAAGGTGGGTCGTCCACGTAAAAGACCGTGAGAGTCAGCGGACCATCCCCATCTCCCAGGTCACCTGGCCTGGCACTTGGCCCTCTGGCGCAACAGCAGCACCTCACCCAATGACATTCTCTGCCACATGGACTTGCTGGTCACAGTCTGACCAATGATGACCAACACTGTGGTCTGGACACTGATGACTCCAACTGACAAGGATGCCATCTTCCCCTATGAACTTTGGATTCTATTCCCCCGGTAGTGCACCTTAGTACATCTACCAAAAGACTCACCCCAACAAAAATAAAATCTGATTTTTCTGCACATGAGATGTTGCTGTCATTTGGCATTATTCAATGACATATGTGTGTGGAAATGTCTAGCTATGCCTGAGTGTTGAACTAACTCCAGCCATCCATACCCTGAGATTAGAGTCTGGTATAGGACACACATGGGTCACAAGGTATCATACAATGTAGGCATGGAGCACAACATTCACCTGTGATGGCCTCTGGCTGCTGAGGGGGTGCTTGCTAAACTGTGCGGAGAGACCTATTTGGGAGATTATCATCAAGGCGTAGGGGTCATGGCTCATGTGGAGGTACCCGGGGAGGGAGTCCCAGGTATGTGCGGCCAGGTGGGAAAACAATGTCCTGTATGCTGGAGTACGTTGGATGTGAAGAACGGTGGCCAGGGCAGGTTGGATGCACGGAGATGGCCCAACGGGATCTAGGATGACAGACGTACAAGGTTGGTTTGGGGTCGGGGTTGTGGACTGCCTCCTGAGTGTGGGTGGGGAGTGTGGAGGTCATCCTGCAGCAGACAGTGATCCATTGCAGCTATCTATGGTGGACGGTGAGGTGGCTGGGGCGCAGGGTGTTGAAGCTGAGGTGTGCAGATGCCCCCTGGAAGTGGACCAGTTTCCTGGGAGTATGGATGTACTTGCTCCGTAGAGGGCAGGGCAGTATTTGACACAGATGTTGCCATGGACCTGGGGGATGGTCTGTCTTTACTTGGAGTGGATCCATCTGTGGATCAAGTGCATAATGCAGAGGGCGTTGCAGCAAGAGGTACAGATGCTGTGGACTAGCATGGCATATGTGAGCCAGCCAAACTTGATGCACACCATCTTGTGTGTGTGGCCACTGGGTGCTTGTGCAGGGCCCGCAGCAGCAGGCGCCATCTCCCTGCAATATGCCACATTTTGCACACAAAGACTAGGATGTCAGGCGCGGGTGTTAAGTAAGGAGTGTACAGTGTCACATGGCACACCCAGCGACAATGCATGCACAATCACCAAAGAGCCATTACATCGGATCAGGAAACTGAAGGCCGACCTGCGCACAGGAGACACACCCTCAGCAGCTGTTGATGGCCCATTGTGTGGTCGACCTAGCAAAAAAACATACACGACCATGTACTACATGCCCAATCGGGAGCCTAATCCATGAGCAACTGCATGCATGTCGCTAAACTACAGATGACTCCTATGCATTATCTACAACAAGTATGCCAGATATGCCGCAGGCTAAGTGGCAAGAGACCTGCATTGACAGAGATGAGGCACCTTGGAGTGTGACGAACACCTTTATTACTCAGCCTCACACTAATGGAAATGCAACCATTGGAACAGACTCACAGGTCATTTGGCTGAACATGTGTGACCTACACTGGACACCCCCTTCAACACACAGATGTGGTAAATCCTACAGAGCTGGCACACAAGTGAAGGGGTTGAGCCTAACACCCCTTGCTGCACACGGAGAGTCTGCAATTCCCCATTGAGGCTGTCATGGGTATGTCCCACACCATGCCCACCATTAGCATCCCGTATGTTCCTGAGGGACGTTATACACACATTGATGCCTTCATCAGAATCCACAATCCATGACAGATGACTGTCAGGAAGGGTGACTATCAATTCATGGGAGCCATGCAACACGTCATGTGGCCCATGGTGAGTCGACATGTATGCATGGTAACACAACATGCACAGGAGCAGTCCCCACAAATCACAAACACGTACCACCCACAAAACGCCTTGCTGCACTCCTTACCCCAAATGAATGTTCACCATGTGTGTGCATGTAACTCAGATCCAGCACACGTTGCAATACTCATGAGGAATAGCAGGACGGCAATGATGACATGAGCAGACGACAGCCGCAGGAACCTGGGGAGGACAGACACACAACAAGTCAGCTAAGAGCTAGTAATCCGCAGACATGTACATGTACTCTACAGGAATGATGCCGTCACCATGCTATGAATGATTTTTGTGTTACCGTAAAAATGTGTGGGGTGACATCACCACTTGAATGACATATCAGAACACACCTCCAAGTCACTCAGCACACAGTCAGCTCGACACACACATTGCAACACATGCCACACAAGGCTCTAAGCGTGCACACTCAGACACAGGGACTCACCATCATGAGAAGAAGTTGCGGATAAGCTGACTCCGGATGTCCTCATCCTCATCCTCCACCTCATCCTCACTTGCCCCGTGCCCAAGGCCTTCATCCTCCACGGGTGGATGATCCTGCTCATCGGGATCCAGGATGAGTGGCACGGCCTTCTCCACTGCTATGTTGTGCAGCATGCAGCACACAAGGAAGATTTTGCAGTCCTTCACTGGGGCATATGGGAGGGTGCCGCTGGTCTTGTGGAGGCACCGGAATCTGCTCTTCAGGAGGCCAAACGTCCTCTCAATAACGCGCCTCGTCTGCCCATGGGTGTCGTTGTACCGGTGTTCTGCGGCAGTTCTGGGGTTGCGGAGAGGCGTCATCAGCCATGGCATGTTGGGATAGCCAGAGTCCCCTACATGGAAACATCATGGGCAGAAGTGGGTGAGGAGAAGCAGTAAGATGAGATACCGCAAACCACTGGACTAACAGAGTATACCCACCAACAAGTCATGCACGTTTGTTGCGCAGCTGCAGCATCATTTCAGGCACCCTGCTACACCTCATGATGTAGGCATCGTGTGCTGATCCTGGAAAACGGGCACAGACATGGGATATCAGCATGTTAGCAAGACATACCACAAGGGCATTGATGAAGTGGTAATGCTTGCGGTTACGAAAGGCTACCTCCTGTGCCTGTGGTGGTACCAAAGCCACATGTGTCCCATCAATGGCCCCAATGACATGTGGCATCCCTCCCAGGGCATAGAACTCACCCTTGACACCTGTCAACTGCTCACGAGTTGGAAAATGTATAAATTCATCCAGGTGTAACAACATGGCCTCTAACACATCATGCAGGACACGGCTGAACATGGTCTGGGACATGCCACCTACATCAGCTATGGTCAATTGAAACATACCCGTGGCAAAGAAATGTAGGGCTGCCATCACCTTCATCTTGGGTGTCAGTGCAGTAGGATACCTGTGTAGCGGTTGGAGGTGTGGTGCCAGCCTTGCGGTCAAGTTGTCAATCAACGGTTGTGAGAAGCGGTAGCGGCGTATACAGTCATGTTCCCTCATGGCAGCCAAGTCTGGCATTGGTCGGGGGAGAGGCGGTGCCCTGCAGAAATTTGGAAGGAATAATGAAGATTGAGTACATCACTACACCAATGTCAATGAACAGAGCACATGTCCAACAGCTAATACACATATGCTACATACAGAGTCTGTTCTGTGCAATGCATCCAGGCCACGTATGGCAGCCAGGTGATACTCCTACCATGAGTCAGCTACACACGTGGGTGCTCAAGGTCAACATGACATGCCATGAAACTAGCTGTGGGCCAGTGTAAGTGAAAAGCCAGACGCATTACAGGAGTGACAGATATCCACATATCAGCATTTGAAGGATGTCATCTCATACAGACAGCTGGCGGGAGTCTAGACGCACAGGTCACATGTAATCTTGAAAAGGACAGACAACACACATTACCATGAAGGGGTACATGTCAAAAACTGATGTCACAGACATTGAGAGAATGCAGATATTGCCTCATGTCAGGGAGTCATCTTCGAACCATCATGACACATGTAACGTGTGAGTCCACATATGGCATGGTGTGCGTATATGTGTGTCATGCACATATGCACACAGACAAATGTTGGATGCTGCAACAGCAGATGGAGTTGACGGAACACCAACGGAAAGCTCATGGGAACACATGACACACACTTGACATAGTCACATCGTGGCATGCTGGGAGTCACATGTGAGGTGTAATTATATCGTGTACCTGGCATCAGGGGACAGTTGCGGGTGTTGCTGACTGTGCCATACCAGTGATGCAGTCTTGACATGTTTGTCCTACATGCACACATGTGCAAAGTGTGAATGGGAAGTGTGCCACATAGTGCCCCATCACACATGACATGTGTAAACAGCTCATCACACATTTATTGTGCCACAACATGAGGAGACATGTGCCACATCACTGCCTGACACACCTAGGCCCTGCACAAGAAGGACTGCACTGACAATGAGTTGATGTACAGCCTTATGCGAGTCTGACGCCTCCATTCCTTTTGTGTGCGCCTCCTACCACCAGTGTAAGCTGTGAAAGGCAGTACACACGCTCTGAGGGCGTGTGTAGGGTCTGTACTCACGCGTGTATGGGCCATAGACGCGTGAGTACGGCCCGTATCACTAGGACCTACGGTACCCCCAACTATAGTGATACGGGCCGTACTCCTGCGTGTATGGGCCGTACACGCGTCAGTACGGCCCGTATCACTAGGACCTACGGTACCCCCAACTATAGTGATACGGGCCGTACTCACGCGTGTACGGGCCGTACATGCGTGAGTACGGCCCGTATCACTAGGACCTACGGTACCCCCAACTATAGTGATACGGGCCGTACTCACTCGTGTACGGGCCGTACACGCGTGAGTACGGCCCGTATCACTGTAGTGATGGTGCCCTAGGGGTACGTGTGAAACGCGCCGTACCTGTGTGGGGAGCTAAGAATTACAATGAGGACACATGAGGGACAAATATTAGGGCCTAAATGCATGCAGGTTGTCATGGATACCGAGTTTCATGTTTAAAATTGAACATCATGTGGTCTGGAAAAATCAGTTGACCAAATTTAACAATGTTGCAAAGTGGTTGTTGACTTGACATCATGCTGCAAAGTCAAAAGATGCAAAGGCTGTCACTGGTGTCTGTTTAAAGGGATTGGAGGAAACGTAGGATGCAAATGAGTCTGACCAATCACTCTGTCCTCCTGTAAATGAAATAGGCCAGCAAGGCATATATAAGGCAGCCAGAACCCATGAGAGGGCACTTGCCTGCACAACATGTCAGTCGATACCACTGCTGCTGTATTGTCTCCCTCTGGCACCATGTCAAGGACTGTGGAGAGGGCCCAGCCTTTCACCCAGGAGGAGAACGAGGCCCTGCTGGATGTGATCCTCCCACAGTACCCCATGCTGTATGGTCGACCAGGGGAGCAGGTGAGTGCTGACTCAACTACCTTTGCCTGTGCACCTTTCTTGTGTCTGTCACTTCTGGCATTGTGGCCAGGTGTGACAGACATGCAATGTTGGTTGGAGTGGGTCCCAGGGAGGGGGAGGGGGGCTTATGTCTCTCATGCAGGGCTTGATGTAGTTCATGTGTGCACTCCTCACTTGCATTGTGCTTACTGTGACATTCACTGCATAGTGCATGGCACATTCCGCCAGCCTCATCCTCTTGGGCATTCTTGTTCTATTGTCCTGCGGTGATTCAGTGGTCACCCCGGTGTGACAGGTGACTGCACCCACAGATGTGTGTGAGAGTTTAGTGGAGCTGTGGTGAGAGTGGTGAGAGTGTCCAAAGGATGTGTACACCCCCTGGACATTGATGTGTGTGAATGTTCCTTGTCATGTGGGTGAGTGTCCATGTGGAGTGTTGCACCACAGCTGCATGGAGGAGGCAACTGCTCAATCCATATGATGTGTGAAGTAAGCCATGCTGTGTGTCTGACTTGCTGAGGTAGCCCCACACCTGTGACCCCCCCTGGCAAGTGGCACATGTGCAGAGTGAGGTGTGCATCCGCAGTTGGCAATGGCAGGTGATTGATGTGTGCCTGTGTGTGTCTGTGTACTCTGCTGAGGTTTTGTCAGTGGCCTGGGGCATGTGACTGATTTTCGGTGCTGTCCATCAGCCTTCTGTTGCTTGGGATGCACAGTGTGTGCCATGATCTGGGATTGTTTCGCACCCCTCATGCCACCTGTGCACTTAGAATGCCATGTTGTGCATTGGTGCGCCCACAGTGGAAAAAGTCCCTATGACTAAGGTGCTATTACTTGCCAGCATACTATGCCCTGTTCAACAGATCAAAGATGTTCAAATGTGTGTCTCTGTGACATGGTGCAGGTGTAGTGATGTTGTCCCACTTTGTCATCCACACAGGTATCCACCTACCACAAGGGGAAGATCTGGAAGGATGCCGTCAAGGACGTGCAATCTGTGGAGGGTCGCAGGCGGCGCCTGCCACAAGTGAGGAAGAGATGGCACGACATCCGGTGCTGGACCCGGAGGATCGCCCGGGTCATGCTGAAGGAGGAGGAGCCTTACAAGCATGGCGGGCGCCGGCGCCTGACCCACCAGATGCGGCGTGTCCTGGCGGTGGTCTTCCCTGACCTGGATAGGCGGATACGGGAGTTACAGCAGCAGTAAGGGGGTAGGTACATGTGTTTGTTGTGTGTCGCCAGCTTTTTGATCTGCTCAGTCGCCTGGATACACTGCCAGGCTATATATGTGCAGTGCATATCCAGTTCCCCAAAGTAAACCTGTGCTGTTCTTCCTCCCTTCCCCTCCTTGACATGTGTTACCTGGTCTGTGTGCCATCACTATTGCACATGGTCATCTAGGCTGCCAGTTAATCAAGGTGCACACTGCTTTCAGCATCATGTGTGGGGGTGGTCTGCCTGTGCCCTGTCCTGTTCGGTCATTTTGGGGTGCTTAATTGTTGGCACTGATGCTGAGTCTCAACATAGGAGTGTGAGGGTTCAATTGAACAGACTTGCAGCATGCATTACCAATTTTGTGGCCTCAGACATGATGTGCATGAGTGGGACATATGCTTAGTGCCGGGACGGTTGTTCCTGCAACAGTCAGCTCATCCCAGGACCATGGAGCAGTGTGCACACTACAGTCCCCTGACACAGCCTGCCCTCCTACTCATGTGTGTCATCCAACACTGTGCACATTCACTGTGGGTACATCATGGCTCTGCCCCTGTGGCATTGTTCCCTGGCCTAGGTAGTATTTTCACATGTGTGATACATTTGTCCACTGGACAGGGATACACCAGTTTGCTTGTGCATACTCACACTGGGCAGTGCCTGTGTGGCTATTCACAACAATCTGTTGATGTTTGTTTCAGACCAATATGTTTTGCCAGCCCTACAAGGAGATGTCGTGTTAATGAAGCTAGTTTTCAAGCACAGTTATTGTAACCCAGAATAAGAGGTGTCACTTCTTGATCGGTATCAGTCACATTGACTCAGGTATGGGTGGGTGTGTGCAGGAGGGGCGTACATGTTCAACCCTGATGTTTCATTGCCAGTTCTGACTTGTGTGTGATGAGTCGTAGTACAGACAGTCATCGTGCAGTGCCCCCGTGATGTTGGCCAGTGCTTAATGTTCGTGCGTCATTGCCAGTGTCAGCTTTTGACAATCATGTATCCTGGTTGTACATTTTTGCCACCTGTGTGTGGTTCAGATGCTACACAGTTGGGACTTTGTGTGCTGACATCTGTGGGTACATTCTGGCTTGCCATGAGGGGGAACCCACAGTGCAGCTAGCCTTTTTTGCTACACAATTGCAGGCCAATTAGCTTATGCATTGTCCTGGGTGTGGACATGTGTGCCGCTCCAGATGACAGTCAGTAGGTCATGTGTGTAGCCAACTGTGTGATCAGGTGATGGATAGCCATGTGACAAATGACATGATTCAAGTTGTTACACAGAGAAAATGTCCATTGGCACTCACTACACCTGTCAACATGTCTCAATGTTTCATATGCGTGACCTTGTTGTTTTGTTGTGAAGGACAATGATGTGCCTGCATGCCAGATGTCTCCCAAGGAAGTGCACAAGACACCACCTTTACACTTTCCAGGGACACGCTGGCACATTTTAAAGTAAGGCACATTTTGAACAAAACTTGTTTGGAGTTCATACATATACATTTTCCCACAGTGTGCTAGCAATTGGGTTCGTCCTTGGTTGTTGCTGATACCAACTTACGAGTGTCAAGTCATCCAGACCACCCTGGTGCCATGTATATGTACTTACTGATACGCCATTTCTGCCTAACAGTGGCTGATTTGAATGAGTCTGGCAGCTCAGACAATGACTGTGTACATGTAGTTTGGTGTGCACCTCCTTGTGTGACTTCTGCTATACAGACACATGTGTGTTGTGTTCACAGAGTGCCACATTCACACATGCTAGACATGTCCATTATGTAAAGGGTTGTGAATGTCCAGGAGTCACAATGTATTGCTTTGGGGTGTCAAAAGTACTCACAGGTCTCTGAGTGTGGGGAAACCTTCTGCATTGGCATGTTGTCTTTGGCCTTCGTTGCAACAATACTGTTTGTTTTACAGTGAACAAGAGGTGGCATGCCTTCATAGTCTCGCTGTGCTCAACTGATCTCAGACACTAGCTTCTCATGATCTTGTGATTTCAAGTTATTTGGTATTGTGTCCTAATTGTATTTTTATCCAAGTGGCATGGTGGGTCAACCAACTGGGGAGTGCAGGGCTTACATATGTGGGGAGTATCCTAGATGTTACTCATGATGCCTTTCCTGATATGCAGTGTTGCCTATTTTGTTTGGACTCATGTGTCAGATGCATACAGGTGACTGATTTTATCCTGTCTCTTCACCTTGCCCACAGCATCATCTGAGGACACCGAGGGAGACACCGGCACGGACGTCGAGGGGGGATTGAGCAGTGGTGCCACCACTGCTGAGGAGTCAGTAGAATCCAGTGGCACGGAGGGCGAGGGGAGTGAGGCGTAGGACCTGCCCAGTACCAACACAGACTACGAGGCAGACGGGTCCGAGGCTGAGCTCCCAGAGGGGGCAGAGGCTGCTCCCACAGCTGAAAGCAGCAGTACATCTCTCGCCGCCCCTTGAATTCCCATCACCGCCCTCCCACTTGCTCGGGTCCCTTCTGTCCGAGCTAGGCGCCCACATGTCTCCTTCGTGCCAGGCACCGCACCCCCTACCCCTGTCCCCCCTACTTCCCTCGCTGCCGAGTCTTTGGACATTCAGCGGCAGTTGCAAGTTGGGCAGACATCGATCCTGACTGGCCTCCATGGCCACACCAGACTGCTGACCCAGATGGTGTCGTACATGGAGGGCATGTCATCAGCGATGTCTGACCAACGGAGGTTGCTGAGGTCCTTGGACTCGACACTGACAGCAGTAGCAAATCACCTGCAGTGCTGTGTCCCCCCTACCCCTGCCCCATCCACAAGTCCCACAACCATGCCTGTCCCAGTCACACCAAGACATCCACACACACGCACCCCACCAGACAGTAGCAGCATACCACCACATAAGTGCAAGCGCACACCTCCTGACACGCACACTCAGGGGTAAGCAGGCACCCCCACTGGGTCTGGGGCACACAGGCAGGCACGCAGCCACAGTCCTCGTCCACATGACTCACTCCCCAGTCCCTCCGATGTCACTCCCCTTGGCTCCCCTGCCCCAGATTCGGAGAAGGAGGCCTACTTTGCTGGGCTGGGCCTCAGCCCCACTAGTTCACCTGGGCGTAAACGGTCAAGGCACTCCACGGGTAGGGGAGTTAAGTCCCCCAGCCTGTCCACCACCTCCCCAAGTAGCGCTGCAACCCATCCCTCTGACCCCACCCCCCTCCTTGGGGCCTGTTGTTTCTCCGGGTGCAGGGGAGACGCTTGAAGAACTGGCAGAAGTGTGCAGCGCTGAGCTCGCCTCCACCTTTGGCGCTGCCCCACCCCCTGTGGTGGAGTCGTCCGTCCCTGCACCCACCACACCTACCCTTCCCCCTCCTTTCCCTGCGGTGCCTGGTCCTTCCTCACATGATGCCCCCCCCCCCAGTCGACGGCACAGTCTTGTGATGTGCAGGCAAGCTAGGGGAGATGCATGGCCATGTGGCCCCCCCCCCAGGACTTATGTAATGGACTGGCCATTGGCCTTTGTGAATAGTCTTGTTTACACATTCTTATTTTGCTGCTGAATAAAGCCTTTTCTTTTTCGTTTGGAAAGTCTTGCATTTCAGGTATTGATGTTGATGCTGATGCTACAGGAGTTGGGGTTGTGGGCATGTGTTATGTTTCAGGGACATGTTGTACTCTACTGCTCATGGGGTGGGACCTGGTATCTGCGTGCCATCACAAGGTCTCTGCAAAGATTCCTTGTCGTGTCTGCTCTTTGTGTTTGGAGACATTGTCTCAAGGAGTGTTCTTTCTTCTGTGTCACCTGACATCTCCCCTGCAGAGAGTTGCACAATTGTTGTTTTGCCCTGTGTCTACATATCCTTGGATGGTGATGGATCCCTTCAACTCTGGCCATGCCTGTTCAGCAATGTGTCCGGCTGCATAGTCTGTGCCATCCTTGGTACTCACTGTACTTGTGTATAGAGTGTTTTGCCATGCCTTCATGGAAACATTGTCCCTTTTCCGCACAATGCATGTGTGTAATCCCAGCCTAGTACACATATGGTACTTGTCCTGCTGGGTATTTGAACACCTGACTCACAATTGTGGCCTTTGTATCTGTGGGAACTCCACCCGATTCCTTCGGTGACAGACAACATCTAGGTGGCTAGGCCAGCACCTGAACATTCCTATCAGTCCTGGGATGTGCGTGTCAGTGTGTGTTCTCTTTGGCTCTCTTAGTTTATTAGGCAGTGGCATGACTATACTGTCTTGTGGCATAATCTCAGTGTGTGTATTGTGCTGCATCTGCCAGGGGTGGTTATGCATGTGTTATTTGTCCTCACACCCACATGTGGTGTGTCATGCAGTGGGGGAATGACATCCATCCTCCTGGGAGTGGGACACTGCTGTCAGTGATGTGTTGCTATGGCACTATCATCATTGTCCTAAGTTATGGATACGTACATTGACCCATGGAGCTGTGGTCATCTGATAATGATATACACCCCCCCATATCTCTGTCCACTGCTGGGAGTCCTCTGCACCCACCCCCATGGCTCTGTCCACTGCTGGGAGTCCTCTGCACCCACCCCTCATATGTCTGGGCACTGCTGGGAGTGATAGGCCCCCACCCCTCATATGTCTGGGCAATGCTGGGAGTCATAGCCACCCACCCCTCATATGTCTGGGCACTGCTGGGAGTGATAGGCACCCACCCCTCATATGTCTGGGCACTGGTGGGAGTCATAGCCACCCACCCCTCATATGTCTGGGCACTGCTGGGAGTGATAGGCACCCACCCCTCATATGTCTGGGCACTGCTGGGAGTGATAGGCACCCACCCCTCACATGTCTGGGCACTGTTGGGAGTCATAGGCACCCACCCCTCATATGTCTGGGCACTGCTGGGAGTGATAGGCACCCACCCCTCATATGTCTGGGCACTGCTGGGAGTCATAGCCACCTACCCCTCATATGTCTGGGCACTGCTGGGAGTCATAGGCACCCACCCCTCATATGTCTGGGCTCTGCTGGGAGTCATAGCCACCCACCCCTCATATGTCTGGGCACTGCTGGGAGTCATAGCCACCCACCCCTCATATGTCTGGGCACTGCTGGGAGTGATAGGCACCCACCCCTCATATGTCTGGGCACTGCTGGGAGTGATATGCACCCACCCCTCATATGTCTGGCCACTGCTGGGAGTCCTCTGCACCCACCCACCCACTTGCGCCCTTGCTGTGGTACACTGCTGTCCTGGCCATACACCACCCCCAACTTACGGCTGATGTGCTGCACTAAGCCGTACGCCTGCATCCATGGCGTGTGTATGCCTTGTGTCCATCATGTAATGGGGCTGTAGGGGTACGCGTGTACCGACCATACCCACGCTCTGGGGGCGTGGGTAAGGGCCGTACCACCATAGTAGTGGTGATGTAGGGGCACGCGTGTACGGACCGTACCCACGCTCTGGGGGTGTGAGTACGGTCCGTACACGCGTACCCCTACATCACCACTACTATTGTGGTACGGACCGTACCCACGCTCTGGGGGTGTGGGTACGGTCCGTACCACCATTGTAGTGGTGATGTAGGGGTACGCATGTACGGACCGTACCCACGCTCTGGGGGCGTGGGTACGGTCCGTACACACATACCCCTACATCACCACTACTATTGTGGTACAGACCGTACCCACGCCCCCAGAGCGTGGGTACGGTCCGTACCACCATAGTAGTGGTGATGTAGGGGTATGTGTGTACGGACCGTACCCACGCCCCCAGAGCGTGGGTACGGTCCGTACATGCGTACCCCTACATCACCACTACAATGGTGGTATGGACTGTACCCACGCCCCCAGAGCGTGGGTACGGTCCGTACACGCGTACCCCTACATCACCACTACTATGGTGGTACGGACCGTACCCACGCTCTGGGGGCGTGGGTACGGTCTGTACCACCATTGTAGTGGTGATGTAGGGGTACGCGTGTACGGACCGTACCCACACTCTGGGGGCGTGGGTATGGTCCATACACGCGTACCCCTACATAACCACTACTATGGTGGTACGGACCGTACCCACGCTCTGGGGGTGTGGGTACGGTCCGTACACACATACCCCTACATCACCACTACTATGGTGGTACAGACCGTACCCACGCCCCCAGAGCGTGGGTACGGTCCGTACCACCATAGTAGTGGTGATGTAGGGGTATGTGTGTATGGACCGTACCCACGCCCCCAGAGCGTGGGTACGGTCCGTACATGCGTACCCCTACATCACCACTACAATGGTGGTATGGACCGTACCCACGCCCCCAGAGCGTGGGTACGGTCCATACACGCGTACCCCTACATCACCAGTACTATGGTGGTACGGACCGTACCCACGCTCTGGGTGTGTGGGTACGGTCCGTACCACCATTGTAGTGGTGATGTAGGGGTACGCGTGTACGGACCGTATCCACACTCTGGGGGCGTGGGTACGGTCCATACACGCGTACCCCTACATCACCACTACTATGGTGGTACGGACCGTACCCACGCTCTGGGGGCGTGGGTACGGTCCGTACACGCGTACCCCTACATCACCACTCCTATGGTGGTACGGACCATACCCACGCTCTGGGGGCGTGGGTACGGGCCGTACCACCATTGTAGTGGTGATGTAGGGGTACGCGTGTACGGACCGTACCCACGCTCTGGGGGCGTGGGTACATCCCGTAACACCATTATGGTGGTGATGGGTACACGTCCACGTCCACTTCCGTTGTGGCGGGACGTGGGATTGGTGGACACGCCCCCCCAAGTGACCAGACTATGGAGGTAATTATTGTGCAGGTTGTATTTGTATTTTGTGGGGTGTGGGTTATATTTCCTGCCCCTTGCACCCCACCCCCCCCCTTTACCCCTAGGGGTTGTTCTGACCTTCTGCGGCGTCTGCGTCGGTTTCTGAAGACGAGGTCATATGCTATAAGGGCCGGGATGACGCGTAGGTTGGGGTCCATCGCTGTCCGTCGCGTACCGGTGCTCCTTGTTCGCGTCGTCCTCAATTTCCCGGCAGTTTTTGGCTCCCATAAAAAAAGCTACGCGCGGAGTGACGTAGGCACGAATCGTACTTCCTGGTCCGTGAAACGCTGCCTGACTCCGTCCGTACGTCGCGTCTGCGCCGTCCAGACTCAGATTTGTATGTATTTTTTAGCCGGTCGGTGTTTTTTACGACTAGTACGGAAATTATGTTTCTGTACGATTCGTACTTGCGAGTTTGTAAGGTGTTTTTCCCGGGTACGAGTCGGACGGAGAAAACGCTCCGTACGACCATTTGTACCCGGGTTTTACCGGATCGGAATCGGCACCTAAATGTATACCATTTAGTTTGTCATGTACTGTGTCATTAGGCCAATATACCTACCATAACACAGCGCTGTATTCGCTGTGAGCAGATACATTTATGGTATGGGTCTGTAAGACAGATTGAGCACTATCTGTGATGTCCATATGTGTTTGACTTGGCTTTTTCAGCGGGTTTACCCCCAGACCTTTTGCTTTTTGGCTTCTTGTTTTTGACCTTTGTTTTGTTGGCTTTAGGACACCGGGCAATTTACCACTGCTATTCAGTGCTAAAGAGCAAATGCTCTCCAAGTAAATTGTGCTATGATTGGGTTACCATGATTGGATTATTTGATTTACTACTAAGTCCCTAGTACTGTGCATTGAATATGTGTGCCCAGGACTTGGTAATCAAATACTGCTAGTGGGCCTGAAGCACTGATTGAGTAGCTTTCAAAGGGTTCTCAGACCTGCCACTGCAGTGCCTGCATGCAGTTGTTACTGCCATGTCAACCTGGCAAGTACACCAACTTGCCAGGCCCTAACCTCCCCTTTTCTTACATGTAAGACACCCCTCAGGTAGGCCCAATATACCCCCATGGGCAAGGTGCAGAGTATGTGGAAGGTAGGACATATACTGGTGTGTATTACATGTCCTGATAGTGAAATACTGTGCAATTCGTTTTTCACTATTGCAAGGCTATCTGTCTTATAGATTAACATGGGAGTTGGTTTGTAACATCCTACAAGTTTAACTTTCCATGCGGACAAGATGGAGGAACGGAGTTTAGGCTTCCTGAACTCAGAATTTAAAGATACATCTTTAAGAGAAGGTGATTTGTATATTGTGTGCTGGAAAATGCCAGTTTTAGAAGGTGGAGATTTTCTTACTTAGCACTCCTGTGTGCCTTTGTCTTTTGTGTATTCCCTGTCTGGGTTTAGAGTGACAGGAGCATGGGAAGTGCATTCACACTCAAACAAACTCAAGGTGGAGGCTTGAGATGTATCCTGCCTTTCCTGGGTGACTCTTAGCTGAGCTGAATAGACCTGGCTGCATTTAGTGCAGTGGGAGGAGTTGCCACTTGCACCTGAATGGACTTTGGCTGCCTCATCATATGCAATCACCATCCTGAAAATGGTCAAATGGATTTATCCACTATGTAGACCGAAACGAGGACAAATGCAACCATTTTCTTTGTGATTTTTCATCATATTGTTTGTTTCTCTATGATACATTACAACTTTTTCAAATGTTTGAAATGGGTGTTTACCCCAGTAACAAAGAAATAGTAGTGGCTATATAAAATCTGTATATCTCGGTCACTGTATGCCCATTTGCACCTATCTACATTTGTGCCTCCTATGAATATATTTTTCTACATTTATGCTTCCAGAAGTATACACCTGTCTGTGTTCTGTTTTCTTTTATTTCTATATTGATTGGTTCATGTAAAAATAGGCAATTTGTTTCAAGGAATACCTCAATGCAAGCTACTGTCTAGAGCTTACTATAGATAAATCTCCAACAAGAATACAAATGAGCACTAGAATAAATCCCTCTGTAGGCACCTTACCTGTTTATATGTTAATTGCCCAAGCCTCCAAGGGTCTATTGGGTTTCCCACTCTCTTTTTCAGTACTTAGAGATCAAAGCACCAGATTGTACAGCAAACCACGCCAGTAAAACGTGGCAGAAATGGGTCCAGACGCCTAGAGCCGCCGGCCTTGACCATGACACATTCCAACAGAATTTCTTTTTTACTACATATTTCTTGTCAAGTACAGACATATTTAGACAAGGTCATGGTTTTCATGCACACTAAGAAGGTATTGAAGAGTTCCCTCCAACTAATACTGGAAACTTTGTTAGTAAAATATAACATCTTTTTACAGCACCTCCTTTCTCAGTTCAGTTTTCATGATCCATCCCACAGTTGCTCACAGAGGGCCATATTATCAAGAACGGCGATAACATAATCGCCGCTTTAGCGGCAGGAAACTGCTGCTAAAGCGGCAATAAGGGGCTTGATAATATGCCCTAGAGAATTCCATTAGAAGCCCAGGTTCTGGTGTGAAGGACCACAAACCTGGGCTTCTTTTGGAATTATTATCAAGCCCCTTATCGCCGTTTTAGCGGCAGTTTCCTGCCGCTAAAGCGGCAATAATGTTATCGCCGTTCTTAATAATATGGCCCATAGTGTTATATAACTGTTAATCCTGTTTTGGAGCTCTGAAGAAGTCCTAAAATAACCAGGACCACAAAGTGATTTGATGTTCACTGAATTTTGTTGCAGTAGAATGAATTCCTAAAAGAAGAAATAATAAATGCTTTAATTAATTGTGATTCTGAATTTAAATTATACATGCTGTTATTTCACTGAATACAAATACCTTACTGTAGGAAGGTGGAATCTAACTACATGGTTGCCCCCATTTTTTTCCTGGTGTTTGAATGTTTTTTGACTAGTCTGGCTGGGATCCTGCTATCGAGGACCCCAGCCTATCTGCTTACTCCCTTAAATGACTGGTGTGCATATTAGATGCACTAGTGATTGGATACTGTGGTACCTTATGAGCCCCTAGTATATGGTACCCTAGGTACCAAGGGCATAGGTACTTCACAGGCCTACCAGGGGCTGAAGCATGTATTATGCCTCCCCTGGGAAGCAGACTAAATCTGACACCACAGACCTGCTACTGCAGCCTGGGTGAGGTAGTGTTAGCACTCCTCACTGAGGTATAGGTTCCTATATCTCACCATACACACACATAGAAACCTATCAGTCACCCCTAAGGCAGGCCCTATCAATCCTGAGGGCAGGGTGCTTGGTTTACAATGTGAGGGGGTGCCTCTGACTGAGCAGGGCCCGTCTGAAGCTGGCAGGGTCTATTCCCTGTGGCTGTTTGTGGATGCGGTTAAACCATATACTCTTAAGTGCATTATAACCTCCCGGTAAATGCTAACTTTGGAATGACTGCATCAAAACATGTTGTGTTTGGTGTCAAACAACTTGGAATCATACCTCCGCACCAGTAACTGGTGTGGGAGTATGATCCCACCCTTCTAGAGGGGACGACATGTACCTACTGTGGTAACACGGTAGAAATCTGAAAGAGCCCTAGCATCACAAAATGGATGCCACCAGCACAGACAATGGGCTGCCCTCCTGCTGCTGAGTGAAACTCGCAGTGGAGGAGGCCCAACAATAGGCATCCTGTCACAGGGAGGTGTCACCACCTTCCAGACAGGATTTAGTGTATTGGGGCTGGGTGGGTGCACTCCTAGAGTGCTTTGAAGTCCTGCACTGGGGCGAATCCTAAGCGTCACCCCTGTCACATGACTGGGGTACCCGTGCGTCATACGCATCAAAGCGCATAAGCGCAAGAATGCATGCCGGGTATTGTAGTTTGCTCACAAACCCAGTAGGGTACTGCAGGAGCGTCCTATTAGAAAATCATGTCTAGAGCAAAAACAAACGCTGGATACTACAAAAACGTCCTGGTAAGAACGTCCTATTTGGAAGTCGTGTCTCGAGCAGGAAAAAGAGAGAATATACTGGTGTACCAAATGCTCCCTGGTTTAATCATTGTCCCAAACCAACACCTAGTAAATATCGGCCAAAGGCCTGTCCGTATATATTATACAGAAAGCCAGAAGTAAGTACTGCCAAGGTATAATGGGGCCGGAGAGAGCGTGTAAAAATCATAAAAGCTCTATAGTTGCTATAACAGGCCAAATACCTAGCCATATCATGTTATTGCCGATAGGGGGATTTGTAAACCAAATGCTAATGTGCGACCATGGTTGCACAGGTTCGTTTTGGCAACATTATGGATGTAAAAAGCAATGAGCCCTAGATATCTAGTACACGGGCATGTGGGAAAGGGAACCACTAAATTCAGCGATGGATCAATAAAAGCTAATTTGGGTCATTCAAGCATTAAAACATTAAAACAGAAGACAGGACATTGGCCATAAGTTATTGGAAAAAACCCCTCTGGCCAAATGGGAAGAGAAACATAGCTGTATCACAGTAGGGTCCAGGGAATGGCCTCATTTAGCCCCACTTCATCACTCCTCAATTTGAAAACCCAACGCTGTTCCTTTCTAAACAGAAATTTGGAAATGTCAGTGACATGGGATGGAATGAAGGGTTGTTCAAGAATCGTCCAGCTTATATCGTCAGGTCTGTGCTTCAATTCCAAAAAGTGTCTCGTTAGGCAAGTGGCCTGTCTTTGGCATCTGATGGTACTTTTATGTTCCATTATCCTCAGTTTAACCTTCCTGGTAGTCATCCCCACATATTTCTTATCGCAGGGGCAGGTAATTAAATAGATTACCCTCTCGCTATTGCAGTTTGTATGTTTCACCTGTCTCCAGGGTTTGCTTGTCCCAATGTCGATTTCTGTAGTGTGTTGCGTGTGTATACACACCACACAATTCCCACAAGCATAATGGCCCTGGACAGGTGGCATGTTCCATAAGGTGTTAGTCGTGGAAACAGCCATGTGTCTTGGGCGCGTGTGAACCAATGTATCACGCAAATTAACACTTCTCTTGAACGAAAATAATGGAGGAGGAAGATGTACCTGTCCTACATTTAAGATTCGCCAGTGTTTGCGTATGATTTTCTGTAATTGGTTCGAATGAGTGCTGAACGTTTGTACGCATGTCAATCTGTCCAAAGGGGCCTTTGGTACAGATGGTTCCAGTAAGGCTTCTCGATTGTTGTTGCCAGCCCGCTTGTATGATTGTCGAATAAGTTTGGAAGGGTACTGTCGGGCCTTCAAATTGCGAGAAAGGACATTGGCATGCTCCTTGAAACTGTCCACAGTGGAACAATTCCGACTCAGTCTGAGGAATTGCCCGAATGGTAGACCTGACCTGAGTGACTTGGGGTGGAAACTGTCATATGACAAAAGGGAATTTCTTGCCATAGGTTTAGTATATAACTCACTGCCCAAACCGTTGTCAATTGGAAAAATGCGAAGGTCCAAGAATTGCAAGCTGAGCTTGCTCGCTTCCATGGTAAAATTAAGGAAGTTGTTCTGATCATTGAGCCACAAATGATAGGTCTCTACAGTGACAAGGTCACTTCGCCATATGACGAAAATATCGTCAATATAACGTTTCCATATGACTATACAGTCGCGAAAAGGGTTGTTAATATTCAGAACGGAGTGTTGTTCGAACAGGTGTACATACAGATTGGCCAGGCTGGGGGCAAAAATACTGCCCATCGAAGTACCAGATACTTGAAGATAGAATTGGTTTTCGAACTTAAAAAAGTTTTTGGTCATAGCCAGCCTGGCACACTCCACAATGAATCCCACTGGCGAACTCAATCCATTTGGGTTGACTTCTAGAAGCCCTCTGATGGCTTCGATGGTCTCTGTCTGGGGAATGCAAGTATACAGTGATTCCACGTCGAAACTGACGAGGAAATCTGTTTCGGTGTTAAAATCCAAACCGGGGAGCAGCTGTAAAACATCTTTAGTGTCCTGCAGGTACGTTGGCATGGTTTTCACTAAAGGCCTAAGAAAAACATCCACTAATGTGGATAGAGGTTCAAGGAGTGAACCCAACCCAGATATAATAGGCCTACCCGGAGGGGGACGTTGTGCCTTGTGTACCTTTGGTAGCACGTAAAAGTAGGGAGTGACCGGATGTTCAGTCACCAAATATTCTGCTTCACGTGCTGAAATCCAACCCTCCAGCTTGGCCTCATTGACCAGCTCCAATATTTCCTTTTTGATTCGAGATGTAGGATCCATATCAAGAAGTTTGTAAGATCTCTCATCACTTAATTGTCTTAAACACTCCGTCCTATAGTCTAGAGCGTTAAGAATCACAATAGCTCCGCCCTTATCGCCGGGCTTAATGATGATGGTAGAATTTTTGGAAAGAGAAGTCAGAGCCTGTTTTTCTAGGTTGGGTAAGTTGTGATATTGTCTAGTGGGTTCACTCATCAGGACAGAGATGTCTTTAGCTACAGCTGTCTCATAAGCAAGAACATGTGCGGGTAAAGACTGAACAGGTGGGTTGAAGGTGGATTTGTTTCTAAGACCACTATCACTCCCACCATCTTCCAATACAGTGTTGTCATGATCTTTATCTTTGAAAAAGAAGTGTAATCTAATTTTGCGGAAAAAATTGGCTAACTCACACTGAAGAGTGAAGGGGTTCCCCGTACTGGTCGGTACAAAGCCCAGACCTCTATTGAGGACCCTCTCTTCCATCTCCGTCAAAGTGTAAGAGCTCAGATTCACCACTAGCTGCTGCTGGATCCTGCCCCTGTTGGACCCTTCGCCGTGCTGCGGAGGTTCCGCGGTGATGTAGGTGGGCTCCGATGGACCCTCGTTTGGCTTTGAGTTTGTTTACCTCTTCTCTGACCCCTTGAACGTCCCCGGCCCTAGCCTAAAAAAGGCTGATGGTGGGGGATTGAATGGCATCATGTTAGGAAGAAAAGGAGGATTGGGATATTGCCATGGTGATGGGTGCCACCATTGCAGTTGTTGAATCCCTCCCCAGTTGCGCCTGGAATTGTTCCCTCTTCCTCTATTCCGTGTTGGCTCATGTGTAGTAGAATCAGAATCACTTGACCAATCATCTGATCCAGAAGAGGAGTAGTTTGAGCCGTACCGTCTGCCTTTCCTATTGAACTCAGGTGGAACATAGTTCTCTTGTGTGTAAGGATACACTTTCTCAAAGGAAAACTTAGCTAGGTCTTTTTTGAATTTTTCAATTTTAGAGGAGAGAATTCCATCTTTGAAATCTTTATTGGATTTGTTAATCTCATCGAGATCCTTCTTATAGATGGAGTTGGACAAAGTGGTCTTAATCTGTCCCTCTAAGAGTTGAATCTCAATCATTATAGCGTCAGCGATGCGCTTAGCGGTGCTGATGATCAAAATCAACCAGTCGCGAGTACATCGCCAAGCTATCAATGACCAATCTTTGAGGAAGATCTTATCTTGCAAGAAGAGGCGGGGTGTGTTGGTGACAATTAAACCAGTCGGTGCACAATTGCTACGCAAATATTCTGTCATAATTGCACCGTGAATACCAGTGCGAGTATGCGATTTCTTCAAAATGAGAAGTTTGACCCAATCATCAACAGTTCCTCCTACCGGATTGACTGCATTATCTAAAATGCTGGGAGTAGTGGTCAGAATAAGTCTAGCCATGTCATCATCAAAGGCCAGACCCGTAAGTTCAGCCATGCTAAAGAAGTCAAAGGACCACACCTGAGATGAAATAAAAACTATAGCACAAGAATAGTACACAACAGCGCTGCTGTGTGTAGAGCACAAATAGACCCGCAGCCGTAGCTGCACAGAATACCGAAAAAATAATAAGTTAGGGGGTCTCAGGGAATTTAAAGACCTGCGCGGACAAATCCCCAAATCACTAAGACTTTAACAACACAAGAGTCCGCGGGTCTACAACAGTCTACCTGAAGCACAAAAACAACAAACCAGCATATTCAGACATAAAGAAGTCCTTCTATAAGGGACCAAGTCCCATCACCCACCGAAGTGGCATGCTTCATCATCTGGGACCTCCCTTAACCACACCTGGTGCAGTTAAAGAGCTACAACTCCTTTATTTACTGTAAAAAGGAGGAGCTCAAGGATGTTTTAATTGATGTAACATGGAGGATAAAAATCTCCTGGTTAAGAAGAAGACTGCCAATAGTGTGGTGAAGCTAAATGCACTGTGTGAACTAGAAAAAGTGAATTAAAATTGATTACCAATAGAAAAATATTTTTATTCAATATCCAGTGGTATCAAAATAAAAAAGCAGGAATATTGGAGGAGACCGTGTACACAAATGTTATAGGAACACGTCCTCAGGGTCTACATGTTTCAGCCAACCTGTGTCTAAACAAAATGACAGTGGCTTTCGTCAGGACCGTATAATAACACTACTGCAAAATTTGAAAATGTGATAAAAACAAGTCAAGAAAGGAACGATACAACCTACACATGTACCTGCTTATCTGAAGATATGCGCCACCGTAGGGATGTAAATTTATCACCTGTTGAAAAAGAAATAAATTTAACAGGAGAGGAAATGAATGATATATGCTGGTTGAAGTCAAAAGTGTTCAATAACTTAATACAAATGTACCAGTAATAAACATTTGTCGTGAAGGGATCAACATTGCCTTCTTACCCGTCATGAATCGGGGATGCGTCCTACACTCCTGGTAACAACTCAGGGCGTGAGGCAACGCTCTAAAAGACAAAAGGAACAAACTAATACTAAAGGAAAACAGAGGATTGTTTGTTCACTAAAGCAAGCTCGAGCAAGCTTGACTATAAAAACAGATACAGGTAGGTCGATTGACTAAAATGAGCATGAGTACATAAGCAGCCCCAGCAATGGGTATGCTTCCATTTGTGGAAACCACAGATGCTGAAATACTCAGTGACGCAAGTGACACAGATGTTCTCTAATAAAGGGGTCAAACAGGAATGCAAAATCCATTCATCTCTTGGAAGACACAGTGACCTGTGTGTCACGAGGCGAGCAAAAGTGTCAAAGAGCGCATAAACACAACCTTTAGTAGGGGCGCCATGGCCGGATGAATCACAATGCCATTAGTTTGAAAAAAATCTCAGATTCTATGGATCGAATAGCACACAAACATGAAAAAAAAAAGCCTACAGTCTAAAGCATGCTTACCTGTCCGTCGTTACCCCGGACCTTCTTCCCGGTTGTTCCGAATGGTAACAGGAGCAGTGTAAGCATGCCAAACTTAAAGACTGACGGTGTTTCCTGTACAACGCTAGGCGAATCCTAAGTGTCACTCCCGTCATATGACTGGGGTACCCGTGCGTCATACGCATCAAAGCCCGTAAGCGCAAGAACGCATGCCGGGTATTGTAGTTCGCTCACAAACCCAGTAGGGTACTGCAGGAGCGTCCTGAGACCCCCTAACTTATTGTTTTTTCGGTATTCTGTGCAGCTACGGCTGCGGGTCCATTTGTGCTCTACACACAGCAGCGCTGTTGTGTACTATTCTTGTGCTATAGTCTTTATTTTATCTTAGGTGTGGTCCTTTGACTTCTTTAGCATGGCTGAACTTACGGGTCTGGCCTTTGATGATGACATGGCTAGACTTATTCTGACCACTACTCCCAGCATTTTAGATAATGCAGTCAATCCGGTAGGAGGAACTGGTGATGATTGGGACAAACTTCTCATTTTGAAGAAATCGCATACTCGCACTGGTATACACGGTGCAATTATGACAGAATATTTGCGTAGCAATTGTGCTCCGACTGGTTTAATTGTCATCAACACACCCCGCCTCTTCTTGCAAGATAAGATCTTCCTCAAAGATTGGTCATTGATAGATTGGCGATGTACTCGCGACTGGTTGATTTTGATCATCAGCACCGCTAAGCGCATCGCTGACGCTATAATGATTGAGATTCAACTCTTAGAGGGACAGATTAAGACCACATTGTCCAACTCCATCTATAAGAAGAATCTCAATGAGAATAACAAATCCAATAAAGATTTCAAAGATGGAATTCTCTCCTCTAAAATTGAAAAATTCAAAAAAGACCTAGCTAAGTTTTCCTTTGAGAAAGTGTATCCTTACACACAAGAGAACTATGTTCCACCTGAGTTCAATAGGAAAGGCAGACGGTACGGCTCAAACTACTCCTCTTCTGGATCAGATGATTGGTCAAGTGATTCTGATTCTACTACACATGAGCCAACACGGAATAGAGGAAGAGGGAACAATTCCAGGCGCAACTGGCGAGGGATTCAACAACGGCAATGGTGGCACCTATCACCATGGCAATATCCCAATCCTCCTTTTCTTCCTAACGTGATGCCATTCAATCCCCCACCACAGTTTTTTCATAATCAGCCTTTTTTAGGCCAGGGCCGGGGACGTTCAAGGGGTCGGAGAAGAGGTCAACAAACTCAAACCCAAACGAGGGTCCATTGGAGCCCACCTACATCACCGCGGAACCTCCGCAGCACGGCGAAGGGTCCAACAGGGGCAGGATCCAGCAGCAGCTAGTGGTGAATCTGAGCTCTTACACTTTGACGGAGATGGAAGAGAGGGTCCTCAATAGAGGTCTGGCCTTTGTACCGACCAGTACGGGGAACCCCTTCACTCTTCAGTGTGAGTTAGCCAATTTTTTCCGCAAAATTAGATTACACTTTTTTTTCAAAGATAAAGATCATGACAACACTGTATTGGAAGATGGTGGGAGTGATAGTGGTCTTAGAAACAAATCCACCTTCAACCCACCTGTTCAGTCTTTACCCGCAGATGTTCTTGCTTATGAGACAGCTGTAGCTAAAGACATCTCTGTCCTGATGAGTGAACCCACTAGACAATATCACAACTTACCCAACCTAGAAAAACAGGCTCTGACTTCTCTTTCCAAAAATTCTACCATCATCATTAAGCCCGCCGATAAGGGCGGAGCTATTGTGATTCTTAACGCTCTAGACTATAGGACGGAGTATTTAAGACAATTAAGTGATGAGAGATCTTACAAACTTCTTGATATGGATCCTACATCTCGAATCAAAAAGGAAATATTTGAGCTGGTCAATGAGGCCAAGCTGGAGGGTTGGATTTCAGCACGTGAAGCAGAATATATGGTGACTGAACATCCGGTCACTCCCTACTTTTACGTGCTACCAAAGGTACACAAGGCACAACGTCGCCCTCCGGGTAGGCCTATTATATCTGGGTTGGGTTCACTCCTTGAACCTCTATCCACATTTGTGGACGTTTTTCTTAGGCCTTTAGTGAAGACCATGCCAACGTACCTGCAGGACACTAAAGATGTTTTACAGATGCTCCCAGGTTTGGATTTTAACACCGAAACAGATTTCCTCGTCAGTTTCGACGTGGAATCACTTTATACTTGCATTCCCCAGACAGAGACCCTCGAAGCCATCAGAGGGCTTCTAGAAGTCAACCCGAAAGGATTGAGTTCGCCAGTGGGATTCATTATGGAGTGTGCCAGGCTGGCTATGACCGAAAAAAAATGTAAGTTTGAAAACCAATTCTATCTTCAAGTATCTGGTACTTCGATGGGCAATGTTTTTGTCCCCAGCCTGGCCAATCTTCATGTACACCTGTTCGAACAACACTCCGTTCTGAATATTAACAACCCTTTTCGCGACTGTCTAGTTGTATGGATATTTATATTGACGATATTTTCGTCATATGGCGAAGTAACCTTGCCACTTTAGAGACCTTTAATTTGTGGCTCAATGATCAGAACAACTTCCTTAATTTTACCATGGAAGCGAGCAAGCTCAGCTTGCCATTCTTGGACCTACGCATCTTTCCAATTGACAACGGTTTGGGCAGTGAGTTATATACTAAACCTATGGCAAGAAATTCCCTTTTGTCATATGACAGTTTCCACCCCAAGTCACTCAGGTCAGGTCTACCATTCGGGCAATTCCTCAGACTGAGGCGGAATTGTTCCACTGTGGACAGTTTCAAGGAGCATGCCAATGTTCTTTCTCGCAATTTGAAGGCCCGACAGTACCCTTCCAAACTTATTTGACAATCGTACAAGTGGGCTGGCAACAACAATCGAGAAGCCTTACTGGAACCATCTGTACCAAAGGCCCCTTTGGACAGATTGACATGCGTACGAACGTTCAGCACTCATTCGAACCAATTACAGAAAATCATACGCAAACACTGGTGAATCTTAAATGTAGGACAGGTACATCTTCCTTCTCCATTATTTTTGTTCAAGAGAAGTGTTAATTTGCGTGATACATTGGTTCACACGCGCCCAAGAAACATGGCTGTTTCCACGACTAACACCTTATGGAACATGCCACCTGTCCAGGGCCATTTTGCTTGTGGGAATTGTGTGGTGTGTATACACACGCAACACACTACAGAAATCGACATTGGGACAAGCAAACCCTGGAGACAGGTGAAACACACAAACTGCAATAGCGAGAGGGTAATCTATTTAATTACCTGCCCCTGCAATAAGAAATATGTGGGGATGACTACCAGGAAGGTTAAACTGAGGATAATGGAACATAAAAGTACCATCAGATGCCAAAGACAGGCCACTCGCCTAACGATACACTTTTTGGAATTGAAGCACAGACCTGATGATATAAGCTGGACGATTCTTGAACAACCCTTCATTCCATCCCATGTCACTGACATTTCCAAATTTCTGTTTAGAAAGGAACAGCGTTGGGTTTTCAAATTGAGGAGTGATGAAGTGGGGCTAAATGAGGCCATTCCCTGGACCCTACTGTGATACAGCTGTATTTCTCTTCCCATTTGGCCAGAGGGTTTTTAATTTCTAATTTCTAATTTAAAATATTTCTAAAGCGCAGCGTACACCTTGCGGTTTCTTGGCGCTGGGGAGATTGGCAACTGAGGGAAAGAGACCAGAAGAGAGGAAGTGGGGGTGTTTTTAGGGGAATTTTTAAGAAGGGAAGGCCTGGTCGAAGAGAAACGTCTTCAGGTCTCTACGGAAGAAGAGGTACTGAGTGGCAGAACGGAGGTGGTCGGGAAGTGAGTTCCAAAAGGTAGGAGCCAAGGTGGAAAAGCTGGCCCCGCCCCACTTTTTACGTGTGAAGCGAGGGGTCTGAAGATAGGACTTGGAAGAAGACCGAAGATCTCTTGCAGGTACATACGGGTGAATTAATGAGGAAATAATTATTTTTCCAATAACTTATGGCCAATGTCCTGTCTTCTGCTTTAATGTTTTAATGCTTGAATGACCCAAATTAGCATTTATTGAGCCATCGCTGAACTTAGTGGTTCCCTTTCCCACATGCCTGTGTACTAGATATCTAGGGCTCATTGCTTTTTACATCCAGCATGTTGCCAAAACGAACCTGTGCAACCATGGTCGCACATTTGCATTTGGTTTATAAATCCCCCTATCGGCAATAACATGATATGGCTAGGTATTTGGCCGGTTATAGCAACTATAGAGCTTTTATGATTTTTACACGCTCTCTCCGGCCCCATTATACCTTGGCAGTACTTACTTCTGGCTTTCTGTATAATATATACGGACAGGCCTTTGGCCGATATTTACAAGGTGTTGGTTTGGGACAATGATTAAACCAGGGAGCCTTTGGTACACCAGTATATTCTCTCTTTTTCCTGCTCGAGACACGACTTCCAAATAGGACTTTCTTAACAGGACGTTTTTGTAATATCCAGCGTTTGTTTTTGCTCGAGACATGATTTTCTAATAGGACGCTCCTGCAGTACCCTACTGGGTTTGTGAGCGAACCACAATACCCGGCATGTGTTCTTGCGCTTACGCGCTTTGATGCGTATGACGCACGGGTACCCCAGTCATGTGACGGGGGTGACGCTTAGGATTCGCCTAGCGTTGTACAGGAAACACCGTCAGTCTTTAAGTTTGGCATGCTTACACTGCTCCGGTTACCACTCGGAACAACCGGGAAGAAGGTCTGGGGTAATGATGGACAGGTAAGCATGCTTTAGACTGTAGGCTTTTTATTATCATGTTTGTGTGCTATTCGATCCATAGAATCGGAGATTTTTTTCAAACTAATGGCATTGTGATTCATCCGGCCATGGCGCCATGGCGCCCCTACTAAAGGTTGTGTTTATGCGCTGTTTGACACTTTTGCTCGCCTCGTGACACACAGGTCACTGTGTCTTCCAAGAGATGAATGGATTTTGCATTCCTGTTTGACCCCTTTATTAGAGAACATCTGTGTCACTTGCGTCACTGATTATTTCAGCATCTGTGGTTTCCACGAATAGAAGCATACCCATTGCTGGGGCTGCTTATGTACTCATGCTCATTTTAGTCAATCGACCTACCTGCATCTGTTTTTATAGTCAAGCCTGCTCGAGCTTGCTTTAGTGAACAAACAATCCTCTGTTTTCCTTTAGTATTAGTTTGTTCCTTTTGTCTTTTAGAGCGCTGCCTCACGCCCTGAGTTGTTACCAGGAGTGTAGGACACATCCCCGATTCATGACGGGTAAGAAGGCAATGTTGATCCCTTCACGACAAATGTTTATTACTGATACATTTGTATTAAGTTATTGAACACTTTTGACTTCAACCAGCATATATCATTCATTTCCTCTCCTGTTAAATTTTTATTTTTTTTCAACAGGTGATACATTTACATCCCTACGGTGCCGCATATCTTCAGATAAGCAGGTACATGTGTAGGTTGTATCGTTCCTTTCTTGACTTGTTTTTCACATTTTCAAATTTTGCAGTAGTGTTATTATACGGTCCTGACGAAAGCCACTGTCATTTTGTTTAGACACAGGTTGGCTGAAACATGTAGACCCTGAGGACGTGTTCCTATAACATTTGTGTACACGGTCTCCTCCAATATTCCTGCTTTTTTATTTTGATACCACTGGATATTGAATAAAAATATTTTTCTATTGGTAATCAATTTGAAATCACTTTTTCTAGTTCACACACTGCACTTAGCTTCACCACACTATTGGCAGTCTTCTTCACCAGGAGATTTTTATCCTCCATGTTACATCAATTAAAACATCCTTGAGCTCCTCCTTTTTACAGTAAATAAAGGAGTTGTAGCTCTTTAACTGCACCAGGTGTGGTTAAGAGAGGTCCCAGATGATGAAGCTTCCCACTTCGGTGGGTGATGAGACTTGGTCCCTTATAGAAGGACTTCTTTATGTCTGAATATGCTGGTTTGTTGTTTTTGTGCTTCAGGTAGACTGTTGTAGACCCGCGGACTCTTGTGTTGTTAAAGTCTTAGTGATTTGGGGATTTGTCCACGCAGGTCTTTAAATTCCCTGAGACCCCCTAACTTATTGTTTTTTCGGTCCTCTGTGCATATGCCAGCTCAAACCAGTTCAGGGGCTACCTGTCCCTGCTCTGGTGTGAAACTGGACAAAGAGAAGTGGGTGTAA
Organism: Triturus cristatus; assembly: GCF_964204655.1. Classification (NCBI taxonomy): domain Eukaryota; kingdom Metazoa; phylum Chordata; class Amphibia; order Caudata; family Salamandridae; genus Triturus; species Triturus cristatus. Next base: position 672,655,333 of record NC_140591.1, on the reverse strand, counting down.
CCACCTCCTACCCTGACCCTCCCAGAGGAGTGGTCATAGAGCTAGTCCCTCCCTGTCTTTTAGTATAAGATAGGGAACCCTTGCCATTGCAAGTTAGATATCCCTGGACGATGCTTTACAAGAAGAATCCTGATCCTTAAACGTTCCACTACCTTTGGAAGACAGAAGAATCTCCCTTGGAGTCAAGGAGTGACTCCCCTGCTTGGCAGGCACCACAAACTTGAATCAATGGTTGCAAACTTTCCCGCTCCCGCCAGAGTCCGAAGTCCCTGCAGCCCCAGAAGTGGATTTCCTGACTTCTCGACGGTCATTGTGAGTCCCCAGCAGAGCTGAGGAGAGTGGACCCCACGAGTGATGAGGAACAGCAATACCCGGGTACTGTGCCCTATTGTCAAGTGCAACCCCTTCACGACATTCTACGAACTTGTGCTTTGGATCACTTTGTTGTACTCTTACATGAAGTAGACGCTGATAGCCATGTAAGTTCTTTAGTACCTTTATTCCAGTAGTACAGCAAGTTGGTTAACAGATACATCCAACAGATAGTACAGGTAACAGGATAAGGTAAAGTAGGTTAGCCCAGTAGTCAGTCCTTGGTACTATGCCACAGCAAACCCCTTTGTAGTATCGAACCCCACCAGGAGCAGCCTGCCTGCTGCTCAGCCCATCTGTAACTGTCATACCTCACCCAGTCAGACTCCCAACGTTCTATGCATCACAGCATTCTCAACATTCTACTCCAAACACACACTGTGGCTGATCAGCAGGTGAACTGGTACACTGCAAGATATGAAAATACTATGCAGGGCATAACACACTTGTGGCCCAAGCCTCCAGCAGGTTTTGCAGTGAAAATCAGGAGCCTACCCTGTCCCAAGTGACCGTGGGCTCCTGTGAAGCATTTCCTCATGAGGCGTCTTTGCGATCCCTTGCCTGTTGACTTGTGGGTCCCTTGAAGACTTTCTTATCAAACCAAAGTGCACCCCTGATTGCTCCAGGCTTGCCCTCACTTACCCTTGCTGGGTGAGTCTCTCAGACCTTGCTGGTCTGCACCATTTGCTAAATTCACTTTCCACAAGACTTGCTGTTGCCAAGGCTTGTTGGCACCAATCTGGTTGCTGATACTGCAATCAGCTGCAGACATTGTGGGACACTCCGAATCCAGCAGCTGGTCATCGTTGATCCCTCCTGGTCCTCGTGAGCAAAGAGTCAAGACACCCTTGATCACCTGAAATAAACCGACATCCGTGGGCATCCATCTTCCTGGCCCCGGGTCACTGGCAAGTGACTGTGAACACTGTCCCTTCAATTTTCAGGTCATCTTCATTTCGAATCCAGCCTTGGATTCCACCGGACACTTCTTCAGTCGTCGCAAGCAGCAAATCTTCTTTGGCTTCCATAGAAAACAGCGACGCGACCCGACACCAAAAGACACCTATGCACCCGGCTTCCCTGGGTGAGGTAACTCGTGCACTCTGGTGCCCTAGTGTGTGTTGACCCTCGACTTACTTACCTTGTAAGTGGCTTGCTTGTAGACTTCCACGAAGTACCCTTAAACTTTAAAAATCCAACCGTGACTTGCTTAATTGAAATCAATGGGGAACCCGCGGCTGTGTTCTCACACTGCACGCGCCTCCCGTGGGTCTGTTACTTACCTGCTTCTGCTGCATTAGTGAAGCCCCAGTGATTCTACAGGCCCTAGGCCTTGTCCCCTTGCAAGTCGACTTTCGCAAACCTCTTTTTTAGTATATGGTCTGGTACGCCCCTAGGGCCCCAGCCATATTTGTGCTTAACTTATTGTGATACAAGAAAAACAGGAGCAAGCCCGTTAGCCCAGCTGAGACCGGGTACATGTAGTAACAAAAAACAATGTCTCAACAGGGAAAATGAATGAGAGGACCAATCGATACACAATTCAATCAAGAGAAGGGAAGACAAGAGAGATCAAAGAATAGAAAGGGAACAGATTTAATAGTTAGATACACAATGGGTATATACAATTCAAAATAACCATAACTAACACATGTGCACTGACAGTGAAGTGAAAAAGTGAACGGCGCAGTGACATAAGTGTGTGGGTGACAACAAGGTACGGCAAAATAATTCAAATCAATTCAAGGTCGAGGAGAGTTATATACAATGGATAATTTACACATAATCATGAAGGTCTCACAGGACCCTGTAGTTAGCCGTAAATAATGCTGTCCGGTCGACGACGTTTCAACCTCCTTACGTTGAGGTCATCATCAGGACTATGGTTATTGCGATATTTTAAAATACCTATGTGTAAGAAAAAAGGGGAAGGATAATGAATAGAGAAGCCCAGGAAAGCCAATAACATACAGCACAGAGAGTGAAAGCATAATGAATAAGTAAAGAGCAGGCCAGGGGGTAATCGTACCTGTGTCCGTGGTAAATCACCACCTCATTATTAATTGCAGGGAAATGTGGAACTAATCGATATGGTCCGTCGTATTTAGAGGGGTATCTTCAGGTGTCTGAAAGGATAATAAGGAAACTATAAAAGAGGCCCACTAGTTCAATACACGTAGCCGAGTAAAGCGCGGTGGAAGGCGCTTACCTATAAAAGACACCAAGAACTAAGGAGGCCAACAGGAACAACTTAAGGCATCCGCGTTATGCTTCTAAGTCAGCCATCTATCAAGAAAAAAGGAAATGAAAACCGTGCTCTAGCCGGTAATATATAGAAGAATTAGGGGCAAAAACGCTTACCAATTGGAACAATTAGTGAAGTCAGTAATCCAGCGGTCAATAATCCACAATGTTTGAGAAACGATCAGTACTCTAAAAAAGGGGGCAGAAAGCGTGCACGGTTTTCATTTCCTTTTTTCTTGATAGATTGCCTTTTTTCTTACACATAGGTATTTTAAAATATCGCAATAACCATAGTCCTGATGATGACCTCAACGTAAGGAGGTTGAAACGTCGTCGACCGGACAGCATTATTTACGGCTAACTACAGGGTCCTGTGAGACCTTCATGATTATGTGTAAATTATCCATTGTATATAACTCTCCTCGACCTTGAATTGATTTGAATTATTTTGCCGTACCTTGTTGTCACCCACACACTTATGTCACTGCGCCGTTCACTTTTTCACTTCACTGTCAGTGCACATGTGTTAGTTATGGTTATTTTGAATTGTATATACCCATTGTGTATCTAACTATTAAATCTGTTCCCTTTCTATTCTTTGATCTCTCTTGTCTTCCCTTCTCTTGATTGAATTGTGTATCGATTGGTCCTCTCATTCATTTTCCCTGTTGAGACATTGTTTTTTGTTACTAACTTATTGTGAAACGTTGATATTTGAATGTGTTCCTGGCTTCTAATCTCATAAAGAGATTAGTAGAGTGTGTCTAGAAATAAATACATATATATTTTATATATTTACCTGTGTGGTGTCCTTTCATTTGGTAATTCAAAAGATTATAAGGTAAAACAAGCTGCTTTACATTCCTCTGAGACTTAGCCTGAAGGCTGCTCTCCACAGCTACCACTAGGATAGCTTTCTTTAAAAGGTTGTCTTAAACCTATCTACCATAGGAGTCAAATTGGACTGGTGAAAAGTGGCCACCATAACTAGTGACCAGCATATGCCAGGCCAACTTCTCACACATACTATGAATTATACACACTGTAATTTATTAGGGCAATAAGTCACTCTTACGGTGAAATACTTGCATAATATGAGTTAATCCTGGTTAAAAGAATCTCTGTGATCCCTCTGTGAATTAATATTGCTGCTCTATTTATGCCTGGATAAGGAATGTAGATGTTTTTAATTCAATTACATAAAGAGGCACGCTTAGTCTCTTTTTCAATGTATATAGTTTAGTCGCTATAAGCCTAAGACCTATAAAGTAGATATAGAATGAAGAGTTGAGACTTTAACCACACTATCAATAATCTATTGAATATGCTACTGAATGCTTTATACCACCTAATGCTTCATTGCCTTTAAAAAGTTACTAAGCCACTGGGGGCCATATTATCAAGAACGGGTGTAACATTATTGCTGCTTTAGCGGCAGGAAACTGCCGCTAAAGCGGCTATAAGGGGCTTGAAAATATTCCATTGAGAATTCCATTAGAAGCCCAGGTTCTGGTGTGAAGGACATCAAACCTGGGCTTCTATTGGAATTCTCAAGGGCATATTATCAAGCCCCTTATCGCTGCTTTAGCGGCAGTGTTCTGCAGCTAAAGCGTTCTTGATAATATGGCCCTAGATAAGAACGGCGCAAACATTGTTAATGTAGAGGTCTTCAAGTAATAAATAATATATCTACTGCACAACGCTGTGGTCCGTGCCCGTTTGTCTAATCCTTAAAGACGGAGTGAAACAACAAGATATATATATATATATATATTACCTACTGGCGGTCGCCAGTAGGTAGTTATAGTTAGGACCACGTTTCCATAGGAAAACCTCAACATTCTATTTTGAATAACTTTGGCGCCGGTCGACGAATCCTCGCGAATTTCTCAAAATAGGTGGGGCGCTACGCTCCGCTCCTACCCTGAAAGTCTCGGGGGGATCCGTCAAGCGGGGGCTGAGATAAAAGGGGGGTCCCAAAACGCGTTTTTCCCATGCATTTTTCCATAGGACCTTTAGAACGAGCTACAGCCCGAACGGCTGAACAGAATTACTCAAAATTTGGCAGAGAGGTAGTCCCTAGGTCAAGGAAGTGCCTTTTGTAGGTTTGGTGTAAATCTGTTCAGTAGATTCTGAGAAAATAGCCTTTAAATCAATATATATATCTGAGCCCGCTTACGGTACGCTTACCGTACGCTTACGGTAAGCGTACGGCGGCGTGCGCGAGCGCGATTCTGATTGGCTGTTAGATCTTAGTAAACATTCGAATCGGCCGAAACCAGGAAGCGGCGGCCGCCATTTTGTGTATTTCACTCTGAAAAAAAAGAGTGAAAACAAGGAAAGGGGGCAATGTGGAGAGTTACAGACCCCCTAACATTTGTAAGGGGGTCAAAGAAGGACAGAAAAGTACAAAAAAAACATTTATTGATTTTAAAAAAAATCACGGGGTACGCGTACGGTAAGCTTACGGTAAGCGTACGGTAAAAAAATAAAAATAGATAAATGAAAAGCAGATTTAAGAGTTTAGAAATTAGGGAGCTCTAAAAAGAGCTGTTGTGTTTATGAAGTCATTTTTTTAGTGGTACCTACAAGTAAGTACCGATGCAGAGTCTAAGGTTCAAGAGGAAGACTCTGTTCCCTTCATCATTGAAGTGCACACCATCTCCTCTATAAATGTCTTGCATGTCATAACGCAAGTTGTTGTGGTAAATGGCACCCATACCATAGTCACGGAGGAAAGCAGAAACAGATTTGTTGACGTGCTTTCTTGCTTTGTCAATCTGTGGACAGAAATGATTGGACCAGTTCCATTTTTGCCTTTGGCATATGTTGGAAAACACAAAGGCAGTTTTAGGGAAAAGTGTAAACAGTTGTGCAAAGGTGTCCTTCATAAGCATTTCCAGACCTACCCCAGTCAAAGTGCCTAGGTCATTGCCACCACAGTGCACTATTATGAGGTCAGGGTGTTGGATTTGAATGAAGGATTTCACCAATGGCATCAATTGGTGCCACTTTAACCCTCTCTGACCAATCCATTTAATGTCTACATTTGGCAAAGCAAGGTCTCTCACCATATCTGTTTTCTCTGCAAACTTTTCACTCCAGAAGACATAGCTGTGCCCTACAATCCACACTGTGAACATCTTCAAAGGAGAACTGGATGCACTCAGGAGGTGTCTTTCAGTAGAATGGCAATATGAAAAGAAAGACAGTTTGGAAATGGAGGCATACATATTTTTTTAAAACAAAAAGAACTGATTGGCTGTTTCATTCCATTCTAGAATAAAAACTAGGTTGTATGTGAAAATTAATAGAAGCATGTTTTGTATTGGTACAAAAAAATGTGTAACCAAAGAACAGTACTATGGATTTGCTGTTAGGTTTGAAAAGTCAAGCACTCTTGCTCTGTGGAATTGAAACATTGTGTGTCGAACTTCTGACCTAACTGCACACAGCAGTGTTCCATGAGCTGTTGCTATGGTAGCAGGCAGAAGTCAAGTTGGGGGAAGGGTACTAGGCAGAAGTCAAGTTGGGGGAAGGGTACTTTTGGAAAAGGGTTCGTTTTCAACCAATAGAAATGTGTGATTACATGTGAAAAAAAGGGGGAAGCACTGAGATTTGAAACTTACATGTATATGTGTGGAAAAATAGAGGGAAAGTTTGCCATTATCTGGTTCTGCTGAGAGGAGAGAGGTGAACACAACAGAGATCCTGGCTCTGATAATCTGCTGTTTGAGTGTCACATTTCTTTCACAACTAACTAATTTTAAAGGTGAGTTTACAGTTTGAGAGGGTATGTATGTGGTAACTTAAGAAATGAATAATAGAAATGGGAATTGTTTTTGTTGTAGTTACACATGGTGGTTTCATAATGTGTCAGTGTGTAAAAGTGATTTACACTTGCCCCGAAAAAAAAAAGAGCAGTAAGTGTGCTTTCAAATTGGCAAAGAAATTTCGTTTTGGGACTAATGTGATAACATGACTCTGTGTGCATAGAAGAATTATAGGCAGAGATTTATTGCGTCTTGCTCTGGTGATTTCACAGTTGCATTAGATGGAAAGGGGGAGCGAATTTTTTGGGGAAGAAGCAGAGGCTTAGCACACACCCATGTGCTTGCCGTGTATAGTCATGCACAGTATTTAGAAGCCAGTGGGGTTTTCAGGTTTAAGTCTGTAATGCAAATACATTCAGCATCACTAAGGCTGGTTGCCCTTGCTGGAGTGTAGGCAGACACAGAGAATACACATGGTGTTGGTCTGAAAAAAAAACAGCTTGGACACGTGCAATTAAATAAATCAAAAATAGTGGTTTCATAATGTGTCAGTCTGTAAAAGTGATTTCAAATTGTAAAAAGAGATTTTCACTTGGCCCGAAAAAAAAAGAGCAGTAAGTGTGCTTTCAAATTGGCAAAGAAATTTCGTTTTGGGACTAATGTGAAAACATGACTCTGTGTGCATAGAAGAATTATAGGCAGAGATTTATTGCGTCTTGCTCTGGTGATTTCACAGTTGCATTAGATGGAAAGGGGGAGCGAATTTTTGGGGGAAGAAGCAGAGGCTTAGCACACACCCATGTGCTTGCCATGTATAGTCATGCACAGTATTTAGAAGCCAGTGGGGTTTTCAGGTTTAAGTCTGTAATGCAAATACATTCAGCATCACTAAGGCTGGTTGCCCTTGGTGGAGTGTAGGCAGTCACAGAGAATGCACATGGTGGTGGTCTGAAAAAAAAACAGCTTGGACACGTGCAATTAAATAAATCAAAAATAGTGGTTTCATAATGTGTCAGTCTGTAAAAGTGATTTCAAATTGTAAAAAGAGATTTTCACTTGGCCCGAAAAAAAAAGAGCAGTAAGTGTGCTTTCAAATTGGCAAAGAAATTTCGTTTTAGGACTAATGTGAAAACATGACTCTGTGTGCATAGAGGAATTATAGGCAGAGATTTATTGCGTCTTGCTCTGGTGATTTCACAGTTGCATTAGATGGAAAGGGGGAGCGAATTTTTGGGGGAAGAAGCAGAGGCTTAGCACACACCCATGTGCTTGCCATGTATAGTCATGCACAGTATTTAGAAGCCAGTGGGGTTTTCAGGTTTAAGTCTGTAATGCAAATACATTCAGCATCACTAAGGCTGGTTGCCCTTGGTGGAGTGTAGGCAGTCACAGAGAATGCACATGGTGGTGGTCTGAAAAAAAAACAGTTTGTACATGTGCAATTAAATAAATCAAAAAAAGTGGTTTCATAATGTGTCAGTCTGTAAAAGTGATTTCAAATTGTAAAAGAGATTTTCACTTGGCCCGAAAAAAAAAGAGCAGTAAGTGTGCTTTCAAATTGGCAAAGAAATTTTGTTTTGGGACTAATGTGAAAACATGACTCTGTGTGCATAGAGGAATTATAGGCAGAGATTTATTGCGTCTTGCTCTGGTGATTTCACAGTTGCATTAGATGGAAAGGGGGAGCGAATTTTTGGGGGAAGAAGCAGAGGCTTAGCACACACCCATGTGCTTGCCGTGTATAGTCATGCACAGTATTTAGAAGCCAGTGGGGTTTTCAGGTTTAAGTCTGTAATGCAAATACATTCAGCATCACTAAGGCTGGTTGCCCTTGCTGGAGTGTAGGCAGACACAGAGAATACACATGGTGGTGGTCTGAAAAAAAACCAGTTTGTACATGTGCAATTAAATAAATCAAAAATAGTGGTTTCATAATGTGTCAGTCTGTAAAAGTGATTTCAAATTGTAAAAAGAGATTTTCACTTGGCCCTAAAAAAAAGAGCAGTAAGTGTGCTTTCAATTTGGCAAAGAAATTTCGTTTTAGGACTAATGTGAAAACATGACTCTGTGTGCATAGAGGAATTATAGGCAGAGATTTATTGCGTCTTGCTCTGGTGATTTCACAGTTGCATTAGATGGAAAGGGGGAGCGAATTTTGGGGGGAAGAAGCAGAGGCTTAGCACACACCCATGTGCTTGCCATGTATAGTCATGCACAGTATTTAGAAGCCAGTGGGGTTTTCAGGTTTAAGTCTGTAATGCAAATACATTCAGCATCACTAAGGCTGGTTGCCCTTGCTGGAGTGTAGGCAGACACAGAGAATGCACATGGTGGTGGTCTGAAAAAACAGCTTGGACATGTGCATTTAAATAAAAGAAAAAAAAGTGGTTTCATGATGTGTCAGTCTGTAAAAGTGATTTCAAATTGTAAAAAGAGATTTTCACTTGGCCCGAAAAAAAAAGAGCAGTAAGTGTGGTTTCAAATTGGCAAAGAAATTTCGTTTTGGGACTAATGTGAAAACATGACTCTGTGTGCATAGAGGAATTATAGGCAGAGATTTATTGCGTCTTGCTCTGGTGATTTCACAGTTGCATTAGATGGAAAGGGGGAGCGAATTTTTGGGGGAAGAAGCAGAGGCTTAGCACACACCCATGTGCTTGCCGTGTATAGTCATGCACAGTATTTAGAAGCCAGTGGGGTTTTCAGGTTTAAGTCTGTAATGCAAATACATTCAGCATCACTAAGGCTGGTTGCCCTTGCTGGAGTGTAGGCAGACACAGAGAATACACATGGTGGTGGTCTGAAAAAAAAACAGCTTGGACATGTGCAATTAAATAAATTTTTAAAAAAGGTTTCATAATGTGTCAGTCTGTAAAAGTGATTTTCACTCGGCCCGAAAAAAAAAGAGCAGTAAGTGTGCTTTCAAAATGGCAAAGAAATTTCGTTTTGGGACTAATGTGAAAACATGACTCTGTGTGCATAGAGGAATTATAGGCAGAGATTTATTGCGTCTTGCTCTGGTGATTTCACAGTTGCATTAGATGGAAAGGGGGAGCGAATTTTTGGGGGAAGAAGCAGAGGCTTAGCACACACCCATGTGCTTGCCGTGTATAGTCATGCACAGTATTTAGAAGCCAGTGAGGTTTTCAGGTTTAAGTCTGTAATGCAAATACATTCAGCATCACTAAGGCTGGTTGCCCTTGCTGGAGTGTAGGCAGACACAGAGAATACACATGGTGGTGGTCTGAAAAAAAAACAGCTTGGACATGTGCAATTAAATAAATTTTTAAAAAAGGTTTCATAATGTGTCAGTCTGTAAAAGTGATTTTCACTCGGCCCGAAAAAAAAAGAGCAGTAAGTGTGCTTTCAAAATGGCAAAGAAATTTCGTTTTGGGACTAATGTGAAAACATGACTCTGTGTGCATAGAGGAATTATAGGCAGAGATTTATTGCGTCTTGCTCTGGTGATTTCACAGTTGCATTAGATGGAAAGGGGGAGCGAATTTTTGGGGGAAGAAGCAGAGTCTTAGCACACACCCATGTGCTTGCCGTGTATAGTCATGCAAAGTATTTACAAGCGAGTGGGGTTTTCAGGTTTCAGTCTGTAATGCAAATACATTGAGCTTCACTAAGGCTGGTTGCCCTTGCTGGAGTGTAGCACTGTGGACATGGGCTTTTTAAAAAATCTGAAAAGTGGTTTCATAATGTGACAGTTTGTAAAAGAGATTTTCACTTGCCCAAAAAAAAGAGCAGTTTGTGTGCATTCAAATTGGCAAAGAAATGTTGTTTTGTGACTATTGTGAAAACAAATGTAGTAATATATTTAAATACAATAAAGGATTTTTTTTTTAGTTTTTTTCAGGTATTGCTGAAGAACAGTGAACAAAATTTAAGATGCCTACAAAATCTCGAGTTCAAAAAACGCTAAAAAAAAAACTATATTTGAAGACAACTGGAGGACCAAAGTTACTAGAAGATGCTCATGTTGGGAAAAAGAAAAAATCTTCTGGTAAGCAGAAAAAACAATTTCTTAACAAAATATTCAAAACAAAGAAAAATGTACAAAATGTCTGTCCTCGGAAAAATGTAACAAAACATAGAGAACAGCAAAAAATTGAGAATTTAGTTAATGCAAATATACCTTCTGCAATTGAAAAGTTTAACATAAACAGAAAAACAGCGTTTAAAGAGATACGTAGAAAAATGTTTCAGAGAAGAGTTATGTCCAATTTGATAAAGGATGTAAAGAAATATAAGCAAAAGGCAAAATATTACAAGAGAAAAAAAGAAATTGAAGCCATTGCAGCAAAAGCATTAGAATTAAAAAGGAAACTATTCATATTAATTTTGAATAGGATGCGTACATTAGATAAAATGGTTAATGTACTGAAATCACAAAGCAAAAGCAAAAGAGTAGTGAACAGAACAAACTTTTGTAAAGTGTTTTTAGGAAAGTGGATGCATAGTTCAAGTAGTGAACCTTTTTTTAATGAAGAGAGCTATTTTCAAAGTAATAGTTTGCTGCATGCAGTTGACACCAGAGGTCGTTCATACGAAGTAAAAAATGGTTGCATAATGGAGAAGGAGATAATGGTTCCAAGAGATGAGGTACAAGTGATGGCAGATGAGGCAATGGGGAGACGTCCTAAAGCCCCAGTGTACACTTGGAATTGTAGTAGTATTTGCACTGTGCGTCAGGAATCTATTGACAGATTTCGAGAGTTTCTAAGAGAATATAGTAAAAAAAGTGTAAAACAAAAGATTAAGGTGCTTCAAAGTCTGGATCCATGCAGAGTGAGAGAGAATACTGGTTTGCAGGGTCATTCTCTTGCTTGTCTATCTAGAAAAGTGTGCAATAGTGTTTTCCATCATTTTAGGATGCTGGCTGTTCATCATACTGAAATGAGAAAGTTTGTGAGACGGTTGTATTTTGCCAAAAGTCCAGCAATAAAGTTAAATGAATTGAATAGGGCTCTGTTCCGAGGAACGGTATCAGATGTAGAGAAGGTTGTTGATGAAATTCAGTTTTGTTACTTTGGTCCTGAACAAAACAGTGCAGAGAAGGACACAGTAAATGAGGCAGAAGTGGAAGAGAATGTAGAACCCTCTGTAAGTAACACATTTAATGATCACATAACAAAATTTGCAATAGTCTCTAATGAAAGACCAAATGTTACTTGTATTTGTTGCCGCAGAACTCATTATAGAAAACAAACTAGGAATGTTGATCTCTACAGAAAGAGTGAAAATGAAGATAATTATAAGTGGATGGATTTTGCCACATATATATTTCTTGAAAATTGTTTTGAATTGGGTGAAGATCAGCGTATTTGTAAATACTGTTACAACAAGTTAGAGGAAAATAGAATGCCGACCAGAGCTGTACATAATAATTTAGAATTGGATGCTATTCCTGCTGAACTTTCTGAATTAAATACATATGAGTCTATACTCATTCAATGTGTTCATCCGTTCCAGACCATAGTACGTATGGAGCCCAAAACTGGTAAATTACCTCCTTCAGATTTACTGAGAGGTTTAAAAGGTAGAGTGGTGTATTTGCCCTTGGATTTGAAAAAAAATATGGAAACTATTGATGCGGATACTTTGGAAACTGAACCATTAATTATTCTGGTTAATGGTGTACCTACAAAGAATAAGAAGATTTGGCAGGAGCTGGTAGATGTGCGGAAAGTACAAAGAGCAAATTTGTATTTGAAAAAAAATAACAAATGGTATGAATCAATTTATATAGAAGAAGAAGAAGAAGAAGAAGAAGATTTTCAAGAACACACAGAAACACCAACTGGACAAATTGAAAAAGTGGACAAGTCAAAGGAAGAAGAAATTTATGAACATTTTAGCATACATCCTCTCCATTCGAAAGAAGTTATGGGAGACAATATTGATCTCTTTCAGATGAAGAAAGCAAAAGGAAATCCCGTGAGTGTATGGGAGGAGAGCTTGGAAGCTCGATGTTTTCCCCAGCTGTTTCCTAAAGGAAAAGGAGGACGATACGATGAACGTCCAGAACAGATTCCAGCTTCTGAGTATCGGACTACAAGACTATATGCTGAAGATCCCAGATTTCGACAAAGTATTCCTTATTTGTTCCATCTTTTATTTGAAAGCGACTTGTCTGCACTGTCTTATGCAGTAAATCACATTTTAAAAAGTGGAGTACATTTACAAAATGTGTCTGCTAAGGATTTTATGGAGAAAGTGCAGCACCGAGATGATCATTTGGAAACACAACTGATCAATCTGATGGCTTGTCAGCGTGGGACAAATGAATATTGGTACCGACGCCATGGTGAACTAAAATGCATGTTACGCAATTTAGGAACACCAACATGGTTCCTTACCCTAAGCTGTGCCGAGTACGCTTGGGATGATTTACTGGATTTTCTACGAGAGGCCAATTCAAACATTAAAAACATTGAATACAAGACAGCAGGAGAACTGTGCTCATTGGATCCGGTTAATGTTTGCAGATATTTCAATCATAGATTTGAGGCTATGATGTCCTTCATCTGCAATAAAAAAAATCCACCCCTTGGAGAAGTAGTGGATTTCTTTTGGAGAAAAGAGTACCAGGCAAGAGGTGCTCCTCATATTCATATGCTGCTGTGGATCAAGGATGCCCCAAAGTTTGGAACAGATACTGATGAAGCAGTGTTATCTTACATTGAAGAATATGCAACATGTGGTATACCAAAAAGCACAGAAGAGAACAAGTTAAAGGAGCAAGTTCTACGTTTCCAAAGTCATCGGTGTGGAAAATACTGTCGACGGAAATACAAGAGCAAAGAAAAATACTACACTAAATGTCGATTTGGATTTCCTAGACCTGTTCTTTCAAATGGAAGAGTCAACAGTTTTATGTCAGCTGTGAGACATACTATCACAAGAAAATCACCTAAGAATACCTACAACCTTAAAAGAAAAGAAGAATCAAAAAATATAAATGACTACAACCCAGTCATTTTATCCATGTGGAACGCTAACATGGATATACAGTATGTAGCTGACAATTCCATTGCTGTTGCACGATATGTAACGTCTTACATTACGAAATCAGAAAAAACAGAATTGAAGGAAATGTGGGAAGAGATTTCTCACGAGAAGACTGTCAGTAAGAAGCTGTACAGTTTCAGTTTGAAGATGTTATCGCATCGAGAAATTGGATCCTGCGAATGTTCAGATAGGTTATCTTCTGCAAGTCTCTACTCGAAGTCAAGAAGAATAATTTGGGCAAGTTTAGGCCTTGCAGCAATGAGAAATCGGGTACTGAAATCTGTTGGAGAAATTGAATATTTGGCTGAGAATGACCCAGAAAGTACAGATATATTGAAAACAAACATGTTGGACACATATTATCCCAAGAGAAGTCATCATCTGGAGAACATGTGTCTCTATGAAGTGTTGCAGAACTACATTTATTCACGGAAAGCTGCAGAAGACATCAACAGTGGAAAATATAAAGTTGTTGGTGAAGAAGGATGTTTGGTGAAGCAAACCAAAGGAAGTTTGATAAATCACCGGAAGCTGAGTTGCGACACTACCGACAAGAAAGAATTTTACTACTTGGCTCTTTTACAGTTGTTTAAACCATGGCGTACAGAGGATGAACTACTGGGAGAATTCCAGAGCTATGAAGATTCTTTTAATGCTTGCAAAGACAGCATACAATGCAGTACATTCTCAACTTATCTGCAAATGTTAAATGAAGAAATTGAACAGGAAACTACAATTGCAGCAGAAATAGCTAGAGACAGTTCTCAGGACAGCCAAAGTTCAGGAACATACAGTCAAGATCCCCTAGGACAACCAATCGTTGAAAATGAAGCATCAATAGCCATGAATGAAGTGGAAACGGCTATGAATCAAGCTCAAGAAGAATTTATAGACTTACAAAATTTGGAAAGACAACTGAATCAAGAGCAGCAACACATTTATGAAGAGATCAAAAACAAAATTGATCACGGATTTCTACATATAAAAAAAGAGTGCTCATGCACATCATTTCATCCAATCAGGATGTATGTAAGCGGACAAGCTGGCACTGGAAAAAGTTTCCTAATTAAAGTCATCAGAAGCTACCTAAAGCAAAAAACGGATTCTACTTTGTCTTGTGTGGTTACTGCTCCAACTGGGTTAGCAGCATATAACATAAAAGGAATCACCTTACATCGTTTGCTAATGTTACCAGTGGAGCATGAGAACAAAATACAATTCAACAAGCTAACTGGAGAAGCATCCTTGGAAGTTTCAAGAGTATTGAAGAAGATGCAAGTTCTCATTATTGATGAGGTGAGCATGGTATCAAACTTAATGCTTGCCTTTGTGCATTTAAGAATGCAGCAAATTTTGAAGACAGACTATGACGTGTTATTTGGTGGAAAACACGTCATAGTTTTTGGGGATCTTTTGCAACTTACTCCAGTTAAAGGACAACCAGTGTTTAATACTGTGACACATGAAGACACGAAGAAGTCATTGGGAAGCATTGGAAATACAAATATTTGGTCCTTCTTTGAGTACAAGGAACTTACAACTAATATGAGGCAAGCAAACGATGAAGAATATGGAAGTATTCTGAAAGATATCAGAATTGGACTACTCACAGAAGTTGGGAAAAAAGCATTACAGAGTCGGCTGCTACATAATTTATTTCCAAAGGAAGAAATAGTTGCAGAGAAAATATACAAGAATATTGCAGAAAACAAAAGTGTCATCTGCTTAATGCCAACTCTACGTGAATGCTCAATATTTAATGAGGAGCTTTTGAAATTGGAAAAGGAAGAGATCAGGAAATTGGAAGCAGTGGACAAAATTGAGGATGGAAGAATTACTGTCACAGTAACAGGCAAACTGAAAAATAAATTGGACTCACTAGAGAAGAACATCTCCAAAACAGCAGGATTAGAAAAAAATCTATATGTTTGCATGAACTGTAGAGTATTTTTAAGGAGAAATTTGGATGTTGAGAAAGGCTTAGTGAATGGAGCGATGGGAAGAGTTGTGGGTTTTATTAATTATCAGAAAAAAGAAGGAATTGAATGTTTACAGATAAAATTTGATCAGATAGATGAAGTTAAAGATATTTGTCGTTGTACAGTTCGTTTTATGCTTGTGAAAGACTTACATGTACGTAGGAAGCAGTTTCCGTTTTCTCTAGCATATGCTGTAACTATCCACAAGTCTCAAGGATTGACTGTAGATTGTGCATTTGTGAACATTGGTTCAACTGTGTTCAAAGAAGGTATGGCATATGTAGCTTTGTCACGAGTCAAAACATTATCAGGTTTATTCATGATAGACTTTGATGACTCAAAAGTTAATGCTGATACAAACTGTGTAAAGGAGTATAATAGATTAAGAAGAAGCTATGCTCCTCATTTAGGTCAGTATCCTGTGTTGGAGAAACGTGTAGTTTCTCGTAAAAGGAGAAATGAGAATATCTGTAATGAAGATATAGAGAAGAGGAAAAAAAAGAGGAGTGATGTAATTGCAAGCAAAAAGAAAAAGGACAATGAAGAACAGGTTGTAGGATGTCATTTTGAAAATAGCTCTGGTGTCAACTGCTACGCTAATGTAGTGCTGAATGTTGCATTTTATCTGGAAAGTTTGCAAGAGCAGATAATAGTAAATCAGGGAAAAAGATTCTGTTCAGAGCTGAGTCTCCTTTTTCAAAAGCTGAGTAAAGATAAAACTCAAATAGAAAGTGCTACTGATATTAGAAAACTTTTAGATGTATGTTCAGGACGAACACAGTTTTCTCAAAATGAACAGCAAGATGCACACGAATTTTTGATGTATTTTCTTCAGGTAGTGGAAGAAGAAGGAGTTCCCATTGACATTTTTTTTGGTCTCTCTTATAAATGGGAACATAGTTGTGATAATTGTTATAATATATGTGGCTCTATTGTTGATAATGAAAGGTTTATTTATTTGACATTGCCAGAGAGTAAAACAGTCACTTTTGCAAAATTAGTTAAAGATGCTAATCATAGCATGAAATGTGGTGAGTGTAATTCTGACATGTTTTCAACATTAATTTTAAGGGAATACGGACAGTATGTAATTTTAATGATGCAACGATGTAGAGCTGATGGTTCAAAAATGGATACTTTAATAAAGAAGTTTACAGGACAGCAATTATCAATTTCAGGAAAAACTTTTGTAACTGTTGCAATAATTTTCCATGAAGGACCTACTGTTACTTCTGGACATTACACAGTTTATCTAAAATGTGAAAAAGGCTGGACACTGTGTAATGATTCCCAATTGATTTTCAAACAACGTTTGCCTTTTGATTTAGCAAATTCCTATCTAATCTTCCTGAAACCTAAATTTTAGAGAGACTTGGCAAGATCTGGACAAAATAATTTTACCATTTTACTGGATTACCATTGCAATTTTGTAGAAAAAATATTTTTAAAATTATCATTTGGCCTAAAGGAAAGATAACCAATTGTAATGTGGACTTTTTTAATTTTTAATGCAATTTTGAAAAACCAATAATTTAGAGATAATCGGTAACTTCTGCACATTTTAAATTTTGGAATGCTATTGGACTGCCATTGGAAATTTTTTCAAAAATGATTTAAAAAATTACTATTTGGCCATGTGGAAAAGTAAGCAATTCTATTGTGGACTAAATAAATTATTCAAAAAATTTTCGTGAACCAAAATGTTACAGAGAATCGGTGAGATCTAGACAGATTAAACTTTAGAATTTTAATGGATTTCCCTTGGAAATTTATTCCAAAAAAAAAAAAAAAAATACTATTTGGCCTAAAGGAAATGAAATCAGATGTATTTTGGAGTTATTTGAGATATAATATTGTGATTATACTTCTGAAACAAACATATCAGACGGTATTTTAAAGAAATAAGTATTGTTTTTAGATGATATTTTTTAAGAATAATATGCATTTCTGTAATGATAAGTTTAAGTGAGAAGAGATTCTGGGCTTTTTTAAT
Organism: Triturus cristatus; assembly: GCF_964204655.1. Classification (NCBI taxonomy): domain Eukaryota; kingdom Metazoa; phylum Chordata; class Amphibia; order Caudata; family Salamandridae; genus Triturus; species Triturus cristatus. Next base: position 672,637,955 of record NC_140591.1, on the reverse strand, counting down.
ACAATCTTTGAGATTGTTATTTTTTTTTGCCCGCTGTAAAATGATGAATGCAATTGCTTTCACAATTTATAGTGAAATGCAATATATTCTGAAAACAGCAAAAATAAGGCAAAAATATTTTTTGGAAAAAAATGTAAATATGTATACTGTATTATAAATTGTTAAAAAAATATTAATACTTTTTTCTTTTTTTTCAGATCGATATAGAAAATTTTCGAAAACTACAACCATTTTTAAAACTATTTTTTAAAAAAACAAATGAATAAATATTTTTTTGAGTGAGTATGGTAAGTCAATAATAATAATTGTAGTCTCTCAAGGACCTTGTAATGTGATAATTGATTTTTAGTGTTTTTTAAAAAAAATGAAAAAAGGTACGCGCACCGTACGCGTACGGTAAAAAAAAAAAAAAAAAAGGTTTTTAAAAACATATGTAAAAAAAAGATGAAAGATAAGGTTGGCTCTTAAAAGAACCGTTGTGTTCATGCAGGGACAGAGGAAAGGAAGCATGGGAAAATCATTCAAAGCTACAAATGTGCTGATCTATTTTGTTGTTCACTAGGGAAACACTGGTCTCCCTATGGCAAATTAGACCTTTACAAAATGTGCAATGAATATCAACCTTCCGAAATCGAAGGTTCATTTCCAGAGGGCCAGCAAAAGGAGATTCTACCCCCACAGATGAAGGGCTCACCTGACCTGCAGAAGAAGGAGTAAGCCCTGCAGATGATGGTCCAGGCTGAGCTGCTGTGGATGTACTGGCTCGTCTTTCTGAAGAGTTACCTCCAAAAAGATGACCATGTGTCCTTCCGTGTACATCCTGGAGGTGCCTCTTCATGGTGTGATTCCCAAAGGAATACTTCCTGTTAGGATTACCTCTAGAAAGTACACGCTTACACAGACAGCAAGTAACTAAGGGTGCATTCACCTTTTGCTGGCCTTCTGGAAAAGTAAAATAATCCCAAACATAAGAAGGCTTTTGTTTCCTCGATCTCTGCCTCAAGACAGTGCTGCTGGTGCTAGGCTCACTCTCAGAAGAGCTCTGCTGTTCTGCCATCGTATCCCAAAGACAAACCAGCTCCTTCTCCCAAGGGATCACAAGCAGAAATGAGGGGAATGGGTGTGGTGTAGGAGAGTTCTAGAACTGAAAGTAGTTTCAACCAATCAAAAGTTATGTTTCATGATCACATGACCTACCGTACGCTTACAGTACGCTTACGGCAAAAAGTACGCGTGCGCGTAAAAAAGACACGCGCTTCCGCGCATGCGCATAACAGTCACTCCCCGCACTTCCGCGTAACGTGCGCGTGTGGCGTAAGCGCGCACGCGTCCCACGCGCAGTTCGCGCGGCTACGCAAAGTGCGTAACTATACGCAAGCAGCGTAGATAGATGACGGACGTTGCGTAAACCGTACGCTTACCGTGAGCTTACGGTACGCGTACTATAAAAAAATAAAAAAAAAATAAAAAAACTGGAAATAAATTTTACATGTTTATTTTAAAAAATATATTAAAAAAAAAATATTTAAGGATTTTTAAAATTTAAGCATAGTCTTTATAAAAGGTAAGAAAAATAAATTAAAAATATGTTTGAAAAAAATGAAGAATAAAAAAAAAATTAGCATTTAAAAAACCTTGCAAATTCACTGAAAAAACCATGGGTTTCACACACGTTATAGTTAGGAATTAGCATTTAAAAAACCATAGAAATTCAGTGAAAAAACCATAGGTTTCACACATGTTATAGTTAGCTGGACATTTTACTCGTAAAAAACCAATGAAATTGCCCCGTTATAGTTAGTTCAGCTAACTATAACTCGCGCGCCCGCAATGCACTGCTGATGACGTCACATATTACATCACTCATGACATGGTCAGTGACATCACTCATGACATCACTGATGACATCTCAAATGACATCACTGATGACATCACTGATGACATCATCCTTGTGATAGAGTGGCAGACCTCCTCTCACCTTAATATAAGCTTTGATACACACATTCAAAAATAGAGACTAAAATTTTCAAAACAATGGACATACCAATACCAGTTACAACAACCTCTTCAGTAATTCTAAGATCCACATACACATCCACTCATTCACCAACAGTCCTATACAGTCACTCATACATGTACTCACTCATCATATGTACTCATACACCTATACATCCTGTTACACAACGCCACTCATCCATAGAGTTACTCACACACATAGTCACTCATGCTAATAAAGAATCAAACATACATTCACCTGCATATACAGTTATACACACACCACCACACTTACTTCTACGGAAACTTACACATACTTAGTCTTTTAAACAATCACTTATAGAAACACATACTTATTCATACAGGAACTCTTTCAATCTCTCCCTCTCACATATACTCACATATATACACCAATAGTCACATATACTAGTTTAAAACATATGTAGTTACTCCTGAAGACACTATTGAGACAGTCATTCACTCACTAACACACCCATACACACACTCATCCACCCATACAGTCCTGCACACATGCTGTCTTCAACACATACAAACAGTGAGTCACTCATTCATGCACCTATGCACTACGTAATACCCCCCACCGAACCATACAGACACTCAGACTGATACTCAAAAAAACAACTAATAACCTATATAGACACCCATGTAGCTACTCACCAACCCATGCAGCCACTTATACACAAACTGAGAGACTGATACAGATATTTACATATTTAAACATTACTCACTAAGCCATGTATTCACTATGATACACTTAATCAGTCAGTTACACAATCAATTTTTCAAAAACAAATCATCCATTTAGACACTTATATACCCATTTATTCTTCCATCGACCTTGAGATATACATATATAAAACATATTTAATTTTCAGAAAAACACACATTCACTGGATGATGTCATCAGTGATGTCATCAGTGATGTCATTTGAGATGTCATCAGTGATGTCATGAGTGATGTCACTGACCATGTCATGAGTGATGTAATATGTGACGTCATCAGCAGTGCATTGCGGGCGCGCGAGTTATAGTTAGCTGAACTAACTATAACGGGGCAATTTCATTGGTTTTTTACGAGTAAAATGTCCAGCTAACTATAACATGTGTGAAACCTATGGTTTTTTCACTGAATTTCTATGGTTTTTTAAATGCTAATTCCTAACTATAACGTGTGTGAAACCCATGGTTTTTTCAGTGAATATATATATATATATATATATATATATATATATATATATATATATATATATATATATATATATATATGTATATATTATCTACTGGAGGTCGCCAGTAGATAGTTATAGTTAGGACCGTGTTTCCATAGGAAATCCGCAACATTCTATTTGGAATAACTTTGGCGCCGGTTGACGAATCCTCGCGGAATTTTCAAAATAGGTGGGGCGCTCCGCTCCTACCCTGAAAGTCTCAGGGGGATTCGTCAAGCGGGGGCTGAGAAAAAAGGGGGGTCCCAAAACGCGTTTCCCCATGCAATTTTCCATAGGGACCTTTAGTCCAAGGTACAGCCCGAACGGCTGAACAGAATTACTTGAAATTTGGCAGAGAGGTAGTCCTCAGCTCAGGGAAGTGCCTTTTGCAGGTCTGGTGTTAATCTGTTCAGTAGTTCCTGAGAAAATCAAAAGTAAAATCATATATATATGTGGGCGGAGCCTAACCACACATCTCATCCTGAGATCTGATTGGCTGTCAGCACTTCATCCAAGAAGTGTTGGCAGCCATCTTGGGACCAATATACATGATAGCACCTCATTAAAAAGCATTGCAGTTAATAGAAGGTTTTAAGACTTTAGTTACATTATAAATCATTTGTTGATGGTACCATACTCATTTTAGGAATTGTGGTATGTTCTAAGGTGATTTCACCATGTGAAAAAGCCTTCTGCTGGGATATCATGATTGAGAGAAAAATATTTTCTCATGCTTTTCCCACAGAGGTTTGGAAGGTGATCTATAAGCTAAACTGAGAGCTTATTTTCTGTAAATTCACATTATCTTTCTCAGTCATGTGAGAATGAAGTCTGACATTCTCAGTAAAACATGTACATCCAACAAGGGCAGAGACTGTCAGTTGATTCCTTTGTGTTCTACTGCAGCTTCCCAGAGTGTTCCAAAGAACAACTAGAGCGCTAACAGTCCTACTTATGATAAACGTATGGCACACCTGAAGCCATCTTGCTTGGATTAAAGTGGTAAGTCTTAAAACATTTAATTTAAAAAGGAACAAAATGAGGGGGTTCATTTTTCCATAACAAGTATGATTAGTGCTGCAGAAAGAAAAACTCGGGCACATTTTGACTTCTGAAATTCTCTTTTATTTCATTAAAAAATTCTGACATGCAGACTGAAACATGCACTTTCAATACCAGCAGCAGTTTTCCCTGGTGAGCAGTAGCTTTACTACAGTGATCTAATGAGCAAAAAGAGTGATAACATTCTGAATTTATGGCAAATGTGTGACACATCTGAATGCCTTCTTGATGGAATCAAAGTGAAAAACTGAAAGTATTTCCTACTGAGGAGACTGCAGTACATGAGGAAACTTCATAACAAATAAATCTCCCAAGATGGTCACCCGAGACAAAAGAGCCCAAATGTAGCCCAAAATCCCCCAGATGTAGCCCAAATATAGCCCAATGACAGAAGTGTACAAAACACTTATTATTTTGTGTTTTTGCAGTGTTATATAGTGCAGACTTGTCAGGTATTGGAGTGCTTTACATGAGCATTGGTTACATCACACAAGAACAAATTCATTTTGGTTGTAGACATGGGGAGACTAAGTGATTTTACCAGAATCACAGAATGTCGAGCTGAAGCAGAAACTCCAACCTGGTTCCCCAGTTGCAAAGTCTGCAGTTCTGGAAGTAACACCACATCCTCTCCCCTAAGTGCAACATTTAATCAAGTGGTCAACTGGATAAAAAAACATAAAGATAACAAATAATTGTTGTGCTTTGTCGCTATTTGAAAACTCAGAAAATATGTCCCTATTTTAGTCTTTTAGAGCACTAACCATAATTTTGATGCCAATAAGACCCTCTCATATCTATAATTTCTAAAGGAAATGCTCTAGGTATTACAGTTTTGATTACATCAAGATGACGTCAGGCGTTCCACACTTTTGTAATAAATATAGAATGTTAGCAATCTAGTTGTTCATTAGGATACTGTTGAGAGGCAGAGGCCAGGGGCACGGACTCTGAAAATTGAAGGCAGGTAGGAGGGTGCAAAGGCAACAATTTAACCACACTGAGCAGGCAGTAAGGGCCGTGGCAGCACAACAGACTATGGAGGGCAGTGGAAAGGGGGGCAGGTGCAACAAACCAACAATACAGGACTTGCAAGAGAGGCTGTGGCAATGTAATTGACCATTGTGGGCAGAAGGAAGAGGCAATGGTAGTACAACCATACATGCCAACAGACCCGATTCAGCCAGGAAACGTCCAATGTTTTTAAGCTCAAATGGGCTTTATTTGATCTGTCTCCTGTCTACAATCTCCTCTTTTTCAATGTAACTCAAAGGGGAAAATCAATACCCCAGTTTTTTTTTCAAAATCTCCCTCTTACCAAGTTCAAAATGTTCGCAAGTATGGTACATTGGATCATGGAAGGAAATGGGGTAGGGACATGGACTTGGGAAACAGAGGACAGAAGGGACATGGAGAGGTGCACCAAACTGACCCTGCAGGGCAGGCATCAGGGTTTGCAGCAGCACAATACACCACACAGGGCATGCGGGACGGGAGTGCAGCACAACAATCCATAGAAAGCAAGAGGGAGGGGACAGGACCATGCACATGGACAACAGAGAACAGAGGGGCAAGAGGCAATGGTAGCTAGCTGACCATAATGGACAGACAGGAGAGAAAGCTGCAGCATAACAGACCATAAAGGGCAGGAGGGACGGATCAGGGGCATTACAATGGAACAGACAAGCCAGGAGGGAGGGAGTAGGGGTCTGCACATGTAAACAGAGGGCTGGGGGCAAGGGGGCAGGGCAGAAGCAGCAAGATAGCCATGGAGGTCAGGCAGGATGGGCACTAGAAGCAAGACACACCATGAAGAGCAAAAGTGAGACTGTGATGGCATACACACAGACCATGCAGGGAAGGTGGGAGGGGGTCAGGAGTAGGCCTGGGCGGTAAATTCCGTTCCGCTCGCAGAATTTGCGTAATTTCGGTAATTTCGCGTAAAGCGGATAACGCGAAATTGCCCAAAATTCTGCTTTCCGGAGCTTCGCGAAATTTTTTCTTGTTCGCGTTCTCATAATGCGTGTTCGCAAGATATTTCTCCCCGAGCACGCAAACAGCAACTGTGAACAGTAAAAAAGCATCGCGAACAAGCAATTCCGCGTGTTTGCGGAATTTCTGCATGTATGCGGAGATTTTTACCGTTTCGCGGAGATTTGCGTAACGAGATTACGCCTTTCCGCTCACCCCTAGTCAGGGGCAGCTAACTGACCACACAGGGAAGGTGGGAGGGGCCATGGCAGCAAAGAAGACCATGCATGGCATGGGAGGGTTAGTGGCAGCACAATGGCTATGATGGGCAAGAAGGAGGGTGCAGGGGCATGCACAAAGGACGATGAAGGATAGAAGGGAGGGTCAGGACCTGTGCACAGACAAGAAAGTTCAGGGGAAGGGGCCTCACAACAGACCGCATGGGGCAGGCAGGAGGAGCAGTTGCAGCACAACAGACCAGGGAGGGCAGAAGGGTGTGGCAGTACAATGGACCATGTAGGACAGGAGGAAGAGGATAGGGGCATGGCATGTGGACAGGCAGGGTGGAGGTGGCAGGGACAGGTTACAGTCATCTGACAATGCTAAGCAGGTGGGAGGGGAGTGGCAGCTCAACAGAACACTCAGAGTAGATAGGAGTGGCAAGTCCATGGAACATGGTGGGCAAAAAGGATGGAGCAGGGGCATGCACAAAGACATCGGAGGGCAGGGGGAAGGAGAATAGGGGCAGCAAGCTAAGCACAGAGTTTAAGCAGGAGGTCAATGATGGGGCATAGAATTGGGCAATGGAGGGCAGGAGGAGGGGACTGTTACATCATACTAAATTGAGGGCAGTGGCAGCACATCAGACCATGCATGGCAGGAGGGAGGAGGCTAGTCCATGGATTCACACAACAGAGGATAGGGAGGAGGGGGATGGGGCAGCAAGCTAACTGTTCAGAGAAGGTGGGTATTAGGAACATTATTGTTTTTAAAACGTGTGTCTGTGCGAACTACTTAAAATATGAACAAGTATGCAGCATAATCTCACTTTTATTCAGGAAGAAGAGGACGTTTGTGACTGTGACTCCGGGCTCACTTGGCAGAAACACCCCCTGACCCTCGACCCCCTATCGCAAAATGTAATGACGGTGAAAAGGGTAGGTGAACACAGTGTTATATAGAATATAGTCCTGAGAGCACGATTGAAAATGAAAACTAGATATAGTGTATGGTATAAACTATGCACCAAAAAGTGCGATATAAGATGAACCGGGGGTGAAATATAATATGCAATACATTGTGCGCAATGACAGATTCATTGGAGAGCGCGAGATAGCACAGGCACTAGCGCGTGCTATGCGATGTGCGCCTTGGAGTGTAATATGCACAGGGCAGTGTTGTGTAACATAACTAGTCTCTAAAGTTGTAATATAAAATATGTGCTGGGGAGTGTAACGTTGCATATGCACTGTGACAAAGATATGGATCCCAGATTGTAATATGTATGGCATAGCACTGTGCGTTATAACATAGGCATCGAGGAAGGCACACTAGATGGTGCAATATAACCCGTGCGAAGACAAGTGTGGCATGACATATTCACGGGGTGGTGTTACAGTGCACATGGGCTAGAGAGTGTCATAGCTTATGCACTAGCTGGTGGAATACAACACAGAGATGTGTGGCACTCGGCAGGCAATGGTGGGTGTAACACAGCATTGGGCTCTGCCAGGAGCGCGCTGTGACTCTCAAGTGATGTTCGTCCCCTTTCCAGAGAGTAAAATAAAATGTATTACACATGTGGATGTGTGTTTTATTAACCGTGAGGGGGGTTTCTTACATAGTTTTGGTCGAATTTTTGTCGAATCTCCTTTGAATGGCTTGGTGTGCATGTGTATTAAATGTGCCCGTCAATAGCTACCCATGTTTGTATAAATAAACGACAAGGGTGTCTACCTGGATTAGGCACGGTAGGGCATCAGACATGTCAGAGCTTCACTAGTGGTGTAAATACATTCCACGTGGATTCATTGTATGCATAGTCGCCTTTTAATGAATATCACTCAAATCGTCATGGTGATAGGTACGTACGGTTTGTCCAGCATGTCCTAGGTGTGTCTATAAATATATTTTTTTAAAAAATAATTAAAAAACAGTGGCCGGCCCTGGGGATTGGGGTCAAAAAAATATAATTAGGAGACAGGCCCTGGGGGATGGGGTCATCAGGGCCAATAAATTAGAATAAGAAGGGGAACCACACAGCCCCCCTTCTTAAAAAGTTAAAATAAATAAAAGACTGGAATCGTGCCGGAGGCCACGCCCCCTCCTTGCAGCACTCTGCAAAGGCGCCCCCTGGCGAGTTGTAAGTTGGGGAATTAATTCCTCTTCAATACTGAGGGTCCCTGAGGGCCAACTAGCCTAACAGGCATCTCCAGTATGCACCAGGGAGCTGCGCTGCAGAGAGGTGTTCTGAGGCCAAGTCCCTTTTTACACCTCTCTGCAACGCAGCTCTGTGGTGCTTACTGGAGGTACCTAGTGGTCTAGTTTGACCCTAGGGACCCTTAGGATTCAAGGGGATTTAATCTCTCAACTTAGAACAGCCACAGGGCGTGTTTACACAGTGGTGAAGGGAGGGGACGGGGCCTGAGGTGACGTGTGCAAACACGCACTATGGCACGTTATAAATTGGGGATATAGTTTTCCTTCAATACTGAGGGCCCCTGGGGGCTAACTAGCCCACCAAGTGGTTCCAGTAAGCGCCACTGAGCTGCATTGCAGAGAGGTGGTCCAGTCTGTGCCACTTTTTACACCTCTCTGCAATGCAGCTCTGTGGCACTTACTGGAGGTACCTAGTGGGCTAGTTGGACCCTAGGGACCCTCAGGATTCAAATGAACTTAATCTCCCAACTAAAAACGGACACAGGGCCTGTTTACACAGTGGTGAAGGGAGGGGACGGGGCCTGAGTTAACGTGTGCAAAAACGCCCTGTGGCCTGTTTTAAGAGGTAGTTTTAATCCCCCTGCCCTATTATATACTAGGGGCTTACAGAGGAGGTCATGCTAATCACAGGGGGGCCCCAACGCATAATGTTCCCTAGTGTATGTAGGTGTTTTCACTGTATTCTAAGTGTCTTTTAACATAGCACTGGCTCTAGGACTGGTTAGTCAGACTCAGTTACCACCAGTATCCGTCTGAAAAATTTGAGGGTACAGGATGATTTTGCAACAAGGATTCTTTCTGCTCTTCTTTTTGTTCTTTCTGCACGTTATCCTTCTTCCTGCACTTTTCTTCGTCTTTGAGGACTTCTGTTGCTTCTTTCTGCACTTCTTTTTTTTCTTTCCGTGCATTTTTTCTTCTTTCTTCACATGTCCTATCTCTGTAGGCATAGTTAGAAATTAGCATTTAAAAAACCTTTGAAATTCACAGAAAAAACCATAGGTTTCAGGCACGCTATAGTTAGGAGTTAGCATTTAAAAAACCTCAGAAATTCACTGAAAAAACCATGGGCCCGATTCACAGAACAAACTTAAGACAAAATCCTAAACTTAGTACCATTTTGGTATTCACAGAATGCACTTACTACTTCTGGTATTCACAGAATGAACTTACTACTTTTGCGATTCACAGAATAAACTTACTACTTTTGCTATTCACAGAATGGATTTACGACTCCTAACTTTACGTCCGCACTCGGGCCGGAAATTCCGGCCCGGAGGCGGGGCTTCCGGGCCGGAGGCGGACCTTCCGGGCCGGAGGCGGAGCTTCCGGCCAGGTGCGGAGATTTAGCCATGGCCAAAATCTCCACCTCTGGGCCGGAAGCTCCGCCTCCGGCCCAGAAGCCCCGCCTCCGGGCCGGAAGCTCCGCCTCCAGGCCGGAATTTCCGGCCAGAGTGCGGACGTAAAGTTAGGAGTCGTAAATCCATTCTGTGAATAGCAAAAGTAGTAAGTTTATTCTGTGAATCGCAAAAGTAGTAAGTTCATTCTGTGAATACCAGAAGTAGTAAGTGCATTCTGTGAATACCAAAATGGTACTACGTTTAGGATTTTGTCTTAAGTTTGTTCTGTGAATCGGGCCCCATAGGTTTCAGGGGTGTTATAGTAAGCTGGACTTTTCACTTGTACAAAACCATTGAAATTCCCCGGTTATAGTTAGTTCAGCTAACTATAACTCACGCGCCCGCAATGCACTGCTGATGACGTCACATATTACATCACTCATGACATGGTCAGTGACATCACTCATGACATCACTGATGACATCTCAAATGACATCACTCATGACATCACTGATGACATCATCCTTGTGATAGAGTGGCAGACCTCCTCTCACCCTAATATAACCTTTGATACACACATTCATAAATAGAGACTAAAATTTTCAAAACAATGGACATACCAATACCAGTTACAACAACCTCTTCAGTAATTCTAAGATTCACATACACATCCACTCATTCACCAACAGTCCTATACAGTCACTCATACATGTACTCACTCATCATATGTACTCATACACCTATACATCCTGTTACACAATGCCACTCATCCATAGAGTTACTCACACACATAGTCACTCATGCTAATAAAGAATCAAACATACATTTACTTGCATATACAGTTATACACACACCACCACACTTACTTCTACGGAAACTTACACATAATTAGTCTTTTAAACAATCACTTATAGAAACACATACTTATTCATACAAGAACTCTTTCAATCTCTCACTCTCACATATACTCACTTATATACACCAATAGTCACATATACTAGTTTACAACATATGTAGTTACTCATAAAGACACTATTGAGACAGTCATTCACTCACTAACACACCCATACACACACTCATCCACCCATACAGTCCTGCACACATGCTGTCTTCAACACATACAAACAGTGAGTCACTCATTCATGCACCTAAACACTACGTAATACCCCCCACCGAACCATGCAGACATTCAGACTGATACTCAAAAAACAACTAATAACCTATATAGACACCCATGTAGCTACTCACCAACCCATGCAGCCACGTATACACATTGTTAGAAACTGATACAGATATTTACATATTTAAACATTACTCACTAAGCCATGTATTCACTATGATACACTTAATCAGTCAGTTACACAATCAATTTTTCAAAAACAAATCATCCATTTAGACACTTATATACCCATTTATTCTTCTATCGACCTTGAGATATACATATATAAAACATATTTAATTTTCAGAAAAACAGACATTCACTGAATGATGTCATCAGTGATGTCATCAGTGATGTCATTTGAGATGTCATGAGTGATGTCATGAGTGATGTCACTGACCATGTCATGAGTGATGTAATATGTGACGTCATCAGCAGTGCATTGCGGGCGCGCGAGTTATAGTTAGCTGAACTAACTATAACGGGGGAATTTCAATGGTTTTGTACAACTGAAAAGTCCAGCTAACTATAACACCCCTGAAACCTATGGCTTTTTCAGTGAATATATATATACACACACACACACATACATATTTATATATATGTATTCACTGAAAAAACCATGGGTTTCACACACGTTATAGTTAGGAATTAGCATTTAAAAAACCTTAGAAATTCAGTGAAAAAACCATAGGTTTCACACACGTTATAGTTAGGAATTAGCATTTAAAAAACCTTAGAAATTCAGTGAAAAAACCATAGGTTTCACACATGTTATAGTTAGCTGGACATTTTACTCGTAAAAAACCAATGAAATTGCCCCGTTATAGTTAGTTCAGCTAACTATAACTCGCGCGCCCGCAATGCACTGCTGATGACGTCACATATTACATCACTCATGACATGGTCAGTGACATCACTCATGACATCACTGATGACATCTCAAATGACATCACTGATGACATCACTGATGACATCATCCTTGTGATAGAGTGGCAGACCTCCTCTTCCCCTAATATAACCTTAGACACACACATTCAAAAATAGAGACTAAAATTTACAAAACAATGGACATACCAATAACAGTTACAACAACCTCTTCAGTAATTCTAAGATCCACATACACATCCACTCATTCACCAACAGTCCAATACAGTCACTCATACATGTACTCACTCATCATATGTACTCATACACCTATACATCCTGTTACACAATGCCACTCATCCATAGAGCAACTCACACACATAGTCACTCATGCTAATAAAGAATCAAACATACATTTACTTGCATATACAGTTATACACACACCACCACACTTACTTCTACGGAAACTTACACATACTTAGTCTTTTAAACAATCACTTATAGAAACACATACTTATTCATACAGGAATTCTTTCAATCTCTCACATATAATCACATATATACACCAATAGTCACATATACTAGTTTTAAACATATGTAGTTACTCATAAAGACACTATTGAGACAGTCATTCACTCACTAACACACCCATACACACACTCATCCACCCATGCAGTCCTGCACACATGCTCTGTTCAACACATACATGCACCTATGCACTACGTAATACCCCCCACCGAACCATGCAGACACTCAGACTGATACTCAAAAAACCAACTAATAACCTATATAGACACCCATGTAGCTACTGACCAACCCATGCAGCCACTTATACACAAAGTGAGAGACTGATACAGATATTTACATATTTAAACATAACTCACTAAGCCATGTATTCACTAAGATACACTTAATCAGTCAGTTATACAATCAATTTTTCAAAAAAAAATCATCCATTTAGACACTTATATACCCATTTATTCTTCCATCGTCCTTGAGATATACATATATAAAACATATTTAATTTTCAGAAAAATACACATTCACTGGATGATGTCATCAGTGATGTCATTTGAGATGTCATCAGTGATGTCATGAGTGATGTCACTGACCATGTCATGAGTGATGTAATATGTGATGTCATCAGCAGTGCATTGCGGGCGCGCGAGTTATAGTTAGCTGAACTAACTATAACGGGGCAATTTCATTGGTTTTTTACGAGTAAAATGTCCAGCTAACTATAACATGTGTGAAACCTATGGTTTTTTCACTGAATTTCTAAGGTTTTTTAAATGCTAATTCCTAACTATAACGTGTGTGAAACCTATGGTTTTTTCACTGAATTTCTAAGGTTTTTTAAATGCTAATTCCTAACTATAACGTGTGTGAAACCCATGGTTTTTTCAGTGAATTTGCAAGGTTTTTTAAATGCTAATTCCTAACTATAACGTGTGTGAAACCTATGGTTTTTTCAGTTTATTTTTTTCGTTTTTTTAAATGCTAAGTTACTTTACGCCATTCGTGGCGTGCGCGCCCACTTAACGCCACCAAAAGCACAGGGGGTGGGGTCAATGTGGATAGTGGTTTTTTATTTCGATTTTATATTTTTATTATAATTTAATGCAATTTTTTTTTATTTCATTTTTTGTAAGCCTTTTTTTAATAATTTATGTACTATATCCTGCATTATCGAAAGGTTTTTTTTAATGCATTTTTTTCCGTGCGCGTACGGTAAGCTGACGCTACGCGCTTGTAAAATACGCGTACGGTAAGCTGACGCTACGCGCTCTGGACGTAATTATTGCAGCGCGCCTACGTGATACGTGCGTGCCGTACGCGTATACCCGGAAGCAACGTCGCGGTTACGCAGGGGCGTGTAATGCGCATGCGCGATACGTGATACGTGCGTGCCGTACGCGTACACCCGGAAGCAACGTCGCGGTTACGCAGGGGCGTGTAATGCGCATGCGCGAAAGTGACGTAAGCGCTGCGTAAGCGCACCGTAAGCGTCACGTGCGCGCACGGTAGGCCATGTGACTTACAAAGAACACTTTTTATTGGTTGAAATTACTTTCACTTCCAGAAACTTCCCACACCACACCCATTACCCTCTTTACTGCTTGAAAGAACACTTTTCATTGGTTGATACTACTTTCAGTTCCAGATTCTTCCCACACCACACCCATTCCCCTCATTTCTGCTTGTGATTCTCTAGGAGCAGGAGCTGGATTGACATTGGGATACAATGGCAGAACAGCAGAGCTCTTCTGAGAGTGAGGCCAGCAGCACCACCATGATCCAGAGAAGGAGGAAACAAAAGACTTCTTTTGTATGGGAGTATTTCACTTTTCCAGAGGGGGAGAAAAAGGTCAATGCTCCAAAGGTCACTTGCATACTTTGTGATCGTGTTTTATCAAGAGGAAATCCAAGTAGGAAATATTCCTTTGGAAATCACTCTATGATGAGACACCTTCAGGACAGACACCCAAGGACCTTTGCTCGACATACTGGAGAAAACTCTTCAGTAAGTCACCAGAGCCCAGCCTCAGATGCTCAGCCGAGTACATCATCGGCAGCTCAGCTGAGCCCTTCCTCTGTTGTTGGAGCATCACCTTCTTCTTTTCCTTTGGACATCAACCCTCGATTTGCGAGTGTTGAAATGAGGTGTACAAAATGTGGTGGTCTTATTGCTTTTGGGGAGGTCAGTCTTCCCCTTATTAACAATAAGATAGACCAGCATGTTTGTAGACGCTCATAATACTCCCATTCTTTCTTTCCTCCATCCCTGTATGAACCCAACGGCTCTTATAGGAGCCAACCTTACCTCACAATTTTTTTTATTTTTTTTTAAGCTTCCCTTTTCGCAAAATTTTTTTTTCCGTGCGTGCACGGTACGCGTAATTCCGCAGGTCGCCGTGCGCGTACGCTACGCGCATACGGCGATTTTTCGAAAAATAATTTTTTTTTATTTTTGCCCTTGAGGGTCCTTCTGGGACCCCCTGACCAAGGCTAGGGGGTCAGGAACTGTCGAGCCTGCCCCCTTTTCACATTATCCACCTTTTTTTTTCACCCCCCTGACAGTTCGAGAGAGAAAATGGCGGCCGCCGCTTCCTGGTTTCGACCGATTCGAATGTTTACTAAGATCTAACAGCCAATCAGAATCGCGCTCGCGCACGCCACCGTACGCGTACCGTAAGCTTACCGTAAGCTTACCGTAAGCGCACGGTAAGCGCACCGTAAGCTTCCACAGATATATATATTGATTTAAAGGCTATTTTCTCAGGATCTACTGAACAGATTTACACCAAACCTACAAAAGGCACTTCCTTGACCTGAGGACTACCTCTCTGCCAAATTTCTAGTAATTCTGTTCAGCCGTTCGGGCTGTAGGTCGTTCTAAAGGTCCTATGGAAAAATGCATGGGAAAAACGCGTTTTGGGACCCCCCTTTTATCTCAGCCCCCGCTTGACGAACCCCCCCGAGACTTTCAGGGTAGGAGCGGAGCGTAGCGCCCCACCTATTTTGAGAAATTCGCGAGGATTCGTCGACCGGCGCCAAAGTTATTCAAAATAGAATGTTGAGGTTTTCCTATGGAAACGTGGTCCTAACTATAACTACCTACTGGCGACCGCCAGTAGGTAATATACATTTTTTTTCACAAAAAAGCAGTGGTTTCAGCGACGTTATAGTTAGGATTTAGCATTTAGTTTAGCATTCAGTTAATTTCTAAGGTTTTTTAAATTATTATTATTATTATTATTATTATTTGGAGTTGTATACCGCGCACGGTTACCCTTGGGCATCCCAGCGCTGTCAATAGATCGGAGCAGCGCCCAGCGCATATCATCTCAAACCGGGAACAGGTGGGTTTTTAAAAGTTTACGGAAACGCAGAGTATTGGTTTCTGCCCGGAGTCTGAGTGGCAGGGAATTCCAGGCGGAGGCCGTATTCACTGAGAACCGTCTCCCACCAGTGCGGGCTCGTCTTACTCTCCTAAGACGAGCCCGCACTGGTGGGAGACGGTTCTCAGTGAATACGGCCTCCGCCTGGAATTCCCTGCCACTCAGACTCCGGGCAGAAACCAATACTCTGCGTTTCCGTAAACTTTTAAAAACCCACCTGTTCCCGGTTTGAGATGATATGCGCTGGGCACTGCTCCGATCTATTGACAGCGCTGGGATGCCCAAGGGTAACCGTGCGCGGTATACAACTCCAAATAATACAGGTTTCAGGGACATTATAGTTAAGCTGACATTTCACTCATACAAAACCTGAGAAATTCAGCAGTTATAGTTAGCTGAGCTAACTATAACTTGAGACCCCACAATGCACTGCTGCTGATGTCAAATATTACATCACTCATGACATAGTCAGTAACATCACTATTGACATCTCAAATGACATCACTGATGACACCACTGATGAGATCATCCTGTGACTGAGTGTTTCTAAAAAGTTTAAGAATGTTATATATACACGCCAAGGTATATTGAAGAATGAGTGGGTGTATAGATGTCTGAATGGATAATTTAGTGGGTGCATTACTGACTGTATAGTTGAGTGATTAAACGTGTCTTAGTGAATGCATGGGTGAATGACTAAGCTGTGTGAATGTCTATATCAGTCTGTCAGTTGTTGTGTAAGTGGCTGTATGGGTTGGTGAGTAGGTACATGAGTGTCTATATGGGTTTTTGATTAGTTGCCTGAGTACCTGTACGAGTGCCTTAGTGTCTGTGTGGGTGGGTGAGGGTATGTTTGACTCCCTGCATGCATGTGTGAGTGGGTGAATCCCTGGGTGTATGAGTTCATAAGTGCATTTGCGAGACACTGTATGGGTGAGTGAGTGTGCGTATGGCTATGTTGGTGAGTGAATGGATGACTCAGTGGTATATATGTGAGTAGCTACATATATGAAAGGCAGTATATGTGAGCTTTGTAGTATATCAGTGACTATATGTGAGAGTGAGTCATTTTGAGAGTGGCTGTATGGATGAGTGTGTGCTTGTGTCAGTGATTGTAGAAGAGAGTAAGTATGTATTAGTATCTGTATGAATAAGTGAGGTGGTGTGTCCATAACTGTATCGGTGAGTTAATGGCAGTGTTATCGATTCTTTGGGTTACTGACCAGGTGTGTGAGTAATGGGTAGGTGGCGGTGTGTGAGTGTCTGTATAGGTGTATGAGTGCATATATCAGTGGCTGTAATGATGAGTGACTGCATGTATGAGTGACTGTATGCGTTAATGAGTGGATGTGTGTGTAGACCTATGAATCAGTGAGTGGGTATATACTAACTGGTATTGGTGTGTCTATGGTTTCGATAATGGTAGTCTGTATTTTAGACTGGGTGTATGAAAGGCTATATTAGGGTGTGAGGAGGTACATCAGAAATTAAGGGGATGATGTCATGAGTGATGTCATTTGAGATGTCATCAGTGAAGTCATCAGTGATGTCACTGACCATGTCATGAGTGATGTAATTTGTGACAGTAGCAGCAGTACATTGCGGGGCACGAGTTATAGTTAGCTCAGCTAACTTTAACGGCTGAATTTCTCTGTTTTTTTACGAGTGAAATCTCAGCCTAACTATCATGTCCATGAAACCTGTGGTTTTTTCAGTGAATTTCTAAGGTTTTTTTAAATGCTAATTCCTAACTATAACATCCCTGAAAGTGCTGTTTTTTTCAGTGAAATTCTAAGGTTTTTTAAATGCTAATTTCTAACTATGCCTACATAGGTAGTACATGTGCAGAAAGAAGAAGAAAGGCACAGAAAGAAGCAAGAGAAGTGCAGAAAGACAAAAGAGAGGTGTGGTAAAAGGAAGAAAAGTGCAGAAAAAGCCAACAGTGGTGCAGAAAGAGGCCTACTTCGACTGTACCTTTCCACAGACTCATACAAATTAGCCTACTCACTAATCCTTCTCCCAAGATGTCTTAAACCACACTTTTCTCTTGAAGGTTCACTATTCATCGACTGCTCAGAATGTTAGCCCCACCAAATGTAAAACAACAGTCCTAACCAACTCACTGTTGTAAGTCACACCAAGTTTGTGAAGGTGTGCATCCATGTGTCTGTGCTTTTACCTAGTGTGGTAAATATTTCTCCTTTACCGGGACTGAATTTGATACAGGAACATAATAAAATAGCTCAATGAAATGAGAGGCAGAATCCGTGATATTAGAGTTTCAGAATGGGCTTTATTCCAATAAGCGATTATAATCGGATGCTTCAAGTTCCATCACCACGGGAGTTCAGGAAGTGAAGTACATACTTTATTGACAAGCAGTAACTTTTATAATACATACATCATAATGAAGTGAATACAGTAGGCGTAACAATTGATAAGGACATTGACGTTTTGGTGTGCGTAGCCGAAAATGGGTGTAATAATGAGTAAAAAGGAACATGATTGGCTATGATGTAATACATAGGTGGATCTATAAGATAATACTTGGCATTGATGCGCGCGCAGCAGTCTGACGTATAATTGACGTATAACTAGGGGGTGACGAGGACTTGACATTTAGCTCTACGTGTGGAGACAAGAAGTCTGGGGGGTCAAGTCAACCTAATCCCAAATCATATCTACATCCTATGTTTAAAGAACTATGTTATCCACAAAAGAAGGACTCTCGGACAGAATCTATTCTATACTGACTGTGCGTGCGTGTACAAGCGTCTAGGTGTCTACACTGAATGCGAGGGGGTAGGAATATTCCATGGTAACAGGGCTATGAATTACTTGCATGAGGACAGAGAAGATGGGCCTTTTTGCTTGGTAACTGGAAGAATGTTTACTTAAGCTACTAGGCAGGAATGCATCGGCTGAGGGGGAAGCAGATAATTCGAAGGTGAAATACAGTTCTTGGCAGAGAATAGGCTGATGTCAGGCTTCGTGAGCCGCGCAGAGAATGAGACAAAGTTCATGGTCACGGATGCAGGCTTGAACTGGAGCTTTCAGAGACAGAAGGCAAAAGGAGTTCGATGACAGAATCAGGGCCTTTTTGCCTGAACTGTAAAATGGCATAAGTGAACCATATAAAGCCGGTAGCCTTTCATATTTAGGAATGGAATATCCAGCCCATTTATGGCGGATCTGACAGAGGACATGTTGACGATGGACGCACATGTGTTTGCGTCATTATTACTGGAACTGGAGGGAGCATACATGTACTTGCGACATGCACATAGAACCGTTGGGGTCCAAGATAGGGGACATAACTGACCAGAAAAATCCATATTTCCACATTCCCTCCTTGTCCCCTTCTTGCCCTTCACGAGATATCAATCTTCATCAATCCATTTATCTGTTCATATAGCATCATTTGTTCTTCTTTCTTCTTCCGGGATCTTGAATGAAAATCTTGATGTGGAATGCACGATGTGGCACACAGACCACAAATTGCTGGTCCACATTGCAGACATAGACAGCAACTGAATAGTATGAGAAGGCTTATACCTAGGAAGGATAGAACTCTCCATCCCCAGGCTGATACCGTATTCCAAAACCAACTGGACCAAGTCCAAGTGCCTGGGTTCTGGTGTATCTGGCTTACTATCTTATGAAGGCGAGTGATGGCTTTATATACGGATGGCGAATTTTCTGGTATGAATACGCAGCAACTTGATCCGATGACCCTACAAGCTCCGCCCCTATCAGCCAGGATGACGTCAAGGACAAGACGATTTTGAAGCACAACAATCCGCATAGCAGACTGTTCTTCTGTTAAATTGCCTAAGGCGGAAATAGTTTCATTCACTACTGCTTCAAGGGTTCTAGTTAATCTACGTATTAGCTTACTATTAGTAACAGTACCTATATAGGGAAAGATGCCTTTATTGAAATCTACATACTTGTCCCATGCCGTCTCAGTGTAATCGACAATGGGGAGATCTCTCCGTTCTCTATTGTGTACTAAATGAATATTTCTGTAATAATCAGGAGGAGCTAGGAAAACAGGTGGCAAAAGGAATGCTATGTAGCAGGTACCATCCCAATCTAGAGGTAGACGCATATATGCAGTCTGACCACATATAAAGTAGGAGTGGCGAGAAGTTCTGAATGAAGATTTGCCTTGATCACTGAATTCTACTGTAGTAGTGCATTTACTATGGCCCATATGTATAGAACCAACCTTTCTTACACACAATTCACCCTTTGCTGGGAATACTGACATGGTGGGTAAGACTAGCTCAACTTCGGATACGACATTTAGAATCATGAGATTAGGTGTAAAATTACCTAATCCATATACTTCATTTTCTAGATCAGTTCCTGTTCTTTTGGGGCGACCCTCCTTGTCAGGGTAGCAGACTTTGAGTAAAACTAGGTTCAGGTTTCCCCATATCCAATGGTCTTGGTAAACTGCTGTGTCTGAGTCTATGGAATTAATTAAACTGAACCATGCTCCACAGGAGCCATTATGTGTAAATGGGTGCGGAAAGAATGGCAGGACTCCTTCATAATTCTGATAGGGAGGGAGTCGGCCACACACCCAACAATTGGTGGCGTTACTAGTCTGATGGGAATGGTGTAACATACTAATGAAAGTGTTATTGCGCAGCGCAAGTCTATAAGACAATTCATGCGGAGGTAAGTCACTAAAAGAATGTTCAGCAGCAACATTATAAACATGTCTAGAAATAGGGTAATATATGTGCAACAACATACTTGTAATAGTTATTAAAAGACTCAATAAAAACAAGATTAATAATGTCACTATGCAGTGGCTACGCAGTGATTTACAATACGCCTGTCGTTTCAACATTTTTCCGGTATTTCCTCTACTTAGGTCCAGGGGATACATGTCAGAGACAATTCAACCGCTTCACCTTGGAGAGGACTTAAACAATCAAATTGCTCGACTTGGTGGGCCTAAGCTTTAGTTTGTAAAGTTCGTTTTCCGTTTTTTCCACCAAAGGAAGTTTTGAATCAGTCTGTGAGGGAGTGCAGGGCACAGTGTCTATATCTGAAGGTAGTCCATGAAATTTTTTTATGTGACTTGAATGAATCCAACCCTTGCGGCCCTCGATCTTCACGGCTGTTCTTGTGGTCAACAGGACCAACTTGGGTGCTTTCCACCTGGGCTCCAGTTGATTTTTTCTGTCGAAATTTCTCACAAAGACAAGATTACCCGGAACAACGTCATGGGGTTTCGCCTCAGTGTTGTCGGGAAAGGCTGCAGCTACCTGTGAACGAGAAGATTGTAGTGCAGACATCAAGGAAGCCAAGTAATCTGCCAGCATATTACAGTCAATATCAGTTATTTTGCGTGGTATAGGCGTCCCCCACATATTCGGTGGTCTACCGAAGATCACCTCATACGGGGATAGCCCTGTTCTAGAGTGTGCTACCATTCTCATGTAAAAGAGTGCAACTGGTAATGCTACTATCCAGTCGACACCTTTCTCTCTGCATATTTTGGACAGTCTGATTTTCAGTGTCTGGTTATGTCTTTCTACGAGACCTGCTGCCTCGGGATGTCGGACACAGTGGAATTTCCACTGATAACCTAACAGAAGTGAAACGTGTTTCATTAATTCGGATGAGAACGGCTGGCCGTTATCTGAGTAGACAACACGTGGTAAACCGTATCGTGGGAAGAATTCTCGAACCAACTGTTTGGCAGTAGTCGGGGCAGTGTAATCTGAAACTGGGTACGCCTCTGTCCAACGGGACAGAGCGCAGACAACCACGAGAACATATTTGAATCCTCAACATCGTTCCATCTGGATATAATCCATCTGTAGGACTTCAAAAGGGTGATCAGGAGGCTGAAATCCACCCTGTTCTACGGGAACACTTTTTCCCGGGTTGAACTGGCAACAGATCATACAGGTACGGACCTTTTGTTTGGCTGCTGCTCGTAAATGCTTATTAAACCAAATGTGTTGAATGCTATCTAGCATAGCTTTTTCTCCTAGATGTGCTGGACTATGTATAGTGTTGATTACGACTTGGACCATTGAATCAGGGAGGAACCACACAGACCTTTCCTTCATCATCCATCCCTGGTCCGTTTGGATCCCTCCTAATTCAGTCCATTTCTTTATTTCGTCTGGTGTAGCATGTGTCTGTATGTCAATTACGTCAAGAGTAGGATCTTTAACTGTCATACAATGTGTCGGTGTCGGGACTATTGTCTTTGTCATATCGGGGGTTTGAATTTGAGCAGTCAGTTTAGCTGTTCTGTCGGCTAGATCATTGCCTTGGGAAATGGTATCAGTAACTTTTGTATGGGCTTTACATTTCATAATTGATATTGCAGTGGGTAGATGTATTGCATCTAATAATGCATGAATGAGGGGTCCGTGCTGAATGTGGGCACCGTGGGAAGTTAAATAACCTCTCTCTCGCCACAGCACGCCGAAGTCATGTACAACTCCGAATGCATAACGTGAATCAGTGTATATGTTGACTTTTTTATTCGTGGCTTGAATACAGGCTTGTGTCAGAGCGATGAGCTCTGCGGCTTGAGCTGACAAAGTATTTATACGATTAGTTTCAATAACTTCAGTATCGGTTGTGACTGCATAAGCGGCTACTAACTCTCCTGTACTTGTTCTCATGCATGAACCATCGACATAAAATGTTAAGTCTGGTTCTGACAATGGAACATCGGTCAAGTCTTGTCTGGGTTTTGTCGTTACAGTAATGACTTCAATACAGTCATGGATTAGTGGGTCTGTTCCGATTACTGGCAAAAGTGTGGCAGGATTCAATGTGTTACAGCGTCTTATTTCTATATGCGGCTGAAACAGTGTCAGTTCATACCCTGTAAGTCGTGCTACGGTCAAGTGTTGTGTTTGTGTTCTATTTACAAGAACCTCTACTGCGTGTGGTACTTGAACTGTCAATGGATGTCCTAACACTATGGCATCGCTTTGTCTGATTGCTAAAGCTGTCGCTGCTACTGATTTCAGGCACGCAGGCAAAGCCTGAGCTACTGGATCTAATGTACTAGAAAAATAAGCACATGGTTTGTGTGCTCTTGCTTGTTCCTGTGTGAGTACTGACAAGGCAGTACCTTCGCGTTCTGTAACAAAGAGTGTAAACTGTTTTCTGTAACATGGTGTTGCTAAAACTGGTGCTTGACATAAAGCTTTCTTTAGGCTTTCAAAAGCTTGTGTATGTTCCTGAGTCCAAGGGAGAATAGTCGATGTGGCTGCCTCCTGGGTTGTCAACTGAATGAGTGGTTTTGCTAGGAATGCATATTGCGGGATCCACTGTCTACAATATGAAGTGAGGCCTATGAAAGCCCGCACCTCCTTTTGTGTCTTAGGTGTTGGCATGTTAACTATCAACTGAATGCGGTCGGGTGTAAGCTGCCTTCCCTCCTTGTCCAGCGAGTGTCCAAGATAAACAACTCGCTGGACACAGAATTGCAGCTTAGAAGGGGAAACCCTGTGTCCTTTTTCGGCTAGAAATTGTAAAACTGTCAGTGACGCTTTTTCACATTCAGCTTCGCTTCTTGCGGTGATCAGCAGATCATCGACGTATTGAAACAGAGCCGTGTTAACTGGCATGTGGATACTGTCAAGTTCTCGTTTCAATGCTTGGCTATAGATGCTGGGGCTTTCTGTAAATCCTTGAGGTGCGCGTGAGAATTTAAAGCTACGTCCATTTAAACTAAATCCGAACAAATATTGGCTTTCCGGATCTATTGGGACGCTGAAAAAGGCATTCTTGAGATCGATTACAGTGAAGAATGTCGCTTCGGAATCAATAGCTGTCAGTAATGACGAGATATCTGGGACCACAGGGAATTGTGGCACAATACATTTGTTTAACTCGCGCAGGTCAATAACCAATCGATATACTGGCGGGGCCTTCGGATCTGTTCGTTTAAGAATCGGTATTATCGGTGAATTACATATATTGGAGTCTGTTTCCACAACTACTCCTTGGGCAATGAGCTCGTCAATGATTTGTAGTAAAGCCACTACAGCATCTGGTGGTAACTTGTATTGTCGCATTCGTGGTAGCACCACTCCTGCCTTTAGTGTGACTCGATATGGTGTAATATTCATGCAACCAACATCAGTAGGGCCTTGTGCCCATAGACGTGTAGGTAAAGTCTGTAGTCGGGGATCCATGTCTCTAGATACATAGTGACCTTTAAAATCACGTAAAAACAATCTTACTCCTTCCGGAGAACAACATATTATAGCTCCTAGGGCTTTTAACGTTTTTATTCCTAATAGATTTTCTGGACATGATTTAGTAAGCAGTAAATCTGTAGTTCGGGTCAGAGGTCCTATCGTGAGTGGCAGAGGCTGTGACACTTCATTAACAATAGGTTTGCCTGAAAAACCAAGGGAAATATTTTGTGAGCCTGAGAGGGGTGCCCCTGGAACTTCACTACGTTTTATAGTTGTTCGACTTGCCCCTGTATCGAGTAAAAATTTTCTATCTTGACCTAATAATTTACTATGTACATAAGGTCCTTCTTGATCCACAGGAATCTCGATAAGGGGTAAGTCAACTTCCCTCTCTAGGCTAGTTCATGCGTAACGCTGATACTCGGGATATTCATACTGTGCGGTCTGATACATTTGTCGTGTTGTTGTTTGTGTGGCAGCAACAGGTAATGGGGGTGCAGCTGGTACAAACTGTATTGGCTGTTGTGCGGCTGGCATTGCCTGGACATGCTGTATAGCTCCTTGTTCATTCTGGTCTTGTCTTAGTGGCCGTGATCTTTCTTGTGTTTTACCTATGGCGATATTATGTTTTAGAACTGGACAATCGTGTACGTAATGGCCTGGCTTTTTACAATAATTGCATGTCCCTTTTACAGGTCCTGCTGAATCGGAATGTGTCATACCCTTTTTATGTCCTTCGGCTGGGACCGTCTGGGAAACTAGCATTTTCATTTTTGTGTCTTTCATGCGTCTGTGTTCATGTTCTTGTTCCTCTTTAATTCTATTGTGGTGGTACTGTAACATTTGTAACATTTGTGTTGGAGTGTTACCTTGCCAGGTACTCTCGAATTTTAATACTCTATTCTTTACTGGAGGCAGAGCATTTTCTACTAATTTTGTTACAAACAGATGTGGGTATGATTCGCTACTTGCTTTTATGCCACTATTTATACCAAAACATTTTTCGAAACGGGCATAGTAATCACTAGTGTCTTCATCTTGCTTCTGTTTACAGGCTGAAATTGTACCCCAATCTTCCTTTTTCGTAGTTAATAATCGTGGCAGTACCTGTACTAGTAGTCCTGGTAATGCCTTAGTTTTGTCCCCAAGCCCCGAACCTGGACCTCGGGCCCTTTCTTCTGCTTCTAATGCTGACCATTCTATCTTTTGATCACCTACCTCCCACTCTTTTTCTTTGAGTTTCTCATAAATGCCAGCAGGCATCAACACCTTTAATATTGTCATAATGTCGGGGTAGGTATACTCTCCCATGAGTAACATGTCTTTAATTTCTCGGTGAAACCCCGCTGGGTCCTTGTCATGACTGGGTACTACTTTCTTCATTTCTAATAATTCTATTTTCGATATAGGCGTATATACAAATACGCGTTTAAACTCATTGTCCTCACCCTTTATTGGGTGCACTTCTCGTAAGGGATTCTGTCTATCTATGTGGTACGTAGTTCTTTCCTTGGCGGACAATGGAACATGTTCTGAACACACGAAAAGAATATACTGCTTTCTTGATTCTAGAATTTCTTTAATTAATTCAGTACCTGGACCTCTCCATTTATTCATAAGTAATTCAGTCAGTATGTCAGGCAAGGGACCAGGGTCCGAGTGCTGACTCCGATACAGTATAATGAGTTGTTGGATCATATAAATCCCAGCTAACCTTTGTTCATCTGGGGTAAGATTCAAAAATGCGCGTACTACTGTATCATCACTATATTTTCCGGGACTGTCCACCCAATGGACAGCTGCCCTGGCTAAATCTTGTTCATCCATAGAATCGAGGAAATGATAACCCCTTCGTTCTTGGAGTAGTTTGTCGGCGGTTTGGAACGAATGCTCGTTAGACCTTATATTAATCATAGGTATTTGAAAATTCCTGCTATTATCTGGACACGTCGGATGCATTGAGTCAGTATGATATCTGGTCTGATTCCTATTACCAGATCTTCCTCTACCTACATAGGCTATGGTGTCTGACTGTCCTGTGAGCAGTCCTGGCCCTTCTTCCTCGTTTTGTTCGAACTCGTCTGTCTCTAATCTCTCTTCGTGTAGGCGTTCTATTTCTTTACGGATCTTTCGGCACATGGCTATTATACAATTTTGTTTATCATGTCTCCCTTCTGATATATTCTGGCTCCATCTTGTAAGAATTCTCATGGCTTCCGGGTCTACCCCCGGTCGGTCTTGATTTCTGATCACACAGTTTATGAGGAAACGTAACAGTTCCCCCTGTATCTCTACTTTCTGGTATTCCATAGCTCTGTAAATACATTCTGGATCTCGCCCTGTTTGGACAAAATGATATAGATTATCTAGATGCGCAGTCATTCCTGGTAACTTTGCTAAATACACTGCGGCTCGTCTGATACGCAATGATGCTAGGGTCATTTCGTCCTCTTTTCCAGGCACCGGGTCATATCTACAATCTATAAGAAGTTCTTTAAGCGCACGGTCACTAAGGAGTTTGGATGTACGTGAATGCGCTGACTCTTGAAAAGTAAGCTTATTTATTCTGGGTGGTGTAGAAAAGACATTGGCAGCTCCTCCCGCGGCTCCATCTGGGGCGTCGGGTGTAAAAGGATTCGTTGAACGCGACACAGCAACTACAGGTGTGGACACAGCCATAGAAGTAGCTGTAGGAACGGATACAGAAACAGATGTGCTTGCCGAAACTTGTGACTCGATTTGTTGCCGTAGGGATATGGGTACTGGATCTTGGCGTTGAACCTCCCTGGTAGGTGGTCTACGTGGGGCGGAATTGGCATACTCGGGAGCTGCGTCATCTAAATAAGAGGAAAGAAAAACATCTTCTGCGGTTCTAGGATGCCCCTTAGGATGCACCTTTATTGGGAACAATGGGGTTGGCAAGTCTTTTGGCGTTTCCGGAGTAGCCTTAGGTAATCCTTCGGCCAGAAGGGGATACATACCATTCATAAGGGCATTTCTTTGTCTGTCTACTTGTTCTGATTTTACTCGGATACCTTCCTCAATTAATAGATTTTCTCGAACTTTTAGTGGAATTCTCTTTACTCTTTTCTTCCTGTCTACGTGCTTTTTCTGTTCGTCTATGTGATTCTTTACGCCATAATTCAACGGCGTCTTTCTGTGACTGTCTGACTTTCCTTTTCCATAACTCTTCCTCGACTTTCATGATGCACTCTGCATCCCAGGTCCCCGCTGTGGGCCACCTCTGACTTTCTGGTAATCCCTTGGTATAGTCTACCCATAGATCAAGAAATAATATGGCGTCTAATCCATGTTTATGATACATAAAATGCCCTGGGGTGTCCCTAGGAGGGATAGGGACGGCTTCTTCGAGAACCCCTTTTCTGGTAGTGATCTGTCTTAATTTCGAAAAGAGCGGCATATTGAGAACTGACCTGATACTTGATTTTGACCTGATACTTGAATTTGAACAGACTTAATACAATAAACACGATAATGAACAGTCATTCATACCACGATATACTTAAACACTTCAAACATTTAACATTAAACCTTTAACTGGAACAACAATGATGATCGTCTGCATGACTAATCACCAAGCTTAATTCTCGACAATAACTAGACAATAACTAGACACTTCGGAATACTTGATATACTGCTAAACAGTACAGATACACTGCTAAAACAGTGCAGACCGGATTTGTGTACCCAAACCCGTCTTGACCGGCACAACCTATGTGCACGTCAGAAAATGCCTCCCCAGTAATGGTACTCACCGGGTAGCTTCGGAAACGGAAGGCCTCAGTAACTTGAACTTGACTCGGATTTGGACTGGACTCAACTCGATTCGTCGGACACTGGGCTTGACGTCGTACTGGTGGGTCTCTGTATACCTCGGATCTTGCTCTCTCAGCTAGGCTCTGGTCGGGATACTTCGCACTTCTCACCGCCTCGTCTGGGTGTTGATTGCAGTCTCAGTCGCCCCCGCTTGACCGGAGGGAGATACAGGAAATCCTGCTGGTACGCGTTATTGTCCGTCCAGCTGTGGCAGGAGACCGGGCCTGCAACGCACCGCCGGCGCGTGAGATGAGAAAGTGTCCCTATTCGGGCGCCATCATGTGGTAAATATTTCTCCTTTACCGGGACTGAATTTGATACAGGAACATAATAAAATAGCTCAATGAAATGAGAGGCAGAATCCGTGATATTAGAGTTTCAGAATGGGCTTTATTCCAATAAGCGATTATAATCGGATGCTTCAAGTTCCATCACCACGGGAGTTCAGGAAGTGAAGTACATACTTTATTGACAAGCAGTAACTTTTATAATACATACATCATAATGAAGTGAATACAGTAGGCGTAACAATTGATAAGGACATTGACGTTTTGGTGTGCGTAGCCGAAAATGGGTGTAATAATGAGTAAAAAGGAACATGATTGGCTATGATGTAATACATAGGTGGATCTATAAGATAATACTTGGCATTGATGCGCGCGCAGCAGTCTGACGTATAATTGACGTATAACTAGGGGGTGACGAGGACTTGACATTTAGCTCTACGTGTGGAGACAAGAAGTCTGGGGGGTCAAGTCAACCTAATCCCAAATCATATCTACATCCTATGTTTAAAGAACTATGTTATCCACAAAAGAAGGACTCTCGGACAGAATCTATTCTATACTGACTGTGCGTGCGTGTACAAGCGTCTAGGTGTCTACACTGAATGCGAGGGGGTAGGAATATTCCATGGTAACAGGGCTATGAATTACTTGCATGAGGACAGAGAAGATGGGCCTTTTTGCTTGGTAACTGGAAGAATGTTTACTTAAGCTACTAGGCAGGAATGCATCGGCTGAGGGGGAAGCAGATAATTCGAAGGTGAAATACAGTTCTTGGCAGAGAATAGGCTGATGTCAGGCTTCGTGAGCCGCGCAGAGAATGAGACAAAGTTCATGGTCACGGATGCAGGCTTGAACTGGAGCTTTCAGAGACAGAAGGCAAAAGGAGTTCGATGACAGAATCAGGGCCTTTTTGCCTGAACTGTAAAATGGCATAAGTGAACCATATAAAGCCGGTAGCCTTTCATATTTAGGAATGGAATATCCAGCCCATTTATGGCGGATCTGACAGAGGACATGTTGACGATGGACGCACATGTGTTTGCGTCATTATTACTGGAACTGGAGGGAGCATACATGTACTTGCGACATGCACATAGAACCGTTGGGGTCCAAGATAGGGGACATAACTGACCAGAAAAATCCATATTTCCACACTAGTGACATGTTACATAAAAAAATAAACATACAAATACTTGAATATCTGTGTTTCAAACAGCATACTCAGGGCACATGGGTATTCAATAGTATATTTTAGGGGCTCTATAACACCTATGTATATAAGACATGCCTTCCTGTGCAATCGAATGAGAGAGCAGAACCAAGAAGATTTGACCACTTTTAGGAGAAGCTACACAATTTTTAGCTACCATTTTCAGATGAAAAACACATGTGGAAATATATGTACAAGTAGACATATACATCAGTCATGAGAGCACGCAGACCTTTAAACTTGACAGCCTGTACTTCCCATTTGAGAACAGAAAAAAGGCTAGAGAAGTGCAGAAAGCAGCAACAGAGGTGTAGAAGGAGGCAAGAGAAGTGCAGAAAGAAGCAAGAGAGATGCAGAAAGAAGCAATAGAGGTGCAGAAAGAGGCAAGAGAGGTGCAGAAGAGACCCAAGAGTTGTGCAGAAAGAGGCAAGGTATGTGCAGAAAAAGAGCAACAGAGATGCAGAAAGAGGCAAGAAAAGTGCAGTAAGAGGGAGGAGAGGTGCAGAAACAGGCAAGAGAGGTACAGAAAGAGGTAACAGGGGTGGAGAAAAAGGTACGAGAGGTGCAAAAAGAAGAAAGTGGGGTGCAGAAAGAGGCAGGAGGGGTGCTGAAAGAACCAACAGAGGTTCAGAAAGAGGCAGGAGGGGTACAGAAAGAGGCAACCGAAGGGCAGAAAGAAGCAACAAAGTTGCTAAAAGAGTCAGGAGAACTACAGAAAGAGGCAAGAGATGTGCAGAAAGAGGCAAGAGAAGTGCAGAAAGAGGGAAGAGGGGTGCACAGAGAGGTAAGAGGTGTGCAGAAAGAAGCACAAGAGGTACAGAAAGAAACAAGAAAAGTACACAAAGAAGCAACAGAGGTACAGAAAGAGTCAAGAGGGGTACAGAAAGAGGAAAGAGAAGTGCAAAAAGAAGCAACAGAAATGTAGAAAGAGGCAAGAGACGTGCAGAAAGAATCAACAGAAATGTAGAAAGAGGCAAGAGACGTGCAGAAAGAAGCAACAGAAATGCAGAAAGAGACATGAAAAGTGCAGAAAGAAGCAACTGAGGTGCAGAAAGAGGCATACGAAGTTCAGAAAGGGGGAAGAGAGGTGCAGATCCAGGCAAGACAGGTGTAGAAAGATGCAACGGGGGTGCAGAAAAAGGCAAGAGAGGTGCAGAAAGAGGAAAGAGGGGTGCAGAACGATGCAAGGTGGGTGCAGAAAGAAGCAAGTGATGAGCCGAAGGAGTCAACAGAGTTGCAGAAAGAGGCAAGAAGGGTGCAGAAACAGGCAATAGAAGTACAGAAAGAGGCAAAAGAAGTGCTGAAAGAAGCAACAGAGGTGCAGAAGGAGGTAAGAGAACTGCAGAAAGTGGCAAGAAAGGTACAGAAAGAGGCTAGAGAAGTGCAGAAAGAGGGTAGAGGGGGGCTGAAATAGGCAATAGGGGTTCATAAAGAAGCAAGAGAGGTGCAGAAAGAAGCAAGATGAGTGCAGGAAGAAGCAACAGAGGTAGAGAAAGTGGCACGAAAAGTGCAGAAAGAGGCAAGAGAGGTACAGAAACAGGCAAGAGAGTTGCAAAAAGAGGAAACAGAGGTATAGAAAATGGCAAGAGAGGGGCAGAAAGAGGCAAGAGAGGGGTACATAAAGAGGCAAGAGAAGTAGAGACAGAAGCAACAGAGGTGCAGAAAGAGGCAGGAGAACTGCAGAAAGAGGCAAGAGAGCTGCAGAAAGAGGGAAGAGGGGAGCAGAAAGAGGCAAGAGGGGTGCAAAAAGAAGCAAGAGAGGTGCAGTAAGAAGCAACATAAGTGCAGAAAGAAGCAACAGAGGTGCATAAACAGGCAAAAGAGGTGCAGAAAGAGGCAGCAGAGGTGCAGAAGAGGCAAGAAATATAAAGAAACAGGCAAGAGAAGTACAGAAAGAGGCAAGAGAAGTGCTGAAAGAAGCAACAGAGGTGTAGAAGGAGACAAGAAAACCACAGAAAGAGGCAGGAAAGGTACAGAATGAATCAAGAGAAGTGCAGAAAGAGGGAAGAGGGGTGGAGAGAGAGGCAAGAGGGGTAAAGAAATAAAAGAGATATGCAGATAGAAGAAAGAAAACTGCAGAAAGAAGCAACAGAGGTGCAGAAAGAGGCAAGAGGGGTGCAGAGAGAGGCGATGGAAGTGCAGAAAAAAGCAAGAGAAATGTTCATAGAGACAAGACGAGTAGAAAGAAGTAACAGAGGTGCAGAAAGAGGCAAGAAAAGTACAGAGAGAGGCAAGATAGGTACAGAAACAGGCAGGAGAGGTGCAAAAAGAGGGAACAGGGATTCAGAAAAAGGCAAGACAGGTGCAGAAAGAGGGAAGAGAAGTGCATAAACAAGCAGGAGGGGTGTAGAAAGAGGCAAAATGGGTGCATAAAGAGGCAAGAGAAGTGAAGAAAGAAGCAATAGAGGTGCAGAATGAGGCAAGAGAACTGCAGAAAGAAGTAGGAGAGGTACAAAAAGAGGAAAAAGGGGTTCAGAAAAAGGCAAGACAAGTGCAGGAAGAGGTAAGAGGAGTGCATAATAAGGCAGGAGGGGTGCAGAAAGAGGCAGGAGGGGTGCAGAAAGAGGCAAGAGAAGTGCAGAAAGAAGCAACAGAGGTACAGAAAGAGGCAAGAGAAGTGCAGAAAGAAGCAAGAGAGATGCAGAAAGAGTCAAGAGAGGTACAGACAAGAAGCAAGAGAAGTGCAAGAAAAAAACAACAGAGGTGCAGAAAGAGGCAACAGGGGTGCAGAAAGAGGCTAGAGAAGTGCAGAAAGAAGCAACATAAATGTGGAAAGAGGCAAGAGAAGTGCAGAAAGAAGGAACAGAAATACAGAGATATGCTAGAGAAGAGCAGAAAGAAGGAACAGACCTGCAGGAAGAGGCAAGACAACTGCAGAAAGAGGCAGGAAAAGTGCAGAACAAGAGAAGAGGGGTGGAGAGAGAGGCTAGAGGGGTGCAGAAATAAGCAAGAGAGGTGTAGAAAGAAGAAACAGAAGTGCAGAAAGAAGCAACAGAGGTGTAGAAAGAGGCAAGAGGGGTGCATAAAGAGGCAATGGAAGTACAGAAAGAAGCAAGAGAGATGTAGATAGAGACAAGACATGGAGAAAGAAGCAACAGAGGTGCAGAAAGAGGAAAGAGGGGTGCAGAAAGATGCAAGAGGGGTGAAGAAAGAAGCAAGTGACATGCCAAAGTGTAGTGTAGTTCCTATTTCTCTTATAGGCTCTGCGCATTGGAATAATACACACTATAGTTTTTGCATAGGACTTAGGTCAGTATGCTCCTGTTGAGTACATTAAACTTAATTACTTGTGTGTGCCAGCTAACTCAGAGG
This sequence comes from Triturus cristatus, assembly GCF_964204655.1. Taxonomy (NCBI): domain Eukaryota; kingdom Metazoa; phylum Chordata; class Amphibia; order Caudata; family Salamandridae; genus Triturus; species Triturus cristatus. The sequence continues at coordinate 672,605,150 of NC_140591.1, read as the reverse complement.
TCACTAGAAACTTCTCGAATGAACAAGAAGGGATTAGTTTCTGACAACAGCATAAACATGCCAACTTTGTTTCCCTTAGAATTGGAACACGTCTCAGAATTATGGAAACAATAGATAACAGTTTCACTCAGTCAATCGTACATGCTTAGTTTCTCCAGAGATACACAGACATAGAAAGACGGGTGTTTCAATAAAAGGGTTTATTGAACAGCCTTGTTTCTCGTGTAAGACTGCAATAGCATTGTCTTTTAGCTATGACATATATTCATATATACATACATAAATAACATAGGCTATAATGTGAATACTCGTCTGATGCTTCTATATAGTCCTAACCCGCTGTACCTAACCTAAGTGTAGTGCGAGGTAAAAATAGGTGCGGTTTTCTATAGTATGGAATATACTAAGTTTAGTATGCCAAGAGTCCCTCTAGGTTCTAGTCGGCTCCATACCTTTAGAATGAGCGAGGTGGGAATCTGTAGCCGGGTCTCAAACTCTAACACCCCGCGAAGGGAGTCAGAACACTGGAAGCTGGATTCTCTGCGAGCAGGGATGACAGTGTCTGATCAGTGCGTCAGGCCGGGATCTAGTCTCTTCCGAACTTGCCATGTACAGAAAGAAGCAAGAGAAATATAGATAGAGCCAAGACGTGTAGAAAGAAGCAACAGAGGTACAGAACGAGGCAAGAAAGTACAGAAAGAGTCAAGAAAGGTAAAGAAACAGGCAAGAGAGGTGCAAAAAGATGGAACAGGGGTTCAGAAAAAGGCAAGACAGGTGCATAAAGAGGGAAGAGGAGTGCATTAAGAAGGAACAGAGGTGTAGAAACAGGCAAGCGAACTGCAGAAAGAAGTAAGAGAGGTGCAAAAGGAGGGAACAGGGGTTCAGAAAAAAGCAAGACAGGTGCAGAAAGAGGGAGAAGGAGTGAATACAGACACAAGAGAAGTGCATAAAGAAGCAACTGAGGTACAGAAAGAGGCAAGTGAACTACAGAAAGAAGTAACAGAGGTGCAGAAAGAGGCAAGACAAGTACAGAAAGAGGCAAGATAGGTGCAGAAACAGGCAAGAGAGGTGCAAAAAGAGGGAACAGGGGTTCAGAAAAAGGCAAGACAGGTGCAGAAAGAGGGAAGAGAAGTGCATAAACAAGCCGGAGGTGTGTAGAAAGATGCAAGATGGGTGCATAAAGAGGCAAGAGAAGTGAAGAAAGAAGCAACAGAGGTGCAGAAAGAGGCAAGAGAACTGCAGAAAGAAGTAGGAGAGGTACAAGAAGAGGAAAAAGGGGTTCAGAAAAAGGCAAGACAAGTGCAGAAAGAGGTAAGAGGAGTACATAATAAGGCAGGAGGGGTGCAGAAAGAGGCAGGAGGGGTGCAGAAAGAGGCAAGAGAAGTACAGAGAGAAGCAACAGAGGTGCAGAAAGAAGCAAGAGAGGTGCAGAAAGGGTCAAGATAGATACAGACAAGAAGCAAGAGAAGTGCACGAAAAAAACAACAGAGGTGCAGAAAGAGGCAACAGGGGTGCAGAAAGAGGCTAGAGACGTGCAGAAAGAAGCAACAGAAATGTGGAAAGAGGCAAGAGAAGTGCAGAAAGAAGGAACAGAAATACAGAGATATGCTAGAGAAGAGCAGAAAGAAGCAACAGACCTGCAGGAAGAGGCAAGAAAACTGCAGAAAGAGGCAGGAAAACTGCAGAACAAGAGAAGAGGGGTGGAGAGAGAGGCTAGAGGGGTGCAGAAATAAGCAAGAGAGGTGCGGAAAGAAGAAACAGAAGTGCAGAAAGAAGCAACAGAGGTGTAGAAAGAGGCAAGAGGGGTGCATAAAGAGGCAATGGAAGTATAGAAAGAAGCAAGAGAAATGTAGATAGAGACAAGACATGTAGAAAGAAGCAACAGAGGTGCAGAATGAGGAAAGAGGGGTGCAGAAAGATGCAAGAGGGGTGCAGAAAGAAGCAAGTGACATGCCAAAGTGTAGTGTAGTTCCTATTTCTCTTATAGGCTCTGCGCATTGGAATAATACACAATATAGTTTTTGCATAGGACTTAGGCCAGTATGCTCCTATTGAGTACATTAAACTTAATTACTTGTGTGTGCCAGCTAACTCAGAGGTCACTAGAAACTTCTCGAATGAACAAGAAGGGATTAGTTTCTGACAACCGCATAAACATGCCAACTTTGTTTCCCTTAGAATTGGAACACGTCTCAGAATCGTGGAAACAATAGATAACAGTTTTACTCAGTCAATCGTGCATGCTTAGTTTCTCCAGAGGTACACAGACATAGAAAGACGGGCGTTTCAATAAAAGGGTTTATTGAACAGTCTTGTTTCTCGTGTAAGACTGCAATAGCATTGTCTTTTAGCTATGACATATATTCATATATACATACATAAATAACATAGGCTAAAATGTGAATACTCGTCTGATGCTTCTATATAGTCCTAACCCGCTGTACCTAACCTAAGTGTAGTGCGAGGTAAAAATAGGTGCGGTTTTCTATAGTATGGAATATACTAAGTTTAGTATGCCAAGAGTCCCTCTAGGTTCTAGTCGGCTCCATACCTTTAGAATGAGCGAGGTGGGAATCTGTAGCCGGGTCTCAAACTCTAACACCCCGCGAAGGGAGTCAGAACACTGGAAGCTGGATTCTCTGCGAGCAGGGATGACAGTGTCTGATCAGTGCGTCAGGCCGGGATCTAGTCTCTTCCGAACTTGCCATGTACAGAAAGAAGCAAGAGAAATATAGATAGAGCCAAGACGTGTAGAAAGAAGCAACAGAGGTACAGAACGAGGCAAGAAAGTACAGAAAGAGTCAAGAAAGGTAAAGAAACAGGCAAGAGAGGTGCAAAAAGATGGAACAGGGGTTCAGAAAAAGGCAAGACAGGTGCATAAAGAGGGAAGAGGAGTGCATTAAGAAGGAACAGAGGTGTAGAAACAGGCAAGCGAACTGCAGAAAGAAGTAAGAGAGGTGCAAAAGGAGGGAACAGGGGTTCAGAAAAAAGCAAGACAGGTGCAGAAAGAGGGAGAAGGAGTGAATACAGAGACAAGAGAAGTGCATAAAGAAGCAACTGAGGTACAGAAAGAGGCAAGTGAACTACAGAAAGATGTAACAGAGGTGCAGAAAGAGGCAAGACAAGTACAGAAAGAGGCAAGATAGGTGCAGAAACAGGCAAGAGAGGTGCAAAAAGAGGGAACAGGGGTTCAGAAAAAGGCAAGACAGGTGCAGAAAGAGGGAAGAGAAGTGCATAAACAAGCAGGAGGTGTGTAGAAAGATGCAAGATGGGTGCATAAAGAGGCAAGAGAAGTGAAGAAAGAAGCAACAGAGGTGCAGAAAGAGGCAAGAGAACTGCAGAAAGAAGTAGGAGAGGTACAAGAAGAGGAAAAAGGGGTTCAGAAAAAGGCAAGACAAGTGCAGAAAGAGGTAAGAGGAGTACATAATAAGGCAGGAGGGGTGCAGAAAGAGGCAGGAGGGGTGCAGAAAGAGGCAATAGAAGTACAGAGAGAAGCAACAGAGGTGCAGAAAGAAGCAAGAGAGGTGCAGAAAGGGTCAAGATAGATACAGACAAGAAGCAAGAGAAGTGCACGAAAAAAACAACAGAGGTGCAGAAAGAGGCAACAGGGGTGCAGAAAGAGGCTAGAGACGTGCAGAAAGAAGCAACAGAAATGTGGAAAGAGGCAAGAGAAGTGCAGAAAGAAGGAACAGAAATACAGAGATATGCTAGAGAAGAGCAGAAAGAAGCAACAGACCTGCAGGAAGAGGCAAGAAAACTGCAGAAAGAGGCAGGAAAACTGCAGAACAAGAGAAGAGGGGTGGAGAGAGAGGCTAGAGGGGTGCAGAAATAAGCAAGAGAGGTGTGGAAAGAAGAAACAGAAGTGCAGAAAGAAGCAACAGAGGTGTAGAAAGAGGCAAGAGGGGTGCATAAAGAGGCAATGGAAGTATAGAAAGAAGCAAGAGAAATGTAGATAGAGACAAGACATGTAGAAAGAAGCAACAGAGGTGCAGAATGAGGAAAGAGGGGTGCAGAAAGATGCAAGAGGGGTGCAGAAAGAAGCAAGTGACATGCCAAAGTGTAGTGTAGTTCCTATTTCTCTTATAGGCTCTGCGCATTGGAATAATACACAATATAGTTTTTGCATAGGACTTAGGCCAGTATGCTCCTATTGAGTACATTAAACTTAATTACTTGTGTGTGCCAGCTAACTCAGAGGTCACTAGAAACTTCTCGAATGAACAAGAAGGGATTAGTTTCTGACAACCGCATAAACATGCCAACTTTGTTTCCCTTAGAATTGGAACACGTCTCAGAATCGTGGAAACAATAGATAACAGTTTTACTCAGTCAATCGTGCATGCTTAGTTTCTCCAGAGGTACACAGACATAGAAAGACGGGCGTTTCAATAAAAGGGTTTATTGAACAGTCTTGTTTCTTGTGTAAGACTGCAATAGCATTGTCTTTTAGCTATGACATATATTCATATTACATACATAAATAACATAGGCTAAAATGTGAATACTCGTCTGATGCTTCTAAATAGTCCTAACCTGCTGTACCTAACCTAAGTGTAGTGCGAGGTAAAAATAGGTGCTGTTTTCTACAGTATGGAATATACCAAGTTTAGTATGCCAAGAGTCCTTCTAGGTTCTAGTCGGCTCCATACCTTTAGAATGAGCGAGGTGGGAATCTGTAGCCGGGTCTCAAACTCTAACACCCCGCAAAGGGAGTCAGAGCACTGGAAGCTGGATTCTCTGCGAGCAGGGATGACAGCGTCTGATCAGTGCGTCAGGCCAAGATCTAGTCTCTTCCGAACTTGCCATGGACAGAAAGAAGCAAGAGAAATATAGATAGAGACAAGACGTGTAGAAAGAAGCAACAGAGGTACAGAACGAGGCAAGAAAGTACAGAAAGAGTCAAGAAAGGTAAAGAAACAGGCAAGAGAGGTGCAAAAAGATGGAACAGGGGTTCAGAAAAAGGCAAGACAGGTGCATAAAGAGGGAAGAGGAGTGCATAAAGAAGGAACAGAGGTGTAGAAACAGGCAAGTGAACTGCAGAAAGAAGTAAGAGAGGTGCAAAAGGAGGGAACAGGGGTTCAGAAAAAAACAAGACAGGTGCAGAAAGAGGGAAGAGGAGTGAATACAGAGGCAAGAGAAGTGCAGAAAGAAGCAACAGAGGTACAGAAAGAGGCAAGAGAACTACAGAAAGAAGTAACAGAGGTGCAGAAAGAGGCAAGAAAAGTACAGAAAGAGGCAAGAGAGGTGCAGAAACAGGCAAGAGAGGTGTAAAAAGAGGGAACAGGGGTTCAGAAAAAGGTAAGACAGGTGCAGAAAGAGGGAAGAGAAGTGCATAAACAAGCAGGAGGGGTGTAGAAAGAGGCAAGATGGGTGCATAAAGAGGCAAGAGAAGTGAAGAAAGAAGCAACAGAGGTGCAGAAAGAAGCAGGAGAACTGCAGAAAGAAGTAGGAGAGGTACAAAAAGAGGGAAAAGGGGTTCAGAAAAAGGCAAGACAAGTGCAGAAAGAAGTAAGTAGGAGTGCATAAAGAGGCAGGAGGGGTACAGAAAGAGGCAGGAGGGGTGCAGAAAGAGGCAAGAGAAGTGCAGAAAGAAGCAACAGAGGTACAGAAAGAGGCAAGAGAAGTGCAGAAAGAAGCGAGAGGGGCAGAAAGAGTCAAGAGAGGTACAGACAAGAAGCAAGAGAAGTACAGGAAAAAAACAACAGAGGTGCAGAAAGAGGCAACAGGGGTGCAGAAAGAGGCTAGAGAAGTGCAGAAAGAAGCAACAGAAATGTGGAAAGAGGCAAGAGAAGTGCAGAAAGAAGGAACAGAAATACAGAGATATGCTAGAGAAGAGCAGAAAGAAGCAACATACCTGCAGGAAGAGGCAAGAAAACTGCAGAAGGAGGCAGGGAAAGTGCAGAATGAGAGAAGAGGGGTGGAGAGAGAGGCTAGAGGGGTGCAGAAATAAGCAAGAGAGGTGCAGAAAGAAGAAACAGAAGTGCAGAAAGAAGCAACAGAGGTGTAGAAAGAGGCAAGAGGGGTGCATAAAGAGGCAATGGAAGTACAGAAAGAAGCAAGAGAAATGTAGATAGAGACAAGACGTGTAGAAAGAAGCAACAGAGGTGCAGAAAGAGGAAAGAGGGGTGCAGAAAGATGCAAGTGGGTTGCAGAAAGAAGCAAGTGACATGCCAAAGTGTAGTGTAGTTCCTATTTCTCTTATAGGCTCTGCGCATTGGAATAATACACACTATAGTTTTTGCATAGGACTTAGGTCAGTATGCTCCTATTGAGTACATTGAACTTAATTACTTGTGTGTGCCAGCTAACTCAGAGGTCACTAGAAACTTCTTGAATGAACAAGAAGGGATTAGTTTCTGACAACCACATAAACATGCCAACTTTGTTTCCCTTAGAATTGGAACGCGTCTCAGAATCGTGGAAACAATAGATAACAGTTTCACTCAGTCAATCGTTCATGCTTAGTTTCTCCAGTGGTACACAGACATAGAAAGATGGGTGTTTCAATAAAAGGGTTTATTGAACAGCCTTGTTTCTCGTGTAAGACTGCAATAGCATTGTCTTTTAGCTATGACATATATTCATATATACATACATAAATAACATTGGCTAAAATGTGAATACTCGTCTCATGCTTCTAAATAGTCCTACCCCGCTGTACCTAACCTAAGTGTAGTGCGAGGTAAAAATAGGTGCTGTTTTCTATAGTATGGAATATACTATGTTTAGTATGCCAAGAGTCCCTCTAGGTTCTAGTCGGCTCCATACCTTTAGAATGAGCGAGGTGGGAATCTCTAGCCGGATCTCAAACTCTAACACCCCGCGAAGGGAGTCAGAACACTGGAAGCTGGATTCTCTGCGAGCCGGGATGACAGCGTCTGATCAGTGCGTCAGGCGAGGATCTAGTCTCTTACGAACTTGCCATGTACAGAAAGAAGCAAGAGAAATATAGATAGAGACAAGACGTGTAGAAAGAAGCAACAGAGGTACAGAACAAGGCAAGAAAGTACAGAAAGAGTCAAGAAAGGTAAAGAAACAGGCAAGAGAGGTGCAAAGAGATGGAACAGGGGTTCAGAAAAAGGCAAGACAGGTGCATAAAGAGGGAAGAGGAGTACATAAAGAAGGAACAGAGGTGTAGAAACAGGCAAGCGAACTGCAGAAAGAGAGGTACAAAAGGAGGGAACAGGGGTTCAGAAAAAAGCAAGACTGGTGCAGAAAGAGGGAAGAGGAGTGAATAAAGAGGCAAGAAAAGTGCAGAAAGAAGCAACAGAGGTACAGAAAGAGGCAAGAGAACTACAGAAAGAAGTAACAGAGGTGCAGAAAGAGGCAAGAAAAGTACAGAAAGAGGCAAGATAGGTGCAGAAACAGGCAAGAGAGGTGCAACAAGAGGGAACAGGGGTTCAGAAAAAGGCAAGACAGGTGCAGAAAGAGGGAAGAGAGATGCATAAACAAGCAGGAGGGGTGTAGAAAGAGGCAAGATGGGTGCATAAAGAGGCAAGAGAAGTGAAGAAAGAAGCAACAGAGGTGCAGAAAGAGGCACAAGAACTGCAGAAAGAAGTAGGAGAGGTACAAAAAGAGGAAAAAGGGGTTCAGAAAAAGGCAAGACAAGTGCAGAAAGAGGTAAGAGGAGTGCATAAAGAGGCAGGATGGGTGCAGAAAGAGGCAAGAGAAGTGCAGAAAGAAGCAAGAGAGGTGCAGAAAGAGTCAAGAGAGGTATAGACAAGAAGCAAGAGAAGTGCAGGAAAAAAACAACAGAGGTGCAGAAAGAGGCAACAGGGGTGCAGAAAGAGGCTAGAGAAGTGCAGAAAGAAGCAACAGAAATGTGGAAAGAGGCAAGAGAAGTGCAGAAAGAAGGAACAGAAATACAGAGATATGCTAAAGAAGAGCAGAAAGAAGCAACAGTCCTGCAGGAAGAGGCTAGAGAAGTGCAGAAAGAAGCATCAGAGGTACAGAAACAGGCAAAAGAGGTGCAGGAAGAGGTAGCAGAGGTGTAGAAAAGGTGTAGTAACAGGCAAGAAAAGTACAGGAAGAGGCAAGGGAAGTGCTAAAAGAAGCAACAGAGGTGCAGAAGGAGGCAAGAAAACTGCAGAAAGAGGCAGGGAAAGTGCAGAACGAGAGAAGAGGGGTGGAGAGAGAGGCTAGAGGGGTGCAGAAATATCCAAGAGAGGTGCAGAAAGAAGCAACAGAGGTGTACAAAGAGGCAAGAGGGGTGCATAAAGAGGCAATGGAAGTACAGAAAGAAGCAAGAGAAATGTAGATAGAGACAAGACGTGTAGAAAGAAGCAACAGAGGTGCAGAAAGAGGAAAGAGGGGTGCAGAAAGATGCAAGAGGGGTGCAGAAAGAAGCAAGTGACATGCCAAAGTGTAGTGCAGTTCCTATTTCTCTTATAGGCTCTGCACATTGGAATAATACACACTATAGTTTTTGCATAGGACTTAGGTCAGTATGCTCCTATTGAGTACATTAAACTTAATTATTTGTGTGTGCCAGCTAACTCAGAGGTCACTAGAAACTTCTCGAATGAACAAGAAGGGATTAGTTTCTGACAACCGCATAAACATGCCAACATTGTTTCTCTTAGAATTGGAACGCGTCTCAGAATTGTGGAAACAATAAATAACAGTTTCACTCAGTCAATCGTGCATGCTTAGTTTCTCCAGAGTTACACAGACATAGAAAGATGGGCGTTTCAATAAAAGGGTTTATTGAACAGTCTTGTTTCTCGTGTAAGACTGCAATAGCATTGTCTTGTAGCTATGACATATATTCATATATACACACATAAATAACATAGGCTAAAATGTGAATACTCGTCTGATGCTTCTAAATAGTCCTACCCCACTGTACCTAACCTAAGTGTAGTGCGAGGTAAAATTAGGTACTGTTTTCTATAGTATGGAATATACTAAGTTTAGTATGCCAAGAGTCCCTCTAGGTTCTAGTCGGCTCCATACCTTTAGAATGAGCGAGGTGGGAATCTCTAGCCGGGTCTCAAACTCTAACACCCCGCGAAGGGAGTAAGAACACTGGAAGCTGGATTCTCAGCGAGCAGGGATGACAGCATCTGGTCCGTGCGTCAGGCCGGGATCTAGTCTCTTCCAAACTTGCCATGTACAGAAAGAAGCAAGAGAAATATAGATAGAGACAAGACGTGTAGAAAGAAGCAACAGGGGTACAGAACGAGGCAAGAAAAGTACAGAAAGATTCAAGAAAGGTAAAGAAACAGGCAAGAGAGGTGCAAAAAGATAGAACAGGGGTTCAGAAAAAGGCAAGACAGGTGCAGAAAGAGGGAAGAGGAGTGCATAAAGAGGCAAGAGAAGTGGAGAAAGAAGCAAGATAGGTGCAGAAAGAAGCAAGAGAAGTGCAGAAAAAAACAACAGAGGTGCAGAAAGAGGCAAAAAGGGTACAGAAAGAGGCTAGAGAAATGCAGAAAGAAGCAACAGAAATGTGGAAAGAGGCAAGAGAAGTGCAGAAAGAAGGAACAGAAATGCAGAAAGAGGCTAAAGAAGTGCAGAAAGAAGCAACAGAAATGCAAAAATAGGTAAGGGATGTGCAGAAAGAGGCTAGAGAAGTGCAGAAAGAAGCAACAGAAATACAGAAAGAGGCAAGAATAGTGCAGAAAAAAGCATGAGAGGTGCAGAAACAGGCAAGAGGGGTGCAGAAAGAGAGAAGAGGAGTGCATAAAGAGGCAGGAGGGGTGCAGAAAGAAGCAAGAGAGGTGCAGAAAAAATGAAGAGGAGTGCAGAAAGAAGCAACAGAGGTACAGAAAGAGGCAACAGAAATGCAGAGAGAAGCAATAGAGGCGCATAAAAAGTTAAGAGAGGTGCAGAATGAAAACTGCAGAAAAAGACAGCAGAGGTGCAGAAAGAGGCAAAAGGGGTGCAGAAAGAAGGAACAGAAATACAGAAAGAGGCTAGAGAAGTGCAGAAGAAGCAACAGACATGCAGCAAGAGGCAAGAGAAGTGCAGAAAGAAGCAACAGAGGTACAGAAAGAGGCAAGAGAACTACAGAAAGAAGTAACAGAGGTGCAGAAAGAGGCAAGAAAAGTACAGAAAGAGGCAAGAGAGGTGCAGAAACAGGCAAGAGAGGTGTAAAAAGAGGGAACAGGGGTTCAGAAAAAGGTAAGACAGGTGCAGAAAGAGGGAAGAGAAGTGCATAAACAAGCAGGAGGGGTGTAGAAAGAGGCAAGATGGGTGCATAAAGAGGCAAGAGAAGTGAAGAAAGAAGCAACAGAGGTGCAGAAAGAAGCAAGAGAACTGCAGAAAGAAGTAGGAGAGGTACAAAAAGAGGGAAAAGGGGTTCAGAAAAAGGCAAGACAAGTGCAGAAAGAAGTAAGTAGGAGTGCATAAAGAGGCAGGAGGGGTACAGAAAGAGGCAGGAGGGGTGCAGAAAGAGGCAAGAGAAGTGCAGAAAGAAGCAACAGAGGTACAGAAAGAGGCAAGAGAAGTGCAGAAAGAAGCGAGAGGGGCAGAAAGAGTCAAGAGAGGTACAGACAAGAAGCAAGAGAAGTACAGGAAAAAAACAACAGAGGTGCAGAAAGAGGCAACAGGGGTGCAGAAAGAGGCTAGAGAAGTGCAGAAAGAAGCAACAGAAATGTGGAAAGAGGCAAGAGAAGTGCAGAAAGAAGGAACAGAAATACAGAGATATGCTAGAGAAGAGCAGAAAGAAGCAACATACCTGCAGGAAGAGGCAAGAAAACTGCAGAAGGAGGCAGGGAAAGTGCAGAACGAGAGAAGAGGGGTGGAGAGAGAGGCTAGAGGGGTGCAGAAATAAGCAAGAGAGGTGCAGAAAGAAGAAACAGAAGTGCAGAAAGAAGCAACAGAGGTGTAGAAAGAGGCAAGAGGGGTGCATAAAGAGGCAATGGAAGTACAGAAAGAAGCAAGAGAAATGTAGATAGAGACAAGACTTGTAGAAAGAAGCAACAGAGGTGCAGAAAGAGGAAAGAGGGGTGCAGAAAGATGCAAGTGGGTTGCAGAAAGAAGCAAGTGACATGCCAAAGTGTAGTGTAGTTCCTATTTCTCTTATAGGCTCTGCGCAATGGAATAATACACACTATAGTTTTTGCATAGGACTTAGGTCAGTATGCTCCTATTGAGTACATTGAACTTAATTACTTGTGTGTGCCAGCTAACTCAGAGGTCACTAGAAACTTCTTGAATGAACAAGAAGGGATTAGTTTCTGACAACCACATAAACATGCCAACTTTGTTTCCCTTAGAATTGGAACGCGTCTCAGAATCGTGGATACAATAGATAACAGTTTCACTCAGTCAATCGTTCATGCTTAGTTTCTCCAGTGGTACACAGACATAGAAAGATGGGTGTTTCAATAAAAGGGTTTATTGAACAGCCTTGTTTCTCGTGTAAGACTGCAATAGCATTGTCTTTTAGCTATGACATATATTCATATATACATACATAAATAACATTGGCTAAAATGTGAATACTCGTCTCATGCTTCTAAATAGTCCTACCCCGCTGTACCTAACCTAAGTGTAGTGCGAGGTAAAAATAGGTGCTGTTTTCTATAGTATGGAATATACTATGTTTAGTATGCCAAGAGTCCCTCTAGGTTCTAGTCGGCTCCATACCTTTAGAATGAGCGAGGTGGGAATCTCTAGCCGGATCTCAAACTCTAACACCCCGCGAAGGGAGTCAGAACACTGGAAGCTGGATTCTCTGCGAGCCGGGATGACAGCGTCTGATCAGTGCGTCAGGCCAGGATCTAGTCTCTTACGAACTTGCCATGTACAGAAAGAAGCAAGAGAAATATAGATAGAGACAAGACGTGTAGAAAGAAGCAACAGAGGTACAGAACAAGGCAAGAAAGTACAGAAAGAGTCAAGAAAGGTAAAGAAACAGGCAAGAGAGGTGCAAAAAGATGGAACAGGGGTTCAAAAAAAGGCAAGACAGGTGCATAAAGAGGGAAGAGGAGTACATAAAGAAGGAACAGAGGTGTAGAAACAGGCAAGCGAACTGCAGAAAGAGAGGTACAAAAGGAGGGAACAGGGGTTCAGAAAAAAACAAGACTGGTGCAGAAAGAGGGAAGAGGAGTGAATAAAGAGGCAAGAAAAGTGCAGAAAGAAGCAACAGAGGTACAGAAAGAGGCAAGAGAACTACAGAAAGAAGTAACAGAGGTGCAGAAAGAGGCAAGAAAAGTACAGAAAGAGGCAAGATAGGTGCAGAAACAGGCAAGAGAGGTGCAACAAGAGGGAATAGGGGTTCAGAAAAAGGCAAGACAGGTGCAGAAAGAGGGAAGAGAGATGCATAAACAAGCAGGAGGGGTGTAGAAAGAGGCAAGATGGGTGCATAAAGAGGCAAGAGAAGTGAAGAAAGAAGCAACAGAGGTGCAGAAAGAGGCACAAGAACTGCAGAAAGAAGTAGGAGAGGTACAAAAAGAAGAAAAAGGGGTTCAGAAAAAGGCAAGACAAGTGCAGAAAGAGGTAAGAGGAGTGCATAAAGAGGCAGGATGGGTGCAGAAAGAGGCAAGAGAAGTGCAGAAAGAAGCAAGAGAGGTGCAGAAAGAGTCAAGAGAGGTATAGACAAGAAGCAAGAGAAGTGCAGGAAAAAAAACAACAGAGGTGCAGAAAGAGGCAACAGGGGTGCAGAAAGAGGCTAGAGAAGTGCAGAAAGAAGCAACAGAAATGTGGAAAGAGGCAAGAGAAGTGCAGAAAGAAGGAACAGAAATACAGAGATATGCTAAAGAAGAGCAGAAAGAAGCAACAGTCCTGCAGGAAGAGGCTAGAGAAGTGCAGAAAGAAGCATCAGAGGTACAGAAACAGGCAAAAGAGGTGCAGGAAGAGGTAGCAGAGGTGTAGAAAAGGTGTAGTAACAGGCAAGAAAAGTACAGGAAGAGGCAAGGGAAGTGCTAAAAGAAGCAACAGAGGTGCAGAAGGAGGCAAGAAAACTGCAGAAAGAGGCAGGGAAAGTGCAGAACGAGAGAAGAGGGGTGGAGAGAGAGGCTAGAGGGGTGCAGAAATATCCAAGAGAGGTGCAGAAAGAAGCAACAGAGGTGTACAAAGAGGCAAGAGGGGTGCATAAAGAGGCAATGGAAGTACAGAAAGAAGCAAGAGAAATGTAGATAGAGACAAGACGTGTAGAAAGAAGCAACAGAGGTGCAGAAAGAGGAAAGAGGGGTGCAGAAAGATGCAAGAGGGGTGCAGAAAGAAGCAAGTGACATGCCAAAGTGTAGTGTAGTTCCTATTTCTCTTATAGGCTCTGCACATTGGAATAATACACACTATAGTTTTTGCATAGGACTTAGGTCAGTATGCTCCTATTGAGTACATTAAACTTAATTATTTGTGTGTGCCAGCTAACTCAGAGGTCACTAGAAACTTCTCGAATGAACAAGAAGGGATTAGTTTCTGACAACCGCATAAACATGCCAACATTGTTTCTCTTAGAATTGGAACGCGTCTCAGAATTGTGGAAACAATAGATAACAGTTTCACTCAGTCAATCGTGCATGCTTAGTTTCTCCAGAGTTACACAGACATAGAAAGATGGGCGTTTCAATAAAAGGGTTTATTGAACAGTCTTGTTTCTCGTGTAAGACTGCAATAGCATTGTCTTGTAGCTATGACATATATTCATATATACACACATAAATAACATAGGCTAAAATGTGAATACTCGTCTGATGCTTCTAAATAGTCCTACCCCACTGTACCTAACCTAAGTGTAGTGCGAGGTAAAATTAGGTGCTGTTTTCTATAGTATGGAATATACTAAGTTTAGTATGCCAAGAGTCCCTCTAGGTTCTAGTCGGCTCCATACCTTTAGAATGAGCGAGGTGGGAATCTCTAGCCGGGTCTCAAACTCTAACACCCCGCGAAGGGAGTAAGAACACTGGAAGCTGGATTCTCAGCGAGCAGGGATGACAGCGTCTGGTCCGTGCGTCAGGCCGGGATCTAGTCTCTTCCAAACTTGCCATGTACAGAAAGAAGCAAGAGAAATATAGATAGAGACAAGACGTGTAGAAAGAAGCAACAGGGGTACAGAACGAGGCAAGAAAAGTACAGAAAGATTCAAGAAAGGTAAAGAAACAGGCAAGAGAGGTGCAAAAAGATAGAACAGGGGTTCAGAAAAAGGCAAGTCAGGTGCAGAAAGAGGGAAGAGGAGTGCATAAAGAGGCAAGAGAAGTGGAGAAAGAAGCAAGATAGGTGCAGAAAGAAGCAAGAGAAGTGCAGAAAAAAACAACAGAGGTGCAGAAAGAGGCAAAAAGGGTACAGAAAGAGGCTAGAGAAATGCAGAAAGAAGCAACAGAAATGTGGAAAGAGGCAAGAGAAGTGCAGAAAGAAGGAACAGAAATGCAGAAAGAGGCTAAAGAAGTGCAGAAAGAAGCAACAGAAATGCAAAAATAGGTAAGGGATGTGCAGAAAGAGGCTAGAGAAGTGCAGAAAGAAGCAACAGAAATACAGAAAGAGGCAAGAATAGTGCAGAAAAAAGCATGAGAGGTGCAGAAACAGGCAAGAGGGGTGCAGAAAGAGAGAAGAGGAGTGCATAAAGAGGCAGGAGGGGTGCAGAAAGAAGCAAGAGAGGTGCAGAAAAAATGAAGAGGAGTGCAGAAAGAAGCAACAGAGGTACAGAAAGAGGCAACAGAAATGCAGAGAGAAGCAATAGAGGCGCATAAAAAGTTAAGAGAGGTGCAGAAAGAAAACTGCAGAAAAAGACAGCAGAGGTGCAGAAAGAGGCAAAAGGGGTGCAGAAAGAAGGAACAGAAATACAGAAAGAGGCTAGAGAAGTGCAGAAGAAGCAACAGACATGCAGCAAGAGGCAAGAGAAGTGCAGAAAGAGGTATGAGAGGTGCAGAAACAGGTAAGAGCGGTACAGAAAGAGGGAACAGGGGTGCAGAAAGAGGCAAGAGATGTGCAGAAAGAAGGAAGAGGGGTACAGAATGAGGTAAGAGGGGTGCAGAAAGAAGCAAGAGAGGTGCAGAAAGAGGCAACAGTGGTGCAGAAAGAGGCAAGAGGTGCAGAAACAGGCAGGAGAAGTGCAGAACGAGGCAAGAGAAGTGCTGAAAGAAGCAACAGAGGTGCAGAGAGAAGCAAGAGAAGCGATGAAAGAGCATTGCAGTAAGAAACAAGAGAGATGCAGAAAGAAGCAAGAGAGGCGCAGAAAGAAGTTACAGTCATTAGTGCACCATTAGTACCAATTTAACACTCACATTTAGCAATAAGTAACAGTTGACCATTCCAGCTTTGCAAAGGGCCTTCCACCTCCCTGTAACACTTGTTGCTGCATTTTTGGTAACGTTTGAGCTGTTTGAGCTAGAAACAAGTTTTTTTTGTTGAAATCTCCAGATTATGCAGATGATGGATTATGTGGCAAATGAGGAAAGCCTATAATTAGGCTAAAATTGGTGAAGCAGTCGCATGATTCCAGTGGCCCTGCTCATACCTCCGACTATGTCCAGAAGTGCTCCTCAGTATTTGCTTCGTTTTTTGGTCTCAATGAGTTTATAGTTTAGCTTCTATGGAAATGAGGAACATTGAACCTGAAGTTAGCACTCCACAACACAGACTACCATACCACATAATTACTCTCCATAACACATAATCACATTCTACATAATTCCTATACACTAAATACAACATACTTTCTATCCACATAATTTCACTGCACAACATACCACATAATTCCACTACACACAACGTACATCCACTCCACTCCAAAACACATTAGTAAAAAACGTTTACTTTTACAATGCCGATAACTCTAACTTTCGCAAATGCGAGACCAATTACATTGCAAATGCTTCTATAACTAGCAGTCACATTTGCAAAGTGGTAGAGAAAGGGGG
This sequence comes from Triturus cristatus, assembly GCF_964204655.1. NCBI lineage: Eukaryota > Metazoa > Chordata > Amphibia > Caudata > Salamandridae > Triturus > Triturus cristatus. The sequence goes on along the minus strand of NC_140591.1, from coordinate 672,589,344 downwards.
CTGGGCCTCTGACCAGTGCTCAGGAATTCCACTGCGTAAAACTTACCAGGAGTGCTTCTTGGCCCCCAAAGTCCCTCTGGAGTGAAATGGACTTCATCTCTCAACCAGTAGTGTGCCAGGAGGTGCATTTGCAGAGTGGTGAAGAAAGGGGTCAATGGCCTCCGAAGACCTCTTAGCAATCCCACTGTGTGGGACTTACTGGGGGTAACAGGAGGTGTAGTGGGCCCCCAAGAACATCCTTGAGGGCCAACTACCCCTCCTATTACCTCCAGTAAGTCACACACAGCAGGATTGCTAAGTTCTCATAGCAGGACACGCCCCTCTGCCCACCACTCTTCAAACACGCTCCCTGGCACGCTCTTGGATGGGTATTGAAGTCCCCTTCGACTGCTGGGAGTCCTTAGGTGCCAACTAACCTACCTGTTACCTCCAGTAAGCCCCACAAAGTGGGACTACTGAGAGATGGACACAGGCCATACCCTCTTTCTCTACCACTCTGCAAACACATCTCCTGAAATGCTTTGGGTTGGGGAATGAAGTTGACTTGCCTCAAGAGGGACCTTGGTGCTAAGTAGCCCTCCTGTTACCTCCAGTAAGCCCCTTACAGCTTGATTGCTGAGAGTTGTTAGAGGCCACGCCCCCTTCTTTTTACACCACTCTGCAAACACACCTCCTGGTGCCATGCTGTTTGGGGGATGAAATCCACTTTAGTCCTGAAGTTCTCAGGACACAAGGGGACCTCATCACCCCACCAGCAGAGTGCCAAGAGGCACGTTTGCAGAGTGTTGTAAAAAGGGGCGTAGCCTCGGACCACCTCTTAGCAATCCCACTATGTGGGGCTTACTGTTTGTTACTATACAACAGTTTCCATCCATGCCACCTCCGTGATAACCTCCCCTACAGACAATTTGTCCGACTCCAGAGGAATTGTACGGAGTTGAAAGATTACAAATAACAGGCCTCCGATTTGAAAAATAAATGTGAGAATCGCAATTACCCTACTAAGGTCATCGACAAAGCCATGAAAAGTGCCCAAAATAACAACAGGGAAGCACTCCTGGAAGATAGGGTACAAAAAGAGCAAGCTGAGAGGCCTATATGTGTCACTACATTCAACACCCACTCAAACCAGATATCCAAAATTGTGAACAAACACTGCAGGATTCTGAACTATGGAAATCTGAATCTACAAAGACTAATGTTTGCACATAACGGGGAAGAAATCTGAAAGACATGCTTGTCCACACAAGACCACGTACAGGACTACCGGCTACCACGAGGAACCCATTCCTCCCTCCAGTACAGGGGCACTACCTGTGAGGAAATTGCAGCATGTGCCACCTCACAAAGAGAAGTAGACACATCCGATTCAGGAACGGAAGTGAGTGGGAACAGAGAAAATTCACAAATTGCAATAGTAGGACTGTTGTATACATGATCAAATGCCCGTGTGGGTTAGAGTACATTAGTATGACATCAAGACCAATCAAAATCCGGATTGGAGAACATAAGAGTAATGTCTGGTGTAAAAGGAGTACCACCAAGATGGTTACACACTCTCTCACGACAGCACACACTGTGAAGGATCTACTAAGGACAGTCATTGAACAAGTACAAGGCGAAAGTGGCCTATTGGAGAAGGAGCAACGATGGGTGTTCCTTTTGGGCACCCACATAGAGGGTCTAAACGATGATATACCCTGGAGTCAATTCCCCTGAACCAAGCAGATATGAAACACATCCTTCGAGGGAGCCTATTCTCAGCCATTTATAACATTTTGCAACTTCCTGGATACAGTTTCTCTAAGACAACCATATGTAAATAACCCCGCTAATCAGAACATTGCATCTATAAACTGCTGAAGGAGATCACTCCTATGGGCCATAATGTAATCTAACCAAATATCATTCCTTATTTTTATTTATATTTTACATTTTGTCTTTTATTTCACTTAACCATTTTATATTCAATATCACTGCAGGCAACATCCTTTGGTAATACGACTGTAATTTCAAGGTTCGGCAACCTGATTAATTACAATGTGCCCCTTACCAAGCAATTGGAGAACGTAATCTACCTCGCCCGCATCTGAATTGCAGACTTTTGGAAGTACCTACTGCTAAGGGTATGTCACGCGTCCTAAACACAAGGTTTCAGCAGCACATATGATCAGAGAGCACCATTACCTTTCTGACAACAGAGGAAGTTACTAAATAAGGGGTGCACCACCAAATAAGCGCAATGTTCAAGATAAGCATCGGACAGTCTAGCCGATAGTAGTGAATGGCATTATGAACAGGGACAGCTTTTATTGTCTTTATTGCCCCACTTTTTTTCTGTTTGTTTTTTATTCTTTTCACAGTTGTAGATGTTAAACACAGGATTCGATACCAGAGCTGAAGCAACCGGAAGCACTCACAGGCATTTATACTTCCAAGGCACTAGGAGCAGTTCAGTCACTGCGGACTGACTACCCCTTTTGGCGGCAATAGGACCAGTTAAGTGCACTATTTAAGGAAGCCTCCCCGGTCTCCGTGTATCGACGGAGCTACGGGGATGTGACATTCGTGCAAGGCAGTGTCCTGGTTCATGTAAGTATGGCACAGCCGATACAGAGGTACAAGAGGCCATGGATTTTGAGGCGATCAGGACCTAATCTCACCTTTTCCATCCACAGAGTGCGACTACAGGCACCCTTTCCCCCGTTCTATGCCTCATGGGGCATTGTCCTTTTAGAAAACAAGTATGTATCTAAAACCCTCTCATATTATCTGAATCTGATATGTTTTATCCGTCTTGCAGCTCTTCATCCTTGCAGAGTCACCCCTGGAACTCACCATATAGAGAGTGTGTTTCTTGTTATATGTTTGTGTGTTATATATTGTCCTTTTATTTATAGGGCACGGCACTAGTGTAATACCTCACGGTTGTGGCCAAGAAGAATGATATGCACTATAGATGTCACTTTTTTACAGGTCACCACCATTGAACTTGGCATGCAACGCATACCTTACGTTTTTAATGTTGTGTTTCTCTTACAGATTGCCTTTTAGAAATACCTATTGGGTATTTTATATTGTGCATGACTAATTTGTCATTTCTTTACGTAGTATCAACTACCTGTACATATATTACTTTCGTAACTTAACCCCTTCGCTGCTAGGCCTTTTCCCCCCCTGTGCTAAGCCTTTTTTGGGCTATTTGGGGTAGTGCGCGCTTAGGCCCCTGTACTTTTTGACCACAAAAGGTATCCACGCCAAATTTGAGTCCTTTTCTTCTAACATCATGGGGATTCTAAAGGTACCCAGGGTTTGTGGATTCCCCTGGAGGGGTCCCAGAAATTAGCCAAAATACAGCATTTTTTTTTTTGGGGGGGGGAATGGGGAAAACGGCCTGCAAATGAAAGCGTCTGGGTTTTTCTCTGCAAATGGTATCAAAAAAGGGTTTGTGGGGCTGAAATCACCATTTCCCCAGGTTTTAGGGAATGACAGACTTTTGTCAGAAAACCAACATTTTTTACACAGTTTTGGCATTTTTCTGGGACACAGCCTTTTTTTGCTATTTTTTGTGCTTTCAATCTCCTTCCAGTTAATGGTAGAAATGGGTGTGAAAGCAATAATGGATCCTGAAAAGTTATACATTTTAGAACAGTAGATAAAATTCTGAATTCAGCAAGGGGTCATTTGTGTACATCCATCAAGGTTTCTTTATAGAAACTAACAGTTAAATAAAGGAAAAATTGAAAATTAGTTGAAAAAAAACAGTCTTTTGTGTCAACCTTTTTACCTGTAACTTCTTCTAATTATGACAGCTCTTTGAAAGTAATATACCGTTACATCCGCTAGTATTTCCTGGTTGTGGGGATATATTGGACTTGTAGGTTCACAAAGAACCCGGCGAACCCAGAGTCAAAAACTGAGCAGCAATTTGCATGCAATGATTTTTTATTATTTTCCAGGTATATAGTAATTATTGTGGATAAATGTATACATGGAAAAATCGGTATGAAAGACACCTATGTATTTCTGAAATGGGAACAAATTATAGAGTTTAGAAAAAGTACATATTTGCACATTTTCGAAATTGGAAATACTCATATTAGCATGAAAATTATCGGTCATTTTTCAAAATGACTTCTTTTTTACACAATGTCTTTCATTTGGAAGGCAGAAATGCATAAGAAATCAATAGGTAATAACAGTTGCTTTACAAATCTGAATTACCTTAAGTCTTCCGATAAAAATGGTACCTCACTTGTGTGGGGAGGCATAGTGCCCACAACAGGAAATGGCTCAAAACCCAACGTGAACACACCACATTTTCACAATGAAAATTTACCCTATTTTTGCGAAGTGTCTAGCTATAGTTTTTGAACACTAGCTCTGCCAGCACGTAGGGAAACGTAGCAAACCTATACATTTTTTAAAACTAGACACCCAGGGAAATCCAGGATGGGGTGACTTGACTGCCTCTCACCAGATTCTGTTACCCAGAATCCCTTGCAAACCCAAACAATTGCCAGAAAAAAACTGATTTTCCCCACATTTCTGTGGTCGAAAGTTCTGGAATCTGTGTGGATCCACAAATTTCCACCCACCCCGTGTTCCCCAAAGTCTTCCAAGAAAAATGGTACCTCACTTGTGTGGGTCGGCCTAGTGCCTGCGACATCCAGGGGAATCCAGGATGTGGTGACCTGACTGCCTCCCACCAGGTTCTGTTACCCAGAATCCCTTGCAAACCTAACAAATTGACAAAAAAAACACATTTTCCCCAAATTTCTGTGGTGGAAAGTTCTGGAATCTATGTGGAGCTACAAATTTCCAACCCCCCCGCGTTCCCCAAAGTCTTACGAGAAAAATGGTACCTCACTCGTGTGAGTCGGCCTAGTGCCCGCAACAGGAAACAGTGCAAAACGCAACGTGTTCACATCTCAATTTCGTAGTGAAAAATGACCCTTTTTTGGCAAAGTGCCTAGCTGTCGTTTTTGAACAATAGGTCTGCCGGGACCTAGGGAAACCTAGCAAATCTATACATTTTTGAAAAGTAGACACCCAGGAGAATCCAGGATGGGGTGACTTAGCGGCCTCCCACCAGGTTATGTTACCCAGAATCCCTTGCAAACCTAACAAAGTGTCCAAAAAACCACATTTTCCCCACATTTCTGTGGTGGAAAGTTTTGGAATCTGCGTGGATCCACAAATTCCCACCCACCCTGCGTTCCCCAAAGTCTTACGAAAAAAATGGTACCTCACTTGTGTGGGTCAATCTAGTGCCCGCAACAGGAAACAATGCAAAACGCAACGTGTTCACATCTCAATATCGCAGTGAAAAATGACCCTTTTTTGGCAAAGTGTCTAGCTGTAGTTTTTTAACCTTAGCTCTGCCGGCACCTATGGAAACCTAGCAAACCTATACATTTTTGAAAACAAGACACCCAGGGAAATCCAGGATGGGGAGACTTGACTGCCTCCCACCAGGTTCTGTTACCCAGAATCCCTTGCAAACCTAACAAATTGACAAAAAAAACACATTTTCCCCAAATTTCTGTGGTGGAAAGTTCTGGAATCTATGTGGAGCCACAAATTTCCAACCACCCCGCGTTCCCCAAAGTCTTACGAGAAAAATGGTACCTCACTCGTGTGAGTCGGCCTAGTGCCCGCGACAGGAAACAGTGCAAAACGCAACGTGTTCACATCTCAATTTCGTAGTGAAAAATGACCCTTTTTTGGCAAAGTGCCTAGCTGTCGTTTTTTAACAATAGGTCTGCCGGGACCTAGGGAAACCTAGCAAATCTATACATGTTTGAAAACTAGACACCCAGGAGAATCCAGGATGGGGTGACTTAGCTGCCTCCCACCAGGTTCTGTTACCCAGAATCCCTTGCAAACCTAACAAAGTGTCCAAAAAACCACATTTTCCCCACATTTCTGTGGTGGAAAGTTCTGGAATCTGCGTGGATCCACAAATTTCCACCCACCCTGCGTCCCCCAAAGTCTTACGAGAAAGATGGTACCTCACTTGTGTGGGTCGATCTAGTGCCCGCAACAGGAAACGGTGCAAAATGCAACGTGTTCACATCTCAATATCGCAGTGAAAAATTACCCTTTTTTGGCAAAGTGTCTAGCTGTAGTTTTTTAACCTTAGCTCTGCCGGCACCTATGGAAACCTAGCAAACCTATACATTTTTGAAAACAAGACACCCAGAAAAATCCAGGATGGGGAGACTTGACTGCCTCCCACCAGGTTTGGTTACCCAGAATCCCTTGCAAACCTAAAGAATTGTCAAAAAAACCACATTTTCCCCACATTTTTGTGGTGGAAAGTTCTGGAATCTGCGTGGATCCACAATTTTCCACCCACCCTGCGTTCCCCAAAGTCTTCCGAGAAAAAAGGCACCTCACTTGTGTGGGTCGGCCTAGTGTCCGCGACAGGAAACGGCGCAAAACGCAACATGGTCACACCTCAATTTCGCACTGAAAAATGACCCTTTTTTGGCAAAGTGCCTAGCTGTAGTTTTTTAACCCTAGCTCTGCCGGCATCTAGGGAAACCTACCAAACCTATACATTTTTGAAAACTAGACACGCAAGGGAATGTTACCCAGATTCCCTCGCAAGACTAAAAAATTGTCCAAAAAATCCCAATTTCCCCACATTTCTGTGGTGGAAAGTTCTGGAATCTGCGTGGATCCACATATTTCCACCCCCCCTGCATTCCCCAAACTCTTACGAGAAAAATGGTACCTCACTTGTGTGGGTCGGCCCAGTGCCCGCGACAGGAAACGGCGCAAAACGCAACGTGGTCACACCTCAATTTCGCGGTCAAAAATGATCCTTTTTTTGGCAAAGTGCCTAGCTGTAGTTTTTGAACCCTAGCTCTGCGGGCACCTTGGGAAACCTAGCAAACCTATACATTTTTAAAAACTAGACACCCAGGGGAATCCAGGATGGGGTAACTTGACTGCCTCTCACCAGGGTCTGTTACCCAGAATCCCTTGCAAACCTAAAACATGTCAAAAAAACAAATTTTCCCCATATTTCTGTGGTGGAAAGTTCTGGAATCTGCGTGGATCCACAAATTTCCACCCACCCCCCGTTCCCCAAAGTCTTCCGAGAAAAATGGTACCTCACTTGTGTGTGTCGGCCTAGTGCCCATGACAGGAAATGGCTCAAAACCCAACGTGAACACACCACATTTTCACAATGAAAATGTACCCTTTTTTTGCGAAGTGTCTAGCTGCAGTTTTTGAACACTAGCTCTGCCGGCACCTAAAGAAACGTAGCAAACCTATACATTTTTGAAAACTAGACACCCAGGGGAATCCAGGATGGGGTGACTTGACTGCCTCCCACCAGGTTCTGTTTCCCAGAATCCCTTGCAAACCTAAAAAGTTATCATAAAAAACACATTTTCCCCACATTTCTGTGGTGGAAAGTTCTGGAATCTGCGTGGATCCACAAATTTCCACCCATCCCGCGTTCTCCAAAGTCTCCCGAGAAAAAAGGTACCTCACTTGTGTGGGTTGGCCTAGTGCCCACAACAGGAAACGGCGCAAAACGCAACGTGGACACACCTCAATTTTACAGAGAAAAATGACCCTTTTTTGGCAAAGTGCTTAGCTGTAGTTTGTGAACCCTAGCTCTGTTACCCAGAATCCCTTGCACACCTAACAAATTGACAAAAAAAAACTCTTTACCCACATTTCTGTGGTGGAAAGTTCTGGAATCTGAGTGGATCCACAAATTTCCACCCACCCCGCGTTCCCCAAAGTCTTACGAGAAAAATGATACCTCACTTGTGGGGGTCGGCCTAGTGCCCGCGACAGGAAACGGCGCATAGCGCAACGTGGTCATACCTCAGTTTTGCAGTGAAAAATGACCCCTTTTCGGCAAAGTGCCTAGCTGTCGTTTTTGAACTCTAGCTCTGCCGGCACCTAGGGAAGCCTAGCAAACCTATACATTTTAGAAAATTAGACACCCAGGGAAATCCAGGATCGGGTGACTTGACTGACTCCCACCAGGTTCTGTTACCCAGAATCCCTTGCAAACCTAAAAAATTGTCCAAAAAAACACATTTTACCCACATTTCTGTAGTGGAAAGTTCCGGAATCTGCGTGGATCCACAAATTTCTACCCACCCCGCGTTCCCCAAAGTCTTACGAGAAAAATGGTACCTCGCTTGTGTGGGTCCACCTAGTGCCCACGACAGGAAACGGCGCAAAACGCAACGTGGTCACACCTCAATTTCGCAGTGAAAAATTACCCTTTTATGGCAAAGTGCCTAGCAGTAGTTTGTGAACACTAGCTCTGCCGGCACCTAGGGAAATCTACCAAACTCACACATTTCTGAAAACTAGACACCTGGGGGCTTCCAGGGAGGTATGGCTTTCGTGGATCCCCCAACATTTCCTTACCCAGAATCCCCTGCAAACCGCAGTTTTAGCTGAAAAAACCCACTTTTTTCAAATATTTTTTTGTGGGAACCTTGTGGCATCACCGGGCTCTCACAAATTTCCCACCACCCAGCATTCCCCCAGGTCTTCCGGTAAAAATGGTGCCTCACTTGTGTGGGAGGCCCAAGTACCTGCGACAGGCAAGGGCCCAAAACATAGTGAGGCGACATCAAAATTGCCTATCTCAAAACCACCTGGATTTGCAAGGGGGGTCACCTGGATTTTTGGCCCGGTGGTTGGCGGCCATCTAGGGAAACCTACCAAACCCACACATTTCTGAAAACTAGACACCCTGGGGCTTCCAGGGAGGTATGGCTTGCGTGGATCCCCCAACGTTTCCTTACCCAGAATCCCCTGCAAACCTCAGTTTTAGCTGAATAAAATCACTTTTTTCACACATTTTTGTGTGGGAAAGTTGTGGCATCACCAGGCTCACACAAATTTCCCACCACCCAGCATTCCCCCAGGTCTCCCGGTAAAAATGGTTTCTCATTTGTATGGGAGGCCCAAGTACCCACGACAGGCAAGTGCCCAAAACGTAGTGAGGCAACATCAAAATTGCCTATCTCAAAACCACATGGTTTTGCAAGTGGGGGTCACCTGGGTTTTGGCCCGGTGCTCGGCGCCCATCTAGGGAAACCTACCAAACCCACACATTTCAGAAAACTAGACACCTGGGGGCTTCCAGGGAGGTATGGCTTGCGTGGATCCCTCAAAGTTTCCTTAACCAGAATCCCCTGCAAACCTCAATGTTGGCTGAAGAAATCAATTTTTTCACACAATTTTGTGTGGGAAAGTTGTGGCATCACCGGCATCACACAAATTTCCCACCTCCCAGCGTTCCCCCAGGTCTCCCGGTGAAAATGGTGCCTCACTTGTATGGGAGGCCCAAGTACCCGTGACAGGCAAGGGCCAAAAACGTAGTGAGGTGACATCAACATTGCCTATCAAAAAAATGTTTGGGCCCTTGCCTGTCGCGGGTACTTGGGCCTCCCACACAAGTGAGGCACCATTTTTACTGGGAGACCTGGTGGAATGTTGGGTGGTGGGAAATTTGTGTGAGCCCGGTGATGCCACAACTTTCCCACACAAAAATGTGTGAAAAAAGTGATTTTTTCAGCTAAAAAATAGGTTTGCAGTGGATTTTGGGTAAGGAAATGTTGGGGGATCCACGCAAGCCATACCTCCCTGGAAGTTCCCACGTGTCTAGCTTTCAGAAATGTGTGGGTTTGGTAGGTTTCCCTAGATGACCGCCGAGCACGGGGCCAAAAACCCAGGTGACCCCCCTTGCAAAACCAGGTGGTTTTGAGATAGGCAAATTTGTTGTCACCTCACTACGTTTTGGGCACTTGCCTGTCGCGGGTACTTGGGCCTCCCACACAAGTGAGACACTATTTGCACCGGGAGACCTGGGGGAACGCTGGGTGGTGGGAAATTTTTGTGAGCCCGGTGATGCCACAACTTTCCCACACAAAAATGTTTGAAAAAAGTGATTTTTTTCAGCTAAAAATGAGGTTTGCAGGGGATTCTGGGTAAGGAAACGTTGGGGGATCCACGCAAGCCATACCTCCATGGAAGTCCCCGGTGTCTACTTTTCAAAAATGTGTGGGATTGGTAGGTTTCCCTAGATGGCCACTGAGCACGGGGCCAAAAACATAGGTGACCCCCCTTGCAAAACCAGATCGTTTTGACATAATTAGTTGTTTGTTTCTACAGTGTGAGAATTTCGGCACAATATTGCAAGGAAAAGGTGACATACATTTTGAGGTTTGCAGGACATTGTGGATAAAATAACGTTTTGGAATTCACAAGAGAGACATCACCAATAACTCCCATGGGTTTACGACAATATCTACAGTTGGTAGGTTATTCTTAGATGGAATGTACACCTTGGCAGAGAATCTAAAAAGACTAAGATTCCTGCACAGCCATCTATTCCTCAAACACACACACATACTGGTTGGATTTGGCACGAGGGCGAGTGATGGTTCAGTATATAAGATTTTATTAACAAGAGATTTAACAAAAAATATTAAATGGACAAAAAAACGAACCAGTGACTCGCAGCTCGTGAGCTGTAAAGCCACGGCAAGGCACCAACCGCTTTACAGGCCATTCACACACCTTTCATACGTGATACACACAAGACCATTCACACCACCAGGCACAAAAACAACACATTACAACATTCACAAAAAGGGTCAAGGTAGACCCTGCTTCAGAAAGACAAATATTACTGCACAGCCATCTAATCCTCAAGCACACACACATACTGATTGGATTTGGCACGAGGGTGAGTGATGGTTTAGTATATACAATTGTATTAGCAAGTGATGTCACAAAAATGAAATGCAGTGTTAATAATTGAAAGGGCGAGAAACCGAACCATTGACTCAGCTCGTGAGCTGTAAAGCCACGACAAGGCACCAACATCTTTACAGGTCATTCATATCCCTTTCATACGTGTGACACATACAAAACCATTCACACCACCAGCTGCGGGCCCATCACATTACAACACTCACACCAGCAGACAGCTCCATTCAAGGGCCCATCACTTTCACACACCCACATTCCTGACACAGCAATCACACAAGCTGATGGATTGCGCAAGTGGCACTCAGCTAGCAGTGTGTGTAGTGACCAGCAGCAAGTCACTACTCACACACCGCCAGCCGAGCGCCAGTCCACGCACACCACTAGCCAAACACCAGTCCACGCTCACTGCCAGCCAAGCACCAATCCACACACACAGCCAGCCAAGCACCAATCCACGCACACTGCCAGCAGAGCGCCAGTCCACGCACACCACCAGCCAAGCGCCAGTCCACACACACCACCAGTCAAGCACCAGTCCAGGCACACCACCAGTCAAGCACCAGTCCAGGCACACCGCCAGCCAAGCACCAGTCCACGCACAACGCCAGCCAAGCACCAGTCCACGCTCACCGTCAGCCAAGCTCCAGTCCGCGCACACCACTATCACATTTAGGATTTTTTTTAGACAAAAATAAAAACACAAACAAATTGCAAATAGATACAAATCTACTAACACAAAATCTGAAACTAAATACATTGCACTAATGCCAACCTTGAAACAGAATCAAATTTGTTAAAGTATACAGACCAGGCAGTTCACTTTACCACTCATGGATGCTCCCAAAAATTATTTTGCGTGTGGTACGCTCTAAAACAAGCAGGGACACACAGCCCAGGGTTAGAAGGACACTCCGGGCAGTACATACGAGTCTCCTTCCGCGTAGCTCTTCGCCAACAGACTCTACATCTCCTAGTTGGAAAGTCTTTTGAGGATGTGGGAGGAATGAAATCAGGAAAGTGGCGATCTTTCAATCGAGCCACATCCTCCACCATTCCAACTCTAGGAACACTTGCCTGTTACACAACAACAAGGCTGCCTATCACAGATTGCTGAAACTGAACAAAAGTCAACTTTGATGCAGGAGAACACTCCTTGAACACAGCAAAAGCATTGAACGTTGCTAAATTAAAGAGATGGATGGCCAACTTCTTATACCAAACGTAAGCCTTAAGAATAGCAGAGTAAGGTTCCAACCTCTGATCTACTCTATCAACACCACCCATGTGCTTATTGTAGTCTAAAATGCACACAGGTTTGCGCACTTCAGAAATCTGACCCCAAACAGCCACAGGTGAAGTACTCTCATCATGGATGGTAGTCAGCATGTACACATCCCTCCTGTCCACAAATTTCACAGCTAGTAGTTCATAACTACGCAAGGAACTGCACTGTCCCCTCTGAGGTTTTCTGCAAACAAGCTCTTTTGGATAACCTTTCCGGTTAGAGCGGATTGTGCCACAAGCAAAAGGGTCCACTTTGAACAATTCCTTAAACAATTGCACAGCAGTGTAGAAGTTATCAAGGTACGGATCACTGACGAACTATCGAGAAGAAGAATATCGAATTGCCAAAATATCGAAGGAAAAATAAAGAATGCCAAAATATCGAAGTCCTATCTCCAAACAGGTAAGTACAAAAATATAGAATCCTAAATATTGTTGTAAAAAATATAGTTAGTCACAATATCGATTTTTTTTAATGTCTTAAAATTAATGTAAAATTAATTAAATAAAACATAGAATTAACTGAAACATACTTAAACATACTTAAATTAGTTTCAAATTAATACAATATTATTGTAAGTAAAAAAATAATAATAATACATATATATTAACGTAATATTTATTAAAAAAATGCTATATTTCTTGCGTAGGATAGCGTGCGGGTAAAATTTACTATTACCACTCCAGTAAGTGCAATAGTAGGGAAAACGCTCGATAGAGGTAGGGTAAAAATTACTATTCCCACTCCAGAGAGTGCAACATTAGGGAAAGCGTTGGATAGCGGGAGGGTAAAAATTAGTATTCCCACTCCAGACAGTGTAATATTAGGAAAAGCATTGGATAGCGTAGGGGTAAAAATTAATATTCACACTCCAGGGAGTGCAACAGTAGGGAAAGCGTTGGATAGCGGGAGGGTAAAATTTACTATTCCCACTCCAGTGAGTTCAACAATAGGGAAAGCATTGGATAGCGTAGGGGTAAAAATTACTATTCCCACTTCAGAGAGTGCAACAGTAGGGAAAGCGTTGGATAGCGGGAGGGCAAAATTTACTATTCCCACTCCAGTGACTGCAACAGTAGGGAAAACGTCAGATGGCGTAGGGGTAAAAATTACTATTCCCACTCCAAAGAGTGCAACAGTAGAGAAAGCTTTGGATAGCGTAGGGGTAAAAATTACTATTCCCACTCCAGAGAGTGCAACAGTAGGGAAAGCGTTGGATATCGTAGGGGTAAAAATTACTATTCCCACTCCAAGAGTGCAACAGTAGGGAAAGCGTTGGATAGCGTAGGGGTAAAAATTACTATTCCCTCTCCAGAGAGTGCAACTGTAGGGTAAGCGTTGGATAGCGTAAGAGTAAAAATTACTATTCCCACTCCAGAGAGTGCAATAGTAGGGAAAGCGTTGGATAGCGGGAGGGTAAACACTGTGGTAAATAATTTAATTACCGGGACTTAATTTGATACAGAAACATAATAAAAATAGCTCAGTAAATAAGAGGCAGAATCCGTGGTATTAGAGGTTCTAAATGGGCTTTATTCCAATGGTCGATTATAATCGGTTGCTCCAGGTTCCATCACCACGAAGGTTCAGGAAGTGAAGTACATACGTTATTGACAATCAATTACTTTTATACAATAGGCATTACAGTGAGGCCAATACAAGAGGCGTAACAATTGATAGTGGTGATAATATATTCATACGTAGCAAAAATAGGCGTAACTGGGAGTGATGAAAGAACGTCATCAGATGTGATGTCATAAGAGGGTGGTTACGTGAAAGAATTTCGCAATGTCAGCAGAAATACTTGGCAGATATGCGCGCGCAGCAGTATGACGTGTGATTGACGTGCAACTAGGGGGTGAAGGGGACTTGACATTTAGCTCTACATGTGGCGACAGAAGTCTGGAGGGTCAAGTCAACCTAATCCCAAATCATATCTAACATCCTATGTTTAAAGAACTATGTTATCCAAAAGAGAGGTCTCTTAGAGTAGAATCTTATTCTATACTGACTATACTGACTGTTAGTGCGTGTACAAGCGTCTAAGTGTCTACACTAGATGCGAGGGCAGGATCTTCCATAGTAACAGGGCTATGAATTACTTGTATGAAGACAGAGAAGTCGGGCCTTTGCTTGGTAGCTGGAAGAATGTTTACTTAAGCTACTAGACAGGAATGCATTGGGCAGGGAGCGGAGCAGATAATTTTCGAAGGTGAAATACACTTCTTGGCAAGCAGCAAGCTGATGTCAGGCTTCGTGAGCCGCGCAGAGAATGAGACAAAGTTCATGGTCACAGATGCAGGCTCGGACTGGAGCTTTCAGAGGCAGAAGGCAGGAAAAGGCTTGATGACAGAATCAGGGCCTACTTGCCTGGACTGTAAAATGGCATAAGTGAACCATATAAAGGCGGTGGCCTTTCGTACTTAGGAATGGAATATCCGGCCCATTCATGGCGGATCAACAGAGGACATGTTAACGGTGGACGCACATGTATTTGCGTCTTCATAACTGGAACTGGAGGGAACATACATGTACTTGTAACATGCACATAGAACCGTTGGGGTCCAAGATAGGGGACATAACTGACCAGAAAAATCCATATTTCCACATTCCCTCCTTGTCCCCTACTTGCCCGTCAAGAGATATCAATCTTCATTAATCCATTGATCTGTTCATATAGCATCATTTGTTCTTCTTTCTTCTTCCGGGATCTTGAATGAAAATCTTGATGTGGAATGCACGATGTGGCACACAGACCACAAATCGCTGGTCCACATTGCAGGCATAAGCAGCAACTGAATAATATGAGAAGGCCAATACCTAGGAAGGATAGAACTCTCCATCCCCAGGCTGATAACACGCTCCAAAACCAACCGGACCAAGTCCAGGTGCCTGGATTCTGGTGTATCTGGCTTACAATCTTATGAAGGCGGGTTATGGCTTTATATACAGATGGCGAATTTTCTGGTATGAATATGCAACAGCTTGATCCGATGACCCTACAAGCTCCGCCCCTATCGGCCAGGATGACGTCAAGGACAAGACGATTTTGAAGCACAACAATCCGCATAGCAGACTGCTCTTCTGTTAAATTGCCTAAGGCGGAAATAGTTTCGTTCACTACTGCTTCAAGGGTTCTAGTCAATCTACGTATCAGCTTACTATTAGTAACGGTACCTATATAGGGAAAGAGACCTTTATTGAAATCTGTGTATTTTTCCCATGCCGTTTCAGTGTAATCGACTATTGGGAGATCTCTCCTTTCTCTATTGTGTACTAAATGAGTATTTCTGTGATAATCAGGAGGAGCTAGGAAAACAGGTGGCAAAAGGAATCCAATGTAGCAGGTACCATCCCAATCTAGAGGCAAACGTACATATGCCGTCTGACCACATATAAAATAGGAATGGCGGGAAGCTCTAAATGTAGACTTGCCTTGATCACTAAATTCTACTACAGTGGTGCATCTACTATGGCCCATATGTATGGAACCATTCTTTCTTATACATAATTCACCTTTTACTGGAAATATTGACATAGCGGGCAAAATTGGAGTAGCTTCGGATTCGACATTTAGGATCATAAGATTAAGCGTAAAATTACCTAATCCATATACTTCATTTTCTAGATCAGTTCCTGTTCTTTTGGGAAGTCCCTCCTTGTTAGGATAGCAGACCTTAAGTAAAACTAAATTCAAATTTCCCCATACCCAGTTATCTTGATAAACTGCAGAATTCGAATCCAGAGAATTAATTAAGCTAAACCATGCTCCACAGGAGCCGTTGTGTGTGAACGGGTATGGAAAAAGAGGTAGAATTCCTTTATAGTTCTGATAGGGAGGGAGTCGGCCACATATCCAACAATTTGTAGCATTGCTAACCTGATGGGAATGATGTAACATACTAATAAAAGTGTTATTGCGCAGCGCAAATCTGTATGACAATTCAAGCGGAGGTAATTCACTAAAAGAATGTTCAGCAGTAACATTATAAACATGTCTAGAAATAGGGTAATATATGTGCAACAATATACTTGCAGTAATTATTAAAAGACTTGAGAAAAACAAAATTAATAACGTCACTATGCAATGACTACGCAGTGATTTACAGTACGCCTGTCGTTTCAACATTTTTCGGGTGCTTTCTCTATTCAGGTCCAAGGGATACATGTCAGAGACAATTCAACCGCTTCACCTTGGAGAGGACTTAAACAATCAAATTGCTCGACTGATTGGGCCTGAGCTTTAATTTATAATGTTCGGAGTCACTTTTTTCCACAAAAGGAAGTTTTGAGTCAATGGGTGAAGACACACAAGGTGTGGTATTCACATCTGATTTCAGTCCATGAAATTTCTTGATATGACTTGAATGAATCCATCCTTTTCTGCCTTCGATCTTCACGGCTGTTCTTGTTGTGAGCAACACCAGCTGAGGTGACCTCCACCTAGGTTCCAGCTGAGTCTTTCGATCAAAGTTCCTCACGAGGACCAGGTCTCCCGGAACCACGTCATGGGGTTTCACCTCAGTGTTGTCAGGAAAAGCTGCAGCTACCTGTGAACGACAAGATTGTAGTGCAGACATCAAGGAAGCCAAGTAATCTGTCAGCATGTTACAGTCAATATCAGTTATTTTGCGTGGTATAGGCGTCCCCCACATATTTGGTGGTCTGCCGAAGATCACTTCATACGGGGATAGCCCTGTTCGAGAGTGTGCTACCATTCTTGTGTAAAAGAGTGCAACTGGTAATGCTACTACCCAGTCGACACCTTTCTCTCTGCATATTTTGGATAATCTTATTTTCAGAGTCTGATTATGTCTTTCTACGAGACCTGCTGCTTCGGGGTGTCGGACACAGTGGAATTTCCACTGATAGCCTAACAAAAGTGAAACGTGTTTCATTAATTCGGATGAGAACGGCTGGCCGTTATCTGAGTGAACAACACGTGGTAAACCGTATCGTGGGAAGAATTCTCGAACCAACTGTTTGGCAGTAGTCGGGGCAGTGTAATCTGAAACCGGGTATGCCTCCGTCCAACGGGAAAGAGCACACACAACTACGAGAACATATTTGAATCCTCTACATCGTTCCATCTGGATATAATCCATCTGGAGGACTTCAAAAGGGTGATCAGGAGGCTGAAATCCACCCTGTTCTACGGGAACGCTTTTTCCTGGGTTGAACTGGCAACAGATCAGACAGGTACGAACCTTTTGTTTGGCTGCAGCTCGTAAATGCTTGTTGAACCAAATATGTTGAATGCTGTCTAGCATAGCTTTCTCTCCTAGATGCGCTGGACTATGGATAGTGTTAATAATGACTTGGACCATTGAATCAGGAAGGAACCACACAGACTTTTCCTTCATCAACCATCCTTGATCCGTTTGGATCCCTCCTAATTCAGTCCATTTCTTTATTTCTTCTGGTGTAGCATGTGTCTGTATATCAATTACGTCAAGAGTAGGATCTTTAACCGTCATACAATGTGTTGGCGTCGGGACTATTGTCTTTGTCATGTCGGATGTTTGAGTTTGAGCAGTCTGTTTAGCTGTTCTATCAGCTAAATCATTGCCTTGAGAAATGATATCAGTAACTTTCGTATGTGCTTTGCATTTCATAATCGATATTGCAATGGGTAAATGTATTGCATCTAATAAGGCATGAATGAGGGGTCCGTGCTGAATGTGGGCACCGTGAGAAGTTAAATAACCTCTCTCTCGCCACAGCACGCCGAAGTCATGTACGACTCCGAATGCATAACGTGAATCAGTGTATATGTTGACTTTTTTATTTGTGGCTTGAATACAGGCTTGTGTCAGAGCGACGAGCTCTGCTGCTTGAGCGGACAAGGTATTTATGCAATTTGTTTCAATGATTTCAGTATCTGTTGTGACTACTAACTCTCCTGTACTTGTTCTCATACATGAACCATCTACATACAACGTCAGGTCTGGGTCTGACAATGGGACATCTGTCAAGTCTTGTCTGGGTTTCGTCGTGATTGTAATAACATCAATACAGTCATGGGCTAGTGGGTCTGTCCCATTTACAGGTAAAAGTGTGGCAGGATTCAGTGTGTTACAACGTCTGATTTCTATATGTGGCTGAAACAGTGTTAGTTCATACCCTGTAAGTCTTGCTATAGTCAAATGTTGTGTTTGCGTTCGATTCACAAGAACCTCCACTGCATGTGGTACTTGTACTGTCAATGGATGTCCTAACACTATGGCATCGCTTTGTCTGATTGCTAAAGCTGTCGCTGCCACTGATTTCAGACACGCAGGCAGAGCCTGAGCTACGGGATCTAATGTACTAGAAAAATAAGCACATGGTTTGTGTGCTCCTGCTTGTTCCTGTGTGAGTACTGACAAGGCAGTACCTTCGCGTTCTGTAATAAAGAGTGTAAACTGTTTACTGTAACATGGTGTTGCTAAAACAGGTGCTTGGCATAGAGCTTTATTTAAGCTTTCAAAAGCTTGTGTATGTTCCTGAGTCCAAGGGAGAACAGTCGATGTGGCTGCCTCCTGTGTTGTCAACTGAATGAGTGGTTTTGCTAGAAATGCATACTGAGGGATCCACTGTCTACAATATGAAGTGAGGCCTATGAAAGCCCGCACCTCCTTTTGTGTCTTGGGTATTGGCATGTTAGCTATTAACTGAATGCGGTCTGGTGTAAGCTGCCTTCCCTCCTTGGACAGCGAGTGACCAAGGTAAATAACTCGCTGGACACAGAATTGCAGCTTAGAAGGGGACACCTTGTGCCCCTTTTCGGCTAGAAATTGTAAAACTGTCAGTGATGCTTTTTCACATTCAGGTTCGCTTCGGGCGGTGATCAGCAGATCATCGACATATTGAAGCAAGGCAGTGTTAACTGGCATGTGGATACTGTCGAGTTTTCGTTTCAGTGCTTGGCTATAGATGCTGGGGCTTTCTGTAAATCCTTGAGGTGCGCGTGAGAATTTGAAGCTACGTCCATTTAAACTAAATCCGAACAAATATTGGCTTTCCGGATCTATTGGGACGCTGAAAAAGGCATTCTTGAGATCAATTACAGTAAAGAATGTTGCTTCGGAATCAATAGCTGTCAGTAATGATGAGATATCGGGGACCACAGGGAATTGTGGCACAATACACTTATTTAATTCGCGCAGATCAATAACCAATCGATATACTGGCGGGGCCTTCGGATCTGTTCGTTTGAGAATCGGAATTATCGGTGAATTACATACATTGGAGTCTGTTTCTACAACCACTCCTTGGGCAATGAGTTCGTCAATGATTTGCAGTAAAGCCACTACAGCATCTGGTGGTAACTTGTATTGTCGCATTCGTGGTAGTACCACTCCTGCCTTTAGTGTGACTCGATATGGTGTAATATTTATACAACCAACATCAGTAGGGCCTTGTGCCCATAGATATGTAGGTAAAGTCTGCAATCGGGGATCCATGTCTCTAGACACATAATGACCTTTAAAATCACGTAAAAACAATCTTACTCCTTCCGGAGAACAACATATTTTAGCTCCTAGAGCCTTCAGTGTTTTTATTCCTAACAGGTTTTCTGGACATGATTTAGTAAGCAATAAATCTGTAGTTCGGGTCAAAGGTCCTATCGTAAGTGGAAGAGGTTGTGACACTTCATTAACAATAGGTTTTCCTGAAAAACCAAGGGAAATATTCTGTGAGCCTGAGAGGGGTGCCCCTGGAACTTCACTACGTTTTATGGTTGTTCGACTTGCCCCTGTATCGAGTAAAAATTTCCTGTCTTGGCCTAATAATTCACTATGTACATAAGGTCCTTCTTGATCTACAGGGATCTCGATAAGGGGTAAGTCAACTTCCCTCTCTAGGCTGGTTCATGCATATCGTTGATAATCAGGATAGTCATACTGTGCGGTCTGGTACAGTTGTCGTGTCGTGGTTTGCGTGGCAGCAACAGGCAGCGCTGGTGCAGCCGGCACAAACTGTATAGTCTGTTGTGGAGCTGGCATGGACTGTGCATGCTGCAAGGCTCCTTGTTCATTCTGATCCTGTCTAAGTGGCCGTGGTCTTTCTTTTGTAATGCCCGTGGCGATATTACGCTTCAGGACTGGACAATCGTGTACATGATGACCTAGTTGTTTACAATAGTTGCATGTCCCTTTTACAGGTCCTGCTAAATCGCCAGAATGTGTCGTACCCTTTTTATGTCCTTCAACTGGAACTGTCTGGGAGACTAGCATTTTCATTTTCGTGTCTTTCATGCGTCTTTGTTCATGATCTTGTTCCTCTCTAATTCTATTGTGATGATACTGTAACATTTGTAACATTTGTGATGGAGTGTTACCTTGCCAGGTACTCTCGAATTTTAATACTCTGTTCTTCACTTGGGGCAAGGAATTTTCAACTAATTTTGTCACAAACAGATGTGGGTATGATTCGCTACTTGCTTTTATACCACTATTTATACCAAAACATTTTTCAAATTGTGCATAGAAATCACTAGTGTCTTCATCTTGCTTTTGTTTACAGGCTGAAATTGCACCCCAGTCTTCCTTTTTCGTGGTTAATAAACGTGGCAGTACCTGTACTAGTAGACCTGGTAGTGCTTTAGTTTTGTCCCCAAGCCCCGAACCTGGACCTCGGGCCTTTTCTTCTGCTTCTAATGCTGTCCAATCTATCTTTTGGTCTCCTACCTCCCACTCTTTTTCCTTGAGTTTTTCATAAATGCCAGCAGGCATCAATACCTTTAATATTGTCATAATGTCGGGATAGGTATACTCTCCCATGAGTAACATGTCTTTAATTTCTCGGTGGAAACCCGCTGGGTCTTTGTCATGACTGGGTACCACTTTCTTCATTTCCAACAATTCTATTTTCGATATGGGCGTATATACATATACACGTTTAAACTCATTGTCCTCGCCCTTTATTGGGTGCACTTCTCGTAAGGGATTCTGTCTGTCCATGTAATACGTGGTTCTTTCCTTGATGGGCAGTGAGACATGTTCTGGGCATATAAAAAGAATGTACTGCTTTCTTGATTCCAGTATTTCTTTAATTAGCTTAGTACCTGAACCTCTCCATCTATTCGTGAGTAATTCGGTCAATATATCAGGTAAGGGACCAGGATCTGAATGTTGGCTTTTATATAGTATAAGAAGTTGTTGAATCATATAAATCCCAGCTAAACGCTGTTCCTCTGGGGTGAGATTCAAAAATGTGTGTGCTACTGTATCATCACTATACTTCCCGGGACTGAAACCCAATGGACAGCTGACCTGGCTAATTCTTGTTCATCCATAGAATCGAGAAAATGATAACCCCTTCGTTCTCGGAGTAATTTATCTGCTGCTTGGAATGAATGCTCGTTAGACCTTATATTTATTATTGGTGTTTGAAAATTCCTGTTATTTTCTAGACATATCGGACGTATCGGATCAGTAAGACATCTAGTACTATTACAAGATCTTCCTCTACCTACATAGGCTATAGTTTCTGACTGTCCTGTGGGCAGTCCTGATGCTTCTTCCTCGCTTTGTTCGAACTGGTCTACCGCTAATCTTTCTTCGTGTAGGCGTTCTATTTCTTTACGGATCTTTCGGCACATGGCTATTATACAGTTTTGCTTATCATGTCTCCCTTCTGATATATTCTGGCTCCATCTGGTAAGAATCTGCATTGCTTCCGGGTCTACCCCCGGTCGGTCTTGATTTCTGATCACACAATTTATGAGGAAACGCAACAGTTCCCCCTGTATTTCCACTTTCTGGTATTCCATAGCTCTGTTAATACATTCAGAATCTCGCCCGGTTTGTACAAAATGGTATATATTATCTAGATGTGCAGTCATTCCTGGTAATTTCCCTAAATACACTGCGGCTCGTCTGATACGTAATGATGCTAGGGTCATTTCGTCCTCTTTTCCGGGCACAGGGTCATATCTACAATCTATAAGAAGTTCCTTAAGCGTACGGGCATTTATGAGTTTGGGGGTACGTGAATGTGCTGACTCTTGAAAAGTAAGTTTATTTATTCTAGGTGGCGTAGAAAAGATATTGGTAGCACCTCCGGTAGCCCCGTCTGGGGTATCGGGTGTGAAAGGATTCGTTGAACGTGATACAGCAACTATAGGCGTGGATACAGCTATAGAAGTAGCTGTAGGAACAGATGCAGAAACAGATGTGCTTGCCGGAACTTGTGTCAGAACTTGTTGCTGTAGGGATACGGGTACTGGATCTTGGCGTTGAACCTCCCTGGCAGGCGGTCTATGTGGGGCGGGATTAGCATACTCGGGAGCTGCGTCATCTAAATATGAGGAAAGAAAAACATCTTCTGCGGTTCTAGGATGCCCCTTAGGATGTACCTTTATTGGAAATAATGGGGTTGGCAAGTCTTTTGGTATCCCTGGAGTAGCCTTAGGTAATCCTTCGGCCAGAAGGGGATACATACCATTCATAAGGGCATTTCTTTGTCTGTCTACTTGTTCTGATTTCACTCGTGCACCTTCTTCAATTAATAGATTTTCTCGGACTTCATTGGAATTCTCTTTACTCTTCTCTTCCTGTCTACGTGCTTTTTCTGTACGTCTATATGATTCTTTACGCCATAATTCAATGGCGTCTTTCTGTGATTGTCTAGCTTTCTTTTTCCATAATTCTTCCTCTACTTTCACGATGCACTCTGCATCCCAGGTCCCCGCTACGGGCCACCTCTGACTTTCTGGTAATTCCTTAGTGTAGTCTACCCATAAATCAAGAAATAATATAGCGTCTAAGCCGTGTTTATGATACATGAAGTACCCTGGAGTGTCCCTAGGAGGAATAGGAACAGCTTCTTCGAGTACCCCTTTTCTAGTTGTGATCTGTCTTAATTTCGAAAAGAGCGGCATATTGAGAGCTGATCTGATACTTGATCTTAAACAAACTTAATACAGTAATCACAATAATGAACAGTCATTCATACCACAATATGCAGAACGTACTAAAAAACATTTAACATTTAACATTTAACTGAGCAACAATAATGATGACGATCTAAAGAAAACTTAATCACTAAACATAATACTCGACTTGAACTGAATTATTCTGAATTTATATACTTGATATACTAGATATACTGCTAAACAGTACAGATACACTGCTGAAACAGTGCAGACCGAGTTTGTGTACCCAAACCCGTCTGGACCGGCACAACTTATGTGCACGCCAGAACGCCTCCCCAGTAATGGTACTCACCGGGTAGCTCGGAAACGGAAGGCCTCAGAAACTGGACTGAACTTGAACCGGACTGGACTCGACTCGAACGCTTCGGACACTGGACTCGACTTGGGACTTCGGAAACTGGTGGGCCTCTGTATACCTCGGATCTTGCTCTCCCAGCTAGGCTCTGGTCGGGATACTTCGCACTTCTCACCGCCTCGTCTGGGTGTTGATCGCAGCCTCAGTCGCCCCCGCTTGACCGGAGGGAGATACAGGAAATCCTGCTGGTACGCGTTATTGTCCGTCCAGCTGTGGCAGGAGACCGGGCCTGCAACGCACCGCCGGCGCGTGAGATGAGAAAGTGTCCCTGTTCGGGCGCCATTCATGTGGTAAATAATTTAATTACCGGGACTTAATTTGATACAGAAACATAATAAAAATAGCTCAGTAAATAAGAGGCAGAATCCGTGGTATTAGAGGTTCTAAATGGGCTTTATTCCAATGGTCGATTATAATCGGTTGCTCCAGGTTCCATCACCACGAAGGTTCAGGAAGTGAAGTACATACGTTATTGACAATCAATTACTTTTATACAATAGGCATTACAGTGAGGCCAATACAAGAGGCGTAACAATTGATAGTGGTGATAATATATTCATACGTAGCAAAAATAGGCGTAACTGGGAGTGATGAAAGAACGTCATCAGATGTGATGTCATAAGAGGGTGGTTACGTGAAAGAATTTCGCAATGTCAGCAGAAATACTTGGCAGATATGCGCGCGCAGCAGTATGACGTGTGATTGACGTGCAACTAGGGGGTGAAGGGGACTTGACATTTAGCTCTACATGTGGCGACAGAAGTCTGGAGGGTCAAGTCAACCTAATCCCAAATCATATCTAACATCCTATGTTTAAAGAACTATGTTATCCAAAAGAGAGGTCTCTTAGAGTAGAATCTTATTCTATACTGACTATACTGACTGTTAGTGCGTGTACAAGCGTCTAAGTGTCTACACTAGATGCGAGGGCAGGATCTTCCATAGTAACAGGGCTATGAATTACTTGTATGAAGACAGAGAAGTCGGGCCTTTGCTTGGTAGCTGGAAGAATGTTTACTTAAGCTACTAGACAGGAATGCATTGGGCAGGGAGCAGGGCAGATAATTTTCGAAGGTGAAATACAGTTCTTGGCAAGCAGCAAGCTGATGTCAGGCTTCGTGAGCCGCGCAGAGAATGAGACAAAGTTCATGGTCACAGATGCAGGCTCGGACTGGAGCTTTCAGAGGCAGAAGGCAGGAAAAGGCTTGATGACAGAATCAGGGCCTACTTGCCTGGACTGTAAAATGGCATAAGTGAACCATATAAAGGCGGTGGCCTTTCGTACTTAGGAATGGAATATCCGGCCCATTCATGGCGGATCAACAGAGGACATGTTAACGGTGGACGCACATGTATTTGCGTCTTCATAACTGGAACTGGAGGGAACATACATGTACTTGTAACATGCACATAGAACCGTTGGGGTCCAAGATAGGGGACATAACTGACCAGAAAAATCCATATTTCCACAGAATTACTATTCCCACTTCAGAGAGTGCAACAGTAGGGAAAGCGTTGGATAGCGGGAGGGCAAAATTTACTATTCCCACTCCAGTGACTGCAACAGTAGGGAAAACGTCAGATGGCGTAGGGGTAAAAATTACTATTCCCACTCCAAAGAGTGCAACAGTAGAGAAAGCTTTGGATAGCGTAGGGGTAAAAATTACTATTCCCACTCCAGAGAGTGCAACAGTAGGGAAAGCGTTGGATATCGTAGGGGTAAAAATTACTATTCCCACTCCAAGAGTGCAACAGTAGGGAAAGCGTTGGATAGCGTAGGGGTAAAAATTACTATTCCCTCTCCAGAGAGTGCAACTGTAGGGTAAGCGTTGGATAGCGTAAGAGTAAAAATTACTATTCCCACTCCAGAGAGTGCAATAGTAGGGAAAGCGTTGGATAGCGGGAGGGTAAACACTACTATTCCCACTCCAAAGAGTGCAACAGTAGAGAAAGCGTTGGATAGCGTAGGGGTAAAAATTACTATTCCCACTCCAAAGAGTGCTACAGTAGGGAAAGTGTCGGATAGCGTAGGGGTAAAAATTACTATTCCCACTCCAGAGAGTGCAACAGTAGGGAAAGCGTTGGATAGCGGGAGGGTAAAATTTACTATTCCCACTCCAGTGAGTGCAACTCTAGGGTAAGCGTTGGATAGCGTAGGGGTAACAATTACTATTCCCACTCCATTGAGTGCAACAGTAGGGAAAACGTCAGATGGCATAGGTGTAAAAATTACTATTCCCACTTCAAAGAGTGCAACACTAGAGAAAGCGTTGGATTGCGTAGGGGTAAAAATTACTATTCCCACTCCAGAGAGTGCAACAGTAGGGAAAGCGTTGGATAGCGTAGGGGTAAAAATTACTATTCCCACTCCAAAGAGTGCAACAGTAGGGAAAGCGTTGGATAGCGTAGGGGTAACAATTACTATTCCCACTCCAGTGAGTGCAACTGTAGGGTGAGCGTTGGATAGCGTAGGGGTAAAAATTACTATTCCCACTCCAGAGAGTGCAACAGTAGGAAAAGCGTTGGATAGCGGGAGGGTAAAAATTACTATTCCCACTCCAAAGAGTGCAATAGGAGGGAAAGCGTTGGATTCCGTAGGGGTAAAAATTACTATTCCCACTCCAGTGAGTGCAATAGTAGGGAAAATAATCATTTAATATTTTATTGAAAATAAATAAATTATTAATACCAAAAAAAATATTAAAATTAATTACCAATCACACAATATTTAAAAATTAATTTATTATAAATACCAATGTTATTTTATTATTAACCTATTAATAATTAAATAACACCCAGTTAATTTTCAATACCAAAAATTAATAACATTAATACCAATTAATAATTAATTCAGAATAAATTAATTAGCAATATACAAAAATTATTTCAATAATTATTTATTTACAATTAAATTAATTCCCACCATATTCCCCTATAAACCCACAAACCGCTACAAATAATCAATTAATACAATTATCAATTAAACAATTAATACTAATTAATTACCAATTAATACAAATTATTTACCAATTAATATTTAATCAGCAACCAATTAATTTTCAATACCAATTAATAATTACCTAATAACAATTAAATTACTTCCCACCCTATTCCCCTATAAACCCACAACCCGCTACAGAAGTAAAACGCAAAATTAAATTAAAAATAATTAATAAATCCTAAAAATTATTATTTAATGTACTATAATAAATTACTTCCCACCCTAATCCCCTATAAACCCACAACCCGCTACGGAATTAAATTACACAAAAATTAAATAACATAAAATTAATTACTTTAAAAATATTCAAACATACATTCAAAAATGGATACTTACTTTTAACACATATACTAACACTTAAAACACTATTAAAAAAATCCTTGTTTTTAACAACTATATTATGACTTTCGATATTACTTACTTCTATATTATTTAAATCGATATTTCATTTCTTACCCGATTTTCGATATTCTTCACCACTATTTTGGCAATTCGATATTCTCTCGATTCTATATTAAAAACTCGATATTCTGTCCTCTCGATATTTTGAATTCGATATTATGTCTGTTTACCCAAGGTACAAATGGTTGCCGCTGTTAAACAGTCCTCTATCAAGATCCACACAATTTTCTCAGAAACTCCACAGGTGGATGGACAACCAGGGGGGTCAATAGTGGATCCCTACCAGTGTACACACAGAAATTAAAAACATATCCCGTCCTACTCTCAGACAACATATACAGCTTAATTCCATAGCATGCCCTCTTGCTAGGGATGTACTGCCTAAAAACCAAACGGCCCTTGAACAAGACCAAAGACTCATCAATAGATATTTCTTTCCCTGGAGTATAGATCTCTGAAAATCGATCTACAAAGTGATCAAGAACAGGCCGAATCTTAAAAAGACGGTCACATCCAGTGTGATCTTGTGGCAACGCTAAAGAATTATCAACAAAATGCAGCATCAGTAGCAAAAGTTAATACAGATCACGAGTCATAACTGCAGGAAATATGGCCGTTGCCATCAAGGGACTGGTAGACCAATATGAAGCCATGGACGGCTTCCTTATCAAACCCATCAAAAAACTTCTTCATCTATTCCAAATTTGTGGGAGTCCACCAGATAGCTCTAGATTGGGGCCTAAGTTTGTCACTGTTGTCCCTCAAAAACTGTTCAGCATACAAATTAGTCTGCTCAACCATCTCACCCAAAAATACATCATCCATAAACAACTTAAAAACGGTATTGCCAAAAAATGTTCACAATCCACTCTACACCCCGAATCACCACTAAAGGCAGGCAACACTGGCTGCACCATGTTTGGATCAACCCAGAGTCCAGCACTTCCAGTAGGAAGCCTAGCAGCCTCAGGCTGCAATCCAGATGCCTCTTGCACCATCGGCACAGCAGTATCCTCCTCTAAAATAGGCACTTCATACGCATTGAGAGTAGCTTCATCTGTACTGAGAGTACCTTCATCATCCGATGATTCCATGTGGAGAGAAAACTCACTGCCTGAATCTTCCCCTCCCTCCTCTCCCTCAGACGCACTGTCAGTCTCATAATCCTGCTAAGATGGAGGTTCAAGACGCATACCAACCACCTGCTAAGCAGTCATTCTATGGCTAGCCATACTGCTTACTAGTAAAAGTAACTTGTCAAACAAGTCAACAACAACAAACACTTTGTAAAATAAGTACTAAAAAAAATGCTCTTTTATCAGAAATACCTATATACTCCAAAACGATACCACTCACTTGCCAGAAGCAGCTAAATTCACCACCACCTACTCTGCACAGACACAGTATGGATCAACCATATCCCACTAAAAAAGAAAGAGAAAAGAAAATTACACATAAGACAATGGAAAACACATCGCAAACAATTCCATGCACAAAACACTAACTAAATAAGCTGCCATTATGACGCCACTTACAAAAAAATTCATTCATACATGACAAAAATACTCATTTGGAGAAAATACAACATAAATGTTTTTCTTACCAAAAAAATTCAACTGCGCAAAATTGCAGAGCACCACTGTCGAAATCGCAAACAGGAATCAAAAGCTTTACACTAGAATAAAAAGGAGAAAAAACTTTACAATCAAATATGCAAATAATGCACCAGTCCACACACAATCCAACAGCCAAGCTAAGGGGTAGGTGGGCCTAAGTGTATAAATAAAATATTCACCCCTGTAAAAGGGGAGCAACCCTTGCCCTTGAGGCCACTCCCAAACACAAAAATAAAAATAAAAAACAGGTGTCTAGTGGCTTCTGCCCCCCTAGAGGGCAGATGGGCCTAAAAACATACTGCTATTTTGCCACCCAGAAATGACCACAATCATCCTCCCATAAAGAGTAGCAACCCTTGTCCAAGGGGCCGCTCCCCAACATAAAAATAAAAAACCCGGGTGGCCTAGTGGCCCTACAAAAAAACAAATCAGCCGATCTGCCCCTCAGGATGGCAGAAACTGCCAAATTAATGCTCACCAAATGGGAGCAACCCTTGCCACGCCCCACAAAAAAATCCCTGGTGGTCTAGTGGGCCCAATTAAAAAAAAACATGGCTATCTGGCCCCCTGCGGGCAGACACAGCCACAAATATTGACCCCAAAGGAGAGTGACGCTTGCCCAAGGGGTCACTCTTCACAAATAACTCCCTGGTGGCCTAGAGGGCCCTACATTAAGCGAGCATTTGCAATGCAATCGGTCACGCCTTTGGGACCTTATATGTAGTTAGCTATGCAGCACATTAGCCTGCGCCCTGAAACATCTGCTGTTCTTTGACATGGAGGGAAAGCAAGCACCAAACTGCGTGACACGCCAAGTATTGGAACACACGGGGAGAAGTATTGCCTTTCAGCGGGAAATAGTATAGTGCAAAGCTCTGTCTTTAATATAAAATCTGGGCCTTCGGTGGTCATATCACTGAAAATACAAGATTTAACAAATATATTATTGTCTATGGGTACTTGTGCAAGACAATTTCTATGGACTGAAAACTAGAGAATGCTGAAGTGATTCTGGTATTTTACTGACCTCTGCCGGTTGTTTTCTATCAAGAAAGTTAAATAGAGTCAGTTGATCAGAAAAAAAAGTCCCTAAGCGGAAGCAGACGAGTCATAGGGCTGATCTCCAAAGCCCACAAACCATATAAACATATAAGTATATACTAAAGCATATACAAGACGTCTCGAATGCTCGACCTCAAAATGGCGAAATCTGCTCCCCCCATGGGGGCAGACTGCCAAAATCATAAGCCCCCAAAGGGGAGTGACCCTTGCCCAAGGGGCCACTCCCCACTAAACACTCCCTGGTGGTCCAGTGGGCATTTTTTTATTTTAATAAAGAAAATCTGCCCCCAAAGGAGGGCAGACAAAGCCTGAATAAGTTGCTCCCAAAAAGGGGAGTGACCCTTGCCTAAGGGGCCGCTCCCCCAAACAAAACAAACAAACTACCTAAAAAAAATGCCGCCCAAGGGGCCACTCCCCACTACATTAATGTAAAATGGCCAATGGGCCTATTTTATTTTTTAAAAAAAGTCTGCACCCCCCAGGGGTAAACATAAAGGGTCAACCCATATAAAGTCCCTGGGACCTGGGTAGGGAACAGTATAGAGAAAAGTGGTCCCAGCATACAGTTCATTCAAAGCAAAACATTAAAGGGACACAATTAGACGAACAACTCGAAAAAGTTCGAATGCCATTTAATCACACCGAACATGTTAAGATGTTTCAAATGGAATCAGCAAATTTAAGCAACAATTTGAAGAAGTAAAGCACGTGCCCAAAGAGAGGGATGGGGGGGTGAGTGAATTAGTGCGGAATTTGGAAGGAAGTGAACACAGTGGTAAAATTACTAAATTACACTCAAATTGGACGGCATACTTGAGTCTCTGCCGTATTTAGAACACAGATTAAATCATAATCACAATATCGAAAATTCTGAGTAATGCCATATAGAAACAATCACAGTGCATCATGTACTGTTGACGATATTGGCCAAAGATGTTGAGTCGACGTTTCGACCCCTTGAGTGTTGTAGGTGTTGGATGCAACCTTACGAAGTGGGGTCTTCATCAGGACTGGGATAAACACAAAGGGAGGGTGGGCACCTGAAGAAACAAAAGTATGAATGAGTTGTACCTCATCAATCCCTTATTCAGGGGAGCTAAAGTATATTGAAGTGTCAACAAAAGTTACCATGTCTGTCGGAGGACAGGCCTCTAAGACGTCCGAAGGTCGTCAGAGAGAGAGGGATTCAAAACTCCTCGGCGGTAACAAACGGTCATAGAAAGTGGTGGACACCTAAAATAAAATTAGGTGAATAAAAATACAGAACCAGGGTAGTTAGTTCAATGAATGGTCGCTCCCATAGTAAGCGAGAAGTAATTTACCATAGACCGCAATTCTTGGGGGTTGTGTCTTAAAATTCATGAAAAAGCATTGCCTGGAAATAAATCCAGGTGATCTGGATGGTCGAACTGCTGGAAACAAATCGCCGCTAGTTCACCAACAGGGAATAAATCTAAACAGAGGAAAAGACAAAACGGTTGGTTTGAGATGGGGAGGACCTGCAAGTGAAAAATCCAAAAGGCGCTGGAGATTGCACTATTCTTGGAAGGTATGCGGTAAGACATATCTGTCTTGTAAGTGAGTCCCGTAGGATCACGAAGACAATAGAATTAGTATTTAAAGCATGGTTGGTATTAGAATTAGTATAATACGCACTGGGTTGGAAGGAAGTGTCGGGAGCCGACACAGCATGTCATATACTACATGCGAACAAATCATATCAAAATAAGCAGGGCAGGGTGTCTCAGACAGTGTACAGAGCCCCAATGTCAGCATGGAGGTTGGAGATAGCTTACCCTACGTCTCTGCGTCTGCTGCATCAGCGAATGGGAAGTGCGCGCCCGGGGCACATCATTAAATAGGGAGACGCGCGGTCAACGCGTGATCTCCGTTACCGTGCTGGCGCTAGATGCCGGTTAACAACCGTAATGAAGAAAAGACTATAGTTGGAAGAGTCACGGAGTAAACAACGTATTTAGAATTTTACAGTCACGGAAGTATAAACGTTGTAACGTATGAGTCTAACAAATCACATAGATGGCATTGATGGCCCAACCAGAAACATTGTAATTTGTATACATATCGTTTACAAAGACGATTTAACAAAAGGAATCATTTCTCATTGGTGCAAATTGGAGAACAACAAACTTTACAAGATGATTACTCTGTGGGGAAGAAAAACAGATATAATATATCTACATTTGATGCAAAATGTCAACACAATCAATGAGTTTAGCAGTTCTTAAGCACGGCAAGCATGTAAACATTAAAGCGTATATTAATGTGTCGTCTGAATGGCGACCATCAGATTCTGGCACAAACGGCCCAACTCAAAGAGCAATATATGTTGTCATTTGTAAGCATGTAGATTGAGAGAGATATAACAGATGGGCAATTCTCATTATATTAGTGAACAAGATAATAACTTCTTAACCTCGGGAGAGGAGAGAAACATCCATTTGGACTCTCTCACATTGAGGATGGCTGATAGATTGCCGCCTCTGGGGCCCAGCTTCACCTTCTCGAGAACCAGCCATTTGAGATCATCCGGTTTATGATTTTTTGAGGTACAGTGTTCAACGAGGGGGGCTCCCGCCACGTTGCACCGGATTCTGCTGTGGTGCTGCAGAATTCTAGCTTTCACCTTTTGTTGTGTCTGTCCGATATAGAGTAAGCCGCAGGGGCAACTGATACCATAAATTACATTGGAGGAGTTACAATTCGTAAAAGAACTGAGAGTTATCGAGTGTCCTCTATAAGCAAAGATCTTCGTTGTGTCAGTAGAATCGCAGGCCTTGCAGTGGCCACACTTAAAATGTCCGATCACTGGTGGTAGGCTCCAAAGTTCTTGGATGGTCTGTGTTGTTGCTGGTTCTAGAAAAGAGTGGACTACATAGTCCTTCACGTTTCTCGCTTTCTTGAAGGAGTGCATCGGCGGGTTCGGTTGGTCGATGTCATCAGCTATTAATTTCCAATGCTTGTTAATCACTTTCTTAATTTCATTACTTCGTGTCGAGAAAGTGGTGACACAAATCATTCTCCGCAATGCTGTATCTTGTTTAGCCTTAGGTGTTAGGAGGGTTTCCCGGGGATTGAACCATGCCCTCTTGCGTGCCTTCTTAACCAGTCTCCTGGGGTATCCCCTTAATAGTAGACGATTGCTCAGATCCTCAGATTCAACAAGGTAATCTTCCTTTTTGGTACAGTTTCTGCGGATCCTCAAAAACTGTCCAAAAGGTAAGTTATCCCTAAGACCACGTGGGTGGTGGCTACTGTATCTAAGTAGGGAGTTACGTTCTGCAGGTTTCCGATACAATGTTGTGTGCAATTTGTTGTCCTCACAATAGATTTTGATGTCCAGGAAGGCAAGTTCTTTGGCATCCGAGTGTATCGTGAACTGGATGTTGTCGTTGCGTAAATTGAGCCATTCATGGAAAACCGCCAATTCAATGGCGTCTCCATTCCAAATCAGGAGAATATCGTCGATGTAACGTCTCCATAAATTGATCTTGCCAGAGAATGTATTGTTGGTAAAGATAAATTGGCGTTCAAAGTGGTCCATGAAGATTATTGCTAGATCTGGAGCAAAGGCTGCTCCCATGGCAACACCTTTAGTTTGAATGTAGAAATCTCCTTGAAAGATAAAAAAATTTTTTTGCATAGCAATCGTCAAAAGTAGAATTATGAACTCTGTTGGAACTCTCATAGGTGCTGGTCTGGTGTTAAGGACTTCGGTCATCACCTCCAGGGCCGGTATCTGGGGAATGCTGGCCCCAGAGGCGGCAATCTATCAGCCATCCTCAATGTGAGAGAGTCCAAATGGATGTCTATGATGGACATGGTGGTTAATGGGCTTAATGAACTTGATGGCAGTAACGCCCAATTAGCAGTCCTCCGCGTTTAATCAGTGTGAGCTATATCTGTTTTCGATATATCTGTTTCTCTCCTCTCCCGAGGTTAAGAAGTTATTATCTCGTTCACTAATATAATGAGAATTGCCCATCTGTTATATCTCTCTCAATCTACATGCTTACAAATGACAACATATATTGCTCTTTGAGTTGGGCCGTTTGTGCCAGAATCTGATGGTCGCCATTCAGACGACACATTAATATACGCTTTAATGTTTACATGCTTGCCGTGCTTAAGAACTGCTAAACTCATTGATTGTGTTGACATTTTGCATCAAATGTAGATATATTATATCTGTTTTTCTTCCCCACAGAGCAATCATCTTGTAAAGTTTGTTGTTCTCTAATTTGCACCAATGAGAAATGATTCCTTTTGTTAAATCGTCTTTGTAAACGATATGTATACAAATTACAATGTTTCTGGTTGGGCCATCAATGCCATCTATGTGATTTGTTAGACTCATACGTTACAACGTTTATACTTCTGTGACTGTAAAATTCTAAATACGTTGTTTACTCCGTGACTCTTCCAACTATAGTCTTTTCTTCATTACGGTTGTTAACCGGCATCTAGCGCCAGCAGGGTAACGGATATCACGCGTTGACCGCGCGTCTCCCTATTTAATGATGTGCCCCGGGCGCGCACTTCCCATTCGCTGATGCAGCAGACGCAGAGACGTAGGGTAAGCTATCTCCAACCTCCATGCTGACATTGGGGCTCTGTACACTGTCTGAGACACCCTGCCCTGCTTATTTTGATATGATTTGTTCGCATGTAGTATATGACATGCTGTGTCGGCTCCCGACACTTCCTTCCAACCCAGTGCGTATTATACTAATTCTAATACCAACCATGCTTTAAATACTAATTCTATTGTCTTCGTGATCCTACGGGACTCACTTACAAGACAGATATGTCTTACCGCATACCTTCCAAGAATAGTGCAATCTCCAGCGCCTTTTGGATTTTTCACTTGCAGGTCCTCCCCATCTCAAACCAACCGTTTTGTCTTTTCCTCTGTTTAGATTTATTCCCTGTTGGTGAACTAGCGGCGATTTGTTTCCAGCAGTTCGACCATCCAGATCACCTGGATTTATTTCCAGGCAATGCTTTTTCATGAATTTTAAGACACAACCCCCAAGAATTGCGGTCTATGGTAAATTACTTCTCGCTTACTATGGGAGCGACCATTCATTGAACTAACTACCCTGGTTCTGTATTTTTATTCACCTAATTTTATTTTAGGTGTCCACCACTCTCTATGACCGTTTGTTACCGCCGAGGAGTTTTGAATCCCTCTCTCTCTGACGACCTTCGGACGTCTTAGAGGCCTGTCCTCCGACAGACATGGTAACTTTTGTTGACACTTCAATATACTTTAGCTCCCCTGAATAAGGGATTGATGAGGTACAACTCATTCATACTTTTGTTTCTTCAGGTGCCCACCCTCCCTTTGTGTTTATCCCAGTCCTGATGAAGACCCCACTTCGTAAGGTTGCATCCAACACCTACAACACTCAAGGGGTCGAAACGTCGACTCAACATCTTTGGCCAATATCGTCAACAGTACATGATGCACTGTGATTGTTTCTATATGGCATTACTCAGAATTTTCGATATTGTGATTATGATTTAATCTGTGTTCTAAATACGGCAGAGACTCAAGTATGCCGTCCAATTTGAGTGTAATTTAGTAATTTTACCACTGTGTTCACTTCCTTCCAAATTCCGCACTAATTCACTCACCCCCCCATCCCTCTCTTTGGGCACGTGCTTTACTTCTTCAAATTGTTGCTTAAATTTGCTGATTCCATTTGAAACATCTTAACATGTTCGGTGTGATTAAATGGCATTCGAACTTTTTCGAGTTGTTCGTCTAATTGTGTCCCTTTAATGTTTTGCTTTGAATGAACTGTATGCTGGGACCACTTTTCTCTATACTGCACCCCCCAGGGGGGCAGACAAAGCAGGAATATATTGCCCATAAACGGGGGAGCGACCCTTGCCTAAGGGGCTGCTCCCCCAAACAAGAAAGTCATGGCCCTTTAAAAAAAAAAAGCCCTGGCGTCTAGTGGGAATTCCTGCTGCACGATCGCACGATCGTGCAGCAGGAATGCACAAAAGAGGCATCGAGGGAAAGGAAAACCGTTTCCTTTCCCTCGATGTCTCTTTTGAGAAAATCCCCCCCTCCCCAGCCCCAAAACGTACCGCTTGGTTCACCGACGCGCTGGAAGCAACTGGCTTCCTGCGCGTCTGTGATCCAAGGGAAACCTCAATTACGTCAGCGCGCCTCACGCTGACGTCATTGATGACGTAGAGGGGGAGGCGGGGGGAGACAGAGGAAGGTCTTCCCCTGCCTTCCCCAGGAAAAAAAAACAGATCGACCGCCCATGGAGGGAGCGCCAACGCTTCCACCGTGGGTGGGTGTCATGACGAGCTGGACTCGTCATGAGCACACAGCTACTGTGTGCCATGATGAGTCCAGCTCGTCATGAGTACCGAACTGGTCAATCGACATTGTCTAAAGAGTTATATGAGAGCAGAAGGGATCTGTAGCCTGTCCTGAAGAAGAAGCATTATGCTTCGAAACATGTTGACACACACAGGAGGGATTGCTCATTAAAGCAGTATACCTCCGACCCACATTTTTAATAATACCGTCTCTAAGGAATATTAACATTTTCCAGTCCATAGGCGCTAGGAATTTTTTACTCCCTTTTCACTCACCCCTGACTCTTCCACTCACTCATTCCTACACCACACATAGTTTGGAGTACCAGTGCTCCCGCGTATCCGTAGGTCGTAGCACTCCCCGTCCCGCAGCGGGGTGGAAAGACCCCTATGATGAAGCATGACTCCATGTGCTTCCAACCATTGTAGGTAATACACATGACCGAAGAGTAAAGTAATTTCTATGGAACTATCTAAGGGTGGATCTTGTTGTTTATGATACCTTTCAAAGAGGAGGACGTATCCACCTCCAGTGTTCACTTTGGACACTACCTCTTCACTCCCCCCCTTGTTTGATATAGCTTACTGGAGGTACCTGGTGGTCTAGTTGGCCCCTAAGGACCATTAGGATTGAAGTGGACTTAATACCCCAACCCAGAACGCATTAGGACGCTTGTTTTCCGTGTGGAGTAGGGAGGGGGGCCTCCGGCAAATTGACGTTTTCTTTTTTCTCTTTATCTTTTAGGAAGGGGGGCTGTGTAGCCCTCTTCCCTTAATCCTAGTGGGCCTTGGGGACCCAATCCCCCGGGGCCAGAGCTAATATTTTTTTATGAATAGGAAGGGGCCCCCCATGTGAGGCTAAGTCCGGCCCCGGGGGACACCATCCCACGGGGCTAGGCCTTTCTTTTTTGTTTTTAAATGGGTAGGGGGCCGTGCGGCCCGCCTCCCAGGTTGATTTCTCCCCAGGACCCCATCCCCCAGGGCTAGGTCATTCCTTTTTCTTTTTTAAAAATGGAGGGGGGCCAATTGGCCCTCCTCTCGAGCCATTTTCGGCCCCAGGGACCCAATCTCCTGGGGCTTCTGCCTTTTTAAAAAAAAAAAAAACAAGAAAAGGGTGGGGGGCTTGGTCTCTTTGCTAGAACTGTGAGGGGAGCCACAATGCCCCTGCATTCCCTGCTGGATCCCTGCCTCCTGCAAGAGCCAACATTGCTTTTGTGCAAAGGGAGTTGGTAACATACAGCTCCCTTTGCCCAAAATTAATTCTGCTTTGCTTCACGGAAGCAAGAGCAGATTTACTACTCTCGCTTCCATAAAGCAAAGCAGTGTTTGCTAAGGCAGGGCATGAGATGCAATGTTCCGGGGGTGGGCACCCCGGGACATTGATGGAGCCGGCCCTGGGGGGTGGCAGGCCCCAGGGCCATTGTGCTCCTGGAGGAGGGCTACACAGCCCACCTCCCTGCATGTTTTTTGAGCCCCAGGAAAATGGTGGTCCCCACAACGGACCCCCACCCTTAATTTAGGTTTACCCTGGGAGGTAATGGTTCCTGGGGCAGTGTGGGGAGAGGCAGGAGACCCCCACACTTCTTTATAGAAATTTAAGCCCTGGGGAGATGGCAGTCTCTGGGGCTTGGGGGGCCCGCGATACCCCTCACCCATAACAAAGGTAATGCTC
Source organism: Triturus cristatus (assembly GCF_964204655.1). Classification (NCBI taxonomy): domain Eukaryota; kingdom Metazoa; phylum Chordata; class Amphibia; order Caudata; family Salamandridae; genus Triturus; species Triturus cristatus. The sequence continues at coordinate 672,551,897 of NC_140591.1, read as the reverse complement.
CGAGGAGGTGGCAGTCCCCGGGGCTGCGTGAGGAGCAGGAACCCCCCCATGCATTTTTGATTGAAAGCCACAGAGAGGTGGCGGTCCACGGGGCTGTGGGGGGCTCTGAGGGCCCCCGCATAATGGTTAAGGATTGCCCCATGACCTGGCCCACCTGGGGGCTTAAAATAAATGAAGCGCTTCATTTTATTTATTTTTTTGGCAGGATTCGCGTACCGTACATGAATCCCTCAAACAAAAGACAAAAAATGCTTTTTTTGGCCCTGGGGGTTCCTGTGGGACCCCTTGAGCAGGCCTAGTGGGCCAGGGTGTTTCTACCCTGCCTCCTTTTCTTATTTGTAATCGTTTTTTTCAGCTTTTTTCCAGTGACTCGGTTCAACTGAGTCACAACATAGCTGCCAACACTTCCTGGTTTGAAGTGTTGGCAGACAATCAGAAGTCAGCTCGTGATTGGGAGGGTTGGCCAATCCACTGCAGTCACCAGATACTAATGTTTTTTTATATATAAAGTTCTCAGGAACTACTGAACGGATTTACACCATTTAAAAGAAAAAGTTTGCTTTCTGAACCAAGACCAAATTTGGTGTAATTCTGTCCAGCAGTTCGGGCTGTAGCCTTGTCTAAAGTGTCCAATGGAAATTAACATGGAGAAAATGTGTTTTGGGCCCCCCTTTGTTCTCGGCCCCCACTCGACAAATCACCCCATAACTTGCAAGACGGGAGCTGACCTAAAGGGGCCATTCGTTTTGCAAATTTTATGAAGATTCGTCACACAGCGCCAAAGATATTGGCAAAAGAAAACACTTTTTTGAATAGAAACAAGGTCCTAACTATAACTACCTACTGCCAGTAGGTATATATATATATATATTCACGGAAAAAACCATAGGTTTCAGGGGCGTTATAGTTAGCTGGACTTTTCACTCGTACAAAACCATTGAAATTCCCCCGTTATAGTTAGTTCAGCTAACTATAACTCGCGCGCCCGCAATGCACTTCTGATGACGTCACATATTACATCACTCATGACATGGTCAGTGACATCACTCATGACATCTCAAATGACATCACTGATGACATCATCTAGTGAATGTGTGTTTTTCTGAAAATTACATATGTTTTATCTATGTATATCTCAAGGTCGATGGAAGAATAAATGGGTATATAAGTGTCTAAATGGATGATTTGTTTTGGAAAAATTGATTGGACTGAGTAAGTGTATCTTAGTGAATACATGGCTTAGTGAGTAATGTTTAAATATGTAAATATCTGTATCAGTCTCTCACTTTGTGTATAAGTGGCTGCATGGGTTGCTGATTAGCTACATGAGTGTCTATATAGGTTATTAGTTGGTTTTTTGAGTATCAGTATGAGTGTCTGAGTTACTGTATGGTTCGGTGGGGGTATTACGTGGTGCATAGGTGCATGAATGAGTGACTCACTGTTTGTATGTGTTGAAGACAGCATGTGTGCAGGACTGTATGGGTGGATGAGTGTGTGCATGGGTGTGTTAGTGAGTGAATGACTGTCTCAATAGTGTCTTTATGAGTAACTACATATGTTTTAAACTAGTATATGTGACTATTGGTGTATATAAGTGAGTATATGTGAGAGTGAGAGATTGAAAGAGTTCCTGTATGAATAAGTATGTGTTTCTATAAGTGATTGTTTAAAAGACTTAGGTGTAGATTCCGATCCTGGAGAAACCGGGTACGAATCGTCGGATGGAGCGTTTTCTCCGTCCGACTCGTACCCGGTAAAAAGACCGTACAAACATGCAAGTACGATTCGTACGGAAACACCATTTCCGTACGAATCGGAAAAAACACCGACCGACGAAAAAATACATACGAATGTGATCCGGGACAGCGCATACATGACATTTGTACGGAGTTGGCAGCTTTTTACGTACCAGCAAGTACGATTCGTACCGATAGCACTCCAGACGGCAATATTTCTACGGCACCCAAAAAGTGCCGGAAAAGCGAAGTACGCCGCGAAGCATGAGGAAAAGGGGGCCCGGTACACGCCGAACACCCCCCCAGCCCCCCGTATGTATGCGCTGTACCCCCAGCCCCCCGTGTGTACGCACCATACCCCCAGCCCCCCGTGTGTACGCGCCATACCCCCAGCCCCCCGTGTGTACGTGCCGGACCCCCACCCCAGCTGTGTATGTCCGGACCGTACCCCCACCCCCGTATGTACGGTGCGGACCCCCACCCCCGTATATGTACGGTGCGGACCCCCACCCCGTATGTCCAGAGCGTACCCCCACCCCCGTATGTACGGTGCGGACCCCCAGCACGTAGTTTCTGTAGAAGTAAGTGTGTTGGTGTGTGTATAACTGTATATGCAAGTAAATGCAAGAGAAAAAAATGCAGAAAGAAGCAACAGAAGTCCTCAAAGACGAAGAAAAGTGCAGGAAGAAGGATAACGTGCAGAAAGAACAAACAGAAGAGCAGAAAGAAGCCTTGTTGCAAAATCATCCTGTACCCTCAATTTTTTCAAACGGATACTGGTGGTAACTGAGTCTGACTAACCAGTCCTAGAGCCAGTGCTATGTTAAAAGACACTCAGAATACAGTGAAAACACCTACATACACTAGGGAACACTATGCGTTGGGGTCCCCCTGTGATCAGCATGACCTCCTCTGTAAGCCCTTAGTATATAATAGGGCAGGGGATTAAAACTACCTCTTAAAACGCACCACAGGGCGTGTTTGCACACGTCACCTCTGGCCCCGTCCCCTCACTTCCCCACTGTGTAAACACGCACTGTGGCCATTATAAGTTGGGAGATTAAGTCCCCTTGAATCCTGAGGGTCCCTAGGGTCCAACTAGACCACCAGGTACCTCCAGTAAGCGCCACAGAGCTGCGTTGCAGAGAGATGTAAAAAGGGGCACGGCCTAGACCACCTCTCTGCAATGCAGCTCAGTGGAGCTTACTGGAAGCATCTGGTGGGCTACTTGGGCCCCAGGGTCCCTCAGGATTGAAGGGGAATTATTTCCCCAACTTAAAACGCGCCACAGGGCTTGTTTGCACACGTTAACTCAGGCCCCGTCCGCTCCCTTCACCACTGTGTAAACACGCCCTGTGACTGTTCTAAATTGAGAGATTAAGTCCCCTTGAATCCTAAGGGTCCCAAGGGTCAAACTAGCCCACTAGGTACCATCAGTAAGCGCCACCGAGCTGCGTTGCATAGAGGTGTAAAAAGGGGCGTGGCCTCAGAACGCCTGTTTGCAACGCAGCTCCCTGGCGCATACTGGAGATACCTGTTGGGCTAGTTGGGCCTCAGGGACCCTCAGTATTGAAGGGGAATTAATTCCCCAACTTACAACTGGCCAGGGGGCGCGTTTGCAGAGTGCTGCAAGGAGGAGGCGTGGCCTCCGGCACAATGCCGGTCTTTTATTTCTTTTTTTTTTTTAAGAAGGAGGGCTGTGTGGCCCCCCCTACTTTTTCTAATTTACTGGCCCTGGGGACCCCATCCCCCAGGGCCTGCACCCTAATTTTTTTTGTTGAACAAAAATTAATTTGGCCCTCCCAAGGCCCCCAACCCCGGGGTCATGGCCTTCTTTTTTTTTTAAATTCTTTAGGAGGGGGCTGCGTTGCCCCCCTCCTCAGGCCACTTATGGCCCCAGGGACCCCATCCCCCGGGGCCGGCCTTTGTTTTTTATTATTTTTAAAAAATATATATTTATGGAAACACCTAGGACATGCTGGACAAACCGTACGTACCTATCACCATGACGATTTGTGTGATATTCATTAAAAGGCGACTATGCATAGAATGAATCCACAAGGAATGTATTTACACCGCTAGTGAAGCTCTGACATGTCTGACGCCCTACCGTGTCTAATCCCAGCGCCCCCGCCAGTGGGTACTCTCCAAGTAGACACCCTTGTTGTTTATTTATACAAATATGGGTAGCTATTGACGGGCACATTTAATATACACGCACACCAAGCCATTCAAAGGGGATTCGACAAAAATTCGACCGAACTATGCAAGAAACCCCCCTCACGGTTAATAAAATACACATCCGCCGCCGGATGCGTAATACTTTTTATTTTACTCTCTGGAAAGGAGACAAACCTCACTTGAGAGTCACAGCGTGCTCCTGGCTGAGCCCAATGCTGTGTTACACCCACCTGTGCCCGCCGAGTGCCTCACACCTCTGTGTTGTATTCCACCAGCTAGTGCGTATGCTATGACACTCTCTAGCCCATGTGCACTGTAACACCCCCGTGAATATGTCATGCCACACTTGCCTTTGCACGGGTTATATTGCCCCATCTAACGTGCCTTCCTCGATGCCTATGTTATAACGCACAGCGCTATGCCATACATATTACAATCTGGGATCCATATCTTTGTCACAGTGGATATGCAACGTTAAAATCCCCAGCACATATTTTTTTTTACAACTTTAGAGACTAGTTAGGTTACACAACACTGCCCTGTGCATATTACACTCCAAGGCGCATATCGCATAGCACGCGCTAGTGCCTGTGCTATCTCGCGCTTTCCAATGAATCTGTCATTGCGCACAATGTATTGCATATTATATTTCACGCCCCGGTTCATCTTATATCACACTTTTTGGTGCATAGTTTATACCATATACTATATCTAGTTTTCATTTTCAATCGTGCTCTCAGGACTATGTTCTATATAACACTGCTTCCACCTACCCTTTTCACGGGCATTACATTTTGCGATGGGGGTGGAGGGTCAGGGGCTGTTTCTGCCAAGTGAGCCCGAAGTCACAGTCACAAACGTCCTCTTCTTCCTGAATTAAAGTGAGATTATGCTACATACTTGTTCATATTTTAAGTAGTTCGCACAGACACACATTTTAAAAACAATAAAGTTCCTAATACCCACCTTCTCTGAACAGTTAGATTGCTGCCCCATCCACCTCCTCCCTATCCTCTGTTGTCTGAATCCATGGACTAGCCTCCTCCCTCCTGCCATGCATGGTCTGATGTGCTGCCACTGCCCTCCATTTAGCATGATGTACCAGTCCACTCCTCCTGCCCTCCATTTCCCAATTATATGGCCCATCATTGACCTCCTGCTTAGCCTCTGTGCTTAGCTTGCTGCCCCTATTCGCCTTCACCCTGCCCTCCGATGTCTTTGTGCATGCCCCTGCTCCATCTTTTTTGCCCACCATGTTCCATGGACCTGCCACTCCTATCTACTCTGAGTGTTCTGTTGAGCTGCCACTCCCTTCCCACCTGCCTAGCATTGTCAGATGACTGTAACCTGTCCCTGTCACCTACACCCTGCCTGTCCACATGCCATGCCCCTATCCCCTTCCTCCTGTCCTCCATGGTCCATTTTACTGCCACACCCTTCTGCCCTCCTTGGTCTGTTGTGCTGCAACTGCTCCTCCTGCCTGCCCCGCGCGGTCTGTTGTGAGGCCCCTTCCCATGAACTCTCTTGTCTGTGCCCAGGTCCTGACCCTCCGTTCTATCCTCCATGGTCCTGTGTGCATGCCCCTGCACCCTCCTTCTTGCCTATCATAGCCATTGTGCTGCCACTAACCCTCCCGCTTGCCATGCATGGTCTTCTGTGCTGCCATGGCCCCTCCCACCTTCCCTGTGTGGTCAGCTAGCTGCCCCTGACCCCCTCCCACCTTCCCTCCATGGTCTTTGTGTATGCCATCATAGTCTCATTGTTGCTCTCCATGGTGTGTCTTGTTTCTAGTGCCCATCCTGCCTGACCTCTATGGTCATCTTGCTGCTCCTGTCCTGCCCCCTTGCCCCCAGCTCTCTGTTTCCATGTGCAGACCCCTATTCCCTCCCTCCTGGCTTGTCTGTTCCATTGTAATGCCGCTGATCCATCCCTCCTGCCCTTTATGGTCTGTTATGCTGCAGCTTTCTCTCCTGTCTGTCCATTATGGTCAGCTAGCTACCATTGCCTCTTTCCCCTCTATTCTCTGTTGTCCATGTGCATGGTCCTGTCCCCTCCCTATTGCTTTCTATGGATTGTTGTGCTGTACTCCCGTCCCGCATGCGCTGTGTGGTGTATTGTGCTGCTGCAAACCCTGATGCCTGCCCTGTAGGGTCAGTTTGGTGCACCTCTCCATGTCCCTCCTGTCCTCTGTTATCCGAGTCCATGTCCCTACCCCAATTCCTCCTGCCTACCATGATCCAATGTACCATACTTGCGAACATTTTGAACTTGGTAAGAGGGAGATTTTGAAAAAAAACTGGGATATTGATATTCCCCTTTGAGTTACATTGAAAAAGAGGAGATTGTAGACAGGAGACAGATCAAATAAAGCCCATTTGAGCTTAAAAACATTGGACGTTTCCTGGCTGAAACGGGTCTGTTGGCATGTATGGTTGTACTACCACTGCCTCTTCCTTCTGCCCACAATGGTCTATTATATTGCCACAGCCTCTCTTGCCAGTCCTGTATTGTTGGTTTGTTGCTCCTGCCCCCTGCCCCCATTTCCACTGCCCTCCATAGTCTGTTGTGCTGCCACTGCCCTTCCTGCCTGCCCAGTGTAGTTAAATTGTTGCCTCTGCACTCTCCTACCTGCCTTCAATTTTCAGAGTCCAGGCCCCTGGCCTCTGCCTCTCAACAGTAACCCAATGAACAACTAGATTGCTAACATTCTATATTTATTACAAAAGTGTAGAACACCTGACGTCATCTTGATGTAATCAAAACTGAAATACCTAGAGTATTTCCTTTAGATATTACATATATGAGAGGGTCTTATTTGCATCAAAATTATGGTTAGTGCTCTAAAAAACTAAAATGAGGACATATTTTCTGAGTTTTCAAATAGCGACAAAGAACTTTTAAATTATTTGTAATCTTTATGTTTTGTTTATCCAGTTGACCACTTGATTAAATGTTGCACCTAGGGGAGATGATGTGGTGTTACTTCCAGAGCTGCAGACTTTGCAACTGGGGATCCAGGTTGGAGTTTCTGCTTCAGCTCAACAATCTGTGATTCTGGTCCAATCACTTAATCTCCCCATGTCTACAACCAAAATGAATTTGATCTTGTGTGATGTAACCAATGCTCATGTAAAGCACTCCAATACCTGACAAGTCTGCACTATATAAAACTGCAAATACACAAAAAATAAGTGTTTTGCACACTTCTGTCATTGGGCTACATGTGGGCTACATCTGGGTGATATTTGGGCTGCATTTGGGCTCTTTTGTCTCTGGTGGCCATCTTGGGAGATTTATTTATTATGAAGTTTCCTAATTTCCTCATTTACTGCAGTCTCCTGGGAATACTTTCAGTTTTTTATTTTGGTTCCATCAAGAAGGCATTCAGATGTGTCACACATTTGCCATAAATTCTGAATGTTAGCACTCTAGTTGCTCATTAGATCACTGTAGTAAAACTACTGCTCACCAGGGAAGTCTGCTGCTGGTATTCAAAGTGCATGTTTCAGTCTGCATGTCAGAATTTGTTTATGAAATAGAAGAGGATTTGAGAAGTCAAAATGTGCCCTAATTTTTCTTTCTGCAGAACTAATCATAATTTCTATGGCAAAATGAAACCCCTCATATTGTTCCTTTGTAAATTAAATGTTTTAAGTGTTACCACTTTATTCCAATCAAGATGGCTTCAGGTGTGCCATAGTTTTGTCATAAGTTAGACTGTTAGCGCTCTAGTTGTTTGTTAGAACACTCTGGGACATTTTGTCATTGGGCTATACTTGGGCTATATCTGGGTGTTATTTGGGCTACATTTGGGCTCTTTTGTCTCTGGTGGCCATCTTGGGAGATTTATTTGTTATGAAGTTTCCTAATTTCCTCATTTACTGCAGTCTCCTCAGTAGGAAATACTTTCAGTTTTTTACTTTGGTTCTATCAAGAAGGCATTCAGATGTGTCACACATTTGCCATACATTCTGAATGTTAGCACTCTAGTTGCTCATTAGATCACTGTAGTAAAGCTACTGCTCACCAGGGAAGTCTGCTGCTTGTATTCAAAGTGCATGTTTCAGTCTGCATGTCAGAATTTTTTTATGAAAGTCAAAATGTGCCCTAATTTTTCTTTCTGCAGCACTAATCATAATTGCTATGGCAAAATGAACCCCCTCATTTTGTTCCTTTGTAAATTAAATGTTGTAAGTGTTACCACTTTATTCCAATCAAGATGGCTTCAGGTGTGCCATACTTTTGTCATAAGTAAGACTGTTAGCGCTCTAGTTGTTTGTTAGAACACTCTGGGAAGCTGCAGTAGAACACAAAGGAATCAACTGACAGTCTCTGCCCTTGTTGGATGTACATGTTTTACTGAGAATGTCGGACTTCATTCTCACATGACTGAGAAAGATAATGTGAATTTACAGAAAATATGCTCTCAGTTTAGCTTATAGATCACCTTCCAAACCTCTGTGGGAAAAGCATGAGAAAATAGTTTTCTCTCAAACATGATTCATGATATCACAGCAGAAGGCTTTTCACATGGTAAAATCGCCATAGAACACACCACAATTCCTAAAATGAGTATGGTACCATCAACAAATGATTTATAATGTAACTAAAGTCTTAAAACCTTCTATTAACTGCAATGCTTTTTAATGAGGTGCTATCATGTATATTGGTTCCAAGATGGCTGCCAACACTTCTTGGATGAAGTGCTGACAGCCAATCAGATCTCACGATGAGATGTGTGGTTAGGCTCCGCCCAGATATATATGTGATATTTTGATTTTCTCAGGAACTACTGAACGGATTTACACCATTTAAGCAAAAGGCCCATGCCTAACCTGAGGACTACCTCTTTGCCAAATTTCAAGTAATTCTGTTCAGCCGGTCGGGCTGTACCTTCGACTAAAGGTCCTATGGGAAAATGCATGGGGAAAACGTGTTTTGTGACCCCCCTTTTTTCTCAGCCCCCTCTTGACGAATCACCCTGAGACTTTCAGGGTAGGAGCTGAGCGGGGTGCCCCATTAGTTTTGAAAAATTTCACGAAGGTAAGTCAACCGGCGCCAAAGTTATTCAAAATAGAATTTTTAGATTTCCTATGGGAACTCGGTCCTAACTATAACTATCTACTGGCGACCGCCAGTAGATAATATATATATAGATATATATATATATATATATATGTCCTCATTGCACCACTCTTAATACAACCTTTCCTTTTGATTGAAGCAGGCGCGGACCACAAATACGTGCATAAATTTCCTTTTTATTTCATGTCGGCCATAGCGCATTTCGGTCCAGCCGGACCTTGATCACGACGATGCCGATATGTTTTTTGGCCCCTTTTAAAGTGACAAAGTGCAATTGGCGATTGGTACTGACTGTTAGACATGGAAAAAATACTACCCCCTGATTTCACATGGGGCCTCGGTACGATGTAATTGTGCCATTCACAAAATTAACAATTATCTTTCAAGTCTATCATAAATATTATTCCTCTTCCCATTTAAATACATAGAAAATAAGAATTGATAAACATAGTAAAAGATAAAAGATCATAATGTCAGTGATAGCAGCAGTATATCAATGAATAAATACATAAATAAATACATAAATAGATAAGTAGTCATTAAAAAGATTTTTAAAACAACAATAAATATTGTAAAAACCAGCATCCTTAAATATGGAATTTCAATGTGACGCATCACTGCATAATGCAGTTTACCTGCTGTACAAACGGCACCTATATATATCTGATGCAGGTTCAGATATTGCTCTACCCTTACTCATGTCTGGTACCCTTAATACTAAAGTGCTCATGCAACAGTTAATACAATCTGCACAGGTCTATGACCAGTGTTTATTTTCACCATACTTGTGTCCTAAAACACTATTGTCTTGGTTCAGGTTAGTGCGGCAGCCTCCTATAATTACCCTAAAATACGTATTAACATCCCCTTTTGGGGCTCGTCTGTGTTGCCCATGAGCACATATGGTGATGACAGACAGGTAAGTGGACCATGAAGGACTGTTGAGCTAAAGCCTTGCCTCCTATGGAGAAATATATATATCAGATTACTGGAGGCAAGAAAACAGATCCTCAGTTGCATTGAGGCCTCCTGGGGACTTGCTATCCAGGTTCAGGATGTATCTAGTCTCCAGTTTTCTCAGGGTTCCCTCTCTGTCCCCTCCCCTTCTATTGATGGGTACTGCATCAATAAGGTAATATGAAAAATGTTTAGGTTTTTGTCATATGTTTCTCGAAAATGTCTTGCCACTGGATATGATGAATCATGATTATTTATCGCCCTGATATGTTGTAAAATTCTTTTATTGGCTGGAAGCTTAGTACTACCCACATATTTCAGATTGCAGGACCATTCTAATACGTATATGGCATAGTCAGTTTTACAGTGTAAGGACTGTGTTATTTTGATTTCTTTTTCACTGAAAGGGGTTTTGTATGTTTTTTTATTTACTCCAAACTGACATGCCTTGCAACTTTTGCGTTTGGTACATCCATTGTGTTGCATTAGCCAATTTTGTTGGTCTACGGTTTCAGGACTACTTTTTACTAGCCTCAAACTCATTGATGGCGCCCTCCTATATGTAATACCCAATCTGTCCGGTAGCTTAGCACCTGTCATAGGGTCCCTCTTTACAATGGGCCAAACGCATTGCATGATCTTTCTGATCGTTTTTTCTAGTGCATTGTACGCTAGAATCAGTCTCTGTTTGATTGTTTCCTGTTTGAGGCTAGAATCTTTCTCTTTGGGTTTTAGGAAGGAACATTTGTCTACAAACTGCCTTTTGGTAATAGCCATATCAACAGTTTTGGCTGAGTAGCCTCAAGATAAAAATCTTCTTTTGCTTTCCTGCTGTGCGTTTACTAAGTCTTCGGGGTTGCTGCAATTAACACTGTTTTAGGGGATTCACAGTCCTTCGACTTTGCATAGATCCTAATGGTGGAACATAAATCTTCACAGCTATGGTGCGCCCATTTTTTAATTCTGTACCGCATAATGGTACTTTTTTAACTTATATTTTATGCGAAGTATCCATGTGTAATGATGCATGTATAGTGTGTTGACAGCGAAATGGCCTTTAATATTCACGGGAACAATTGTGATTTATTTTGTGGAAGGGGGCTTGACATGTGCATCAGATAATACAGTGTTCACTACACCTACCGTAATAGCTGATATGAATTTAATTAAAAAAGGAATTTATAATATAGTTATTTTTGTTGGGCTGAGTAGTCTACTGAACTTCTAAATGCATTTTCCAGTTTGCATTATTATGCGTTTGAAGCGATTGGTTCAACATATTTTGCTTTTGCTCTGAAATATTCACGAATGAGATTGAACAATCATCCACTCTTTAAACATTTCGGGGCAGATTTATGTTTGACTTGCGCCTCATTTACGCCGCCGTTGCGTCACTTTTGTGACGCAGCAGCGGCGCAAATCCTGCGCCATGGTGCGGGGTATTTACAAACGTGACGCATCTCCCAGATGCGTCACGTTGTAAAGCCCTGCGCCACATGTAGGCGTTCCAGGGCAGGTGGGGGCGTTCCGGCGCAGGAACGCCTCCTAAAAGTGACTGAGTGAAATCTACAAGATTTCACTCAGTCACTTTTAGGCCCATGCTGCGTCAAAACCCTGCGCCTGCTTGAAGCAGGCGTAAGGATTGACGCAGCATTGTAGAGATAGGGCCCCCCAGATCATTGCTGGAGCTGCGGCGCGCTTGCGACGCAACTCCAGCAATGCGCCACTTTTCGGCACAGATGCGTCACGCATCTGTGCCGTTTTTGCCCCATGGTGCACCGCATTATTAATGCGGCGCATCCATGGTGGCGCAGCTGTGGCGCATAATAACTGGCGCATCCCTGCTGATATGCAGGGATGCGCCAGTCGTCATAAATCTGCCCCTTCTTTTCTAAGCTTCTACGTGCCGTGTTGCCCATCAGAGCTCAAAGCGCCGTGCTTTTGATTTCATAGACCATTTGCTGCACAAATGACGAGAAATGGTGTTTGATATCAGAAAGAACTACACTTTATGTGAACATTTCACAAGCAATAATTTCTTTAAGGTTTTATGTGCCCCAGACGTCATCGGATATCACTAAAAACAGCTACAGCGTGGTTCTGTCTGTTTCTATTCTCGCATTGTTAAAGAAAAGTCAAAGAGGATCCATTACTAATTCAGAGGCAGATTTATGTTTCCTGGCGCATCCCTGCAAATCAGCAGGGATTCGCCAGGAAAGATGTGTCACGCAAGTTTACCCTTGCGCCACCACCGATGCGCCGCATTTACAATGCAGCGCATCGTGGCGCAAGGATAAACAGATGCGTGACGCATCTGATGGCGTAGGGGCGGCGCATTGCTGGAGTCGTGTCGCAAGCACGACGCAACTCCAGCAATGTTTAGGGGCTGCCTATACCTTACATGCTGCGTCATGCCTTACGCCTGCTTCAAGCAGGCGCAAGGTTTTCACGCAGCAGTGTCCGAAAAGTAACTGAGTGAAATCTTGTAGATTTCACTGCGTCACTTTTCCGAGGCTTTGTCTGCTGGAACGCCCACCGTGCATCCATTAAACCTGACGCAGGTTTAATGTGGCGCAGGGCTTTACACCGTCACGCATCTCCATAGATGCGTCACGATGTAAATAGGGCGCAACGTGGCGCAGGGTTTACGCTGTCGCTGGGTCACAAAAGTGACGCAACGGCGGCGTAAAAGTGGCGCAAGTCTAACATAAATCTGCCCCTCAATGCTTTGTAAATTAAGAGTGACTTCCGGTTCTCTGCCAAAACCATCTCAACCAGCTATGAGACGGGACAAGTTCCACCCTAACCCCACAATGGTGAAGCCCTGGGTAATTAGATCTTCGTTCTGAGACATCCCCTTGGAAGTTTGTATAATACAAACCACCCCTAGGATGCCCTACGTTGTTCAGCAAAAGTCCATTTAGATGTCACCTATCACTCGCATACCTTAGTGGCAAGTATGGAATATGTTAGTGAAGGAGGAGCGATAGTGTTAGATTTTAGTAACAGATACGGTAATCTGCTTCTGGAACATGGAGTGAGACGAAAGGTGAATGTCTAACTCTGGGTGCATGTAGGGAATGGACACTACGGCCCTGAATATGAGTTGTACAGACTCAGAATTATTGATTCATGCAGGTAAAATTGACTGCACAATCTTTTAAGCATCGCCAACAATCCAATGCAAACCACCAATACCCTTGGACTGGACTGACCACTTTCCCATCCCTATATTCCTGCTCAGCCTAATACTAACAAACCAAGGTCAACCCAAAGGAGAAGATCAAACCTTTAAATCCTTCCAAGATTGTTCTATAGGCAACCAAATGCTTGAACTAATTTCCCACCCCATCAACTAAACTTTAACACCCTTCTAAACAACATCAACAATCTTTTGAAAAGCAATGTGAGATTCCATGCATTAGGTTGTCTATGGAAAAGTCTTTGAAGGATCTGAAGGTTTGGTTTTACTGTATTACTGTATATGGCATTACCATATTTGGAAAATAAAAACCCAATGCCAGTATATGCATTTAACAAATGCACACAAATTAATTTGTGACCACCATCGTGGAGGCACAACTCACATTGATTATTACTTCTGAATACATGAGCTAGAAGTGCAGATAAAGCTTTTTATCATACTAGTGCCTGAAGGAAATACTGTCCAGTGCCAACGGGCACTGCCGCAAATAAAAGATCAGGGAGACAGGCTTGTTAGGACAATACGTGACCGACTCAAAATGTCAGAAGCCAACTTTATAACTACTAATCAAATGAAAATGGACACTTTCAAATATGGTACAATAATGATCTCATATGTCACTCTGTCATTGGTAAAGATTGATGGAGACTACAAATAATAGTGACCATTTTTCCACAGGTGACATGTCTGCTACATTGGCGAACGAATGCCACATTCTTACAAAAATAGGCATGTTGAAAAAATGAAATGACAGAGGCCTTCCAATGAACAACTGTTAGCACTGGCTGGATACTTTTAGAAACTAATATCACCAGCATGATGTGCATTCTGCAGCCCTCAATCGCACCAACTGCACTGAAAACAAGAACCTAAGTGTCAAATCTCACATTTCATATCTATCTATCTATCTATCTATCTATCTATCTATCTATCTATCTATCTATCTATCTATCTATCTATCTATCTATCTATCTATCTATCTATCTATCTATCTATCTATCTATCTATCTATCTATCTATCTATCTATCTATCTATCTATCTATCTATCTATCCATCCATCCATCCATCCATCCATCCATCCATCCATCCATCCATCCATCCATCCATCCATCCATCCATCCATCCATCCATACCTCTATCTATCTATCTATCTATCTATCTATCTATCTATCTATCTATCTATCTATCTATCTATCTATCTATCTATCTATCTATCTATCTATCTATCTATCTATCTATCTATCTATCTATCTATCTATCTATCTATCTATCCATCCATCCATCCATCCATCCATCCATCCATCCATCCATCCATCCATCCATCCATCCATCCATCCATCCATCCATCCATCCATCCATCCATCCATCCATCCATCCATCTATCTATCTATCTATCTATCTATCTATCTATCTATCTATCTATCTATCTATCTATCTATCTATCTATCTATCTATCTATCTATCTATCTATCTATCTATCTATCTATCTATCTATCTATCTATCTATCTCTCTATCGATCTATCATAATGGATTCAAGCTACCCTGGCTGATGGGGGATGATAACCCAAAACCAGTCCCAGGATGCTTTTTTTGGGCCAGGGAGGACCTGACATGGCAGTTCGGGCCGGACTGTTCCCATGAAGAGCAGGGTCAAGTTGATTTGCATATGGCTGGGTCCAAACTGGGGTGGCATAATGAGCAAGAAAACAATGGTTTTAACCCAGATCTGTGACTAGGGGTGAGTGTTTGAAAATGTTCAATGTTCGCCCATCATCTTTTTGTGTTTCTACAGTGTTAAAAAACAACATAGAATTCTCATATAATAAAAATATGTGGTGACATGTCTAAACAATTTGGTTTACAAAACTTAAAATAAACAAGTTCACATATGTCTTCCTCTGATGTGCATAATCTCAATGGAGTCAGTCTAGGAGCCTTTGCCCCTGTTTTGTATCTATAATTGTACACTCATGTGAATGACAACTGAAGGGTTCTTATGTACCACCAAAGTTGTTTGGTGAAATCTAGGGGGCAATTTTACAAGCCCCCTGCACCACCACTACGTCACTTTTCGTGACGTACTGGTGGCGCAGGGGGCTCCTCCATATTTACAAGGAGAGGAAAAGCCACCCTGCGTGACTTTTCCTCTCCTCGTAAATATGGCCCCTTCACACTCAGCACTGTGTGTTGAAGGGGCGTTCCATGGGTGTTGCTTTGGGTGTTCCCACGCAACACCCATGGAACAAGACACATCTCCAGATTTACGAGAAATCGTAAACCTGGGGATGCGTGTGAATGCTACGCCACCCTAGAGGTGGCGTAGCGATGCGCATCGAGGAGAAATGTTTTCATTTCTCATCGTTATTTCCTCTTTCAAGGTGTGCTGCATTCTACAGCAAGCATTGAAAGAGGAAAAAGCCTCTTGTGATTGTTTTTGTGCAGGAAGGTGTCCCTTCCTGCACAAAAACAATCTCCCCATGACCCAGGCATCCTTGCACCATGGTCTTAGTGGTATATATTTGTTTTTGGCATTATACAGTAGTTTTACAGTCCTCATCACTACAATTTTTCCAAATAAGCATGCTTGTGAGCAACTAAATTGTGGCGAGATGTCATGTGTTCCTTTAGAATGTGAGTTTGGATTCTAGTTGTCATAATTTTCTGTTTCCATTTCCTCATCTTTATTAAGTTGAGCATGTTGTATTCCAAAAAAATTACAATGTATTCAAAACACCTTCTTGTTCTTTTCATAGTGTCTTGCTGTTGAGTTAGTAAAGTCTTTCTTATTAATCGGTCTTAAATTGTCTGGCATTCTTTTCTTTAACTTGCCATTATGCTACCTATCTATATAAAAAGTATAACATTTAAGTTTCAAAGTATGCATGACATTAATGTTATCACAAATTATTTGTTTTCTTATTTCATATTTTTCCTTTCTATTTTTAAGTTTCATGCAGCTCAATATGATTTGGAGGCTTTTGATTTTTGACATGTCCAAAGACATCTTTTGTTTTTCCTACCCAAAGTGTGACTGTTTGTGACATGGAAAAATGGTTTTGCACAGTGTCATCTATTTTAGATCTCACCTTTTTGTAGTATTGAGAGATCTAGTTCCAATTTTCTATTTCAGATCTAAATAACTGAAGAGGACTGTCAAATATTTTTGAGCTGATCTTTCTCTTCTGCTTTTCTTTAAAGGAAAACACCGAAAAACCTTAAAAACACTGCCAAGCTACCACCAGACGCCCAGTGTGCTCCCGCCCACAAACCCACCCACATGCCCTAAGGTGCATGCGGTGCACCATAAGTCCAAAGTGTCTTGCTTGATATGCCTAACCCCCAGAAGCTAGATGCATCTTGCTGTCCCATCCAAGTGGCGTGTTCACTTGGCATGTACGTCTACCCAGAATCCATACTTAATGCTTGTAGCCTCTCAGAGTTAGCAGAAATGATTCAGCCTCAGACATTTCAGTAAAGATGTGAAAGTGTCCAGACCATATGATTTTTCTTTTTTGTACTTTTCTATCATTTGTTTGAACTTCCACTGCTGCTAAAAGGTTTCATCAAAAACATCTAGAAAGATATTGAAAGTGAAATTTGAGCCCACCTTGATAGTTTCTTGTTGGATTGCCTTTCTCAGAATTCTCTAGCCGATCCCTAAGTCCTGGAAATAGCCACATTAGCCCGAGGCTTGAACCCCTCTCTCAAAGAATTAAAGGGAAACCTATTAGCTCTTGCTATTGACAAATCTACGTGTTTCATTGAACACATATTTGGAGATTAATTAGATACCTCCTCAATGGTATCTTTATCTTTATCAATGCTCTTTATAACCCCACTCAATCTTATATTTGTCATACTATACCTTGTCTCAATGTCCTCCAGTTTTGACTTAGTGCTACTCATGCCTTTTCTGGAGTTTTATCAGTGTCTCTGAGTGTCTAACTTGCTGATCTGCAGTTTCAAAAACTCTCTTTTTGACTTCTTCACATCTAATATTATGATTTTGTAGGCTTCGGTCAATGACTTTGAATTCTGTTTTACCATCTGCCTTAACATGTGTTGTTTCCAAACCTGGACATCTACTACAAGCTGCTGTAGTTATAACAATGTTTGGGTATTAGCTGTATATTTACCCAACAATTCCCTCGTCAGATAGCTTAAGGTGGTCAAATCTAAAGTTCAGGGTTAGCCGAAACTGAAGTTGCAATAGTCATAGTTGGTTCTATCCAAACTGTATAAATTGTCCTCTGTGTGAACCCGAAAATATTCATTTTCTATAACCACGGTATTTATGTCTCTGTGGAGTGGTGATTTGCATTTAGATTTGTCTCCCTTAGTATCACTGAACAATTTGATGCCTCCTACCATGATGCTCTGATGCTTGCAAACCTCGTTAACCTTGTTAATTTCCTTGAGCTGTAGTAGACCTTTCCTTGTTAAAAATAGGGCACTGAGGAGAAGAGTCATGTTTAGGATGTACCTCATTAGTGGCTGGTGGTACTCCCATGGTTTGACTCTGCGGAATGGCGTGGAGTTACATAAAAACACAAAGAGATTACGCGGAGTTCCACCAACAGGTGGCATAAGGCATGTTGGCTACTCATGCTGTGATTTCATTGATAGCGCATTCCGCACTGAAAAATCAGCGCGAATAGCACCATGCAGTGCACCAGAGGATGCAGCTGCTGGAGTGATTTTCCTGCAGCATGAGTGGATTTTCTACTTGAGTGGCAGCCTTCCGACTGTGAACGGTAGCCACAGTCTGCTACAGTCCCCGACCAGCCACCTTAGAAAAATCTCAACGAATATCCTCCTAACAACGAGAAATCATATGTCAAATCTTGCACACGCTTGCAAACTTACCATTCTGGAGCCTCACACAAGGAATTATTCAGCCACACTACGATTGGCGGACTTTGGCAGGAACTCCGCATTACAAGAGTGTTAGAAATGGGTTCTATAGTTGGCAGTGGTTTCAACCCTGTCCAAGTAGGGACCCTCTTTCTAGTCAGGGTAATTAAGTTACACCCTAAGTATAACGCAGGCTCGCCCCCAGTCAGGCTTAACTAAGGGGCAATGTGTAAAGTATTTGTACACACACACACACAGTAACATAGTGAAAACACCAGAAAAGGTCTCCACAAGATGTTACCGAATCGAACCCGGACTCCACAAGAGTTTAGAAAAATAACCAAATATTTTTCTTATTAAAACAAGACCAAAATGAAAAAAATGCAGCACGCACAGTTCAAGATATTAATTTTCAAAGGTAAATAAAATGATAGTTCTTTAGAAATCAATGGTTGCGCTTGACCAAGACAAAGAAACTTAGATATGTTAAAAAGATAGCTGAGCTAACTATAACTGGTGCCCCCACAATGCACTGCTGATGATGTCACATATTACATCACTCATAACATGGTCAGTGACATCACTGATGACATCTCAAATGATGTCACTGATTCCAGGCCACACTCCCTTTGACCACCACTCTGCAAACGCACCTCCTAGAGTGCTCTTGGTTGGGGGATGATGAAGTCCTTTTGCCTCTTTAGGGTCCCTGGGGCCAACTAGCCCTCCTGTTGCATCCAGTAGGCCCCACACAGCTGGATTGCTGCAAGGTGATCAGGGGCCATGCCCCCTTTATACACCACGCGGCAAAGGCACCTTCTGGGATTGCTATGGTAGGGCAGGAACACGGCTCCTGCCCTGTCATAGCAAACACTGCTTTGCTTCATGGAAGTGAGAGAAGAAAACCTGCTCTCTCTTACATGAAGCAAAGCAGAATTGCTTTTGGGCAAAGGGAGTTGCATGTTTGCAGCTCCCTTTTGCCCAAAAACAATGCCGGCTCCTGCAGAAGGCGGGGAGACGGCAGGGACTTTGGGGGCAATGGGGATCCCTTTTGGTCTCCAACAAGAGGGCACACCCTGAGGGATTGGGTCCCTGGGGCCAAAAAAAGGCCCCCTTCATAAAATACAAAAAATATTTTTTTCAAAAATAGGGCAAGCCTCAGGGAATAGGCCCAGAAGGGGGGCCACATGGCCCCCCTCCCTCAAAATAAAATATATTTAAAAAAAATGCAAAGCCATAGGGGATGGGGTCCCAGGGACCGAAAACGGCCCAGGGAAGAGGGACCACATACCCCCTTCTATAAAAAAAAAGGTTTTGTCAGGCCTTGGGATGGGGTCCCTGGTGCTGAAATCGGCTTGGGGAGGGAGGCGGCACCCGCCTCTCTCCCTTTTCAATTTTAAAAAATGGCTAAGGCCCCTGGGGATGGGGTCCTCAGGGCCCAAAGGGGGTAGGAGAAAGAGACAACACAGCCCCATTCCTAAAAGAAAAAAGAAACTGGCAACTTGCCGGAGGCCAAGCCTCCTCCCTGCACCACTATGTGAATGAGCCTCCTGGCACGTTCTGGGTTGGAGGATTAAGTCCCCATGAATCCTAAGGGTCCTTAGGGGCCAACTAGCCCACCGGGTACCTCCAGTAAGCCCAACACAGTGGGATTGCTAAGAGGTGGTCCGAGGCCACACCTCTTTTTACATCACTCTGCAAAAGTGCCTTTTGGCACATAGTTGGTGGGGCGATGAGGTCCTCTTGTGCCCTAAGGACCTCAGGACCAAAGTGGACTTAATCCCCAAAGCAGTAGTGCGCCAGGAGGTGCATTTGCAGAGTGGTGTACAAAGGGGGCGTGGCCTCTGACCACTCTCAGCAATCTAGCTGTGGGAGCATACTAAAGATAACAGGAGTACTATTTGGCCACCAGAGACCTTCAGGAGGCAAAGGGATGTCATCCTCCAACCAAGAGCACGCCAGGAGGTGTGTTTACAGAGTGGTGGACAAAGGGGGCTCAGCTTGTGTCCATCTCTCAGTAAACCCACTGAGTGGACCTTTTCTGGAGGTAACAGGTAGGCTAGTTGGCCCCTAAGGACCCCCAGCAGCGAAGGGGACTTCAATACCCATCCAAGAGCGTGCCAGGGAGCGCATTTGCAGAGTGGTGGGAAAAGGGAGCATGGCCTGCTATGAGAACTTAGCAACCCTCCTGTGTGGGACTTACTGGAGGTAATAGGAGGGATCGTTGGCCCCCAAGGATGTCCTTGGGGGCCAACGAACCCTCCTGTTACCTCCTATAAGTCCCACACAGTGGGATTGCTAAGAGGTCTTTGGAGGCCAAGCCCCCCTTCTTCCACCACTCAGCAAATGCACCTCCTGATACACTACTGGTTGGGGCATGAAGTCCACTTTACTGCTGAGGGACATTGGGGCCAAGAAGCCCTCCTGGTACCTCCTGTAAGTGCTATGCAGTGGAATTCCTGAGCGCTGGTCGGAGGACAAGGCCCCTTTTTCCACCACTCTGTAAGTGCAACTACTAATTAAAGAAGTATTTGCAATGTAATAGGTCTCGCATTTGCGAAAGTTGGGGCTATTGGCGTTTTAAATGTAAACATTTTTTAATAATGTTTTTTGGAGTGGATGTACATTTGTGTAGTGGAATTATGTGGTAGGTTTTGCAGTGGAATTATGTGGATAGAAAGTATGTGGTATTTAGTGTATAGGAATTATGTAGAATGGGATTATGTGTTATGTAGAGTAATTATGTGGTATGGTAGTCTGTGTTGTGGAGTAGTAACCTCAGGTTTAGTCTTCCTGTTTCCATAGAAGCTAAACTGTAAACTCAATGAGACAAAAAAAGAAGGAACCACTGAGGAGCACTTCTGGACCTAGGCAGAGGTATGAGCAGGGCCACTGGAATTATGCGAATGTTCGGCTGCATGGATTTTCACATAATTAGAAATTTTCCGTAATTGCCACATAATCCATCATCTGCAGCATAATCCGCAGATATGAACAAAAAAACTTGTTTCTAGCTCAAACGGCTCAAACATTACCAAAAATGCACCGACAAGTGTTACAGCTTGGTGGAAGGCCTTTTGCAAACTTAGAATGGTCACCTGTTACTTATTGCTAAATGTGGGTGTTAGATTAGTACTAATGGTGCACAAACCACTCTTGCTTCTTTCTGCATTTACCTTGCTTCTTTGTGCATCTTTATTTCTGTTTCTGTACTTTTCTTGCCTCGTTCTGCACATCTCTTCCACTTTCTGCACCTCCCCTCTTTCTGCTCCTCTCTTGCTTCTTTCTGCACCTCTCTTCTTTCTTCTGCCCCTCTCTTACCCCTTTCGGTACCCTCTTCCCTCTTTCTGCACTTTTCTTGCCTCTTTCTGCACCTCACTTGCTTCTCTCTGCACTTCCCTTGCTTCCCTCTTTCTGCACCCCTTTTGCCTATTTCTGCACCTCTGTATCTTCTTTCTGCACTTCTCTTGCTCCATTCTCCACCACTCTTGCTTCTTTCTGTACATCTCTTGCTTTTTCTGCACCCATCTCCCTCTTTCTGCACCCTTCTTCCCTCTTTGTGTACCTCTCTTGCCTCTTTCTGCACATCTCTTTCTTCTTTCTGCACCTCTTTGCTTCTTTCTGCACTTCTGTTACCTCTTTCTGCAACCCTCTTGCTTCTTTCTGCACCTCTGTTGGTTCTTTCTGCACCTCTCTTGCAAATATCTATACCCTTCTTGCTTCTTTCTGCACCCTTCCTCCCTCTTTCTGCACCTCTCTTGCCTCTGGCTGCACCCCTGTTTTCTCTTTCTGCACCTGTTTTGCCTGTTTATGCAGCACTCTTGCCTGTTTATGCAGTTCTCTTACCTCTGTCTGCACCTCTATTGCTTCTTTCTGTACTTCTTTTGCCTCTTTATTCACCCAGCTTGCCTCTTTCTGCACCCCTCTTGCCTCTCTCTGCACCTCTGTTGGTTCTTTCTGCACTTTTCTTGCTTTTTTTCCACATCTCTCTTGGTTTTTTCTGCACCCCTCTTGCTGCACCCCTCTTTCTTCTTCCTGCACCTCTGTTGCCTGTTTCTGCAATTCTCTTGCCACTTTCTGCAGTTCTCTTGCCTCCTTCTGCACCTCTGTTGCTTCTTTCTACACTTCTCTTTCCTCTTTCTGTACCCCTATTGCCTGTTTCTACAACCCTTTTGCCTCTTTCTGCACCTCACTTGCCCATTTCTGTACCTCCCTTGCCTCTTTCTGCACTTTTCCTACCTCTTTCTGCACCTTACGTGCCTCTTTCTGCACCTCTCTTGTCTGTTTCTGCACTTCTCTTGACTCTTTCTGTACCTCACTTGCCTCTTTCTGCACTTATGTTGCTTTCTCTCTTGTGTCTTTCTGCAACTCTGTTGTCTCTTTCATCACATCTCTGCTTCTTTCTACAACTCTGTTGATTTTTTCAGCACTTCTCTTGCCTCTTTTTGCACTTCTCTTGGCTGTTTCTGCACCCCTCTTGCCTCTTTCTCAACTCACTTTCTTCTTTCTGCACCTCTCATGCCTCTTTCTGCACCTCTCTTCTCTCCTTCTGTGCCTCTCTTTCCTCTTTCTACACCCCTGTTCCCTCTTTCTGCACCTCTTCTCCCTGTTTCTCTACCTCTGTTGCCTCTTTTTGTACTTCTCTTGCTTCTTTCTGCATCTCTGTTGCTTCTCTATAAACTTCTCTTACATCTTTCTGCACCACTCTTGCCTGATTCTGCACCTCTCTTGTTTCTTTCTGGAACTCTCTTGTCTCTTTCATCACTTCGGGGGTGCCTTGATGCGGGCGGCAGAGCAGCTTTAGTGCTACTCGATCTCTCTGCAGCCTTCGATACGGTTCCCCATCAGCTCCTTCTATCTCGCCTGGCTAACATTGGTATTGGTGGCCATGTGTGGAACTGGCTAAACACTTTTCTAGAGGATCGGTCCCAGCAGGTGTGGATGCCGCCTTTTTCCTCGACGGTGAGGAAAGTTTCTACGGGCGTCCCGCAGGGATCCACCTTGAGCCCCCTGCTCTTCAATATCTATCTTACACCTTTGATTTTTTTTGGCAGAGGAACTTGGTGCAAAAATAATGGCCTATGCGGATGATACGCAACTTCTTTTTACATGGAAGGATTCAGATTTGTCTACTGCGTCCGCCCAGAACTGCCTTTCGGCAGTTTTTAAGTGGCTGGCCGCTGCGCATCTAAAATGTAATGAGGACAAATCAGAAGTTCTCCTGTATGGACAATTTCCCTCTGATTTTAGATCATCTCTATGGCCTTCTAATCTCCCCCACCCTCACTCTGAGGGCTCTCCTGCAAAACATCTTGGGATTTGGTTCACGGAGGACTTACGGTTTACTTATCAAATTAATAAACTGTTCGGTCAGTGCTTTGGCACTCTCAAGGTTCTGAGAAGATTTCTCCCGTTGCTGCCTCAGTCAGCTAAGGAAGCCGTGATTCGCGCCCTTATTCTTTCTCGGCTTGACTATGCTAACGCTCTGTATTTGGGTATCCCTAGATATCTAATTAATAAACTACAGACCATTCAGAATTCCGCTGCTAGACTCCTGTTTAACATCTCAGGATGATCTAGCATCAAAAAACACCTTTGTGACTTACACTGGCTGCCAGTCCTCCGAAGAGTGTAATTTAAATCCCTGATCTTGGCCCACCGAGCGTTGCACAATACTGGTCCCCTTTACATTCAAAAGCGGTTTGCCTTCTATACTCCTATTAGTCTGTTGCAATCCGCCACCTTACGTCAGGTGACGGTTTCGCGCTTCCATAGGGTTCGTCTGGGTGGCCAATCTCAAAACAGCCATTGCCTGGAATGCCTTACCTTTGAAGCTTTGCGCCATTCAAGACCTTAGGTTTTTTTAAAATCAATTGAAAACTTTTCTATTCTTAGGGGCACTCTAATGGTCTCTCCTCAAGGTTTTGCTTGCAGCATTCGCGCCAGGACACTTTTTAAGTATTAGTGCGCGCTATAAGTATTATATAACATAACATAACTTCTCTTCCTTCTTTCTACACCTCTGTTGCTTCTTTCAGCACTTCTCTTGGATCTTTCTGCAATTCTCTTGCCTGTTTCTGCACCTGTCTTGCATCTTTCTACACTTCTGTGTCTTTTTTTTGCACCTTACTTGTTTCTTTCTGCACCCCTCTTGCCTCTTTATTCACCCCTCCTCCCACTTTCTGCACTTCTCTTGCCTTTTTCTGCCCCTGTGTGCTTCCTTCAGTACTTCTCTTGCCTCTTTCTGCACCCCCTTTCTTCTTTCTGCACCCCTCTTGCCTCTTTTATGCACCCTTCTTCCTTCTTTGTGTACCTCTCTTGCCTCTTTCTGCAGCCCTCTTGCCTCTTTCTGCACCCCTCTTTCTTCATTCTGCATCCCTCTTGCCTGTTTCTGCAACTCTCTTGCCTGTTGTTGCAGTTCTCTTGCCACCTTCTGTACCTCTGTTTCTTTTTTCCTGCACTTATCTTGCCTCTTTTTGCACCCTCTTGCCACTTTCTGTACATCACTTGTCTCTTTCTGCACCTTTCTTGCCTCTTTCTGCATTTCTCTTGCCTCTTTCTATACCTCTCTTGCCTCTTTCTGCACCCCAGTTCCCTCTTTCTGGACCTCTTCTGCCTGTTTCTGCACCTCTGTACTTTTCTTGCCTCTGTCTGCAATTCTCTTGCTTGTTTCTGCACCTCTGTGCTTCTTTCAGTACTTCTCTTGCCTCTTTCTGCACCCCCTTCCTTCTTTCTGCACCCCTTTTGCTTCTTTTATGCACCCTTCTTCCCTCGTTGTGCACCTCTCTTGCCCCTTTCTGCAGCCCTCTTGCCTCTTACTGTACCTCACTTGCCTCTTTATGCACCTTTCTTGCCTCTTTCTGCACATCTCTTGCCTCTTTCTGTACCTCACTTGCCTCCTTCTGCACCTCTGTTGCCTTTTTCTGTACCTTGCTTGCTTCCTTATGCACTCCTCGTGCCTCTTTCAGCACCCCTCCTCCCGTTTTTGGGCACTTCTCTTGCCTTATTCTGCACCTCTGTTGCATCTCTCTGCACTTCTTTTGCCTCTTTCTGCACCCCTATTCCCTCTTTCTGCACCTCTGTTGCTTCCTTCAACACTTCTCCTGCCTCTTTCTACACCCCTGTACCCTCTTTATGCACCCCTCTTGCCTTTTTTATGCATCCTTCTTCCCTCTTTGTGCACCTCGCTTGCCTCTTTCTGCACCCCTCTTTCTTATTTCTGCACCTCTCTTGCCTGTTTCTGCAACTCGCTTGCCTCTTTCTGCAGTTCTCTTGCCTCCTTCTGTACCTCTGTTGCTTCTTTCTGCACTTCTCTGGTCTCTTTCTGCACCCCTCTTGCATGTTTCTGCACTTCACTTGCCGTTTTCCACACCTTTCTTGCCTCTTTCTGCACTTCTCTTGCCTCTTTCTGCACCTCACTTGCCTTTTTCTGCACTTGTTTTGCTTTTCTCTGCACATCTCTTGTTTTTTTCTGCAACTCTCCTCTCTCTTTCATCACTTATCTTGCTTCTTTCTACACCTCTGTTGCTTCCTTCAGCACTTCTCTTGCCTCTTTCTGCCCTTCTCTTGCCTCTTTCTGAACCTGTCTTGCCTATTTCTGCACCACTGTTGCCTTTTTCTGTACCTCACTTGCATCTTTCTGTACTCCTGTTACTTCTTTCTGCACCCCTCATCCCTCTTTCTGTACCTCTCTTGCCTCTTTCTGAACCCCTGTTGCCTCTATCTGCACCTTTCTTGTTTCATCTGCAACTTCCCTGTCTCTTTCATCATTTCCCTTGCTTCTTTCTACACCTCTGCTGCTTCTTTCAGCACTTTTCTTGCCTCTTTCTGCACCTCTCTTGCCTCTTTCTGCACCCGTCTTGTCTCTTTCTGCACCACTGTTACCTTTTGCTTTACCTCTCTTGCCTCTTTCTGCATCCCTGTTTTCTCTTTCTGCACATCTCCTGCCTGTTTCTGCACCTCTGTTGCCTCTTTCTGCACTTCTCTTGCCTCTTTCTGCAACTCTGTTGCTTCTATCTGCACTTCTCTTGCCTGTTTCTGCACTCCGCTTTCCTCTTCAGGCACCTCTGTTGCTTCTTTCTGTACTTCTCTTGCCTCTTTCTGCACCCCTCCTGCCTCTTTCTGTACCTCCCTTGCCTCTATCTGCATCCTTGTTCTCTCTTTCTGGACCTCTTTTGCCTGTTTCTGCAACGCTCTTTCCTCTTTCAGCAGTGTTCTTGCCACTTTCTGCATTTCTGTTGCTTCTTTCTGCACTTCTCTTACCTCTTTCTGCACCTCTCTTGCTTCTTTCTGCACCTATCTTGCCTCTTTCTGCACTCCTCTTCCCTCTTTCTGCATCTCTGTTGCTTCTTTGTGCACTTCTCTTGCTTCTACATTTTTGTGCACAAATTATGCTGTTTGAAACATTGGTAATCAAGTATTTTTATGTTTATTTGTATGTAACATGTCACT
Source organism: Triturus cristatus (assembly GCF_964204655.1). Taxonomy (NCBI): domain Eukaryota; kingdom Metazoa; phylum Chordata; class Amphibia; order Caudata; family Salamandridae; genus Triturus; species Triturus cristatus. The sequence continues at coordinate 672,525,423 of NC_140591.1, read as the reverse complement.
AGGTAAAAGCAGAGACACACGCATGCATATCTTCACAAAAGTGGTCATACTTACAACAGTGATATGGTTAGGATTAATGTTTTACATTTGGTAGCCCTAACATTCTGAGCCGTCGATAAATAGTGAACCTTCAAGAGAAAAGGGAGGTTTAAGATATTTTGGGTGAAAGATTGGTGATTAGGCTACTTTGCATGAGTCTGAAAAGGTACAGTCAAAGTAGGCCTCTTTCTGCACCCCTGTTGCTTCTTTCTGCACCTCTGTTGCTTCTTTCTGCACTTCTCTTGCTTCTTTCTGTGCCTTTCTTCCTTTTTCTCTACCTGTCCTACCTATGTAGGCATAGTTAGAAATTAGTATTTAAGAAACCGTAGATCTTCACTGAAAAAAAAACATAGGTTTCAGGGATGTTATAGTTAGTATTAGCATTTTAAAAAACCTTAGAAATTCACTCAAAAAACCACAGGTTTCAGGGACGTTATAGGTAGGAATTAGCATTTAAAAAACCTTGGATATTCACTGAAAAAAAGTTTCAGGGATGTTATAGTTAGGTTGACATTTCACTCATACAAAAGCAGAGAAATTCAGCTGTTATTGTTAGTTGACCTAACTATAACTCGCTTCCCGCAATGCACTGCTGATGACGTAGCATATTACATCACTCATGACATGGTCAGTGATATCAATGATGACAACTCAAAAGACATCCCTGATAACCCAAGCCCTAAGGTAAATATAACTCACGCCCCTGTAATGCACAGTGATATTATCAATGATGTCTAAGAAGATGTCATGAGTGATGTAATACCAAGGGTAATTAACAGTGCAGGATGAGGTCACAAGTTATAGTTACCTTAGGGCACAAGCTGTAGTTACTTGAAATAACTGTAACCATAACTGGTGAGCTTCAGTGTTTTTTAGAGTTTAAAGCTGAAAATTCTACCTAACTATAACATTACTTCAACCTTTGGATTTTTCAGTGAATTTCTAGGGTTTTATTAATAGAAAGTAATATTAAATTCCCATACTCTAATCCAGCCCTCGTTGCTCAGGTCCTCCAGCCATGTGCAGGAGAGGTTTGGCTGCAGGGCTGTGGCTAGGCCCTGCAGCCAATCACCCATATGCATCCAACCCTATGCTGCACACAGCCTTTGACCATTTGCAGTGGAGGTTGGCCACAAGGCCTGGCCTGTGACCAAGCCCTGTCACCAACCCCCGCATGCAGATATCCCCAGGCTGTGCACAGCCTTTGGCCATGTGCAGTGGGAGTTGGCCACATGGTCTGGCCCTGGTGCTCCAGAGCTTTTTTTTAAAGAGAAAGGGGCAACATGGCACCACTCTCCGAACCCACTATGGCCCTCTGGATCCTATCCCCCAGGTCCACTTATTAAAATTAAAGGGTGGGAGACACGTGTCCCCCCACCATGGGTCAATTTGACCATTGGAACCCCATCCCCTGGGGCCTAGCACATTTGTTTTGTGAGGGGGCACATGGCCCCTCTACTAGAACCTAAGAGTAGGGGGTCATACCCTCCTCTTCTGGCTCTTTTGGCCTTAGGACCAGCACATTTTTGTTGGGGAGGGGCACGTGGCCCCCCTCCCTGGGCTGCTTTTGGCACTGATGACCCCATCCCCTAGAACCTGGCTGTATCTAAAAAGGGGGAGGGTGGCACACAGCCCCCTCCCAGGGCTGATTTCAGCTCCGGGGACCCCATCCCACCGGCCGTGCAAACAAAGAGTGGGTGCCCTGGAGACCACCCAGGGCATCCACCACACTATTGTTGGGAGCATGGGGAAGCCCCGAGTCTCCCAAGGCACCAGCTGACTCCCCCACATCCAGCAGGAGAAAGTATTGCTCCTGTCAGAAGGGAGCAGCTAAAAATACTGCTCCCTGTGGGTGGAAGAGGTGTGGCGCAGCGGCCGGGGTGCCTGACTCCGGATCACAGGGTTCACGGTTCTATCCCCGCTCTGGCAGCAGGTGAGCCCAGCACCATGTGACTCTGGGCAATAGCATGCTTAATCTTTCCAATGGCCCCCAGCGCCAGGACACCTCTCCGGAGGTGGCTGTGCACTTTATAAATGCTGTAAATATTAGGTAAGATGTGCCGACAAGGGATTTTATTCAAAACACTGTTTTTTTTATCAATTATCTTTGATAGTTCACTGTTAGTATAATCATGAACCAACAATCAAATAAATTGGAACATTTATGCAATAAATGCGCAGAGAGTTAAAGCAACAGAGAAAACACTGGAATATCTTGTGACAAATTTATGAATATATTTTCGTTCATGAATCAAATTAAACAGGGTACAATCAAAACTAAAATTAATTCAATGCAAACACATGAAAATGGTACAACACAATTTGAACCTATATTTCATGGGTAAAAATATCCATTCCTATTTCAAATCCAGCAGTGACAAAAATCCTGATAGATAAGACAGTCACTTAGAGAACATGAGTTATTAGGGAATTGGACAGTGTAGTCAGATGCTGGCATTTATTTACATTTAGATCTATTTCTCTGCCAACTGCAGGCAAGGAAAGAAATCCAAGGTTCATTCCCAGTGGGCAGGAACATTTTTCAAGCTCCTGCCTGGTGGGAGTAGACTTCATGCTTACTGCCACTAGGAGGGTTGAAATTGCTCCCTCCAAGCGAGATCAAACACAGGTTTCCCTGTGCATTCCAGTGCAGGTAGAGAAACTGCTATGTCCCGGGGTGGGCACCCCGGGACATAGCTTATGAGCCAGGTCTGAGGGATGAGGTCCCTAAGACCAGTAATGGCTCAGGGAGGGGGGCCAAGAGAATCCCTCCTGTTTCCACATTTGGTGGGGCCTTGGGGGGTGGGTCCCCCAGGGCTTATATATGCCAGGGGTTGGGAGCCGCATGACCTCTCTATCCCTTTAGTAGAAACCCAGGCCATAAGGGAATGAGGTCCCTGGGGCCATAATCAGCCCAGGAGGTGGGGCTGCAAGCTGCCCTCCCCTTTTCATATGCAGCCGGGCCCTGGGAGATGGTGTCCCTGGGGCCAAAATCAGCCTGTGGATAGGTACCATGCATGCCCCATCCCCCAAACTATAAGTATGTTTTCCCTCAGGACCTGTTCATCCAGGAGGGTTAAAAAATCCAGCACAGGAGATTGCGCTTTTTTTATATTGCCATGGATCCTCTGCAGACTTGTGACATTTTTTTTAAACCACCAGTCTTAGAGGTCAGGTTATTCCTAACTTACCCTCATGTGTCCTTTCTTTACTATTTACATTTTTGCCAAAGTCCTACGTTGGCTGATTGAGGTGGTGGCAGCCTATCAGATCTCAGTTTGAGATCTTTTGGGATCAGCAGGGCTTCCACACCCCTAGATATATGAAGTTTATTTTAGCATTAATTGCTCAAAAAGTACTAACAGATTTACATCAAAACTCAAAAAGCACGCTTTCTGAACCTAGATCTAGCTTTCTGCCAAAGTTGGTGTAAATCTGTTCAGCTGTTTAGGCTGGAGCTGTGTCTAAAGTTCCTATGGGAAAATGAATATGAAAAATATGAGTTTTGGGAAACCCATTTTTCCTGGCCCTGATTGACAAATCACCCCAAATCTTTTAAAACAACAGCCGGAGTGAAAGGCAACCTAGTTTTGAAAAGTTTGGTCTGCTTTTGGCACCGGTAACCCCATTAACTGGGCCGTGACCTTAATAGAAAGTGGAAGGGGAGCACGTGTCCTTCCTCCCCGGCCGATTTCAGCCCTGGGGACCCATCTTTCGGAGTCTGGCCATGCAGACAAATATGAGGGAGGACCCCCTTCCAGAGCCATTAATGTCCCTGGGCACCTTATCCCCCAGGGCCGGCTCAAGCTATGTCCCGGGGCACCCACCCCCAGGTGCGGGCAGAGAAACATGTGCTTGCTCTAGGTTGGCAGAAGTAATTTCATAGCTCCAGCCAAGTGAGAGCAAACACTGTGGGCTTCATTTATGAGAAGTGTTGCATCACTGAGAGAAAGCAGCGATGCAACACTTCTCAGTGGACCCTCCTTGCGACACGATGCATGCATCATATTTACTGTATAACGCATCATGTCGCAAGGAATGACAGATACGTATCTGTTGGTGCAAAACTGACACATTGTGTCAGAACTCCAGCAATGCAGGGGGGAGGTCTATGATTATAGCACTGCTTTACCCTTACACCTGGCGTCATATTAGTGGCACACTGATATCTTATAGATTTCAATGCACAACTTCTATGAGAATTTGATGCAGGGGAACACCCACCCTACATACATTATACCTGACACAGGTATAATTTAGCGTATCTGCCAAGATGCTTCATTTTGTAAATAGGGCGCAGCATGGTGCATTTTTTAGGCCGCCAGTGCATCACAAAAAATGAAGCACCGGTGGCACAAAAGTGTCACAAGTGCACATAAATAAGCCCCTAAGTCCTCCAGGGCACCCACCATTTATTGGTTGGACCCCAGGGGATAAGGTCCCCGTGGCTCAGTAATTAGCCTGGAAGGAGGACCTCACGTCCCCCTCCCACATTATTAAATGGCAAGGGAGATAGTGTCCCCGGGGCCTATATTGGCTCGCAGAGGGGGGCTGCATGCCTCTCTCCTCCTTTATCAATGATATCTTTTGAGATGGCATCAGTGATATCATAAATGATGTCATAGAACGTGTCTTGAGTATTGTCATATGTGAGGTCAGAAGCAGTGCGTGGCAGGGGTGCAAGTTATAGTTGGTGCTACTAACTATAACTGCTGAATTTCAGTGTTTTTTTGTGTAAAATAACTGAGAAATACACCTAACAGATCATTACTTTAACCTTTTGTTTTTTCAGTGAAAGAAATTATATATATTATGTTTTTATCATTTCCTTATATTTTACTCACAATATGAAATTGTTTACAACCAGAACACTAAACATCTAGGGCCTTATTTATGAGAAGTGACGCATCACTGTGTGAAAACAGCGATGCGTCACTTCTCAGTGATCCCTCCTTGCAACATGATGGATGTGTCATATTTACTATATGACACATCATGTTGCAAGGAATGACAGATACGTCAGTATAACTGACGTATCTGTCTGCCCAAAACTGACGCATTGCTGGAGTTGTGTCGGAAGCGTGACGCAACTCCAGCAATGCAGGGGGAAGGGCTATGAATACAGCACTGTGTCACCCTTACGCTTGCTATGAGGCAAGCGTAAAGATTTGCCGCAATGGCATCCTAGAAGTGGTGCACTGAAACCTTATAGATCTCAATATGCCACTTCTATAAGGCTTGGATGTGGGGGAACGCCGACCCTGCATACATTAAACCCGACGCAGGTATAATATAGCACAGGGGTTTACAAAGTGACGCATCTGCCTAGATGCATCACTTTACAAATAGAGGGCATCATGGCACATTTTTTACGCTGCAGGTGAGTCACAAAAAGTGACGCTACGGATGTGCAATAGTGCCGCAAGGGCTCATAAATGTGCCCCCTAACACCCAATTATTTGCATAAGGAATTCCTGACGTCCATTTGCACTGCCTTAATGTTCTACATTGTTGAAGCGCAAAATGGCACATTCTGTAAGATTTACAGAATCCTGCATCTTTAATATCAGACTTCTCTTTCCCTGCCTCACTGAACGGGCTGCGAATGCAACAACAGAGGCTTTCAAGTGAAACCACACTTCCATCCCAGACTTAACAAAATGTATATTTTAATTTCTTGAAATTCTGCCCATGGATATTTAAAGGGAAGGGGCTGCAATCAATACACGAAAGAAGCTTTCTGTGATTGTCTCTGAGGGAACATATGTTTGCCTCCCTAGTGCTGTCCCCTGTGATGAGAACCCACAAACACAAAGTGGACGCTTTCCTTTGGAAATTGACACCACCCCATTTTGGGAAATGGCATCCAGTCCGTTGTTTGCTCCTACAATTAAAATCACAAACTTTTCATACATGGCATTTTGAGTCTGAAAAAAAAGTGGGTAAGCCTCATTCACACGCCTCCTGTTTTTGAAATATAATGAGTTGCAAAACACACTTTGTAGGTTATAAGCCCTTTTCCGACTCTCAGTGGGTCAGATTTACATTAGTAGTATCATACTAGGAGGAGGGCAGTCCCAGATAGTTATTGACCAGAGTGGGGAGGCTCTTTGATTCATCTCGGGCTCTCAGATTTGCCCTCTGTCAATGACTACTCGGCCAATTACTTCCTGGTAGCACCCTCCCTTTCGGATCATACTATAAATCTCATTTTTTTCAATGTATTTATTAATTGGGGGGAGATTTACAAGCCCCTTGCAACACTTTTACGCCGCCGTTGCGTTACTTTTGTGACGGAGCGTTGGCGTAAACCATGCGCCACTTTGCAACTTCCAAAGCCCTGCGCCACATGAAACCTGCATCAGGTTTCATGTGGCGTTCTGTCGCAGGGTGAGTGTTTCCTCGCAGGAAAGCTCCATAAAACTGACGCAGTGAAATCTGCAAGATTTCACTGAGTCAGTTTTACGATGCTGCTGCGTCAAATCCTTACGCCTGCTTGAAGCAGGCGTAAGGAGTGAAGCACCACGTTAAGTATGGGCGGCCCCCGTGCATTGCAGGAGTTGCGTCGCGCTTGCGACACGACTCCAGCAATGCGCCACCCATACGCCACAAGATGCGTCACGCATCTTCCCCTCCTTGCACCATGGTGCGCCGCATTGTAAATGCGACGCATCCGTGGTGGCGCAAGGGGGGGGATTACGTGACGCATCTGTCCTAGCACATCCCTGCTGATTTGCAGAGATGCGCCAGAAGTTGTAAATCTGCCCCATGATTTGTAAGTCCGACGGAGGTACAACATAAAACAACAATACAAAAGCATTTTTTTTAAGCACCACATGGTAAACATGTTAAAAATATAGATAGATTCACTACTTTGTTGATATTCAGCCTCGACAGCCCTAGAAAGAGACATTGTGCATTGAGCAACGTGAATGTACATGGGTAAAGGCAGACATTGCAAGCAGATCAGATCACTGACTGCATGGAGGACAGTGACCATATAAGAAGTGGCACCATATTTTATACATCACATACCCAGACTTATAATACATACAATTTCCTTAATATGCAATAAGAAAATGTCGAAAAAATTAAAAAAAGTCTTGTTACAAGCCATTTTATTAACACTATAAGCTCAGATGCTCTTCCAGTGTCCCTTTGTTTGGGAAAATTTCAAGATTCACTTTTTCCATGTTATTCTTCATTCAAATGTATTTCCTTCACTTGTAAACATTTTTTTTGAAAAAAAGCAACTAACGCTGTGCATTGTGTTGTGTAAAATATTTTGTCGAGCAGTAAATGCAATTCTATACAAAAGCATTTTTATTCTTTCTCAAAAGATGTTCACTGAAATGTCGAGGGCATTATTTTGAAAAAAGCTATTTTCACTGTCTGGCAACAGATTTGAAAGAATTTCATGCTGAATTGCGTTATAGGTTTTACTGAGAGACTTATTATGAGATTATTTCTATGCAGTGATTCCAATACTTTAATACACATTAAAAGATAAACGGTTGGGCTTAATTCTTCTGAAATTATTTAAAATCGTTGGATCATTTAGTCAAAGGCACGTATTATTCCCTTTAAAAAAAAGAGAAAGCAAATCCGTTCTGGATTTAGCGCATTTGGAAATATTTCAAACAAATGAGTGGAATGGTATTTTTCGCACACAGAGGAAAGGTATGGTGACATGATATGCATTAATATTATTTTATTTGTATGAAATTTAAATCTAGAATTATTCTGTGTGACCTTAGCTTGTTTTTATGAAAGGAACCAAGTAAAAATAAATGATTTATCTAAGTGGATTGTAATTCAACTTATTCGGCTTAAAAACATTGGGGCTTATTTACAAGATTTTGATGCAGGGTAGCGCAGCAAGTCACTTTGGTCCACTGCCCTGATTAAAAAAAGGGAAGGAATGTGCTCTATCTATGAGATATGGTGCATTTCTGTCTTCTTTCTCTTTGCTGTCGTTCAAATGACTGCCTTGCGCCAATGTAGGCACTTTTGCACCACGGTACAAGAATTTCTGCGTTGTTGCGGGGTTATTTCTACACTATGCAGTGACCAGTGCAAACTATACCTCTTTTTTTAAGTTTCAAAAGAAACATTTCTTAATATTATGTCAGGAAAGAAACAAATATGCAATATTAAACAGCAAAGGATCTAGTATAAGCAACACAAAACATATTATTAATGGCAATTAAGCAAATGATTATATAATAGTAGAAAGGTCCATGGTAGGAATAGCAAAAGAAAAAGGGTATACAGAAAGGAAATCAAGTGCGGGACTCAATAATTATGCAATTAAAACAGGGTTACAATAGATCAAGTAAAAAAAAAAAAGGAAATTAAAGAAATGGACAAAAATAAAAAGTTCAAGGAGGTTGAGCAACTTCTTGAATACTTGGTACTGGAGCAAAGGATCGTTTAGCACTATCATCCAAAAACTCCGTACAGGAGACCATAAGAGTCATCTTTTGTGTTTCAAAGACATAGGAATTACAAAGGTTGTGTCAAGTCTATGATTATGGCAAATGGAGTACCACCAAGCTAAAAATGAAAGTTTAGAGGCATCCTTCCAATTTTTTGTTATCTGTTGAAAAGCAACAGCTAATAAAAGGTCAATAATTTGTGTTTGGGCTTTGGGCTTCTTCCAGCTATTAGAGAGACTGCCTAAAAAAATATTAACAAATGTAATGGGGATGCTGGTGTTAAAAATAGCATTAATTTGGGTCCATACGGATTCCCCAAAACGCATAACTTGTGGACATGCAAAAAGCAAATGATGAAGATTTGCCTGTGGATATGAGCAGGACCAACAAGCCTGTGAAGTTTCAGAATGCATTTTATGTAGGGAAGCTGGTGTAAGCAGTAGCCTATTATATATAAAGAAAAGGGTTTGTGTGGTTCAATATGAAGAAGTTTATTTAGACTACTACACAAGTGTTAATAATAGGAGTATGTGGGTTTTGCGGTTTCCTCGTGAAAGATAAATATTCTTGAAAAGAAAAAGGGAAGAGGAAAGAGTTCTCTAAATCAATCCATAAAGATAAGTCAGGGGAAGGAATAGATACCCACTTAGATACATGTTTTAATAAAAAGGCTTTATGATATTTGGGAAAATCAGGGAAATGGATGCCGCCTTCGGTTTTCGGGCGTGTCAGCTTTAATAAGGACATTCTAGGTTTTTTATTGATCCAGAGAAAGTAAATAAGGATTGAATTAATTTTCTGGAACCATTTTGCTGAAATGGAAACTGGAATATTAGAGAGAAGATAAAGAATAATGGGAGTTAACATCATTTTAATGGTATCGAGTCGTCCCCACCATGAGAGGTATAGAGGATGCCATTTGGTCGTGAGGAAACTAAGTTTCTCAAGGCATTTATTGAAATTTAGAGAAATCAATGACTTAATGGAGGAAGTGAACCACATATCAAGATATTTTGTATGAAGGGGGTTCCAGGTAAAATTGGAGAGAGAAAAGTCTTCTTTAAAAGTATATTTAGTTAAAGGCAGAATTTCACACTTGTCATTATGTAATCTATAACCCGAAACTAAAGAATATGATTTGACTTCCTCCAAAAAGGCCGGAAAGGAATTTTGAGGTTGAGAGAGGAATAAAAGTAAATCATCAGCATAAGCAGCTAATTTAATCTGTAAAGAGTTAGAGATTTAACCAGTGATAGTTGAATTCTGTCTTATTTTGGACAGGAAGGATTCTAACACTAAATTAAAAAGGAAGGGAGATAGGGGGCATCCTTGTCTTACTCCTCTATGAAGAGAAAAGTAGGAAGAGGTAATGCCGTTAACAAAAATGGCGGTTTTAGGATTCAAGTAGAGCAAAGAAATAAAGGAGATAATTTGTGGGCCAAAACCAAACCATTTTAGTGTTTGAAAAATAAAAAAACAATAAACTCTTTATCAAACGCCTTTTCGGCATCCAGAGTAATGGCAGCAAGGGGTTCTGATAGGTTCACAGATTTGGAGATGACATCAAAAAATAGGCGGGTGTTCCTTACCTAAGAGGTGGGGTAGAAAGGATTCCAATCGGAGAGCCAATGACTTCGAGAAGATTTTATAGTCTATGTTAACTAGGGAAATGGGTCGGTAATTCTTGCAATAGCGTGAATCCTTCCCCTCCTTTGGAATGAGATAAATTAAGGCATCAAGGAAAAGTGCCAGAAGAGCTGCCAGAAGAAAGAAAAGAAGAAATTAATGTATGTAGTTTAGGTATAATTATTTGGGTAAGATTTAGAAAAAATTCAACGGTGAAACCAGCAGGTCCAGCGGCCTTATCTTTTTTAAGGGATTTAAGAGCACTAAGTAAATCAGTTTGGGTCAAGTCAGTTTCAAGGAGGTCAAGACACAAAGGTGGGGTAGGGGGTTTTTGAATTGTGGAGAGATAAAGAGAAATATCGTCCTCAGTCGGATATGACTCAGGAGTATAGAGTTGTTCATAAAATTTGACAATTTCTTGTAGGATATCAGCGTCTTTGTGTTTAGAGGAGTTTGTGTCTGATATTATGGATTCAATGTGAAGCCTATTTTGTTTAGTCTTTAAATAATTGGCTAACAGTTTACAGGATTTGTTCTGTCCGCCATAGAATTTAGCGCTTGTCCTTAAAAGAAACAAAGAGGCAGCATCAGTCGTGTCTTTATTATATTGAATTTTGGCCTTAATGAGATCAGTTAAGCAATGTTTCGACTTGGAAGTGTAATAAGTATATTCTAAATTCTTAATTTTTGAAAGGAGTTCCTTATTTAAAGCCCGCGCTTTTTTCCGTGTATCGGATGATGAAGTCATGATCAGAAGCTTTAAATGCGTCCCAAATTATATGAAAGGGCCTGTTAGCTGTACTATTTAGAAGAAAGTATTAATTAAAGAAAGAAATGAAAAAAGTGTTGAATTGAGGATCTAGAAGTAGGGAGTTATTAAAGCACCATCTCCTAATGTGATCAGAATGAGGTAATAGGTCTAACATGATGGAAACAGGGGCATGGTCAGAGATGAGTATAGGGCCTATATCTGCAGAAATGAGAGATTGGGAAACATTGTGTGATGTGAAAAAAAAGTCAATTCTTGATTGGGTCTGATGAGGTGAAGAGTAGAAAGTATATTCTTGTGAGGAAGGATTACACAATCTCCAAGCATCCGATAAATGTAATTGTTTTATAGTTTGCGTGAAGGTTTTGTGTGCTTCTGAAGGAGTGAACGGGGCTGTGGATTTCCTATCCAAAAAAGGGTCAAAAACTTGATTGCAGTCTCCAGCTAGAATTAAATTATTGTCATAAAGTTGAAAAATCAGTTGATTTAAATGGGACCAGAAAGAAGCATCACAAGAAGTAGGGGCATAAACCCTAAAGAGAGAGAGAGGGGTATCGTCAATCTCCAACTTGGTATATAGCCATTTGCCTTCCTCATCTCTTTCTTGCGAAATTAAAGAGGTCTTCAGTGGTTTATGAATGAGAGTAACAACACCATTTCGTTTGCCGTCTCCAGGTGAGTAGAAGAGTTCATCAACCCAATTTTTCTTTAGCTTTAAAGACTCAGATTTAGTAAGGTGAGTTTCTTGTAGCAAGACAATCTTAGCATCCAGTTTAGCTAAATAAGATAATACCCGTTGTCTCTTAATGGGGGAATTTAAACCTTTAACATTCCAAGTAAATATCTTTCAAGCCATTGGTCAAAAAAGTTTAATAAATAACAATAAATCAGTCAAATTGCAAATACCATTAAAAACAAGTAAAATGCAAATAAGTGGCAGTAAAACTTGAAACTGAAAATGCTGAAGAAGTAGAAAGAAGGTAGGGGGAAGGGAAAGGAGAGTATACGAAAAGCAATTAAAGAGAATAGAAATGATAGTGGTATGAGAGGTGATAAAAATGAGCGTGAAGGAGCAAAAGAGAGTACAGAAAAAAATTAAGGAGGGAAAAGAGAAAAAGTATCACCGTGAAAATAGTGAATGTAATATTGAAGAGGATAACGAGGAGAAAGAAGAGCGGGAATAAGAGCACAAAGAAGGCTAAAAAGAAATAGATCAAGATTCAATGAAGAAAACATGAACGACATACTTACAAAAAATCCAAGACATATGTAGGCGGGGAGATGAGGCCACATGGGAGAATGACATATCCCGACATCAAACAGGAAACGGGAAGGAACTAGTACCGACGAGCAATACAACAAGAAGGGGTAATACATAAAGAAACGAAACCTGCAAGGAATAAGACAGAGGTTAACAAAACATCCAAAACAAAACAACCAAGCAAACAGAGAACATTATCGACAAACAACAAGTAAACATGAAGACAGCCAACAACATTATATGAGAAACAAGCAAGAACTTAGGGAGAGTAAAAAACAAAATGATTATTTGTTATGCAATGCAGAAGTTGAGGAAGTGTTCATGGATTCCAAGTGACATGAGTTGAGAAAACGTTTCAGTTGTATAGGATCCTCATAAGCGGTAGTCTTATTGTTCATGGTCACCTTGAAGAGACATGGGTGGAATAGTCCATAACGAGCACCAAGAGAGCAAAGCTGTGGTCTCATTGCCAAAAAGTCTCTGTGTTGGTCGGCTGTAGGCTTTGAATAATCTTAAGAGAAATGGAGGGTTACCTGCCCAAATAACTCGGTTGGCTGCTTTAGCGGCTGAAAGGACCTTGAGTAAGTCAGTATACTCTAAAAAATATAAGTTTACTCCTCTCGGTTTCCTTGCAGTAGATGAAATCGTAGCAGAAGCAGGGCCCAAATGATGCGCACGTTGCATGTTGAGCTGAGTATCTGGAGGCAAATTGAGGATTTTAGGCAAAAAAGATTTGAAAAAATTGATGGGGTCAGGACACGCTGAGCCTTCTGATAATCCATATATGCTTAAATTATTCTGTCTATTCCTATTTCCAAATTTTCAACTTGCTTTTGAAGCGCTGAGACTTGAGAATGAAGGGCATCCATTTTACTACTGGCTGAAGACAAAGATTCAATATTCTGTTCTGCTGTGGTAATTCTGTCCTCAAGGTTCGACCATCTATCCGAGTCTGGAGCTTAGAATTGGTTTCCTCAAAAAATGGACAAAGCGCCCTAATTTCTTCTAATAATATGTCCATAGAAACAGAGGATGGTTGTTTGGGGGGAAAGGGATGATCCTTCTTTAGACATTTACTAGGACCTTTATTTGTAGCAGAAGAAGCTCCAATTGAGGAAGCAGTGGCGCACTTAGGCGAGGAATATGTAGAATCTTCCATTGAAAAGCAGTAAGGATGGGACTTATAGCGTGATGAGAGTTTGTGGCTTGAAGGCGATGAATACGATAGAACTTTAAGGAGCCTGCCCATACGCACAGGTTAAAGGCATGGAGAAGCAACTTATTATGTATGGGGTGATCAGGGCCTCCTCGTAGCAATTAGGAAAATAGGGAAAAGAAAGTCCCAAATCTCAGAAGAATATTCCTTAATGTGCTAAAATGTGTGAGGGGGAGGCAGCATTGAAATTATTTCATATAAAAGTGAGGTTTAAGTAGCAGATTCCTCAAAGCTGATCACTGAGCTGTGGTTTACCAAAAGAAGAAAGAGAAAAGGAGAGCCTTCATGCTTTGAAGTAAAGCATTCCTGTCTGTTAAAAAAAATGCAGGTCAAAACTCACACACAGAATGCTTTGTTTCTGAAATAATGAGGCAAAAAAAAGAACAATACATTCCATGCTTTATGGACACCAAGTTGCAAAGAGTTCTTGATAATCATAACTAAATAGCCATATAAAAGGTTGCTCATGGGTAAAATTCACCGTAAAATTACCTCAGCGGGCGCGATTCAAAATGGCGGCCACTTCAAAGGAAGAGCCGCGATGTTGTGCAACTGTAGAAAGGACTGGATGAAAGCGACGGTTTCACTTCAGAGAGTAACCATTCTGCGCAGGAAGATTTCCGACGCTCAGGCTCCCAAAAAGAAGACCATACAGGCGCTGCAAATCACACCAGGTTTGTCGTTCCTCACGCCGTCCCGAGAGAGTCAGGGACTGGCCGCCATTTCCTTTGGGCGCTAGCCACGCTCCCCAAAATATACCTCATTATCGAATCCATTTTTTTTTTGCAGACTGCATAAGGTAAACTTTTTTTAACCAAAGCACAACCTTTGAAAAGCTTATTTTCTTAATATGTCTTGGTTCAACATGTAATTCTTTACTTGAGTGCCAAAGTCTCATTTTCTGCATACAATATACACCGGAATACTAGAAGGTTTTCAGGATGACTTCTTAGGACTTCACTCCGCTGTCTAGGAGATTATGGATCCAATGAATAAATGCATAATTTGTTTGTCTCAGATAATGGGTTCTAATACAGGGATTTTGGTGCTTAATGCACGCTCCTTTGACCTTCCAAGATCTATCAAGAAAACCCACGAGAGTGCGATGTTAGCCGCCAAACTCTTAATTTAAATATATGTGATAACAGTAGTAACCACACATATCACAACCAACTGGGACACTTATTATGAGTGCCCTAGTGTTTAATTTCCATAAAGAGACTCTTGTTAGTATCCACATAACAAATAGGGAGCTGTGTTGTCATTTTCGACATTGTGTTATTTGAAGTGGAAAAACGTAAAAAGCAGCAAAACGACTAGATCAGCAATATTGAATGATAAATTCAAAAAATCAATATTAAAAAATACAGTACATTGTAATACATTGCATTCCCTCTCAAAGTTCCAACAATAGTCACAAAGGGGCTTATTTATGAGACCCCTGTGTCACTTTTGCATCACTGAAGTGGTACATGGGTGAGGCAAGGCTCTCATAAAGATTTATGAAGCCACGCAAAGCAACCCTGTGAGGCTTTGAGTGGCCTCATAAATCATGAGTAAGGCGACATAACACAAATTTCTGCGTCGCCTTACTCTGCCCCCAGGAGGGGTCCATGGACATTGAGGTGGGTTTTCCCATGCAACACCCATGGAATTTGAAGCTGCCCCAGATTTACAATGTGATATAAACTTGGGGTGCAGCACACATAGAAAGAGCATGCCTTCCTGCACAAAAACAATTCTGCCTGCAATGGAGGCAATCTTGCACCATGGTGTAATGGTGCCTACTTTGAAGCTAGGCTGCCAATTCGGCACCAGCGCAGGCAGAAAGGACAGGAATGTACAGTATTGCTTAAATACAGCGCATACCTACCATTTCACTTTGGGTCAGGGCAGTGCAGCAAGGTGCTTTGCTGCACTGCCCTAGGCCAAAATGCCATAGATGAGGCCCAGAGTTTCAATTGTTAAAGAACTGGCATTCAGAAAGTGACCTTAATATTTAATTCATTATTTGTATGAAGCTCATTAAAAATGTACCTAAGGAAATCACTTATACATACTGGGCATGGCAAAACAAAAGTATGTTGATAAAGGTTTCTATGCTCTGACCCCAAAAACGACATGTCATTAGTAGAAAGAGCACTGAGACCTTATGCAAAGTAATGCAGTGGTGGCTTGCACAGATCGGGGGTGTCGGGGAGGCAGGGGGAAGGGCGTAAATAAAAAATGAAATTAAACTTACCTCCTTGCTGCATCTCTCCACTCCTCCCTCCGGCCCGAACGGGAAGAACCGAGGAAGCACCCAGGCTCCCTGCGCCAACACAATGCTGCAATGCAGCATTGTGATTGGTCTGAGCGCTGTGCTTCGGCGCTCAGACTGGGACTGAGGGACTGGGCATGTTCATCACCCAGGCTGTAATGCCCAAGACGGTCAGCCAAATATTCATGCGCACCTAGGGAGTGAAAAACACTCTTCCCCTCCCCTGCTCTGTCAGCAGAGCAGCCCTGCACCGCCAAACAAAGCTGCTGTGCCCGCAAAAATAAAAAATAAAATCATAATATTGAGATATTATCATATTATTTTTCCTTACACTGCTGAAAACCAGTGGGGCAATGCGCATCCGGCTTAGCAGAGGAGCCGCCACTGAAATAATGTATTCAACCTTGATGCGTATTAGCATTATGGACAATGGGTAAGTGATTACCATTCAAATTCCAGCAGCCTTCGAAATTTGACCTCCCAAAAATCATGATTAAGGCTTTGTCAAAGGTAACTTCCAATTCATAGTCTACTGTATCAATCATCAACTCATGTAGTGTACAATGCATACCAGAAGTTTTATCACATCACATGAGTTTGTATGCCTAACTTAGCACTTGCATGAGCTGCTAGCCTACGCCTAAGGTATCATAGCTGTTGGCACCTGTGATGTGTCAAAATTGTGAAGCAAGATGTTAAACAAGTAAGGAGCTACAACACTTCAGTCACACTGGCTAAAATCTTTTGTTGAATCTAAACAAGGTCATTTGCACTTTGGCTTGAGGAATACCAGTTTAACATGTCAGTGAAGGCTTTGGACTGTACATTGAATATCTCTTCAATGACCATGAGCACTTAGAAAAACACGATATTGAATTACTGTGTATTAGCAACACAGTCCACAAAGACCTAGTTCACTTCCCACAACAGGCTTTAGTCTTCTCAATATTACAGCACCTCCGGTAAAAGGACTTCAAACTTAGGTTTTAGCTCCCTCTGTAGCTATGGGACCATCTCTCAGCAAAGATTTCAAGAAAAATGTCCTTATTACAGCAGGATAGCTTTCAACAGCATACAAGGGTACCTGGTACAGCAGAACCTTTTGCCTATGCCTCCCTACTGCAATTGTAGCAGTTCTGGGCAATTAATTTGCCTTGTGTCTAAAAAATGCTGTGAAATTGAAAGCAATAGCAATTTAGAGCTGCCTAACAATAATGATTTCCACGCTCAATGATCCTAAAGCAAAGACTTTCTGTTGAAAACTAAGCCAACGGTGAAACCAAAGAATACACTGTGGGTTCTGTCAGTTTCCTGTCGTACAAGGACTCTTTTGTGTGAAAATTCCCTCTTTCTCGATCTGCAAAGATAGGTTCCTCTTACATTTGCTGAGTGCATACAACAAGTTACCCTTTCAGATCCTTTGAGTAATTACCTGCCTGGTTTCATTCTCACCCACCTTCAATCCATCTTTAAGTGCACAACAGTTGGGCCCATAGTCACTTTCTAATTATTATGAAATGAGTTTTTATAAGTCCATACATTCAGAACAATGCATCTATCTACCCAATGTGTCCATTGATTACAAGTCACAGGTAGCTATTTAGAGTAGGCTAATTAAAGTGCTGCCTAGGAGTCTTGTAGATACTAAAGGCTACATTTAAATATGTAATATATTGGGGCATCCTGAAACTTATTAAAAAATTGCCAAGTTTTCTGGAGAAGGGTTAAGGTGATATGATTAGTTTGATCGGGAAGAACCAAAGGAAGACAAATCCAGCATGTACCAGTTAGAAAAGAAAATGAACATCTGCCCAGGTGAGCCAAGTGAACTTTAGGGACCACCAAAAGCTAGTAAAGGAGAATTCCAGTGCTATTGGTTTGGCATATCTGGGTATTATTTCTATAGCAAGATTGTGCCATTGCTGTTGATGGTCTGGCAACAGATACAGGAAACTGTAAAATATTAAGAATTTGGATACGGGCACTCAGTGAAGTCTGGCCAGGTGATTAGATGTAGACATATCATTTGGAACTCCAGGTTGAAGGAGTGAGATTGCATTCGGAACTATTTGAAAATAATTGGGTAAGAATTTAGGTAGGCCACGATAAAGTGAATTATAGTAATTTGGGAGGAAGCAATCAACTACCAGTTTGATTGTCAAGCAACAAGAACGAGGAAGAAGTGGAAGGACTTTTTTGAGCACCTGTAGAAAGACACAGCAGATGGTCATGATCCTATGGACTGAAGACAATAGAGGCAGAGACTAATCAATTAAGAGTCTTATATTGCAAACAATAACTTCAAGGGTAGGGCAAGTACCTGAACTGAAGGGCCAACAGCTACTGGATCTAAAAGAAGGGGGCAGAATCCAATGCTGGGTTGGTTGACTTAAGGTTATTGTCTAGTCTGAAAACAATCTGAGTATTACATGTATAAGTTATGGGGAATAATTCAAATATCAAATCAAGGAAAGGGGTGGCATAAATATTAAACTTGTTCTGAAGGACAAGACCTGAGACACTCCACCAGAGAGACAATGTAATGTTGACTGAAAAGGCAGAAGAATGTTGATTCAGGATTGCCTAGATAAAAACACAGCAAAGCCAATCTAAGGCTTTAGATCTGAACCCACACTTGTAGAGTTAGACAAGGAGAGCAGGGCTCGACATGGTATGAAAAGATCCAATAGTATTGGTTACTGCCATCACAGTAATACGCAATAATTTTCAGTTGGTTGGAAATTGAGTCCCACGTGAACTTTCTGCCCTACATAAGTTATAAGCCTTTTGGGGACCAGGATAAGATAGCATTTGAATAAATGAAGTGTACATTATTTGATTCTCTTTTACATTTGAGCCCCTTTAATGATGTAAGAAAGTACAGTATTATGCCTGAATTTACTAAGGATGCAGGATCAGCTGAAGGCTTCTAAAAGAGTGAGCCATCTAGGTCTTTCTTCCAAGACTTAGGAACTAGAGCACATAGCTAACCTGGAAGTAAATGTTGCTTATGGCAGGAATAACCTCAATGGCTGCAAAGTGCATAGCCTCTACAGGGTACAAAGGAGAGCCAGATCTAACTGAAACGAGATTGGATCTGGGGGGAGGGGGAATTCTGTAAGACATCTTGAGACATTATCTGCATCATAAGTGTGTACCAAGAACAGATAATGTTTAAAGCAATTGGAGAGAGGAACATTTGAAAAAGCTTGATTATTTTCTCAATGAAAAAGAAGGTAAGAACTAATTAAGAGTGGCAGAAAAAGTTATGCAGTCCATAAAGGAGGAGCACTTTAATAGGTCTAGGAGTAAACTAAACTTAGGTAGAGTTGATGTTGCTACCATTATATGTGGCACAGAAGAGACACAAGCTTGCTTGCATTTCTTTCCATAGATTTTGATGGAGAATCAGTAGAATTAAAACAGTCAAGCAACCAAGTGTATTCAATTACTTTAGAAATCCACCCATTATTATAATGCTAGCTCCTTAGTACATCTTGAAACGGGAGGCTGCAAGTAAGATGAGAATAATGTTTTAGTAGGATAAATGTAATCTGAGGCTTTAGTTACCCAAGTCTGAAATCCTGTTATGCTAGAACTGGGATCAGAGACCAGTTGATTGCCTGAAGTGAAGCAAGCAATTGAAAATTGATGCTGCTGATTTTAGAACAATGATAATAATAGTGTGCCTTGGGGAAAAGAGAGAAGGTTGCAAAAACAGTGAATACTGAGAGATCAAACCAATTATAAGATCAATGTAAAACTCTGTGGTAAACATAAGATCTAGTAAATGTCTTCATTGTGAGTGTAGAATGTCACTCACAGAGTAAGACCAATAACAGAGGTGGGGGATAGTGTTGCCTTTCAGTTTCTATGTGATCAGGGGCACCTACTCATATGCTAGCATTCTCAAAAATCAGACATTTGGAAATATGGTGCTCTTGAATGAAAGCTATTTTAACAAAGGTTTGACCAACATCATTTGCTGCCCCAGAAGCAGGATATGTTAATACACAGGTGTGGGGCCAAGATAAAGAGTGTTAAATATAAATGGAAAGAAATTTTTTAGGGCTATAAGAAGTCATTGAAACCAGATGCATAAAGAATGATTGTTCACAACCTTGATTCTCATTTTACTGAGAGGGTCTGTTAGACCTGTCATCCTTAGGATGGTCTTCCCCCAATTGTTTGCCTGTTTCCCCCCACTTTTTGCTCTATCCTTTTGTTGGCCGTAGGACTCTTTGCACTTTACCACTGCTAACCAGTGCTAAAGGGCATGTGTTTCTCCCCTAAACATGGTGTACACCTGTTGGGCATATTTACTTTACCTGTAAGTACCTTATAAAGAGGTATACCATATACCATATACATAATAAATATGTCTGTTTTAATATATTTCTAACATTAATTTATATATATTTATATTTTTAACCATTTCTCTGACCTGGACTTTCACCCAAAACCAATCATCAGTGTAGGGAATGATTAGGGGAGTAAAAAGACTGAGCAAAGGCAATTTGCATGCCCCCTCCCTCGAGTGAAGCTGTCCATTTTCATTTATACACATTGCATGTAACAGGACCACAGCTCAATCCAATCCTTCTACACAAGTGCTCAAATGTGAAAGAATCATTAGGTAAGTTCTGTTCAAATTTTCAGCTTGGATAATATTTCAACTGTCAACTTAAAGATGATGTGGCTCCACTTGCCACATCCTTCTTCTCTAGCAGCCATTGTCTGTTTTCCTTATAAGGCTGAGCCTGAGTCTCCTGTAAGTAGGGTTATAGAAAGGTAGTTCCTGTGCCTAGATAAAACACCCATCAAAATTCATTGCAACCTATTCACCAGCAGGCATCACTGGTGTAATTTCAGGACAGACATATATGGACTTTTTCCTTTCAAGCGCATATTGACCATCCATAATTGTTCTCTATGGAACTTGTAAACGAACTTTTGTGTCAGTTCATGAGCCAGCTAATATAGATTACTTTGTTCCAGTTCGTCTATGACAATACATACAACTGGTGAGTTATGCTGGTTGGCCTCCATAATATGGCCGTTTTGTATAATTCTATGCCCATGCATTGAGCCCCCTGCAGAACAACATGGCTGTACAATGTGTAGAAAAGCAGACAAACATGGCAACGTTATGTGGAAATCTATTAGTCTTAAATTGTTAGTAATGTGTATGAAATGTTAGCAAAATACGGTAATATTGTTTCATGTGGTTGCCAACGTTTCTGTACTGCTTCTTTGTTATGAGCTGTAAGCATTCATTTTTATGTATGCTGAAAAGCATCATCTCTGTATATTAGCACATCATTTATTGCATTTTAACTTCATATCTTATGTGTACTGTGCAGTGTTGAGAGCTCCATTGAAGATAATGGAGCAGATGTGGCTTGTAAAAACTGGTATAGGGCTGATGCACTCAAAATTACAAAGTCCTAAATCACAGCCTCTGCCTCTCTCTTCCCATACCTCTCCAGGATATGTGGATTGGACACAGGGCCGGACTGAGAACCTAAAGCAGCCCTGGCAATTTTGTTGGACCAGCCCCCTCCTTCTATGGGCCGGGCAGAGGGGGAGGATGCTCAGCTGCTTTTGTAACTGGGGGACGATATTGCAGCATCACTGCAAAACTGGCCCCCAGTAACAAAACCAGCCCCCACAGCTGAAAAACTGTACCCATTCTTTCCAGTCTCCCGGGGAAACACCCAATGCCCACTATTGCCAGTCCAGCCCAGATTGGACGGGGAGAGACAGAGAAAGAGGCTGTGAGCCAGGGCACACAAGAGTACCTCCCCCTCCTTTTAGCTCACAATTTCATTGCACTCTCATTAAAAGGGAGGGGGGAGTCTGCTCAGTTGCTGGGTCTCCCTGGCTTGGCTGCATGAGAAAAAGCAGTTTATTCAAGCCTAGTGTAAACCGTGGGTTGGCTTTAGACTCCTTACACAGCTGTTGCTGTGTATGCTCAACAGTAAACAGTAGTAGCACTGTGTGCAGCTGTAATTGTTGAACAATCACGACAATATCTGTGAAACAAAAGCTTTAAAGCAGCAGATAGTTTCAATCTCCTTTGTCTCCCAGGAGGCCTTTGTGTTTTAATTAGGACTTTCTGCCCCTACAGGGCATAATGCTCTAATATTGTTATGGCGAGCCATGGAGGGCTCCTTTGTTATAGGCCCTTGCCTTCAACTTGGACAATAATGCCTTTAATGGCCAGTAAAGCGAGATGCGGCAGGCTATAAGGCTATATTGTTATTCATTATCTCTATGACACGAAGATGCCCCATTTAAGACCTTCTTGATATAGCCATTATTTTCGGCACACTTGTGAGCAACTGCATGTCTACAGGTGTACTGCAGTGCCAGTATTGGAGCTTTGCATTTCGAGTTTACTTTTGCTTTGTACAGGGGGTCTTGAGGATGCTGCTGATTATTGCTGACTCAAGCAGCAGAAGTGAGTGGCCTTTAAGAGGACGAATGCATAGGAGTAACTTGGGTAATCTGTGACTTCTGTGCTATAACTGTGATAAAGTGCCCTCTTTCTGCATGGTTACCCCCACTTTTTGCTGAACTGCCAGAGTACTTTGACTGAGTGTGCCCTGGGCTGCTGCCAATCAGGTACCCAGGGCCTATGTTCTTTCCCAACAACCACATTGAAGACCAAAGCCGATTGGCACTCTCGGGCCACAGGTCAGTCCTTTGAAAATGGTACCACAGGTACCTTGGGGCTCTGTGACCAGGGAAGGCCTCTTAGGGCTGCAGCACTTATTGGGCCACCCCTAGAGGCCTTTATCTTTACACTTACACTCTGCCTTTGTAGGCTATTTTTTTTGGTGCAGAACAAAGTGAAGAGTTCCTGGGTGCCAAGCCTACAACCCACTGCCCTGGCAGAGATCATCCACCCCTCTAGATGGGTGCACTATACCAGTGGTGAGGGTACAGGTGCATGAGCCCTGTACCCCTACAGTGTCTAAGCCAATTCTTAGATATTGTAAGTGCAGTACTGCCATTAAGAGTATATGGTGCTGGGAGTTTGTCATTATCAACTCCACAGTACCATAATGGATTACTGAAAACTGAGAAGTTTGGTATCAAACTTCTCAGCACATTAAGCCCACACTGATGCCAGTGTGGTATTTGATGAAACGTGCACACAGAGGGCATCTTAGAGATGCCCATCTGAAAAACGAACTACTACTGGTGTCCAGGCTGAGTGGTTGCTCGCCAGCTGCCACCACCAGACATGTTTCTGGACCCCTGGGTCGAGAGCCTGCTGCTCTCGGGGGTCTGAAACAATGACCATCCTTGGACAAGATGCCAAGCCTTTTTCCCCCTGGATGAGCAGGGTCCATGAAGGGGAAGCTTCAAAGGCTTGCCGCCTTTGTGAGCTTCCCCAGGCCTTTTGCTGCATCCAGCAACTGGTCCCCACTGGTTCTGACCCCCACTTTGGACAGTAGAACCAGTGGGAAAATCAAGTGAGGTAGGGAGGCGTGCCTACCTCTGCCAACCCCACCCCTCAGGTGGGGGAGGCGAGGTGAAACACAACTCTCCGTCCCCACCATCTTGCAGTTGGGAGAACCCAGCCAACCAGAGTGAGGCATATGCCCCCCTCCCACTGGAGGGTGGCATAATAGTGTGTGTACCCATCCCAAGGAAGGGATCTATTGGTCCCAACCTTTTACTCACCTGTAAAATCTAGTATTTAGGGGCACACCTGGACCTTGCCTCCTCAGACAAGCAACGACTAAGAAGAAAAGAAGAAGAAGGGCCGAACAGCCTTGCCGAAGCTTAGAAAGCTTAGAGCCTTACTGCTCGCCCACACTACCACAAATAGACAGTAAGGTGCTACCTACTTTTACCTCTGCCTACCTTTGGGGTTCCACGGGACTCTGTGCACACTATACCTCACTTGTATATTCAGAGCCAGTAGTTTAAGGTAAGAGTATGCTTTGTTGATATCTGAAATGTTGACTTCTGCAGTCAGTTTTGACTGGCTTCCTACTCTAAGGAAGTATTAGGGAAAGCTACGGCGGTGGAGCGTCGCCCCACTGATTTGCAGCAGGGAAATAAGGAAAAAAAAATGTTAATACCTCAATGTTATTATCATTTTATGTTTTCCTGCTGCAGAAGCTTTGCAGGCGGAGTGGGGTTGGGCTGCTTCCCAGTCCAAGTGTGCATGGATGTTTGGCCAGCTGTCTTGGGCTGGCCAAACATTCATGTGCACTTGAATGTTCTCCACCCAGGCTGCATAACAGCCTGGGTTAAGAACATTGCGGCATTGTTATTGGATATATGGAGCCTAGTGCTTCCTGTTCTGGCCGGGACAGATGACGGAACGATGAAGGAGGAGAGGCGCAGCAATCAGGTACGTTATATATTACTTTTTTTACAATACCTTATCCCCCACTCTCACCTCCCCACCTCGATCGGTGCCGGACGCCACTGGTTGTTTATATCAATTCCACATTGTCTAACCACTTTACCTGTTTGTCATATTTTCTGAGAACACATCCTTTGATGCTGGTTAATCACTGTCAATCTTTACATGTTTTCAATCCCTTCTTTTTTTAGAAGCTCTTGTTTCATGTCAACTGTTTAGAGATTTGTAAGACATTGGGGGCCTCATTTACAATGTTTTGCTGTAGGGCAGTGGGACAAGCCTTCCTGGTTTGCTGCCCTCCAGCAAACAAAAAGGGCAGGAATGCGCTGTATCTATCAGATATGGCGCATTCCTGTCCTCCTTCCCTGCACTGGTGCTCAATTGGCTGCCATGCATCAATGCAGGCACGATTGCACCATGGTGCAAGGATGTCTGCATTGTAGGGTTGATTGTTTTTAAAAAACAATCAATGGAGGTGATTTCCTTTTTCATAGAAAGATGAAAGAACAAGGAGAAATAATATTATTTCTTCTCGCTTCACCTCCCCTACGCCTCTCCTGACAAGGCGTAGGCTTTTGATGCATTCCCAGATTTACAACTTGTTGTAAATCTGGGAAATATTAAAATGCCAGGGGTGTTACGTGGGAACACCCACCATATTGCTCATGGCACATCTCCTCATCGCAGTGTTAGGTAACGCAGCGATTTGCTCTGTGTTGCATCATTCCATATCTACAAGGCCATAAAAAGCCAAGCAGGGTGACTTTACGTGGCCTTGTAGATATGGCTAAGCCCTGTACGCCACCGGAACATCACAAAAAGTGATGTTCCAGTGGTGCACAGGGCTTGTAAATAAACTCCTGGATTTATTGGTTGAGAAGGGTGGAAGCCCCACTCAGACAACAACAACAGTCCTTGTCAGGATAAACCACAAAAGTCACTAAATGATCCTGTGTTAAACCTATGGTACAAAGCAGTCAGACTTATCTTAGAGGTAATATGTAAAGTATTTATGCAGTACATGAAAACAACAATAATCAAATCAGTAGAACTGGAGATATTGAAATTTAAACATTTTAAGGAAAATAGCACCAAGAAGCAAAAAGTGCCACTCGTGGTTATCTGGTATTGCTAAATTGGAGGAAAGTCACAAGTTCAGGCTGACCATGATGCAGTGCAGGATGGATACAGGGACTAGGATTTTCCCACTGAAGAGTTCCGTTCATGTTGGTGGAGACTGTGAAGAGGAAGCTTTTGACTTAAAGAGCAGGTCAAGCGTCTGGGCAGTTGCTACTGTAGTGTGAAGAGCTGGCCATCACTGGAGCCTCGCAGGGATCAGTACTCACTCCAGCAGAGGCCATTAGCAGGGCTCAGGCATTTCAAGAAGTTCCAGTTGCAGTTGGTCATCTAGACAGTTGCACGGTGGCCTCTGAAAGAATGTTGTGTTCCTGTACCTCACACTGGAGGTCAGCAAACTCCCCATTGGATTCACTGTGGGTAGCCTAGGATTAAGGCAAGTGGGTCCAAACTTCCTTCTTCAGACATCAAGGCAGTCTTTCAAGCACAGGGCAGAATGTCTGGTAGCCGTGCAGACTTTCTTCTGAATCTTCCATAGGTCCAGGAGTCTTCTGATAAGTAGTGCTGAGGGTTTTCTTTTTATACCTGGTGCTAGCCTTTCTGAGGGAATTTCCTGATTTACCCCAAAGCTAGTTATGGTCAGTTCTTCCCCAAGCTCCCAAACTGTCTAGAGTGACAAAAGGCAGGGCAGTCCTGGTGTCAGGTTCTTCTCTGTGAGTGTACAGTAGACAAAGCCCTTGGAAGTGTAAGTTAGGCTGGGCGCCGCCCCTCCCCAGTCATTCTATCATAGTGTTCCATCCTGTCCATGCTTAAACCCCCTTTGTCTCACTGTCTGGAAGAAATACACAAATCCTAACAGTGGAAAGGGACAGTTGGTTGAGACAAGAAAAAGGCATCTTTCTGAAATTGGCATTTTCAGAATTTTTACTTAACATCCAACTTCTCTATTAAAGAAGATGTTAAAATACAATTCATTTGAGTGTAATAACCGTATTTCTGTCATCTTTCAATTTGAAGTTAGCACATATCAAAAGTAATTAGGCATCCCAGTGAGTCAATGGGAGAGAAAGGCCTAAAACAGCGAAAAATTACTTTAGATGTTTTCACTGCCTGGCCATGAAAAACTTAAGTACACATGTCCTGCATTTTAGATGCACTGCCACATGCCCTGTGAGCCTGTATGGCCTACCTTAGGGGAGAATTATAATTATTAAAAAGTATGGATTAGGCCTGGCAAAAAGTTTATTTGCCAGGATGAAATGACAGTTTAAAACTGCACACACAGCCTTTAGTGGCAGGCCTTAGACATGTTTTACAGTGTTACTTTGGTGGGTGGCTGTTAGACCTGGCATCCTTGGCATGGTCTCTTTTGTATTTTTGCCTCTACCTCCTGTATTTTTGACTGCTTGCTGGACATTGTTTTTGCTGTTCTTTGTACTCTGGGCACTTTGCTATGGCTGATAAGTCCTAAAGTGTAAGTGCTCCATGTGAATATTGTGATTATGATTGGTTATCCATGATTGCCATATTTGATTTTCTAGTAAGTCCCTAGTAAAGTTCACTGTGTGTGCACATGGCCAGTAAATCAAATGCTACTAGTAGGTCTGCACCGCTGGTTGTGCCACCCAAAGGATGTCTTATAACCCTGTCTCAGATCTGCCACTGCCAGTGCAGTTTAAAACTGCCATGTCAACCTGACAAAGGCCACCACTTCCCAGGCCCAACCCTTCCCTTTTACTACATGTAAGGCACCCCTATGTTAGGCCCAAGGTGGTCCCATTAAGTCCAGATGGTAAACTCCGCTCCGCACCAGAGAAATGCGGAATTCCTGAAATCTGCCATTCGGCTGCAAAGCAGAGTTATTTTTTTCATTCCGTTTGCTTACTTGAGTCTTCTTTTGGCGTTCAACTGTGAGTGCCAAGACTCCCAGGCTGCCTGCGAGTATGTGCGAAACTTCTCACACCACTAGCATGCTCCCGCAAGAATTCACACTCACCCAAACGGCTTACTGCTGCAACAGCACCAATCTAGCATCCTTAGTGCTGATCGCGATTGCAAACTAAGTGGTCGAGAAGCTTTTCTGCTTGAGAATGCAGTTGACATGGGAACTGATTGGATGGAGTGGGATGAATGTGAAGTGGGAATGATGAAAGGGTTCGTGAGAGTATGGGTTTAATGAATGGAGGAGTGTGTAGTGAGAAGGTGAGAGAAGTAAGGGGTTCAAAAAAAAAAAAGGGGGGTGAGTTTAATTAATGGAGCAGGAGAAAGCAGTATGTATGCGGAGGGGGAGATAAGTAAGGGGTGAATAAGGATGTGACATAAAGCTACATTTACATAGAGAATGGGCGGATGTTTGTTTTGTAGGACATAGGGGGTGAAACAAAGCAAATTGGCTGAACAGAGTACTTGGTTCACCATGAGAACAGAGGGGTACTTGTGTTAATACATATTGCTCACAATGAGGACAGGGTGAAAGGGTATAAGGGGTTCAGACATTTTTTGACATTTTTTGATTGTCTTGGTGATTACACAAGATGTTGATCTATGGTCATTGTAATAATCAATATTTGTTTTATTGCTATTTACAGAGTGCCCTGACGAAGGGCGCTCTTAGCCCGAAATGCATTGGGTTTTAAATAAACGCTGCTTTGGACGAACTCCTGCTTTTGTCGTGTTTTAGCCAGAGGTCCGGATGGGCACAGCTTTAACATAAGAAACTTGAAAATGGCATAACATCCCGCGTGTGGATTCGGAGTATCAGTCGCAAAATATGGAGATATAATAGGAATTGAACAGATGTTAAAAATGGATTATAATGGAGAAAAAATGAACTATTTGCCAATGCGGCGCAATGCAGCTGTGCGGTCGGTTTGGGGCAAGAGCATGCTCCACTCAATTATGCTGTTAGTAACTTAGGTACCTATTGGGCATGGTACCTTACCGACGAGCACGCATTCTTGGACAATTATGGACAAGTATAGAGAAATATGAAAATAAGGTGTGCACCTCACCACTTCAATTGGACATTTTGTTTAGCCAGCCAGTGTGCTTTCCCCATAGCCCTGCATGTCTTCTTTGTTTGTGGCCATGCCTTCTTTCTGATTGTTGTGACCATATGGCTGTCAGCTGTTTTATGTAGCCTGCTAGTGTGCTTTTGCCACAGGCCTGCATGTCTTCTCTGTTTGTGGCCATGCCTCCTTGCTGGTTGTTGTTGTTCTGACTATGCCACTGGCAGTCATTTTGTATAGGCAGCCAGTGTGCTTTTGCCATAGGCCTGCATGTCTTCTCTTTGTTCCCAATGCTTCCTTGCTTGCTATTTGACCATGTTGCTGGTGGCCATTTTATGTACGAGTTCAGTATGCTTTTGCCATAGGCTTGCATGTGTTGGTCCTCTATCATTATGTTGCAGCCGTGCCTCCTTACTTGCTGGTTCAGCAAGTGGTCAGTCGGTGTCCATTTTGTGTAGGTAGCCAGTGTGCTTATGTCGTAGGCCTGCATGTCTTCTCTTTGTTCCCCATGGCACCTAAAAGCAAACAAGCAAGAAAAACATCAGTGAAACGTGGCACTGTTGCAGTTCAGGAAGGGGTACAAACAAACAATATTATTTAGTGTGGGGATACTCCCAGGCTGCCTGTGAGTATGCACAAGACTTCTCACACCAC
Source organism: Triturus cristatus (assembly GCF_964204655.1). NCBI lineage: Eukaryota > Metazoa > Chordata > Amphibia > Caudata > Salamandridae > Triturus > Triturus cristatus. The sequence continues at coordinate 672,496,686 of NC_140591.1, read as the reverse complement.
TAGCGTGCTCCCGCAAGAATTCGCACTCACTCGAACGGCTTACGGCCGCAACAGCACCAATCTAGCATCCTTAGTGCTGATCGCGATTGCAAACTAAGTGGTCGAGCAGCTTTTCTGCTTGAGAATGCAGCTGAGAGCCATTTGGAGTGAATTTCCTTCTCAAACTGGCCGTTGGAGTTGTTTTATTTTGGGCGAGAAGATATAAAACGTTAATTTCAAACCAGTAGGAAGTGCACTAGAGACTCGAAATTCCTGTTTGTGTTCAGTAGGCTCATCCCAGTGCTTTATCCCTCTCCTGGTCACTTTTTATTAGGATTTGGAGCAGGAAGGCTTACTCTCCTCCTGAATATATACCATTGGCTTTAAGGGCTTTGTTTTTGAGATATCACAAATAAGTTGAAAAAATGGTGTTTAAGTTTGTTGTTTCTTTGACTAGTGGCATGCACCTGGATTTATTTGTACCTTTATGCAATTTTTTAAAAATTTTATTGTGGTGGGTGGCCTTCAGTTTTAGTAGTGGTCTAGTTATATTTTTGCATTTGATTTTTCTTCTTTTGTGAAGTAAAAATTTGCACAGTTTACTACATTGCCTCCCCTTTTTTAATGAATTTGCAATATCGATTTAATTCACTTTGGGGTCTAGCCTGCCAATGGCCTTCCAGCCAGTAGGCCCTGTACTATTTATGGGTGAATGAAACAACTGTTTCTGTGGTGTCTGTAGAAATGAAACATCATTTAGGCCATAGACGGCATTGGATTAAAATAGAAAATGTTTTTTGTGGTACTTCATGTTTTTCCCCCCTGCAAACGGTGTGTAGGTGGGGTAATACCTTTGGAGGATGTGTTTTGTTGTGAACATTTTTAGCCCTGTACATTTTGTTGGGGCATTGCTTAATTAATGCTGTGTTCTCTGTGATACCATGCTTCTTTTGTCTGGTCAGTGTGTATGTTTATGTGTATTTGGCATAGGCCACCATTTTCCTGTGTTGTTTATTATGCCATGTGTCAAGCGCCATTATGTATAGTCAGTGTCCACCCTAGGACTGCATGTGTTCTTTGTTTTTCAGGGCTCCTGCTTTTTGTGTTGAGTGACCATGTGGCTGGCAGCCATTTTGTGTAGCCATCAGTGTGCTTTCCCCATAGGTCAACATGTGTTCTATGTTTGTGGCCATGCCTCCTTGATGCCTGCTGTGACCATGTGGCTGGTGGCCATTTTGCGAAGCCAGCCAGTGTGCTTTTGCCATAGGTCTGCATGTCTTCTTTGTTTGTGGCCATGCCTTCTTGCTAGTTGTTGTTGTCTGACCATGTGGCTGGCGGCCATTTTGTGTAGCGAACCAGTGTGCTTTTGCCACATGCCTGCATGTCTTCTCTGTTTGTGATCATGCCTCCTTGCTAGTTGTTGTTGTTCTGACCACGTGGCTGGGGGCCATTTTGTGTAGCCAGCTAGTGTGCTTTTGCCATAGGCCTGCATTTCTTCTTTGTTTGTGTCCATACCTTCTTGATGGTTGTGGTCTGACCAAGTGGCTGGCGGACATTTTGTTTATCATGATTATGGGGCGACTTTTCACCCCTTCCCAAAGGCACTGCTTTTGTGAAAACTTCTCGTTTCAAACCACATTTCTCCCATTTTCTCTGTATAAACATCCATTTGCTCAATCTCTTCTTTATAATCCACTTGGTTCCACACGCTTAAAGTGATGCCAATTTTCAAAAGTTTCTCAAGTTTTTGATGTGCCCATCCAGACCTCTCTTCAAAAACACGTACTGACGCATATATTTATCCAGAAGCAGTGTTTATTAAAAACCCAATGCATTTCGGGCTACTGGGGCCCTTCGTCAGGGGTCACTACAAATAAACAATAGAACACGTATTTATTGTTTCATTTCATCAGTATGTAAATTAAATAACATCTGGCATCAATGAATCAACCCCATGTCTGCTATATGTGCACAACAGCATTATTACTGTAAGGATTATTGTATTGTCATCTGTCAGTTGCACCTCCCTAATTGCCACATCCCACATGATGCACATAAAGCAAACCGTTATATCCATATGTTTTGTTGTTGTTGTTGTTGCTCTTCCTTATCCTTCCTGAGTGCACACCATGAATGTTTATGTTGGTGTAGTTTTCCTTTTTACAATTGGATGCACTGAGGGGTATATTCACAAGAACTTGTGATAACTACCGCAAGAGTAGCGTAACGCAACTTTCAATATCGCAGCCTATCGCGTGTCAACGTGGAATTCACAACACGGCGGTACCATGTGATAGTTTGCCGAAAACCCGGACAATGTCCGCAATAGGACCACCCCGACGGAGATAAAAACACTAACCACAACACCAGAAAACCTGTGATGAGCCCTTCCGCAATGAGGAAAGCAGGGATAAGCAGCGCGAGGGCAGCAATACTCATGGCCAATGCGGGAACAAGCACAAGAACAGCATACGGAAAATGCCACTGAACAAAATACAGCAACAGTTGAGTACCACGGATGCCCCCTAGCCAACTGCAGAGGACAACATGCACACCACAACATCCAAGCACCGTGGAAGGACAGAACCAACAGGCACACTGCATGAAAGAGACCAGTGGCAGACAAATCAGAGCTGCAGGTGCGACACACCCACCGTGCACCATACGCACATAAGCAGAAGTTCACCTTTACATTGGCAACATCCCGGTACAAATAGCAACCCCTCCACAACTGAACACAGGACACAACTGGATCGGCAAATGTGCACAACCAGGTAAATCACATCTGTAACCCCAGGGATATGTAACAAGACAATGCACAATTCCAACCTGTAACCTGCAAATATGTTTTATTCACACATGCAGTGCAATTGGACATCTACTACTGTCCCATGATTGCCACGGACACGATGTGACGAGCTCATGAGAAGTAGGTGTCAATGATGTAGTTCCTACAGTCTATTCCTTCCGCAGCTGCAGTGGGATGTGGGCCACCAGCCCCATCACCATCATCATCGTCCGGTACCTCTGGAACTGGGATCCATGGGGCCCTGGTGCGAATACAGATGTTGTGCAACACACAACATGCAACGATTATCTTGCACACGACGTCTGGGCTGTACAGGAGCTTCCCACCTGAGCAATCCAGGCACCTGAAACGTGACTCCAAAACACCAAATGTGTGTTCAACGATGCCCCTGCTGTGTATGTGGGCCGCATTGTACTGCCTCTGGGCAGGTGTGTTCAGGTCCCAGAGGGGTGTCATCATCCAAGGGCAGAGTGCATATCCTTGATCACCTATGACAGTGCAGATAGAAAAGAGTCAATACTTGGTTCGGCAGGGGGATACATCGTTTACATCGCTTTCTTTACAACGCGATGCTGTTACATCGCTGTTGTTACAACGAACGCATGTAACCACGCGATGCCATTACAACGCAAGTCTTTACATCGACTTGCGCTAGATGGCGTGCTAACATTACAAATAGTGTAGTTTACTATCCCAACACCTTCCCTACTGAAAAGTGGACTGGAGTTGCAATAGTAAATTACGCTTTTCTAATGTTAGCACGCCATCTAGCGCAAGTCGATGGAAAGACTTGTGTTGTAATGGCATCGCGTGGTTACATGCGTTTGTTGTAACGACCGCGATGTAACTGCACGCGTTGTAATGACTTTCGTTGTTACGTCATACATCCTTCGGCAGGATGTGATGGCAGGCCCACCAATTCAGTGACGCCTGTGTGTGGGGTGAGTGTAAGCCAGCCCTCAAGTAGTAGCTGGTGCTGGCAACATTTCAACAGTAATCAGGCACTCACGAATGCAATGTCAGAACAACAAGGAGGAATGACTCAAGTCACACAGGGTTAGTGGCCCCGGGTGCATAGCGGCTGACACGGGCCCACCGCCACGGGACGCTGACCTGCGGGAGAATGGGGCAGGCTCATGAGGGCAGCGAAGTGCCTCACATGTGTCATGGCTGCATTCCGCATATCCACACATCCAGCCGTTGTATGGCTGTGATGCCATGAAATGTCTATATTGGGTGCAGGGGTAGCCCAGGATGACCATGGAGTGGTGTAGTCGTGTCTGGTAGGTGGTCTGACTTGTCGAATGTGGCTTGGTCACGTGTGCATCCCCACAGATGTGCTTTGTGCATTGGTGGCTGTGGGATGTGTGGTGTGTTGATTTGGTCCTTACCAACGAGCGTTCCCGTTCCATAGGTGCCATCCAGGAAGCGCTGGTGATGATGGACTGTCGGAAGATGAAGGAATCGTGCTCACTGCCTGGGTAGTTGGCGACGACATTGATGAAGAGTCCCCGGTAGTCCACTATTGCCTGCACATTGATGGAATGCGTGTGCTTTCTGTTGTGATAGTGGTGTGCAGTATCCGAAGGGGGCACAAGTGGAACATGTGTGCAGTCAATTGCCCCCAACACGCCGGGAATCCGGCTATGGCGTAGAAGCCTTGCTTTGTCTCCAGCTGTTCCTGCGCAGTGTTGGGGAAGTGAAGGTACTGATGTATGAAACTGAGGATGGCATCAAGGACAGGTGTGACGAACTTTGAGAGGGCTGGCTGTGAGACTCCTCTGACTCTGGCAGTTATTGGTTGGAATGTCCCAGAGGTCAACAGGTGCAGCAAAGCCTTCTGAGGTGGGATGTTGGTTCTCCACTGTGTTGGGACCGTCAGCCTGTGGGCGATGTGGGTCATGATGCGGAGAATGGTTGTCCTTTTGAGCCTGTAGTGGGCAATGACTTTGGCAGCCCGTTAGGTCTGTGATAGTGGTGTGTTTTCGGTAGGTCCGTTGTCTTACTCTACGATGCCTCTGTGGTGGTCCGGGAAGGTGGGCGGGTCCGGGTCCTGGGGATGGTGGCGGTCCTGGGGGTGGTGGCGGTGGGTGTTGTGGCCCTGTTGGGGCTCCAAGCTGCATGATGAGTAGCTCCATGGCATCGTTTGTTCTTCGGGTATGGCTGTGTGCGGGGCTCCGTTGTCTACTGCAGGTAGGCGTCCATCTTTATACCTGCTTGAGTCAGGTGTTAAATACCTGCGGCCACCGTGGCCTATTGCCTGTATTCTGTTCGCTTCGCAGTTCTGTCAGTTCGTTGTGAAACTTGTGTTGTTTTTTCATATGTTTTGGCATGGGAATGCCTACTCTGCATCTCATTAGAGTTAGTTGGTGGTGTCCCCCGTGGTGTTAGATTTTGGGGCAGTTATCACAGGAATACTGGCGTTGCCTGCAGTTTGCACCTGCTTGTGAACGGGATGTTAAATCTATCTCTTGTTGCGTTAAGATGGCGATAAATCAGAGTTGTCTCCTTGTGAATATGCCCCTCTATTGTTAATTATTTATAATGACTCAAGTAACCACACTAAATTATATTGTTTGTTTGTACCCCTTCCTGAACTGCAACAGTGCCACGTTTCACTGATGTTTTTCTTGCTTGTTTCCTTTTAGGTGTGCAAGAGAAGAAACATCACCCACAGTGCTGCCAGACAGAAGACCTCTGCTAAATGTGACGTGTGACTGACTGCGCAACATGGCCATCTATTCAGCTTGTTGTGAAGCTAAATGCCACTGCCAACTGACAGCTTCAAGAGGGCCCAAAACAAAGGTGCTGCCAAGAAAGTGGCTAGTGGGGAGCAGAAGAAGCAGATTTCCACCACTGGTGTGCCAACCGCAACCTTTTTCAGGAAAGTTATGACTGCCGCACCAACCTCTGACAAGCAATCTGAGAGCAGCACTCCTACATCAACAGCACCACCCCCCCAACATAAGCCCAGGACCATGTTTGTCAGTGAGGCAGCAAGTGCAATCATATTGAAGCCGGCGAGTAGTGATGTTGAATTAGATTTGTACCTTTCGCAAAGTAGTACAACATTTACTTACTTGAGTTTTATATAGCGCTGGCTAGACCCAGAGGTATCAGAGCACTTTACATAAGGACACAGCAAGTTACAAGTCACAAAAGTTTCACAGTAGTTACATAATGGATAAATAAACAATACAGGAGTAAATTAACGAACACGAAAGTCAGGATAGGAAAGACCAGGGACAGCAGGTAATCCACAGGAAGGAGGCAGCAGCGGGGAAGAAAATAAGACAAATGTCCGTGATCCGGCTGGGTAGGTGACGGCCATAGCGGTGTGCCAGGGCCAAGCTCCCCTATAGCTGTCAGTGCAGCTCCACCGGAAAGCGGCCATGCATGCATTTAGGGCTCCGCCAGATAAGAGTGAGGATCAGGAGGGGATCAGAAGGCTAGAAACTAAAGACGGGTGGTAGGCGCTGGCGAGGATGGCAAGGGAGGAGAAGGAGTGTGGTCTTGGCAGCCATCTTAGAGTCAGGCATGTTGAGTCTATTAGTCTCCATGGCTCAGTGGCTATTTCTAGTTACCACCGGTTCTAAATTTGGTTAAAAAGCACAGTGCAACAAACAAGAAATCCGTGGGTCTATGAACAAAAGACCAATAGTCCTAAACCACAAAAGCAAATGCTAAAAACGACTACAAAAAGTCCTCATAAAGAGGACGGAGTCCCATCACCCACCGTGGTGGCATGCTTCATCATCTGGGGCCTCCTGTTAACCACAACCTGGTGTGGTTAACGAGCTACAACTCCAAAGAGGACTAGAGAAGGAGGAGCTTGCGGATGTTTTGAGGATTTAGATAACTTTATTGGGGCCAAAAACAACAGAGACTGAAGCTGCCCTCAGTGTGGTGTGATAATGTGTGAAGTGCAGGGTGAGTGCAAAAAAAGGGGGTTTAAAATTGGCTATCCAGCGAAAAATATGTTTAATAAGTATCGTTGGATGTCAAGGAATAAAAAACAAGTGGTCAACATGTTTCAGCCATTATGAATCACAAAAATTGTGATCAAGGCTTTCGTCAGGACCATATGCTACTCCTGCATCATTGAGCCATATCAATTGAAGGCAGCAATTACAACTTCAAGAAAACTGAATGATACCTCCAGCAGACCTTACCACTGTGTCATTAAAGAGTGGGGTGCAGGGGTTCTTTACAATAATACCTGTGAACAATAGAAAAACAACATGCAAAAAATCATGATCAGTATAGCACATGAATAAGGGTTTAGGAAAATTAGTAAGAAATACCAGTGAGTCACAGAAGGTGTACCACTGATTAGCTTACCCGTCGTAGATCGGGAATGTGCATCAACGCACCTGGTGACAACTCAGGGCGTGAAGCAGCGCTCTGTGAACGATAAAAAACCTGGTAAAAACCGATGTAACAACACTAGTAACAGGTCTAGTGAACCAGTCTTAGTCTAGAGAAACGCTCCAACGCATGTGTGTGGCAACCTGGTCTATATACTGGTGCAAGAGTATAGGAACGAAATAAACAGGCCGATGCAGAGGATTCAGGCCGTTAAACACCAAATATAAGGGAATGCATAATGTTAGTGAATGTGTAGCGACCTCGCTGGGCATACACCAATCTAGCAAAAAGCAAGTCGCATGCGCTCGGGCATGAAAATCAGAATGGAACGTGTGAGCTGCAGTTCATAATATACTCACAAACGTGCGTGTTAAGCCAATTATAGAAATGTGAAGTCCCAACTATCTAGAGTAACATATACTCATAGTGAGTCAAGGTATGAAAAACATTTTGAATCTGACTCGCTCGTAAGGCAGTCACTCCGTCACAACCCCTCCCAACGCACTGGTGACGAGTGAAATTCATCTTCAGCGCTAAGAAATAGATGCGCTATCTAAAATGCAAGATCTATCTAAAAAGAGAGAGACAGAATCTCATGCCGCCTACCTCTCCGTCGCTACTCCAGGTGATCTTCCTGGTTGCCCCTTGCGGTACTGGCCCCCGCGCCATCTCTGTTACATGAAGTCAATCTTACCCCGGATGTGAACAGGAAAACGGGGTGGGACCGGAACACCGAACCGGGTCCGAAATCTCGCAAGACTGATTGTAAAACCCAAGCCTCATGGGAAACGTAGTCAGAGCGCCGTGGAGTCATGTACGGCGTAGTGCACAGCGAAAACGACTAGAACCCTCGGTACAGTAGTGACTGTGCGCACAAACTCGTTCAACCCAGAATAAAATATGCAAAGAATTTGCAAAAGATCTCGCCTATGTGCAGGTCAATCGAAGCTTATCAAACCACAAATAAGCGTATTTTGACAGGGGAAAATGACTGGACATACCTGATACACAACAGCAGACACGCAAAGACGTCAGCCATAATACCGGTAGTGCAATTACTGAGGAGTCAGATGAGGGCTTTAAGTGTTAAAAGGCACTAAATGCATAACTGTAACCCTGGTAGCAGAACCATGAAAGGGGGAGAGACGACAGCTGTTCCACTGTAGCAGATGGAACAAAACAGCAGATCGAAAAGCCTGTCCAACATTAGTAAACAGTGCCACTACTTGACTAAAAGAAAAAGAAATGTAGGATGCAGAATGCCCTCTGGTCCAAATTATGATGGTGCTAAAACCTCTGAGAGCGCATATGTCACCCACTGGATAGTAAAAATGTCAAAAATCCTGACACACAGGTGGTGTCCAAAGGGGGCAAAATGACAACTATACTTCAGGGAAGTGAGGCCCCGGGAATAGTTTCATTCAGACCCCTCGTGTCGCTGTGAATTCTAAAGACCCAACGTTGTTCACATTTGAACAGGAAAGATGACACATCTGTAATGTGTGGAGGGATGAAGGGTTGCTCAAGAACAGTCCACTTCATGGCATCCGGTTGATGTTGGAGTTCCAAGAAATGATTGGTTAGACGGGTTGCTTGTTTTCTGCATCTAATGGTACTTTTATGCTCCATAATTCTGAGCTTCACTTTTCTGGTCGTCATCCCCACGTATCTTTTGTTACAGGGGCAAGTGATAAGGTAAATTACCTTCTCGCTATTACAATTAGTATGTTTAAGCTGTCTCCAAGGTTTATTCAGGCCCAGATCAACCTCCGTAAATTTGGTTAAAAAGCACAGTGCCAAAAATCCTGGAAGAAGCATCAGGACCCTGGTCTCAAAGAGACGGCTGGAGGGGAGCCAGTGTAGCATTCTCAGGCAGCAGCGATGATCTGGGATTACAAGATGCTTCTGTGAGGCGCTGGGTGTGTGCTGTTCTTTGTTGTGCCGGTGAGAACCAGCAGCTCTGGAAACGCAACTCTGAGTCACCTTGGAGTGAGTGGATCGGAAGCCATGCACCGGGCCGCAGGTGATAGCATGTGGAGCAGCAGCGTGTCTGTTTAATCATTTCAGGAAACACAACAAAGTGGACAGCAGCCGCAGTCAGTAATGGTACATTTGTTCGGTGTTGGAGTAGAACAGGAGGTTAAGCCTCCTTCCGAGCAAGAAGTTGAACCTCCTCTTTTAGTATCATTGGCTCCCAAATCTCCGGCAAGGAAAAGGAAGGGTACTAGAGCACCATCCTCCAAGCACCACTTCTGATGATGATGATGATGATAGGGACATGAAGTGGACCCTGACAGAGACCAGGAAACAACAGGAGAGGAAAGGGAAAATAAAAGTTCCAGAAACTCTTAGACTTATGGAAAGGGATAAAAGGGAGAATGACGATGATGAGGTAGTTATAGAGGAAGGGAAAAGATGTGGCACAGTGGCCAGGGAGACTGACTCCAGAACCCGAGGGCTCACGGATCGATCCCCGGTGCCGCGGCAAATCAGTACAGCACCATGTGACTCTGGACAATAGCTCGCTTAATCTTCCCGACGGCCCCCCGTACCTTGACATATTTGGGTAATTGTTTGCACTTTACAAATACTGGACATTTACATTTACAAATAGAGGAATCTGACATTGCTATTCAACCAGCTCCAAGGGATGTGGCACAGGCAGCACTGCCACCAACTCCCATATTGGCAAAGCCCCAGCTGAGACCAGCACATCCCCTGCCTCAGGAGAAGCAGAGAGGCAATCAATGACATACCCACCTACCTTCTGTTCTTCCTCAGACATTGGCAGTAGCCCGGTAAAAAAGTATTCCTGCCCAGTTTGGGTCCTTTTTTACAGTTAACAAAGAGGGGGAGCATGTTGCAGTATGCACCATTTGCCACACAAATGTTCATCGAGGTAAGCCTGGTACACGTTATGGTACTGGAGGCCAGACAGGCCATTTGAAAAAATACCACACAATCAAGTGGGAGGAGTACCTTAAAAACATTTCTGAACGTGGTAGTGGTGGTGGGGAGAGCCAGGAAACATCAGCTACAAGTCCAATCATGGGGAAAGGTGATGATGATGAGTGTGGTTTTGGCAGCCATCTTAGAGTCAGGCACGTTGAGTCTATTAGTCTCCATGGCTCAGTGGCTATTTCTAGTTGCCACCGGTTCTAAATTTGGTTAAAAAGCACAGTGCCAAAAATCCTGGAAGAAGCATCAGGACCCTGGTCTCAAAGAGGCGGCTGGAGGGGAGCCAGTGTAGCATTCTCAGGCAGCAGCGATGATCTGGGATTACAAGATGCTTCTGTGAGGAACTGGGTGTGTGCTGTTCTTTGTTGTGCCGGTGAGAACCAGCAGCTCTGGAAACGCAACTCTGAGTCACCTTGGAGTGGGTGGATCGGAAGCCATGCACCGGGCCACAGGTGATAGCATGTGGAGCAGCAGCGTGTCTGTTTAATCATTTCAGGAAACACAACAAAGTGGACAGCAGCCGCAGTCAGTAATGGTACATTTGTTCGGTGTTGGAGCAGAACAGGAGGTTAAGCTTCCTTCCGAGCAAGAAGTTGAACCTCCTCTTTTAGTATCATTGGCTCCCAAATCTCCAGCAAGTAAAAGGAAGGGTACTAGAGCACCATCCTCTCCAAGCACCACTTCTGATGATGATGATAGGGACATGAAGTGGACCCCGACAGAGACCAGGAAACAACAGGAGAGGAAAGGGAAAAGAAAAGTTCCAGAAACTCTTAGACTTATGGAAGGGATAAAGAGGAGGATGACGATGATGAGGTAGTCATGGAGGAAGGGAAAAGTTGTGGCGCAGTGGCCAGGGAGACTGACTCCGGAACCCGAGGGCTCACGGATCGATCCCCGGTGCCGCGGCAAATCAGTTCAGCACCATGTGACTCTGGACAATAGCTCGCTTAATCTTCCCGACGGCCCCCAGTACCTTGACATCTTTGGGTAATTGTTGGCACTTTACAAATACTGGACATTTACATTTACAAATAGAGGAATCTGATATTGCTATTCAACCAGCTCCAAGGGATGTAGCACAGGCAGCACTGCCACCAACTCCCATATTGGCAAAGCCCCAGCTGAGACCAGCACATCCCCTGCCTCAGGAGAAGCAGAGAGGCAATCAATGACATGCCCACCTACCTTCGGTTCTTCCTCAGACATTGGCAGTAGCCCGGTAAAAAAGTATTCCTCCCCAGTTTGGGTCATTTTTTACAGTTAACAAAGAGGGGGAGCATGTTGCAGTATGCACCATTTGCCACACAAATGTTCATTGAGGTAAGCCTGGTACACATTATGGTACTGGAGGCCAGACAGGCCATTTGAAAAAATACCACACAATCAAGTGGGAGGAGTACCTTAAAAACATTTCTGAACGTGGTAGTGGTGGTGGGGAGAGCCAGGGAACATCAGCTACAAGTCCAATCATGGGGAAAGTTGATGATGATGAGGAAAAAGAGGGTGACATCTTCACGCAAATCCGCAGCAGTGTGCCAGCAGATTGACCCACCTCAGCAACTTCACAATGGCACACGAACACTAAGAGTGAGATGATGGAGACATCGCGGAATACAGTGACTGCCCCATGATCACAATGCACATTGAGTCTACCACTAGCATCTATTTCTCAAAAGAGGCTTGAGTCAATGCCCCAAGAAAATCAGCAAATCCAGGCTACTATTACAGACATGTTTAGGCGTGAGGGGGCCCTACGAGCAAACCCACTCAACCACTTTTTTGTATAATTGGAAGTTGGCAAAAATGTTAGCACTGCACCTCCTCCATTTTTCTTTTGTGGAAGGAGTGAGATTCTTAAAATTTGTGGCAGCCATCAGCTCAAAATGAAAAGTACCAAAAGGATCTATTTTGCCATAGTGGCTGTTCCAGTGCTGCATCACGATGTGCTGCAGTTGGTTGGCCAAGCTTTGCAGCAAAGTATTGATAACACCATCCACCTGGTGACAGACATGTGGACCAGTTGTCAGGCAACTGATTACATGTACATCACTGCATACTGGATCTCTCTTGCAGGGATAAAGCAAAAGATATCTCCAGGTCTTGGCCCTTAAGAAAGTTATGAGCGTTCGGCGGCATGCGACAGTGACCATGTTCGCGATGGAGAAATGATATACAGCTGTAAACATCTTGGAGGATATTAGGAGCAAGGCGTATGAATGGCTGGGACCTTGATGTCTTAGAATTGGATTTGTTGCCAAGGACAATGACAATAACATAGTCAATGTCATGTAGAGAGGGAGCCTATTTCAGGGTCCTGTCTTAGGCCCATTGCATCAACCTGGTGGTGCAAGACTTCCTCAAAAAGGAAGATATAGTCATCAACATACTGACCACCTACAGAAGAATCTGCACCTATTTCAGCAATTCTTTTAAGGTCCGGAAGCAGCTGCAGATTATTCAGCATAGTAATAGAGCACCAGTTAGCCCTGCTACAGGAGATACCAAAACATTGGAACTCCACCTTTTACATGCTGCATCATCTGTTCGAGCACTACAAACAGATCAATGATTATGTCATTCAAAGAGGAGGGGATGCAGTTGGGAAAGCTATGACCATGGATGCGGACAATAGGGCCTAGTCAAATGCCTGACACAAATGCTATTCCCTTTTGAGGTTTTCACACAGGAAGTTAGCAAGGAGGGCAGTACAATGGGCCAAGCCATCCCATTGGTGCCTCTCCCACAAGACCAGGTAAAGAAGGCGTCTGAAAGCTTCGTCCCTGCAGGTATGAATGAAAATACAGAAGCACATGCCTTGATTGAGACCTTAGTGCTGCGCTTGTCTTCTAATATAATGCTGCAACATGACATCATCGAGTTCAAAGAGAACATATGTCCCACAATAATTGATCCACGGTACAAAAGAATTCTGCTCACATTCAACCCTTTTTCTGAAGGGGATGTTTTAAAATACAAGAGATAGATTGTAGAGCAAGCCAGAGACTTGAAAGAACGGCTGGAATTTTGCGACCTACCCCGTAGTTCTGGGGTGCCACATTCAGCTTCCAGTGAAGGCAGTCTTGTCTCACAGCAGGCAACAACACCATCAACCAGAACACCAGCAACAGCACAAGAAGGACTGGACCCAACCTCTGCATTGTATTGGTTTCAATTGGCAGGGTTCAAGTCCAGTACAGAGGTGATGGCAAAACAGGTTGAGCAAGTGGCACCACCAATGACCATCCGCCGGATGTTTCAGGAGTATCTGGATGATCTAAAAGAGGCCTATGTGTATAAAAATCCATTGATCGATTGGTATGGGAAGATGTGCTAATGGCCAGAGCGCAACAGGCTGGCAATAAAGTATCTGGCTTGTCCTGTCGCCAGTGTGTCTGCTGAACATGTGTTCAGTGCAGCTGGTGTGGTCGTCACAGTGAAAAGGACTAGTCTTATGCCTCAAATTGTGGAGAGATTGTCTATAATCAAAATGAACCAAAATGATATACCACTCAATAACACTGTTCCTGAAGCATCAGCACAGAAGGAGGAAGAGATTTATCGGTCCAAAATGTAATCAAATGTGTAGCTGACCAACTTCTGGGTGAACCACCGGAGTTTAAGGATGACCTCTACTTCCCAGACCAAATATTCCAGTGCCCCCATAGAACTTTGAAAAAAAATCCAGTTGACGTAGTTAAGTCTTTGCCCCAAAAAAATATATTATTATTTTGTGTCTGATTTATGCTGCCCCCACCTTTTTTATTAGTCACATATATGTTGCTGGATTGCAGTTGGACCAGTGTGCATTGACAAAGCCTCCACAATTCCTTCATGACATCGGGGACAATGCCTGCCCCCTCACATGCCTCTTGCCTAATGCCTATTCCTTGTTTACATCACTTAGCACAAGAAGGGCTGCCCCATAAAATTATTTATTACCTATAAGTCTGCCTGCCAATACCAAATTCAATTGTGTTGCCTGCATCAAAGATGATTGATTACCTATCTGAACTACCAGTGCTTGGATTGAGTAAGGTAACTTCAGCTATTGCAACGTTGAGTGACTGATTGCATGAGTGATGATTTAGGTTGATTGATGATTCATGTGGTGGTAGACACTGAGGGAGCGTGCGTGTTGAACTGTAATATGTGAAATTTCTTGAGATGATTATAGACTGCATTGTTTGGGGTTTGATTGATGGGCGCTCATTTTTTTCCCTTTAGGTGATGATCAGCCATTTCACACTTAGCAAGGTTTAATTAATTGCAGGGTGTTCTTCTTTTTTCTGTTTTTTCAGACACTAGAAGAGTCACCTAGGTGAACAAACAAAACCTATGCAAAATGCTGCAATTCTGTTTCATTCTCTACTTGTTCTTCAACAGCAGTGCACTGCACTCCATGTCCATCTTGCTCGCGTCATCGTGATTCCTGATGATGATGATGACTGGTCTGGGATGGCATTACTCGGAGTCAAGACTGGAGGAGTATCATAGATAAACTCAGGGCGGGAGATGCAGCACTACCTCATCAATAGCTAGAATCTTAAAAACATTTCTGAACGTGGTAGTGGTGGTGGGGAGAGCCAGGGAACATCAGCTACAAGTCCACTCATGGGGAAAGGTGATGATGATGAGTGTGGTTTTGGCAGCCATCTTAGAGTTTGGCACGTTGAGTCTATTAGTCTCCATGGCTCAGTGGCTATTTCTAGTTGCCACCGGTTCTAAATTTGGTTAAAAAGCACAGTGCCAAAAATCCTGGAAGAAGCATCAGGACCCTGGTCTCAAAGAGATGGCTGGAGGGGAGCCGGTGTAGCATTCTCAGGCAGCAGCGATGATCTGGGATTACAAGATGCTTCTGTGAGGCACTGTGTGTGTGCTGTTCTTTGTTGTGCCGGTGAGAACCAGCAGCTCTGGAAACGCAACTCTGAGTCACCTTGGAGTGGGTGGATCGGAAGCCATGCACCGGGCCGCAGGTGATAGCATGTGGAGCAGCAGCATGTCTGTTTAATCATTTCAGGAAACACAACAAAGTGGACAGCAGCCGCAGTCAGTAATGGTACATTTGTTCGGTGTTGGAGCAGAACAGGAGGTTAAGCTTCCTTCCGAGCAAGAAGTTGAACCTCCTCTTTTAGTATCATTGGCTCCCAAATCTCCAGCAAGGAAAAGGAAGGGTACTAGAGCACCATCCTCTCCAAGCACCACTTCTGATGATGATGATAGGGACATGAAGTGGACCCCGACAGAGACCAGGAAACAACAGGAGAGGAAAGGGAAAAGAAAAGTTCCAGAAACTCTTAGACTTATGGAAGGGATAAAGAGGAGGATGACGATGATGAGGTAGTCATGGAGGAAGGGAAAAGTTGTGGCGCAGTGGCCAGGGAGACTGACTCCGGAACCCGAGGGCTCACGGATCGATCCCCGGTGCCGCGGCAAATCAGTTCAGCACCATGTGACTCTGGACAATAGCTCGCTTAATCTTCCCGACGGCCCCCAGTACCTTGACATCTTTGGGTAATTGTTGGCACTTTACAAATACTGGACATTTACATTTACAAATAGAGGAATCTGATATTGCTATTCAACCAGCTCCAAGGGATGTGGCACAGGCAGCACTGCCACCAACTCCCATATTGGCAAAGCCCCAGCTGAGACCAGCACATCCCCAGCCTCAGGAGAAGCAGAGAGGCAATCAATGACATGCCCACCTACCTTCTGTTCTTCCTCAGACATTGGCAGTAGCCCGGTAAAAAAGTATTCCTCCCCAGTTTGGGTCATTTTTTACAGTTAACAAAGAGGGGGAGCATGTTGCAGTATGCACCATTTGCCACACAAATGTTCATTGAGGTAAGCCTGGTACACATTATGGTACTGGAGGCCAGACAGGCCATTTGAAAAAATACCACACAATCAAGTGGGAGGAGTACCTTAAAAACATTTCTGAACGTGGTAGTGGTGGTGGGGAGAGCCAGGGAACATCAGCTACAAGTCCAATCATGGGGAAAGGTGATGATGATGAGGAAAAAGAGGATGACATCTTCACGCAAATCCGCAGCAGTGTGCCAGCAGATTGACCCACCTCAGCAACTTCACAATGGCACACGAACACTAAGAGTGAGATGATGGAGACATCGCGGAATACAGTGACTGCCCATGATCACAATGCACATTGAGTCTACCACTAGCATCTATTTCTCAAAAGAGGCTTGAGTCAATGCCCCAAGAAAATCAGCAAATCCAGGCTACTATTACAGGCATGTTTAGGCGTGAGGGGGCCCTACGAGCAAACCCACTCAACCACTTTTTTGTATAATTGGAAGTTGGCAAAAATGTTAGCACTGCACCTCCTCCATTTTTCTTTTGTGGAAGGAGTGAGATTCTTAAAATGTGTGGCAGCCATCAGCCCAAAATGAAAGGTACCAAAAGGATCTATTTTGCCATAGTGGCTGTTCCAGTGCTGCATCACGATGTGCTGCAGTTGGTTGGCCAAGCTTTGCAGCAAAGTGTTGATAACACCATCCACCTGGTGACAGACTGTGGACCAGTTGTCAGGCAACTGATTACATGTACATCACTGCATACTGGATCTCTTTTGCAGGGATAAAGCAAAAGATATCTCCAGGTCTTGGCCCTTAAGAAAGTTATGAGCGTTCGGCGGCATGCGACAGTGACCATGTTCGCGATGGAGAAATGATATACAGCTGTAAACATCTTGGAGGATATTAGGAGCAAGGCGTATGAATGGCTGGGACCTTGATGTCTTAGAATTGGATTTGTTGCCAAGGACAATGACAATAACATAGTCAATGTCATGTAGAGAGGGAGCCTATTTCAGGGTCCTGTGTTAGGCCCATTGCATCAACCTGGTGGTGCAAGACTTCCTCAAAAAGGAAGATATAGGCATCAATATACTGACCACCTACAGAAGAATCTGCACCTATTTCAGCAATTCTTTTAAGGTCCGGAAGCAGCTGCAGATTATTCAGCATAGTAATAGAGCACCAGTTAGCCCTGCTACAGGAGATACCAAAACATTGGAACTCCACCTTTTACATGCTGCGTCATCTGTTCGAGCACTACAAACAGATCAATGATTATGTCATTCAAAGAGGAGGGGATGCAGTTGGGAAAGCTATGACCATGGATGCGGACAATAGGGCCTAGTCAAATGCCTGACACAAATGCTATTCCCTTTTGAGGTTTTCACACAGGAAGTTAGCAAGGAGGGCAGTACAATGGGCCAAGCCATCCCATTGGTGCCTCTCCTACAAGACCAGGTAAAGAAGGCGTCTGAAAGCTTCGTCCCTGCAGGTGTGAATGAAAATACAGAAGCACATGCCTTGATTGAGACCTTAGTGCTGCGCTTGTCTTCTAATATAATGCTGCAACATGACATCATCGAGTTCAAAGAGAACATATGTCCCACAATAATTGATCCACGGTACAAAAGAATTCTGCCCACATTCAACCCTTTTTCTGAAGGGGATGTTTTAAAATACAAGAGATAGATTGTAGAGCAAGCCAGAGACTTGGAAGAACGGCTGGAATTTTGCGACCTACCCCGTAGTTCTGGGGTGCCACATTCAGCTTCCAGTGAAGGCAGTCTTGTCTCACAGCAGGCAACAAAACCATCAACCAGAACACCAGCAACAGCACAAGAAGGACTGGACCGAACCTCTGCATTGTATTGGTTTCAATTGGCAGGGTTAAAGTCCAGTACAGAGGTGATGGCAAAACAGGTTGAGCAAGTGGCACCACCAATGACCATCCGCTGGATGTTTCAGGAGTATCTGGATGATCTAAAAGAGGCCTATGTGTATAAAAATCCATTAATCGATTGGTATGGGAAGATGTGCTAATGGCCAGAGCGCAACAGGCTGGCAATAAAGTGTCTGGCTTGTCCTGTCGCCAGGGTGTCTGCTGAACATGTGTTCAGTGCAGCTGGTGTGGTCGTCACAGTGAAAAGGACTAGTCTTTCGCCTCAAATTGTGGAGAGATTGTCTATAATCAAAATGAACCAAAATGATATACCACTCAATAACACTGTTCCTGAAGCATCAGCACAGAAGGAGGAAGAGATTTATTGGTCCAAAATGTAATCAAATGTGTTAGCTGACCAACTTCTGGGTGAACCACCGGAGTTTAAGGATGACCTCTACTTCCCAGACCAAATATTCCAGTGCCCCCATAGAACTTTGACAAAAAATCCAGTTGACGTAGTTCAGTCTTTGCCCCAAAAAAATATATTATTATTTTGTGTCTGATTTATGCTGCCCCCACCTTTTTTATTAGTCACATATATGTTGCTGGATTGCAGTTGGACCAGTGTGCATTGACAAAGCCTCCACAATTCCTTCATGACATCGGGGACAATGCCTGCCCCCTCACATGCCTCTTGCCTAATGCCTATTCCTTGTTTACATCACTTAGCACAAGAAGGGCTGCCCCATAAAATTATTTATTACCTATAAGTCTGCCTGCCAATACCAAATTCAATTGTATTGCCTGCATCAAAGATGATTGGTTACCTATCTGAACTACCAGTGCTTGGATTGGGTAAGGTAACTTCAACTATTGCAACGTTGAGTGACTGATTGCATGAGTGATGATTTAGGTTGATTGATGATTCATGTGGTGGTAGACACTGAGGGAGGGTGTGTGTTGAACTGTAATATGTGAAATTTCTTGAGATGATTATAGACTGCATTGTTTGGGGTTTGATTGATGGGCGCTCATTTTTTTCCCTTTAGGTGATGATCAGCCATTTCACACTTAGCAAGATTTAATTAATTGCAGGGTGTTCTTCTTTTTTCTGGTTTTTCAGAGACTAGAAGAGTCACCTAGGTGAACAAACAAAACCTATGCAAAATACTGCAATTCTGTTTCATTCTCTACTTGTTCTTCAACAGCAGTGCACTGCACTCCATGTCCATCTTGCTCGCGTCATCGTGATTCCTGATGATGATGATGACTGGTCTGGGATGGCATTACTCGGAGTCAAGACTGGAGGAGTATCATAGATAAACTCAGGGCGGGAGATGCAGCACTACCTCATCAATAGCTAGAATCAAGAAGTTATTGAGTATACTATTGACTTCAGTTCAATGGAAAAGCAAGAGTCTGAAGTCTAGTACTCAGCTGTTTGGAATAGAGAGAGCTGCATTTGTGAAATGCTGCTATGTGTATGTGTGTGTTGGACGTGTGGCAAAAGTGATACTCAGAGTCCCCGTTTTGTTTTTTGTGTGCTGCCTCTGAGTGTTCTTGATAGACGTCTCATGAAGCTTACCTTCCTTCTGTCCTTTTCCTTGACTCTAAAATAAAGTTTTTCTTTTACAATCCACAGGCCTTCTTCTAGTCTCCTTCATGAACAAAGGGTGAAAGCTAGCTGAGCTCAACAACACTCCTGCTTAGCTACTGGACCAGTGCAGACAGGCCCCAAAGAGTGGACATTTCCAAGGAGAATGCAGATGCACCACCCAACTTTGCAAAATAGTATCATTTTTCTTTTAACAATTATATTAACTAAGAGAAGTGGGTGGGTGGGTTAACTCCCTAAACTATAAGACAGAAAATGTAGATGTATGGTATATTGGGTCTCGGGCAGGAGGACCATTTGCAATGCATGTATCTGTATTCCGTCATACTGATACCTTTGTTTCCTTCTAACAACTGATTGATGGCAAATGATGTGCTGCTGCTTATTGCCCATATGAATGTTGGCCTTGTGTTGTAGTGTTTTTCTATGTCAAACCTTTCCTCAAATCCAATTGCCCATCCATTCATCAAACCCCCAACCCTCTTCCCCCGAGCTGTGTGATTTATTGAGGTGTGGCTTAAATTACACCATCAATGGATCACAAACTTGGTGTGGTGGATGTGGTGAATGCAACATCAACTTACTGTAGAATCTTCTTAGCAGTTGCAGACACCAGCCCATTACCAGCCTGCGCATTAAAAATGATCCATATTGTTTTAGATATAGAATGAAGAACATCAGCCGTCAGCATCATCATTCAGGCCTTGTATTGCCTAATTATAGACAGCTAACCTAAGCTTGTCGACTCCAGACCTTGAGTATATTTTTTAAGACTTGAGGATTATCAAAATACTGCTAGCTCCAATTTAGCCAAAACTTACTAGCATTGCTATTTTTTTCTATTTTAGCACAATCAGGCATTTTCAGTGTGTCATCACGTAGTACTCAGGGGGTGTCAATTTTTGGTAAATCTTTAATACATTCATAACCCACTTACTCCGTCTTTCGAATTCCATTTAGTTACCTACGATGGATAATCAATCAATCATTCAGATCAATCCTACATTTGGAGCTCACCTGGTTGGAACTGGAAGTGGGACCTCGCTTGTGAGATTGTTATGCCTCCCCTGTTATTGCTGCATGTATATTCATGTAAGACAACTAGTATGGATTTAATGTAACTTAATAAGAAATGAATTAACTGCTCCTGCTTTTTTTCTAGATAGTTCAGAACTTCGACACAATAAAGGACATCATGGCAGCATTCCCCATAATGATCAAGATAGTTAAAGTATAAGCTTAAACTCTATAACTAAGTGCTACGCTTTCTCTTAAGTTACAAGTACATAAATAGACTGTGTAAAACTACTTGAAGGCAGCAGTGCAAAGTAAAAGTAAAATAAACTACTTCAGGCATGATTTTAGATTAGAACAAATAGTTTCCTCCCTTAATTACAAAGAAACCCACCCTCTCCTCCCAAACAACATGCCCACCCCTCTCCCAAACAAAACTGACCCAAGCTCCAAAACTCAAAATGTCCAATAAAGTCTCTCCAGTCCCAACTGCCTTCACACCCTCTCCACCAAGCCCCAACAAACAGCAAATCCCTCCCATCACAATTTGTTTTTACAGGCCTAAAAGAGACCATTATGGACATCGGTCCAGAGCAGGTCCATGCTCTGCTCTGTCGAGGTGAGCTGGCCATTGATGGTGTCCAGCTGCTGCATGATGTGGCACAGCAATGGCCTGTTGCCATTCTGGTGGGGGGTGTCAGCAATTGGCTGGTGGCGGCACCAGCGTTAGGATGTCCTAGAGGCTGAAGGCTGAGGGGGACCGACTGCACTGGAGCCCGGCTGTTGTGCATTTATTTCCTCCTCCTCCTCTTCCAGGACCACCAGCCGCTGGTATTCCTGCTGGATATGCTCCACCCTCTGCTGCCGCAAACAGTCCACTCTCTCCTGCCAGTCGGGTGGTCTGGCTTGACCAGCAGGAGCAGCTATATTGAGAAAAACAAAAAAGACAAATTGTAAATAATGCTGTGTGCAAACAAATGTTTTAAATAACTGGGTGGCACAGTAGCAGTGCATTGCTGGTTCCCTAGGGACACTATAATTTATTTGATGTGATTATGATTAGGTGAGTCACAAGACCAATTTTATATTTACCCACACGTGTTGCTAAACATTAAAAAAAACACTGTCTGTGTGGCTGAAAAGTAATAGGCAGAGAATAACATCATGGGATTACAAAAACAAAAACAGTTATTTGATAGTTTTTTTCCTAAAGACTTTTCAAATACTATAAACAGAGTCAGACACTTTGAGTTGAAAAATACATGACTTATCATTGATGAATACGGCATTATGGAGTGCAAGTTGTGTGGTGCTAAAATAATGAAGCCATGCACATTGCTAGCTAGTGCCTCTGCTAGTTTGATGGTGGCTTCAGCTGTAGTTGACAACTATCTATTTTGAATTCCAATGACCCTGCTCTTCGCCAAATGCATTTCTCTTTCTATCCTGTCTCCAAGAGACAGATGAATTATAAATAAGATACTATGTCAGTCACACACCTCAAGTATGAAATGTGAATATTAAAATAGTAACATGTCTGCCATAAGTAGACATTGAGGAAAATTAATCTAATGGATTTCACTACAAGTGAAAGAACGGAGTATATAGATTTTATTTGGCACGTTCGTCACTGTGTAGCCTATCAGCCAAACGTGATATCAAATCATGAACTTAGTCCCACTTTACTCTGTGACCTTGCCTGCCACCACATATTTCCAACAAATTCATTTGCTGGGCAGTAACAAAGGAATTAAACTTGATTTTCTGTACTGCAGGGGGTAGGGTTGAGGGATTGGACAGGTAGGGTGGAGCTTGTTTATATATAATAGATGGGCTACTACACTGATCATCGATTCATCATCTTTGACTTATTCAGTCATGATACAATTCAAAAGGGAAAAATCTGAACAAGTGTAAATGAAATATGTTAGGGGAAGCCATGATATGTGTTCTGGAATCACTTTACATGGGTATCGCATGATTAAATGTGGCACATGCCACTAATTGATTTTCCAACTTATTAGGCTGGTACAGAAGACCTTAGGAAAAATAAAGGAGTGCAGCACTAAGAGGTGACTGAGTGGGCGAAGGGACAACACACCTTGTGTGTTTGGTTTGCAATGCATTGAAAACATTGCAAATGCCGCATTAACTGAAGCAGACGCACATTACACAGCCAACACTGCAGTCACAAATTGGTTGCCCCATAATGTACTTCGGTCATAGTTGACAAAAATGCCATCGGTGGGGAGGGGGGATGATGAATGATATGTAGGATAGAAAAATAAGCCACCCAAAGAACTAGGTTTATATTGGCCGATCACGCTTATTAACAGTAATTGTACGATTTATTCAAAAATCCTGGCAGCACGTTTATCGGCTATTATCAGCCTGCTCACTTTCCTTGTCAGTAGTAGGTAGGGATACCACTCATCAAGCGCAAAATCCTGGCCTTAAAAGTGACAGGTCTGGCCGCAAACTGCTAGTCGCAAAAATGACAGGTCTGGCGCAAAATCCTAGTCACAAAAGTGACAGGTCTGGCCGCAAACCGCTAGCCGCAATAACTATGGTTTTAAAAGGGGGGTGACATGTAGGGCTAGTCCCAAAAGTGACAGGTCTGGTTGCTAAAAACAGAGGTTTGTGTGTATATGCTTAAAAGTGCGCAGAAAAGTGCGTGCATGTAGGAGGGAAATGTCTGGGCATGTTTAAAACTTGGGGTTGCAGACAGCTGGTGGTTGAACAGCTGTGGAGCAGTCCTGAGGCCCCAGCCCATGGCCTGTGAAGGCTCGGGCATGTAGGTGTGAAAGTGGTAAAGGGTAACAGGCCTGAGCTGGGGGGAGGACGAGTGAAAAAACCCAGCCCAGAGCTGCCCCCGACAACCTGAAACAGGGTGGCAGCTGGCAGGATGTAATTCACACATCCAAAAGCTCCTGGCTGCAAAAAGTGACATTCCTGGCCGCGAAAAGTGACATTCCTGGTCCCATAAGTGACAGGCCTGGTCTTAAAAGGGGTGACATGTAGGGCTAGTCCCAAAAGTGACAGATCTAGCAGGAAAAACTCGGGCCTTAAAAAAAATTACAGGTGTTGGGGGGTTGGGATTGGAGATAGATCCTCATCCCTGGAGCCCTCCGCCCCGGGGAAAGGGCCAAACAGCTTTAACACCCGAGGGTCATTATAAAAGTGTCAAGAAGGTGCAGAGAGTTATGCGATGGCCACCCAAGCAACGGTGTCTAACCCTAATGTACCAGATGTCAAAATAATAAAAGTCTTGTACTGTTTATACTGTACAAGTATAGAAAAGGTTCCCACCGCAAAGACCACCATGACGTTGTTCTAAAGCCCCCCACAAGCCATAAAGGGTTGTGGGGTCTTCAAATTAGCATGCTGGGACAAATATAAAAAGGCCCCTTAAGGATTCCTGCCCCAAACACCCATTCAAAAACCCCTGGGGGAGCGACCTGCCTGGATTGTATTGCTGTACCTTAAGGATTCCTACCCCATCAGCCATTCAAAAACCCTTGGGGAGCAACTTGCCTGGATTGTTCTGCTGCAGAGAGCCACCCCAGGAACTTAAAGCAAGAATGGACCTGTGCCACTTATCCCAGATTGACGCCGCCTGCTACACTGTAATGGAGGTAAATAAGGGATGACGCCATGCTGCATATTTATGGGTTATTTAAAGTATTAGGGACACTGCATCTAAGTGAGCATAGACGCATTTTAAATGGTGCTCAGTGCATATGTGGTATTGTACCCTTGATGTTTTAATTAAGCTTTAAGGCATTATGATCTGCTGGTTACTGTGAATATTGTTGGCATTGAAGTTTTTAAAAGGCGTAAAATACAATGTAGATGTATTTAAAGTGTATAAAGGAGGTCTTGGTTGTGGCGCAGGGGTTGTAGTCTTAAGATTATGAAAAAAAATAATAGAAACATTTTACCATGCAGCTGTACATTTAGGGTCAAGAATGTTAGAGGTTATGAGGCGCTTGTATTGCAAGTTTACCAGAGGTCCTTTAAATAAAATACAATGTTTACAAATTCAAAAAAAATAATACAATTTGGTACTCTCCACCCTGTTTATCCTGCCGGTGAACTGCCTCAGAATATGCCTTCAGGTAAAAAAAAAAAGCTGCAAAAAGTCCATGGGTCCTCAGGAGTCCGTGCTGGTATGGGGGCTAGCTGTCCTTTTTTTAAAAATTGTAAAGCCTCAGAGCCTGCATGCTGCAGGAGCTGTTCGGGGGCTCAGGAGGCTTCTCGGGGGCCTTTGGGGCTGGCTCCAGGGTCCGTGGCGCTCTGCGGCTGATTGCCGCTCTTTTTAAAAAAAATACCCCCGAGCCCGCTTGCGGATGGCGCTGCTCGGGTGTCTGGGGCTGGTTCCCTGGTGTCCACGGGGCTCTGTGGCCCGATTGCAGAGTTGTTTTTTTTAAAAAAAGCAGCCCCCAAGCCCGCTTGCTGGTGGCGCTGCTCGGGGACCTTGTGGCTGGGCTCCAGGGTCCGGGTGGCCCTGCGGCCGATTTCCACGCTTTTTTTATTTTTTTAAATGCCCCGAGCCCGCTTGATGGTGGCGCTGCTCGGGGGTCTTGTGGCAGGGCTCCAAGGTTCATGTGGCTCTGTGGCCCGATTGCAGAGATGTTGTTTTTTAAAAAAGCAGCCCCCGAGCCCGCTTGCTGGTGGCGCTGCTCGGGGGCCTTGTGTCTGGTATCCAGGGTCCGGGTGGCCCTGCGGGCGATTGCCACGCATTATTTTTTTTTTAAATGCCCCGAGCCCGCTTGATGGTGACGCTGCTCGGGGGTCTTGTGGCAGGGCTCCAGGGTCCGTGTGGCTCTGTGGCCTGATAGCAAAGTTGTTGTTTTTTAACAAAAAAGCAGCCCTGAGCCCGCTTGCTGGTGGCGCTGCTCGGGGGCCTTGTGGCTGGGCTTCAGGGTCTGGGTGGCTTGCGGCCGATTGCCGCGCTTTTTTTTTTTTCAAAAAATGCCCCCGAGCCCGCTTGATGGTGGCGCTGCTCGGGGGTCTTGTGGCAGGCTCATGTGGTCCGAGGGGCTCATGGCCCCGGCTGCCCCATTTAAAAAAATAAAATAAAAATACCCCCGAGCCCGCTTGCTGGTGGCGCTGCTCGGGGGTGTTGGTGATGGCTCCTGTGGTCCGCGGGCCTCAGGGACTCTGCTGCTGCGTTTTTTTGTTGAAAAATACCCCCGAGCCTGCTTGCTGATGGCGCTGCTCGGGGGTGTTGGTGATGTCTCCGGATCGTAAGCATGGCTGTCTGCTTCCAGCTTCTCCTCCGGGTCTGATGTGCAAGGCACCAGTGAGTCTCTGAAGGGGCGGGCCTTGCATATCTGAGGTGTGTGTGCATGCGTGTGTGCGTGCGTGTGTGTGTGTGTGCATGTGCGTGTGTGCGTGTGTGTGAGCATGTTACAAAAGCAAACGTTACGTTACATGCAGCAATTGTGCAAGTATCAAGAGCAAACAAAATACAAGAGGTAGCAAACGATACGTTACAAAAGGATAAAGTGACGTGTGCAGGTTACAAAAGCATACAAAGTACACGTAGATGTAAAAAATTGCAATAAATGGCACACTCAAAACACTAAAACAAATGTTACGTTACATGCGGCAGTGGTGGCCATTGTATGCTAAGGTTAGCCCCAATGCCGGAGCTATTAAAGTACAGGCTTCTGCACTACACAGGCTGCCATTTTTTTGAATATGTGTTTTAGAGCACCACATGTGGCGCTTTTTTATAGTTTTTATAAATGTGTGTTGTGGCATCCTCCTAACAGCTTTTTTAAATGCCTACATGAATTGTTTGAAAATGTAATACATTGTTTAAGAAAAGACGTTTTTTAAAACAGTTATTTTTTATTTAATCCAGATGCAAGACCCTGGAAAAACAGATGTTATCCATGTACCCCAGGCGCTGGACACTCCTGAAATAACTATCAACACAGGTATATATATTTAGAGTTGTGTAGTTCTACGTAGTTTTGTACACAAATCTCTCAGAAGTTCTGTTTTTTCTAATGGGGTTCTCATGTATGTATGATTTTACAGCTTACGATCCAGACCTACAACAATTTCTTGAAGATCTTATGGTGTACTTCGATGCTCAAGGAGCTATGAGCAATGTGCAAAACACTACCGTTCCTACATGTAAATCAAAAAAAGCCCGCCGTTATTTAAACTGTCTAAGACGCTGGGAGCTGGGGTAGGCAAAAGGCCTGACCAAGGGGTGTATATGGTACCTCCGCAGAAAGATGTCTAAGGCCGGGTATTATTTTTTCTTTACAGGGGCTCCAGTGTTATGCACGGACGGCGTCGAGGTACAAGAGACTGCACAACGTTCAAAAGAAAGACCTTTGAAGAGGAAAGCTTTAACGTGTAAAGGGGGACCTCTGCCAAAGAAAGGAGCTGCAAAAAGACCTCTAGCAGGTGTGTTTTTCACAAAAGGGTGTGAGAAGTACTAGCGGTGTTACAGACTCTCAGCCAGAGGGTCCAGCGGCTTGTAGCAATGCCTGTATAAAAAGATGGCTGTGTAGAAAATTAGGATGGTGGTGATTGTACATGGTGCTTTATGTTTTCTCTAATATATATATTTTTCTCTTTATATTCTAGAAGCGTCTCAGAAACATGCTGAAGAGAGGTCGGCCCAGCCATTAAGGGACATAACAGCAACCGGCCAGAACAACAGTTCCGTCGCAAAAGGCGTGAGTAGGCGTGTACGCCAGGAGAAACTCTCAACATACTACACCCCTTCACACACGATGAACAATTCTATAGAAAAATCTCTTATGCCCAGGGGCGGGGTCAGCACTGTAGGCGTTTTTACAAATCCAGATAACATAGGGCAGGGTTTGTGTAAAAACGGTACAGCTTTCAAAAGGGAAAGGTGTCTCAAGCATGGCACCCCTTAAGAAGAAACATCGGGACTCAGAGAACCACCCCTACCCTTTAAAATGTGAGAAGGCCACCCTTGTATTCACAGAGCCCCAAACCGAACCCTTAAACCTCAAGAAGAAGAAGGAGCAGGCGCCCCCAGAGGTCCAGGCAAGGCCCTCAAGCCCTGAGAAGAACCCGAGGAGTCCTGAGCAACAATCAAAACCCTTAGACCTATTGGTTAAAAGGGTTGCTAAACCACTGAATGATGTCTATACCCCCTTGATCTCCAAGGAGGTGGTAGTTGCACCGCCGGTTGTAGAAGAGCTGGCGCCGCCACAGACCCCTAAAACAGCGCGTCTCTCAAGAAAATATCTTAAGCTGAAGCCTGGGGTCCCGAAGCTACAGATAGCGCCGCCCCTGAAGAACCCTATTACACCTCAGGATCCAGTCTGTGTCCTGAAACCCCAGACAGTTTCAAATAAACTAACGGTTCGTGCAGAGGTGCACACCCCGGCTCAGACCCCAAAGCAGACTATAAGCGTTCAGGACCAGCCTAGGGTCTCCAAATGTGATAATACGCAATTAGGAGGGCTTTATAACGGGAGCACCGACGTTCTCAAGGCTTTGGGTGGCCTGGTAGATAGTGTAGGTAGAACCACAGAAGCGGGGCACAAGGAGGCTTCGAACAACGGGGGTTTACAGAGCCCTGGGAACCATGCACCACACCATAACACAGGCATTTCTGCTAGCCCCCCTGATTACTATGACGACACCCCCACACAATCCTCATACCCTGTGTCCCCTATTACCCCACCGGGAGCATACGACCCTACCAGCCCGCGTCTAGCGTAAGCCCCACACTGCCCATAGCAATGTGTGGGGATTACAATACCACCTTGGACCAGTGGTCATTGCCACTTATTGCACACCCCTGGGGTACTTATCCGCTCATGGACACACCAGGGCGTTCGCAATGGGTGCCTATTTCTAAAACACTACCGGCACAGGCTTTACAGAAAGGGGCTAAGGCGGTTAGCCGTAAAGAGTGGCCTGCAGTGTTACAGCCATTTATAAGACCGCGCAAGGTGGTCCAAACTAATCAGACGGTTCTATAAACACACATGAGGTCTTGCGGGCGCATGTAAAAGAGATGCAGATGGCGGTTAGAAAACTAAAATGCCAGGCGAACGCCGCTAAATTAAAATTGGGTTGGGGATTACCAGTAACATATTCAAGAGGGCGGCCCAACAGAAGGTTGTGCAAAGGGTTGATATGTGTAAAAAAGTGATCATCCAGACGTGTCAGGCGGCTGTGGCAGACATATGTGGTATAATGGCATGACTATGGCAACGCCAACCCCTAAAGAGTCCCGTGGTCTGTGGTGCTCATAAGAGGCCCCCGAAATCAAAGTATAACCGTAAGGTGCAGAGGTTACTGACAAAGTCCTTACGCTTCATACAACTGTTGAAGCCGCGGCCACCTGTTTCCCTAGACCCCCTCAAACAACACACCCCTGTTTCCCTAGAACC
The DNA here is from genome assembly GCF_964204655.1 of Triturus cristatus. NCBI lineage: Eukaryota > Metazoa > Chordata > Amphibia > Caudata > Salamandridae > Triturus > Triturus cristatus. The sequence goes on along the minus strand of NC_140591.1, from coordinate 672,467,837 downwards.
CTTCAAACAAGGTACCATAGTTTCAAGACCAACGCCTGAAACACAGCCTGAAATACTTAACTCAGCACCACACAACATCCAATACATAGGGGCAGGAACTAACATCCCGAGGGGCGGCCATTTGAAGGGGGTAGGGGGTGGAGCATTAAAACTCCAAACCTCTGAACATTCAGAGGAACCTCGGGGTGGATCTGTAGCAGAGGCCTCCCTGAACAAGACGTACACCGCCACAAACCAACCTGTTCAGATAGGCTGTGGCCTGGATTCTAGAAAAGCCTGGGCCCGTAAAAAAAAAACAAAAGTGGGTTAATAGTGCAAAGCAGCGTAGGCTTTTAATACGTAAGCTGAAGAAGGCTAGAATATGCGCTACCCGAAGGTTTACAAGGACCCCCAAGACAGGTCACGACCTGACCCCCCAAAATGACACACCAGAGAACAACGGCGTAAGTCACACTCCTGATGATGAGGGTTCAGAACCCTTGTTTTTAGAGAGTGTTAGAAGTTACAGGCGCCCTGTAGAGAGGTTTAACACCTTAGAACACTATGAGGAGTTTAGATTTGTTAACCTACACCAAATAACATCATCCGATCTTGGGTTTCTAGCTATACATCAGGCAGTGCAGGAGCTCATAGAAAGGTTGTTACGCAATGTGGGTCCTAATGACTTTTTCCAACTCCGCTTTCAGGGGCAGGGTTTTGACAGGCCTTTGATCACCAGGAGGAAGGCCCAAGATGTGTTTGACGCTGTGCAATTTTTAGAAAACCTCTCCAGGCATTTACAGAGTAAGGCTGAACTAGTTGCCTATGGCACTTTTAGAGTCATAGCCCTCATTGTACGGGGGCGTCAGGGGGGTGTTTCCAGACCTTTAAAGAGCATACTATACAGTCAGATAATTGGTAAGAAACACCGGTGGCCGGCCAGTATCGTGGGGCTGTTGATGGATCGCAAGACCCCTGACGCTGTCATTCTGTCTAGAGCGTCTGAAGCCCATGAGGTTCTTGAAATACCTCCTGACCGCATGGTCGGCTTTGGTGACATAGGTCTTTTTGAGAACTATTTTGCAGTGACGGTGAAAGTTCTTTATCACAACGGTTCCTGGCAGTACTTTACAACCGGGGAACGTGTGAGAAACAAGACCGTATATGTCCTTCACAACGAAAATCATTTTTACGGAATCTTGAACCTAAAAGGTTTTCTGGGGGTCAAGTATGTGTGCGCCCATTGTGATCATATATAGAACAATAGAACATATCACCAGTGTGAAATGCATTGTAAGATGTGTCAGAGGGACGGGTGCATAGAAGACACTACCCTGAAGGTGAGGTGTAGCACGTGTAGGATGTTTTGTCGCCCGCAAGACTGCTTGAGCATACACAAGAAATCTTTTAACTGCATCCCTAAAACGGTTTGCTGCGAGTGTGGTCGGTATGTGGCAATGGATCACAAGTGCAATGGCATGATATGCCCCCGGTGCCATGTGTCTTTCAAGGCCGGCACCAACCATCAGTGTTACATGGTTAAAGGACTCCCCCAAACCAAGACCGAAGACTATATAGTGTTTGATATAGAGTGCACACAAGAGACGGGAGTACACCAGCCTAACTATATTTACGCACACCACCTAACTTCCGACGCTAGCTGGGAGTTTGAAGGGCGAACGTGTGTTGGTGATTTCCTCAGCACTTTCATTCAAATCAAATTCCAAGGGTATACCATGCTCGCCCACAATTCGAAAGCCTACGACTCCTTCTTTATTCTGCAAAACATGATTCGTGAAAAGATCCAAGTTGAACTCATAACCCAGGGTTCTAAACTGATGCTGATGACGGTATGCCCTGTACAAATACGGTTCATAGACACCCTCAATTTCCTACCCATGAAATTGAGCAAGCTGCCAAAGGCCTTTGGGTTCCCAGGGTGTAAAGGTTATTTTCCACACTTTTTTAACACCTGGGCTAACCAGAATTATGTGGGGCCCATGCCGTCTCCTGCCAGCTACGGGGTTGAATACATGATGCCTAATGAGAAAGAGAGCTTTCTACAATGGTACTCTGAAAACCGTGAAAAGGAGTTTCGGTTTCAAACAGAGTTGAAAGCTTATTGTCAGGCTGATGTAATGATCCTGCGGCAAGCTTGTAACCTCTTCAGAGATACTGTGGTGTCTATGACTAAAAATGGCAAGGTCTTGAAACCTAAGACAATGCCTAAGAAAGTCAAGGCCTTGAAATCCAAGACCCTAACTAAAAAGGGTCTGGCCGTGAAATCCAAAACCCCTAAAATGCTAGAAGCGGCCGAATACATAGACCCGTTTCAAAACGTCACTATGGCCTCCATGTGTATGTTCATCTACAAGCACATGTTTTTGAGGCCAGAAACTATCGCTCTAGTACCGCCAGACCTCTATAACGGTAAACAGAAACGTTATTCAACCCCCTCTATCTAATGGCTCATGCACGTCTCTGAGAAGGAAGACATACAAATTCAGCATACCTTACAGGGTGGTGAATACCGCCTGGGCCCCTATCACCTGGAAGGGTACTCTGTAATTAAAGGTGTGCCGATGGCCTTTGATTTCAACGGCTGTTTTTACCACGGCTGCCCCAAGTGTTCAAAACCCCATGAGTATAACAAAATGCTGGGTGCCACATTTGAACACTTATACAGACGTACTCTGACAAAGGCCCGGTATGTTGAAAAGCGGGGCTTTGCTATGAGAGTTTATTGGGAGCACGAGTGGCTAGACATGTTAAAAACAGACACTGACCTCTGCTCTTTTCTTAAGACTCGTGATTTACCCAAACATCTGGAGCCCCGCGATGCCTTATTCGGGGGTCGTACAAATGCCATACAGCTGTACAAGGCCGCTGGTGAGGGTGAGAAAATACACTACTATGATTTCACCAGTCTGTACCCTTTTGTGAACAAAATGAAGTTGTACCCCGTGGGGCACCCCACAATCATCTATAGAGATTTTAAGCCCCTAACTGAATACTTTGGGCTGGTCAAATGCAAAATCTATCCTCCTAAGCAGCTTTACTTTCCGGTGTTACCATGCAGAGTCGATGGTAAGCTGCTGTTACCCCTCTGTCGAACATGTGCGATGTTTAAAGAGGTTGACGTTTGCAGCCACACCGAAGAACAAAGGATGCTCACAGGGACTTGGTGTAGCATTGAGGTACAGGCTGCCTTAGAGAAAGGGTACAGGCTCGGCAGAGTACACGAAGTGTGGCATTTTAAGAACACTACAACACAACTCTTTGCACCCTACATTAATTTGTTTCTCAGAGACAAACAGGAGGCCTCAGGGTATCCAGAATGGTGTACTAGTCAGGATGCAAAACAGAAATACATCGCTGACTACTACGCTCACGAGGATATCCGTTTACGCCCCCATCTGATAGAGGTCAACCCTGCACGCCGTCAGTTAGCCAAACTCTGTCTCAACTCCTTGTGGGGAAAATTTGCACAGCGCACAAACCTGTCAAATACTACCTTAATAACAGATCCTGATGAACTGTTCAAGTACCTGTTTGCTCCATGCTACGAAGTGTCCAGCTGTGAGTTTATCGATGACGATACCGCTGCTTTGTGTTGGTAATACACCCAAGAGTACCCCACAACGAGTAACAACATAAATATTTTCATAGCCTGCTTCACGACAGCCCACACACGTCTAGAGCTTTACGGGGTTATGGATAAGCTCCAGGATCGCTGCTTGTATCATGATACAGACTCTGTGATTTTTCTGAGCAAACCGGGGGATGAAGACCCTCCTCTAGGGGATTATCTGGGTAATCTGACCAGCGAGTTAGATAAGGATGAGTATATATTAGAATATACGTCCTCAGGACCTAAGACATACAGTTACCATACAAACAAGAATAAAGTGTGTATGAAGATCAAAGGGATAACATTAAATGTCAGCAACACCCTAAAAATCAATTTTGATAGTTTGAAGAATCTGGTGCATGAATACGCTACCGCAGCTGATTCTGAGAATGCTAAAACCATAGTCGTGAACCAGCCCTGCATAGTCAGATCCAAAAAGAAGTGGGAAATTACAACCCAGCCCCTACATAAAACATTGCGAGTTGTTTTTGATAAAAGGGTCCTGACTACTGACTATAAAACACTGCCTTATGGTTATTAGGCCCATTAGAGAGCCAGCCTCCATATCATGGACACCAGGTTGCAACATCCGTTCTCCTGCGTGCTAGCAGGACCCTCAAACAGCGGTAAAAGCTACTTTATAAAAAAGCTCCTAGAAAATGCCGGCTCTGTTTTATCCCAAACCCCTAACAACATTGTGTGGCTTTATTCATGCTGGCAGCCTCTTTATACAGACTTGGCTCGGAGGTTCCCCCATATCAAATTTATAGAGGGTATACCAGATAACCTCAACGATGATGAGCTACTGCCCCGACCCTTGTAAATATAATTGTCGATGACCTTATGCATGAAGGTAGTGATCATCCGGAGTTAGAGAGAGCTTTTACTCAATATTCACATCATCGCAATCTAAGCGTCTGCTACATTGTGCAGAACTTGTTTTACAAGGGTAAGAACAGTCGGTCTATAGCTCTCAATGCTTCATACCTTGTTTTATTTAAAAAACCCTGTGACAAACAACAAATATCCGTCATAGCTAAACAGATGTACCCCGGCAACACACACTTCTTCATGGAGGCCTTTAACGATGCTACATCAAAACCCCACGGGTACCTTTTGGTAGACTTAAAAAATGAAACTCTAGAAGACTATAGACTGAGGGATGATATTTTTACCCCCGACCTACCGGTAGTTTACACCCCAATGCCCAAGACCCGGACCAATAAAAAGCAGCGCTGATGCCTTTTAGAGCCATTTACAGACCCACCCTTATAACACACAGTGTTGACCAAGTCTGCCCGCCTACGCCGCAATTTATCTCTCCTGAAAATGCTTGTGACAGCCAGCCCCCAACACCTAAAGGCCATCCTGGGCGCCGCTTCTGATGATTTAGTGTCTGCCATTTCAGAAATAGCCCTAAACACCCTAAAAGGCAACGTCCCTATAGCGTAAGTTACAGGTGTTGAAGAAGAAGAGGGGGCTTATCAGGAAGCTCAGTAATAAAAGGGCCTCGCTCATCACCAAGAAGAAACTGGTGAAACAGTCTGGGGGTTTTATAGATAACTTGCTGGGCATAGCTATACCTATAATTACAAGCCTCCTCTCGGGCCTGTGATGGAGCATGCCACAAAAATGTATCTGGTGCCTAGGCAGCAAATGGAGCATATGGGGTCCTCCTCGGACAACGCCTGGGATATCCGTAGAAATGAGACTCTACACCTGGATACTGAAATTCAAGAAATTTTGAGCAGGACCGATCTAAATCCCTACGACAAGGCTAACCTTTACACCGCCACTATCAAAAAATTCTTAAATTACTACACCCAGTGGAATACCGAGAAAAACAAGCTGACTCTATATACCCCAGACTCTGAACAACCAACAGCTCCAGCCACCGCCCCGCAGCCCCTGCAGCCACCTCCCGATCTTGCAACAGCCTTAGATACCTTTGTTGTCGATCTCTTAAAAAATATAAGCCAGAGGCACAGAGGGGCAGCGCAGATGATAATGAGTAAACTCGCAGCTTCTAAAGACCTAACCTCTTGGAATGAGCGAGGTGAATTTCTCTACAAGGGACAACCAGTTGCAGGGTCACACATGTACGATCTAGTCAAAGGTCTCACGCACCTCAAAATCCTAACGCCTCAAAATGCGCCTCGTGGTTGCGATCCGTTTCTGCAAGCCGCTGCTGAACTCAATATACCCTACACGCTCATTGGGAATAATGAACACCGTCGCCTGCTAGAAAATTTGAAGGACCCCCTACTACCATCGCCTATAGGTTCTGATGTTCAAAAGCTATCCCCTAAATGGTCGACCCCTGCACCTGCGGTGCCACCTCGCAAAAAGACAGTGCCCAAAACCCTCACGTGGATTACGCCTTGATGGTTCTGCAGACTTTTTGAATAATTGTGTGTATTATGTGTATAAACTTGTCTGGGTTTTTTTCTTCATAGGTTTCTTCAATAAACTTTGTGAAACTAATGACCCACCTACCAACCTGTTTGTAATAAACACATGTTCTAACTTTTCAATCCGTCTCAGTCGTCTTTTAAAACATTTAAGGTGCAAGTATATTGAAGTACGGAGTCTGAATACATGTTTTTTAAAAAATATAGGGGCATATTAACAAGCCAGGCGATAAAATTATCGCCGCTTGTGAAGGACATCTAACATGGGCTTCAATTGGAATTCCTTAGAGCATATTATCAAGCCCATTATCGACGTTTTAGCGGCAGTTTTCTGCCGCTAAAGCGGCGATAATTTTATCACCTGGCTTGTTAATATGCCCCATAATGTCTTTATTTTACACGTTCAACATTAAGCACACACCTGTTATAAACCCTTACAGTTTTGACAAGCTGCATATTCGGTTTTCACAGGTCTGACCGACGCCCTTGTGTGTTCTTTTACATATTTCACAACTATACTGTCATTGTTAACAAGATCCCTTGAATATAGATTTAAGAAATTTCTAAACGAAACACCCTCTGACATTTTACTGATAAAATAAATACAGTGTTCCCCGCATGTGATAGCCATGGAATCCTGCACCCTCATCTTGTTATACTCCACCACAGCTGCAGCTTTTTTCACAAACTTGAATATTGGCTGTGTATAGATACTGTGTTCAGGGAACTCTGCTGTACTGTCAAACACTGTAACCTTGCCCCTAGCTATAAACAAGGCGGCCCAATGTGTCCCACCCTTGTCATGAGGGTCTGTGTTAAAGACTAGGGTGCTCGGTTTTTCTGACCCTATTTCGGTTGGTAACCCATCGCTAGGGAAAACCCCTAAAAAGTATTTCCTAGTATATTTATTCCTGTTTAAGAAGTCACGTATCTACACAGTGTCAATTTCACAAATGTTTTAAAGATAGTCGAACAAAATATGTCTGACGTGGTTGATCTGAATGATGCTGTCGAATACCGAGAATACGACCATGTTCACATTTGTCCTCAGCGGCTCGGCGAAACGTATTTCAGCTTTTAGATTCCCGTTTTTTACCAGGTTGTAGTGATCGCCATCTTCCATGTCGGGTGTTAGGTCGAATGCGAATAGCGTGTATCCGCTCCCATAGCCTTCTCGTGACACGGCCACACCACAGTCCCTTTGATGCTTCCCGGTTATCGAAACCAACCCTTGATATTCTCTGACGTAGTTGGCGGCTGTAAAACTGGGTGTGTAGGGTTTTGCAGGAATCACATTGCCCTCGTGGACCAACGCCGCGTAGTTGATACTGTAGTGTTTAATACTGAAGGGGTTTGAGGCATAGGTGCCGCTAAAAGCTGTATTGTCTGCAAAGCCTATGATGATGAGTTTGGGTAGCTGCCCCAGAAATAAATTCTGCTGCTGCGTTAAGCGGGTTCCTGCCGGTATACTGAATACCTTTAGAGATACCCTTTCCACAGCATACTTGACGTTGGATATTTGTAAAGCTTCGGCGTGCGCTAACCTGATGCTCGGGGACACTTTCACTCGCTTTACAAACAGGCTCGCGGCCAGGATGCTCAGCTTGTAGTGTTCCGCATCCCCACTGATGAGGCGGATTGAGCTTGAGCTTAAGATCAATTCCGTTGATGAGCAGTTTATCTTGGAAGAAGAGGTCTGAATGTATGCGACCCAGGAGGTCAAAGGTACTACTACCTGATGCCTGCCCCGCTCTTTTTATAAAACCCTTATTGGCTCCATCCAGAGCTGTGATTTCAAACTGACCGTATGTATCCCTGTGAAACAGACCCGCTGAAAGTTGCGTGTCAAGGGTGTCGCTACTGTAATTTAGAATGCTCTCGATGTAGGCTCTGTAGGCGTACATGTTATCGTTCTGGGTGATGAGTCGATCACCCAAGGTGATGTCCACTTGATTAAACAGGGTAGCTAGCGGGTAAGCGATCGTTGCCACTTTAGCGTCGTCGTCAATGTCGGCCCCATCAGCTTTTACGATTTTACACATAAGATGTAGCAGCGTGTTGTTGAGATCCAAATACATATCCGTGGACCCTGACACAAAAAACTCCATGGGGGCCAACGGCGTCAATGCTGCTAAAGGTGATACCTCCATGAAGAAGCTGTTTTCGATGCTTGTCTGCGTGGGTTTTAGAGTAAACAAGTCTAACTCTGATTTGGCGCACTCTCCTGATCCACAATGTACGAAGGCCATAGTGCTGTTTACGAGGCTTTAAAAAATATTTACTTTAGAGCCGTTTGGCTTCTTGGCAGCTCTCTTCCTTCTTGGAGCTCTTCTTTTCTGAGTGCGTTTTGAAGAGCTCCTCCTTTTTTAATAGGGGACCGGAGGGCCCCTGCGTCTGGAAACCCCACGTTTCCTTTTGACACTAGCGCGTGGCTTATACATCAGTCCCGCTCTTTCTTGCGGCTGTTTGTTCATGCGCTCTGCAACCGCCGATGTAACAGACCCCACCATATCCTGGGCAATGCTCATGGTGGCCGTCTTAACATGAGGTTTTGCAATTTCATAGCCTCTTCTCAGGAAAGGCATAGCTCTTCTAAACAGACTCCTAAAGAATGCTCCTAAGCCAGCCCTGTACATAACAGGTGAACCTTGAAAGTACGGGGGTCCTCCATAACCGGCTTGACTTCTGTAATAGTCCCTGTACATGGCCGGGTCCCCGTATGTTTTCATAACAACCATTCCTGCTGCTTAATATCCCCTGTCTTTTCTAGGCCTTAAATGAAGCTTAACAATAACTTTCCCGTATTTAAAGGCCACCGGCTCAGACTGATCATCGTAGATCATAATTGAAATAGTGTCAAAATGTTTTTTAGAAACAGCACCGTAGTCAGGTTTGTTAAATTGTATGTTGACCATCGTATTATTATCACCCTGTACATGAACCCATCTTAACAGCGGCGAGTAACAATCCCCGATCCTCTGAGCCTCTACAATATCACCATTCACATAGAGCGTGTAGAACCCCCCATTAATATCGGGGCACGTGTGATCTTGTTCCACCGGACTTTTCACATGTTGTACTGTACCTAAAACCCTTCTAAATTTACTGGAGCAGTTAAACAGGGTGTTGCAATTTATGTATTTATTTAACACCTTCCTTCTCACGTTATCTAGCACCAGATGAACATTCGGATGTGGTTCTATGACAGCTATGGATTCGTTGATGGCTTCGACAATGCTTGAAACGCTTGGGTAGTAGCCGTAAGGGAAGGATACGTGTAAGCCCTTGGGGTCCTGTTCACGCTTGATGTGAAACTTGGTTTCGGCCGCTGTAAATGTATTCCATGTTCTAGGGTACTGGATTTCTTTTAGGGCAACCTCCCAGTCCCCTTTCAAGTTCACAGGCTTAGCCAATTTGACGGTGTAATTAGAAATCTGATTGTTGGGGAACATGCCCTTAGAAGCGTTGGATGGTAAGGTTATATAAAAGGGCTTTGTCTCCATCGTATCTGCTGCTTTGAGCTCACACACCCTTCAGGAATCTGGCCAACACCCAACTGTTAGATTTCTCAGGCCATCCCCGCCATTTGACATATCCCTGGCACTTAGCACCGCTACCTTTCCTTTTCAGAACCTTTTCAACCCTGTACACACGGTTCGGATCATCGGGCACCTTTTGGAACTCTTCCTTGTAAAAACCCCCAGACACCGTTTTCCCATCATAGTCCTTTAACCTGTAAATATACAGCCCTTCCTTAAGCTCCACACTTTCCACTATAAATATTTCATCACTAAAAGTCTCTTGGTAACCCTTCGTGAAGACCTCTTTCAATTTTGAAATCCTTACGTGATCACCTTTTTTAAAAAGAGGCTTCTTCACCTTTGTATCGAAATTACGACCATACACATTTCTCCAAACAGTTAACGAATCACTAGGTGTTACATCTTTGGGTGCCCTTTTGATGGTCCTATGATAACTGGCATTATATACAGCTAAAAAAGCCTGCAGAACATCCACGCATCTGTAGGTGTTGTGGGCCGTAAAATACCTCCACATCTTAGACTTTAAAGTTCTGTTAAACCGTTCTACAACAGCTGCTTTTACCTCCGTGTGTGTTACAAAATGTTGAACATTGTGCTGTTTTAATAATTTCTGAAATGCCTTGTTTAAGAATTCTTTTCCGGCGTCTGTTTGTAGTTTTTGAGGAATACGCCCCTTATCGAAGATGGCTTTAAAAGCGGTTGTGACGCTAGCCCCACTTTTATCACGCAGCGCCTCTGCGTAGGCGTACTTGGACAACACATCTATGACGGTTAATATATAACAAGAGCCGTTGTTATGTTTTGCTATATCTTGCATACTTATTCTGTCCGCTTGCCATTGGTAATCTATTTGCGCATTAACGATTGTCGGACGTCTCTTAAAATGTCTTCTGGCCGGTTTATGGAGTGAATACGCCTCCTCGCCTGATAACCACGTCTTCACAACTTCTCTGCTTACCGACTCCTTTTCACCCACAGCCCTTCTATATAGAGCTTCGGCCCTCCCCAAGCTGCCAACTCCCCTAGTATCATAATAAAGTTTTCTTAACCGGACCCCCTGCATGTTATCAGCCGTTACACACCATGCAATGAATGACGCTTGTGTTGTGTAAGAACATTTTATTAAAAAAATAAAGAATATTAGCAAAATCATAGACAATGGTTTCATATCTTTTCACATTCTGCATAGTAAGTATGGCTTAACACAGAGCCACCCTTTTGGTTTAACACTCTACTAGTTTGTTCTAAATACACGCTATCATGTAACGTTACATAAGACCTTGTTTAAAACAGTCTTCGGGGGGCCAAAGACCCTGCTTGTCTATTTTTTTTATACAGATTACACATACGCCTTGCTATGAGTCTTTCTATCATCCTTCTATTGAAAGCAGTGTCCATTCCCTGCATAACGGTTAGTTTTAAGCTCGGGTCAGAGGCGTATCGGATCTCATTGAGTGCCACTGTCAAGATCCTCAACATATCAGGGTGGACATATTTCTTTTCATTGTACAACCCATACACAACCCTTAGCAGTTTATACACCTTGTAAGGGTCTAACAACTACAAATATATCGTATTGTTCTTGTTCTGTATGATTCACACAAGCATTCGTGCGTCGCCTGCTGAGGATCTCTGATTTGATGACCTTGACAAAGGCTGTAATAGTCAAGTTTGACACAGTTTAGTACCACCGACGCGACGAAAGCTTTAACTGCCTGCCTGTCGTCGTAGGTCAATCCAGGCTCTTCCTTTTCACTTGCGTAGGCACCGCATACACACTTATCGCAGCCCTCACAGTTTTGACATGTGGAACTTTCAGCTTGTTTTGAACACCACAGACAATTGAAAATTACATTGCTCTCTTTTGCAGGCCGCCCCTCTGACGCAGGCCGCCACTCTGACGCAGGCCTTTTTGGGGTTTCTCTCTAGGTTCAAAAGACGAAAGAATGATAATACGTTAGTTGAAGAAATAAAATACATCATTTTAGTAACTATCTGCTCATAAAATTTTCCTACTAACCTCTGCATTTTCACCGGCCTCTGCGGCGGCTCTGAAATCTTGCGAGTCGCTAATGTCCTGTGGGGACCCATCATCTTCGGCGCTTGTCCCAGGCTGTTGCAGACCGGCCTTCTCTGCAGCCGTATTCTCATGAAGGTCCACGTCTTCATAGACGGGTGTGTTAGGAGGTGTTACAGCCTTTTTACCATACTGCATTATGAAGTAGGTGCATCCCGCGGGTTTTGCTATCTAGGGGTCAAAAGAAGAAAGAATGACAATACGTTAGTTGAAGAAATAAAATACATCATTTTTGTAACTACCGGTTCATAACATTTTCCTACTAACCTCTGCATTATCACAGCCCTCTGCGGCGGCTCTGAAATCTTGTGAGTCGTTAATGTCCTGCGAGGCCCCAACATCTTCGACGCTTGTCCCAGGCTGTTGCAGACCGGCCTTCTCAGCAGCCGTATTCTCCTGAAGGTCCACAACTTCTTCATCTTCCTCCATGTCCACTGAACTGAGGCCAGCAAGCACACTGCCTCTACACGAGCCCTCACTTTCGCTGGTGTCGCATCCGTAATCCTTGAGCCTAAGTTCTTCCATAGGCCTACACAGGCCGTTGCCAAAACCAGTAACGTCGCAGCCCATATCCCTAGGTGTTTCTTGTTGAGCATTCTCGTCCATTACCAGAGGTGTTAAGCTGCGGTAATATCTATTGATAATGGCCTGGGAGCCATCCAACACAGGTCTTTTCACGAACGGGTTGTATCTCTTCATTTTGGCTGTGCACCCCTTTTCGTATTCAAACATCTGCTTGCTGTTCACGGCTCTTGCCACAGGCTTATATGTATTCTAAGAAACCACAACCCCTAAAAGAGGTGTACACCTCTACAACACAACATGGACACGTGGCCTCAGGCCTGCTCCACAGCTGTTCAACCACCAGCTGTCTGCAACCCCCAGTTTTAAACATGCCCAGACATTTCCCTCCTACATGCACACACTTTTCTGCGCACTTTTAAACATATACACACAGACCTCTGTTTTTTGCAACCAGACCTCTCACTTTTGGGACTAGCCCTACATGTCACCCCCCTTTTGAAACCATAGTTATTGCGGCCAGCAGTTTGCGGCCAGACCTGTTACTTTTGGGACTAGGATTTTGCACCAGACCTGTCATTTTTGCGACTAGCAGTTTGCGGCCAGACCTGTCAGTTTTAAGGCCAGGATTTTGCACTTGATGAGTGGTATCCCTACCTACTTCTCTTGTCAAGTATGTTTTTTTCCCAGGGAGGGAGACATCTGATCATATCCAATCGGTCATTGCCCTCTAAGATGCGGCCCTACGGCACTATTAACTCTGGCTGGAGAAAAAGCTTTTGATATGGTCTCCTGGCTGTATGTCTAATAAGGGGATTGGCCAGGGGTTCATTAGGTCGGTGAAGGCCCTTTATCACAATCATAGAATGAAGATCTCTTTAATGGGGGTTCTGCCAGAAGTGGTGAATATAGAACGGGGTACTAGGCAAGGGTACCCATGCTCCCCTTTCTTGTTTGCGCTACATATCGATCCCTTGAATAGGCAAATTCTATGCAATCCAGCAATTCTGCCAATAAGTTTGCTAGGGGCTGACACAAATCCTGGCTTATACTGACGATTAGGCTATTGTCACCCTCAAGCCTAGAAGCGCCCTATATAAAATGTAAAAAGAAGCTAGGAGATTTAGGGAACTTTCTGGCTACGAGTTAAATCAGTAAGAAACACAGGTTATAATTAATAAAGAGATGCTATTTTCTAATAGACGGGTTGCAGAAGAGGCCTTATATTTAGGTGTTACCATCAAGTCAGATGTTTGAAAAATTGTAGAAGCCAACGTGGCCCCTTTGATACATGAGACTAAGCTGGATTTTGGGAAAAGAACAACTTGAGACTCTTGCGGATGGGGTGGAACAATGTTTTTAAAATTATGTTCCTACCCAAAATCCTGTATTTTTTGGGGCCTTTCCATTGGAAGCGGGCAACAAGTGATTTAAAATACTTGCTGGGATACTAACATGCTCCCTTTGGGCATATGCTAATCCTAGGAGGGCAATAAGATTCATGGAATGTGGTGGTCTGGCAGTACCTATTCTTAAATTATATTATTGGGCTGCAGCATTGCAGCAGTTTACAGTCCTGCTGCATGAGAAGGAGACTAGACTGAATCACCATATGAGCTTCTAATGGGTGAAAAAAGCTGGAGGTGCCTACTTCGGCAAATTGAATTTGGGTATTATAAAAAAGTTTGGTTTAAAGTTCTGGTGGCTGCATTCCGTATATGGGAACAAATTAAAAGAGTAGGTATGGGCAGATTTAATTATTATACACTAATGAGTTGCAACACTTATTTACCTAAAATTCGTTGGGACACGTGCCAGTAAATGGTTGATTTATGGGCCATTTAGTTTGGGGGATTTTTTCTATAAATTCGATAAACACATTTGATGTCATCCAACAGAATTTCAAGCTTGAGCATAAGAATTTTTTTTAACATGTACATATTAGGGATTTTTTTAAGGAAGAAAGGAAGTGGATTAGCGGGGTTTGACAAGATAGAGATTGTAGAGCTGATCATTGCTAGTAACACCCCGACTGGGACCATATGCAGACACTTGAATAAAACAATGCAAGAAGATTTGACTAAACATTCAAAGGGCTGGGAAGACAATATAAATGTGCAAACTAATGACATGGCTGGATCATTAGAAGGTGCTCAAATGTACTTAAGTTCAGCTAATCTACAGGCTTAACACCTGCTGTAATCTGAAAATAACCAAAAGGGGACTACAGGAACAAGATGCCTAAGATGTAAGGAATCTGGAGCTGATATAGTGCACATGCTAGACAGCTGGCCAGCGTTAGAAGGCCTTAAAGCTGGAATCATTGAGTTTTTAACAAATAAACTAGGAGTGCATACTACTCTATCCTCACAGCTAATGGTTCTAGGGGTTCATGATGACATAGTCCCAGTTAATGCTCAACCATTAATGTTAGTTGCTATGGCCATACTTCGACTATGTCTGACAACAGCCTGGCTTGATCTTTCCCCTTTGGTATGTCATCAATGGTTAGCACGTTAACTCTCAGTTTATCATTTGGAAAGAGCAATTTATGCTTAGAAAGACAAGAACGCTCGGAAAAAAAGTTTAAAATCTGGTCCCAGCTTAGTGATTGGAAACTGGCAGGCACTTCTGGGGAATAACAGGGGAAAACACCTTCTTAGCAACTTGATCAATTTGGGGGGAAGTGGGGGGGATTCAAGGAACAGATTTGTTTTTTTACGATTTTATACGCCTATCTATCTATGTGTCTAGATTGTATTCTTCCTGTCTTTTATGTACTTGATGCACTTTATATAATAATGTACTGTCAGTTGATTCATTCATCGGCTGTATTTTATGGGAGTTGTGTGCTTGTGCAGGGGATTATCATAATGTGGAAAATTAAATACAAATATTTACTAAAAAAAGAAACAGGGTCTCTAGTTGACCGAGGTATACACCTTGTAAAAGTGGGGACCACCACTCTAGTCAGAGTACGCTAGATACACACATAAAAAGATAACTTTTGCTCACCCTCTGGTAGCTTGGCAGAGAGCAGTTAGGCTTCTCTAAAGAGACAATGTGTAAAGTATTTGGCAACACACACACAGTAACACAATGAAAAGATGACAAAAATACTCCACACTGGTGTAGAAAAAATAGACAATACTTTTATAAATAATTAAAGACCAAAATGACACAAATCCAATGTATAGAAGGCGAATTCAGTATTTTTTAGGAATAAAAAGAGTTCTAGTGCTTAGAAGGGATAAGCGCCAAAGGGTGTTATCTGGTTGTGCTTGACCAGAGCAAAGTTAAAAGTTTGGGCTGACCATGATGGAGCGCAGGACCCACGCAATCTACAGTGAACAAAGTACCTTATCCTGGTCACAACAGCTAGATGCAGGGTGCAGTCGAACGGTGCGTCAATGCCAACAACTATGACCAAAGTAGGAAAATTGAATATGCACGAACGTTGACAGACTCCAAAAAATAGATTATAGGGGAAAAAAGTAATTATTTGACAACAAAAATAAGTGAGGCTAAGAACACCTGTAGGGAGCTCTTCGCTAAAGTAAAAAGAATTAGCGAATCTCCCCGCTGTAAAACAGATGGACAGTAGTACCGAGCTTTGCAACACAATGGGACAGTTTTTTGTAGAAATAGTCACCTCAGTGTATGAATCTTTTAAGATTAATGATATCACCCATGCTATAGCCAAGCAAACTAAGCAAGGCCAAGATACGTCAATTTCCAACACTGTCTTTTGTTTCTCTCCCCCTTCAGTAGAACAAATTAGCCAGGTAGTGAAGACAATTAGGTCCGGGGACCCAACGGACCCTTGCCCACTGAAGATGATGCACATGTTTCCTGAAATGTTAAGTGAACAACTAAGGGGCATATTCCCAAGGACTTATCTCCAATGTATCTCCACCTTAACGCATCAAAAGTGGAGATAGACCTTACACCCCATTCACAAGCTGGTGCAAACTGCAGACATCGCCATTATTCCCGCGATAACTTCCCCAAAATTTATCTCCACGGTGGACACCACCAACTAACCCTAATGAGATGCAGAGTAGGCGTCCCGTGCAAAGACACACGAAAAAACCACAACACCTCTTTTACAATGAACTGCCAGATCCGCGATGCGAGTCAAAACCACGCGATAAGCCGCGGTTGCCACAGGTATTTAACACCTGCCTCAAGCAGGTGTAAAGACGGACGACTACCTGCAGTAGGCAATGGAGCCCCGCACACAGCCACACCCGAAGAACAAACAACGCCATGGAGCTACTCATCATGCAGCTCGGATCCCCAACAGGGCCACAACACCCATTGACACCACCCCCAGGACTGCCACCACCCCTAGGACCCGGACTCGCCCCCCCAGACCACCACAGAGGCAGCGCAGAGTAGAACAGCGGACCTACCGAAAACACACCACTCTCACAGACCTAACGCCCGCGGAAGTCATTGCCCACTACAGGCTCAAAAGGACAACCATCCCCCGCATCATGACCCACATTGCCCACAGGCTGACGGTCCCAACACAGCGGAGAACCAACATCCCTCTGCAGACAAAGCTGCTGGTTGTCCTGCACCTGTTGGCCTCTGGTACCTTCCAACCAACAACTGCCAGCCCTATCAAAGTTCATCACACCTGTCCTGGATGCCATCCTCAGCTTCATACCCCAGTACCTTCACTTCCCCAACACTGCGCAGGAACAGCTGGAGACAAAGCAAGGCTTCTATGCCTTAACCGGATTACAGGCCATGATGGGCGCAATTGACTGCACACATGTCCCACTTGTGTCCCCTGCGGATACTGCACACCACTACCGCAATAGAAAGCACACACATTCCATCAATGTGCAGGCAAAAGTGGATCACTGGGGACTCTTCACCAATGTCGTCGCAAACTACCCCAGCAGTGTGCACGATTCCTACATCTTCCGACAGTCCATCATCAACCAGTGTTTCCAGGATGGACTGCTCGTTGGTAAGTGCCAAATCAACACATCACACACTCCAAAGCCACCAACACACAACGCACAACTGTGGGAATGCACATGTGACCAAACCGCATACAACATGTCAAACAACATGACCACCTACCAGACACGACAACACCAATCCATGGTCATCCTGGGCTACCCTGCACACAATACAGACATATCATGGCACCACAGCCACACAACAGCTGAAAGTGTGGAGATGCGGAATGCAGCCATGTGCGAACGATGCAAGTGACCCGTGAATGGGAATGTACAAAACGATAAGTGAGGCGTGGATGTGCAGGACAGACATGGGTATGCAAATCACAGACATGTCCAGGCAGACCACAACTGCTGGTGACTGAAGAGTAGTGAGCAGTGGCCGCAACCATGTCCCCCCTGGCCATGGGTCAGATAGCGAAAGTGTTGCACGCTGAATCCCCTCCTGTGTGCAAGAGCATGGTGGGGTGGCCCTGAGTACGCCAGGGCTGCGCAGGGGTGTGGTCAAAAACCACACTGCGCAGAGCGTGGCCGACGTCATGAGCAGCGGAGCCTGCGACCCTGTGCGTCTGCTGCCCCCCAGGACACTGACGCATAGACCAGGCCTGCCTGCCCCAGAGCACCAGGCCCGCACTGCTCACCTGCCGACACCGTCGTGTGTCAAAGAGGGCCCACCACGGGCCGGTGCTAGCTCCAAGCCCCAGTCTCGTGACCTCTGCAGCCTCCGCAGACCATCGCTGGCCCCACCGACGCTGGCCCACATCACAACTTTCTTACTGACATACTCCATCGGTGTCCTCATTGGCCCAGTAGTTCCCACATGTGGAACTGTGTCCTGAGTCCTGAATGGCAGTGACCCCAAGTCTGTGGCGGCAGCCACAGCACCAGACTCCCTTCGATCAGTGAGGCATAATTTCATTTCGCAGGCCTGCGACACATGGTGCCACTAATCCTGTTCGACACAAGCTGGCGACACGTGGTGCCACTAACCCTGTTTAACGCAAGCCGGCGACATGTGGTGCCACTAACCCTGTTCAATACAAGCTGGCGACACATGGTGCCACTGACCCTGTGCGCCATGAGTGACCGTCATCCTCCGGCAGAACATCGTTGGTGTCTGAGCTTGTGGCCTGGAGGTTGTCATCAGCAATGGGCAGCTACGGACTTGGTGTCTGGCATGGGTCTGTGGCATTCATATCCGCCATGTTGCCAGACACAGCTGGCATGTGCCCTCTGCATCATGCCCTGGGGGTAGGCCTCCCATTCTCCCCGTGACACTATGCGGAAGGCACCTATGACACAGGTGAATCCCTGCTCTGCCCTCATGACCCTACCCCAGTCTCCTGCAGGTCAGCATCCCATGGCGGTTGGCCCGTGTCGGCTGTAGCGCATCTGGGGCCACTAGCCCTGTGTGACGCGAGTCATTCCCCCTTGTTGTTCTGACATTGCATTTCTGAATGCCTGATTGACTCTTTTCTCCCTGCACTGTCACAGGTGATCAAGGATATGCACTCTGCCCTTGAATGATGACCCCCTCCGAGACCCGGACACACCCGCCCAGGGGAAGTATAATGCGGCCCACATTCGCACCAGGGGCATCGTCGAGTGGCCGTCCATGGCAATCATGGGACCATACAAGATGTCCAATTGCACAGCATGTGTGATTAAAACATATTTGCAGGTTACAGGTTGAACTTGTACATTGTCATGTTAAATTTTCCTGCGGTTTCAGATGTGATTTGCCATGTTGTGCACATTTGCCAAACCAGTTGTGTCCTGTGTTCTGTTGTGGAGGTGTTGCTGTTTGTACCGGTATGTTGTCAATGTCGAGGTGCACTTATGCTTATGTGCGTATGCTGCACGGTGGGTGAGTCGCTCCTGCAGCTCTAATTTGTCTGCCACTGGTCTCCTTCATGCTGTGTGCCTGTCGGTTCTGTTCTTCCATGGTGCTTGGATGTTGTGGGGTACATGTTGTCCTCTGCAGTCGGTCAGGGTGCTTCCGTGGTACTCCGCAGTCGAGTATTGCTGCCCTTGCGCTGGTTGTCACTGTTTTCTTATCGCGCTTTGGCCCATCGCAGGTTTTTTTGTGTTGTGGTTTGTGTTTTTATCTTCATCGAGGTGGTTGTATCGGGGACATTGTCCGCGGTGTCGGCAGACTATTGCATGGTACCGCCTTGTTCTGAATTCCACATTGACATAGGGTTATTTTCCCACGATAGGCTGCGATGTGTAAAGTTGCGTTAACATTTTTTGGTGATGTTTATCACACGTTCTTGTGATATACCCCCTAGTCTTGTGTTCACAGAGATAATCCAGTCGGGTCGCTTTCCAGATGCTTGGAAGACAGCCTCAGTCCTCCCACTTTAAAAAAACCCGAAAGAACCTAGTAGTTACAGTTCAATCTCAAGAATTCCATTCCCAGCTAAAGTGTTTGAGAAGCTACTTAATAAACATCTGACAGACTTTATATCAGTGTTAGAACTGGGATTTCTGGTTGGCTAAGGCTTGCACCAAAGCCAGACAGAAACCACCAATTTAGTCAATGCAAGGGAGTTACACGCTGAAGATAACCCCTGCTCACCCCCTTGGTAGCTTGGCACGAGCAGTCAGGATTTTCCCAGAGGCAATGTGTAAAGCGTTTGCGTAACACACACACAGCAGCAACACACTAGGCACACTACAAAAGAAACTCCACACAAGGTTATATAAAAAATAGCCTTTTTATTATCATAAACACATTAGAAACATAATCACACATTTACACTGTGCCAACTGGCACTAGACAATATTCACAGGGTATTATATACAGGACCAGGCCAATCGGGCCATGGTCAGAACCATCAGAACAGGTAAGTAAATGCAAAACACAACCAGTAACTACTGGCACCATAATGGCATTATCACATTAGTATTAGACACCATCCTAAAATATCATACCATGACATTAGGCAATAAATCACATTAGGCTCAAACCTCATTAGCATAAACATATTACGCATTGGGCCTCACCAGCATAAACACATTATGCATAAACACCCTAAACATAAACACATTATGTTATAGGCATCACATGAGGCATAAACATTTGCATTAGGCATCAAATTAGCATAAACACCTTATGCAATCATCATATTAGGCGTAAACACATTAAGAAACACCCATATAAGCCTAACCACATGATGCCACCTCTGCGGGCATTACCTTAGGGCCTTGCGCCCTACAGACATACAGGTATCCACAATGACCCTGAGGCCAACTGGCCTTTCACTGGGGCTCAAATGCCCTTTTGTCCCAAATGTCAGGGTTTCTAGAGGGGTCTTCCAGTTATCCCTTCGGCTGCCAATGGAGCAAGAACCACGGTGCGCAATTGTGCTGGGTGTGGGGTGCAACTCACCCTTTCCTTAATAACAGAGAATGGCCCCAAAATGTTGCAGCTGCCCGCAACTACGGCGCAGCTGTGAGTGAAACAAAGCACTAGCACTGCGGGGCCCCAGGGAACACTGACGCAGCTCCAGGCACTGACAATGTGCCTCGTGGAGCCGAAAATGCCCCCAAAGAGAAACTGGCACTGACTGTGCTTTGAAAGCTCCACTGGGGACTCTATAATTGAAATTGCCCCCAACAACATGGCAGCAGCCCGTGAACTTGCGGGCCGCTGCTCTGCAGGATTTGGCACAAACGTTGCAGCTGCCCACTGTCAGGCGGGGCAGCTGTTGCAATTTACACCGGCAATGTGCCTTGATCACCACCAACAATGCCCTACTTGAGGCCCCACTCACCGGGGCTCTTTGGAGGACTTCTCCGGACTTCACCCAGGCCCTCCCCTAGGACCCGGGACTTCAACGTGGAGTCCGCGAGGCTCCGGTCATCACAGGCTGCAGTCATGCAGCACAGCCAGTGCCTCCTCACCTTCACCCGCGGGGCTTCCATCAGCTCACGGGAGCCCTGCTTGGGATTTGCTGACTTCCGGCCAGCTCGGCAGGCCCTGCCCACCTCCAGGCAAGGTTGCCTGGTTTCCGCATCACGTCTTCGGTGCTCCTTCTTCTCGGGCCGCAGCTGTGACTTCCTTTCAGATCTCGGCAACGGAAATGCAGGGTGGGCACCCGCCAGCGATGCACCAATGCAACACAGTAAAGAGCACAAATGCAGGGTGGGCACCCGCTTCCCAAAACCAGCATAAATCAGCGGGGTGGGCTCCCGCTCAATAAGCATAAATGCGGGGGAATCCCCATGTTGGGATTCCCTCGAAACAATTCCCTGCTCCGCGCTGCGAAGCTCCAGCTTTCTTCTCCAGGAAGCAAAACTTTAGCACTCACCAGGATAGAAATAAAGCGCTCTTCAGCAATAAAGATATAGCGCTCCCAAGGCACTTAGTCCAAAGTCCAGGGGGGCAAAGGCTGGGCCTAGGGAGGCCAGCACACAGGGCCCTCCAGCAGGGAGGCAAGCCCCCATGGCGGTTCCTCCTGGGCTCCAGCAGCAGCAAGCCCCGGCAAGTTCAGGAACAGCACCCCTGCATGGGGTCACAGCCCCTACATTTATACACATATTCTTCCTTTGCGCTGGCAAAGAGGCTTGAGAGGACCAGCAAGAACTGGTTCTGGAGCACTCTGTTTACAGTGCTCACGCCCTTCTTTGGGAGATGGGGGCTCAGCCATCAGACACACCACAGGGGCAGAGCAAGCATTCACTAGGGCAGGCGCAATCGTTTTCAGGGACCAGGGACTTCTCCTCCCAACACTCCAAATGCAGTTGTCCCATTCAGCCTAGCGCTGACTCACCCTGCCCCTCCTGGAGCCACACACACCTCCCAGCCCTTGTCACTCAAAAGCCAGACATGCAATTCACATTAGGCAGGCAGACACATAGCACACAGAAATGCCAACTTCTAAAAGTGACATTTCTAAAATAGTTATAATAAATCTGCGCACACCATTGCGCAGCATTTATTATCACTATTCCAAATATACCAAACTTGACCACTCTGCGCCTCTCATATCAGGAATTACCTCTGAAACACTTATTAGGGAATCCCCAATGCATTCCTATGGGAGGGCAGCCCCACAGTATTGAGAAACCAAAATGGCTGTTTGTCACTACCAGGTCATGTCACACACTTAAGGTACATGTCCTATATTGTACCTACAATGCACCCTGCCCATAAGGCTAGCTTGGGCCTACCTTAGGGGTGACTGACATGCAGTCAGTCGATGGAAGAATAAATGAGTATATAAGTGTCTAAATGGATGATTTGTTTTTGAAAAATTGATTGTATAACTGACTGATTAAGTGTATCTTAGTGAATACATGGCTTCGTGAGTAATGTTTAAATATGCAAATATCTGTATCAGTCTCTCACTTTGTGTATAAGTGGCTGCATGGGTTGGTGAGTAGCTACATGAGTGTCTATATAGGTTATTCGTTGATTTTTTGAGTATCAATATGAGTGTCTGAGTGTCTGCATGGTTCGGTGGAGGGTATTACGCGGTGCATAGGTGCACGAATGAGTGACTCACTGTTTGTATGTGTTGAAGACAGCATGTGTGCAGGACTGTATGGGTGGATGAGTGTGTGCATGGGTGTGTTAGTGAGTGAATGACTGTCTCAATAGTGTCTTTATGAGTAACTACATATGTTTTAAACTAGTATATGTGACTATTGGTGTATATAAGGGAGTATATGTGACAGTGAGAGATTGAAAGAGTTCCTGTATGAATAAGTATGTGTTTCTATAAGTGATTGTTTAAAAGACTAAGTATGTGTAAGTTTCTGTAGAAGTAAGTGTGGTGGTGTGTGTATAACTGTATATGCAAGTAAATGGATGTTTGATTCTTTATTAGCATGAGTGACTATGTGTGTGAGTAACTCTATGGATGAGTGGCGTTGTGTAACAGGATGTATAGGTGTATGAGTACATATGATGAGTGAGTACATGTATGAGTGACTGTATAGGACTGTTGGTGAATGAGTGGATGTGTATGTGGATCTTAGAATTACTGAATAGGTTGTTGTAACTGGTGGTATGTCCATTGTTTTGAAAATTGTAGTTTCTATTTTTGAATGTGTGTATCAAAGGTTATATTAGGGGGAGAGGAGGTCTGCCACTCTATCACAAGGATGATGTCATCAGTGATGTCATCAGTGATGTCATTTGAGATGTCATCAGTGATGTCATGAGTGATGTCACTGACCATGTCATGAGTGATGTAATATGTGACGTCATCAGCAGTGCATTGCGGGCGCGCGAGTTATAGTTAGCTGAACTAACTATAACGGGGGAATTTCAATGGTTTTGTATGAGTGAAAAGTCCAGCTAACTATAACACCCCTGAAACCTATGTTTTTTTCAGTGAATTTCTAAGGTTTTTTAAATGCTGATTCCTAACTATAACGTGCCTGAAACCTATGGTTTTTTCAGTGAATTTCAAAGGTTTTTTAAATGCTAATTTCTATCTATGCCTACAGAGATAGGACATGTGAAGAAAGAAGAAAAAACGCACAGAAAGAAAAAAAAGAAATGCAGAATGAAGCACCAGAAGTCCTCAAAGACGAAGAAAAGTGCAGGAAGAAGGATAACATGCAGAAAGAACAAACAGAAGAGCAGAAAGAAGCCTTGTTGCAAAATCATCCTGTACCCTCAACAAGACGGATACTGGTGGTAACTTAGTCTGACTAACCAGTCCTAGAGCCAGTGCTATGTTAAAAGACACTCAGAATACTGTGAAAACACCTACATACACTAGGGAACATTATGCGTTGGGGTCCCCCTGTGATTAGCATGACCTCCTCTGTAAACCCCTAGTATATAATAGGGCAGGGAATTAAAACTACCTCTTAAAACGTGCCACAGGGCGTGTTTGCACACGTCACCTCAGGCCCCGTCCCCTCCCTTCCCCACTGTGTAAACACGCCCTGTGGCCGTTTTAAGTTGGGAGATTAAGTCCCCTTGAATCCTGAGGGTCCCTAGGGTCCAACTAGACCACTAGGTACCTCCAGTAAGCGCCACAGAGCTGCGTTGCAGAGAGATGTAAAAAGGGGCACGACCTAGACCACCTCTCTCCAACGCAGCGCAGTGGCGCTTACTGGAAGCACCTGGTGGGCTAGTTGGCCCCCAGGGTCCCTCAGGATTCAAGGGGAATTATTTCCCCAACTTAAAACGTGCCACAGGGCGTGTTTGCACACGTTAACTCAGGCCCCGTCCCCTCCCTTCACCACTATGTAAACACGCCCTGTGGCCATTTTTAGTTGGGAGATTAAGTTAATTTGAATCCTGAGGGTCCCTAAGGTCCAACTAGCCCACTAGGTACCGCCAGTAAGCTCCACAGAGCTGCGTTGCAGAGAGGTGTAAAAAGTGGCACGGCCTGGACCACCTCTCTGCAACGCAGCTCAGTGGCGCTTACTGGAAGCACCTGGTGGGCTAGTTAGCCCCAGGGGCCCTCAGGATTGAAGGGGAATTATTTCCCCAACTTAAAACGTGCCATAGGGAGTGTTTGCACACGTCACCTCAGGCCCCGTTCCCTCCCTTCCCCACTTTGTAAACACACCCTGTGGCCGTTTTTTAAGTTGGGAGATTAAGTCCTCTTGAAACCTGAGCGTCCCTAGGGGCAAAATAGCCCACTAAGTACATCCAGTAAGCGCCATTGACGAGAGATGTAAAAAGGGGCACGGCCTGCACCACCTCTCTGCAACGCAGAGCAGTGGCGCTTACTGGAAGCACTTGGTGGGCTAGTTGGCCCCCAGGGTCCCTCAGGATTGAAAGGGAATTATTTCCCCAACTTAAAACGCGCCACAGGGCGTGTTTGCACACATCACCTCAGGCCCCGTTCCCTCCCTTCACCACTGTGTAAACGCGCTCTGTGGCCATTCTAAGTTGAGAGATTAAGTCCCCTTGAATCCTAAGGGTCCCTAGGGTCAAACTAGCCCACTAGGTACCTCCAGTAAGCGTCACAGAGCTGCGTTGCATAGAGTTGCAAAAAGGGGCGTGGCCTCAGAACACCTGTCTGCAACGCAGCTCCCTGGTGTATACTGGAGATACCTGTTGGACTAGTTGGCCCTCAGGGACCCTCAGTATTGAAGGGGAATTAATTCCCCAACTTACAACTGGCCAGGGAGCGCATTTGCAGAGTGCTGCAAGGAGGGGGCATGGCCTCCGGCGCGATGCTGGTCTTTTATTTATTTTATTTTTTTAAGAAGGAGGGCTGTGTGGCCCCCCTTCTTTTTCTAATTTATTGGCCCTGGGGACCCCATCCCCCAGGGCCTGCACCCTAATTTTTTTTGTTGAAAAAAATAAATTTGGCCCTCCCAAGGCCTTAATCGGCCTGGGGACACCAACCCCCGGGTCATGGCCTTTTTTTTGTAAATTCTTTAGGACAGGGGCTGCGTTGCCCCCCTCCTCAGGCCACTTATGGCCCCGGGGACCCCATCCCCCGGGGCCGGCCTTTGGTTTTTAATATTTAAAAAATATATATATTTATAGAAACACCTAGGACATGCTGGACAAACCGTATGTACCTATCACCATGACGATTTGCGTGATGTTCATTAAAAGGCGACTATGCATACAATGAATCCACGTGGAATGTATTTACACCGCTAGTGAAGCTCTGACGTGTCTGACGCCCTACCGTGCCTAATCCCAGCGCCCCCGCCGGTGGGTACTCTCCAAGTAGACACCCTTGTTGTTTATTTATACAAACATGGGTAGCTATTGACGGGCACATTTAATTAGGCCTGGGCGAAAATTTCGTTCCGTTCGCGGAAATTGCGATAATTTGACATTTTCGCGTTCCGCGGAGAGCGCGAAAATGCCAAAAATTCCGGTTTCCGCAGCTTGGCGATAATTTGTTTATTGCTCGCTCTGTAAAATAATACATTCTAGCGCGCGATCGCCTTACCTGAATCCCTGCGTTCACCGACAGGTTTTCTTGATCCGGTCGCGTTCTCCATGAGATGTTGTATTGTTTTTAGCCATTTGCGCTGTCTCGCGACAGTTCGCGCCCGCAGTGACGTCATGCGTCGCGCGATCACGTCTTTCAACTCGCGATCATGCACCGCAAGACAACTCAAAACAAGATGGCTGCTCCCGCAAGCAGCCACATGGGTAAGTTGGCGACCCGCAACCATGCAGAAAATCTCGCGAACATGCCGGAAAAAACTTCCGCATCTTCGCGATATTTCCGCTTGTTTGCGATAATTTTAAACATTTTCGCGATAATTTGCGAAAGTTTATTTCGCAAATTCCGCCCACCCCTAAATTTAATACACACGCACACCAAGCCATTCAAAGGGGATTCGACAACAATTCGACCAAACTATGCAAGAAACCCCCCTCACGGTTAATAAAACACACATCCACCGCCGGATGTGTAATA
Source organism: Triturus cristatus (assembly GCF_964204655.1). NCBI lineage: Eukaryota > Metazoa > Chordata > Amphibia > Caudata > Salamandridae > Triturus > Triturus cristatus. The sequence goes on along the minus strand of NC_140591.1, from coordinate 672,441,328 downwards.
CTTTTTATTTTACTCTCTGGAAAGGAGACAAACCTCACTTGAGAGTCACAGCGTGCTCCTGGCTGAGCCCAATGCTGTGTTACACCCACCAGTGCCCGCCAAGTGCCACACACCTCTGTGTTGTATTCCACCAGCTAGTGTGTATGCTATGACACTCTCAAGCCCATGTGCACTGTAACACCACCCCGTGAATATGTCATGCCACACTTGCCTTCGTACGGGTTATATTGCCCCATCTAACGTGCCTTCCTCGATGCCTATGTTATAACGCACAGCGCTATGCCATACATATTACAATCTGGGATCCATATCTTTGTCACAGTGCATATGCAATGTTACACTCCCCAACACATATTTTATATTACAACTTTAGAGACTAGTTAGGTTACACAACACTGCCCTGTGCATATTACACTCCAAGGCGCATATCGCATAGCACGCGCTAGTGCCTGTGCTATCTCGCGCTCTCCAATGAATCTGTCATTGCGCACAATGTATTGCATATTATATTTCACGGCCCGGTTCATCTTATATCACACTTTTTGGTGCATAGTTTATACCATATACTATATCTCGTTTTCATTTTCAATCGTGCTCTCAGGACTATGTTCTATATAACACTGCGTCCACCTACCCTTTTCACGGGCATTACATTTTGCGATGGGAATGGAGGGTCAGGGGGTGTTTCTGCCAAGTGAACCCGCAGTCACAGTCACAAACGTCCTCTTCTTCCTGAATAAAAGTAAGATTATGCTGCATACTTGTTCATATTTTAAGTAGTTTGCACAGACACACATTTTAAAAACAATAAAGTTCCTAATACCCACCTTCTCTGAACAGTTAGCTTGCTGCCCCATCCACCTCCTCCATATCCTCTGTTGTCTGAATCCATGGACTAGCCTCCTCCCTCCTGCCATGCATGGTCTGATGTGCTGCCACTGCCCTCCATTTAGCATGATGTACCAGTCCACTCCTCCTTCCCTCCATTGCCCAATTCTATGGCCCATCATTGACCTACTGCTTAGCCTCTTTGCTTAGCTTGCTGCCCCTATTCTCCTTCCCCCTGCCCTCTGACGTCTTTGTGCATGCCCCTGCTCCATCCTTTTTGCCCACCATGTTCCATGGACCTGCCACTCCTATCTACTCTGAGTGTTCTGTTGAGCTGCCACTCCCCTCCCCTCCCACCTGCCTAGCATTCTCAGATGACTGTAACCTGTCCCTGCCACCTCCACCCTTCCTGTCCACATGCCATGCCCCTATCCCCTTCCTCCTGTCCTCCATGGTCCATTTTACTGCCACACCCTTCTGCCCTCCCTGGTCTGTTGTGCTACAACTGCTCCTCCTGCCTGCCCCGCGCGGTCTGTTGTGAGGCCCCTTCCCCTGAACTCTCTTGTCTGTGCCCAGGTCTTGACCCTCCCTTCTATCCTCCATGGTCCTTTGTGCATGCCCCTGCACCATCCTTCTTGCCCATCATAGCCATTGTGCTGCCACTAACCCTCCCGCTTGCCATGCATGGTCTTCTGTGCTGCTATGGCCCCTCCCACCTTCCCTGTGTGGTCAGCTAGCTGCCCCTGACCACCTCTCACCTTCCCTCCATGGTCTGTGTGTATGCCATCATAGTCTCACTGTTGCTCTCCATAGTGTGTCACTTGTTTCCAGTGCCCATCCTGCCTGACCTCTATGGTCATCTTGCTGCTTCTGCCCCCTTGCCCCCAGCCGTCTGTATCCATGTGCAGACCCCTATTCCCTCCCTGCTGGCTTGTCTGTTCCATTGTTATGCCCCTGATCTGTCCCTCCTGCCCTTTATGGTCTGTTATGCTGCAGCTTTCTCTCCTGTCAGTCCATTATAGTCAGCTAGCTACCATTGTCTCTTTCCCCTCTTTTCTCTGTTGTCCATGTGCATGGTCCTGTCCCCTCCCTATTGCTTTCTATGGATTGTTGTGCTGCACTCCCATCCCGCATGCCCTGTGTGGTGTATTGTGCTGCTGCAAACCCTGATGCCTGCCCTGTAGGGTCAGTTTGGTGCACCTCTCCCTGTCCCTCCTGTCCTCTGTTATCCGAGTCCATGTCCCTACCCCAATTCCTCCTGCCTACCATGATCCAATGTACCATACTTGCGAACATTTTGAACTTGGTAAGAGGGAGATTTTGAAAAAAAACTAGGGTATTGATTTTCCCCTTTGAGTTACATTGAAAAAGAGGAGATTGTAGACAGGAGACAGATCAAATAAAGCCCATTTGAGCTTTAAAACATTGGACGTTTCCTGACTGAAATGGGTCTGTTGGCATGTATGGTTGTACTACCACTGCCTCTTCCTTCTGCCCACAATGGTCTATTATATTGCCACAACCTCTCTTTCCAGTCCTGTATTGTTGGTTTGTTGCCCCTGCCGCCCTTTCCACTGCTCTCCATAGTCTGTTGTGCTGCCACTGCCCTTCCTGCCTGCCCAGTGTGGTCAAATTGTTGCCTCTGCACTCTCCTACCTGCCTTCAATTTTCAGAGCCCATGCCCCTGGCCTCTGCCTCTCAACAGTATCCCAATGAACAACTAGATTGCTAACATTCTATATTTATTACAAAAGTGTGAAACGCCTGACGTCATCTTGATGTAATCAAAACTGTAATACCTAGAGCCTTTCCTTTAGAAATTACATATATGAGAGGGTCTTATTTGCATCAAAATGATGGTTAGTGCTCTAAAAAACTAAAATGAGGACATATTTTCTGAGTTTTCAAATAGTGACAAAGAAATTTTAAATTATTTGTAATCTTTATTTTTTTTTATCCAGTTGACCACTTGATTAAATGTTGCACCAAGGGGAGAGGATGTGGTGTTACTTCCAGAGCTGCAGACTTTGCGACTGGTGAACCAGGTTGGAGTTTCTGCTTCAGCTCAACATTCTGTGATTCTGGTCAAATCACTTAATCTCCCCATGTCTACAACCACAATGAATTTGATCTTGTGTGATGTAACCAATGCTCATGTAAAGCACTCCAATACCTGACAAGTCTGCACCATATAAAACTGCAAATACACAAAAAATAAGTGTTTTGCACACTTCTGTCATTGGGCTACATGTGGGCTACATCTGGGTGATATTTGTGCTGCATTTGGGCTCTTTTGTCACTGGTGGCCATCTTGGGAGATTTATTTGTTATGAAGAACCCTAATTTCCTCATTTACTGCAGTCTCCTCAGTAGGAAATGCTTTCAGTTTTTTACTTTGATTCCATCAAGAAGGTATTCAGCTATGTCACACATTTGCCATAAATTCTGAATGTTAGCACTCTAGTTGCTCATTAGATCACTGTAGTAAAGCTACTGCTCACCACGGAAGTCTGCTTCTCATATTAAAAGTGTGTGTTTCAGTCTGCATATCAGAATTTTTTAATGAAATAGAAGAGGATTAGAGAAGTCACTCAAAATGTGCCCTAATTTTTCTTTCTTCAGCACTAATCATAATTTCTGTGGCAAAATGGACCCCCTCATTGTGTTCCTTTTTAACTTAAATGTTAAGTGTTACCAGTTTATTCCAATCAAGATGGCTTCAGGTGTGCCATACTTTTGTCATTAGTAAGACAGTAAGCGCTCCAGTTGTTCGCAAGAACACTGTGGGACATTCTGTCATTGGGCTATACTTGGGCTACATCTGGGTGATATTTGGGCTACATTTGGGCTCTTTTGTCTCTGGTGGCCATCTTGGGAGATTTATTTGTTATGAAGTTTCCTAATTTCCTCATTTACTGCAGTCTCCTCAGTGGGAATACTTTCAGGTTTTTTTTTGGTTCAATCAAGAAGGCATTCAGATGTGTCACACATTTGCCATAAATTCTGAATGTTAGCACTCTAGTTGCTCATGAGATCACTGTAGTAAAACTACTGCTCACCAGGGAAGTCTGCTGCTGGTATTGAAAGTGCATGTTTCAGTCTGCATGTCAGAATTTTTTAATGAAATAGAAAAAGATTTGAGAAGTCAAAATGTGCCCTAATTTTTCTTTCAGCAGCACTAATCATAATTTCTATGGCAAAATGAACCCCCTCATTTTGTTCCTTTGCAAATTAAATGTTTTATGTGTTACCACTTTATTCCAATCAGGATGGCTTCAGGTGTGCCATACGTTTGTCATAAGTAAGACTGTTAGTGCTCTAGTTGTTCTTTAGAACAGTCTGGGACATTCTGCCATTGAGCTATACTTGGACTACATCTGGGTCATATTTGTGCTACATTTGGGCTCTTTTGTCTCTGGTGGCCATCTTGGGAGACTTATTTGTTATGAAGTTTCCTAATTTCCTCATTTACTATGGTCTCCTCAGTAGGAAATACTTTCAGTTTTTTACTTTGATTCCATCAAGAAGGCATTCAGATGTGTCACACATTTGCCATAAATTCAGAATGTTAGCACTCTAGTTGCTCATTAGATCACTGTAGTAAAGCTACTGCTCACCAGGGAAGTCTGCTGCTGGTATTCAAAGTGCATGTTTCAGTCTGCATGTCAGAATTTTTTAATGAAATAGAAAAAGATTTGAGAAGTCAAAATGTGCCCTAATTTTTCTTTCAGCAGCACTAATCATAATTTCTATGGCAAAATGAACCCCCTCATTTTGTTCCCTTGCAAATTAAATGTTTTATGTGTTACCACTTTATTCCAATCAGGATGGCTTCAGGTGTGCCATACTTTTGTCATAAGTAAGACTGTTAGTGCTCTAGTTGTTCTTTAGAACACTCTGGGACATTCTGCCATTGAGCTATACTTGGGCTACATCTGGGTGATATTTGGGCTACATTTGGGCTCTTTTGTCTCTGGTGGCAATCTTGGGAGATTTATTTGTTATGAAGTTTCCTAATTTCCTCATTTACTGCAGTCTCCTCAGTGCGTATACTTTCAGTTTTTTATTTTGTTTCAATCAAAAAGGCATTCAGATGTGTCACACATTTGCCATAAATTCTGAATGTTAGCACTCTAGTTACTCATTAGATCACTGTAGTAAAGCTACTGCTCACTAGGGGTGGGCGGAATTTGCGAAAGCGACTTTCGCAAATGATCGCGAAAAGGTTAAAAATCTCCGCAAACATGCGGAAATATCGCGAAGATGCGGAAGTTTTTTTCCCGCCCGTTCGCGGTATTTTCTGCGTGGTCGCGGCTCGCCAACTTACCCATGCGGTTGCTCGCGGGCGCGGCCATCTTGTTTCCACTCTTCTCGTGGTGCATGATTGCGAGAAGAAAGACGTGATCGCGTGACGCATGACGTTACTGCGGGCGCGAACTGTCGCGAGACAGCGCAAATGGCTACCAACAATCCAACATCTCGTGGAGAACGCGACCGGATCGGGAAAACTTGTCGGCGAACGCGGGGATTCAGGTAAGGCGATCGCACGCGCGCGAGAATGTATTATTTTACAACGCGAGCAAGAAACAAATTATCGCTAAGCTGCGGAATGCGGAAATTTTGACATTTTTGCGCTATCCGCGGAACGCGAAAATGTCAAAGTATCGCAATTTCCGCGAGCGGAACAGAAATTTAGCCCAGGCCTACTGCTCACCAGGGAAGTCTGCTGCTGGTATTCAAAGTGCATGTTTCAGTCTGCATGTCAGAATTTCTTCATGAAATCGAAGAGGATTTGAGAAGAGAAAATGTGCCCTAATTTTTCTTTCTGCAGCACTAATCATAATTTCTATGCCAAAATGAACCCCTTCATTTTGTTCCTTTGTAAATTAAAGGTTTTAAGTGTTACCACTTTATTCCAATAAAGATGGCTTCAGGTGTGCCATACTTTTGTCATAAGTAAGACTGTTAGCGCTCTAGTTGTTCGTTAGAACACTCTGGGACATTCTGTCATTGGGCTATACTTGGGCTACATCTGGGTGATATTTGTGCTACATTTGGGCTCTTTTGTCTCTGGTGGCCATTTTGGGAGACTTATTTGTTATGAAGTTTCCTCATTTCCTCATTTACTACGGTCTCCTCAGTAGGAAATACTTTCAGTTTTTTACTTTGATTCCATCAAGAAGGCATTCAGATGTGTCACACATTTGCCATAAATTCAGAATGTTAGCACTCTAGATGCTTATTAGATCACTGTAGTAAAGCTACTGCTCACCAGGGAAGTCTGCTGCTGGTATTGAAAGTGCATGTTTCAGACAACATGTCTGAATTTTTAAATGAAATAGAAGAGGATTTGAGAAGTCACTCAAAATGTGCCCTAATTTTTCTTTCTGCAGCACTTATCACACTTTCTATGGCAAAATGAACCCCCTCATTTTGTTCCTTTTTAAATATAATGTTTTAAGAGTTACCACTTTATTCCAATCAAGATGGCTCCAGATGTGCAATACGTTTGTCATAAGTAGGACTGTTAGCGCTCTAGTTGTTCTTTAGAACACTCTGGGAAGCTGCAGTAGAACACAAAGGAATCAACAAACAGTCTCTGCCCTTGTTGGATGTACATGTTTTACTGAGAATGTCAGACTTCATTCTCACGTGACTGAGACAAATAATGTGCATTTACAGAAAATATGCTCTCAGTTTAGCTTATAGATCACCTTCCAAACCTCTGCGGGAAAAGCATGAGAAAATATTTTTCTCTCAAACATGATTCATGATATCACAGCAGAAGGCTTTTTCACATGATAAAATCACCTTAGAACACACCAGAGTTCCTAAAATGAGTATGGTACCATCAACAAATGATTTATAATGTAACTAAAGTCTTAAAACCTTCGATTAACTGCAATGCTTTTTAATGAGGTGAAATCATGTAGATTGGTCCCAAGATGGCTGCCAACACTTCTTGGATGAAGTACTGACAGCCAATCAGATCTCACGATGAGATGTGTGGTTAGGCTCCGCCCATATATACATATCTTTTGAACTCTAATCTTCTCAGGAACTACTGAACAGATTTACACCATTTAAGCAAAAGGCACGAGTCTGAACTGAGGACTACCTCTTTGTCAAATGTGGTGAAATTCCGTTCAGCAGTTCAGGCTGTAGCTGCGTCAACAGGTTCTACGGGAAAATGCATGGGGAAAACGCATCTTGGGACCCCCTTTTTTTTCGGCCCCAGCTTGACGGATCACTGTGAAATTTTCAGGATAGGAGCGGACCGGAGCTGGCCAAAAGTTTGGAAAATTTCGCGAAGATTCGGCAATCGACGCCAACGTTATTCCTATGGAAAATAGGTCCTAACTATAACTACCTACTGCCGACTGCCAGTAGGTAATATATATATATATATATATATATATATATATGAACAAGCCTGCAGGACAGGCGAAACGCGTCTAGCATTTTCAGCTGACATTAAAATCATTTTGCACAGACACGGCGTCGATCGCTTTTCTTGGAGAAGTTTGGCCAATTATTGGGACCGTGTTTGGGAGGTCCTTCATCGACGCGCCCTTTGTTCTGGAGGCAACGGGTGCTCCCATTCACCTGTGGAACATATATATATATATATTCACTGAAAAAACCATAGGTTTCACACAAGTTATAGTTAGCGGACATTTTACTGATAAAAAACCATTGAAATTCCCCCGTTATAGTTAGTGCAGGCAACTATAACTCACGCGACCGCAATTCTCTGCTGATGCTAATACTGTATTTAGACACTTATTTACCCATGTCTTCTTCCATAAATTTTTAGCAATACATATATTACAAATATTTTTTTTTCATAAAGACACATATGTCATCAGCAGAGGATTGCGGTCGCGTGAGTTATAGTTGCCTGCACTAACTATAACGGGGGAATTTCAATGGTTTTTTATCAGTAAAATGTCCGCTAACTATAACTTGTGTGAAACCTATGGTTTTTTCAGTGAATTTGCAAGGTTTTTTAAATGCTAATTCCTAACTATAACGTGTGTGAAACCTATGGTTTTTCAGTGAATTTGTACGTTTTTTTAAATGCTAAGTTAATTTATGCAGTTCGTGGCGATTTTTCGTAAATAAAAAAATTTACATTTTTGGCCTTGGGAGTTCTTTTGGGACACCATATTCATGACTAGGAGGTTGGGAGCTGTCTAGCAATCCTCTTTTAATGTTTTCCGACTTTGATTTTCCTCCCCCCCCCTCAGAGTGCGAGAGAGAAAATGGCGGCCGACACTTCCTGGTTTCGACCGATTCGAATGTTTACTAAGATCTAACAGCCAATCAGAATCGCGCTCGCGCACGGTACCGTACGCGTACGGTAAGCTTACCGTAAGCGCACGGTAAGCGCACCGTAAGCTGCCACAGATATATATATTGATTTAAAGGCTATTTTCTCAGGAACTACTGAACAGATTTACACCAGACCTACAAAAGGCACTTCCTTGACCTGTAGACTACCTCTCTGCCAAATTTCAAATAACTCTGTTCAGCCGTTCGGGCTGTAGCTGTGTCTAAAGGTCCTATGGAAAAATGCATGGGGAAAACGCGTTTTGAGACCCCCTTTTTTCTCAGCCCCCGCTTGACGAATCTCCCCGAGACTTTCAGGGTAGGAGCGGAGCGTAGCGCCCCATTAGTTTTGAAAATTTTGCGAGGATTCATCGACCGGCGCCAAAGTTATTCAAAATAGAATGTTGCGGTTTTCCTATGGAAACAGGGTCCTAACTATAACTACCTACTGGCGACCGCCAGTAGGTAATATATATATATATATATATATATATATATATATATATATATATATATTTTTTTCCACCAATTTCCTCAAGGAAGGAATCACTGCACACCAAGGAAGTTGTACGATTACGGGTTTTTATTCTTATCGTGCAGGTTATCACCAACTCCACCACCAACGTGTTTCAACCACAATCGGTCTTGCTCACGGTATGTGAGTCTTTTTTCAATGTTCTTTATTTATAGTGACTCCCATATTAGCCATTAGGAGGAATTATGGGAGTTGTAGTTTCTTTTCACATATATCAATTTCACATGTTAGCGATATAATGATGTCATTACAGTATCTTGTTTCGGGGGTTAGATTACATCTGCATAATCTGAATATTTAAATTGCGTCCATATGCGTAATCTGACCAGTTTAGATTGTACTTAGTCGTAATGGCATGTATGTTGTCTTTCAGTCCATATTATTGATGTCAAGGTAAATGCTTAGTGCATTTATGTATTTTTACACGCCGAGTTAGGGCTTAGTGCCCATGTGGCCATGTTCTGTTCAGATCCTTGCAGATGTAGATGTTTCAAGTCATTACCCCTTCACCATTGATCTGATTTTGGTTCATGTCGTAAAGTAGGCTCATAGATGGCTATGTAATTCTTCATCGCCGTTGAGGCCAAAAGGGGCCTTCGTCTTAAAGCGTATGATCATCTTGCTTTCCAATCTTCTTAGTTTCAGTGTTCTGTTACCTCCACATTCGTTTTTCGGGACTGTTGTCAATCCGAAGTATTTTATGGTCTGTTTCATGTTTTCTTTGTGGATTTTTAGATGTTTTACAATGGCATAGTTTGTGTCATCATTTTGTACTGCCCTCAGATGTTCCAAGATTCTTTTCTTTAGGGGGCAGATGGTACTCCCTATATACCATAGTCCGCATCCACAGACAATGACGTATCCTACGTACGTTGATTCACAGGTGATTCTTTCAGAGATTTTGAATTTGTTACCCCTGAAATCCACTGTTTCCTTCATGTTCATGCCGTGTTTGCATGCTTTGCAAGTGTTGCACCGTACAAAGCCTGTTTGTTTGTTTTCCAGCCAGTTCTTGGATTTGCTGGTGGTCATCATATGGCTCTTGACTAGTTTGTCTTTCAGGGAGGGCGCTTTTCGATATGAGACATTAGGATAGTTGCCGATTTTTTGACCAATGTCTGGATCCTTTCTTAAGATATCCCAGTGTTTTTTTAGGATATCTATTATTTGGTAGTTCTCTTTGCTGTACGTGAGGACAACTCGAATCACGGCATTGTCTTCTTTCGGTTCTTTTGTGTGTTTCAGAGTCTGTGCCCGGGGAATTGCTCTTGCTCTTACTTGACCCAGTTTTATGTCTTTTTCATTATACCCTCTTTGCTGGAATCTCATTGCTGTCTCTTCGAAAGTTCGTTCCATTTCCAAGTCATCTGAGCAGTTGCGTCTCATACGCAAGAATTCTCCGTACGGGATACTCTTCTTTAGTTGTGGAGGATGGAAACTTTCACCGTGTAAAATGCTGTTGGTTGCTGTTGGTTTTCTGTAGAGTCTTGTCTTGATTTCTTCATCTTCTATGTATACCGTTACATCTAAGAACTGAATTTCTCGATCACTGATGTTGTGAGTGAATTGTAGACCAATTTCATTTGTGTTCAAGATGTTCATGTATTCATCAAATTCACTCAGACTCCCACTCCAAATGAGGAAAAGGTCGTCGATGTAACGTAACCATAGTTCTGTTTTCGAGGTGTATGTTTCATTGTTCTCATCCCAAGCTATCATCTTCTCCCACCACCCCATCGTGAGGTTGGCGTAGCTAGGAGAAAATGAAACTCCCATAGCAGTGCCACACTGCTGGGAGTATATTTGGCCATCGAAAATGAAGATATTATTGTGGAGACAGAGCTCGATCATTTCCATAAGCATTGTTGTATGTTTAGATTGTCGTATGCTACGTTGTTTCAAGAAATACTCAACAGCTTGGAGTCCAACGCTATGTTTGATGGAAGTATATAATGATACTACGTCGATCGTTGCGAGATAGTATCCTTTGTGCCATCCAAGATCACTCAGGATTCTTAGAAAATCCCCCGTGTCTTTTATGTACGATGTTAAATTGGTAACTAGTGGTGCCAAGAAAAAGTCCACATAGTCTGAAATGTTTTCGTAGAGTGAGTTGCAACTCGACATTATGGGCCTGGCTGGGGGATTGATTAAAGTTTTGTGTATTTTCGGTAAGAAATACATTGTAGGCATCACTGGACTGTCGTTGTTTAGGAAGATGGATTCCTCTGATGTCAATAAGCCATCCTCCTGCCATTTTTTGATTTTAAATCCTAGATTTAATGTTAAATCATTAAGTGGATTGCTGGTGAGTTTGACATGGTTCTTCTGGTCCTCCAGTTGTCTTTTGGCCTCTTTAATGTAGTCACTTTTGTTTTGAATGACTACATTGCCCCCCTTGTCTGCCGGTGTGATTATGATTTTGTCATTCTTCATCAATGTCTCAATAGCACGTCTCTCCATTTTATTTAAATTTTCTTTCTTGTGGTTGTTGTTAGTTTTAGTCAGTGTTTCTAGATCCCCAACCACTAGATCATGAAAGGTATCGATTCTGTTGCCAGGACTAAGTACAGGGCAAAATTTGGATTTAGATTTGAAAGCGGTTGGTTCTCTTTTGTCAGTACATGTTTGTAACTGTTGTAGGGCTTGGGATTCAGTTACTTCATCATGGTTTGTCATTAGTTCGTACGCAGTAACCAGGACAGGTATATCTTCAATAGTAAGGTCGCTGGCCTCAGGTGCTTTTTTCATTGTGGTAGCTTTTTTTGTTGTTGTATTCGGGAATTTACTGAAAAACTTGGCAAGTTTTAATTTCCTCACAAATTTGTAGATATCGATTCTTGTGTCTACATAATTGTGATGTTGTTCTGGGCAGAAGCTTAATCCTTTGTTGAGTACGTTGTGTTCATGGGAGTTCAGTTTGTAATCGGAAAGATTCACGATTAGGTTCACTTTTGTCCTTTTTGAGTGTTTTATTTCTTCAAACGATTGCGTAGGGGGTAACTTTTTGGTTGTTCCGCCCCCTCTTCTCGTTTTTCTCCTTCTTTTGAGGATTGGTAGTAAGTTCTTCCTCTCCCTCGACCTCGGCCTCGTCCTCTTCCTTGGCCCCTTGGATTCTTTTGATCGATGTACATCAGCTTCATCTCCTCTAAAAAAGTAAAGTGTCCCGTTCTTGTTGTTCTTTCTTCCTCACTTAATTCTGATTCTGATCCACTTGTTACTGGTATGTCTAGTACTGCTTTTGAGTTCTTCCCCATTTGTTCTTTCAAGACTTCAAATCTTCGAGCAAAGGTTAGAATTGCTCCTGTTTCATAATCTAATTAATCTCTTCTGAACTTCCTCTGCTTTCGTTGTTCTACCTCGTTTTCATGTCTGTCTAGGTTTTTCTCCATGTCTTTTCGTAGTTGTTTGCTTTCTTCCTCTTGATTAAGACTGGTGATCTGTGATTCGATTTTGCTGATGCTCTCATGTAGCTCCTCTATATCCTTCTTGGCGTACTTGATAATAATCAGTACCATGTTCTTTGAACACTGCCTGCTGTTTTTCCCCCATTCTTCTAGCATCTCAGGCTTGGTGTCGGGGTGATTAGGGAGCGTGAAGATTCTCAATCCTCTTGGTATTCGATCATATTCAATATATTTTTCCAGCGTAATCACTTCCCAGCTTTTAGTTATTTCTTTTTTCAATAGTCTCTCAAGCTGAACGAAAAGTTGTTTAAGATTCTTGTTCTGACTGATATCCTTGTCACTAGTTATTTCCTTTTGTGATGTTACGCCTTCTCTTACAAACATGGTTTCCGCTCGTTGCATGCGTTTCGCCGCTCTCGCTTCCATGTTGATAATTGATATAATTATCCGCCGAGACTCACATTCGGTGGTTCACAAGTTTATGGTGTGCACTTTCCCTTTGCAACTTCCTTTGCATCTATTCGGGTATTGATATCCTGACGATGCAAGCTACGACATTCACAGTTCAATAGGGGAGAGAAAAGAAGAAGCCGCCTACCTGAGTGTTTTTCCGTCGTAGCGGGGTCCTCCGACTCCGATCCGTTGGATACTCCACACCGCAGACGGGACTTCGAACAACTCCTCCTATCAGTTTGTTACAGCGGTCTTCTCGCTGTATGGTCCCAGTGTGATGACTCTCCTGATTGTGCTGTAGATGTACTGGATTCCCAATACAGCCACTGACTCCAAATCAAACACGACACTCGTCTAGAAAGGTTCCCGAGTCTCGTATGTCGTCACCGCTGGGGAAAAACAGCATGCAGTGTTCAAAGAACATGGTACTGATTATTATCAAGTACGCCAAGAAGGATATAGAGGAGCTACATGAGAGCATCAGCAAAATCGAATCACAGATCACCAGTCTTAATCAAGAGGAAGAAAGCAAACAACTACGAAAAGACATGGAGAAAAACCTAGACAGACATGAAAACGAGGTAGAACAACGAAAGCAGAGGAAGTTCAGAAGAGATCAATTAGATTATGAAACAGGAGCAATTCTAACCTTTGCTCGAAGATTTGAAGTCTTGAAAGAACAAATGGGGAAGAACTCAAAAGCAGTACTAGACATACCAGTAACAAGTGGATCAGAATCAGAATTAAGTGAGGAAGAAAGAACAACAAGAACGGGACACTTTACTTTTTTAGAGGAGATGAAGCTGATGTACATCGATCAAAAGAATCCAAGGGGCCAAGGAAGAGGACGAGGCCGAGGTCGAGGGAGAGGAAGAACTTACTACCAATCCTCAAAAGAAGGAGAAAAACGAGAAGAGGGGGCGGAACAACCAAAAAGTTACCCCCTACGCAATCGTTTGAAGAAATAAAACACTCAAAAAGGACAAAAGTGAACCTAATCGTGAATCTTTCCGATTACAAACTGAACTCCCATGAACACAACGTACTCAACAAAGGATTAAGCTTCTGCCCAGAACAACATCACAATTATGTAGACACAAGAATCGATATCTACAAATTTGTGAGGAAATTAAAACTTGCCAAGTTTTTCAGTAAATTCCCGAATACAACAACAAAAAAAGCTACCACAATGAAAAAAGCACCTGAGGCCAGCGACCTTACTATTGAAGATATACCTGTCCTGGTTACTGCGTACGAACTAATGACAAACCATGATGAAGTAACTGAATCCCAAGCCCTACAACAGTTACAAACATGTACTGACAAAAGAGAACCAACCGCTTTCAAATCTAAATCCAAATTTTGCCCTGTACTTAGTCCTGGCAACAGAATCGATACCTTTCATGATCTAGTGGTTGGGGATCTAGAAACACTGACTAAAACTAACAACAACCACAAGAAAGAAAATTTAAATAAAATGGAGAGACTTGCTATTGAGACATTGATGAAGAATGACAAAATCATAATCAAACCGGCAGACAAGGGGGGCAATGTAGTCATTCAAAACAAAAGTGACTACATTAAAGAGGCCAAAAGACAACTGGAGGACCAGAAGAACTATGTCAAACTCACCAGCAATCCACTTAATGATTTAACATTAAATCTAGGATTTAAAATCAAAAAATGGCAGGAGGATGGCTTATTGACATCAGAGGAATCCATCTTCCTAAACAACGACAGTCCAGTGATGCCTACAATGTATTTCTTACCGAAAATACACAAAACTTTAATCAATCCCCCAGCCAGGCCCATAATGTCGAGTTGCAACTCACTCTACGAAAACATTTCAGACTATGTGGACTTTTTCTTGGCACCACTAGTTACCAATTTAACATCGTACATAAAAGACACGGGGGATTTTCTAAGAATCCTGAGTGATCTTGGATGGCACAAAGGATACTATCTCGCAACGATCGACGTAGTATCATTATATACTTCCATCAAACATAGCGTTGGACTCCAAGCTGTTGAGTATTTCTTGAAACAACGTAGCATACGACAATCTAAACATACAACAATGCTTATGGAAATGATCGAGCTCTGTCTCCACAATAATATCTTCATTTTCGATGGCCAAATATACTCCCAGCAGTGTGGCACTGCTATGGGAGTTTCATTTTCTCCTAGCTACGCCAACCTCACGATGGGGTGGTGGGAGAAGATGATAGCTTGGGATGAGAACAATGAAACATACACCTCGAAAACAGAACTATGGTTACGTTACATCGGCGACCTTTTCCTCATTTGGAGTGGGAGTCTGAGTGAATTTGATGAATACATGAACATCTTGAACACAAATGAAATTGGTCTACAATTCACTCACAACATCAGTGATCGAGAAATTCAGTTCTTAGATGTAACGGTATACATAGAAGATGAAGAAATCAAGACAAGACTCTACAGAAAACCAACAGCAACCAACAGCATTTTACACGGTGAAAGTTTCCATCCTCCACAACTAAAGAAGAGTATCCCGTACGGAGAATTCTTGCGTATGAGACGCAACTGCTCAGATGACTTGGAAATGGAACGAACTTTCGAAGAGACAGCAATGAGATTCCAGCAAAGAGGGTATAATGAAAAAGACATAAAACTGGGTCAAGTAAGAGCAAGAGCAATTCCCCGGGCACAGACTCTGAAACACACAAAAGAACCGAAAGAAGACAATGCCGTGATTCGAGTTGTCCTCACGTACAGCAAAGAGAACTACCAAATAATAGATATCCTAAAAAAACACTGGGATATCTTAAGAAAGGATCCAGACATTGGTCAAAAAATCGGCAACTATCCTAATGTCTCATATCGAAAAGCGCCCTCCCTGAAAGACAAACTAGTCAAGAGCCATATGATGACCACCAGCAAATCCAAGAACTGGCTGGAAAACAAACAAACAGGCTTTGTACGGTGCAACACTTGCAAAGCATGCAAACACGGCATGAACATGAAGGAAACAGTGGATTTCAGGGGTAACAAATTCAAAATCTCTGAAAGAATCACCTGTGAATCAACGTACGTAGGATACGTCATTGTCTGTGGATGCGGACTATGGTATATAGGGAGTACCATCTGCCCCCTAAAGAAAAGAATCTTGGAACATCTGAGGGCAGTACAAAATGATGACACGAACTATGCCATTGTAAAACATCTAAAAATCCACAAAGAAAACATGAAACAGACCATAAAATACTTCGGATTGACAACAGTCCCGAAAAACGAACGTGGAGGTAACAGAACACTGAAACTAAGAAGATTGGAAAGCAAGATGATCATACGCTTTAAGACGAAGGCCCCTTTTGGCCTCAACGGCGATGAAGAATTACATAGCCATCTATGAGCCTACTTTACGACATGAACCAAAATCAGATCAATGGTGAAGGGGTAATGACTTGAAACATCTACATCTGCAAGGATCTGAACAGAACATGGCCACATGGGCACTAAGCCCTAACTCGGCGTGTAAAAATACATAAATGCACTAAGCATTTACCTTGACATCAATAATATGGACTGAAAGACAACATACATGCCATTACGACTAAGTACAATCTAAACTGGTCAGATTACGCATATGGACGCAATTTAAATATTCAGATTATGCAGATGTAATCTAACCCCCGAAACAAGATACTGTAATGACATCATTATATCGCTAACATGTGAAATTGATATATGTGAAAAGAAACTACAACTCCCATAATTCCTCCTAATGGCTAATATGGGAGTCACTATAAATAAAGAACATTGAAAAAAGACTCACATACCGTGAGCAAGACCGATTGTGGTTGAAACGCGTTGGTGGTGGAGTTGGTGATAACCTGCACGATAAGAATAAAAACCCGTAATCGTACAACTTCCTTGGTGTGCAGTGATTCCTTCCTTGAGGAAATTGGTGGAAAATTGAATCGAGGACTGGCCCGTCCTCGACACTAGCACCCGCTATGCGATAGCGCGCTCTCCCTTGGGGCCATTTGACGAGTCGATATATATATATCCACTGCTCATGACGTCACATATTACATCCCTCATGACATGGTCAGTGGCATCACTCATGACATCACTGATGACATCATCCTTGTGATAGAGTGGCGGTCGCGCGAGTTATAGTTATCTGAACTAACTATAACGGGGGAATTTTATTGTTTTTTTACGAGTGAAATATCCACCTAACTATAACATGTGTGAAACCTATGGTTTTTTAAGTGAATTTGCCATGTTTTTTAAATGCTAATTCCTAACTATAACGTGTGAAACCTATGTTTTTTTCCGTGAATTTGTACGTTTTTTTAAATGCTAATTTATTTATGTATTATTATTTTTTAATACCTTTATTTTACAATAAGCTACGTATTAAACATTTTTTTGGGGGGCTTTCACGGTGCCCCCCCCCCCGCATTTTTTTTATGCCTTCGGGGTCCTTCAGGGACCCCCTGACAAAGGCTAGGGGGTCAGGAACTCTCTACCCTGCCCCCTTTTCACGTTCGCCACCTTCCTTTTTCACTCTCGCACTGAAAACAAATGAATGATGCAATATGTGACATTATCAGCAGTGCATTGCGGGCGCGCAAGGTATAGTTAGCAGAACTAACAAATTACAGCAGGTGCAGAATGCGGCCGCGAGGCTCCTGATGGATCTCCCCAGGCGTCAGTCTGCTCGACCTGCGCTGAAGGCGTTGCACTGGCTTCCCGTTAGGGAGAGGGTGAAATTTAAGGCACTCTGCTTGGCCCATAAAATCTTGCAGGGGAAAGGCCCTCCCATCCTACGGGATATGGTGCAACCTTATAAAGCCTCTCGCTCCCTTCGATCGAACCATCAACATCTGCTGCAGGTCACGAGAGTAAGGAAGGCAAGATCTGGGGGCAGAAGATTCTCCTTCAATGTGGCCACTTTGTGGAACTCCCTTCCACTTTATCTACGTTTGGAATCAAGTTTCCTGCGTTTCCGCAAGCTGTTAAAAACTCACCTGTTTCCTGCCTAACTTCTGGTGCCTCATGTTATGACGTCTCTTTCTGGATGAGCGCGGGGATGCCCAAGGGTAACCAGGCGCGTTATAAAACTCATTAATCATAATAATAATAATAACAGAGTAATTTCTATGGTTTTGTACGAGTGAAATGGCCAGCTAACTATAACATCCCTGAAACCTATGGTGCCAGAGATTATGTAAGATATTAACAAAAATAATATATTTGTACTTATAGTAAACTTCGGGTAAGTTAAAGTCGGGTGATGCATCGTGAGTGCAGAAAACCAGGTCAGCAGAGCTGCTGTAGAGCCAGAGAACCAGGTCAGCAGACCTGCTTTAGAGCCTAAGGTCTAGGTCAGCAGAGCTGCTCTAGAGCCAGAGAACCAGGTCAGCAGAGCTGCTGTAGAGCCAGAGAAACCAGGTCAGCAGAGCTGCTTTAGAGGGAGAGAACCAGGTCAGCAGAGCTGCTTTAGAGCCAGAGAACCAGGCCAGCAGAGCTGCTTTAGAGCAGGAGAACCAGGTCAGCAGAGCTGCTTTAGAGCCAGAGAACCAGGTCAGCAGAGCTGTTCTAGCTGACACTGACTGACTGACACTGACTGACTGATTGACACTGACTGACACTGATTGACTGACACAGACACTGACTGACACTGATTGACTGAAACTGACTGACTGACACTGATTGACTGACACTGACTGACTGACACTGACTGAGTGACACTGATTGACTGACACTGACTGACACTGATTGACTCAATCTTACTGACTGACACTGATCGACTGACACTGACTGACTGACACTGACTGACTGACTGACACTGACTGACACTGATTGACTGACACTGACTGGCACTGATTGACTGACACTGACTGACACTGACTGACTGCTCTCTACTACTCTACTACTCACTCTCTACTACTCTCTACTACTCTCTCTCTACTATTCACTCTCTACTACTCACTCTCTACTACTCACTCTCTACTACTCACCCGCTACTACTCTCTACTTCTCATTCTCTACTACTCACTCTCTACTACTCACTCTCTACTACTCTCTACTACTCACTCTCTACTACTACTCTCTCTACTACTCACTCTCTACTACTTTCTACTACTCACTCTACTACTCTCTACTACTCTCTACCACTCACTCTCTACTACTCACTCTCTACTACTCTCTACTACTCTCTCTCTACTACTCACTCTCTACTACTCACTCTCTACTACTCTCTGCTACTCACTCTCTACAACTCACTCGCTACTACTCTCTACTACTCACTCTCTACTACTCTCTCTCTACTACTCTCTACTACTACTCTCTACTATTCACTCTCTACTACTCACTCTCTACTACTCCCTACTACTCACTCTACTACTCTCTACTACTTTCTACCACTCACTCTCTACTACTCTACTACTCACTCTCTACTACTCTCTCTCCACTACTCACTCTGTACTACTCACTCTACTAATCTCTACTACTCACTCTCTCCTACTCACTCTCTACTACTCTCTCTCTACTATTCACTCTCTACTACTCACTCTCTACTACTCGCTCTCTACTACTCACTCTCCACTACTCACTCTCTACTACTCGCTCTCTACTACTCTCTACTACTCACTCTCTACTACTCACTCTCTACTACTCTCTGCTACTCACTCTCTACTAATCACTCGCTACTACTCTCTACTACTCACTCTCTACTACTCACTCTCTACTACTCACTCTACTACTCTCTACTACTCTATACCACTCACTCTCTACTACTCAACTACTCACTCTCTACTACTCTCTACTACTCTCTCTCCACTACTCACTCTCTACTACTCTACTACTCTCTACTACTCTCTCTACTACTGACTCTCTACTACTCACTCTTTACTACTCTACTACTCTCTCTACTACTCACTCTCTACTTTTCTCTACTACTCAATCTACTACTCTCTCCCACTCTCTACCACTCACTCTCTACTACTCTACTACTCACTCTCTACTACTCTCTCTCTACTACTCACTCTCTACTACTCTCTCTCTACTACTCACTCTCTACTACTCACTCTCTACTACTCGCTCTCTACTACTCACTCTCCACTACTCACTCTCTACTACTCTACTACTCTCTACTACTCTCTCTACTACTGACTCTCTACTACTCACTCTCTACTACTCTCTCTCTACTACTCACTCTCTACTACTCACTCTCTACTACTCACTCTCTACTACTCGCTCTCTACTACTCACTCTCCACTACTCACTCTCTACTACTCTACTACTCTCTACTACTCTCTCTACTACTGACTCTCTACTACTCACTCTCTACTACTCTACTACTCTCTCTACTACTCACTCTCTACTTTTCTCTACTACTCAATCTACTACTCTCTCCCACTCTCTACCACTCACTCTCTACTACTCTACTACTCACTCTCTACTACTCTCTCTCTACTACTCACTCTCTACTGCTCACTCTACTACTCTCTACTACTCACTCTCTACTACTCTCTACTACTCACTCTCCTCTACTCACTCTCTGCTACTCACTCTCAACTACTCTCTACTACTCACTCTACTACTCACTCTCTACTACTCTTTTACTCTCTCTTACTCTCTCTACTATTCACTCTCTACTACTCACTCTCTACTACTCTCTACTACTCACTCTCTACTACTCACTCTCTACTACTCTCTACTACTCACTCTCTACTACTCACCCGCTACTACTCTCTACTACTCATTCTCTACTACTCACTCTCTACTACTCACTCTCTACTACTCTCTACTACTCACTCTCTACTACTACTCTCTCTACTACTCACTTTCTACTACTCTCTGCTACTCACTCTACTACTCTCTACTACTCTCTACCAATCACTCTCTACTACTCACACTCTACTACTCTCTACTACTCTCTCTATACTACTCACTCTCTACTACTCACTCTCTACTACTCACTCTCTACTACTCTCTGCTACTCACTCTCTACTATTCACTCGCTACTACTCTCTACTACTCACTCTCTACTACTCACTCTCTACTACTCTCTACTTCTCACTCTATTACTCTCTACTACTCTATACCACTCACTCTCTACTACTCTACTACTCACTCTCTACTACTCTTTACTACTCTCTCTCCACTACTCACTCTCTACTACTCACTCTACTACTCTCTACTACTCACTCTCTACTACTCTCTCTACTACTCACTCTCTACTACTCACTCTCTACTACTCGCTCTCTACTACTCACTCTCCACTACTCACTCTCTACTACTCTACTACTCTCTACTACTCTCTCTACTACTGACTCTCTACTACTCACTCTCTACTACTCTACTACTCTCTCTACTACTCACTCTCTACTATTCTCTACTACTCAATCTACTACTCTCTCCTACTCTTTACCACTCACTCTCTACTACTCTACTACTCACTCTCTACTACTCTCTCTCTACTACTCACTCTCTACTGCTCACTCTACTACTCTCTACTACTCACTCTCTACTTCTCACTCTCCTCTACTCACTCTCTACTACTCACTCTCAACTACTCTCTACTACTCACTCTACTACTCACTCTCTACTACTCTTTTACTCTCTCTTACTCTCACTACTATTCACTCTCTACTACTCACTCTCTACTACTCTCTACTACTCACTCTCTACTACTACTCTCTCTACTACTCACTCTCTACTACACTCTACTACTCACTCTACTACTCTCTACTACTCTCTACCACTCACTCTCTACTACTCACTCTCTACTACTCTCTACTACTCTCTCTCTACTACTCACTCTCTACTACTCACTCTCTACTACTCTCTGCTACTCACTCTCTACTACTCACTCGCTACTACTCTCTACTACTCACTCTCTGCTAGTCACTCTCTACTACTCTCTCTCTACTACTTCTCTCTACTATTCACTCTCTACTACTCACTCTCTACTACTCCCTACTACTCACTCTACTACTCTCTACTACTCACTCTCTACTACTCTACTACTCACTCTCCACTACTCACTCTGTACTACTCACTCTACTACTCTCTACTACTCACTCTCTACTACTCCCTCTCTACTACTCTCTCTCTACTATTCACTCTCTACTACTCACTCTCTACTACTCGCTCTCTACTACTCATTCTCCACTAATCACTCTCTACTACTCGCTCTCTACTACTTTCTACTACTCACTCTCTACTACTCACTCTCTACTACTCTCTGCTACTCACTCTCTACTATTCACTCGCTACTACTCTCTACTACTCACTCTCTACTACTCACTCTCTACTACTCTCTTCTACTCACTCTACTACTCTCTACTACTCTCTACCACTCACTCTCTACTACTCACTCTCTACTACTCACTCTACTACTCCCTACTACTCACTCTCTACTACTCTCGCTCTACTACTCACTCTCTACTACTCACTCTCTACTACTCGCGCTCTACTAATCACTCTCCACTACTCACTCTCTACTACTCACTCTCTGCTACTCACTCTACTACTCTCTACTACTCTCTACTACTCTCTCTCCACTACTCACTCTCTACTACTCACTCTACTACTCTCTATTACTCACTCTCTACTACTCTCTCTCTACTACTCACGCTCTACTACTCACTCTCTACTACTCGCTCTCTACTACTCACTCTCCACTACTCACTCTCTACTACTCTCTACTACTCACTCTCTACTACTCTTCTACTCTCTACTACTCTCTCTGCTACTCACTCTCTACTACTCACTCTCTACTACTCTACTACTCTCTCTACTACTCACTCTCTACTATTCTCTACTACTCAATCTACTACTCTCTCCTACTCTCTACCACTAACTCTTTGCCACTCTTCTACTCACTCTCTACTACTCTCTCTCTACTACTCACTCTCTACTACTCACTCTACTACTCTGTACTACTCACTCTCTACTACTCTCTACTACTCACTCTCTACTACTCACTCTCTACTACTCACTCTTGTGGGAGCCGGCCTCGTGGCGTGGTCCTGTTCCCCCTTGCTAAGCCGCACGAGGTCCCATTCACCTCGGGGCTCCTCCATTTTGGATTATACGTCACTCCACGTGACCACCTGTGTGACCCCGCTTCCACCAGCCTCTGTCCCAGCGAGGCCCGACATCAAGGCGCCAACCCCTGGCCCGGGGCGTACCCCGTGAACCCTTTCCATTCCCGGCGGAGGGCAGTATCGATGGGACCCCCAACCGTCCTTCCACACCTAGGTGCGATCGCCCCACAGCTCTCTGGGGCCTGGCGCCTTTCCTGCTGGGCGTCTGGCTGCTCCCTACCCGGCCTCTCCGCCCCCTCCGGGCACCAGGGTCCGGACATCAAAGGGCTCCAGTCCTATATCTGGGGCGACCCGACAACAGGGCAACAGTTGTATCCTGGAGTCAAGAGCCCTGCTGATCGGATCGCGGCTGACCCTACGGAAGAAGACTCATCCTGAACCCACTCTCTGAGCCCTGCTGACGACGTCGCGGCTCCACAGTGCTAAAGACCTACACGAAACTTTGGGGCCCTGCTGACGCTGTCGCGGCCCGACCTTGTTGAACCTTACCATCAGAGCCCAGCTGACCTCGTCGCGGCTCGACCGAAGCGGACCTACCACCGGAGCCCTGCCGACTGTGTCGCGGCTCGACCCAAGCGGAACTACCACCCGAGCCCTGCAGACGCCGTCGCGGCTCCCCACGTCCGAGCCGCTCTGAGACCAGCACTCAAGGTCTGGGCAGAGCCCTCCCGTACCTGGTTGGTACCAAGACTGTCCCGCTACCCTATCCCTCTGAAAGACATTGAGACTCTTACTGGATCCCTCGATCCCCCTGTAAATATTGAAACGTACTACTGCTGATAAAGAACCAAGTCAAGCAACTGATATTGAGTCCTGTGTGGTGGTGTTACTGGGCCTAGTACGATTATAGGAGAAAGACCTCCCCGAGGGGGGGCTTCTCAGCGGCGCTCGGCTATAACTTTGCGGTAGGAAGGTGCCCTGGAGTAGTCTCATCGACTCCCCGGTGGTCCTCCCTCCAACATTTGGTGGCCAGCGACGGGATCCGAGCCAGACGCAATCGTACAGGCAAGTAACACACCCACTACCTAACCAGACGGAAAGAAAAGGGAACCATGGACGGCCAAGAGGCAACCGTGGCCGCAACCTTCCAGCCGGAAAGGTTGGAACAATACACCCACAAAGAACTGAAACAATTCTGCAAGGACAAAGGGATCCCAACCACAGGATTGGGCACCAAGGAAGAAATGCAGAAAGCCCTGAAAGCCTGGGCAGAACCCGAGAACACTCCACCCCGAGCCGAAGGGACCTCGGCCCGGGACGGAAACCTGCCAACCCCAACCCCGACAGATGGGGGGCGAACCGTCCCAGAAACCAGCCTTTCCCACGAAGAAATGCGAGAACGGGAGAGGGTCCGGACACACGAAATGGACCTCGCCCGACTCCGGCTGGACGGTGAGCTCCTACTGGCGGAGAAGAAAATAGCCTTGGAGCAACTACGGCTGCAAGAGGAAATCGAGGAAAAGAAGCGGCATCGGGAACTAGAGAAGAGACGGCTAACTCTCGAGCACAAGAGGAGCCTCAAGGAACTTGAACTAAAAGCTAAAACGGGGAGACCAGCACCCCCGGAGCCCGGGACGCTCTGCCACTGACCGAGCCAAAGGTTCACATCCCCAAGGATGTCGTCAAGGAGTACTATAAAAATGACGACATCCAGCAATGGTTCCGAGCGTACGAAGTAGCCATGGCCTCCCATCAGGTACCCCGGAAGGATTGGGGTGCCGGCCTATGGGGGAGGTTCCTCAGCGAGGGCCGGGATACCCTGCTGCAACTCTCCGACGCGGTGATGACATCATATGACCACATGAAAGAGGCCCTACTCACACGCTACGGACTATCAGCCGAGATGTACCTGCAGCGCTTCCGGGACTGCAAGAAGCTCCCCGGTACCACGTGGGTCGAATACGTGGACTTCTTCAGCCGAGCATTGGAAGGATGGATAAAAGGAAGCAAGGTCACCTCATACAATGAACTGTTTGACCTCATTGTCTGGGAACACCTCGCCAACAACTGCTTTGTTGAACTAAGGCAACACCTCCTGGACAGTAAACTGACCGAGCCCCGGAAGCTCGCTGCCGAAGCAGACCGATGGGTCAACACCCGGGTCCCCCAGAACCCCGTGGGGGACTACCAACGGAGTACCACGGGTCCTCCCCGCCAGCGAGGTGGAGGAGGAGGGTCCCACCGCAGTCGGGAATTCCCGGCCGGGCTGCCCAGGAGCCCGCCACGAGGCCAAGCCACCAACCACACGTCCCCGACCCTGGGCCGAAGGGGGACTCCTATCGCACGGCCTGGACCACGGCCGACAGTGACCTGCTTCGGCTGCCAGCAGACCGGCCACTATGCGAGCGACCCGGCCTGCCCTGTGAACCGACGGAACAGGACCGCTGGGCCCCCACCCCGGCAAATAGCCGCCGCAGCCCTGGGGGAGGGAGAAGAAGAGGAGGAAAACCACGACGGCGGGTCCCCCGAGTGGGAACCAGCTGCCATGTCGCTTGTATGCCTGGGCTCCCGAGAAATGGTGCCCCAAGCTGCTATCCCAAGCAACACCCAGAAGTACCAACAGTGGGTCACCATCAATGGACGACGGGCCGAGGCCCTCCAGGACACTGGGGCCAGTGTGACCGCTGTCCGCTGCCACCTGGTGACCCCCGAACAAATCCTGCCGCATGTCCTATGCCCTGTCCGGACCGCGGACAACACCGAGAGCATGTGCCGGATGGCCCGGATCCCCTTCGAGTGGGGAGGAGTGTCCGGCACCCTAAAAGTGACTGTCCGCGACGACGCCCCAGTGGACTGCCTCCTGGGGAATGACCTAGAGAGCTCCCCCTGGGCCCAGGTGGAACGCCGAGAGCATCTGGGGATGCTAGGACTGCCCGAGTGGGCCTGCGCCACCACCCGGTCCATGACCACCCAACCATCCGCTGCCACGGCCCCGACAAGCCGACGGGCCCCGAACTATCACCCTCCTCCGGCCCGGAGGAACCTGACGAGGAGGCCGGGCCATCCGAACTTTCTACCGACGAGGCCACCTCCCTCAGCGAGATCCCCGAGCTGGCCCAGTGGCGCCACGACGGGGGCCCCACCCGCGAACAATTCTAGCAAGAACAGAAGGCCTGCCCGTCCCTCGAGGGGGCCCGACACCAAGCGGCCGCCCAGGCTGCGGGGGACCTCACGGGAACCCACTGGGTCTATTGGGACAATGACTTATTGTATAGCGAGCAGAAAGTCGCCGAACTGGGGGCCGGCCGGGTGCTGGTGGTCCCCCTCCGATTTCGAGAGTTCCTCCTGAACCTGGCACATGACGTGCCCCTCGCCGGACACCTCGGGCGAGACAAAACGTACAGCCGCCTAGTGACCCATTTCTATTGGCCCCGAATGAGAAGAGACGTGGACCATCACTGCCGGTCCTGCCCGACCTGCCAAGCTAGCGGGAAGACTGGGGGTCGAGTGAAAGCCCCCCTACAACCATTTCCAACTGTCAACACCCCGTTCGAACGAGTGGGGATCGACATTGTGGGGCCCCTCGACCCCCGATCCGCCCTGGGACACCGCTTCATCCTGGTACTGGTCGACCACGCCACCCGATACCCCGAGGCCATCCCACTCCGCACCGTGACAGCTCCAGTGGTGGGTAGGGCCCTGATGAGCATCTTCTCCAGGGTAGGCGATTTCACTTCCACCCCTCTCTCTGTCACTTGTGGTGTCCCCCAGGGCTCCTCTCTCTCTCCCTTACTCTTTAATCTTTATATCTTTCCTCTTATCTATGCACTCCAGCAGCTGGAGGTCACTGTTTACAACTATGCGGATGACCTCCAGCTCATCTTTGATCTGTCCCCCTCTCTCCTTTCGGTCTCGAATTTCCAGTCAACTATGACATTCATCAGGGACTGGATGAATCACAACCATCTCAAACTGAACCCTGATAAGACCGAGTTGGTTCTCACTGGTGGTTCATCCAGCCCCTGGAACTCCCTTTTCTGGCCCCCCTCTCTTGGCCCGGCACCATCCCCCTCCACTGTGGTCAAAACTTTGGGTGTTAAAATGAATAACCAGCTCACTCTTCACTCACAAATTAGTTCCGTGGTTTCCTCCTGTTTCCTCACTCTCCGTACTATCCGTTCCGTTTCCCGCTTCTTCTCCCCCCAGGCACTTAAGATCATCATAGCCGCCCTGGTAATTTCACGATTGGACTACGCCAACGCCCTTTATCATGGCATTCCAGCATACAGCCTGCGTAGACTCCAAGTTATCCAGAACCAGGCGGCCAGGCTGATATACAGCCTTCCACGCTACCATCATTCCACTCCCCTTTTAAAAAAGCTTCACTGGCTCCCCGTGAAACAACGCTCCCTTTTTAAGATTGGATGCATGGTTTTTCAGGCCCGCCTGGGCACTGCCCCCGCTTTCATCGCCTCACTAATTAAACCCTATGTCCCTGCCAGAAATCTCCGGTCTTCCTCCAAGTCCCTTCTTCAGACCCCCCGCTTCTCACGCAAAAAGTGGGGCGGTTCTAACTTCTCAACTTTGGCCCCCATTTTCTGGAACTCACTTCCAGATAATCTCCGTTCTGCCACTCAGTACCTCTCCTTCCGTAGAGACCTGAAAACTTTTCTTTTTAGCCAGGCTTTCCCCGTCTAAAAATTAACTCCACTCTTCCACGGTCTTTCCTCCTCAGTTACTGAACCTCCAGCGCCAAGAAACCGCAAGGTGTACGCCGCGCTCTATAAGTGTTTTAAATTAGAAATTAGAAATTAAATTAAATTAGAAATTAGGGTTCCCCCGAGAAGTGGTGAGCGACAGGGGTACGAACTTTATTTCAAAATACATGAGGTCCCTCTGGCAACAATGTGGAGTCACCTATAAATTCACCACCCCTTACCACCCCCAGGGGAACGGACTGGTCGAGCGGTTCAACAGAACCCTGAAGGGGATGATCAAGGGCCTGGAAGAGCCCCTGAGGAGGAGATGGGATGTCCTGCTGCCCTGCCTCCTGTTCGCCTATCGGGAGGTACCCCAGAAATCCCTGGGCTTCAGCCCCTTCGAACTATTGTATGGGCACCCCGTCCGAGGGCCCCTCAGCCTGGTCAAGGAGGGCTGGGAGGCGCAAGTCCAAGATGCCCCTCCCGACGTCTACCGGTACCTCCTGACCCTGCGGAACCAGACTCGGAAGTTCCGGGCCCTGGCAGAAGCCAACCTCGAAGCCAGCCAAGAAGACATGAAACGCTGGTATGACGAAAATGCCTCAACCATCGAGTTCGAGCCGGGCCAGCAAGTCTGGGTCATGTCACCCGTGGACCCCTGCGCCCTGCAGGACAAGTGGACCGGGCCCTTCAAGGTAGTTGAGAGGAAGAGCCCCGTCACGTACCTAGTCGACATGGAGTCCCCGAGGAACCCCCGTGCTTACAGAGTACCTGACCGAGTCTGAGTCTGCATACAGTCCGAGGTCGCCAAGATGCTCGCCCTCGGAGTCATCGAGCCGTCCGACAGCCCGTGGGCCAGCCCTGTGGTCCTGGTGCCGAAGGCCGCCGTACCCCGGCACTGCCCCGGAACTCAGGTTTTGTGTCGACTACCAGGGCCTGAACGCAGTCACCAAGACCGATGCCCACCCCTTGCCACGAGCAGACGAGCTGATCGATCGCTTAGGGGCCGCCCGCTACCTAAGCACCTTTGATCTCACCGCTGGATACTGGCAGATCAAGCTCACTCCCGGTGCCCAGGAACGATCCGCCTTTCCACCCCCGACGGGCACTACCACTTTCGGGTAATGCCCTTCGGTATGAAGAACGCCCCAGCGACCTTTCAGAGGCTCGTGAACAAGGTCCTGGCCGGACTAGAAGCCTTCAGTGCGGCCTACCTCGACGACATTGCCGTCTTCAGAGACCACTGGGCCGCGCACCTAGGACACCTCGGGGAGGTCCTGGCCGCTCTCCAAAGAGCTGGACTCACCATTAAGGCCAGTAAATGCCAGATCGGTCAAGGATCTGTGACCTATCTGGGCCACCAGGTGGGGAGTGGCCAGGTGGCGCCCCTCCAGTTAAAGGTCGACGCCATCCAGGCTTGGGAGCCCCCCGCAACCCAAACCGCTGTCCGGGCCTTCCTAGGCCTCACAGGCTACTACCGACGATTCATCAAGGATTATGGCAGCATTGTGGGGCCCCTTACGGAGCTCACTTCCAAGAAACAGCCCAAGGCGGTGCACTGGACGCCCCGCTGTCAGACCGCTTTTGAGGCCCTCAAGGCGGCCATGTGCGCTGCCCCTGTGCTACAGGCCCCTGACAACAACAAGGAATTTGTAGTCCAGACCGATGCCTCGGAGTACGGGGTCGGGGCGGTCCTCTCCCAGCTGGACGCCAAGGGCCTCGACCGACCTGTGGCCTTTATCAGCCACCGACTGCTGCCGCGAGAACAGAGGTGGAGCACCATCGAGCGGGAGGCCTTCGCCGTGGTATGGGCTCTCAAGAAGCTCCGGCCCTACCTTTTCGGCACCCACTTCAGGGTCCAAACTGACCACCGGCCCTTGCGGTGGCTCATGCAAATGCGGGGCGAGAACCCCAAGTTGTTACGATGGTCCATCTCGCTGCAAGGGATGGACTTCACTGTGGAACACCGGCCCGGCAACGACCACGCCAACGCTGACGGCCTGTCCCGATTCTTCCACCTCGGCGAGGAGAACCCCCAAGGAGATGGGTGACTCTCCCTGCCTTCAGCTGGGGGGGACGCGTGTGGGAGCCGGCCTCGTGGCGTGGTCCTGTTCCCCCTAGCTAAGCCGCACTAGGTCCCATGCACCTCGGGGCTCCTCCATTTTGGATTATACGTCACTCCACGTGACCACCTGTGTGACCCCGCTTCCCCCGGCCTCTGTCCCAGCGAGGCCCGACATCAAGGCGCCAACCCCTGGCCCGGGGCGTACCCCGTGAACCCTTTCCACTCCCGGCGGAGGGGAGTATCGATGGGACCCCCAACCGTCCTTCCACACCTAGGTGCGATCGCCCCACAGCTCTCTGGGGCCTGGCGCCTCTCCTGCTGGGCATCTGGCCGCTCCCTACCCGGCCTCTCCGCCCCCTCTGGGCACCAGGGTCCGGACATCAAAGGGCTCCAGTCCTATATCTGGGGCGACCCGACAACAGGACAACAGTTGTATCCTGGAGTCAAGAGCCCTGCTGATCGGATCGCGTCTGACCCTACGGAAGAAGACTCATCCTGAACCCACTCTCTGAGCC
This sequence comes from Triturus cristatus, assembly GCF_964204655.1. Lineage (NCBI taxonomy): Eukaryota > Metazoa > Chordata > Amphibia > Caudata > Salamandridae > Triturus > Triturus cristatus. Next base: position 672,411,444 of record NC_140591.1, on the reverse strand, counting down.
CTGCTGACGACGTCGCGGCTCCACCGTGCTAAAGACCTACACGAACCTTTGGGGCCCTGCCGACTGTGTCGCGGCTCGACCCAGGCGGAACTACCACCCAAGCCCTGCAGACGCCGTCGCGGCTCCCCACGTCCGAGCCGCTCTGAGACCAGCACTCAAGGTCTGGGCAGAGCCCTCCCGTACCTGGTTGATACCAAGACTGTCCCGCTACCCTATCCCTCTGAAAGACATTGAGACTCTTACTGGATCCCTCGATCCCCCTGTAAATATTGAAACGTACTACTGCTGATAAAGAACCAAGTCAAGCAACTGATATTGAGTCCTGTGTGGTGGTGTTACTGGGCCTAGTACGATTATAGGAGAAAGACCTCCCCGAGGGGGGGCTTCTCAGCGGCGCTCGGCTATAACTTTGCGGTAGGAAGGTGCCCCGGAGTAGTCTCATCGACTCCCCGGTGGTCCTCCCTCCAACAACTCTCTACTACTCTCTACTGCTCACTCTCCTCTAATCACTCTCTACTACTCACTCTCAACTACTCTCTACTACTCACTCTACTACTCACTCTCTACTACTCTTTTACTCTCTCTTACCCTCTCTACTTCTCACTCTCTACTACTCTCTCTACTACTCGCTCTCTACTACTCTCTACTACTCATTCTCTACTACACACTCTCTACTACTTGCTCTCTACTACTCGCTCTCTACTACTCTCTAGTACTTACTCTATTACTCACTCTCTACTACTCTCCACTACTCACCCTACTACTCACTCCATACTACTCTCTACTACTCACTCTCTACTACTCCACTACTCTCTACTACTCACTCTCTACGACTCACTCTCTACTACTCTACTACTCTCTCTCTAGTACTCACTCTCTACTACTCACTTTCTACTACTCTGTGCCATACTTTTGTCATAAGTAAGACTGTTAGCGCTCTAGTTGTTCTTTAAAACACTCTGGGACATTCTGTCATTGGGCTATACTTGGGCTACATCTGGGTGATATTTGTGCTACATTTGGGCTCTTTTCTCTCTGGTGGCCATCTTGGGAGACTTATTTGTTATGAAGTTTCCTAATTTCCTCATTTACTACAGTCTCGTCAGTAGGAATACTTTCAGGTTTTTACTTTGATTCCATCAAGAAGGCATTCAGATGTGTCACACATTTGCCATACATTCAGAATGTTAGCACTCTAGTTGCTCATTAGATCACTGTAGTAAAGCTACTGCTCACCAGGGAAGTCTGCTGCTGGTATTGAAAGTGCATGTTTCAGTCTGCATGTCAGAATTTGTTAATGAAATAGAAGAGGATTTGAGAAGTCACTCAAAATGTGCCCTAATTTTTATTTCTGCAGCACTAATCATACTTTCTATGGCAAAATGAACCCCGTCATTTTGTTCCTTTTTAAATTAAATGTTTTAAGAGTTACCACTTTATTCCAATCAAGATGGCTTCAGGTGTGCCATACGTTTATCATAAGTAGGACTGTTAGCGCCCTAGTTGTTATAGATGTTATAGTTGTTATAGCTTATAGATCACCTTCCAAACCTCTGTGGGAAAAGCATGAGAAAATAGTTTTCTCTCAAACATGATTCATGATATCCCAGCAGAAGGCTTTTTCACATGGTAAAATGACCTTAGAACATACCACAATTCCTAAAATGAGTATGGTACCATCAACAAATGATTTATGATGTAACTAAAGTCTTAAAACCTTGTATTAACTGCAATGCGTTTTAATGAGGTGCTATCATGTATATTGGTCCCAAGATGGCTGCCAACACTTCTTGGATGAAGTGCTGAGCTGACAGCCAATCAGATCTCACGATGAGATGTGTGGTTAGGCTCTGCCCAGATATATATGTGATTTTGCTTTTGGATTTTCTCAGGAACTACTGAACAGATTTACACCATTTAAGCAAAAGGCATGACTCTGAACCAAGGTATACCTTTCTGCCAAATTTGGTGTAATTCCGTTCAGCAGTTCGGGCTGTAGCTGCGGCTAAAGGTCCTATGGGAAATTGCATGGGGAAAATACGTTTTGGGACCCCCTTTTTTCTCAGCCCCTGCTACACGAATCATCCCGAAAAGTTCAGGATAGGAGTGGACTGGAGCTGGCCAAAATTTTTGAAAATTTCACGAAGATTCGTCAACGGGCGCCAAAGTTATTCCAAATAGAATGTTGCGGATTTCCTATGGAAAATAGGTCCTAACTATAACTACCTACTGGCGACTGCCAGTAGTTAATATATATATATATATCTCTATATATCTATCTATATATATATATATATCTATCTATATCTATATCTATCTCTCTCTCTCTCTCTCTCTCTATATATATATATATATATATAAATATATATATATATATATACATACATATATTCCATATGTAGACGCACACGCATGTGAAGACACCACACCCAACATCAAGTTTCAACCCTCTTTATTCAGCCGGCAGCAGCCAAACTAGGACCAGCTTACACAGTGAAAATTACTGCCAATATTTGCCATACGCGTTTCAGAAAGAGTTCCTTGCTCACTGGCTTGGCGTGTTCAGGGGACAGGAATAGCGTGGGATGTTCATTTTTCATTTAAGGCATTTCTAATCCCACCCCACTTGGCGTGTACTTGCAAAGCATAATGGTACTCATAGTTCAGGTAAGTGTACTTCGTTTAAAATGCCGCTTCACCTTGCCTTCCACTAAATAACATCCGTTGGGTCACTGTGATCAGCGGGAACAGCTTGCTGCTTTACTTGTGCCTTGCTGAATGGGTGCGTTGTTCCTGGAAGTGCCTCTCCATTGAAGCACACAGACCTGCTTTGCAAGTACACGCCCAGTGGGGCGGGATTAGAAACGCCTTAAATGAAAAATGAACATCGCACGCTGTTCCTGCCCCCTGAAAACGCCAAGCCAGTGAGCAAGGAACTCTTTCTGAAACGCGTATGGCAAATATTGGCAGTAATTTTCACTGTGTAATCTGGTCCTAGTTTGGCTGCTGCCGACTGAATACAGAGGGTTGAAACTTGACTTTGGGTGTGATGTCTTCACATGCGTGAGCGTCTACATATGGAATTTGTTGTGGCCTGCTCTGGCCACGAAGACTACCCCCTGCAGCAGTGCAGGTCCGTGTGCTTCAATTGAGAGGCACTTCCAGGAACAACGCACCCATTCAGCAAGGCACAAGTAAAGCAGCAAGCTGTTCCCGCTGATTACAGTGACCCAACGGATGTTATTTAGTGGAAGGCAAGGTGAAGTGGCATTTTAAACGAAGTACACTTACCTGAACTACGAGTACCATCATGCTTTGCAAGTACACGCTCAGTGGGGCAGGATTAGAAATGCCTTAAATGAAAAATTAACATCGCATGCTGTTCCTGCCCCCTGAACACGCCAAGCCAGTGAGCAAGGAACTCTTTCTGAAACGCGTATGGCAAATATTGGCAGTAATTTTCACTGTGTAAGCTGGTCATAGTTTGGCTGCTGCCGACTGAATAAAGGGGGTTGAAACTTGATGTTGGGTGTGGTGTCTTCACATGCGTGAGCGTCTACATATGGAATTTGTTGTGGCCTGCTCTGGCCACGAAGACTACCCGTTGCAGCAGTGCAGGTCCATGTGCTTCAATGGAGAGGCACTTCCAGGAACAACGCACCCATTCAGCAAGGCACAAGTAAAGCAGCAAGCTGTTCCCGCTGATCACAGTGACCCAACGGATGGTATTTAGTGGAAGGCAAGGTGAAGCGGCATTTTAAACGAAGTACACTTACCTGAACTACGAGTACCATCATGCTTTGCAAGTACACGCCCAGTGGGGCGGGATTAGAAACGCCTTAAATGAAAAATGAACATCGCACGCTGTCCCTGCCCCCTGAACACGCCAAGCCAGTGAGCAAGGAACTCTTTCTGAAACGCGTATGGCAAATATTGGCAGTAATTTTCACTGTTTAAGCTGGTCCTAGTTTGGCTGCTGCCGACTGAATAAAGAGGCTTGAAACTTGACGTTGGGTGTGGTGTCTTCACATGCGTAAGCATCTACATATGGAATACATATATATATATATATATATACATGTTACCTACTGGTGGTCGCCAATAGGTAGTTATAGTTAGGACCTCATTACTAAAGGAAAATGACAACATTCAATTAACAATTACTTTGGCGCCGATTGATGAATCTTCATAAAATTTTCAAAACAAATTCTTTGTTGAGATCAGCTCCTATGTTGAAAGTTTAGGGGTGATTCGTCAAGGGGGAGCCGAGGAAAAAGGGGGGTCCCAAAACGTGTTTTTTAAGGTTAATTTCCGTAGGAAACTTTAGACAAGGCTACCGGTCGAACGGGTGAACGGAATTACCTCATGTTTGGCAGGGAGAAGGGTCTTGGTCTAGAAAGCATGCTTTTGTTTATTTGGTGTGAATCCGTTCAGTAGTTTTTGAGAAATATCTAAATTTACAGATATCGATATTTGGGAATTCTGCCTTCTGATTGGCTGAGGCGTTACGAGCACGAGCTTGCTGTTGATTGGCTGTGAGCACTGTGAGCGTTTGCAACTAGGAAGTGTTGCCCGCCATTTTGTGATTCCGTTGAAGCAAGTAAGGGGGAAAAAGGTTGAAAAATGTGGAAAAGAGGATGGTAGGAGCACTTTAACCTTTGTGGGGTGTTTAGTTAGGTTAGGAGTTAGTAGCTATTCTGCAGGAGCTGTCCAAATTGAATACTTATGAGTTAGTTCTAATTCAATCTGTTCATCCTTTTCAAACTATAATTCAGATGGAGCCTAAAACAGGTAAACTGCCACCAACAGACTTGCAAAGATGGCTGAAAGGAAGAGTGGTGTACTTACCTTTAGATTTTAAGAAAAACATTGAAACTATTGCTGGAGAGAAAGAGGAAGATGAGGCAGTAGTTATTTTAGTAAATGGTGTACCCACAAGGAGTTGGAAAAATGGCAAGAATTTGTGGATGTTAATAAAGTTGAAAAGGCTAACTTATATCTTATAGAGAACATTATTTATTACAAAAATGTAAATGTGGATGAACAGGTAATACGCTTAGAAGATGATTTTGAAATTTCAAGTGGTCAAATAGAGAAAGTGGACAAGACAAGGACTGAAGAGATTTATGCATTCAAAAGAAGTGATAGGAAGTAACATTGAGTTATTTCAAATGAAAAAAGCACAGGGAACTCCAATGAGTGTATGGGACAAAAGCTTAGAAGCTCGTTGTTTTCCACAGTTGTTTCCTACTGGAGAAGGTGGACGATATGATGACCGACCTGTACGGATTCTAGCTTCAGAATATCGGTCAACAAGATTATTTTCTGAAGATCCTAGATTTCAACAGTGCATTCCATACATATTTCACCTTTTGTTTGAAATTGATCTGTCTTCTCTCTCATATGCAGTGAATCATATACTTAAAACTGGAGTTCATGAATCACTTCTTTCTGTGAAAGAATTTGTGGAGAAAGTTCAAGAAACAGATGAAAATTTAGAAGCACAGTTAATCAATTTGATGGCATGTCAACGTGGAACAAATGAGTATTGGTATCGTCATCATGGAGAACTCAAGTGTATGTTACGGAACTTAGGTACACCAACATGGTTTGTCACACTTAGCTGTGCAGGGTATGCATGGGAAGATTTGCTTGAGCTTTTATGAGAAGCGAATTCTAATATAAAAAAAATTGAAATAAAGACTCCTGGTGAACTGTGTTCATTGGATCCTGTAAATCTGTGCAGATATTTTAATCATAAGTTTCAAGGTATGATGTCTTTTATCTGTAATATAAAGAATCCAACTCTTGGAGAAGTTACTGATTTTTTTTGGAGAAAGGAGTACCATGCAAGAAGTGTAGCTTATATACATATGCTACTATGGGTCAAGGATGCACCTAAATTTGGTACTAATTCTGATGAAACAGTATTGTCTTTCATCGAACAGTATGTGACGTGAGATTCCAAGAGAAGGAGGAGATAGAAGCTTGAGACAGCAAGTTTTATGTTTCCAAAGTCACCGTTGTGCATAGTACTGCAGAAGAAAATAAAAGTAAATTTTACACCAAATGTTGGTTTGGTTTTCCCCTGTCCAGTCATTTGTAAAGGAAGAGTAAATTCTTTTTTCTTCTTCTATGAGGCACAAAATAACTCGGAAATCTCCAAAGAATACCTACAACTTAAAAAGAACAGAAGTGTCATAGTATATCAATGACTACAATCCAGTCATTTTATAAATGTGGAATGCGAACATGGACATCCAGTATGTTGCGGATAACTCAATTGCTGTTGCACATTTTGTTACATCGTACATAACAAAATCTGAAAAAACAGAGATGAAACAAATGTGGGAAGAAATTGCACAAGAGAATAGTCTTAGCAAAAAATTGTACAGCTTTAGTTTGAAAATGCTTTCCCACCGAGAAATTGGATTGTATGAATGTTCAGACCGCTTGTGTTCTTCAAGTTTATATTCAAAGTCACGAGGAATCATTTGGGTAAGTTTGGGTCTTGCCTGCAAAAAAATAGAGTGTGGAAATCATTTGAAGAAATTGAACAATTAGCAGCAAATGAGCCAGATAGTACAGACATTCTTAAAACTAATATGTTGGACACATACTATCCGAAAAGGAGTCAACATCTGGAACAGCTATGTCTGTATGAAGTACTTCAACATTACAGCTTCAAAAGAAAAGTTAAAGAGAATTTAAAAGAAGGAAAGTTTGTAGTAGGTGGATGTCATGGTTGTTTAGTAAAACATGCAAAGGGTAATCATATAAACCACAAGAAACTTAGTTGTGAAACTCCAGATAAGCGAGAATGTTACTATTTAGCTTTTCTGCAGCTGTTTAAACCATGGCATAGCGAAAATGAATTACTTTAGCATTTTAAAAACCTTCGAAATTCACTGAAAAAACCATAGGTGTTACAGACGTTATAGTTAGGAATTAGCATTTAAAAAACCTTAGAAATTCACTGAATAAACCATAGGTTTCAGGGACGTTATAGTTAGTTGGACATTTGACTCATAAAACCAGAGAAATTCGCCTGTTATAGTTAGTTGAGCTAACTATAACTCGTGCGCCAGAAATGCACTGCTGATGATGTCACATATTACATCACTCATGACATGTTCAGTGACATCACTGATGACATCTCAAATGACATCACTGGTGACATCACTCATGACATCATCCAGTGAATATGTGTTTCTATAAAATGTAAATATGTTTTATATATACATGCAAGGTGTAATGAAGAATGAATGAATGCATTTACAAGTGCCTAAAGGAATTATTTTGTATGTGTGTGACTGACTGTATAAGTGAGTGATTGAACATGTCTTACTGAATGCATGAGTTAGGGACTAAACTGTGTAAAAGTCTGTATTAGTCTCTCCATTGGTGTGTATTGAATGGGTTGCTGAATAACTACATGAGTGTCTATATAGGTTATTTTCAGTGAATATATATCTAGATATCATCACATATATACTAGGAAACACTTTTTTGCGTGTTTTTCAACTATAATAGTGTGATATGATATGTTTTTTTCGATAACTTTGTACTTACCATTATAAGGACACAATATTTTTGTATTCACATTCATTCACAAGTACATTACTTTGATTAAAAACCTTAAAAAGCTGTACATAAATGAGCAGGCAGTGTCGCACAATGCATTGACAAAATATAAACATTTTGCATCTAGCATTAGGAGGACAAAAGCTAAGTGTAGCTCACTGGAAAGTTTGCATCAAGCACAGACCAGTGACAAAAACCTAAATACCTGTCAGCTATTCCTTCCGACTATGCCAAAAATCTACCAGAAGAGTTTATGAACCAATTATCATGGAGAATATGCCCCTCATGACCAGACATTAATGTGTGATGATCGATCAGTAATAATGCATCAACTAAATACTATGCAAAAAGTGTGAGTAATATACAATTAAGGACATCAGAAAAGGCATTCAAGATAAGAACTAATTTCTGCATTTCAGAAAGTAAAATAAATACAATCAGTTAAACATGTGATCAAAGATCACAACCTGCGTTAACCGAGTAAAAGCTCTTTGCCTTTCATCTTTCTAATTAAATGCGCAATGTGCAAAAATATGCTTAGGCCAAAGACGATAAGGGGCAACATATCAGTTAAAAATAATCAAAGTGCTGGTAAAAAATGCAGAAACCTGTGAAAGACACAAGGGTCTAATTCATTTGCATCTTGGTTTGACATAATTTGGACAAAAAATAGGACATGTTCAATGTTTTCAACTGCATTATTTGAGCACAGCTCACAAAAAGCCATGTTATCAGATCCATTATACTACTTAGCTATATTGACTTTAAGTACTCTAAAACACAACTTCATGAATGTCAGGATTTGACATAATTTGGACAGAAACATATGACATGTTCAAAGTTTTCAACAGCATTATTAGTGCACAGCTTACAAAAAGTGATGTTATCAGAGCCATTATCCCACTTAGCTATATTGACTTTAAGTACTCTAAAACACAACTTCATGAAAAGGGACTTAGCCAAGGGTGGTTGAAAACAATATAAATATACTTCATACCTAGAAAATGGCTTATAAAGAATGAACCTATTAGTGAAGACCAGATATTTTTGACACAGAATTTGTGTTACACAATAATGTTCACTTCAATATTCTGTCAGTTATCCACCTTCAGATTTGCTTGGGGTACAGAGGAAGGGTTTTCTCCACAATGAAAAATATTTTCTTCATGAAGACAAAAAGTGGACCTCTTTCCCTGTGCAAATTTCTCCTTTATGGAGGGGTCTGTGTAGCAGAAATAGAACAGTTCTGGAAATGCCACATGACTTTCTATTATTATGCATGGAAACTAGGGGTGGGCGAAGAATTCCACTCCGCCGGTGGAGTTCATAGAGTTTTGCCCACTCTGCGCTCCACACAGATCAAAGAGTTCTGAAAATTTCAGTGGAGTGACGCAGTTTTGAGTATTTTCTCGCAGGTGGATCACCAACGTTAAGTTGTCGAGTGCGAAAAATCACGCACTAGACCACCTTCTGGCAAGATTTCCGAATGTAGGCAGATGAGATAGCTGCCACTCATGTTGAGGAAGCTGCAGCTCGAGTGAGAAAATTATTCGAGCGGCAGAAAGAGGCAGTGCCTTCTGGAACTCTGTGTGATGCCGTTCATGCTGATTTCAGCACAGGCTTGAACGGGAAAGCAGCACCCCCAGGTGGTTCTCAAGATCGCATTTTAAAATTCTAAGCTTGAGTTCATCCACCAGGATTGTGGGCCATTTAAGCCGGCATTTGTCATTTGAGGGAGTCACGTTCCTTGTGGCAAGGGGGACAGGAACTCTCCTTGCCTTTTCACCCCACGGGTGCTCAATTGTCAGGTTAAGTGGATTGTGGTCACTGTCACAGGTCTGGGTTATAAACATATCTACTACTATTGGCCATGGCATGAGGTCCATGAGTGTGTAGTTTATACAACTTGGCCCAGCAAAAGTCGTTCCCCCACTTTTATTGGAGATGGTCCTTTCGTTTGTGGCCCGTAGTTTATGAGCATGAGTTAGGGCGTTCAACAGTAGCGCTGCGTGTGACCACTTTTTATTGGAGGGAGCTCCAATGATGGAACTGACCACATATTGTCTCCCTCGTTAGCTTCTAAAATATCTTCCCAGTCAAGGGGCTCAAAGGTTACGTTAAAGTCACCTCCCCCAATTAAGGGGTGGCAAGCCTGCCTTTTGTCCAGTACCTCATCTATGGCCTGCAGGGTTGGTGATCTGCCTGCTCTTGCCCAATGGACCTTTGAGTCTAACCCAAGGAATATCACAGTTGTTAGTGGGAAGCTCCTCTGTGGAACAGTTTAGTGCAATAGTAATCAGAATGAGGAGCCCTCCAGAAAGACTGCCATGTTTGGAGGGAATTGCTGGTTTATGAAATGTTACGAACCCTGGGATAAAAGTAGGGGTAAAGCTCCAGGTTTCCTGCAGAATACAGATCACATGCTGGTTAATTAACTCAAGCCAATGCGAGAGATCTGATTTTCCCCTTATACCCTCCACGTTCCATGAAGCTAATATTAATTTCCTTATATCTAGATGGTACGGTTGGTTAGAGGTGGGAGGTAACGGGACAAGTTCGGCTGTTTAGGTGGTCGAATGAATGCTTGTAGTTTTATCGCCAGCCTGGTTATCAGCTCTCGACTGCAAGGGAGATTGGGCATGTGAGCGAGGGTAGGTGCTAGATGTCGCTGGCTCTTGCACAGAGGAGGGCCCTTCTTAGCCACATCAATAAAAAAATAGAATCAAGGTCAATGTTGGGAGGGCACGCACATTTCCATGGGGACTCTGGCAACAGTCAATCATTCTGTGATAGAGGAGAAAGTAATGTATCCATAGGGGACATTATTGCAATTTTGGGAGTAGCCACGAAGGGGGGGTGTTCAATTTCAATTGAATATTGGTAGTGTGTGGGGGACAAGTTCTAGCTTCCAAAGCGACTAGATTATGCACTAAATTTTCACTTGTAAGGGTGAGTTCTACTGCGTCAACAGTGCTCTTATTCAGGACGCACCTTCTTGCCCTCAAGATATCATGCCTTATCACTGATCGGCAGCCCCTTACATGCCTAATCCAATTAATGGTTTTATTCTTTAGGGCCTCCCCATACTTGTGTTTGTTATTACAAGTGGGTTTGGGTACGTTAGTCAGATAGATAATGCACTAGGAAACTTTGTGGGGGATTGGGCAAGGACTAAAAAGTGGGGGCACCTCGCAACGGCCTGTAATCAGATGGGATGGTTCTTCCACCGTGGCCATCATAGTCCCAGTTTTTCCCCAAGTGTTCCCCCTGGGGCTGTCTTGATGTATTTCATGTGTGGATGGCATGTTACGGGTGTCCCCATCGCGATGGCCTGAGGTGACAGCCGTGGGTGCAGGGTTGGTGGTTGAAGTGTAGCATGTTGTATGTGAGGTGTGGGGAATGGGCTGGCTTGGTTTCTTAATTGTGGTTGTGCGTGGGGGGCACGTGGATGGTACTATCTCCAGGCTGCAGCAATCTGCTACTATAAGATATAGTTTGGTAATAAGGATGTTCAGAGCCCCTATTGTTTCTTTTAGAACTAGAATTTCCCTTTGCAGTTCTATGTTAGTTGATGAATTTCAGGTACCCACCACCCTGCAGCCACCATGGTAAGGAATCATCATGCCCATCACATTAAGTACTATGCTCGAGGGTCCCGGACTCTTCATGTGACTGGATGGGTTGGATTTGGCTGGTTGTTCCGCGAGGGGTGGATATCTATTGCTCAGAGGTAGGTCTACTAGAATCCCACCCTGTGGTTTGCTATTGTTACTCGGGCTGATAGGGAGTGCTTCAATATCATCGGGAGCTTTCGCTGGCCGTTTGTTGCTAGCTGCCTTTTTAAATAGGCTTGAGATACTACCAGGGGCTGTAATAATGAATGTAAGCCCTCACAATCAATTAATATGTTGTCTATTCGGTCCATCACCCTACCCTCACGTTCCCCATACCTCTCAGGCCCAGGGCTGGATTTCCGAGTCCTTTTCTTAGACTTTTTCTTCAGGGCGCCTTCCAACCCTTCCTCAGTTACTTTCCTTTTTCCCATATTTAGCCAAAGCAAGCTGGTCAGTGTTGAAGGGACTGTATATGGCCCGGTGAAATCAAGGTAAATCACAGTGCCTTAGTGTGAGGGAGAATCTGTAGACCATATGCCTTGGAATATGAGTGTCAGAAGGGTGGCCCAGCCCAGCCTCCTCTGGGCTCTGATGGGTGCAGACCAAAGCCCTGAGGTGTCTTTAGACACGGGAAGACAACGTTGGTGCCTCCTGGTGCTTTGGATTGTAGGGATTGAAGTTTCCCTGGCAAAGTACAGTGTGCGGCTGGAAATTAAGATGGCTAGAGGAATATCTTTATGAGTGATGTCAAGAACACTAGCAAAATCACTTGCTAATACAATACAAAGGAGCACACAGATTAATTTTTCAAAGATGGGAAGGAAGGGGATTTAAGGAACAGTGTTTAAATGTCCACAAATCACAACTCACAGTTTGTGTTGTATCAGTCCTGAAGTCCAAAGGTTCCAGCAGAGCGATCACAAAACCAATGAACAAAGAGAGGTGGCCCTGCCCTTCCTCTTCCTGGCAATGACAGGTGAAGGATGGGCCCGCCCTTGGCCCGGGCTTCACCAGGTCGCGTCCCGAGCAGCAGGGCCTCCCAACCGCAATTAAGTGCCTTCGACCATGTGGAGCAACGTCAGGGTAGCTGAGGCTCACGGGGGTTGTGGTCCATGCCGCAAACACCAGAATTGTGAGATCCAGTGCAGCGGGCCTCCCGACCACAATTAAGTGCCTTCCAAGCGCATGGAGCAATGTCAGGGCAGCTGAGGCTCACAGGGCTGTGGTCCGTGCCCCAAACATCAGAGCTGCAGGATCCCATGCAGCAGGGCCTCCCATCCGCAATCAAGCTCCTTTGGGTGCGTGGAGCATCGTCAGGGCAGCTGAGGCTCATGGAGGCTGTGGTTCGTGCCCCAAGCACCAGAACTGCGGGATCCCACGCAGCTTGGCCACTCGACCACAATTAAGCACCTACGGGCGCGTGGAGCTATATCAGGGCAGCTGAGGCTCACGGGGGCTGTGGTCTGTGCTCCAAACACCAGAACTGAGGGATCTCATGCAGCAGGGCCTTCCGACCACAACTAAGCACATCCGGGTGCGTGGAGCAACGTCAGGGCAGCTGAGCCTAATGGGGGCTGTGGTCCATGCCCCAGACACCAGAACTGCGGGATCCCGTGCAGCGGGGCCCCGACCGCAATTAAGCGCCTCAGGGCGCGTGGAGCTATGTCAGGGCAGCTGAGGCTCACGGGGGCTGTGGTCCGTGCCCCAAACACCATAACTGCAGGATCCCATGCAGCGGACCTCCCGACCACAATTAACTGCCTTCCGAGTGAGTGGAGCAAAGTCAGGGCAGCTGAGGCTCATGTGGGCTGTGGTCCATGCTCCAAACACCAGAACTGCAGTATCCTCACAGCTTTGCCTCCTGACCACAATTAAGCGCCTCCAAGCACGTGGAGCAATGTCAGGGCAGCTGAGGCTCACGGGGGCTGTGGTTCGTGCCCCAATCACCAGAACTGCAGGATCCCATTCAGCAGGGTCTCCCATCCGCAATTAAGCTCCTCTGGGTCCGTGGAGCATCACCAGGGCAGGTGAGGCTCATAGAGGCTGTGGTCCATGCCCCAAACACCAAAACTGCGGGATCCCATGCAGCTTGGCCTCCCGGCCACAATTAAGCACCTCCAAGCGCGTGGAGAAATGTCAGGGCAGCTGAGGCTCACGGGGGCTGTGGTCCATGCCCCAAACACCAGAACTGCAGGATCCCATGCAGCGGGCCTCCCTACCACAATTAAGCACCTCCGGGCATTTGCAGCAACGTCAGGGCAGCTGATCCTCATGGGGGCTGTGGTACGTGCACCAAACACCAGAACTGCGGATTCCCGTGCAGCGGGGCCTCCCGACTGCAGTTAAGCGCCACAAGGTGCGTGGCGCAATGTCAGGGCAGCTGAGGCTCACGGGGGCTGCGGTTCATGCCCCAAGCACCAGAACTGTGGGATCTCCCTTAATTGATAATTGTAAGTTTATTAAAATAAGACAACTGAATTTTGTCTGTAATGAAAAACCTATAATGTGTTATGTGACAGTACGTAATTAAAAGGTAAATGTAGTTGCTTTATTGTATTTTCAGGCATCAGTTTTTAGTTGCATAGAGACAATTAAAATCCCATCAAAAAGTAGTTAGAGAACAAAGACATTTCTTAAAATAACATGTGGACAACTGTATAGAGTGCAAAATCAAGTAAATGAAAAATGAAGTTTGAGATCAACTAAGAAAGTAGAAAAAGTATGATGTGAAAGTTAAAAAAAGGATGCAGTTTAACCAAGAGGCACAGGTAGTTTAAGGAAATCAGAGTTAGAATGTTCCATAGTAGAGTAATTCAGAATCTAATAAGAACTATGAAGAAGTATAAAAGAAGAAGAGAAGCAGACAGACAAAAGGAACGTGTTTAGGGTATAGTAGATAAGGCCTTTGAAATCAAGAGGAAGCTGTTTATTTTGATTTTAAACAGAATGAATACACTGGATAAAATAGTGCGGTTTATGAGGAGATGAAGCCAAAAGAAAAGACTTGTCAATAGAACTAACTTTTGCAATGTTTTCAGTCGTGAATGGAGGCATACTTCTAGTGCAGAGCCTTTCTTTAAAGAAGAACGCTACTTCCAAGAGAACACATTAGTGCATGCAGTTGATGAATCTGGACGATGTTATGAGATGAAGAATGGTACTTGTATTCTAAAAGAGGTAATGGTAGCTAGGAATGCAGAAGAAGTGATTGCTGAAGAGGTACAGGGATGGCGAAGACAGATCCTTGTGTACAAATGGAACTGTAGCAGTGTTTGCAGTTTCAACAGCAATCAGTTAATTTATTGAGAACTTTCCTACGTAAGCTTCCAAGCAGAAGTTTGCAACAGAAAACTGTGGCTTTGCAAGGATTATATCCATGCAAAGTAAGAAAGCATACTAATTTACAGGGACACTCTCTAGCATGTCTATAAAAGAGAGTGTGCCAAGGCACCTTTCGTCATTTCAGAATGTTAACTGTACGCCATTTGAAAATGTGAACATTAGTTAGGAGGCAATACTTTGTCAAAACCTCTGCCTTATGTTTAGGAGAATTGAATAGAGTTCTTTCGCATGGTACAGTGGTAGAGGTAGAAAAGGTTTGTGATGATGTACAGTTTCATTTATTTGGCCCTGAAGACGAGGGTAGGCAAAATGCAGATTTGGTATTCGCAGGTGTAGAGGAACAGCACACAGGTATTACTATGTGGTATTTTGTTTACATGGATCAACAGCAGTTTACACATCTTTTGGTCTATCAGGGGTGATGTTTTGAAGAAGATCTCCAAAATTAAAGAGTGGTTTCAATTTAATGTAGTATTGTACCACATATAATAATTTACAAAATATTTCTTACATAGGTTTGTTTAGATTAGTGTAGTAACTCCAGATAAAACAACTGATTAATGAATTCTAGTGAGTACAATGCATAGTGTCACTTATTTACACTGAAATACTGTGCAGTTCAGTTTTTTTACAATCCATTAATTGCTTTTTCCCCACTGTTCAAGGATGAGGGAAAATGGAATGTTTTACTATATTTTGATATAGTGTTCCAGTACAAGCAATATGTATTGTTTTGCTTCTGTCATTTTGAAAATGAAATACTACACATATGTTGATGTTCTTCCTCTTTTTCAATAGTGGCTGGAGTTATATGTGTTTAGAAGTCCCAAATCATGTTCTACCACAGAAATATTCCTTAGACATACCCGTGGAAAGTGTTTTTATACATGACGACCACTTGATATAGCTTGCCACCACTTTCTTTAACCCATTTTCAAATTTTAACTTGCAGTGTAGTTCAGCAAAGTTACACTGCTAAACTATACATCAAGGTAGAGTCTTCTACAGCCACTGACACATTCACACATACACTGATTACACAGCTCATACACTCAGAGACTCATCCATTCAAGCACTCACTAAGCCACTAACTCATTGATACAGTGACTAACACAACGTCTCACTTACAAATACATCCACTACTACATGATCTTATTTACCCAGAAAGATATTCAGAAACTTAGGTATTTCCTAATACAAGTACAAAATTATGTAGTCAGTCATCTACATTGTACCTTATTTAACCAGTCAGCCATACTTACAATCACTAACATACTCAGTCACTTTCCCATGTAACTACTGATACACCCAGTCACTCACCCATTCACTAGAAACATATCCACTAACTCATGTGAAAAGTGACACATACATGTACCTACTTATATTAACAACTACTAACACAGCCAGTCAGTTACATATATAGCTACTGTCATATATATTAAATCAATCAATGATTTGTAAATTTCCACTTCTTATCTGTGAGGGTATCCAGGCGCTTGCGGTATGCTGCTGCTGGGTGTTGTCAGTTGAACATCCAGATTATTGCGCTGTCTCTGAACTTATGTAGGGTAGTTGTAGTCCAGAGGTGGAGTGGGAGGCCAGTCCAGGTCTTGGCAGCTGCTTCTTCCACTTTTGTAGATCAGGGTATGTGTGCGAGGGAGAGGGAGGTGGTTCATAGTGTTCTGCCTGGTTGATGGCTGTTCAGTCTGTAGTTGAGGTAGGCTGGTCCTTTGTTGTGTAGGGCCTTGTAGGCGTGGGCAAGCAGTTTAAACTGGCATCTTATTTGCACAATGAGCCAGTGGAGCGCTCTGAGATGGGAGTGATGTGGGTTCTTCTCAGGAGGTCGAGGGCGAGTCTGGCTGCCGCATTTTGGATGATTTGCAGTCTGTTCAGTAGTTGTGAGGTGATGCCCTTGTAGAGGGAGTTGCCGTAGTCCAGGCCTCTGGTGATGAGGGCTTGGGTGACTGTGCATCTGGTGCTGATGAGGAGCCATTTGAATATAGGAGCATTTATCTGCTTCTTCATGGTGAACTTGTTGTTGAATATGATGCTGAAAATTCAATATTACATACAGCCACTAAATAAGTCACTTTGACACCTATTAGGCACTCACACAACCAATTAGTATTTGATTTAGACACTCAAACACCAGCTTATTCATCTATAAAGACACTTGCACACCCATTTACACACAGATACAGATTGTGACACACCCATTTGCACAATGTTGTATACAGTACTACCCCCAGACAAACACTGATGCAGACACTAATGCACCCAGAAACACTCATGCATAGACTGGCACATCCATGTACACAATAATACATACAGTAACATACCCAGGCATTTACTGATACACCCAAACACTCTCTTGTGTATACAATAATACACCCAGGAACACCCTCTTCTATACACTATTACCCATAAACACAATAATATGGCCACTGACACAGCCAGACACACACTGTTGCAAGTACTGACATAGCCTCATAGAGGTACTTACACACATATTCACTCACCCATATAGGTACTCATGTAAAAACCACTTTATTTGGTTAATAAAAACCCTACAAGTACACAGTGTATGACATATACCACAAAAATAAGGTTAAAAATGTCATAAATAAACTTGGGTACCCTAAAACATTTCATTGTCAAAAGCATAAAAAGACAGATAAAACAAGCTACCACTAGTTAAGATAAGGATAGAAAAGGCTGAATAAAAAATGTCTCCATGAGATCTCAGGAGAAGGCGAATGATCCAGATTACATATTGCCCAGCAAAACTTCTTAGAATGGAATAAAGACATTAAAACAAATTCATTTAGTCAGGTAGAAGCAACCAGAATACTTAAGATAAAGTGCCTTTTTCCTTTACCTAACTGCGGCCACTAAAAAGCTTGCAATATTAAAAGTCTCCCAGGGGTCATTCAGCATCTGTAAATATATTAGTGCAGGACTGACCTGAGCAAAGCCTTTTCCCTGTAAGATAGGTAGTAGAAAATTTCTACGCATATCGCTAAAGTGATCACAAATTGTAAAGTGCATGGTGTCCTGAGTAGAGAAATTATCACATGTGCATGGCCCTAGGTCTTACACCCTTCTCCAAACCTGCAGTTCTGCTAAGAGACAACGCATAAGGTTAAAATGAAATCTAATTAAAAGGAATCGGTGGTAAGGCTTAGTGACAATTTTCAGATAGTGTTCTACTAGTGGTGAGGTTTTTAGAAAGAAATATGCTCTCACTGTGGGTTTCGTTATCTCACTTGCCTCTCTCTCTAAAAACATCATGTTTGAAAAGTGTTTTTAACCCACACCAGATCCTCTTTCCTGATATTTTCTGGCGCATCAAAGAATTTGGTGCACCCTAGATTACTTAAAGTCATTTTTACATATCGTAGCCACGGAGTACAGCTTGATCTCTCCATGGAAAAACATTCCCGGGCAATCTTTCGTTTCAGTACCAATTCTGGCTTAATCCAGATCATTAGCCAACATACCACTGGGGCCAGACCTATCAAGTCCGAAACAAAGCCAGTGCCTAATTCTCGATGTGTAATGTACATGGAGGTAGATTGACGGACCAACAGCAGGTTCCTTAGAAACCTATTTTCGACTATTTGTAAACCCTCTACTGGCTTATAACCCCAAATTGCAAACCCATACTTCGCAATGACAATACATTTGGATCTGTAGATATTAAGCATGGCTTCAATTGGCTTGGCCCCAATTTGCTGTGCAAAACCATGAGCGGCAGCTATCAATCTTGACAAGGAATGTTTTTTCGCTTTCTGTTGAGGTACCCACGAACCCCTCACATCAAACAATACCTCCAGATAAGTAAAAGAGGTCACCCTAGACAGCTCTGCACCTTCACAATAGAATGTTTTAGGCTTTTTTGGTCTATGGCCTATGATCATCGTCTGCAATTTGGCTATGTTAACAATTAAATCCAAGGATCGCATAAGGGCCCCAAAAGAATCCAAAGGCCTCTGGAGCCCTACTGCTGTGCGTGCTAGCAATACTGCGTCATCCACGTATAGGAGGGCTGGGATAGCCCGATACCCTACGCGGGGAATATCTTGGCTGGCAGAACACAAGGAGGTGCTTAGTGCATTTGCCATCTTGGTTAACTCTCACCCTCGCGAAGAGATCCCTAAGTAGGTCAGCCAGGAAATTAACTATGCAGTGATCCAGTCCCATATCAATCAATAAAGCCCATAGTTTCGATCTATTAACTAGATCAAACACCGAGGGCAAGTCCATAAAGGCCAACTGTAATGTCCCAGCCTTGGCCACTGAAATATTTCCCCGCTAATAAGTGCAAATTCAAACACTGATCTAGTGTACTCCTACTTTTTCAAAAACCATATTGGAGATTTGAGATTACACCACTGTCATCCAGCTATTCTGAAAGTTTGCTAAGAATCGCTCTCCCTATACTTTTACAGCAGAATCAATCAGGGATATAGGTCTGTTGCAGCATGGGTCACCTCTCGGGCCCTTTTTAAAAAATGGAATAATAGTGAAGTGGGACCAAGACCTCTGAAATCCCTGCTGGCTAGCCACACTAAAAACTTTAGTTAAAATCTTTGCCCAGAGAGTTGGATTCACTTTATACAAATCAGCTGGGACACCATCCGGGCCTGGAGCCTTATTACTACTCATTTGCATGACTGCTAGCTCTACTTCTCCTTCATTAAAAAACAAAACAGAAGGACCCGTATCTTGATCTAGGGGAGCGGAAGATCCCAACTCTTCGGAACTTCATAGATGAGTTTAACATGTGAGGACCATTGCTCCTCCGTGATATTACATTCCAAAGGAGAATTATTAATGCCAGAAAAGAAAGGCTTGTTTACTACTGTCCAAAATCTGGCACTGTCCTTAAGGACATCCACAGCAAGTAGGTCCTTCAGGCTTCATCTTTAATTTCTTTTTTACGCCCTACCAATGCATGCTTATATGACGTTCTTAGTGTGCTTATAAAGGTCTTATCTTGGGGAACCTGTTTCAAAGCAGCAAGAAGCTTTCAGTGTGCATTAGAGTAGTTGCTATCCAGCCATCTCTTGGCTGTTTCTTTACGATTTTTAATGGGCAGAGTAAGACCTTTCACTACCTGGTCACAGATTCATTCATATGCAGAGAGCATCTCAAACCCCAGTTTTGTTGGATCAAGACAAAGGTCGAAGTTCCCCTCAGCGATCTCCCATAAATCCTGGAGAAAAAGGTCTGGGATTATCTTACTCCATTTCAGTCTACGCCCATGGTCAGAGGGTTTTAGGCAATTAGCAGTAGTTGATTCTCCTTGTTAACCCTTTAAACCAATGCCTAGACCCAGCGCAAGGTAAATAGGGTTGTGGTCACTAAAATGCGACACTGCACTTTATAAGAGACCAAATGAGTTGACACTGCTGGGTAAATAATTAGATAATCTATTATATAGTCTTGCCCTCTCGCCTTAAAAGTGGTGATCCTCTCATCATTGACATTTATCCTAGGTTGAACGAGATCTACTTCAGCCAGAAGGTTGTGTGCTCGAAATGCAAACTGAAGGAATTGACCGGCCCCAGAGAATCTGCAATATGACAATTCATTGCACATAAATGAATATTGAAATCACCCAAGATTATGATTGAGTAAAAAGTGGTTTGCTTCATTCTATAGTCCTCTAAAAAACATTTTTGATTACATAAATGTTCATTTGTAAAATTACTCTCAAAAGAATTATAAAAATTAACAAGTAGTTTTGTTGTGTGGGTAGGGGTAATTTCTATGACTAGGAAGTTACATGATCCAGAATGCACAATACAATGTGTACCCAGCAATTTAAGTGAAATTAGTGTTAAAAGACCCCCTTAGGTCTACCTGCTGGAGAGGGCCATGTGGGCTCACCATAGGACTTATACCCATCCAAACAAAAATTATTATCCCTGTCCCATGTCTCTTGTAAGCCCACTATGTCATGCTCTCTTAAGAGATCAAGCCACCTAGGGTCCGCTTTTTTATTTCTTAACCCTGCTATGTTCCAACTAAGAATGCTAATGTTTAAATTATTTCCCTCACTTGTACCAGCACCCATTGATCTATCCAAACTGTGATTCCGCTGTTGTGGGGGACGCCAGTCAGTCGTTATTATCCAATTGACTTAGTGGGAGGAATCTGTTTGTAAACTCGGGACTACACTCCCTTCCTGCCTCCCCTGGCAACT
Organism: Triturus cristatus; assembly: GCF_964204655.1. NCBI lineage: Eukaryota > Metazoa > Chordata > Amphibia > Caudata > Salamandridae > Triturus > Triturus cristatus. Next base: position 672,390,693 of record NC_140591.1, on the reverse strand, counting down.
CTTTTAGCAATGAGAGTGGTGTTGGGGCAATAGGGGGATTCTGTTTAAAAAGCTGGCCGTCCCTGGTACTAGGTCTGGACAATGTGCACGCTCTCACTTGGGCCAGCACAAAGTTCCCCCACCCACTCCTGCTGGGAACCTGTTGCCCATTAGGGGTGGATACAAAAAAACAGCATGGCCCTAATGCCCCCTGGGCCCTCCTGTAAACATCATAGAACAGCTTCTCTGCTAGTCCTACCTGATCAAAATTAATAACAATACAATTACCCTCTACCTGTTTTGGCCTGAAACCCACCCAATCAACTCATCTTGCCATCATGATGTGGGTGGAAGCCTGCGCCCCATTGCCTGAATACTGTTTACACCAGAACGTAGTTTTGCGCATAAGTTTCAAGGTAGATTCTGTACAATTCTCTTAAAGCGTGGTAAAACCTATAAGAATTGCTACTAGGGGAGTTGCATCTGGAGGCAAGTTAAGTCTACAGCTATTTAAAACCCTATTGTCAGGCCTATTTGCAGGTGTCTTACCCCGTCCTACTATTTGTTGGTTGGTGACAGGGATTTGCTCACTTCCATAATTGCGGGGCTTGTCCAAATGCCAATGCACGAGCTCTGCCCTGTCTTGGCATTAACCTGAGAACCCATAGCAGACTGTGGCAAAGTCTGAGGTAAAGTCTGATTTCCTGGCCTTGATGCCCTCTCCCCCTTTTGACTTGAGGCCCTATTTTTTGGGGCCAATATACCAGATCTATTAGTCGGCACACCTCTATTGTTCATGTCCATCAGTTGAGCCTCTAAACGCTCTAGTTTCCCCATTACCCCAGTTACCAGACTTTTAGAGGTACTCACAAAGTTAGTTATTCACCCACAAAACTGCTCACACTGCAAGCCACTCACTCACACATATCCAGTCACTTACTCATACAGACTCTCACACAACCAGTCCCTCACTCATACAGGCACTCACATATCCACTCTTTCATGTGTAAGTGGGTGACACTGCCATTCGTTAACTCAAACAGCAACTAACTCAGTCATTCACTCACTCATGCAGCAGCTGGCACATGGAGACACTCACTTAAAGAGCCACTCATACCTAGTCACTCATCCCTAAAGCCCCACACATGCTCAGTCACTCACCTCCACAGACACTCAGACACCTAATCACTCCCTCATGTAACCACTAAGACACCCACTCACTCCCCAATGGAACCACTTATACAGCTACTCATTCATGCATGCAGCTACTCACACTGTCACTCATTCACCCATAGAGGCACTCCTGCATTCACTCATTCACCGGTACATCCTCCCAGACACCCTCTCATTCACTCATACAAGCTCTCACATACTCATACTGTCACTCACTCATACAGCAGCTCATATACCCACACATTCACTCATAAGCCCACTCACACACTCACTCGTTCATACGCTAATAGAGGCACTCATCCACCCAAACACTCACTCATACAGCCACTCGATCACCCATATAGAAACATATGCACCCAATCACTCACCCATGCAGACTCTAACACAGTCACTCACAAACGTATACACCCCCTCCTCTTTATATTTACACAGACATACAGTTTATCTTTTTTTTAACCATGAAAGGAAGTTCTGACAATAATCTTTTTTTCTTCTTTTCTGGAGCTGTGTTCTATAGGTTGTTTTTGATTTCTAATATTGTGTACTTTTTTGCATTTTTTTCTCTATATAAAATGACAACAAGGTAAAAAACATTCTTTAAAAAACATTCTTATCGACAAACACAAAAAGATTGGAAAACTGGTTTAAATTATAAAAAATAGTTAACAGCTATTTTTTCTAGCTGTCTCCAAAATTATATCAACTGACTTCTCACTGGCTGTGAGGGCAGTGTTGCAGTTGAGACAAAAGGTACCATTCCTCTTTAGTTCAGGAGATATTTGTGCCAGCCACTTCTCCACTTCATCAGGTACTCTCTCTCCAGAAGCAGGTGTTGTATCTCTAGAGGTTGATGGCCCATCTCCAGCTCTCTCCTTCTGTGGCCCTTTGAGATGAGTCTCGTGATAAGTTTTTAAGAGGTATAACATCCTTGTTGTACCACAAGAATATTTTTTTGCAGTGCCCCTTGATAGGGTTTTTTTGCACAAGGTGCACTTTACAAACTTTTCAACTTTTTTTTATTAACGGGATGGGATGGTGAAACAATCCCAGGCTTGGGCACTGGTTCCTCATCAGAAGAGTCTTCTGCTCATGCTGTTACCTCCTGCTCCTCTGCTTCTTGGTTGAGTTCCTGCTACTCACCTCTTCCTGATGCCATTTTCTTATAAATGAAATGCCAAACAAATACAGAAAGCAAAGTTCTGCACCTCAAATGCAGCACACCTTCAAGAATGAGCCAGATACCAAATGGAACCTTTAAGAAAGAAGAAATAGGTGGGACCTTCCTTTGAAGGTTAATGAAAAGTGTCTTCTCCACTCATATCTCTTTCTTACCAGGTCACATGATATAACAAATGCTTATTTCATTGCAGAGACCGGCGCTGTTGTGAATACGTGAAATACAATTTAAAAGTGCTGCACATTAATATTAGTTACAGAAATACAAGTTTAAACACTATGGGGCCGATTCTGATGGCGGGCGGACTGGAATCCTGCCGCCATCGTGGTGGTGACCGGAACAATCTGCAATACATGCGTCGGTCCCACACACCATATAGGATGTGACAGTCACCATGGCAGTCACATTTTGCATTTTTACCTTGCGGCAGGTGCTGCTGACTGCAGCACCCGCAACGATGTTCAATATGCATGTTGTGCATTTAATTTCACTACATGGCAGGCACCACACGGTGCCTGCCACTGGGTGCAGTGAAATGTAGGGGTGTGCCATGGATCCCCCCAGTGCACCCACACCTCCCCCCAAAACCAATACCCACCAACCTTTCCATGGCGGTTTCGCTGCCATGGAAAGGCTGGTTGAAGACAGCATCCTAATTTGGCGGACTGGGCCTGCTAGGCACCACCACCATTTTAGCCTGTCTGGACAATCTGCCAGGCAATCGTAATGATTGCCTGTGGTGGTTCTGTGGCAGACGGTCTTTGTGTCCGCCACGGTCGCAGTCCGGATCCCCCAGCCATCATAATGTGGCAGGGGGGAAATCGCAGTCCAATGGCGGAAGGCCCACCACCATACTGCTGGCAGTGGTGGTCTTTCTGCCATTGTAATGACCCCCTATATTAGTAAACAGTTATTGTCAAGCAATAATTACAATATGTGTGTATATGTGTTTTATACTTTTTCAAAAACACGCTATTTTCACGACTTTCCACTAAACCGGAACATACATGCTGAGATATTTCATGGCCAAATGGCGATGAATAAAACATTTAGAAACAAAAATATGCAGGTAATAACCCACTGAAAGAAATGGCAAGGAGAGACACAGATAAATAAATGAATGGGTGGTCTAATATGCAACTGTAGTGTACAATATGCAGTAGTCATTTACCCAATGATATAGTACTTACTAATTCATCAATATAAAGTACTGCAGTTGGGTAGATATTTTTAGCAAAAGTGTGGACTTTTATAGCCTAAAATGTGGTTCCATTCTGGCCCTAATGCTTATTTCACATAAATTAAACCTACGGGAACCATTTACAAACATACACACACCAGGTGCCCCAGCGAATGTGCCACTTGACTAAAGTGAAAGCGATTCTAACTTCTTGGGTTTGTGAATGCATACCAAATATGTTTCATGTTGTATATCATGTTAAAACATGATCTGAAATTCTAAATGGAAGTGAATGCATTGTTTATCCATTGGATGGCAATCTTTACTCAAGTCAATGTTACGAGTGGTTTCTTTCTTGTCATCTCCTGGTAAGAACAGAGTCCATAGTTCTCCTGTTTAAATACCCTAATCATGCAAATGCCCAAAACCCATATCATTACTCACACACCCACTTACAGACCCACACAGCCGCTGAGAAATTTCAACTCCCACTCACAGACCTACACAGACACTCATATACCCTCTCACAGACCCACACAGGTGCTCACACACCCACTCTCAAAGGTTGCAGTTATGAAAAACAGTATTTTTAAAAACGTACAAATTCACTGAAAAACACAAAGTTTACAGAGACGTTATAGTTAGGAAAAAGAATTAATAGAAAACATAGAAATTCATTGAAAAAACAAAGGTTACTGGGACATTATAGTTAGGAATTAACATTAAAAAACTATAGCAATGTACTGAATTAGCAGGGACCCTATAGTTAGGCTCACATTTCACTCATACAAAACCATTGCAGTTCAGCAGTTATAGTTACCTGTCCTTGCAATAACCTATGCCCCAATGCACTGCTTATGACCTCACACATTATATCACCCATGACATGGTCAGTGACATCACTGATGACATCACTGTTAACATCTCAAATGATATCACTGATGACATCATACACAAAAACACTCACACACCCATTCACACCACATACAACCTCTAATATACCTACTCACACATTCCCTGGCCTTGGTTTTTGGTGCTGCCCCAGCCTTGTAAATCTGGGGCAGCGTCAAAAAGAAATGGGTGTTGCAGTGGAATGCCCACTGCACCACCCATTGCATGCCCCTTTGCCGCAGAGAACTGTGTAGTCGAAACGGGCATATTTATTTCCAAGGTGGCATTAAGTCAAGTTAATTGGCTTAGAGCCACCTTGTAAATATGTGGAATGCTGCTGTGCCACCAGAGCGACAGAAAAGGTGACGCCCCGCTGGCATTAGGGGCTTGAAAATATGACCCTTTGGGTCTGTAAGATTGTGACACTATTCATGCACATACCTACCTATCAGGAACGGAAGGTGATAAATCAAAACTGTGAATGTATCTGAATGATCTCTGTTTCCAACTATTAGTCATCTCCGTGCTTTCCCCCTGGGTCGCCATGACCCAACCATGTACTCAACCTTGCACCCGTTAGCCAATTCTAGTTGTGATATCCTGCAGAGTGGGTTTGATTTGAACCTTTTCGCCAGAACCGATTTTTATTACGGTCTGGCCTTGACCCCCTCCTTTTTGTCTTCTAAAGTGGCTCGCCCATCGCTCCATAGAAGCATTGACTTGTTTCATTTAAATTTATCGGATTGGAACTTCAAAAAGGATGCATGGTGTTTTTCTTTCATCTCGCACATTTGAAATACAATATATTATGATGAGAAGGAATTTATTTAAATTAAGGATGAAAATGTAATCATCCAGCCTTGGTTCATAAGCTCGAATATTCTGCAGTGTGGAGTAATTACTGTTAGTGCCACAAGCTGTAATGTAATTGTGACTTAAAGGCTGAAATGTGTTGCACAACATGTAATAGAGTACAAAGAAATCAATTTAGGTAATTGTGTCATGTAAGGGTTGCAAGTTAATACCTAGGCCTAAAATTAAATGAATTCAGTCACTGTGAATTAAAGCGTGAATTCCACAATAGCTTCGGAGACAGTATTGCTCTAAACCCTCAAAAATAGTATTTTAATTAAGTAAACATTTGTATTCATTGTAATGATGTTACATGTCTTCATGTTTTATTTATGTGTTTGCAATTACAAACAACTGAATCACCAAAACTGAATCTATTTGTTTCTGCTTTAAGAGTTTTATTGTATTAGAGATGATGAACTGTTTAATAAACGAAGCACAATATTACTTTGTGCCATAGAGCTGGCTTTGTTGAAAATAGTGCTGAAACATACTTATTTGGAACTTAAGTCTGTCCAAGGTCCTTTATTTCACAAACTGATTTAATTTTCCTTTAATACACCATTTCATAAAATAGCAATTAGGAATGAATGTGTCACCGATTTCAAGTTAGTCTTTCAAGAATAAATAAGAATTGGCCTTTGGTTCAGGGCATATATTGCCCATTTATGTGGTTAAAAGACGTGACAGATTGGCATCAGGTTAAAACATATTTGAAAATATATTGATACTCTTTATTGTACCTTCTGAGATATTTTATGTCTGTTTTCATTTTTTATTGAAAAGCAGTTTGTGGATAGAATACCCAATTAGACCTCAACTGAGAACATCGACTTGCCACTGGTGGAAGGGTAAGGTTTTGTACACTCTGCATACTGTCATATGAAGACAGTCCTACCATGGGCTGTATTACACAAAGTGCCCTGGGGGCACAACAGGCATGTGCGCCTGCTTTCTGTGCCCCCAGGGCACTTTGGTAATACAGAAGTGGCAGTTAATACTTGCACAGCCCTTTCTGCAATACAGATCACGCTGGAGCACATATAGCACTAGCACGATCCTCAGGGGCATTCCCTCATTTGTATGGGTGTGTGGCCCCATGCAAACGAGGAAACACTTTGGCTCCATGATTGTCTTATCATGAATGCAGGTATAGAGGTAAAAAGGCCATCAGATAATCCACTGACTCTGTGCCACCCCAATGGCACCCTCTTAAATGGTGGAAACTGAGTCCCATGGGCCTCAGATATCTCTCCGTAGGCAGATGCAGTCACTCACTACACTCCCTTGCAGGCGATCTCTCCCCACCCTTCTAAAGCTAGCAGCATGCTGCCTGCACTGTGAAATAGGGAGCAGCTGCTTCAAACAGCCACTCTGCCTTTCACTACCTGCAGGTCAGCTGCGAGATTGCTGCTACCCCAGGGACAGCTTACTATCCATAATAGGGGGCACTGTCCCTGTTTGCACTGGGAACACCTAGTTAAAGGTATGGCGTGAAACAATAAGGGACAGTACACTCTTTACATAGTATGGTCCATGAAAGCCTAGGAGTAATTTACATAGTCTGGCTGCCAGTATAGAACATGTTTAATACCTTTCTTGACAAGAGGAGTGCAATACAACAGCAATTCTTCTTCATTTTCTTTTATGCCTCAAAAAATACTAAAGAAAAAATGTGAAGGTAGAATGAACAATAAATAAACAAGACCCTATTTGCAAAGGCTGTTGCTTGACCGGGTGAGGCTTACTCTTGAAATACTTTTGGTTTATTAATTAATGTGTATGTAAATAGGGCCCACAATTCTGTGGACAAGGCAGAGGGATTTAAAGTATATGTTTGTTTCTTTTACCAAAGGCATACAGCACTAAGAGGTTGCACTCATTTTAACACTTATGTTTTCCTTCTTTAGCAAACAGACTCTCATCATGTACTCTATGTCTCCATATCTTAGTAAAATATTTGATAACATAGAGCCTACATGCCTCATTTGGAAAAATATTTTGCATCACAGATTCCAGAATCAACAGATAAAAGGTTGAATTGGGGTTGCAAATCCTAAAATCGAATTCACAATAAGTATTAGAGGATTTTCATGACTACAAATCAAAGTAGCTCTAGTAGAGAATCTAGTATTTTAGTTTACAGTTACTTCAAGTTCAAAAGTAAGTTTATTGAAAGAACAAAATGTTTCGAAATATAATACATTAGAACAATGAATAATCATCTAATACAAAATAATTCTTAAAATCAGCAATATTTGGATTGGTAAGAAAGGGAGAAGGAAAGAAAAAAGGATAAATTACATTACATTCATGATGAATGCAAAGGAACAATTAGGGAGGTCATGGGGGTTGAAGAACTTCTTGCTGAACAGGTCTTAGCGTATAAGACCTTTTAGCGCTAGCATCAATAAATAGTGTAATTGGTGACCAAAGGTTTAAAATTTTCGCAGCCAGATGAATAGGGTAAACAAAGGAGGTATCCAGTCTGTGATTATGGCAGACAGCATACCACCATGCTTGAAACAAATAATAAATGATATAGGTCTGCAGGTGATGCAGAGCACGTCCAACATGTATCCAGTGAAGTAGGATACCTTTTATTTAAGATGATCGGACAAAACAAAAGTCTGTTGAATGTGAAAAAGTGAGTCTAAGTTGTGTTTGCAGCTCTAGAAGATTTCCTGAGATTAGTCCAAATTCGGCCAGCAAACCTGTAAATCATGCTCCCAGGCAAGTTCCACCTTTGTTTTTTCTTTAATTATGCATGTAGAGCGTAAGTGATTATAAATGGTAGAATCCTTAGGTTTGGAGGAGAGTAAGGTGTGCAAACAATTAATTGGAGCAGGGGTAGAATTGCTAGTAGACGTAAATTGAGCACAAGCGCTTTGTAGGGATTGTTTGAAGAGGTTAAAATTGGGTTGGAATGAAGCAGGTAAGTTGAAGAGCCTACTAATCAGGGGGAAAGACAAAATTTCCTTCTGTCCATACAATTGGTGAACCCAAATTAAACCCTTCTGTCTCCACAATCTCCAGTAGAAAGACCTGTTACGTATCAAAAGTAGTTTATTATGCCAAATTGTGGATTTCAGAAATGATTCATAGTCTGTAGGAATTGGGGGAGAGTTAGGTTCTAAAGTGCATTTAAGTATAGGGGTGGATAGGGATTGAAGTTTGCGAGAAAAAGAGAGATATTCTTGAAAGGAGAAAGGGGATAGAAAAAGGCACTGAAGTGTGGCCCATAAAGGGCAATCATCTAAGGAATCAGTCAACCAATATGAAGATTGACGAAGGAGGAAGGACCTCTGATATGTGGGGAAATCAGGGAAATTGACCCCTCCCTTCGATTTGGGACGTATTAGTTTTGCTAAAGACAGGCCAGGCTTTTTATTGTTCCACAAAAAGGAGGAGAGTATAGAATTAATCTTCTTAAACAATTTTACAGGGATGGGGATCGGGATGTTAGAAATAGTGTCAAGTGTTATGGGAGTTATCATCATCTTTATGGTATCCAAACGACCCCACGAAGAAAGATATAGGGCGTACCACTTGGTAGTTAGCTCGGATATCCTTTGAATACACCTGTTCATACATAAAGATGTTGTGTCAGAAATGGATGGAGTAAAATGTAGGCCTAAATATTTAATGTGATTAGGGCTCCATGTAATGTTTGAAGTAGCAAAATCATCCTTAAATGTGTATTTAGTAAGTGGTAATATTTCACATTTATCTTTGTTCAATTTATAGCCGAAAACAGAGGAGAAGGATTGAACCTCCCTTAAAAAGGCAGGAATAGAAGTTTGTGGCTGAGAGATAAATAGTAAAGTACCATCAGCATATGCTGCTAGTTTGATTGAGAGTTTTTCGCATCAAAACCATGTATTTCTTGATTTTGGCGTATTCTGGATGAAAAGGGTTCAAGAGCTAGATTAAAAAGAAAAGGGGATAAAGGACAACCTTGGTGAACACCTTTGCCCAGATCAAAAAAAGAAGACATAGCACCATTAGCACAAACGGTAAACAGCCAAAATATCGGAAAAAAAATATCGAGTGGACAGAATATCGAGTTTTAAATATAGAATGGACAGAATATCGACATACCAAAATATAGTGGTGAAGAATATCGAAAATCAGGTAAGAAATATCGATTTGCATAATATCGAAGTAAGTAATATCGACAGTCATAATAAAGTTGTAAAAAATATCGATTTTTTTTATAGTGTTTTAAGTGTTAGTATATGTGTTAAAAGTATGTATTAATTTTGGAATGTATGTTTGAATATTTTTAAAGTAATGAATTTTATGTTATTTAATATTTTGTAATTTAATTCCGTAGCGGGTTGTGGGTTTATAGGGGATTAGGGTGGGAAGTAATTTAATTATAGTACAATAAATAATAATTTTTAGGAATTATTAATTATTTTGTAATTTAAGTTTGCGTTTTACTTCTGTAGCGGGTTGTGGGTTTATAGAAGAATAGGGTGGAAAGTAATTTAATTATTATTAATTAATTATTAATTGGTAATAACTAATTTATTGTAATTCATTATTCATTGGTAATTAATTTGTAACAATTGGTAAATAATTTGTATTCATTGGTAATTAATTTGTATTAATTGGTTAATTGATAATTATGTTAATTGTACTAATTTATTATTCGGTGCGGGTTGTGGGTTTATAGGGTAATAGGGTGGGAAGTAATTTAATTATAATTAGGTAATTATTGAATATATTTTTGTGTATTAATAATTAATTTACTGTTAATTATTAATTAATTAACTGCGACCCATCGTCTCCTCCAGAGGCAGTGTTACGGAATGTATCTCCAAGTACATAGATCATTTTTTGAGGGAGTATGTTGTGACTCTTCCCAGTTACATTTGTGATACCAAGGACTTCCTCAAAAAAATTGATAACTTCACATGGGACAGTGAGCTCCTCATGATCACACTCGATGTACACAGCCTCTATACCATTATCAATCACCAGCAAGGTTTGGAGGCGTGTAAACATTATTTGAGTGACAGACCCATCAGGCTCCGTGATCATACCTCAATGATCATGGACATGACAGAATTCTGTCTGTTGAATAATATATTCATGTTTGATGGTTCGCTGTTTCGCCAAATCACAGGTACCGCGATGGGTTCGTGCTTTGCTCCCAGCTTCGCCAATCTTTTCATGGGGAGCTGGGAGGAGACTGTTCGATCCCATCCGGGTCTTGCATCGGATTTTGGGCATGTGTCGTTGTGGCTACGCTACATCGACGACTTGTTCATCATCTTGAGGGGGACCGAGCGAGAGGCCCAGGAGTTCATTGAGAAACTCAATGACAACGAGTATAACATCAAACTCAGTGGGAATATCAGCAACGTCTATGCTGAATACCTCGATGTGAAGCTTGAGGTAAGAGAGATCAAGATACATACCTCCCTGTTCCGAAAATGTACAGCAGGCAACAGCATCTTGCATGCTCTCAG